>NC_086229.1:23572408-24869074 GCF_036321145.2 Pelmatolapia mariae
TTAATCACATTACAATGTTCCTAATTTAATGTTTAAAAGCACTTGAAAAAGGCAAAATACCATGTAAAATTAGGGCAACAAACTGTATTGTCATTACTGAAAATAACCATATTTTTATGAGAAAGTTATTTTCTGTTATTTGATGGTATTATTTTGGCGCCCCAGCTGCCGGAATATTACTGTTTTTCTAGGACTTTCTTTTTAACATTGTAGAACAACTACAACACATTTCCTGAAGTTGCAGGTTGCCTCTGTCATAACATTCAGTTGTAGTGCTACTTACCATACTAGCATTCTGCCGATTGTTTGTTGGATTGGAGAACCAAAGTGTTCCAGTAATAGATTCTTAGTATTTGACTGAAGATGATCAGCCGTCACAGAGAGCCTGTGGGCGACTGCTGACCTTTCAGCTTTGTGGAAGACAGTAATGGGAGACGTTTTCTCAGAAGTCAGAGTCAGCTTATTATTTTAATGTTTTTCAGTTACAGTTTGGTTCAATCAGCAAGTATTGGGTTAAAGCAGACTCTTTCACAGGTGAAACCATGATTTTTTACAGTTTAGTATAAACCCTAAAAACAAAGTTCTCATATATCAAACCTACTTAAATCTGTGAACCCTGCCTCACTCATCTTTACTTTACACACCCACTGTGTGTCGATCATCAGTGGATTCTCTGTTTCTCAGGTTTCAGTTAAAGGTTTAACGTTTCTACATACTTTGTTCATGAGTCACAGGGAGTCACATGACGTCACAAAAATGTGATTGGTCAGTTTGAGTGGTGTCCTAGACACCACCAGTGATCTGTATAAAATATGGAATATGTAAAGGAATGGAGACACATCAGTCTTTATGGACCTTCTGCTGTCATTACTGTAAATATTTGGTGTTGACTGTCTTTTACTTTATTGTTTGTTATTGCAACAGCAGTCTGGCGGGGAAGGAGCGGCTAGCAGGTCCAACTCCGCCACTAGTGGTGCTACAACACATTAAGGGTTTTTACATTGTATTATAGTTGGGATTTAGAAATGCTCACTGCCATCAGTTTATGAAATCCTGTCTGTTGTTAAAATGATTTTTAGGTTTTTACTAAAATGTTTGTTTTAAACAAATTCTTGTGCATTTAGTTTGTGGGATGACCAAACTGTAATATTATGTCAGGTTAATTTGCTGTGAGAAAAGAACAATAAGTGTGGCAGGAACAATCTGAGCTCATATTTTGAATAGAAGAAGAGAGCTGTGCTAACTGGAGCTCAAACAGAAACATTAAGAGACATTAAACTTTATCAAGAGAAGTTAAGCAGTTAAACTAACTTAAAAGTCTGAATGATAATATTGAGTGCATGTTCATAGGAAGAATATGATTGTTGGTGATTTCTCAGTTTTCTCTGTATTATTGTAACGTCTTTGTCTTGCAATATGAAGCTCCTTGAGGCAATGGTTGCTGTGATTTGTGCTATATAAGTAAAACTTAGTTGAATTTAAGTTCTGTCGATTTAATGTTTGTGACAGTGTGTGATTTGTGTCAACTAAATGCAACATAAAGCTCTACAGTTATCCAAACACATATAGATGTAGAGGAAATTAAGAAATGCTGTGCAACTCGTTACTCAACATTTTTTTTTAAATACAACTTGTGCAATGAGACGTTGACATGCTGATGGGAGGAGTCAGTAGATGACCTGCTCTACCTGCTGAGCCACAGGTGAAGTCATCATGTTTTAACTGAACATTTGTCCAAACTTTGTTCCACAGACACACAAACAGCACTGTTGGAAATGTGCCACACACAGAATGTGCACTCACATTATGTGGCATATTTGTGTGTATTGAGCCATCAGCTCTGACACAGACAGTATAAACAGCACATATAAAGTCCACAGTGTGGACAACAAGCAGGGAGTGAAAAGGCTCAGACAGCAGCAATGCTGAACAACATTCACACATGTGAGCCTCACAAATATCACTGAAAACCAAAAGTCCCATTTTTATATTGGTGTCAGCTTTATTCCATCATGAAGCAACAATAGAAACACATCTTCATTTCATCTCTGTCTGAGCTTTTTGTTCAGTGAAAGGACAAAAAGCTGTCAGTAAATCAGATTTACTCTGCTGCACTGAAACACTGTGGACACAGTCTGGAGACACGCAGACTTTAAACTTTATTTGCATGATTTGAAAAGAAACCACATCATAAATGTGATCATGTGGGACTTTAGAAACAGAGGATCGCTGTGATCAGAGAACCCGGCCTCGTTAATAACCTGTACTGATCTTTTTGTAGTTTTAAAGTCCGTCCCCACAGCTCCACACAGTCACACATGTGAGTGTAGAAGCTGTGGACCAATCAGAGGTCCTGGGCTAGCACATGTGACCTCTCTAAATCCTGACACAGTGTCGTTAATCTGCTCACATTGTTGTCTGTTTTCCACACAGCTGATCCCACACTTCTCCACTGTGGTCAATAACAAAAACCCAACAATCATATGACCCCCTATGAGCAGCACTTTGGCGACAGTGTGAAGGAAAAACTCCCTTTTAACAGGAAGAAACCTCCAGCAGAACCAGGCTCAGGGAGGGGCGGGGCCATCTGCTGTGATTGGTTGGGGTGAAAGAAGGAAAACAGTATAAAGACATGCTGTGGAAGAGAAACAGAGATTAATAACAGATATGATTCGATGCAGAGAGGTCTATTAACACATAGTGAGTGAGAAAGGTGACTGGAAAGGAAAAACTCAATGCATCATGGGAATCCCCGGCAGCCTACGTCCTTTGCAGCATAACTAAGGGAGGATTCAGGGTCACCTGGTCCAGCCCTAACTATATGCTTTAGCAAAAAGGAAATTTTTAAGCCTAATCTTGAAAGTAGAGATAGTGTTTGTCTCCCGAATCCAAACTGGAAGCTGGTTCCACAGAAGAGGGGCCTGAAAACTGAAGGCTCTCCCTCCCATTCTACTTTTAAATACTCTAGGGACAGCAAGTAGGCCTGCAGAGCGAGAGCGAAGTGCTCTAATAGGGTGATATGGTACTACAAGGTCATTAAGATAAGATGGGGCCTGATTATTTAAGACATTGTATGTGAGGAGCAGGGTTTTGAATTCAATTCTGGATTTAACAGGAAGCCAATGAAGGGAAGCCAAAACAGGAGAAATCTGCTCTCTCTTTCTAGTCCCTGTCAGTACTCTTGCTGCAGCATTTTGGATTCCCATGCATTCAGCGCAAAGCAGCAGTAAATGCTGGCACTCTGCGACGGCACTCTGCGACGGCACAACCTGACCACATCAACAGGCAGTCAGGCCACAACCAGGCTCCAGCATTGGCCACCAGGCCACAGCTAGCAGGTCACTACCAGGCTCCACCATCAGCCAGCAGGCCACAGCCGGGCTACACCATCAGCCAACAGGCCACAACCAGGCTCCAGCATCGGCCAGCAGGCCACAACCAGGATCCACCATCAGCCAGCAGGCCACAGCCAGGCTCCACCATCAGCTAGCAGGCCCAGCCAGCAGGTCACTACCAGGCTCCACCATCAGCCAGCAGGCCACAGCTAGCAGGTCACTACCAGGCTCCACCATCAGCCAGCAGGCCACAGCTAGCAGGTCACTACCAGGCTCCACCATCAGCCAGCAGGCCACAGCTAGCAGGTCACTACCAGGCTCCACCATCAGCCAGCAGGCCACAGCCGGGCTCCATCATCAACCAGCAGGCCACAGCCAGGCTCCACCATCAGCCAGCAGGCCACAGCCGGGCTACACCATCAGCCAGCAGGTCACAGCCTGGGTCCACCATCAGCTAGCAGGCCCAGCCAGCAGGCCACAGCCAGGCTCCATCAAGAGCTAGTGAAGCTACAGGAAAAGGCAGGCCCGGAGTTAGCAAGCCTCAGGATTGATTGAGGCTGCAGTAAAAAAGAGGCACAAATATTTAGAAGATGCCGCCTAAAAGAAGTAATATCAATGAGGAGGAACTGGAGGACATAAAGAAATCTTTGAACTTTATGTCAGAAGAAATTACAACCATTGCAAAACAACAAAAACTGATAATCAACTTAATTGAGGATATTAAAGAATTAAGAAGGCAAAGTGAGGAAAAGGACAAGAAGATTGCTTTGTTGGAAGTACGAGTGGCAGAATTGGAACAATATTCGAGAATATCAGATGTAATAGTAACGGGTCTGGAAACCAAGCACCAGACATATGCACGAGCAGCAGCAGAAGAGAGAGGGGAGCCGCCTGAGCAAGAGTTGCGCTCCCTGGAAGAACAGGTAATGGCCTTTTTCAATAGTAAAGGCATTGAAATGGATAGTAAGGACATTGAGGGGTGCCATTCTCTTCCAAGGACAAACAAGAATCAAAAACCTGCCATTATTATAAGATTTGTTAATAGGAAGCAGAAAAAAGAGCTACTGAAGCAAGGAAGAAAGTTGAAAGGAACGAATGTGTATGTTAATGAACACCTAATCAAGAAAAATGCAGATATTGCAAGACAAGCAAGATTATTAAGAAAACAGAAGAAAATACAGTCAACCTGGACATCAGATTGTAAGGTGTTCATTAAGTTAAATGGAACACCGGAGCAGGCAAAGGTCTTAGTCATTAAAGAGCTGACAGAATTAGAAAAATATGGCTGATAAAATGTAAGGCAAAGCATTGGGATGGTCGATGGTACTTTCAATGAATTGTCAAATTGGTTGGTACTTGCTTAGGCAAAGTATTGTTAAAGGTGATGGTGTGTGGATAAGATATATAATAAAGTCAGATGTCTGACAGATTTCAAGTAACAAATCAAATGGATGTTGAAACTGGGACACTGGGGTATGATAGCAATATAGATCCTGACTGTAATTTTTTTTACCAAAATGTTAAAGGACTGTAACTATTATACAATGGAACAATTTAATAGGAACATAGAGCGGGGTAAGAATATAGCCATGGTTCATTTCAATAGTAGAAGTCTATATGCAAACTTTCAATTTATTAAAGAATATATAGCACAGTTTAATCAACCATTTGATGTGATAGCAATATCAGAGACTTGGATAAACACTGGAAAAGAAGAGGATTTTGAGATAGAGGGATATGAATTCCTCCATTTAGATAGGACTAATAAAAAAGGAGGTGGGGTGGCACTTTATGTTGATAAAAATTTAAGGTTTGAAAAAATGAGTAGAATGACGAGGGTGGTAGATGGAGTGATGGAATGTATAACAGTGGAAATAAATATGAAAAAACAGAAAAATATAATTGTCAGTTGCATATATAGAACACCAGGGTCAAAGATTGAGACTTTTAAGGACATTATGGAGGACTTGTATACAAATCTGAATCAGAAAAGAATGTTTATTTGTGGAGACTTTAATATTGATTTATTGAACCCAAATCATAACAAGAGTATTGAAGAATTTATTGATTCAATGTATTGTATGGGATTATTTCCCCTGATAACAAGACCGACGAGAATAACCACTCATGGTGCAACTCTATTAGATAATATTTTTACAAATGTAATGGAAGAAAATATAAAAGGCAGGATATTGATAAATGATATAAGTGACCACTTACCAGTTTTTGTAACTTATGACTGTTGCTATAAAGTTCACAGAAATGAATGTAAGACGATATATAAAACAATTAGAACAGAAAAGACAATGCAGTGTCTTAAAAATGAGTTAATAAAACAAGATTGGACTATTGTATATAAACACAAGGATGTCAATAAAGCCTATGAGGCATTCTTAAGCATATTCATGGCCTTATTAGAGAAAAACAGCCTACTCATTGAAGTCAACAGGAAAGATAAGTATACAGGAAGACAATGGATGACGAAGGGACTGCAAAATGCCTGTAAAAAAAAAAAAAAAAGAACACCTTATATAGAGATTTCATTAAAAAGAGAACTACAGAATCTGAAAAGAAATATAAAAAGTATAAAAATAAATTAACTAACATAATGAGAACTTGTAAAAAAGAATACTTCATCAAAAAGTTAGAAGATAATAAAGATAGCATGAAAGGGATATGGAAGGTATAATATAATAAAAAATGGACCAAGGACTAATGACTACCCTGGGTATTTTATGGAAGGGACAAATACTATTACTAAAATGAACGAAGTAGTAGATGGATTCAATGATTTTTTTGTAAATATAGGGCCAAAATTGGCTGCGGAAATAAAGGTTGATATGATAGAAAGGGAGACTGGAGGAAACATTGAAAGGAATGCAAGTTCAATGTTTTTAAGAGCAGTGGAAGAGAAGGAGATATATGATATTGTCAGTGGACTTAAGAACAAAACAAGTACTGACTGTCATGATATTGATATGGTAACGGTAAAGAGAGTAATTGATGGTATTGTAAAACCGCTACAATATATTTTTAATTTGTCTTTCCAGGAAGGGGTTTTTCCACAAAAAATGAAAGTTGCAAAAATTATTCCCATTTATAAATCAGGTGAAAAGCATTGTTTTACAAATTATAGACCAGTGTCGGTACTCTCTCAGTTTTCTAAGATACTGGAAAAACTATTTCTAAAGAGATTTGATAACTTTGTGGATAAACATGAATTGTTGGCAAATTGCCAGTATGGGTTTAGAAATAATAGATCAACAGTTTTGGCATTGATGGATTTAATGGAAGAAATAACTGAATGTATGGATAAGAAGAAGTATGCACTTGGAGTCTTTCTAGATCTAAAAAAAAGCATTTGATACTGTTGACCACAAAATTCTAATAATCAAACTGGAAAACTATGGGTTTAGGGGTGTGGTATTAGATTGGATAAAAAGCTATGTGATGAATCGACAGCAATATGTACAAATAAATGAGTTTAAATCTAAACTGATGGATATTGAATGTGGAGTACCTCAAGGATCAGTATTGGGACCAAAAATGTTTATTATGTATATAAATGATATTTGTAAAGTATCGAAGATACTAAAGTTTGTAATTTTTGCAGATGATACCAATATACTTTGTTCAGGTGTGGAATTTCAACAGGTTTTGGAGGTGATCACACAGGAGTTAAAGATGTTAAAGAAGTGGTTTGATAGAAACAAATTGTCCTTAAATTTAAATAAAACAAAATTTATGTTATTCGGAAACTATAAGAAAAACATTAATATTGAAATTTGTGTTGATAATGTATATCTAGAAAGGGTTAATACCATAAAATTTCTTGGTGTGATCATTGATCATAAGGCCTGTTGGAAATCACACATCACTTATGTGAGGGGAAAGTTAGCACGGGGCATTGCTGTCTTGGGGAAAGTAAAACAACTTTTGGATAGGAAAACATTGTATATGTTATATTGTGCTTTACTATTACCATACATGAGTTATTGTGTAGAGGTTTGGGGAAATACATATAAAAGTAATATTCAGACTATAATTATAATGCAGAAAAGGGCTATTAGACTAATAAATCAGGAGGGGTATAGGGCTCACACAAACCCGCTCTTTATTAAGACGCAAGCTATAAAATTCCAGGATCTGGTGAAGTTTAAAACAGTGCAAATAATATATAAGGCAAGGAAAGGGATGCTCCCAATCGAAATAAGTAAATGGTTCTTAGAAAGAGAAGGGAGGTATAATTTTAGAGGGAAGTGGAATTTAAAATTACAAAAAGTAAGAACAACATTGAAAAGGATGTCTATTTCAATAGCGGGAGTTAAATTGGTCGATCTGATTTCCTCGTGTTGGTGTTGGTCCCAGAGCATCATGAAAATGTTGTTCCAGGATCAACATTGCAAGTGACCAATCAGAATGTTGTGACGTCATACTTTTGCGACTTCGGGAAAAACCGCCGTAAAACAAAAAACTGTACTTAAGCTGCGAGAAACCGCCTCTGTCCGCCGATCAACGGACCCTGACCCTAATCCTAACCCTAACCTTTCAATAAACGGTAAGCAGGATTGATATTGTCCTTGCAACACTGGAATTTCATAAATGCAAGAATGGCTTGGCACGCAAAAGAATAACGTCACAACATTCTGATTGGTCACTTGCAATGTTGATCCTGGAACAACATTTTCATGATGATCTGGGACCAACACCAACACGAGGATATCAGATCATCAGTTAAATTTTGGAATGAGTTAAAAGAAGAAATAAAGGTCAGTAGTGATATAAACCAGTTTAAAATAAAACTCAAAAAAAATTTTTAAATAAGAATGAAGAAAATGCAATTAACCCAAGACAGCAGTCAAACTGATGTTTATTTTCTTGATTTTCTTGTTGAACATGACAATTTTTTTTTTTTTTTTTTTTTTTTTTTTGTGATGTTATTATGTTCTAAGTTGAAGGCATTGTAAACGTTTTGTTGTTCAAATTTAGATGATGAGGATGTAAACCTGAGGGGGTAGGGCTAAATAAGTATATACTTCAGCCTACTCCTTTTCAAACAACTGCATGGAATGATTTTATGAAATGTTGGTGAATGTATATGTTTGAAATAAAAATGAACTGAACTGATTAGCTGAAGACTTTTCAGCGAGTTTTTAGGACATCCTGATAATAACGAATTACAGTAGTCCTGCCTGGAAATAATAAATGCATGAACTAGTTTTTCAGCATCACTCTGAGACACGATATTTCTAATTTTAGAGATGTTGCACAAATGGGAGAAAGCAGTCTTACATATTTGTTTAATATGTGCGTTGAAGGACAACGCTCTGTCTTTAAGGCTTCACTTCTTCCTGCTGTCATGTCAGTCGTGTTGTTTCACTCACTGATTTTCTCCAATATTTTCTGTTCCTGACACTAAATCTGAGCACAGCTCACAGCTGAGTTTGTCTCTGTCAGCTTTCAGTGAGCTCACATTTAGTGTGTGCAGCCAAACATTTCACTTCTGAGGAAAGAGCTTCCTCATAGTTTCAAACCTGAATGAAGCAGCCTCACCCTGACAGCTCAACCTTCAAATGTGTCAGCTGATCACTTCCTGTCCTGTGATTGGCTGAGCTTCAGGCCTTCTCTCAGTCAAACTGGAAACAGGGATTGAGACAGTGTGAGGGTTTGTATAGTGCCACCGTGCTGTAATGAATCCTGTAGTGGAAGAAGTTCTTTCACACTCTTCATCCTGGAGCTGCTTTATGTCCATGATCTGCATGGAAACACATCTATGGAGAGGAAATCCAGCTGCTGAGGGTCACATCTGCATCATTGTAGCTACAGTGGATGTTTCAGTGTCAGGACTGAAGGTGGAGCTTTGTGCGTGTCAGGGTGAGGCCGCAGCAGCCGCCTCCAACCGGAGCACTCGGGCGTGAAACTAGGAGGAAAGTCGACGTCCTCCTCTTTCCTCTGTGGCCAGCCGGATTTCATTCCACAGATGTGCTTTAACAAAGTGTGAAGCTGAACTCTGTGACAGTGTGAGCAGTGTGAGAGTGTCAGTAGATGATCAGCAGAGGAAAGTGAGAGCTGCTGTGAGCTGATGTCCTGAAGGGCTTTTAAAGAGTCTCTGAGTTTGACAGGAACATGAAGATGTTTGTGGTGTTTGTGATCCTCCTGCACGGTAAGTACACCTTCCTCTCTCTGCTCTTATCATCAGCTTTTCTTTCATCTCTCTCTCTTTAATGTGAAACTACAAATACAAATCCATATATCTGAACTCCACAATTAACCTCAGTGTGTGAAGAGGATTCTCCATTTACATGAACAAATTGGAATCTATTAGAGAGATGTGATACAAACCATACCTGTAATACCTACAGCATGCACTAATCCAGTGGTTCCCAAACATGTTTTGCTCAGCTCCCCTTTGTTTTACAAGAAAATCTTTCTTTTGTTACCACTATTAATCAGCAGCACGTTTTAACCTCCTAGGACCTGCCATCCACATATGTGGACATCACATTTTGCGTTATTTAGACCAAAATACTCAATTTTGCTCTACATGGGCCTGATATCCACTTACAAAGACATTATGCTGCTACTGTTCTATCAAATTTTTAAATGAATATCCTCATTTGTGGCTCTCATTTGTCTTAAAAACAAAAATAAGGTAAAAAAAAATCTGGAAATTCTTTGTTTTTACATTCATTGGGCCCCAATATGCCCAAATATCCAAGAGAAATTAAAAATGCATGTCGTGGAGTAGTTCGGGTCATGAAAGGTTAAAGCTCAGTTTTAAAACCTTGCGATGAAAATACATCCCAGCCCATGCAGCAGTACATTAATGATTATCCTCGTATTGTGGGTGGATTATCCCAGTTGTTCTCCTGACTTAAGTTTGGTCCGTTTATAGCATCCTGTCTTGTAATTGCATTTTTCCCTAACCATTGGGAACCCTCCCTTTAACTTTTATCGAGTGGAAAAAAAGTTGGCGTTCATCCTCCAGTTTCACTATGTTTATATTATGCTAACATAGCTGTGTAGCTAGCCACCACGCTGCACATCTTTATATAGCAGCTAGCCCAACTTCAGTAACCCTACAAAAATCACTGCTGTTTAGTTTTCTGTCTTCATATATGTTGGAAGTGATAGCAGAGCTGTACATTTTAATTTTTCAGAAATATCTCAGTCAGAATATGGTATATTATATTGGAAACTAGCAAGCTAACTCCTTGCTAACGTTTAACATCTGTTTTCATGGATGCCTTAAGTTTAAGCGTTACACCTGTTAGAGCACAAAGTTGGCTTGGAAACATCTTCTGCTTTGCGTTTGTATGGGAGTCCCATCCAAAACCTGTCCATTATGCTAGCAGTGTCCAAGCATTCTTTTTTTCATTGTTCATACCGGATGTGGGAATCACTGCTTTGATCTATTATGGGCAACAAATTTGGTTTCTTTAATACTGGCTCAATGTCATGGTCCTGGCTCATATTGACCCAGAGTTCTTTGTTTCCCTGTGTTTCTGTATCGTGTTAAGTTCCTGCTGGCATCATGCACGTCGACACCATAGCTGGACTGGTTATCGGGCATGCCGGGCATTTGCCTGTTTTTTTCCATAACGGTATAAACACTGAAAGATGGTGGATTGGCCAGATGAAAGGAGATGTGTAAAATAACTCAATTGTTTGGTAGTGGCTATTGCGGAGCTTCTACAGATTCAGTAACATTAACAAGGGGTAGAGGCCAGCAGATGCAACATACTGGCAGGTGGATGACGAAAAGGGCAGGAGGAGCAGAGACCCGAGGCGGTGAACTGAACTTCAGGTAAGAAGTTATGACCTGCAGTCTATCTTGGTCAGATATAAACCAAGTTTAGGTGGAGTTTATTTTCGTTATGCTGACTTTTTACAGTCAGTTACATAATACATAATAACTTGTTTCTATACTGCTGGGCGGGTGCTATGATATTATTGATGTTGAACTTGTTTCATCTTATCTATAAGGTTAGTTATTAGAGTTTCCAACCGTCACGTAAAAAACGGAATCGTCTGGTATACAGAGAAAATATTACGCGTTTCGTATTGAGGTGAAAAGGAACACAGTTTGTCCCGTATTTCAGCTACAATGAAAAAGACACAAAGCTGCAGTTATTCTGTGTCTTTGCTGCACAGCTGCCTCTTCTCCTCTCATTCTCTCCCCTCCCTCTCCTGTTTCTACTTCAGTCATGAAACTGATCAGTGATCAGCTGATCGGCTTTTCTCTCTTGTTTGTTTATCGCTCTGAATCTTAAAACAAACGTTTTCATCCGATGTAAAATGTATAGAAATCCATTATTGTACATAGTAATTTTTTAGCTCCCATTATAATTTCTTCAGAAGTAGCTAAGTACTGTTTATGATGGCAGCATTTTCCCATTTTCTAGATACTGCACCAGTACTGTGTGTAAAATGCCATCAAAAAGTCAATTAAGTTTTTCTTTCTCACCTGTCTTTCTATCTCCTTTCACTTTTTAAAGGTTGCCATGTTAGAAAAAATATTTTGCCCTGCCATGCTGTTTATTGATGTGGTAAATGAATGGTTTATGAAAATATATCTAAATCTGTCATCAGTAATCAGTAATGATCATGTCTTACCTCTAGTCTTCTCTGTCTTAATTTCAGGTTTTCACCATTTTTTGTAGATAGTTCAGGAGGTTAACTCGACCAAGCAGTCTACTTTTGGGTACTGTTTAGAATACCAGAATAGGGAGGATGGTGTAGGTTTAAGTTATTAGACTGATACATATATACCAACAAGACAGTGTACATCACTGTGACAACAGCGTTTGTTTTCATTCAAAGGCTTTATGGCTTTTCCTATAATACCTGGTGGGCCGATCTCTAGTCAAAATGCCCGGGCCGATTTTTTTGTCCCCGTCCAGCCCTGGGCGCCACGTCTGTCGACATTGCGCCGGTCAACTCTTCTAGCTTTGCTTTGGTTTCGCTAGCTTTATCATTTTCTATATTATCCCAAAATGCCCTTGGTCTACATGTGTACAATTGCCTGCTACTTTTAGAAATATAAAGTATTGTATGATCTGGCTCTTAAACAAATGGCGACAGGAGATGATTATGGGCCTCCTCCACCACTTTCTGAGCCCCATATTCTGGCCTACCTGTGCTGACACTCGGGCTGGAAAGCAGGTTGGTACACTTGTCAAAGTCAGAGCTCTTTTCCATGCTTCCCGTGGAACTACTGGAAAAGCAGAGTGCATCTTTAGATGGATCCTGCCTGTTGTCCCTGGAGCTCTCAATACATTTGATCCCCCTCGGGACTTCCCACGGGCTGGATGTGTGCATCACGGAAATATCTGAGTTGCGCATCTCCAATCATGTCCTGTGTTATTCACTCTAATGCTGCGCTGCTCGGTAGATAAGCAGTGCGCCCCAACGCGCAAAAAGTGAGCGCTTAATGCTCTAACAATGCCCGCTTTTTCTGCTGCCTTTATGGACTCTGGAATAATGAACTTGAACTGTAAAAGTGTTGAGGACCTTTTGGACATTTTTCATTCTACCTGATATTTTGGACTCTATTGCTCTGTTCAGGACTGTGTGTGCTAAGCAATTATCAGAGGTTGAATGAATATACGCCTCCCTTAGACGTTACTATTGACGCGCTGAAATGAGATAGAAAAAGGACAGATTGTATGTTTCTCTTCAGATTTTAAGGACTCGTCTTTCAATTGACCAATAAGCTGTAAAAACTGTAAAGACACAGCTTGTCTCAAACTTAGTGTCAGTAAACAGTCACAGGCCTCAGGTGATGTCCTTAATCATTTTCTCAGTTCACATGATAATGCCAGTGTCATTTCTTCTTTTAGCATTTTTAATGACAAGGTTTATCCATTACGACCCTTGTCTTGTCAACTGCTGCTTCAGATCCTAGTCTTTCTCCTATGTGCTCAGCTGCCTTAGAGTAGTTTGAGCCTGTCTCCCTTAATGACTTGACTGCAGTAGTTAGTAACCTAAGATCATCACACAGCCCCTCCGATTGTCTCCCTCCAAGCTTGCTTAAAAAGACTTTTCATACTGTTGGGCCTTTTATCTTGAGATTAATTAATATGTCCCTTGCTACAGGCTGCGTTCCATCATGCTTTAAACAAGCTGTAGTTCAGCCTCTTCTTAAAAAACATAACTGGCCACTTTCCAGACCACTGGCTGGACACCATATAAGTAGTTGGAATCACATTTACGTACATAAGATTTTCTGGAGGAGGACAGACATTTGATTAGAACTCTTAAAGATGTCGAAGAAGCAAGCTCCTTAAAGCAATTACTTTGGTGTTCCTCCACCTCCAAAGAAATGTCAAAAGGAGGACGAACTGCAAAAGTTCGAACTCCACATTTTGTCACGGGTCCATTGTCTTCTGGAGCCATGAGTACTGATATTTGCACATGCCAATTATTTTGGCGATTAAGTATCAGAATTTCAGGAGCGGGACCAGACCTCAAAACACGCTCCTTCCAGCTCTTATCTAAATAGGTTCCCCCAGTTCCACAAGCTGTTCAGGGTCCATTCTTGGTGAATACCTTTAACACAGCTTATCTCACAGGATTAACATAATTTTACTCACCCTTCCATTTACTACAATCCCCCTCTTGTCCGTCAGTGCATCAGACAAAACTACTCAAGCTCTGCATTCAGCGCATTTCCTTCGGCAATCCAAGAAACACACTGAACGTCACGGCTGTGCTTCCAAGTGAACAAATGATAACGACCTTCTAGCAGTTTTCTCGCCATCCGACATACAGTCTGCTACGTCCATCCATCCAGTCATTTTATCTTCACTAAATTCACTTATGAAGTAGCTCCGGCCACTCTCCACTGCCCACCAGCAGAGCGCACAGCTCCTCTCCTCTTAACCGGAAAGCCGATGGACGTCAGCGCCGAACCCGGAAGCCACGTCATACCCACACTTCCATAAGATCCCTAGTATATCCTTTCATTAATAATTCAGACTGGACCGTAGCCTGGTTTCAACCACTTCTTGTACTAACACATCCAAATGTCAATCCAAAGTCTTCTTCCGTGCAGAAGCAAATTGCAGCTTCAACAGTAAAAGCTACGGCATATTTTGTAGCTCCACCCACCTGTCAGTGCCAGGTAGCAGGGAAAAGCTCAGCTCCATGCTCCTGCCTCTTAAAACCATTTAATGCAAGCTGGAAATCTGTCTCTAGCTTCAAGCTCTACTGCTTCTCTATCTCCGGTTTTCTCTGCTAGCCATTGAATACAAGTTTTGATGTTTTCCATCCCTCCTTTTGCTAAATGCTCAAGCAAGTTGGCACTGGGATGCCATGTTCTTCCTTCTGTAATTCACAAACACAGCAGCAAGCTTTTCTACCATTAAATGGTAAATGGCCTGTATTTGTAAAGCGCTTTACTTAGTCCCTAACAGTAGCAGTTTTTGATACGGGCAACACAAGGTTGCCCAGGTCAGCATCATGGTGGGGGGGCGTCATCACGGGCATCGGCAAAAAAAATTTAAAAAATTGCTCTTACTCATGCTGTCCCAACATCATGCCAGCGCATATTGTTAATGGCACAGGCACCGATCGGTTTTCTATCGCCCATTTGCTGGGAGTAAGGGCGCCCTCCGTTTGCGAGGTGCACCTGCTGCTTGCGGCACAGGGAGGAGAGGGCGGGGCTGAGCGGGATTCTCTGGCTGGAGCAGCATCTAATAACCAACTCGCAAAATAAAATAAAATAAAAACAAAACAACAAACACGAAAACACCAGACATCATGATACAGACTGATAATTTGCACCGATGTTTTTTCGAAATTCTCTACGCAAAAAGTGAGCGCGAGAGCCCTCAGTGCGCCTGCTCCCTGCTGAAGTCAAAGTAAACTTTATTGTCATCTCCGCTACATACAGTCCAGTATATAGAGAGACGAGACGACGGGGCTCCAGTTATAGCAGTGCAAGAAAACAAACAATAAATATAAGAAGAGTAAGAAAATAAATATACACTTTAGGACCAGGGGTAAAGGGATCAATAACAATTTAAAATTTATAATTTACAGTTTGATGATTTAAAGTCTCACACATAACCCGTCGAAAGGGAAGGGAGACCTGCTGCTTCCAAATAGAGCACATTTCATTCATAATGCTATAAATCCAAGCCCATTATGTATTCATGATTTGAATCCTGGGTTGTGTGAAATCCCAGAAATACACCTTAGACAAAGTGAATCTGTGAACTAAGGTCTAGGTCTATTAGGTTATGTTGTGATCAATGTTCCCTCTAAGCTGCGCACGTGCGCAATTGCGCACTGCTGGCACTGTCTCTGTGCACAGAAAATCTGCGTTGCGCACAAAAAAAATCTAACCTGAATTAAAATGAAAACTTTAACAATTCTGTTTTGCAGTGTTAGTCAGTAAGTGACTGGCTGCTCCTGTATTGGATCAGAACAATGCCACCTTATCCCATAGTCCAGTCAATGATGCGATTCACATTCGTATATACGCATTGCAGATGTCTGATGTCGCTCGCAGTGGTCCAAGGGATCGCTCAGAGAGTTTGTGTGTTCACTCAGACACATGAAAAATTAAAGGGAACATTGGTTGTGATCCTCGAGTTGGGGGATTTGTGTTCATACTGGAGTGCAAAATTAAAACCATTGGAAGATGGATGGACAAGAAAAGTTCAAAGCCATCAGGTGCTCAGTTTAGAAAAAATAGAAAAGAAGAGGAGGAGAAATGAGCAAAAGATACAGGAAGCAGATGTGTCATTGGATAACAGCAGGTGACCTCGGGTCACTTCAACCATGTCACACTGGACAATACACTACCAACACAGCTGCCCTGGGGCACAGTGACAGAGGTGAGGCTGCCGGACACTGGCGCCACCGGGCCCTCTGGCCACCACCAGTAGGCAATGGGTGAAGTGTATTGCCCAAGGACACAACAACCGAGACTGTCGGGGCTGGGGCTCGAACCGGCCACTTTCCGATTAAAAGACAAACTGCCAACTCTTGAGTCATGATCGCCCCAGTAGTATGGTGTCACAGTTCACATATTGTTTGAATGTTGGTAGTGTATTGTCTCAATGCTTACATATATGTGTAAAAAGGAAAATGTACGAGCTGTGATAACTGTGTCTGATAGAATGAAGAGTAGACGGATACATGAAATATTCCTTTATTGGGTGAGAAAATCAGACCATGTCATAACTGCTTTAAGTCATACAGAATAGATATCAGAGCCTTAAACAGGCCGACTTCTGCTAAATGGGTCAAACTAGGCAGAAAATACACAAACACATAACATCCTTATAGAATATGATGTAACACTATAAATCAACTTAGCTCAGAATATATAAAACATATAAACAATTACAGCAATATGATGCAACAAACAGCAGTACTACTAATCCAAAATACTCAAAGCTTCATAGAACTGAAACAAACATTTTTTTAGCTCCATTCTGCTGCTGATACATACTTTAGGTTTCTGAATATTAAACTTGTTGCTGCCTTTCATAGTGTGTAACTTGAAGGCCCTGAGTACTTTCTCCTACACTGAAAACACTGGAATGATAACATTATTTGAACATTACCTAATAAGACTGATTCAGGACAGATAATTAGTTATGTTAAACTTTCCTAGCAGTCCTTCACAAACAGGGAACAGTCTGTCTATTCTCTCCATCTGTCAGCTGCTGCTGGTTCTTCCTCCTCCTCTTCCTCACACACTGCTGAGTTTGTCCTGGTGGATCATCAGGGGTGCAAAGCCTCACAGATGATGTGCAGCAGTGGGTCCCTCAGTCTGTCCTCACTCTGGACACTTGCAGTTATTCTATTATTATATTCAGGATTGCAAACCGAGCAGCATCACTGACTTTCAGCTTGTTGTGTTTGTGGATATAAGACTGACTTTAATTATCCATAAAATCATCACATTCTCTGTAAGATTATGGCCAACTATTGAACGGCGTATATTTTAAAGTAAAGGCTTTAAAACCAAGTTAGTACAAACATGACTAATGTCACATAACTTTGCTGACATGTGGCCAACAGTAATGTTTTAATGTTCTTCATTATTAAACATTTGCACATAAATAAGTTACATAATATTCAGTACTTACTTTTGAAAGTTTACTCTTCGGCTGCTCCGCTTCAGCCATCCGCCGCTTTTTTCGCCAAAATTATCCACACTCACCACCGGATATATGGGACCACGAAGTCTACATTGAACCACACTTCAAATTTTGGGAAATTGACGGCGCATTTGGAGACCGCATTTGGAGTACGCTTCGGATTGGGACAGCCGTCATCACGTCGCTGTGACGTAATAGGTCTCAAAATGCGTACTCGTGCAGTCGCTGGATTGGGACACAGCCCCTGATTGCTCCCTTTTTGTATTTAAGCCCTGTGTTTCTCCTTGTGAGTTTCGAGATCTCCATCATCCCCCGCTTTGTGTTCCGTCTGCCTGCATGCCTGCCAATTTAGTTATCTTTATTCTAGTTGAGTTTAAGTTCATGTTTGCCTCAATGAGTCTGCACTTTGGGTCCACCATTCTTGCCTGCACACAGCCCTCACATGACATTCTCCCGCTATTCCTTTCTAATTGTGTGAGCTCATCGACTCCACATCATGGAATCCTCGACTACCTTATTAAGGGTTGCTCATCTTCACTAGCCTGCCATCAGTTATTTTTCTCTCCTTTGGGTGATGATGTCACTGGGCATTCGCTCTCTCTGTGCTTGTCTTTGTCCTGTTTTCCTTACTCTTAAGCTGATTGTGTCTTATTTTAAGTGCTATGAGATTTGACTAGAAATAAGTCACTTGGTAAGATTTTGAGTTTTTGCAGTGCTCAGATGATGGCGGTTCAATAGACTGGTGTGTTTTTGGAGGTATTGTGGTCCCAGAACTCAAAAGGGACATGTCAAGGCATTGTTGCACAGGTACTGTACCCCTGAAATCTTTCAATGCATGCATGAATGTCTGCACAAAATGCTCAGCCAAATCATTAGTGGCAGTCTGTCATATGATTGTTGGGTTTTTCCTCTAGATATTAGTGTAGGGTCTTGAGGCATCTGTCGCTGGGATTTGGCGCTGTATGGATAAGTTGAATTGAAAATTGAATCATTTAAGCTGAGGTCTTCAACCTTCGTAACACACAGTTATTACTGCTTCTAGGTGATGTCTTCTTTGGGGATCTGCCAGGCCCGGGAGCCACCGCCAGTCCCCTTCGAGGCCTTCCCGAAACGCAGCTCAATTCATGTCCAAGCCATTCACCTTATCCTACTAAAACATAAACATGTCAAACATAAAATGAGGACCTAGGCCCAGCTAGTGAATTGTTGCTTGTTTACAAGTGACGTGGCCATATGGTTTTAGGTTACAGCGCTTCTCAGCCACCATCCAGGCAGGCAACAAGGGTTTTATTTTTTGAACTTTAGAGAGTGTTGCAATTAAGCTGTGTGGGGGGTTGAGTGTGTGTGAGTCTGCCATTATGTTTAATTATCCTGTTTCAGTTGGTATTAGAAATGTAGTGAATGAACACTTTTGAACACCATTTTATCAGTGCTACATGTTAATATACCACTAACCCCAAGTGAATTTACTTATTTTCTTTATCTTTTTCTGAAAAATGACAACTAAAGTCACACTTTTGCATTTCAGATGAAATCCTTGTCTTGTGGTTTATTTACATAGTTCATATTTTGGGTTTTAATCATCAAGTTAATATTCAGAGACCCAGGCCTGTTTAGAGGTACATAAGACGAGTGTATTTGGAGAACTGGAACAGCTTTAATTATGGTGGCCAAACAGATATGACCGGGTCACGTCTCTCAGTGAGGAATCTTCCTGAGCAAAATAGACTTTTTGCAGCGACCCTATAGATTCAAGATTCAAGATTCAAGAGCTTTAATGTCAATACAGTAGTATACACAGTATACACTGTACCGAAATGCTGTTTCACCCTAAGCCCCCCCATGGTGCATTTCTAAATATATAAAGGATATATCTCCAAGAGTTATAAAACTAGGAATTACAAATAAATAACATGCTAAGTTTCTGTATAAATTAATGGATAAAAACATAATAATTACTGACTATACAGTTCTATAAAATACTATAATGGTAACTATACAATATTAACTGTACGATAAACAACGATAAACAAAGACTGGACAGAGACAATACAAAGTAGAATGTGCAGTACGTATTGAATACCAGTTTCAAGTTATTGTCAGGATATTATTGACGAGACATGACAAAGACGTGTGCAAAATGCAAAATGTGCAAATATAATATAATTTAGGTGTGTTTCAGAACTACGTGACTGAGCGTGCATATAAGAATATTGTTCCCAGGTCCAGTTTTTGAGTCTTTTGATGATTATTGTAAGGTGTTTGTAGAGGTGGAAGGAGGGAGAACAGTGCATGTGAGGGGTGGAAAGTGTCCTTCACTATGCTGTTCGCACGTCGAATGATGTGTCTGTCATAGAGTTGGGAGATGGATGTGAGAAGGCTTCCAATGATCCTCTCTGCTGTCCTCACTATCCGCTTCTTTTCAGCGAGGGTGCAGTTCCCGTACCAGATAGTGATGTAGCAGCAGAGGACGCTCTCAATGGTTCCCCGGTAAAATGATGTGAGGATAGGAGAAGGGAGACTGGCCTTCTTCAGTTTCCTAAGAAAGTGAAGACGTTTTTGGGCTTTCTTCATGTTGGTGGTGGTGTTCAGATTCCAGGAGTGGTCATCTGATATGTGCACACATGAACTTCACACTGTTGACCATCTCAACAGCAGATCTGTTGACGTGCAGTGGGGTGTTGGCCATTAAGGTGTTCCTGAAGTTAAGAACCATCTCTTTAGTCTTCTGAACATTTAGAGACAGGTTGTTATTCTGACACCAGTCCACCAGGTGTTGTACCTCCTCTCTGTATTCAGGCTCATCATTGTTGGTGATGAGACCCACCACTATTGTGTCATCTGCAAACTTGATGATGTGGTTTGAGCTGTACTGTGCAGTACAGTCATGTGTTAGCAAGGTGAACAGCAGTGAGCTAAGCCCTGCGGTGGTCCTGTACTCAGTCTGAGGACATTGGAGGTTTTATTTTCTATGAAGACAGACTGGGGCCTGTCAGTTAGGAAGTCCAAGATCCAATTGCAGATGGAGGTGTTTATTCCTAGTGAGTCCAACTTCTTTACCAGCTCCTGGGGAATGACTGTGTTGAATGCTGAGCTGAAGTCAATAAACAGCATCCTGAGATAAGTGTTCTTTTAGTCAAGATGGGAGAGAGAAAGGTGAAGAGCAGATGAGATGGTATCATCTGTGGAACAGTTTTGGCGATAAGCAAACTGTAGCAGGTCCAGACTCAGTGGAAGCTGAGTTCTCACGTGCCTCAATATCAGCCTCTCAAAGCACTTAGTGATGATAAGTGCCAGGGGCCGGTAGTAGTAGTCATTGAGGCAGGACACAGTGGACCACTGGGATGATTTTTGTGGTTTTGAGGCATGCAGGTACAACAGCTGACCTCAGTCATGTGTTTAGGACAGGGGTGGGCAATCTCAGTCCACGAGGGCCGGTGTCCCTGCAGGTTTTAGATCTCACCTTGGGTCAACACACCTGAATCACATGATTAGTTCGTTACCAGGCCTCTGGAGAACTTCAGGACATGTTGAGGAGCTAATTTAGCCATTTAAATCCAGCTGTGTTGGTTCGAGGACACATCTAAAACCTGCAGGGACACCGGCCCTCGTGGACTGAGATTGCCCACCCCTGGTTTAGGATGTCCGTGAGGATGCCTGCGAGCTGGTCAGCACACTCCCGAAGCACCCGGCCAGGTATGTTGACAGGTCCTGCAGCCTTTCTCTGGTTTACTCTGCAAAGTGTCATCCTGACATCTGCTGTGGACAGAACAGTACTTGGTCATTGGGGGAGGGGGGCCGGACAGTGTGGAGTTACCTGACAGCACACACAGTACCATGCCTTAAAGGGAAGAGTAAATACTGGGTAAATATTAATGGAACTAAAACACTATAATAAAATAATTGCCAGACCTTTGTGCTCCCTCTTAGTAAATCTGTCTCAGAATAAGGGAATATTTTAGAAGAATGGTATTCATCCCTCCTCACACAAACAGTGCCGAGTAGCACCAAAGCTGATCTGGAGGCTCACAGAGTCCCAACAGCTTACTGAGACACTTCATGTTGATTTTTTAAGTTATTTTATAACTATTCTGTGTTTTCTCTTTTAAATGGTTTTAAATGATGTTAGCCACTGTTTTTTGCATCTGTGCTGAAAAACGTGTTTGCTGTGTTCATGTGATTCATTCTGTAGTTGGTGGCTCAGTATAGTCTGTCTCAGAGAGATGGATCATGAGAGTGCATTCAGTTCAAAGTCAGCATGAGGTTTCAGAAGGCAGCCTGTGTCACAGGAAAGATTACAGGAGGACCAGAAAACCTTCAGGTCCTCCAAAACATTTAACAAACATGAAGATACAGCACAGTTTAAAGTAAATAAAGAGAATAACATTTTCCAACATTTACTGTAAACTCAGTAAAACACTAAACTAAACTGGTTCATGAACTCAGACACATTCAGTTTTATCTGCCAGGTCTTCACAGATTAAATGTTCACATTTAATAAATAAATACATTACATTTGAATATCTGAATGTAAAACTGACCTTTGTCCTGCTGTCAAATGTGGTCATTGTTTGGGTTGACAATTATTATATTCTTTCTAAAAAAAAAAAAGAATGTTCATAATAAGTTGGCGCTACATGTTTTGAAGGTTAAAGGCTTTGTCCGGCGTCATGACTGGGCTGAAATATTGCACGATGATGTAGAGTGTTTGATGGTATTGCTGCATGCTTACATACATATGATAATGGTTAGAATAGCCTCTGGTCAGGGAGTCCGAATAAGATGTCCTGAATGGAGCTTTAGAATCAGCAACAGCCTAGGTTACGTAGGGTGTGTTTTCTTTCTGATTTCAGGAGAAGCAAGGAAGACAGAACTGGAACGGGAGGATTCATAGGAGCCATCTGGACAAGATAGATAGTCCTAATAATCTTTAGTTTTGTCACTGTATAAACACCTGTACAGCCGATTCAGGGCCGTCCTTGGTGTGAGGCAGATGGCTGTATCCCACCAAAATTTGAAAATGACAACTCTGAGACAAATCCACAGCATGCAGTTCATTTGTGTTTATGTGTCCTTAGTTTCCCAGCATGCCCTGGCTGCGGTGGTGGAGGTGAATGAGGGGGGAATCTCTGTCCTGCTGCCCTGTCAGTACTCAGGTTTTGTACCTGAGGATGACCCTGCAGTGATGTGGACTCGCAATGATCTTCATCCTAAATCTGTCCACCTACGACGAAAAGGAGGTGATGACCTTACAGGACAAAACCAGCATTACAGAGGGCGCACATCAATGAGATCTGATGCTCTGGACTCTTTAGACTTCAGCCTCACTCTTGGAAAACCACAACTGACCGACAGCGGCAACTACGCCTGTTCCATCAGTAATGGGAGAGAAGTGCTGAGACTGGGAGACATACAGCTGCAGGTCAAAGGTCAGTAATAGATCCAAAGACGTGCTATAATTACAAGTCAAAGGTCCTTTCGGTGGGTTTAAGACTCCACGTGGAGTCTGTACTCTGTCGAGTGTCAGAGAAAGTGTTAAACTGGGGGGTATGTTTGCTAAATTGTTGTGGCCCACCTGAAAAAAAAGCAGCAACATGTAACTCAGAACTGTTAGCTCTGCTACATGCTACAAAAGCTACAACAGCTGGAGCATTTACTGCATGTGGAGGGTTACACTCACAACATTCACACACTGTACACAGTGGAGAACATGAGCTCTCTAAGTCTAACTGCAGCTCAAAGAGCAGCAGGAAGTGTCCTGATGTTGTACAGACAGAGCTGCTGTGAAACACAGACAGAGCTTTTTGCAGAGATCCCCATGCTTCATCCAGCTGGTCCTGATGTCAGTGAGGCTCTCAGGTTAATAACTGCTGTATTGGGATATAAAGTGTGAATCACAATGTGGTTCAGGTAACAGTGAGGGGACCGCAGAGTCAATGACATGATACTGATATTTTTCTGCTGCTGTAAATTTAAGTTTTTAACTGTTACATTTATCGAACATCATCTAAGACAGCTGCTACCTGACAGAAACTGAACTAACTGGGGTTACTCAACTATCATTGAAGAAGCGCACTAAGCTACCATTTAAATAGTGGCTCATGCGAGTCACACAGACCATAAAATTTTATTCCTTTAGTAAAAACGGTTTTATAAAACCATTCGGGAGGATGAGCCAAAGATCCAGGACACCCTCTCTGCTTCTAAGATTAGACTCCAAACTTTCCATTTTTGCTAGAGATTACAGTTTTTAGGCATATAGGGATGTATTGGACGTCTGTTGGACGTCTCTTAAGATCTGCTCATGAAGGTTATTTAAGTGTTTGGGCTCTGTTTAATATTGTTGGGTGTCTAGCTGAGACTGAAATAACTATTATTTATTTATACATGTGCATTGTAAATAAGTAATACAGACGTTTAATGTCAAATGATAAAATAAAACTCAAGTGTTATTAAAAGTGACAAAAGAGAGTGATTGTTATTAGGGCTGCCAATGTTAATATGTTAACACGGATTAATGAGTCATCACAATTTTTAATGCAATTAACCCATCTGGAGCGCAGATACTCCCTGTCAGTACTCTTTCTGCAGCATTTTGGATCAGCTGAAGGCTTTTCAGTGAGTTTTTAGGACATCCTGATAATAAAGACTTACAGTAGTCCAGCCTGGAAGTAATGAAGGCATGAACTAGTTTTTCAGTGTCACTCTGAGACAGGATATTTCTAACTTTAGAGATGTTGCGCAAATGGAAGAAAGCAGTCTTACATATTTGTTTAATATGTGCATTGAAGGACATGTCCTGGTCAAAAATGACTCCAAGGTTCCTCACAGTGTTACTGGAGGCCAAGGTAATGCCATCCAGAGTAAGAATCTGGTTAGATACCATATTTCTAAGATTTTCAGGGCCGAGTACAATAACCTCAGTTTTATCTGAATTAAGAAGCAGAAAGTTAGCGGCCATCCAGGTCTTTATGTCTTTAAGACATTCCTGCAGTTTAACTAATTGGTGTGTGTTATCTGGCTTCAACTAGCTTCTTATTTCTCCAGGCTAAATGATGATCCTCTAAATTTGTGACACGCCATTTCCTCTCCAGCTTACGAGTTATCTGCTTTAGGCTACGTGTTTGAGAATTATACCACGGAGTCAGGTACTTCTGATTTGAGACCTTAGTTTTCACTGGAGCTACAGTATCCAGAGTCGTACGTAGTGAGGAGGTAAAATTTTTAACAAGATAATCGACCTCTGTTGGAGTAGCGTTCAGGTAGCTGCTCTGCTCTATGTTGGTACAGGGCATTGAAGATGATAACAGTGGGTGGATTATATTCTTAAACTTAGTTACAGCACTTTCAGAAAGACATCTACTGTGATAAAGTCTACTCTCCACTGCTGTGTAATCAATCATTGTAAATGTAAATGTTATCAGGAAATGATCAGACAGCAGAGGGTTTTCAGTTTCTATGCCATATGTTAAAACAAGATCTACAGTGTGATTAAAGTGGTGGGTGGGTTCTTTTACATTTTGAGAGACGCCAGTTGAGTCTAATAACAGATTAAATGCGATGTTGAGGCTGTCATTTTTAGCATCTACATGAATGTTAAAATCACCCACAATAATTATTTTATCTGAGCTGAGTCGCAGCAGATGGCCCCGCCCCTCCCTGAGCCTGGTTCTGCCGGAGGTTTCTTCCTGTTAAAAGGGAGTTTTTCCTTCCCACCGTCACCAAAGTGCTTGCTCATAGGGGGTCATATGATTGTTGGGTTTTCTTTGTATTTATTATTGTGCTATCTACTGTACAATATAAAGCGCCTTGAGGCAACTTTTGTTGTGATTTGGCGCTATATAAATAAAATTGAATTAAATTGAATTAAATCAGATAAAAAAATCTGAGAAATCAGAGAGAAACTCTGTGTAAGGCCCAGGTGGACGATAGATGATAACCAATAAGACTGGTTTTTGAGTTTTGAAGCTAGGGTAGTGTTGTGGAGATTTTAAAATAACCCGCAAACCCCTCGGTGAGTATGATTTGAAGTGAGTTTAATAACATATTACTGTCATGGTCCCAGGACTTCTGACCTGATGCTTTGGGTGTTGACATTCTGTATTAAGTTCATTTGTATTCTTAAGATCCCTAGGTTTTCTGTTCAGTACTGTTTAGTAGACTTCCCACCTGTGTTGTCCCCTGTGTTTCCCTCTGTGTGAGTGCATATATAGTGATGTGAGTTATTGTGCTTTGCTCCCTCTCCTTGTGTTCTGTGTTTTCCTCTTTCCATCATGTTCTCTCTCTCTCTCTCTCTCTCTCTCTCTCTCTCTCTCTCTCTCTCTCTACTAATGCAAAAAAAAGTGGTTTTATTAAATTTATTATATGGATATATGTTTATATTACAGTGGCTTGCAAAAGTATTCGGCCCCCTTGAACTTTTCCACATTTTGTCACATTACAGCCACAAACATGAATCAATGTTATTGGAATTCCACATGAAAGATCAATACAAAGTGGTGTACACGTGAGAAGTGGAACGAAAATCATACATGATTCCAAACATTTTTTAAAAATAAATAGTTGCAAAGTGGGGTGTGCGTAATTATTCAGCCCCCTGAGTCAATACTTTGTAGAACCACCTTTTGCTGCGATTACAGCTGCCAGTCTTTTAGGGTATGTCCCTACCAGCTTTGCACATCTAGAGACTGAAATCCTTGCCCATTCTTCTTTGCAAAACAGCTCCAGCTCATTTAGATTAGATGGACAGCGTTTGTGAACAGCAGTTTTCAGATCTTGCCACAGATTCTCGATTGGATTTAGATCTGGACTTTGACTGGGCCATTCTAACGCATGGATATGTTTTGTTTTAAACCATTCCATTGTTGCCCTGGCTTTATGTTTAGGGTCGTTGTCCTGCTGGAAGGTGAACCTCCGCCCCAGTCTCAAGTCTTTTGCAGACTCCAAGAGGTTTTCTTCCAAGGTTGCCCTGTATTTGGCTCCATCCATCTTCCCATCAACTCTGACCAGCTTCCCTGTCCCTGCTGAAGAGAAGCACCCCAGAGCATGATGCTGCCACCAACATATTTGACAGTGGGGATGGTGTGTTCAGAGTGATGTGCAGTGTTAGTTTTCCGCCACACATAGCGTTTTGCATAATTGTTTAAACAAAATCTCGCAGGTGCATAAATTTGGGCACTGTTGTCATTTTATTGATTCCAAAACCTGTAGAACTATTTATTGGAACTCAAATTGGCTTGATAAGCTCAGTGACCCCTGACCTACAGACACAGGTGAATACAATAATGAGAAAGAGTATTTAAGGGGGTCAATTGTAAGTTTCCCTCCTCTTTTAATTTTCTCTGAAGAGTAGCAACATGGGGGTCTCAAAACAACTCTCAAATGAACTGAAGACAAAGATTGTTCACCATCATGGTTTAGGGCAATGGTTCCCAAACTATTTTTTGCTAGGCCCCCCTTGTTTTACAAGAAACATGTTCGCGCCCCCCTACCCCCGCGCGTGCACACGCACAAACACATCCTCCAACCACACACCCATATTCTGTTCCATTGCGGTTTATTTCACACCTCAAACATTTATTAAACAATTAAGCAAATACAAGTAATCTGCAATAAATTACAGGTAGCAACTACTAACTCTTTTACGCTACGTCCACACCTACACAGGTATTTTTGAAAGCGCAGCTGTTTCGTCCACATGTAAACGGCGTTTCGAGTCGCCGAAAACTGAGATTTTTTTAAAACTCCTTTTTTGCGTTTACGTGTGGACGAGGAATACAGAGTTCCTCACACAATGTCAAAGGTATGTGCCTTTTTCACGTCACGTTATTGTTTATATGAGATGAATTGCAGAATGGCAGATAGAGACAAAATACTGTTAATCTGACTGTCTGCAGGTTTTACATGCTTACATTTACACACGCAGTTACTGTCCCTGCATTTAGAAAGGCAGAGGCGTCACGGTGTAATTATTTTACGTGTGGTTGTTTTTTTCCCTGTGTAATAATATTCAACATTGCTATCAATACATTTTTCAAAAAATGACTCTCTGTGCAAAATGGGTTCAAAAACATAAACAGCTGTTGGATGCTGTTTGTCCGGGATTTGAACCAGGGGAACAAATCGTGGCAGGATCAGCCTGATATTATTTGTATCCCGCTGTAACTTTACTGTATAAAGAGCTAACATCTCCAAAATGTCAGGAGTAGTTAGTCATTACAACAAGTGTTTGTGAACTAAAAATCAAGAATGTGGGATACTGTTTGTCCGTGATTTGGAGAGCCCAGCGCTGCTCTCGACAAAGGGAAAAACAATTCTGCAGGGGAGACCTACCTTGGCACTTGTGCAGGTGAAGCCAAAGGGAAGATGCTTCACCATATTTTCTAGTCTTTGGCTTAGAATGAAGTTGGTTTGGAAACATATTCAGCGATGCTTCATCTCCTGCTTTGCGTTTCTGTGGGTGCACTGTGCAAGCAATGTCCAAGCGTTTTTTTTTTTTTGTGGTTTTTTCCCTTTTCATCCCGCGCCCCCCCTGCAATGGCTCTACACCCCCCTGTCTCAGAGATTTAAGCTGTCTGTTTCCACAGTTAGGAACACATTGAAAAAATGGAAGCCCACAGGCTCAGTTCAAGTTAAGGCTCGAAGTGGCAGACCAAGAAAAATCTTGGATAGACAGAAGCAATGAATAGTGAGAACAGTCAGAGTCAACCCACAGACCAGCACCAAAGACCTACAACATCATCTTGCAGCAGATGGAGTCACTGTGCATCGTTCAACCATTCGGCGCACTTTACACAAGGAGATGCTGTATGCGAGAGTGATGCAGAGGAAGCCTTTTCTCCGCCTACAGCACAAACAGAGCCGCTTGAGGTTTGCTAAAGCACATTTGGACAAGCCAGCTTCATTCTGGAGTAAGGTGCTGGGAACTGATGAAACTAAAATTGAGTTATTTGGGCATAACAAGGGGCGTTATGCATGGAGGAAAAAGAACACAGCATTCCAAGAAAAACACCTGCTACCTACAGTAAAATATGGTGGTGGTTCCATCATGCTGTAGGGCTGTGTGGCCAGTGCAGGGACTGGGAATCTTGTCAAAGTTGAGGGACACATGGATTCCACTCAGTATCAGCAGATTCTGGAGACCAATGACCAGGAATCAGTGACAAAGCTGAAGCTGCACCGGGGCTGGATCTTTCAACAAGACAACCACCCGAAACACTGCTCAAAATCCACTAAGGCATTCATGCAGAGGAACAAGTACAACGTCCTGGAATGGCCATCTCAGTCCCCAGACCTGAATATTACTGAAAACCTGTGGTGTGAGTTAAAGAGAGCTGTCCATGCTCGGAAACCATCAAACCTGAATGAACTAGAGATGTTTTTAAAGAGGAATGGTCCAAAATACCTTCAACCACAATCCAGACTCTCACTGGAACCTACAGGAAGCGTTTAGAGGCTGTAATTTCTGCAAAAGGCAGATCTACTAAATATTGATTTCATTTCTTTTTTGTGGTGCCCAAGTTTATGCACATTTATGCAAATTTATGTAAATCCAATCAACTTCATTTCACTTCTCAAATATCACTGTGTGTCTCCTATATGAGATATTTAACTGACATTTTTTATTGTAACAACCAACGATTTATACAGGAAAATAATGATTATTAACAAGGTTGGCCAAACTTTTGCATCCCACTGTATGTCTGAGTCAGATGCCCGGGAGACTGTGCCTCTGCATCTTTAGGTGAACTCACTTGTATATAACATTAACATTGTAAATAACATTAATACCGACTTATAGACTGTGCTGGCAGCATAGGCAAGCACAGAGGTAGATAATTGTCCTTCTCTGGTTAGACAGGAAGTAGCAAAAGGTTCAATCCTACTTCTGGTGGGATATCAAAATAAAACTGACTGTGTAAAAACTCCTCCAAAACAAAAACGAAAAAAACTTTATGAACCTATTTAACACCGCATAACTTTTGAGGAGCCAGAACATCATTACCATTATTATTATTATTATTACCATTATCATTATCATTATACTCTAAACTTCATGCCTTTTATGTGAGTGAAAAAGTGAGAAAAAGTGAAGCCCAAACGTAAGTGAAGGAGACTGTAACATGGGGAACCCTGCGGACGTGTTGATGGATGTCAGGGTTTCTAATCGTCTTTGGTAAGAAGCTGTTATGTATTTGCTGTGATGTGCATGTATTAACCTGTTGGTTTGGTGACCGAGATCATATTTGATCCCATAAAACAGCGCTGATTGCACAGCTTGGTCCACCTGACCTGGTGAGGAAAACCTGGAGTGACGGTCTGCTGGTTCCAACAGGCTCTACTGCTCACAGTCCTCATTTATAAAGTGTTTTAAACACAAAGAGCAGCGAACAGCCTCTTACTGCTACTCAGCTCTCAGCCAAAATTGTCCCTCCTCTAGCTCATCCACAGTTAATCTGAGAGATTTTTAATAAACTGAAACAGACGAGTCCTCATCAGTCCATCTTCACAGCACAGGCAGCCTGTTAGTTACAGACCTGACTTTAAACTTGTAATTATCACTTTTAAAGCTTCACATCAGGTCGTTCCTCCATTTCCTCTGGACTTCCTGTCTCTTCCTTTTTTATCTGTGAGTTGTTAAAGTGTTGAATGTTTCAGTTGTTCTGCCTCCTGGTTTCTGTAAATGTGTCTAAACTTGATCTTTACCTCAAAGTGACTCATGGAGTCTCTGTCTGTGTGTCCTCAGTTTCCCAGCATGTCTCAGCTGTTGAGCTGTATGAGGGGGACTCGTTCATCCTACCCTGCCAGTTTCCCACAGACCTATTGCTCGACCCCACAGTGGTGTGGAGTCGCTCCGACCTCACCGTCCACCAGCGTCAGCTTCAAGGAGACGAACTGAAAGATCAAAACCAGCGTTACAGCGGCCGAACATCCATGAAGACTGACGCTCTGCAAGCTGGAGACCTCAGCCTGACCCTGACTGACCTTCAACTGTCTGACAGCGCCACCTACACCTGCTCCGTCACAGACCTTAAATTTGGCTACAAGAGACTGGATGATATACAGCTGAAGGTCAAAGGTCAACAACAAACATCTGCTGTAGATACATCTGACATCACTCAGATCAAACTTTACCATTTTAACACTGTCAGAAAACCCTGCTAGCTCTTTGAGTGACGTATAGGCCTATTCATCAAACTAATTACAGTCATTCAGTGAGAGGTCAAAGGTCATGTTGTTCTTTGTGGTTTTCCACAGAACGCTTTCCATCCTGGGCCAAAGCTCTCCTGGTTCTCCTGGTTCTTGTTCTCATCCTCTCTGGGAGTCTTTTATTTCATTTCCGGCAGTATTTCATGTCAGGTGAGTGTCTCCTACTACACTACCCATAATGCAGATGGTTAGGAGGTGTCCTCTTCTTTCATTATCCACAATTTATCCAGGTAAAAGTCTCACTGAGACCAAACTCTCTTTTCCAAGAGGGACCAGCAGAGAGCAGGAGAAGTTAGAATAAAGACAACCAGTACAAGTGAACACAAACATTTGAATAATATACAGTACCTTCACATAACATCAAAAGAACAACATTAAGAAAAGTTCCACAGTAAAGGACAGTATCCAATCTCTTTAAGTAGAGGTGTGTTCATAAAAAGCAGATCACTGTAATTCAAAATTTAGCAATACAAGATTTTCTCACAGAGAGAAATGAAGGTTTATGCCTAACAAAGAAACTTAGTTTACGTTGACACCAGCCTTTTAGTGTCTGTTTTAAATGACGTTTATAAATACCTCAGTACTCTGGCCTAGATGTTCAGTGGTTTTTGAGTAGTAGAACTCTGATTTGTCCTTTTGTAATTGAGGAGGTTGGAAGATTTGAAATTGAGTTTCTTTGGTCTTAGAAACAGCAAAACAGAATGTCTTTGACGGGTGAAGGGACAGCTGAGAAGAAAATTAAGTATTGTTTTGCCATTTTAGTGTTTTCTAATATTATTATATGTACGATATGAGCAGAAATGTTCCCAACACAGAACTTTGCGGAAATCCATGCCTAATATTTATTTGTGAAGGAAAGTCCTCATTTACATGAACAAACTGGGATCAATTAGATAGAACTGAGTCATGTCACTTCAGTGAATTTCTTTTAATAACTCTGGTGTGTTCTAGTGTTTCTAGTAAAATGTTGTGGTCTACACTGAGGTCTAATAGGACAAGCACAGAAATGGTAATCTGTCAAAGGTCATAACGCAACACTTAGTAACCTTCACTACAGCTCATGTTCTACTTTGCTGTCCTTTCAGTCCCCTGGGTGGAGGTGGATTCAGGGGTGGAGTCTGTTCAGCTGATCTGCACAACCACAGATTTCCGCCCTAAAGATGCTAAAGTGGAGTGGAAGGACGAATACAACAGGAAGGTCCACGTGTATGAGAACGGCTCTGACCAGCCTGAAGAACAGGACAATAAATACAAGAACCGAACAAAGATGAAAAGAAACTTACTGGAACCTGGAGACCTCAGTCTGACCCTGAAATACCCCACAGATGGAGACACAAACACCTACACCTGCACCGTCTACAGCAGGGAGGGAAACATCCTACTGAAGAGAAAGGTGGAGCTGAAAGTCAGAGGTCAGTGCTGTAGATACAGGTCAAAGGTCAGAGGTCAGACTCATGATGGTGGTTCAGTCTCAGTGGGCTCCATCCAATAATGTTTCAGTGTTAGCATGTCTGATGTTTGCGGCTGTTTTGGTTTTTATTTGATTTCCAGCCAAATGTAAAAGCTTCAGCAGATGAACTGTAGGAGCAAAGTTCATGTGTGAGACTTCATCTGAAAGGTAACATCTTCTAGTTTCTGAACATGTGTTTGTTTAGCATGTGGCTAAAACACAGGCTAAGCTAAGTCAGTTCAAATATCAGTAAAAACCTTCTTTGGTCCTCATCTATAATCAGTCATATCTGAGTCACAATAACTAGAAGATGATTTCTAGCAGAACTGTGAAAATCTCCACATCCTTTCTCCATGTTATCATCCAAAGCTGTGTGAAGTTTCAGAGCTCTGCAGCTAACAGAGACTTTCAGTTTGCTGCTCTCTTCCTCTGACAGCTCCATTCTTAGGGAGCGTTAGTTCTCCGTTTCACTTTATTCCACTTATTCAGTCTGATGTTCTCTGATCTGTTTCTCTTGTTTAGTGTCTTAAATGCTGCCAGTGGCTCTCTTTGCTTTAACCAACCTTTCTCTTTATTTCTGAGCTTTTTAAGGACTTTAACTGATGCATCAACCTTTGAAAATGGAAAGAAATCAGTCAGATTCATGGCTGCATCAAAGTGTCACATGTAGTTCTCCCACATCAGCTGGATTATATCTATAGCAGCAAACAGCAGCTGATGCACAAATCTTTGTCTCTGTTAATAAAGTTGGATCAGTTCAAATAGTTTGTTGCTCTGCACTTGAAAGCAGCAGTTTTTCTAATGCACCACCTTCATGTTTCCTTCATATTTGAATCCCCCTGTAGATACTGACAGGTAACCATGTCACACAGAGCTCAAGCCTTTGAATCCAGCTGTGATTGTTGATTTTCTATTGAATGGACTTTTTCAAATCCAGCTGTAGGCCTGTGTTTGTGAGCTCATTAACAGCTGTTTATTTAGAGATACGTGGTCCTCACAGGACAGCCACTACAAACATATGATTTTATAGAATATGATGCATTACTGCAGATTCAACACAATAGAAAGGATTTGAAATGAGCTCAGCCTTAAACATGTGCAGCAGCAATATTGATCCATAGACACTGATGGGAACATTTTTCTGCACAATAAGTACTTTGACTTTTCAGACTTTATGTCCAATTTGCCAGTACTGCAGTTTTGTGTGTAGTGAGGTGTTTTCATGGTGTTTTATTGGTGCTTTTACTAAAGGAAGGCTTCTATCAAATTCTTCCAAATGTTGTCAAACTGAGCTGTGTGATGAAGTGAGTGTGACAGAAACACTCAGATTGTGTTTCTCTGCTTCATCAAGTCAAATCTGGTCCTCAGAGAATGAATAAAGTCCTGTCCCACTAACAGCAGCTCCAACAGTCTGTTCACTGCTTTCTTCCTGTCAGTCTTCATCTTTCTGCTGCGTCTCCTCTTCACACTGACCACTTTCTATCTAACAGTGAGCTCCCAGTGAAGCAGCAGCATTCAGCCTGTTAGAGTCAACACAAATGTCTCCATCCAAGCTCATGTTGTGCTTTGTTGTCCTCTCAGTCCCCCAGGTGGAGGTGGAGTCAGGGGTGGAGTCTGTCCAGCTGCCCTTCAAAACCACACTTCACCTGCCTGAAGACGCTAAAGTGGAGTGGAAGGACAAAGACGACAGGAAGGTCCACGTGTATGAGAACGGCTCTGACCAGCCTGAAGAACAGGACCAGTTTTACAGAGACCGAACGAAGATGAACGAAGACCTGCTGAAAACTGGAGACCTCAGTCTGACCCTGAAATACCCCACAGATGGAGACAACTGGACCTACACCTGCACCGTCTACAGCAGGGAGGGAAACATCCTACTGAAGAGAAAGGTGGAGCTGAAAGTCAGAGGTCAGTGCTGTAGATACAGGTCAAAGGTCAGAGGTCATGTAGGAGTTTATTCTCTAAAAGCTTTTAGTTTGAATCTATTTTCAGTTCATTCAAATAAAATAAATTCTTTGATGTTTTGATCTGAAAGCCAAACTGTCAGGCGGAGCAACTGTGTGTTTAAATGAACATACTAAGAAGACCATTAAAAATGATCCTAACTTCAAAATAAAAGCCTCTGGCATGATTTGAGTTTGGATCAAATCAATAGTTTTTTTAGTTTAGTCCAAATCAATGTAAATGTATAAATATCAATAGTTTTAAAGCTGCTGAGATCATTCAAACACTTTGATCCAGTCCTCGTGGTGATTACCAGAAAGGGTCAATGACAGGGGTTCAGTCTGGTGAGTGACCGAAGGAAGCGATTGCCCATTAAGGGCAGTGACGGACACGAGAATGTCTAGCGGACACATACGAATGCCGAGAAGGCGCACAAGGTCACGATCAATCAGATTTTGTTCTGCACCGGAATCCAAAAGCGCATGAGTGGAATGAGATATGGTGGGCACGTGAATGACAGCAGAGAGTAGCATGCGAGGGGCCTGGGAAGGAGAGGAAATGTCACCCATCAGTATCCCCAGAGTTACTGATGGGCACTGCCTTTTGACAAAGCCGGACAAGAGGCGACAAAATGGCCCAAACGGCCACAATACAGGCATAGCGGTCCCTCAAACCTCCTACGACGCTCGACCGGGGTAAGTTTAGCGCGACCCAACTGCATGGGCTCCTCTAGATTGTCAGCGGGAGGTGAGTCAGCACGAGCCGGACAGTGAGGAGGATGTGAAGCTAGAAACTCAGTGCGCACGGGCACATTCCTTCCCTGGTTACCACGGGTTCGGCCCCCCCTTTCTTTCTCCCTTTCTCTTTCGCGCAGCCGATTATCGATGCGAATAGCCAGGTCCACTAGAGCCTCAAAATCTTCAGGTTCAGCGCGAGTTGCAAGCTCGTCCTTCATGCGTTCAGTTAAGCAATTCACAAATGCCCCGCGCAGCGCATTATCAGCCCAACCTGTCTCAGCGGCTTTAACGCGAAAATTGATGGAGAATTCGGCCACCGACTGACTGCCCTGCCGCAGCCCAGACAGCTGCCTATGGCTTCGTCGGCGCGCAGGGGATGGTGAAAAACGGCCTTAAGATCATGAATGAATTGGGCATAGGAAATTGTCTCGAGTGGATGGAGAGTGAGGTAAGATACGGCCCAACTCAGAGCACGATCCCGGAGAGAGCCTATAACATAAGATATTTTAGAGGCATCATCCGAATATGCCTGAGGGATATGTCGAAACAAAAGGGAGACCTGGATCAAAAACCCTCCACACCGACCCAGCTCTCCTGAGAACGGAGTCAGAGCCGGGGAAGCAGGATCGCGAACCGAACCCACAGCTGGCTGACTGGGTGGAGTGGGAGGAGAGGATGGCTCGCTGGAGGCAGCCGGGGGAGCTAATCGAGCGAGTGTCGCCTGAATGGCGGTCAAGGTGTCGTTAACCCGACCCGCCCACTGTTCAGATTGCTGAAACTGTCTAGTCAACTTGGACAGTGACTCCTCGTGTTTTGAAAGCAAATCGCCGGAAGCGGCGTCCGTATGTTCTGCTGTGTCCATAAATGTGTTGGTCGGAGTATTCTGTTATGACAAATGCAGATGGACCCAGGGAGCAGAACGCACGGAGGCAGAGTTGCAGTGAAGACAGTTTATTTACAGTGAGGGGGGAGGTATTTACAAGGACAAAATATATACAACGGTGTATGAATGGGGACGCGGAGCCAGGATGTGCAGGTGACGAAACACACATAAGTAGTGCACTCGATCTAAAAAAGGAGAGGGACGAGAATTAGGAGGGTCTTGCCTGTTAACCGAGAAAAGCTTAAAACTTTACAGAGAGTTGGAGAGCTTACTTGGTACTGTTTAATGCCAAAGCCTCCAGACGGAAAACAAAACAGTCGAGGCAAAATCCTAGGGAGGAAACAAAACTCCTTACAGTCACCAAAAATAATCCGAGAGCTCCAACAGGCAGGGGCAGAATTTCAAACTCTCCAAAAACGCCAATACTCCGACACTAGTCTTCTGTCAGGTAGCTCCTAAAGAACACTTCTGAAGAAAGCATCTGATGAGTAACAGGTGTGCCAGGTTCAGTGACTCACTGCCCCGCCTACCTATACAAAAAGGGAGGCACCAAAAAACACATACAGACAAAAACACCACATAACCAAAACCCAACTCCTATCTAACAGTGAGCTCCCAGTGAAGCAGCAGCATTCAGCCTGTTAGAGTCAACACAAATGTCTCCATCCAAGCTCATGTTGTGCTTTGTTGTCCTCTCAGTCCCCCAGGTGGAGGTGGATTCAGGGGTGGAGTCTGTCCAGCTGCCCTTCAACACCACACTTCACCTGCCTGAAGATGCTAAAGTGGAGTGGAAGGACAGTTTCAGAGACAACAGGAAAGTCCACATGTATGAGAACGGCTCTGACCAGCCTAAAGAACAGCTCCAGGTTTACAGAGACCGAACACAGATGAATGAAGACCTGCTGAAAACTGGAAACCTCAGTCTGACCCTGAAATATCCCACAGAGAGAGACAACAGGAGCTACACCTGCACTGTCTACAGCAGGGAGGGAAACATCCTGCTGAAGAAACAAGTGGAGCTGAAAGTCAGAGGTCAGTGCTGTAGATACAGGTCAAAGGTCAGAGGTCATGTAGGAGTTTATTCTCTAAAAGCTTTTAGTTTGAATCTATTTTCAGTTCATTCAAATAATTTCAATTCTTTGATATTTTGATCTAAAAGCCAAAATGTCAGGCGGAGCAACTGTGTGTTTAAATGAACAGACTAAGAAGACCATTAAAAATGATCCTAACTTCAAAATAAAAGCTTCTGGAATGATTTGAGTTTGGATCAAATCAATAGTTTTGTTAGTTTAGTCCAAATCAATGTAAATGTATAAATATCAATAGTTTTAAAGCTGCTGAGATCATTCAAACACTTTGATCCAGTCATTTGGATGTTGTCACATGTCAGGGTGGAGCAGCCATAATGAGCAGGTTTATTTAAGGATTAATCTTGCATAAAACATCAAATCTTCAAGTTCTAGAGAGATAAAGTTGAACCTTTTATAATCACAGGATGGCAGATAGTCCTAAAATCACATGTGCTGTAGATATAGGAACAATGTAAAACATGATAAACATTTTCAGAAAAATAACAATTATATTATAAATTGTACTAATTATTACAGCATATATAAAGATTTGGACCTATTCATATTTAATTCATATTATACTAAAAGCAATCAGTCAAAATTACAAGAACAGTTACATTTAAAACCTAAACATATTTTTAGAATTCATCACAATTACCGAGAGATCATTGTGACAGAAAAAGGAAATATTATTTTATTATTTTGTTTATAAGGAGATGATTTAGACCAAATAAAATTAGAGACAATTCACAGTGTGATTTTATTTACAATGTATTTGGGGCCTAGTAGATATTTCTTGTACAATATTGAAATTGAACAAATTCGATTTTTTTCTGCAGACAAGAAAGTTTCTTTTTTTAATCGTGCCATGAAGCTCCTGGAAACATGGCTCCATGTTTCACAGCTGTGTAAACAGGTAGAGCAGCTACAGGAAGTCTACACACGCCTGCCACTGTTAGCACAGCGCAGCACCGTGGCAGCTCACACAGCATCTCTTACAGCATGTGTGAATGGGTGAATGACTCAATGTAATGTAAAGCTCTTTGGGGTCCTGAGGGACTAAGTAAAGCACTATACAAATACAGACCCTTTACCATTTACAGCCATCAGAACCAACCAGCAAATGACCATCTTTCAGATTTGAACTTTCAGTTTTATCAACACACTGTGTTTCTGAACAGACTCACACCTCATTTCGCTCCACTGAAGCTGTCATACAAGGGTCTCACTTTGAATCTTTTTAGTGACTTACAGCTCTTTCAAAAGGGTTCCTTCATCGACGCAATCAAGGCCTTAATCAAACCGATATTGAGCAAACCACAAACTACAAATTTCACCTCTTTTTTAGGGGGCCATTATGATTTTTTTTCTGTAAAGCAAATTTACCTTGCCTTTGGGTATAAATAAAGTTACCTTGACCTTGATCATAATAACCCCATCCCAGAACAGGTGGGTGGAATAAAAGGACCCCTCTCTTGTCCCTTCATGTACAGATCATAATCCCCTCCCTCAAAGCCTTTTTGCTTACCCCACTTTTTAGTTTCACATGCAGAACTTGCCTTGGAGATTCTTGCATATTTGGCTAAATGCTCTTATAAAACATTTCAACAACCACCACACGCAGCAAAAACAAGCGATGATTAAAAAGAGAAGGTACATATATATTTGAAAGTCCTCTAAACACAAACAAAACAGCCCAGAATTGTCCAGACTTCATGTAACGATGTTATGCCTAGTTGGCTAGCTTAGATCTCACTGATTCCAAAACACCAAGTTTCACCACGTTCTGACCAAAAGTCACTGAACCAGGTGCAAAAGAAAACCACAAAAACACATAGCGGCACAAATGCGCTAAGACAGAAATTGTCTTATCGGACAGATTTCCTTCATTATTTTTATCATTTTTTTTTTTTTTTTTTTTTTGTAAACCTGTCCCGTTTGGTTCTTTTGCCATCAGAATTATTGTCTAAAGGCGAAGAAAGATGCCCAACGGATTTACTTTACCAAATGGACCATCCCAGCCTTGCCGTAATGGTCCATTTGATTCACCTTTTATTGTTTATTTTATTTTCACTTGCTGAATACGGGACAGACTTGACTGGTGGAAAGAAAGGGGAGAAAGAAAGAGGGAAAGAAAAACAGCTGAGAAGAGGGACGGGGAAAAAGGGCAAAAACCAAAAACCAACAGAATAAGCAGACAAAAAATACATATATCGATCACCTGGATCACCTGTTGAGAAAGAAAAAAGAAAGCAAGCAGAAGAAAACGAGAGTAATAAACAACGTCACAATGATATATGGGAATATGACAGTAAATACTAAATATTAAACATTATTGTGCAGCACGTGAGATCGACAGCGCACAGTGTGCTTTGAGGTAGGAGCCAAAAAGGGTGTAGTTTGTGTGTGTGATCACCCGTGTGTACACCTGTGAGCATGAACGCGCTTGTTTTTAAAAGGTTCCTTCATGTAATGATCTGCTAGAGGGTGTGGGGGGCCACTGCCCCGTCCTCCAGGGCATGAAGCAGGTATGGAGGAGATCAAAACTCCAGACATCCAGAGGCCCCCAGAACACAAGAGACCAAGGAAGACCAACAGAGGGGCAGCCGCGCCACTATCCCAGAAAGAGCTGAGGAGAGTCCCAGATGAGGGGTCACTCAGCAGCCGCGGAGCAGAAGCCGGGGGGGGTTGCAGTGACGTGCCCGTGAGCTCCGCCGGCAGCCAGCTGTGCCTGAGTGACCGAGCCCCGGGCCGGGAGGCCAAGGGCACCCCATTCCCGAAGTGGCCCGAGCGAGCCCCAGGCTCCAGGCCCCGATAAGCAGCCGCCAAGGAGTGAGCCGGTGGGTACCTGGGCGCCCACCCCCGGACACAAAGAACCACCAATGCACCGATGTCTGAGGGCGTCTGCCACCGGCAGGGGAAGTGGTGGGGGGAGATGGGCCTCCAAACCTTGGAGGGCCTGAGATGTCCCCAGAGAGGTGGCGTCTGATACCCAACCTGACATATAGACACAGACAAACAGGCACACACAGATACAAACATCTATTCCCACCCTCATGCTCTCATATACAATTACTCAACACTCACCCAACGTGGAGACAGACATAGAGAGACACTGTACACACAATCACACTCCCCAAGCGTACTCTAAGCCCCGGGTCTAGGTACCCTTGCCCCTGGAGGGGGAAACTGCGCCCAGACCCAGGTGGTGTTACCCTTTTCCCTGCGGTGGGGAGAAGCAGACTGCCCCGACTCCGCAGCAGCAGGGAGGCCCCACATTCCAGACCCCAGTCGGACGGCCAACTCCTCCTCCTAGCCCCCCCGCTCCAGCAGGCCGCAGAGAACGGGGGTGTAGGAAGACTCCAAACCTCCCTCCACCCGCTCATATGTAGTGTTGATGTATGTGTGTTCTAAGGTGCATTTAAAACCCAGGAGGGCATGGAGCTACCTGCCAGAGCAGCAGGTAAGCATATAGCCCCTCCTGCTAGCCCTCAATGTCTACGTGTATTTAAAATTGAGAGGTGGGCAACGACGCCAGGGGTGAAGTGTACACCCTGATGGTAATTTGGAATCAGTGTAGCGTGCCCACCCCCAAGATCCTATATGTATGTGTAATGAGAGTGTGAGTAATGTGAATGTCTAAGTTGTGGGATAAAATTGAGGCAGAGGCAGCCAGAAGGGGACAGAGGGGGGGGATGTCTCCTCTGCACCCTGGTGACACACCCCTACCCCAAGGCCCTGCATGTGTGGGTGATTGTGGTGGAGCGGGAAGAGGGAGGCAGCTGGAGATGGGGAGGGAAGGAAGGGAGGGGCAAGTGACCCCTCCCTGGGGCCAGCTCCCCCGCTGACCCCAGTAGGCACCCCCACACTCTGCAACCCGCCAGGGAAAGGGGGGCCCAGGCCCATCCGGACCGGGGCCCAGTGCAGCAACGCCGCCCGGCCCCACAGAGCCCGGGACAGTCCACCTGACCCCACCACAGAGAAAACTGCACCCACCCCATCATCCACTCATCTTCCAGACTACACAAGACAATAGACGCCCAGGCTGAGATCTTCCTCCACCTCTCCTGTATCTCCCCCTCCTGCAGAGAGAGTTCCTGAAGAGAGGAAATCTCCTGCAGGATTTGACAACCTCCCCCACCAGTTGAAGAGCCCCCCAGGTGGTTCGATGCACAGGCGGCACCCTGCGCCAGGACTGGGCCCCCATACACCCACCCGCCCACAACCCCGGCAACACACCAACCAGGACCCAAGCCCCTGAGGCTTGGCCAGGGCCCCAGCCCAGAGACGGAGTGCCCCCAGAACCTCACGCCCATCCCGGACCCACCCAGGGGCAGCCAGGCTACCAGGTCAGTAACCCACGTCCGTCAGCACAGACCCTCCCCTAGCCCTGCTGCACGCAGCCACGAGGAAACCGTCACCTAAGAGCCAACAGAGCCCCTAATTGGCCATGACCGCTACCCCGGGTTGAGCCCCCCAAGGAAGATGCTCCCGGGGAACCCCCTGATGCCCTAAGCCTGTCCCTACCCCCACACCAATCACAACAGTGAAGGTGGGACCAAACTAAGACCCCCCACCCCCACTAGGTGATGGAGCTGATCAAAGGAGCCCAGAGCAATTGATCTGATGTGGTGGCAGAGGCTGTATCAAGACTAATGTAATCTAATAGATAATTTCTATATTGGTTAGAATTAAGATTATTTTTATTTTTCCAGTTCATGAGGACTGTTTTCTTGGCTATGCATAGGGCAGTGAAAACCATATGGGCTATATTCTTTTCCGGAGTGACATTATCTAAGCTGCCCAACAAACATACTAAAGGGGAAGTTGGAATGTTACATTTCAGACACTTTGATAAGTCTTCACATATCTCGCGCCAAAACTTCTGAACTGGTGGACAGAACCAAAGAGCGTGGATATAATTGTCCGGTGAATTGGTTTGGCAGTGTGAGCAGTTGTTGGTAGACGTAAAGCCCATCTTGAACATCCGATGGCCTGTATAGTGCACTCTATGTAGTATTTTGTATTGAATTAATTGAAGACTGGGATTTCTAATTAGATGAAAGGTTTTTAAGCAAATCTGAGACCAGAAGTTTTGGTCAAAGTTAACTGATAAATCCGCTTCCCATTTTGCAATAGGAAGTGATATTGATTCATCTGTTTTAGAAAGCATTCTGTATATTTTGGATAGTAATTTGGGGGTTTTAAGAGTAAGAAATTGAACCACACTTGGTGGCGTTTGTAGTTCAACTTGACCCGGTTTAAATCTCTTTTTTATTATGGATTTAATTTGTTGATATTCTAAAAATCTTTTCTTGTTGATCCCATATTGTGTAACTAGTCTGTCAAATGAAATAAATTCTGTTCCTTCTAGTATATGTTCTAAGTATTTGATTCCTTTACTACTCCAATCTGAAAAGTTTATCATATTATTGTTTTGTAATATGTCAGGGTTGTTCCAGATAGGTGTACGTTTGCATGGGATTAATGAAGACTCTGTCAACTTCAGAAACTCCCACCACGCTGTCAGAGAAGAGCTGATGTTGATGCTTTTGAAGCATTCATGTCGTTGGATGTTTGAGCTGATAAACGGTAGATCTGAAATCTCTAGATTATTGCAAAGTGCTTGTTCTACATCTAGCCAAGGTTCATCTAAGAGGGTATGTTTTTGCCATCCTGAGATAAACTGAAGCCTGTTGGCTAAGAAGTAGTGCTGAAAGTTAGGTAGTTCTAATCCTCCTTTATCCTTGGTCTTTTGTAGTGTTTTTAAGCTTATACGTGGGGGCTTATTTTTCCAAAGGAATTTGGACATATATGAATCTAGAGATCTGAACCAATCTTGCGGCGGTTTAGTTGGGATCATTGAGAATAAATAATTTATTTTTGGTAATACCATCATTTTTATAGCGGCAACCCTTCCCATGAGTGATATGGGTAGACATTTCCACCTAGCCAGATCACCTTCTACCTTCTTTAAAAGTGGGATATGGTTTAATTTAGTTAGATCTGCAAGCTTGGGAGATACATTAATACCTAAATATTTTATATTTCCCGATTGCAGTGGAGTAGAAGAGGAATTATGGAAGGAGCAATTAATCGGAAGGACTGTAGATTTTGACCAGTTAATTGAGTAATCTGATATTCTTGCAAAAGAGTTTATCAGTTCAATCACCCCAGAGATATTGGTTTGTGAATTTTGGAGAAAGAGTAACACATCATCCGCATAAAGGCTGATTTTATGTTCCACGTTCTTGCATTTTATGCCCTTAATTACTGAATTCTGTCTAATTGCTGCTGCTAGTGGTTCGATAAAAATTGCAAACAGTGAAGGGGAGAGTGGGCATCCCTGCCTGGTGCCCCTCAGGAGACAGAAGCTGGAGGATGTCTGGTCATTTGTTCTGACACAAGCTGTTGGGGAATTATATAATATTTTTAACCAGTTGATGAAAGAAGATCCAAAACCAAATTTGTGTAAAGTTGCAAATAGAAATTTCCAGTTAACTTTGTCAAACGCTTTTTCTGCATCTAAAGAAAATATTGTAGTTTCAAGGTTTTTACTGTATGAGTAGTCTATCAAATTAAGTAATCTACGTGTATTTGTTGATGAGTGCCTACCTTTTATGAAACCAGTTTGGTCAGGATGAATTAAGAGGGGGGTTATTTTCTCTAATCTCTTTGAGAGAGCTTTGCAGATTATTTTGAGGTCTACATTTATAAGGGATATTGGACGATAGCTTGAGGGATATACAGGGTCTTTGCCTGGTTTTAGTAAGAGATTAATGTTTGCAGAATTCATATTTGATGGAAGTCTGCCATTTTCTTTGATTTCCAACAACGTTCTGTAAAAAACTGGTGCTAGAATTGTCCAGAATTCTTTGTAGAATTCTGCAGGAAAGCCATCTGGGCCTGGAGCCTTATTATTGGGCATACTTATCAGGGCTTCCTGGAGTTCACCTGGTGTCAGTGGCGAATCTAGTGCCATTGCTTGAGTGTCTAATAATTTTGGGAGAGTTATGTTGTCTAAAAACTGATCAATTTCCTTTTTAGATGGGTTTATTTGTGGTGAATACAACGATTTATAGAAATCCCTGAAGATGTTGTTTATTTGTTTCGGGTCATATACTGTGTTCCCAGATGAATCTTGAACAGCACATATAGTTGTTTTTTCTTTATTTATTTTTAGCTGGTTTGCTAGAAATTGACCGGATTTATTACTATGTTCATAATTTTGTAAGCGTAGTCTTTGTACTAAGAATTTTGTTTTTTTATCAATTATCTCATTTAATTCTAGTTTTGTTTTGCGTATTTTGTTCAATGTTTCCTGATCTTGGTGGTACGCGTAGGCTTCTTCTAGGGATTTGATGGTTTTTTCTAATTCCTGAATATTTTTGTTTTCTTCTTTCTTTTTATGTGATGAGAAAGAAATTATTTTACCTCTCATCACAGCTTTCCCTGCTTCCCATAGAACAGAAGCTGATGTTCCGGGAGTGTCATTAAAGTCTAAATATGAAGTCCACTCTTTTTTAAAATATTTAATAAAGTCTTCATCTTTAAGCAGTGAAGTATTAAATCTCCAGTTTTTACTTGGCGTAGTATTATTCTTGTGCATTAGTGTTAAAGATACAGGAGCATGATCGCTGACAGCTATAGGGTGAATCTCAGTGTCTGAAATGTCACTCAGCAGTGAGCTGCTGACCAAAAAATAATCCAGACGAGAGTAGGAGTGATGAACATGTGAGAAGAAAGAATATTCCTTACTGTTGGGGTGAAGGGAGCGCCATGCATCGCAAAGACCAAAGTCGCTCATATACTGTTTGATTATATTTGTGGACTGCCAATTACGCTGAGTTCCTGCTGTATTGAGCCTATCCATTTCTTCATTTAGTCCAAGGTTGAGGTCTCCCCCAAGAACAAGTGTGCCATCTAAGTGTTCAGAGAGTGCACTGAAAAAACTGTGAAAAAATGAGGGATCATCAACATTTGGACCATATACACTTACAATACATAGCTTTTTATCACATATAGATAGTTTAATGATTAAGAATCTGCCCTCTGGATCTATAACTGTATCGAGTACTGTGAAATTAATATTTTTATGTATTAAAATTGCTACTCCCCTTTGTCTAGAATTATAACAAGCTGAGAACACATTAGGAAACTCAGGTGTTTTAAGTTCATTCGAACCTCTAAGAGGTCTGTGGGTCTCTTGTAAAAGGACAACATCTGCCTGTAGTTTTTTGAGTTGGTTAAATATTTTTAACCTCTTTTCTCTGGAGCCAGCTCCATTTACATTCCATGTAACGAATCTTAGTTCACCCATAGATATGTTTGTATAACTAGGGGTGTATGCTGTGTGTGTGGCTTAGACAGGTGGAGAGAATACATCACCAGTCCATAAATAAAGAGAAGGAGAGAGAGAAAAAATGCGTGGCGAGATGCTCCCTGAGTCTGATTATGTGTGTGCATATTTACTAATATGAGTAGTACGCTTGACTTAAGTGTGTGTATCCTATACTGTGTGCGCTGTCTGTCTGATGTAAATGTGCTGCCGTTGAGCGCATGATTGTGCGTGATCGTGCTGTGCGTATGTGTCGAAATAAAGTTTGTGGATGAGTCTGGAAGCAGGTGATCGAAGCAGTGAAAGAAATAAAGAAAGAAACCAAGTACAAGGGTGAGCAGCATAAAAACAGGAGGGGGAAAAAGAGAGAAAAAAAAACGAGAAGGAGAGAAAAACAATAGCAAAAAAAAAACAAACAAACAAACAAACAAACCCGGAAACATTCCAATCATACCGTTGACGGAGAGTGACGGTGTTAATTCTGCTATGAAATTAAGATGAGCCGATTTGATACTGGTAAGTTAAACAGATGTTAATGTTAAGTTAATGCAAGTTAGTGTGAGTGGATAGGGAAAGGGTGTAGCGGATTCTTATCTGGTGTGAAGTTAATACAGCCACGGAGTGATGTCGGGGTCGCGGTGGAGCTGTCCATCCACGTACAGCCGGTCCACAGCGATGACAGCGCGGGAGCCCTTCTGGATGAAGCTGCGTCGGATTGGGAACAGGACCCTGCGTCGTTCCAGGATCTCTTTGGGGAACTGGTCGTTCACGCTGAAGTCCGTTCCTTTTAATTCCCTCCCGCGGCTTTTCACCTGTTCCTTTTGTTTGAAGTGGCCAAATTTGGCCACAATAGGACGTGGTCTCCCGGCCGGCGTCCTCACGGCCCCCAAGCGATGCACTCTATCGAAGGCAATGTTCTTTACGGTGTCCTCCGGCAGCTTCAGGTGGATTTTAATGAAGCTTTTCACCGTTGCCTCTGCATCCTCTCCGGCAGATTCTGGAATACCGGAAAATACAAGGTTGTCACGCATGCTACGGGCTTGTAGATCGATAACTGACTCTTTTATTTTTTTATTTTCAGTGTTTAGCTGGGTCACATTATCGGTGAGAGATTTGACCGACTCCCGTAGCGTGGCATTTTCAGCGGCAAGCGTTTCCACTTGCTGCTGGCTGAACTCCAGGGATTCTCGCAGAGATTTAAATTCCCGGTGTAAAATCTCCACCAGGGACAGCCTCGCATCGAAACTGGACAATCGTTGGTCGATTGACTCCAGGATGTCTGCAATGTCTTTGCCGGCAGGTGATGTTGTGCCGGGGGAGTCTGCCGGGCGACATCTCTTCGATGACGGTGTCTCAATTTTGGCCGGGGAAGATGCATTCTGGGCCTTCTTCATGACTAAATCTTGGAAACAGCGGTCGATGTAATCTTGGAGAGCGTCTAAACTCTCCCCGTTGTCCTCCAGGGTGTTAGGGATGATAGGACAGATGTTGTTAGTTATGTGACAATTGATTATTATATTTGGTAATGCTAAAGCTTAAAGAAACTTTGTTCAGTTCTAAACTACCATTCGCTTAAATTTTCCGCCAAAATCTCCGGCGTCTGACGTCAGTTACAGCATGTGTCGCTTACCTTGTCCGTCACTTCCGTCACTTACCTTCCTTCATTATTTTTGCCGGTAGCTGATTGCCAGCGTAGCTCCTGATAATAGTGGCGATGCACAACGCATCAGATCCACTTCCATCAGCAATCCCATTTAAGACCCACTTACAGACACGCCTGTTGTAAATTTGGGGCTGGGGCCATGTAAACTTACCAGGGTGTAAGGCCGAAAGGGCCCCTGACTCTCAATGTGTGGTTAATTCCTCAAAACTCTTTAAAAAACAAGCATTTTTAGGCATGTTAATGAAATTAAATCATTCCTGATGTTTAATACCTAAAAAATAAAACTCACATATGGTGTCCAGAATGTGCCATTATTGGACTTCTTGTCCAACGCCTGAATATTTATTTATTAAAAGTGTTGTAATCTTTACCATCGGGGGTGCTGGAAGGAGGAGTTGCATAAGGGTGGGAATGCTCGTTTGTGTCTGTGTGTGTGTCTGTTCGTCTGTCTCTATATGTCAGGTCAGGTCTTAGACTCCACCTCTCTGGGAATATCTCAGGCCCTCCCAGTTGTGGGGGCCTATCTCCCCCCACCACACTCATTGCCAGTGGCTGGGCACTTAGGTATGTATCGGCTCACTCCCGGTTCCTGCTTGGCAGGAGTGAGCTTGGGCCGACTCCACTACAGCCCCTTCTGGCTTCTGCACCGTGGGTGCTGGGTGATCCCACATCTGGGGCTCTTCTCAGCTCTTTCCAAGAAGGTGGCACGATTGTCCCTCTGGTGGTCCACCTTCGGCTCTTGTGCTCTTGGGGCCTCTAGGGAAGCTTAAACCTTTGCATATTTTTAAAAGGGTTATATGCTAAAAAAAAATAACAAAATAAATTAGGCGAAGAAAAAATCTACTTACTTTTTCTGTGTTCCAGCCTGAATAACTTTAACACAGCATCATCTGCTGCAATATTTACACTACAATTGAAATCTCACGAGTGTTAGCTTTATTTTGATACCAAGATTGTTTACACAGTTTGTAATTTCAGAGAAATACTCCGTTCATTTAGGGCATGTCATGTCATTGTCGAGCAGAAAGCTCAGAAAGTGTCTGGGGGCTTAACAGGATGGTGAGATTGAAGAAAAATATACTGTCTGCATAAACACGATAAATAGTAACCTCTCATTAAGTCTCATTGACTCTGTAGATGAGTTATTTTGCCTCAGCTTGATTCTTCTAGTGTAAAGACTGAATGCTGGGCTGTCTCCTGCCAGGCAGCATACTTTTATTCCCCACTTCCAAGCTGTTTGGGGAAGTACTGCTCCCACTGAAGTCTGCAATCAAACTTGATCACAGTGAGGAGTTTCAGGAAGTTATGTTGGAGAATCTGAATAAAGGGTCTTTGCACGGTTTGTAATTTGGGTCTAATTCAGAACTGATGGAAAAATTAACAAACCGTCAAATCTGTTACGGGACATTCTGTTTGCTATATCCCTGACTTTTAGACTCTCCTAAGTTCTAAAAGACTGACCGGGAGGACAAGAGGTGAATACCTGTCAAGATTTTAAATTGATAAAGCCTTTTATCTCGTCCTCAGTAACCTCATACCTCAAGGCACTTAGTTACTAGAATCAAACCAATTTGTGTGACATAAGATTAAAAATCAAAACATGATGCTCCTGTATCTCAAGGCCCAGCATGTGTGGTAGTGTGATATAGTGGGACGAGGGAGGTAATTAGGATTGAGGGCATGGCAAAGTACCCCCTCCTTTGAGCCAGCTGCCCCGCTGACCCCTATAGGCACCCCACGAAATCAACCAAGGGCAGGGGAACAGGCCCACAGCAGGAGCACCACCAAGCCCCACAGAGCCCAGGGTGGTCCACCCGACCCCACTGCAGAGGAAAAACTACACCACCCCAACATTCAATCAACTTCCAGACGATTGTTAGGTATTACAGTTAATAACACATTAAGGATTTAGAGGTGTAGAAAGTGTCTTTTTTTTTTTAATAATGTAGAAGCTCCAAGGTGAAGGTACGCTAAGTCTTATGCATAGCTGGGTAAGAGATAAAATCAGTATCCAGTCTAAGCCAGAATTTCTCTTACGGTCAGTGGTACAACAAGTTATCGGGTGAGAGATGTGAGAAAAGGAAAAGCATCTGATGGACATGTAGCAGTGTAGGAGCCTTCGCTTCAAGGTGCAGGATGAGATGGAGTGTTGCGAGGCTCAGACCAGCTTGAGAAGGAAGAACAGAGTTTAAACCGTGGATCCTCCCCACATCTTTCAACCAATCAGATAGATGCACGTTTTTCATATAAATCTCTGTGTAGCCAAAGGTCTCTGTGTAATGCTAAGATAGGGACTCTCTTTTGATAAGATGGTTTATCTTGTTGAATGGTGATTATGAGACAGTGTGTTTCAGCTATTTCACAGAGTAAGATGAGAGTAATGTAATGAGTGCTGGGCAACTTAGCATAGAATAGAATAGAATAATCCTTTAATTGTCCCACCAGGGGAAATTTGGTTGTAACAGCAGCCAGAAAGACACATATACAAACAAACAGTACACAGGACACAGAACAGAAACATATAAAATGTTTTTCTTACATATTTACATTAAGTTACATTGGTTACTTTAACCAGAGTACTGTACAGTTATTAAATTAAATAAAATTATCTAGAGATTAGAGGCAAACCAGGTTGTAGTGCGAATCGGTTGGTTAAATGTTTGCAGTTACAGCACTGATGTAAACATGTATGTTTGTTGGGAGCAGTTGTGATTGCACAGTCTGACAGCTGCAGGGAGGAAGGACCTGCGGAAACGCTCCTTCATGCATCTAGGATGCAGCAGTCTGTCACTGAAGGAGCTCTGCAGTTCAGCAACATTTACATGCATGGGGTGGGAGACTCTGTCCATCAGAGATGTTATGTTGGCCAGAGTCCTTCTGTCTCCCACCACCTGCACTGGGCCCAGGGTGCTTCCCAGAACAGAGCTGTCCTTCCTGATGAGTTTATCCAACCTCTTCCTCTCAGCTGCCGATAAACTGCTGCTCCAGCATACCACACTGTAAAAAATGACAGATGCCACCACAGAGTCATAGAAGGTCTTTAAAAGCGCTCCCTGTACTCCAAATGACCTCAGCCGCCTCAGCAGGTAAAGTCTGCTCTGACCCTTCCTGTAAAGAGCATCAGTGTTGTGGCTCCAGTCCAGTTTATTATTCAGGTGAACACCCAGGTACCTATAAGAGTCCACTATCTCAATGTCCACTCCCTGGATGTTCACCGGTGTCAGTGTGGTGGGAAATCTCTGGAAATCAACCACCAGCTCCTTGGTTTTCCCGGCGTTGATCAGCAGGTGTTTCTGCTGACACCAGTCCACAAAGTCCAGAGTCCACTGTCTGTACTCTGAGTCGTCCTCACCTGTGATGAGACCGACTATGGCAGAGTCGTCAGAGAACTTCTGTAGGTGGCAGCGTGGGGAGTTGATGGAGAAGTCTGCATTGTAGAGGGTGAAGAGGAACGGTGCCAGCACAGTTCCCTGTGGGGCCCCCGTACTGCAGACCAGTGTATCAGAGACACAGCCCTGTGACCTCACAAGTTACTTTGAAGTTACTTTGAAAAAGTAATTAATTATAGTTACTAGTTACTTCTTCAAAACAGTAACTGAGTTACAAGATTCTAAAAGTAATTAATTACTAGTAAAAGTAAATTTTTTTAACCTTATGGGCTCCTGGGTTTCATTGGTTTCTGACAACTTCTGATTTTCCCTCTAGATTTCACCTTTAAAAACTATTTACTTTGCCTTGTTTGGTATCATTCTTTTCAGCACAACCTCACGTGTCTGAATTTACAGTTATGTTTTCATTTTGACAAACTGTAATTACACAATTGATCTAAAATCAGACAAAAAAATCAGAGTAGAAAAGGTTACATTTCTTACTGTAACAACCACAAAAATCTTTAATGAATCATATTTCATAACTTTAAAAGCAAATATAAATTGTCAACTTTAAAAACCTATGCACAAGTTTTGCAAACAACAAAGGTATTTGCATCCATTTACCTTTTACCTTTTTTATAACCATTTCAAACTATCTACATAACAATCAGCTGTTCTTCAATAAGATGCCACACAAATTATTTTTGCCAGTCCAAAAAATAATTTCTGTCCACTGTAAAGGAGAACATCACAGCCTGATACCTGCAGGTCTGACAGCAGCAGGTGTATCACTCCTCTTGTTTTGTACCTGGAGACAGCGTTTACACTGTAATCTGGCTTTGGTGGCTTTTTGGGTAGCAACTGTGACATTCAGCAGTTGCATTATCGTTCTTAAACGCAACTCAAAACTATCCATACACTACACTGTCACGGTTCTGGGTCTGTTGGACCCAGTATTTTTAATGGTTATGTTTTGGTGTGTTTTGGATTTTTGATTCTTTTCTTATGGTGATGATTATGAATCTATGTTTTGGTTATTCTTGTTTAGGGATTAGTTCGTAGGGTTTGTGTTGTCATATTTATTGCAGGTTTAGTTCAAGTTCAATGTGTCTTCCTCTGTCTGTCTCTCAGTGTCAGGTGTGCGTCTTGGTGTAGTGTTCTTGTTTCCTGTTTTATTGTGAAGGTCTGCGTCTCATGTGAGTGTGTTCAGTTTACCTCCCTTGTCTCGTCTCGTTAATTACTCCCAGCTGTGTCCACCACCTGTGTGTAATCTCCCTGTGTTTCTCTGTGTATTTAAGTCATGTCTTCAGTCATTGTAGTTGCTGGTCCGTCTGTGTATCCACCATGTTTCTTCCGTGTGTTCCCTGCTGTCACCATCTTGTACCGTCGTCCACCTTGCTTTATGTTCAGGTTCGTGTTCTTGTTCATGCTCTGTAGTTTAGTTCTCCGTTTTGTCGTTTGCCTCTCTATATTTTTGTGTCAATAAATCACCTTCACACCTTCACGACTGCCTGCGCTTGGATCCTCTTTTTCCTTTTTTCACACGGCTCTTCTCACTCGCCGTGACACTACACACTAACTATGCAAGACAAAACACCAACTACACACTCCAAACACGCTAAACGTCACAAATCTCTCACATCTCAATACTCTCTTTCTTTCTCTCTCTCTCACTCCTAAAACCTCCCCCTCTTCCTAAACAACTAAATGTCATGCTGCCATATAATTTTTTTCATTGGATGACATGGTACATTTTTCCACCAACACGAAAGGGGTGTTTTTTGCTTTGTTTTGTTTGCTCATAAGCAGAGAGTGCTTGCCAGTGCTGTCCTTAGACAGTAAACATGACAAAAGTATTCAGAAAAAAAACGCAGCGTATATATTGTTTATCATGACTCCGGTTTTACGTGGCCTATCAACACAATTTAGAAACTGGTATATATCACCTTGTTGCTTTGCCATCTTGAAGTGGTCGTGTGATTGGTTTACCACGACTACTCTATTCTTCCTCAGTCAAACAGCAGCACTCATGTGATTGTTTTGCCCCCTTAGCTTCAGGTGTTGTGCCAAAAAGTGATCGTCAGGCAGAAAGTGATTAACGTCCGCGGGAGAACGTGCAGCAGCTCAAAGCTGTAGCGCCCAGATTACTTATGTAGACAGTTACTTCTGTGCAGCTTATATAACGTGCAGTAAGCTGAAGAAAGCTTCAACCATGTGTTTGGTAATGAGTAATAGAACACATTAATATTTCCCAGCAGTCATTAGGTACGTACTGCAATACTTGGTGCAATAATTGCTTTTTTGAGTAATGACTTCAACACTGACCACTAAAAGGAGGAAAAATACCTCCAACACATACAAACATTTGACAACGTATCATGTAATTAATTTGCACGAATGTAAACTCTTAAATAAGTTGCTTAGAGATTGTGGTGGACCCAGTTTGTTTGTTCAAATTTCTGGAACTTTCTCTGTAGTAAAGCATTGTTGGATTTAATTATCAATCATCGAATAAATTGTCATACAACCTGTGAATGTGCCCTGAGGAACACTTTAACACAAACAACGCAGAGGATCAAGAGACTTACTGGCTACAAAGACAGTCACACACAAACAGACTCTCTGCACATCACCTTACCTAACACCTAAATCAGTTCTTCGCCCGCTGTTACCAACAAGACAGGGACATGATCCACCATCCTGCTGTTTCAGAGAGGGACAGTGCCCCCATCCAGCTGGAGCAGCAGCATCAGATCTGCAGAGTCCACGCGAGGAAAGCAGCTGGTCCTAACGAAGTAGCAGGAAGAGTGCATATGCTGACCAACTAGAAGAGGTTTTAAAAACCATCTTCAACCTCTCACTGCTACAGTCTGTACTACCATCCTGCTTTAAGTCAACCACCATCGTTCCAGTGCCCGAGAAGAACAGAGTGAGCTGCTTGAATGACTACCGTCTAGTTGCTCTAAAAACCATAATTGCCAAATTTTTGAAGAACTTATCATGTCACACATTAAAGCTGTTATCCCTGCAGACCTTGATCCATACCAGTTTGCATACAAGGCAAGAAGGTCGACAAAAGATGCCATAATAACAGCTCCTAACACAAACCTCACACACCTGGACAGTAGAAAAACCTATGTGAGAATGCTGTTTGTAGACTTCAGCTCCACATTCAATACAGTTCAACCCCAAAAACTGGTTTAAAAAAACTAAAAAACTTAGGACTTAGCAGCTCACTGTGCACCTGGATATTGGACTTCCTGAGCGATAGACCCCAGAATGTCAGGATGGGGGAGCATACTTCCTCCACCCTCATCTGAACATAAGCGTCCTACAGGGGTGTGTCCTCAGTCCCCTCTTATACTCAATTTTCACCCATGACTGTTCTCCAATCCACAACAGTAACACGGGGCTCTAGAGTGCGACCAATGCGACCTAATTTCTCAATGGTGCAACGAAAAAAACTCCTAGGTTGCACCAGTATGACCAGCCATTCGAGTAAAAACAAAAAAACAAAAAAAAAAAATCTGCAACTCTGAAAGTCTCTGTGAGGTCAACAACAGACACACATTATGTCCATGTCGTGGTCTAAACCAATGAGAGACAGTCAAGGTCGGAACCAAGACCAGGAAGATGGTAATCAACGCAGGAAAACAAAGGAATCTGAGTACTCCACCCAATGCATTGATGGGAAGGAGGTAGAAAGGTTAGAAAGCTTTGAGTCCCTTGGGCTCTACATCTCAGTCGATGTTGGGTCTGCGCTTCAGCAGGCCCACTAGTTCAGACTTATTCCCGTTAACAAAGCAAGATGAACAGTTTAACCAGCACACCCCTTCAGCCTTTTATTCTGTGACACAGTTTCACAAACAGTCATTGTAAAACCCCCCTATGGTGCATCTTAAAACTAAGGCATTGAGTGTGTGTGGATGTGGGTGTTTGTGTGACTTCCTGCTGATCACAAAAGGTCATCTTCCCTCACCCTTGTATATGGCTCAATTCCTGTAACGGTCTACATTACACAAACATAGATGAGGTCATAAATGGCAGGAAGTAAACATCCTCACTAAATAAGGACAGAGAATCTTCACATAGGATGTCCCTACAGTTAAACACTAATTACCCATTCGACAGGCTGGGGAGGAGGAACAGAACAGAAACAAAGAATATCTTTGATCATGCAGTTTGAACCAAGACTTACAAATTTAAGTACAATAATGGCAACATTTAACAATTTAACTCTAACAGTCGACTTTACCCGGTCCACAAACATTTCCCACCAGGCCCAATTACACCAAAAACTGCTAATTAACTTCTACTGCTCCCCCACCGAGAGCCTTCTAACTTACTGTTGTACACTTTGGTTCAACTGCTGTACTGTGGAGAACAAGAGGAAACTGCAGCGGGTGGTGAGGGCGGCATAGTGAATGACTGGCATTTACTAACCCCCCTCAGAGACATTTATACTAGCAGACTTCAGTGGAAAGCCAGTATCATCATTAAAAGAAAGACACCTCACTCCCTGGACACTCAATTTTTTCCCCTCCTTCCCGCTAGTAAACGCTACAGGTCCATCAGGTCAAAGACAAACAGATTCAATAGAAGGTTTTACCCACAGGCTGTCAAACACACTCTGCTGTTTACATTCATGGACATTCACACTGTATTAATAAACTGTATTGATTATAATATTGTAGCGGACTGGGTTACAAGTTAGTTGACTTTTGTGTTATCAGTGTTTGTGTTCAGAATTATCAGTTACCTATGGCATAGTTGGACCACACCCGCAACAGGGTGATTTACTGAGTGTCCTTGAACGTGCAGTAGTCCATAGGCCGGTTGGCCTGTCAATCAGTTCGGTTACCAATGACAGAGAGCATGTGTGTGGTTGGCTGAGAGTGTTCGGGGGGCAGGGGCAGAGAGAAGCTGGGGGGTGTGGTGGCGGAAGAGAAAAGAGAGAAGAGGGATTGTTGTTGTTGCTGTGAGCGCGCTTTTTCCTGTTTTTTTGGCGTTGGCTACGGCCCACAGTAGCCCGTGTACGAATATCAATAAAGACGCCAGTAACCAGTACGCCGATCGTCTGTGTCTTCTGTCGGGGGAACGCTACACTGGTGTCAGAAGTAAACGTGAAGCTCGCCTCCGGAGTTATCTGCGCTCGTGTCGCCTCGACCCACGGCATCGGCTGTGGACGCTGGAGATTTTTTTTTTCTTTTTTCTCTTTTTGCGGGACTGTGCGGAATGCTTCCGATGGATTACTCCAAGATCAAACGAGAGCCTTCGGCAGAAGCTCACGGACACGACTACCCTGCCGGGGACCTGAAGTTCGCGGAGCATAGAGAGCGGGTGAGACGAACGACCGCGGATATGGCGAGAGAAGCCGGCTTTTCATCCTCTCGTCGTTCGGGTGGCCGTCGGAGCTCTGTGGGGACGTCTGCAGCTGCTGAGAGTGTGGGGAGAGACACGCCAACGCATGGAGGCGCTTTCCACGCACCCATAAAGACCCCCAGGTATGATGGCAAGACTGACTGGGAGGCTTTTCATGCACAGTTTGAACTGTTGGCCAGGGCTGGTGGGTGGTCTGCTGAAGAAAAATCCCTGCAGCTGGCTATGTGCCTTACTGGCGATGCCCTGTCTAGCTTGCTGCTTTTGAGCCCAGAGGGCAGGGGGGATTATGATGCTTTGGTCAGGGCTCTGAAGAGGCGGTTTGGTTCTTGCTCTGCTCCGAGCCTGCTACGCTCCGAACTGTGCAGCCGCCGTCGCCGTTCAGGAGAATCTATTAGGGACCTAGCTAATGACATCGAGGGGCTGGTCCACCGCGCCTATGCCCACATGCCCCCCACCATCCAGGGCGAATTAGCTTGTGACCACTTCCTGCAGGCCCTGCTTCCCGATGGGCTGCGGATTCAAACACTGTTAACTCACCCTAAATCCCTTCAGGAGGCCCTGGAGATGGCTACGGAGAGGGAGTTACTGTGCGCTGGGGCTGCTAGACCCCTGACTGAGCTGACCAAGCCACCGCAGACGGGGGCTGCAAGGGGGACTGCACCGGGCACCGCTGAGCCCGCGTGGGCGGAGGAACTGACCCAATTGGTGAGAGCTGTCACGCTGCGTGGGGAGCAAAGGCCGAGAGGAGGGCCGAGGGTCTGCTGGGGATGTGGACGGCCGGGTCACCTAGCCAGAGACTGTCCCCATGCCCACCCGGATCAGGGAAACGACATGGGGTCTGCATAACCGGGACGATGCAGGACCCTGGGGCTGTGTCCCGGCCTCCTATTCCGGGAGGGACGACCCAGCTCGGGTCACACGGGGGCGCACAACGACCTTGCGGAGCTGTGGATGGACAGGTGGAGCGGCTTGTTTTGTTGGGCAGGACTTGGGTTGGCAGCTGCTGGTATGCCCCATTAGTTGTAAATGGACTATGCTGCTCAGCCCTGGTGGATACCGGGTCTTCCGCTACAGTTTTAAGACCTGATGTGGTGGGAATGGGGGTTCGCATCCTCCCTACCACGGTGAAGCTGCAGACTGTGACGGGTGAGCGGGCCCCCATGCTAGGGGAAACACTGCTCTCCCTAACTGTGGGGAGGAAGTCAGTCCGCTGCTCTGTATGGGTTGCAGACCTGGAAGACTGTATACTAGGGCTGGATGTGCTCAGGGCACTGGACTGCGTTATTGACACAGGGCGGGGAATGCTCTCGTTCCCTGACGGTGGTGTTGTTCGGATGCTGAGGCGGCCACCCCTACCTGATCACCCTGCAGCCCATGCCCTTTCTGAGCGGGCAGCCGACTTCCCCCCAGATCTGACTAGTAGTCCGGCCGCCCCCGAGGACACACTTACACTGACCTCATCTGCACACTATGCTGCTTCATGCCCTCCCCTTCTTCCTGAGGAACCGCCGGACAAGGGCGGCAGAGTTTCAGCTGTGAGGAGGGTGTGGGAGGAGAACTGCGATGGACTGACTGCGGGCGAGCAGGGCCTGCTCTGGCAGTTGCTGCTGGACTTCAAGGACTGCTTCTCCTTCTCAGAGGATGATATGGGCCGCACTGACCTCATTCATCACGACATCGATACTGGAGAGGCACAGCCCGTTCGGATGAGGCCTAGACGCCTCCCCCTGGCCAGACAGGCTGCAGCGGAGAAGGCTCTGCGAGAGATGCAGCGTGCTGGACTCATTGAACCATCCACCAGTCCCTGGGCCTCTCCGGTTGTTATGGTTCCGAAGAAGGTGAAGGATGAATGGCGGTTCTGCGTGGATTTCCGGCCTCTGAATAAGGTGACAAAGAAGGACCCATATCCGTTACCACGTATAGATGAGACCCTTGACACTGTGGCAGGGTCCTCATGGTTTTCCTCCCTAGACCTACGCAGCGGTCCTCGCACCAGATGCCAGACCAAAGACTGCATTTATTACCAGCGGAGGCTTATGGCAATTTAAAGTTCTTCCTTTTGGCCTCTGCAATGCCCCTGCCACATTTGAGAGACTCATGGATAAGGTGCTCACTGGAATCCCCCGCGGAGAATGTGTGGTGTACCTGGACGACATCTTGGTCCATGGTGCGTCTTTCCATGCTGCCCTTGGGGCCCTCAGACGGGTCCTGGAGAGGGTATTGGCAGCGGGGTTAAAACTCAACCCAGGGATGTGCTGTTTCATGCGACGTGAGGTTGCGTTCCTGGGCCACCGACTGGGGGCCGGGGGGGTCGGCACCATGGATGATAAGATCCAAGCTGTGAAGGACTGGCCCACCCCAAGATCTGTGCAGGAGTTAAAGAGCTTCCTGGGCTTGGCGTTGTACTACAGACGGTTTGTAAGGGGCTTTTCTTGCTTGGCCGGGCCACTGTTCCACCTGCTCCAAAAGGGTGTGACCTTCCAGTGGACGGCAGGTTGCCAGGTAGCTTTCGCCTCACTACAGGAAGCCCTAGTTGGGGCCCCAGTGCTCTCGCCGCCTGACCCCACTCTGCCCTTTGTCCTTGACACAGATGCCAGCAGTGTTGGGTCTGGTGCAGTGCTAGCCCAGGTGACACCCGGCGGGGAGAAAGTGGTGGCATACCATAGTCGGGCCTTCAACAAAGCAGAACGCCGCTATTGCGTCACAAGGCGGGAGCTGCTCGCAGTGGTATGTGCCATACGCCACTTCAAGTATTACCTCGGGGGCCTCCACTTTACGGTCAGAACGGACCATGCTGCCTTGCAGTGGCTCATGTCTTTTAAGGAGCCAGAGGGGCAGCTGGCACGCTGGATCGAGGAGCTGCAGGCTTATGATTTCGAGGTCGTGCACAGACCTGGGGTCCAGCACAGGAATGCAGATGCGCTTTCTCGTAGACCCTGTGCCCAGGACGGATGCCACTACTGTGAGAGGAAGGAAGCTCAGGAGGAGGACCAATTGGTGCCCGATGTAAAGTGTGCGGTGACGGGGGTGGAGGAACGGCCATCCTGTCAGAGGCTGGTCGCGGTGGATGCAACGGAGTGGAGGCATCAACAGGGGGAGGATGCTGACATCAAGCCGGTGCTCGGGTGGATTGAGGAACAGAAACGACCCCAATGGGAGGAAATCGCCATATTGTCACGTGCCACAAAGGGACTCTGGTCCATGTTTGATGCCTTGCGGCGGCACGATGGAGTGCTGCAAAGGGGCTGAAAGGAACCGGCTACGGCCGAGATGAGGTGGCAGTTGGTTGTTCCGCGGGCCCTGCAGGAGATGGTGCTCTGCGCAGTGCATGGGACCCCAGGGTCTGGCCACTTTGGCGTCACCAAAACACTCCGCCGCCTCCGGCAGGGGTTTTATTGGGCCCGTCATAGACGGGACGTAGAGGACTTTTGCCGCCGCTGTGACAGCTGTACAGCACGGAAGGGACCCACAGCCAAGTCCCATGCCCAACTGCAACAGTTTCCAGCAGGGTACCCTATGGAGAGGGTGGGGATGGACATCCTGGGTCCTTTTCCCCGCACAGAAAAGGGAAACCGCTATGTCCTTACAGTTATGGATTACTTCACAAAGTGGCCGGAGGCATACAGTTTGCCTGACCAAGAGGCCGAAACAATTGTGGATGCTCTGGTGGAGGGGATGTTCAGCAGATTTGGGGTGCCTGAAGTAATTCACACGGACCAGGGCAGGAACTTTGAGTCTCGTGTGTTCGCGGCCATGTGCGAGAAACTAGGCTCCCATAAGACCCGTACAACACCCCTCCACCCACAGAGTGATGGACTCGTTGAGAGATTTAACCGTACGCTGGCAGAGCAACTGGCGCTAGTGACGGCTAAACACCAACGTGACTGGGACAGTCATGTTCCCTTGGTCCTCATGGCATATCGTTCGGCGGTCCAAGACTCCACTTCGTGCTCTCCTGCCCTCTTGATGTTGGCCAGGGAGATCAGGACACCAGCGGAGATGATGATGGGCCGGCCTCCCGATGCTGATGGGGACCAACCAGGTCCTGACTATGCGAGGAAACTCCAGGATCGCATGGAGTCTGCTCATGACTTTGCTAGGAGGAAATTGACAAGCGCGGGGGCGCGGCAGAAGAGGAACTACGACGTCCATTCCAGAGGCCGACATCTTGACGTGGGGGAACTGGTCTGGGTGTACAACCCCCAGAGGAAAAAGGGCAGGTGCCCTAAGCTGAGCAGTGACTGGGTCGGACCCTGTAAAGTTCTGGAACGTCTGGGGGAAGTGGTGTATAGGGTACAACTGCCCCCAAGGGGACGAAGGGTCGCCCTGCACCGTGACAGACTGGCCCCCTATCGGGGTACAGCCACTGCACTGACGCAACAGGGTGGGCCGCAGACAGACCTGGACTCCACCCCTGCAGATGCTGCCACCACCATTGTGACAGCCCCTACTGTGAGCCCTGTGAGCCCTGGGCCCACAGCCACTTTGGACGCGGACCCCCCTCCACCTCCGTCCGGGCGCCTTCGCCCAAGGAGGCACCATAGACCACCAGGCCATCTGAGAGACTTTATCCGTCCTCGTGGGCGAGGGACTTTGAGGGGTCGGGGTAGTGTAGCGGACTGGGTTACAAGTTAGTTGACTTTTGTGTTATCAGTGTTTGTGTTCAGAATTATCAGTTACCTATGGCATAGTTGGACCACACCCGCAACAGGGTGATTTACTGAGTGTCCTTGAACGTGCAGTAGTCCATAGGCCGGTTGGCCTGTCAATCAGTTCGGTTACCAATGACAGAGAGTCTGGAGGAGAGCATGTGTGTGGTTGGCTGAGAGTGTTCGGGGGGCAGGGGCAGAGAGAAGCTGGGGGGTGTGGTGGCGGAAGAGAAAAGAGAGAAGAGGGATTGTTGTTGTTGCTGTGAGCGCGCTTTTTCCTGTTTTTTTGGCGTTGGCTACGGCCCACAGTAGCCCGTGTACGAATATCAATAAAGACGCCAGTAACCAGTACGCCGATCGTCTGTGTCTTCTGTCGGGGGACCGCTACAATATAATGCAAACAACACTCCTACCTCCATCTATACAACTCTATTTATTATTGTAGCAACCAACATCCCTACCGCTTACTCAATGTTACCACTGTTTTCTATTGAATGGACTTTTTAAAATCCAGCTGTAGGCCTGTGTTTGTGAGCTCATTAACAGCTGTTTATTTAGAGATACGTGGTTGATAGGTTTCTACCTTGAACCTATTCGCTGGAACGTTGAAGGCAATGTAATTACACAGCAAGCAAGACACGAGTAGGCAACATTCTTTATGGTTCACGTGCACGGGAGAGAACTGGACAGGCGCCGTTCCTTCGCTTGACCCCAGTTGCTCTCGTCCGCTCCCCCGTAACACTGCTCTTTTATTGTGGTTCCATGAATATGCATAGGTTCATTACCATATAACAGCTTACATAGGTATGCATGTGAACAAAGAATACCCTGCACGTGTGTGTGTGTGTGTGTGTGTGTGTGTGTGTGTGTGTGTGTGTGTGTGTGTGTGTTTGTGTGTGTCCATAAAATGACTTCCTAACCCTGCTGGCCTGGAAGTCCAGCAGTTCATCTAAACAAAATGCACTTAGACTAAAACAGACATAGATACGTTTATCCTACCATAAAACAATAAGACAAGGTATGACCTCTTCCCATGCTCCCAGGATGTGGGTGTGAAAGCCAGAGCGCTCTGGAATGCACACAACGTGTGTCTACAGACTACTAAGGATCAAACCTCTATTAATCTACAACTAATTGTAAAACTCTAAGCATATATGAGTAGATATTTCTAAGCATAAATGACACTACAACACTACAAAACCTAACAGTGGTCATCACAGAACAGCCACTACAAACATATGATTTTATAGAACATGATGCATTACTGCAGATTCAACACAATAGAAAGGATTTGAAATGAGCTCAGCCTTAAACATGTGCAGCAGTAATATTGATCCATAGACACTGATGGGAACATTTTTCTGCACAATAAGTACTTTGACTTTTCAGACTTTATGTCCAATTTGCCAGTACTGCAGTTTTGTGTGTAGTGAGGTGTTTTCATGGTGTTTTATTGGTGCTTTTACTAAAGGAAGGCTTCTATCAAATTCTTCCAAATGTTGTCAAACTGAGCTGTGTGATGAAGTGAGTGTGACAGAAACACTCAGACTGTGTTTCTCTGCTTCATCAAGTCAAATCTGGTCCTCAGAGACTGAATAAAGTCCTGTCCCACTAACAGCAGCTCCAACAGTCTGTTCACTGCTTTCTTCCTGTCAGTCTTCATCTTTCTGCTGCGTCTCCTCTTCACACTGACCACTTTCTATCTAACAGTGAGCTCCCAGTGAAGCAGCAGCATTCAGCCTGTTAGAGTCAACACAAATGTCTCCGTCCAAGCTCATGTTGTGCTTTGTTGTCCTCTCAGTCCCCCAGGTGGAGGTGGATTCAGGGGTGGAGTCTGTCCAGCTGCCCTTCAACACCACACTTCACCTGCCTGAAGACGCTAAAGTGAAGTGGAAGGACAGTTTATACACAAAGGTCCATGTGTATGAGAACGGCTCTGACCAGTTTAAAGAACAGGACCAGGTTTACAGAGACCGAACGAAGATGAATGAAGACCTGCTGAAAACTGGAGACCTCAGTCTGACCCTGAAATACCCCACAGATGGAGACAACTACACCTACACCTGCACCGTCTACAGCAGGCAGAGAAACATCCTGCTGAAGAAACAAGTGGAGCTGAAAGTCAGAGGTCAGTGCTGTAGATACAGGTCAAAGGTCAGAGGTCATGTAGGAGTTTCTTCTCTAAAAGCTTTTAGTTTGAATCTTTCTTCAGTTTATTTAAAGGATATAAATTCTTTGATGTTTTGATCTAAAATCCAAAAATGTCAGGCGGAGCAACTGTGTGTTTAAATGAACAGACTAAGAAGACGATTAAAAATGGAGTTGAAATGATCCTAACTTCAAAATAAAAGCCTCTGGCATGATTTGAGTTTGGATCAAATCAATAGTTTTGTTAGTTTAGTCCAGATCAATGTAAATGTATAAATATCAATAGTTTTAAAGCTGCTGAGATCATTCAAACACTTTGATCCAGTCATTTGGATGTTGTCAAATGTCAGGGTGGAGCAGCCATGAATATGAGGCTTTTATTGTGAAAATGATGAGTGTGATGATCCAGAGGAGCCCATGGGGTCTTTGTGGCTGGATGAAAAATCCTTCAGAATAAAAGCCTGGCTATTCAGAGCTCCAACTTTAAGAAGAGCAAAGTGAACCAAGGTGGATGGAGGCAGCAGAGAAACTGTAGGGTGGAGCTGAATGCTTCATCAATGGGATGATGCAGCAGAATTTCTCCACCTTGCACAAACTGTCCTGTTAGTTATTATGACTGGAATATCCAAAATGTCTCCAGAGGCTCCGAGTCCAGCTGAACATGTATTAGTGTTTAGAGTGGAACTGAGATGATAGGGACTAGGACCTGGGGGACGTCAGTCAGTGACGGAGCGGTCAGCAGGTGTGGGCAGGTGTGGACAGGTACTTGATGGAGTGTTTCCTGCACGCTGGACTCCATATGATATGTTAGCAGAGAGTATCTGGCTCCTGATTGGTTGAAGTGGAGCCCATCTGCTGCAGAAAGATGCCTCCTGTCCCAGAAAACATTGAAGTTGTCTCTAAAGCCCAGGCTGTGGGAGTCACACACAGAGGAGAGCCAGGTGTGGAGGCCGAGCAGCCGCCCAAACGCCCCACGGCCACAGGTGGGAGTGGGACCGCAGATACAAACACTACGGTGGGCTTGTTTCCCAGCCTCACAAAGACACACAAAGTATGTGCCGCGAAACATCAGCTGGTCTGCAGCAGGTTATGTTCAGAGTTTGAGGCTCAAATGGGCTCAAAGTGTCCCATTTTCACTGATTGTTTTCCCGACGACATGCTTCAAGTGTGATATGGATCCTCTGCTGAAGGAATCTGCTTTCTATCCACAACCTGTTGATCCGTATCTGACTAACAGCAGCGCAGGAAGCCCTGCAGTTATAGAGAAACTGAGTCGCATTGTTGCTGCAATTTACCTGCAACTGCTGATGAAGAAAAAGTCTCAATGTGTTTGTGTTTGGTCCTAATCTGCTGCCAAGTCTGTTTGACACTGATGGATTTCCAGCTGATAGGTGACAGATTAGAAACTGATCAGTCTATTGATCACACAATATTCCATCAATAGAATTGATTTGACTTTGATTTGTGTAACAAAGTGATTTCCACGTCTCCTTCATGATGTGACAGTGTCACAGCTGAATGCACTTGTAGAGTATCATGTTTTTATGGCTCACATTTAAAGTGTTCCAGCTCTAATGTACAGCTGTCATATTAGAAAAAGAAGCAGCTCTGATTTTAGTGCTCAAATAAATCTATGAAGTTATGAATGAACAATTTTCTGCAGCGTTCCTCTCGGCCTTATTTGCAGCTCCACTCTTGTTTTTGCTCTAATAATTATTTCTCTCCATGAGCTGTTTCTCTGCCTGAAGGAGGCGCCACTCCATCGCTTCATTTAGTGCAGAACAAGAGTCACATGATGCTGCTCTGTCAACACCAATCACACTTTGTACAGCTCATGTTGTGTTTGTTGTCCTCTCAGTCTGTCAGGTGGAGGTGGAGGAGGGGACGGAGTCTGTCCAGCTGCCCTTCAAAACCACACAAAACCTGCCTGGAGATGCTGAAGTGGTGTGGATATGTAAAGAACCTGAATACACAAAGGTCCACCTGTATAAGAACGGCTCTGACCAGCCTGAAGAACAGGATCAGGATTACAGAGACCGAACGAAGATGAATGAAGACCTGCTGAAAACTGGAGACCTCAGTCTGACCCTGAAACACCCCACAGAGAAAGACGGTGGAGAATACAGATGTGAAGTGAGGAGGAACGTACGATTTAGATATAAAACTGTGCAGCTCAAAGTCAAAGGTATGTATTGTGTGTGTGTGTGTGTGTGTGTGTGTGTGTGTGTGTGTGTGTGTGTGTGTGTGTGTGTGTGTGTGTGTGTCTGACTGTCTTGTGTCTCCTCTGCAGGGAGAGTTCAGGTCCAGGATCAAACAGGGGACATCAGGAACAGAAGCAGCTCCATTGATCCGACTCCTCTGATGGCTGATCAATCAGTTTGATCTGTGTGTTCTTTGGTTATTGATCAGTGATGTCAGAGTGGAGTCAGTGTTATGTTGTTGTGTGTTTGAGACTTTTAGTGTCCATGAAGGTCTCTGCTGCCATAGATCCTCTGAACTCCACCTGTTACAGCCCTGCTGTAACAGGTGGAGGAGAGAGGAGAGGAAGCACAGCTGGATCCTCTGAGGAAGCGTTCCTACAAACCACATGATCACATGACCAGAGGACAAGCGTGTGTAGAAACACATTAAAGTCAGCCTGTAAACACGTTTGTGTAAATTCTAGTCATGTTTTTCTGTTACACTCAAATAAAAGCAGAGAAAGCAGAACAAATGCTGAAGCTGTCTGTGTGAAATAAAGGAGTTAAAGTACTCTCTCTCACACACACACTCACACACACATCTGTCTCCAGCAGCTGTCTGAGCTGCAGTCTGTATCGTGTGTGTAATATCTTCATACGTTTCTAGTATTACAGTTTTATCTTCAGGTGTAAAATCAGCTGCTGTCTTATCCCCTGATCCTCTGTGATTGATTAGATCAGGAGTAGGGAACTCCAGGCCTCGAGGGCCGGTGTCCTGCAGGTTTTAGATGTGTCCTTGATCCAACAAAGCTGATTTAAATGACTTCAAGACATGTTGAGGACAACATGGCTGTGTCCCAATTCAGAGACCGCACGCTTGAAGTACGCATTTTAAGTGCGATTACGTCACTGCCACATGACGACGGCTGTCCCAATTCGAAGTGTACTTCAAATGCATACTCCAAATGCGCCGTCGATTTCCCCAAAATATTTACATTACCACAGTGAGATGATTTTAATCTCATGAACAACATTAGCTAATTGTTATTTACTAACTAATCTTAAACTGACTGTTCAGTACAGAAATGAAGCCCAACAATCATGTTTTACAGTCACGTGGTCTCAGCCTCAGATACTCAACTAATCAAAGTGATGTCATGACAAAAATGAAGGACCAACAAAACATTTTTTTGCCTTCATTTTTGTCACACAAACCTGTATGAAACGTTTCTTGCGGTTAGTATCATGGTTGCTAGGCAACCTGAGCAGCACGACGAAGGCTAGACCGTCCCATTTCACAAGCCTCTCACTTCCGCACTTCTCGTACTTATACTATGCACCGTATGTAGTACGCGTAGTGCGCGTACTCCGAAGCGTGCAGACCCTGAATTGGGACACAGCCCATGTCTTGCAGTTCTCCAGAGGCCTGGTAATGAACTAATCATTTGATTCAGGTGTGGTAACCCAGGGTGAGATCTAAAACCTGCAGGACACCAGCTCTCGAGGAATAACGTTCCCTACCCCTGGATTAGATTCTACAAACACCACAAATTTCATTTCAGCTTTTATTTGAAAGCCAGCGAGTAAAAGGATTAGCGATAGTTTTCAGAGCGATGCCAAAGCTTGGGTTCCTCTCCTACAGCAGCTTTTCTTTTCTTTCTTTTCTCTCACTGTGAAATACAGCAGCTGGACCTTTAGCTGCAACACACTGTGAGACAAACTGCACACAAACAGTTTGTGTGTTTGCTGATGTTTGTTGAGCTGATAGAAACGCTGCATTTGAAATGAGCTGACACTTCAAAAACGTTCCTCCCTTTATGCTCACTCCTCTTCAGCAGGGCTAGCTAGATGCTAAAGTAGCGCTAACACAACTTACAGACACCTGCAGTCGTTCAGGTGTTGTCCCAAAAACATATCAAATAAAAACATGGCCCACTTTAAGCCCTGACTGTGACTCACAGTTTGACTCTTTGGTCTCTTTTTATGTGATGAATAAATGAACAGGATTTCCTTTCATGTGTTTCTGTTTAGGCTCAAATCACTTTGATGTTTGAAGGCTCGCACTGATGAAATAATAACTCCCCTCAAATGTGTTAAACCTAAAGTAACCAGCCTGTTTGAACATGTAAGGAGTACAAAGTACATATACCTGAAAATCCTACTTAAGTACAGTAACAGAGTATTTGTACTTTGTTACTTCCACCTCTGGCCCTACCCTTTTATCCTATATGACTAAAGTCAGGTAGGGGCTGGCTGGATTCAGCAGAGCAAACATCTAATGTAGTCGTGGGCTCACAAGTTTCTCTCTGAGTGCTGTCATGTTGTAGTTGCCATGGTGACACAAGGTTTGGCCCTGACCAAAGCGCTCAGCACAGACATGGTAGAGAAGGCCGTCACTAAATGATGGAGGCGGGGAAGCGAGACTCAGAGGGGGTCAGGTATCCTGGTGTTACTGAGGAGAACTCTGCTCTCTCTTTCTAGTCCCTGTTATTTACTCACACTGTCCCATTTAAAGCAGCTGAATCCTCTGTGATGCTGTTCACACAAATATGGTTGGATCACGCTGAGACTGAAGGAACTCTGACTGTCAGCTCACTCTTGAACACACTGAGTTTCTGGGAGTCTGGCAGATATAAGACCCTCTTCAGGAACTGACTCAAAGAAGAAAAAGTGTGGATTTTTTCATTTGACTGTCATTTTTCACTAGACGTGGGTAAAACTCCTGGATATCAAAGACATTCTGAGGATCACTGAAGTTAAACGGCTGTTGCTGAAAGTTTAAAGAGAATTGTAAAATGATAAGATAATGATTGACTAATAAGATTATCTGACAGGTCCTTAAAGTGGCCCCTTGGTGGAGCTCAGCAGGACGACAGGTGGCTGTGAGCTCATTTTAAAATAATCATAGAATAAACAGAAACATTAGCAAATGACGTTTGAAGGCTTTACATGTGTTGGATATGAATGTTTGGAGCCCAGATCATCATTTGTCTTGTTTCAGTGTGAATGTTTTTCTCCATGTTGGCCTGAGGGTGGTGCTGTTTAGCCTGTACTGAGTATTTGTCACTATGCTGAGTTGTGGGTGGAGTCAGTGATTGGCTGAAGGTGCCTTCTTTAAAGCGGGAACACTGGCTCAGCTTTCCTACCTCCTTACTCCCAGCTGGACCACGCTGCATCAACAAGTGATTGTCTGTGTGTGGAAGAGTGATGCCATTGTACACACTGTAAATATCTTCTTCAGCTGTGTGGGTGGAGAAGCTTTTCTGTTAGGGAGACGGTGTCCTTCTCAGCTTCAGACATGAGATTAGAAAGAGAGGGAGAGAGAGTTCAGATTACAGTGCAGATATGAATGAATGAATCCGTGCTCGTCCTCATGGCTCCTGCATGCTTTTAAAAAAGTGTGTGTTCAGCTCTGATCTCCAATCTGTTCTTTTCTCTCTTTGTTTCTTTCCTGGCTTCATGATCATCATCACACCGTCTGAGGATCCTAAATATCCATGTTTGCTTGTTTCACTTTCACAGTTGAACTCTGGGAGTCAAAGATGTTTCAGCTCCAAACTCACTGAGAGCTCCTCGTGCCCACCACGTGACCAAAAACATCTTTGTGCTCACGTGCTGCACGTGTCTGAGACACTTTAGTTTGAAGGAGACAAACTGCAGACGCAGCATTTCCTGTTCCTGAGTGTAAAGCTGAGCATTTGAAATGAGCTCCACAGGGGAAGCTGTAGGTGACAGAGATACTCACAGACGTTACAGTCTGTTAGCATCACGCAGTATCACAGACATAAGTGCTGAGAGACACACAGCAGACATGTTGACTGGAAACATATCAGACTGAAATAAAGCAGAAGCACATGTTAGCACATGCTAATATGATGTGGATGTGTTTAGTGTGGGAGCAGGACTCACCTGAGACACACCTGTGTGGATGATGCTGCTTCCTGCTCTGCTCTTTCTGCTGATTCAGCTTCTTCATCACGTGTGAGGCTCTGTCACAGTTTGTTTGTTAACATCATCATGGACACAACACAAGCACATTTATTTGACATTTTCTATGATTGTGATTGATGTGGATGTAGAACATGTCACTATTTCATTGTTTAGGAAAATTCATTCAAGTGTTCACCAATAAATTTGAAGTGAAAAAAGTTTTTGCATTTATAATAAGACCGTATGTTCCGCACTATAAGTTGCACTTAAAATCCTTTCATTTTCTGAAAAATCGACAGTGTGCCTTATGCATGAATTGTGGTTGTGCTTACTGACCTCGAACTGATTTTATGTGGTACACGGCGCTCCAAAATTAATATTCATATGAGAACCTGTGATGTCCAGACGGTATTCCTCTTGTGCTCTGCTGTGGAAACTCTTGGATTTAGGGATTAACATAGTTGCCATGGTTTTCTCTCTTATTTTATTTGTTGTGTGTGATCAGGACAATTCTGGAGAAGATGGGCCTGCAGGGGAAAGTTGCCCCCTTGCAGGCTAGAAAGAAATGGGATAACCTAAAGAAAAAATACAAAGTACGTATGTGTGTTATCAAGAAGACGATTCTTTAGAACACAAGTTAATAAATGTACAATTACTGAGAGTTGTTGTTATTTGTCTACTGTCATTTCTGATTTCCTCTGCCTTTAGGATTCCAAGTATCCAGGCTCAGGAGAGGGGGTCAGTGGGAAGCCCACTGCTGCTACTTGGCCCTGGTTTGCCCTCATGGATGAGGTGATAGGACAGATGCCTTCCATTACGCCTCCTGTCCTAATGTCCTCTCTCCCTGAGGACACTCCAGGGCTAAGCACAGCAGTGGGTGACCAAAATGACAGCGATGACGAAGCGGCTCAGCCACCTACGACAGGGAGAAAGAGGAAAAGAGACAGGGATGATGAGCTGCTAGACCTCATCAGAGAGGACATGAGGCAAAAAAAGAGAGGCTGAGGAGAGGAGAGCAGGGAGAGGACGGACAGACTGTTTTCACTTCTTCAAAGATTAGTTCCAAAATGAGAAATGTATTTATTTGAATATATTTGTTACATTGTTATATGTGTTGCATTAGTTTAAAAGTTTTAGGTTATGAATAAATTGATTAAAACAAACAATAATTGTCAATAAACTCATTTTATTAACAGGTATTTGTAACATGCATGAACATAACACTAAATCTGAAGTTTACATGGATATGTATTTGATAACAATAAAGTAAATAACAATAACAATTAAATAAGAATATTTTTAATACACCAACAATATTTAAAGAAGGAAGAACAATGTTTACAGTTGTTCACACGTGATTAACCTGAGTGACCTGTTCCTGGACTGATTCTTTTACAACTGTAATAGATTACAGGAAGTCTCTGGCTGTGTTGCTGAATCTGCTGGAGCAAGATCAGACGTGGATGGATGGGCTGCTGCAACTGAGACCTGCGGTTTGTCTTTTCTGGTCGGCGAGTGGAGAATCACACAGGGTGGTCTGCAAAGAGGGCTTTAGGATGCTTCCTCCCACTGTCCACTGCATCATCCATCCACGGGGTTTGTAGGGCTGGCTCACTCGTGGCTGCCACACCACTAAGATGTTTTCAGAAATATGCAAGCGGGAGATGATGGGTGCTTCATTATTAATAATACTTGTAACTCTGTAGCAGACAACAGAGCAACATTTCTGGGTCCATTTTCCAAGTTTTTGCGCTGTGGCGCTAGCGACCAGAAAAACACGGAAGGGCAGACTTGAGGGTAGAAGCCTGTCCAATTTCACAACCGCTCACTTCCATCCTACCCTGCCATAGGAGGCCCCATTCTACGTGGACCTGGTAGGTAGGATCCCCTAAATTTGGACACAGCCTAGATTTGATTTGACTTCATATGCGAGAAAACTCTTCTTCATTTTTGCAGAAAAGTGTCACAGAGAGAAAATGAGTCAAGGGGACTCCTGGTGGACACACACAGACATGACAGGAAGACTTAGGTGCAGAGGGGCAACAAACAGCTGGAAACAGCTGCTGGAAATGATTGGGATTTTTCAGACAAACACACAATGCACACTTTTTTATCTGACATTACCCAGCATGCATCAGCTGCTCCACCACAGTGAGAACAGACAGAACAGCCTCAGTGCTGCTGTGTAAACCCACAGACATTCATCAGCACAGACTCAGTACAGAGGATGCTTCCTCCCACAGAAAGGATTCAGCTCAAGTCTCACTGACGTCTCTCAGACAGCCGCACCAGAGCCTACGTTGGTTTCCTCAGCTTCTGCATTTAAACAGGACAATATTAGAAGTTTATTTCACACCAGTTTTTCTCTGTTTCTCATGTTGTTTTATAGAAATGTACAAACTGATGTTGTGACTCTGTGAGAAACCAGCCTCAGTCTGGATTCAACTTCTTGTTTGCCTTTAATTCTGGAGATTCACACAGATGTTCATGTAGTGTAGCTGCAGGTCCACAAACTATCTGAAAATGTGAAGAACTTTGAATGTATTTCTGAGCTTTGTGGTTGTTTTTGCTCATCCAGTCAGCATCATTCATATTTCATCAGCATACCCCTGAATTTGGACACAGTCTTGACTCAGTGCTGTTGTTGGTCTTTGTATGTTTCCTGCTGAGTTTGCTGGATTTAGCTGTTTCTTTGAATGGACTCTGAGATTCTAGACTCTGTCATCAGCCAATATAAAGTTTGATTGTGTTTACTTCTTACTACTTCTTTTACACATGATAGGAACATGGTGGAATCTGGTAATTTGCAAATTAAGCGTTCTGAAGCTTGTATTTAAAAATAAGGTCTAATTGTTCTAACCCCCCCCCCCCTTTGTACAAGTCAAGGAGCGTGTCAGGTTACATTTCACTGTGTGTATACTTGTGTAACTATGCATGTGACGAATAAAGAACCTTGAAGCTTAATTGCTGGAAGCTTTACACCACAGTGCTCTTTGGTGACATCCGGTGGACAAAATATGAAGAGCAGCTTGAAGCTACAAATGAAAATGAACTGCTTCATTATGATTGCCATATCTCATATTGTTTTATAGAAATGTACAAACTCAGCATCCTGTCTTTGTCTGCTGTGTTTAATACATCACAACCACCGGCACACAGCCCACACACTCTTTACAGCCTTTAAGTCAGTCACACCTGTGCCAGCTGAGCCCTTCATTGTGTCACTGTGGCGCCCCCAAGTGGTTAGGTTTGTCTCCTCCAGTTAGATGACTGAGTGGGTTTGCAGCAGCAGGAAGTCATTTTCCAAAGTGTTTCCATTCTTGTGACTGAGCCTCAAGTCAGTGTGACAGTAAAGGAGCCTGGATGGATGCTGCTGTCATGATGAGTCACTATTATAGATGAAAATGTGTGATGAAGTTTCACCGCGAGCTCACCTCAGTCCCTCTGCAGCTGCTCTCCCTCATCTCCAGTCCTCTGCCTACACCTGCCATCCTCACAGGGGCCACCATGTGTCCTCAAACAGCTCATTTATAGCTGTTCAGTGGATATACTCGTTGTCTGTTCAGCAGTTGGGAGTTTATTCATTCATTCTCACCATCGTGTAGCAGCTTGATAATGAAGTGTGCCATGCTCTTAAACAAAGCTTACAGTCAGTAGCTTACATGTCATTGGCACAGATCACTCTTGGATTATTTAAAATAATTTTTATAGTATAAAATTTGTGTGTAATTGGGATGCAGTGGTGATAATAATAACAATAAACTTAAGTAAAAACATCATTAGTTGGAGGGTGAAATAGCCTCAGCTGCTTAGCAAAATATGGAAATTGTGAAGAGAATTTAAATTTACACTTCATCTTCATTTTGTTCATGTTCTTTGGATTTTACATCATCATCATTGTCATCATAAGGAGGTATCCAGTTAGGATACAGGGTTTAAATCCAGTTGTTCATACTCAGCAACCGCACAGTGTTAAGCCCATTACAGCTACAATGACTCTTGTAATGAGTGACAATATGAAAGCCGTCCATTTCCCCCAAATCCTGTCAAACCATGTAAACATGGAACTGTCTGTTCCTGCATTCTGTTTTCATCAGCCAATGTTTCTAATTTAGTGAGGGCTTCTGTACAAGAATCATTAGCTGCTGTATTTTTAGGGAGGAAGGTGCAACATGCATCATCAAACATCACACACACCCTCCTTTCTCAGCTGTGTCATTCCACCCTTCATTGCCATCAGACCGTTTACATGCATTTGGTCTCCTAGAGCTTTAAGAACATCTCTGGTGACATTAGTAAATCTTTGCTGGTTATAATAGATGTAATTTTATCGACTCTGTGTTTTTATTGGTTTTTATCACATGTCCAAACAATGGGGGTCATGAGAGCCATTTATTTTCATCAGGGACCCCATCGTGGTGCACTAATAGCAGCCATATACACAGTGGCGGTCCTAGCCTCTTTGGTGCCCCGGGCGAACACACCCTCTGCCCCCCCCCCCCCCCCCCCCCCCCCCCACACACACACACACATACACACACGAAGAGAGAGAGAGTATGCATCGTACGCAAACGGCTACCAAACACCCATCATAATTCATCAGACAATGCGAACAGGACAAGTCAACAATTCACAATGACTAATTAATATTGAAATCTGTAACATAATGTATTGTTTGGAGTTTAGTCTGTTACTGTTACTATTTTTACCATTTCTTCTTGGAGCAAGTGTAACCCACATAACTTCCTTAGGGGCTAATAAAGTATTCTGATTCTGATTGTTAGGATGACCTTCCATTATCCAATGGCACATCTGCTTCCTGTATCTTTTGCTCGTTTCTCCTCATCTTCTTTTCTGTTTTTTCTAAACTGAGCACCTGATGGCTTTGAACTTTTCTTGTCCATCCTCCATTGGCTTTAATTTTGGACTCCAGTATGAACACAAATCCCCCAACTCGAGGATCGCCACAACATAACCTAATAGACCTACACCTTAGTTCACAGATTCACTTTGTCTAGGGTTTATTTCTGGGATTTCACACAACCCAGGGTTCAAATCATGAATACATAATGGGCTTGGATTTACAACATTATGAATGAAATGTGCTCTATTTGGAAGCAGACGCAGCCCCCTTTCCATGGGTTGTGTGTGAGACATTAAATCATCAAACCGTAAATTATAAATCTTAAATTGTTATTGATCCCTTTACCCCGAGTCCTAAAGTGTATATTTATTACCTTACTCTTCTTATATTTGTTTGTTTACTTGCACTGCTGTAACTGGAGCCTCGTCGTCTCGTCTCTCTATATACTGGACTGTATGTAGCAGAGGTGACAATAAAGTTTACTTTGACTTCAGCAGCGAGCAGGCGCACGTATAGAATTTCGAAAAAACATCGGTGCAAATTATAAGTCTGTATCATGATGTCTATTGTTTTCGTGTTTGTTGGTTTGTTTTCGTGTTGTTTTATTTTGCAAGTTGGTTATTAGATGCCGCTCCAGCCAGCCAGAGAATCCCCCGCCGCCCCGCCCTCTCCTCCCTGTGCCGCAAGCAGCAGGTGCACCTCGTAAACAGAGGGCGCCCTTACTCCCACCAAATGGGCGATAGAAAACCGATCGGTGCCTACAACATTCCCAATATGCGCTGGCTGATGTCGGGGCAGCTTGAGTACGTGCATGTTTTGTTTTTGTTTTTTTTCCGATGCCCGTGATGCCGCCCCCCGCCACGATGCCGCCCCGGGCAACCGCCTGTGTCGCCCGTATCAAAAACCGCTACTGCATATACACTTTTAGAGTCAGCTAAATGTGTAACTGATGTAACTGAAAACTTTAAAAGTGCCATAAGGGGATAGTGCTGCGATTGAACCTGTGGATAAATCACGGTTTGTTGATTTCATTTAACCGTGATACTTGCCTTTCCAGGTTTGTGGTAAAACTGGGAACAACTATGCATTTCCACCATATATCAGCCACTTTTGATTTGGATTTTACAGCAGAGTGACAGATAGGCACTTTTCTGTCCACTTAGAGTGCCACAGGTAATGCAGCCTTTTGTCATTTTTACTGTAGTAAGATAATCAGTTTGATAACAGCCCTGCATCAATAATTAATGGGGAACTGAGGATCCAATGCACAGGTTTCTGAAGGGTCAGGAATCGGTGTCACAATAAGAACCGGTCTAGATGCCACACAGACTGTGCACCAAAAAATTAATAGTGAAGTAGTCGTGACATTTGGGGTGGCTGTAACTCAGGCGGTAGAGCAGGTCATCTACTGATCGGAAGGTTGGTGGTTCGATTGCTGGCTTCCTCTAGTCTGCATGCTAAGTATCCTTGAGCAAGATACTAACCCCAAATTGCTCTCCGATGAGTATGAATTTGTGTGTAAATTGGGTGGGTGTAAGTTAGAAAAGCACTAAGAGAACATGCTTGTGATGTTTGGGCAGTCATGTAGATGTTTATCATATGGAAAAATGAGTAGAAACGTCTACCTGAAGCCCCGCCCTCCTCTCCGTTAAACATGTGTGTGTGAGCTTTAAAGGACAGGAAGCAGAGTGTTCCTCAGACCTTCATGCTGTTAATGATGCTGAGCATGAAGCACACGGAGCTGCACTCTCTGCTAACGTGTCTGTGCTGTGATGATGTAACAGACAGAGATCATCTTAGAGCTCTGTGCACTCACATCATGTGACCGAGCAGCTGCGTTCAAACTCCATCAGCTGCTGCGCTTCATCCACATATATGAAGAATTCACTTCCTGTGTTGTTGCAGGTGACGCAGGCCTGTTTCCTGCTGCCGCCACACTTCAGTGCAGTAGAAAGCATGGAGGTGATGGAGGAGCATACAGCAGGTCCGAAACTGAGCCACGCTGTCACACTTTAGCAGAGGTGGTGTGTGATGCTGCTGCTGTTTGTGCTGCAGGGACACACCCCATCCTTATTCCTCACTACGAACATCCTCGCATTCTTTGCTTTCCTCCTTGGTCCCTACCACCTGAGAGGTGAGTAGAGGAGAAGAGAGGAGTGTGGTGAGCATGGCTGTGGTGCTCAGACTGTGGAGTCTGTCCATTGTATTGTGATACTTACTGCTGCATGTTCTGTTTTCTGACAGGTCAGCAGAGGATGACCCAAGACAGCTTTTATCCAATCAGGGCGCAGAAACATGTCAACCGGCATGTGGATGCTGCTCAGGTTCGTCCTCTTCCCGTGCAACAGCACTGCAGACCACACCCCGCCACAGTTTAATTTCTGTCATAAAACCTTCATCTGTTCATGATCTGAAGTCCAGAGTTCAGAGTTCAGAGTGTTTGATTTCATGTGTAGTTAATCATTTCTTCTTCCTGCTGGGATCCTTTGTCCTTTATTTCTCTGTCGTTCCTGATTGTAGAGCTGAGATAAACATAAAGCACCACTTCTGTTTCCTTCTTTTATTCGCAGAAGAACGTGTCTGCATGTCTTTCTGAGTAAAGTGTTGAGTGATACAAACAGCCTGGTTTACATGTGAACAATTTAATGACAGATTTAGAGCTCAGTGCATGAATCTGAAATAACACACATGTGCATTTCAGCCTTTGTGCAAACACACAGTTTCAGTGAGTTTGTTGGTCTTTGAAACATTAATGGTCTCTCAGATTAATCACATCCATGTATATCAGACACTTTTTGTTTCTTAGTGCAGCAGTTTGTGTTGGTGGAGGTCAAAGGTGTGTTCAGTGTCTCCATAAAAAGTCTGAAATCACAGGAGTCTGTGACCTGTGATTAAAAAGGTTCTGGCTCAGGCTGAAATCACCACATTAATCCCATAAACACTGATGTACAGCACAGAGTGAAGCTTCATGTAGTTGTGTGTGTGTGTGTGTGTGTGTGTGTGTGTGTGTGTGTGCAGTGTGTAGCATCCATGCTAACATAAACTCACTGAAGCACGAAAGCTTCATGTTTCAGTTTCATTGTGTTTGATTCATAAAGTTGCTCTGAGCTGGTTGTAAATGACAGTCATGTGAGCGTTGAGCTTTCTGTGTGTCGCTGTGAACCTGGAGCAGTTACACTACGAGGAGACTGAACGTCCTCCTCTTTCCTCAGAAGTGATCTGTGGCCGGCCGGACTTCATTCCACAGATGTGCTTTAACAAAGTGTGAAGCTGAACTCTGTGTGAGCAGTGTGAGAGTGTCAGTAGATGATCAGCAGAGGAAAGTGAGAGCTGCTGTGAGCTGATGTCCTGAAGGGCTTTTAAAGAGTCTCTGAGTTTGACAGGAACATGAAGATGTTTGTGGTGTTTGTGATCCTCCTGCACGGTAAGTACACCTTCCTCTCTCTGCTCTCATCATCATCTCTCTCTCTTTAATGTGTTGAAGTGCAGCAGGAGGAGATTTCCATCAAACACTGGATTCTGATTCAGATCAAACTAACAATCCAAAGCAGCAACTTTCAAATCACTGGATTCTTCTTGGTGGCTTTCAGATGAGCTCATGTTACAATCAGCTGCTGTGTGTGTGTTGTTGTGTAGCTGAAGCTCTGACTCATATTTCATATGTGACCAAAGGAAACTTGGTGCTGTGTGACACACTTTAGATTCTCTGCTGCTGCTTTGAACTCTTCAAACTAAAGAGCCAAACTGATGATTGACTGTGCAGCTCTGACATGGCACCAAATGTCCCTGTTATCAGCTGCTGGATGGACGTTATCAGAGCTTTTTAGTCCCACACGGATCACCAGGAGCTCCTCCTCTGTCTGCAAACAGGCTCAGCAGCTCTGATCATTCATTGGAGTCAGCACAGAGTGTGGAGACATCTAGTGGTCGTGGAGAGAAGTGCATGTAACATGTGTGTGTTGTGTTAATCAGCATGAGTAGTTAGGGGGACGTGCCTCCCTGTGCCTGATGGGAGTCCTTGTAATTACCCAGCATGCTGTGCTGTGTGTTTCATTTCTAACACTGGTTTTACTGAAGAGCTTTCTGGGCTTCTTTCATTGATTCTCACCAACATACATCTTTGCTGTAGAGCGACAAATGCTTGATTTTCTTGTCTGTGATCACGAGGATCCTGCCTTCCATCCCTGCTTGTGTTTCCTGCTCACAAACCTTCATCCATGTTAGCAACCAAACTGAAAAGTCAGCAGCAGAAATTCTTAGCCGTTTCTGTTTTCCTACTCCTGATATGAGGGAGCTCTCGGGGACTCTTAAATCATTTTAAAATTTACATGGAAATCTCTCTTTGATGACATGAATGTGAAACATCAGAAATATAATGCCCTCCATGGCTCAGTGATCACAGCAGAGATATGTAAACACAAAGCAGAAGAGCTGAGGGGAACTGGGAGAAAAATGAACAACCCCAGGGTGATAAGACTTCCTGGATCCTTCCTGTCTGAACTCATCCATTTTTATATCAAACTTTAGAAAAGTCTTCTGCTTCTCAGTTAATAATACACATGAACAACAGCAATATTTCTAGAAATCTCTCTCAGGTTTTTTTCCTAAAGCACAGAAACAGCTCTGATCACAGTGACCAATGATTTATTTTTTGCTGCTGGATCATTAATATTATTATTTAGACTTGTAGTCAAGACCGCCTAATCCAAGACCAAGACAAGACCAAGACCAAGTTGAGACGAGACCAAGACCGAGACCGAGTCGAGACGAGACCAAGACCAAGACCGAGACAAAAAAAGTCTTTAAACTGCAGCCAGATGCTGCTTCTTTTACAGGTGTCAGGCATATTTATGTGTTTTTGCTTTCGCACAGCCCTCCTCACCGCTGTCTACTGTCTCACTCACTTACTGAGAGGACAGACGCACGCTCCACTTGACTGTCGCGTCTCTCACCCTCTCTGTTTTTCACATAATGATATTATCCTATATCCTCGCATGTGATTGGCCACAATATGGTGGGATTGGAGCACGCTGAGCCACTGTGTGAGAGCTGAGCAGCGAAAGGAAATTAAGTGAGGGTAGAAATGACTGAAAGATTATTAGGCTCTGTTTTGAGTTTTGTTCAAAAAAGAATGACTATATATATATATATATATATATATATATATATATATATATATATAACTTCTATATACATATGCAGGACACCTTAAACTAGTTTTTGAATTAAAACAGGACTACAACAGTCCAAAATCAGTACTACTTAGGACTTAACCAAGACAGAAATGAATCAGAACTAGATGGTAGCAGCACTGAAAATCATCATAGACCTGCACTACACTTATTTTTTAATTCTACCAAAGTACTCTATTTAGATTCTGAAAAGTTTAGATAATTATTTAGCCTTGTTGTGCAAACAAGCCTGTATAACTTAATAAATATAGAGTTTGAAAAGTAACAAATGGTATCTAAAAAGAAACACTAGGTACTAGATACATGTTCTGATGAGTTTTGGCAAACAATCATTTGACTAACATGTGTGTCTCACCTGCTCTTGTTCCATCTCTGTTCTGTCCTCATTCTCCTCTCTCTCCCTCTCTGTTCCTCTCTCTCCCTCTCTGTTCCTCTCTCTCCCTCTTTGTGCTGACAATCATCAAATATACAGTTGAAACCAGATATTTACAAACTCTTCAGATAAAAACACAAACACTTATTTAATTGTAACATCAAATCAGACTAAATGTTTATTTTTTTAGGTTGATAAATTGTTAAGGGTCCGAAATTGAGGATGAGAGTAAAACAATGATGGTCCAGAAGAGCTTGATCAAAACAATTAATTTTAATGAATACACGCAGCGTGGGGAGGTGTAAACTGCAAAACATCAGTTGTAAATCTCCGCCCAAAAATAAACTCCAGATTGCTTTTATAACATCGGGGTATTATAACGCCCCCTCTTGCGTTTACAAGCACATAATTTGCATCTTAAGAACATTGTTTGCCTCTTTTACAGACAATGATCAATTCTAAGAGATAAGTGCAGACACAGAAGTTCCCCTTTCTGGCATCCTCTTCCGAATACGGTGATGATCTCAGGCCTTTGAGGTCCCCATGGACTTGTCCTCCTTCCGTCACCTGTTGTCAAGTAAACTCTAGTGCAACATGTTGCTGAATGCACTCAGGCCTTTGCTCAGCTACTATTTTACTGTAACAATATACTCAGCATATAAGCTTTTAAGATTATAGATTTAACTCAACGATTTAAAGTGGTTATAACTGCACCTGTAATAAACATGTTAATATGTGATTATGATAACCCCTGTAATACAAATTATAACATAATGCCAGCAACTTCAATAAATGCTTTGATGAAATGATAATTAATGCAACGATAAAGATGATGGTTATGAACAGTAACCGCAAAATAATTTCTTTAATCCTACAAAATATAAAAAACATATTTGTTAACTTTAAGAGTAAAGAGAGAAATCTGTATTTCTTAAGGCACCAAATTGTATTAAAATTGAGCCACACTTATGGAGCTCCACAATTCTTTTCCTGGTGTTTTGGTTGACATCTCTTGATTTTCCCATGTCAAAGAAACAGTCTCTGTGTTTTGCCTTATATGCATCCACAGCTGTGCCACCAATTTACTCACATGGACTCTACTAACCTATCAGAAGCTTCTTAAGCTCAGAATGGAATCGTCTGGAGTTTTCTTATTAATTAACAATAAACTTAGTGTATATGTACTCCTAAATTTGATGACAGTGATTAAAATAGACAGCTCCCTCTTTTTATTCTGACATTTAACTAATTCAAAAGATATTTCAACATTTATTTATTTAAAACAAAAGTTTACTCTAAATTGATGTTTAACAGTAAAAAATAGTTTTTATGTTTTCTACCTAAAGTGTATGTAAATATCTGGTTTCATCTGTGAATATACTGCTGTATTGAAATTCCTCTTGTTTTGCATAGATATACTGAACAACATACAAAGCATAATATATAAAATAACATCTGCCTGAGTTTTTTCTTTGAAAGAAGCTCCTTATGTCCATTGTTGTGTTCATCAGTACACAATTGAAACTGATTTAGAGAGTTTGTTTAGCCGTGGAGGGTAACAACTGAAAATATGAAATGTAAGGTAAGACTCTCTAAAAAATCAGCATTGTTGTTCGGCTTTTTATTGATCCATTTGTTGATTCACTCGAAGAGTAAGTAACGCAACCAACTGATCAGTTTGATATCAATCTTTTGTGATACACCGTCATATTTACATTATTAGTTCAGTACAAATGATTTGCTTTGGTACCTGGTCAAACTTAAGCTGTCCTCTGTCTGCAGCAAACTCGCAGGCAGCAGCTTCTCCCCCCTCGCTCACATGCGTGCTGCGCTCAGTCGCCTAGTGCCTGAGCTCGGATCATACCAAAATTAGGGGGAATTTACGACGGTGCGCTCTGCGCTTCGTGTGTTGTTTTTGTTTTATACAGTTGTCAGCCAGGCATCTAACTAACAAATTATGCTCCAAAAAACCCCATGCTTCTGAAAAAATGACCCGGGCTTAAGCCCAGTAAGCCACCCCCCCCCCCCTCCCCCGCTCCGTTGATGGTTGACTCCAAATCTCCCGAACACTATGTCGATTTGAGAACGCAAGACCGAAACAGCGAGACCAAGACCGAGACCAAGACAAAAGTCCGTCGAGACCAAGACCACGTAAAAGTGGTCTCGAGACATCCAACTCCATTATTATTAGACTGGACTTCCTGCCTCTTACCTTTAGTCCTATTTTGTCTGTGTGGTGGAAGAGCAGTCAAAGAAAGTCAGGCACAGGTTAAAGTCCAAGGTTTTTCCTTTTTTAATTTTTTTTATTTAACCCAACAACATAGTTGCCAGGGCTGGACTGGGACAGAAAATCGGCCCGAGCATTTTGACTAGAGACCAGCCCACCAGGTATTATAGAAAAAGCCATAAAGCTTTGAAAAAGAAATGGTGTTGTTACAATGTTGTACTTGTTGGTATATATGTATCAGTCTAATAAACTTAAACGTACACCATCCTCCCTATGCTGGTATTCTAAACAGTACTTAGCCGAAACCCAAAGTCAAGTTAACCTCCTGAACTATCTACAACACATGGTGGAAACCTGAAATTTAGACAGAAAAGACTAGAGGTGAGATATGATCATTACTGAATATTAAAAATAATAAATGACAGATTTAGTGATATTTGGATAAACTATTTATTTAACCCATCAATAAACAGCATGGCAGGGCAAAATATTTTTTTCTAGTATGCCATCCTCTAAAAAGTGAAAGGAGACAGAAAGACAGGTGAGAAAGAATAAAACTTAATTGAATTTTTGATGGCATTTTACACAGTATTGGTACAGTATCTAGTATCTACCTCATCCCATCACCACCACCACACACACATACATTAATCATGTTGAGGATTGTACATCAGCATGTTCATTACAGGACTTAGATTACCAAAAAGCACCACTGAACGACACAGGAAATCATTCCTGCATGTGGCCATCTCCCTCTAAAACTCATCCATCTAACACACTGTAAACACTGCAGTAGTTACACCCTTTTTACACACGCTCTTTTCTACTCTATAATATTTTTGTCAATTTTCTTAATATTTATTTAGAATCCCCTCTGTTAAACCTTGATATTTATAATCAAGTAATCTGTATATATTAGTGCTGTTTCTTAAATGTGTAAAATCTGTAACATAATGTGTTGTTTGGAGTTTAGTCTGTTACTGTTACTATTTTTAGAATTTCTTCTTGGAGCAACTGTAACCCACATAATTTCCTTAGGGACTAATAAAGTATTCTGATTTTGATTCTGATTGTTTCAGGATGACCTGCCATTATCCAATAACACATCTGCTTACCTGTATCTTTTGCTTGTTTCTCCTCCTCTTCCTTTCTCTTTTTTCTAAACTGAACACCTGATGGCTTTAAACTTTTCTTGTCCATCTTCCATTGGTTTTAATTTTCCACTCCAGTATGAACACAAATCCCCCAACACGAGGATCACCACAACATAACCTAATAGACCTACACCTTAGTTCACAGATTCACTTTGTCTGGGGTTTATTTCTGGGATTTCACACAACCCAGGATTCAAATCATGAATACATAATGGGGTTTATTTGGAAGCAGCCAGCCCCCCTCCCATTTCAACAGGTTGTGTGTGAGACTTTAAATCACTAAACTGTAAATTTTAAATTGTTATTGATCCCTTTACTCCGAGTCCTAAAGTGTATATTTATTTTCTTACGCTTCTTATATTTATTGTTTGTTTACTTGCACTGTTGTAACTGGAGCCTCGTCGTCTCGTCTCTCTATATACTGGACTGTATGTAGCGGAGATGACAATAAAGTTTACTTTGACTTCAGCAGCAGGCGCACCGAGGGCTCTCGCGCTCACTTTTTCGCGTATAGAATTTCGAAAAAGCATCGGTGCAAATTATAAGTCTGTATCATAATGTCTGGTGTTTTCGTGTTTGTTGGTTTGTTTTTATTTTGTTTTATTTTGCGAGTTGGTTATTAGATGCTGCTCCAGCCAGCCAGAGAATCCGCCGCCGCCCCGCCCTCTCCTCCCTGTGCTGCAAGCAGCAGGCAACAGAAAAGCCGATCAACTGATCACAGTTATTTATTATTCTGTAAATTCAACCGTATATTTAAAGACAAATGTGAATGCAGTGTTGTGTATAAGCTTCTACGCTTATATTACCACTTTGTGGCTGTAAGTGCAGCACAATCTTGTTGTTAAAATGTTAAAAGTTGTTAAAATGTTGAATGTTTTTGTCGTTCTGTCTCCTGGTTTCTGTAAATGTTTCTAAACTTAAACTTTATCTCAAAGTGACTCATGGACTCTCTGTCTGTGTGTCCTCAGTTTCCCAGCATGCCTCAGCTGTGGAACTGTATGAGGGGGACTCATTCATCCTGCCCTGTGAGTTTGCCACTTTTAGATTTCAAGACCCCACAGTGGTGTGGAGTCGCTCCGACCTCAGTCCTCCAACCGTCCACCAGCATCAGCGTCAAGGAGACGAACTGAAAGATCAAAACCAGCGTTACAGCGGCCGAACATCCATGAAGACTGACGCTCTGGAAACTGGGGACCTCAGCCTGAACCTGACCAACCTCCAACTGTCTGACAGCGCCACCTACACCTGCTCTGTCAGAGAATTTGGACGTGAACTGAGTCAGAGTGATGTACAGCTGCAGGTCAAAGGTCAGCAAATGACACCTGCCCAAGATACAGCTGACATCACTCAGATCAAACTTTTTTTTATTTTAGCACTGTCAATAATACTGTTAACTATTGTTTTAAGTATAGGCCTATTCATTAAATGTATTATTGACATTCAGAGGTCAAAGGTCATGCTGTTCTTTGTGTTTCTCAACAGAACGGTTTCCATCCTGGGCCAAAGCTCTAATGGTTCTCCTGGTTCTCCTGGTTCTTGTTCTATTTTTTTCCGGGATTCTCTTGTTTCATTTCCGTCAGTATTTCACGTCAGGTGAGTGTCTCCTACTACACTACCCATAATGCCGATGGTTAGCAGGTGTCCTCTGGTGGCTCCTTGACTGTGGCTCACACAAACTTGTTCCAGAAGCTGAAAGAGTTGAGAGTTACAAACAGCTGATACAGAGAGCTGAAGAGAAACTTCCAGGTTTGTTCCAGAAGTCAGAAAACCTCCTTCAGACTCAGTCATTGATCAGTGAAACAGCTCCACAACATGACTTTACTAAACAGTGTGTGTGCTTCACTGCATTGATCTGACACAGAGGCTGCAGGTGTACAAGCTGTTCTTTCATTATCCTTTAATCACGTAAAAGTTTCATTGACAATAAAATCTCGCTCCAAGAAAGACCAGCAGAGGGCAGCAGAAGCTAAAATAAAAAAACAACCAATACAAGTGAACACAAACTTTTGAATAGGATACAGTCTCGATCAAAAGTTTAGGACCACACCTCCAAAAAAACTGTAACACCCCAAAATAACGTAAAATTTGTTGCGGCTTGCTTGATGCAAGTGTTTTCATGAGGTGAGTGGGAATATTTCTCCAAGTGGGGACGTCTGTGGCTCACGGGATTGGAAGCTCATGTGTAATTGGAAGGTTGCCGGTTCAGTCGCCCTGTACTCTGTCCTGGTCGTTGTGTCCTTGGGCAAGACACTTTACCCTACCGCCTACTGGTGTTGGCCAGAGGGGCCGATGGCGCGATATGGCAGCCTCGCTTCTGTCAGTCTGCCACAGGGCAGCTGTGGCTACAACTGTAGCTTGCCTCCACCAGTTTGTGAATGTGAGAGTGAATGAATAGTGGAATTGTAAAGCGGTTTGGGTGCCTAGAAAAGCGCTATATCAATGCAATGCATTATTATTAAGTGGTGAAGACAGCTGCACAAAAGAGCATCTACTATCTGGAACTGTTGTCTGTTTTTGTAAACTTCCCTTTGCCATCCACCCATAAAGATTCTCAGTTGGATTTAGATCAGGGGAACATGCAGGATGGTCCGAAAGAGTGATGTTATTCTCCTGGAAGAAGTACCTTGTCCTGCAACCCATTTGTTACCACACATACAAGGGCCCTCAGTCATGACAGAAGTTCTCTACAACATCTGGACATAGACAGCAGCCGTTTGATGACCCTGCATCTCTTGATGCTACATTGTTCCACTGCAGGAAAAACTGCCCCGGACCATTATGGCGCCCCTTCCCCTGTGGCGTGTGGAAAAAAATCTGAGAAGTGATCTGATTGTTATGCCAGTAATGTTGGAAACAATCAGGACCATCAAGGTAAAAAAAATTTCTGTGGTGGTCAGTTATGTGGCATTCAAGAAGACAAGGCCTTTCAAGATGTTTTTTGCTTTTGAAGCCCTTCGGTCTCAGATGGCATCTGATGGTTTTGGGAAAGCAGTCAGCACCAATTCTAGCCTCAATTTAGGTCGAGGATCGTCCAGTGTCTTGACTGGCAGCCAATTGGTTCATCACGCTCAGTGCTGGTGAAATTTCGTGGGTCTTCCACTTGACTTTTTTGTTCCATTACCCTCAGGATCATTTAATTTCAGATGACTCTCTTACTGCGTCCCACCTCAGCAACGATGGCTCGCTGCAAGAGAGCCTGCTTTTGCAGTTTAACAACCTCAACATCTTCAAAAATGAAACTTTTTTTTTCACTTTGCCATCAGAACATCATGACAGTGTGACTACCTGACAGAAAATTACAATAATTCACATTTTTGCACAGATTTGGCCTTTTAACCCTTTAAAGCCGGTCGGAGCGGGCACACTCCGTTTTGCGTAACTATTTTTAAATTCCTGTAGAACCGGAACCACATAAGCTAATTTTTTTTGCATATGAAACCGGAGGAGCTGTACTTACATCTTATGCCATCAGCTTGTCTTAGGTCACGGTTTCCTTCCAGACATAGCTTTGCAAAACTTGCATACAAAGTACTTGCAGCAACAAAACCATAATATTCGAGAAACACGCTATGCCGATCCGATCAGCTGTTAGTAACACTTCCTACATTGAAATAGACATCAGCGCGAACTATCGCATGACCGCCATTACCTGCCCGAAACCGGAAGTGACGTCATTTTCGCGGAAAATGTCGTTTTTTTATAGGCCTTGTAAGCCTATACTGTTGTTTTTAAAGGTCATGTTTGACTTTATGCTTTTCTGAATAGTTTCTGGGCATCTAAGAACTCAAATTGCACTGCTTGAAATAGTTTATTTTGATGCACAAGCTGTTTTCTTTGCAAATTTGCATTATAATATTTATTTTCGTTTTTCCTGCAGTATATAAAAATTGGTGTATCTCAAAAATAAAACTATAAAGACACTCAAAATAAATTTCCTGTTGTTGTAAACTATTTTTTGCAGCCTTTTTGTATTTAAAGTTTTGAGGGATAAACCTCTTAATTTCTCTAAGTAGAATTATATGTAAAAAAAAACAACCTAATAACGATTTTCAATTTTTTTGTAGTTTATTGCACTTTTTTGCAATTTATGTAGTTACTATGGACTTAATGCATTCATATTATTAAAATATGGGCTATGACACTTGTATTGATGTATAGCAACTTGAAATGCTCCCAAAAATGGCACTACAGCATGTAAAAATATAAAGTAAGCTCTGGTGGACTTCTATGGTAGGTCTTCAAGGGTTAAAGGCATCCTAAATAAGTCAGTAAAATTTATTTTTATATACAGTTCCAGAATTTAGAACTACAAAATTAGACGTCATGCAGGCTTTAATATCTTTAAGACATTAGGATTTAACTGGCATCATGGATAAATATCAAACTAGTATTATCTGCATGGCAATCATACAAATTCATGAGTATTTTCAATGTGTTAATGAAACTCCTCATAACAAACTGGAATTATATGATACATATAATTCAAAACATTGCAGTCAATTTCCTTTAATAACTATGGTGTGTTCCAGTCTTTGCAGGAAAATGCTGTGGTCTACACTGAATTCTAATAGGTCAAGCACAGAAATACGTCCACTGTAACAGGACATAAGGAGACCATTAGTAACTTCACTACACCTCATCTTGTGCTTTGTTGTCCTCTCAGTCCCCTGGTTGATGGTGGACTCAGGGGTGGAGTCTGTCCAACTGATCTGCAAAACCACAGTTTGTCTGCCTAAAGATGCTAAAGTGGAGTGGAAGGACAAAAACAACAGGAAGGTCCACGTGTATGAGAACGGCTCTGACCAGCCTGAAGAACAGGACGATAAATACAAGAACCGAACAAAGATGAAGAGAAACTTACTGGAACCTGGAGACCTCAGTCTGACCCTGAAATACCCCACAGATGGAGACAACTCCACCTACACCTGCACCGTCTACAGCAGGGAGGGAAAAATCATGCTGAAGAAAGAACTGGAGCTGAAAGTCAGAGGTCAGTGCTGCAGATACAGGTTCAAAGTCAGAGGTCGTGATGGTGTTTTAGTATCAGTGGGCTCCATCCACTAAAATTACAGTGTTAGCATATCTGATGTTTGTGGCTGTACAGACACAAAAAATGTAAAACAGACATACAATGTGTGAACATGTCTAACATTAGCGAAGAATAATGTCTGTTACTGAGGTAGATTCAGAATTTAACGATGCGCAAAGGACATTTAACAGTTTCTAGGAGAGAAATACCTGTTTGTGATTAGTTTTAAGTGTTTCAATAGGAAACAGCTTCCTCTCACTGAGTACCTGGGTCAATATGTGTGATGTAAAGGAGTCAGAATGCAGTTTGAAGAAACTTTTAATAACTCCTTTAGCATGTTAGCAAAGAAATTCTTGATGATGGAGAGGAGACATCGAGAGGAGACTCCTGCTATGTCCACTTTAACAAAAGTTGAACGGGTGGAGGCTCAGCAGCACTTTCCCATTTACATTTTTGAGAAATCACTTGGTTGGCTGGATGTACAAAGTTGAAGCAGCAGCATTCAGCCTGTTAGAGTCAACACAAATGTCTCCATCCAAGCTCATGTTGTGCTTTGTTGTCCTCTCAGTCCCCCAGGTGGAGGTGGAGTCAGGGGTGGAGTCTGTCCAGCTGCCCTGCAACACCGCACTTCACCTGCCTGAAGACGCTAAAGTGGAGTGGAAGGACAAAGACGACAGGAAGGTCCACGTGTATGAGAACGGCTCTGACCAGCCTGAAGAACAGGATGATAAATATAAGAACCGAAAAAAGATGAAGAGAAACTTACTGGAACCTGGAGACCTCAGTCTGACCCTGAAATACCCCACAGATGGAGACACAAACACCTACACCTGCACCGTCTACAGCAGGGAGGGAAACATCCTGATGAAGAAACAAGTGGAGCTGAAAGTCAGAGGTCAGTACTGTAGATATAGGTCAAAGGTCAGAGGTCAGACTGATGATGGTGGTTCAGTCTCAGTGGCTCCATCCAATAATGTTACAGTGTTAGCATGTCTGATGTTTGTGGCTGTTTTGGTTTTTATTTGATTTCCAGCCAAATGTAACAGCTTCAGCAGATGAACTGTAGGAGCAAAGTTCATGTGTGAGACTTCATCTGAAAGGTAACATCTTCTAGTTTCTGAACATGTGTTTGTTTAGCATGTGGCTAAAACACAGGCTAAGCTAAGTCAGTTCAAATCTCAGTAAAAACCTTCTTTGGTCCTCATCTATAATCAGTCATATCTGAGTCACAATAACTAGAAGATGATTTCTAGCAGAACTGTGAAAATCTCCACATCCTTTCTCCATGTTATCATCCAAAGCTGTGTGAAGTTTCAGAGCTCTGCAGCTAACAGAGACTTTCAGTTTGCTGCTCTCTTCCTCTGACAGCTCCATTCTTAGGGAGTGTTAGTTCCCTGTTTCACTTTATTCCACTTATTGAGTCTGATTTCAGCGCCATTCCCAAGATGACACTGGCCTTCTAAGTAGCTCTGCAACACTGTACTTGTTTCTTAACTTTTAACTGTTTCTAGGCTAGTCTTTCAAACTTCTTTTTCCCCTTCCTCTAGTTTAGTTTACTTTCTACCTCTTAGATATAGCATGGTCAACGCACTTTCTGAAACATCAGAAACCAGCTCTTTTGCCTATTTGAGAGCAGAGCTGCTGGCACTAAACACATGCGACACAACATCCCGGCCAAGGTAAAGAGGAGCTACAGAGGCCGCAAGGCTGGGGGGTGGGTCACCGGAAGCAATTCAGACCATCAATCCCGACAGTGATAATGGGCAACATGAACTCGCTACAGAACAAGATTGATGAACTGTTTTCTCTGAAAAACCACAGAATCTACCAGTGTCAGGGAGCGGATAAAGATTGGACTGTGATGGTTGAGTATGGGGATGCTCCCAGGAGCGCCAGCGTTCCTGTACTGAAGCCATCACAGTCTGCTTTTTATCCGCTCCCTGACACTCCCTGACGGATGTAAACAAACAAACAGAGAGAAAAGAGAGAGAGTGAGACATGACTTCATGGGCAGGCCGACCGGTGAGGACCGTCTGAACTTGACAGGGAATGCAGTTTGCTTATGTTCACGAAGACGTGGCTAACCGAACTACGAGGCTGAACAACTCCGAGGCAACCTGGGTTTGACAGAAGCATGCAACAACATGGCACCTTTTATTTGTTCAGATGGCCCTCATGAACCTAGATTGTTTACCAGTGTTAACCGGGCCCTGGAGAACACAGGTGACAGAAAAAAAAAATAAAACAACACTAAAAAAATAAAACAAATCAAATAAAACAAATGAAACAGGCTGTTATGCTCAAATGTTGTGAGTTCTCACCCCCTCCCAAACCATATTAGCCACAGGAAAAGGGCCCAAAGATCACAACACAACAGAACAATGAAGGTTGACACAGAAATTCTCTTATCTAGAATGGTTAACACAGCTTCATCACATTATTTGCAATGTCCACAAAAAAAATAGTTTCAGTCTTTAAAGTCAGATCCAGCGAATTGTCCCTGGAATGTGAAACCATAAACAGTTTTAGCTGTAGCTTTCATGAACCAGTGTCGACTATAGAGTCCCAGTCTGTTAGGCTGACCAGGTGGCAGAGTAATCCAAACGCTGCCGACTCACGTGGTCCTAAATGTCTGGTCCGCGGAATGCATCCAAGCGGCAGTCCATGGGCGACATGAAGCGAAATTGCACAACCCCACTCCTGGAGACACACTACCTCTTTGCCAGGCAACTGGCCGTGCTGCCTCACTTTCAATGTGTGGTCTGCAATCAAACTCAGCCTCAAGCAATGGGAAATGGAGGTGAGTTAAAAAGGGAAGGGCAGCTAGTCTTAGCTCTCACTTAGCTCCTCTACCCCATGCTATCTACATTGACACTACACCACAGTACTGCAGTTTTGTGTGTAGTGAGGTGTTTTCCTGGTGTTTTCTTGGTGCTTTTACTAAAGGAAGGCTTCTATCAAATTCTTCCAAATGTTGTCAAACTGAGCTGTGTGATGAAGTGAGTGTGACAGAAACACTCAGACTGTGTTTCTCTGCTTCATTAAGTCAAATCTGGTCCTCAGAGACTGAATAAAGTCCTGTCCCACTAACAGCAGCTCCAACAGTCTGTTCACTGCTTTCTTCCTGTCAGTCTTCATCTTTCTGCTGCGTCTCCTCTTCACACTGACCACTTTCTATCTAACAGTGAGCTCCCAGTGAAGCAGCAGCATTCAGCCTGTTACAGTCAACACAAATGTCTCCATCCAAGCTCATGTTGTGCTTTGTTGTCCTCTCAGTCCCCCAGGTGGAGGTGGATTCAGGGGTGGAGTCTGTCCAGCTGCCCTTCAACACCACACTTCACCTGCCTGAAGATGCTAAAGTGGAATGGAGGTGCATACATGACAGAAAGGTCTACGTGTATGAGAACGGCTCTGACCAGCCTGAACAACAGAGCCAGGTGTACAGAGACCGAACGAAGATGAATGAAGACCTGCTGAAAACTGGAGACCTCAGTCTGACCATGAAATACCCCACAGATGGAGAGAATTACACCTGTACCGTCTACAGCAGGGAGGGAAACATCCTGCTGAAGAAAACGGTGGAGCTGAAAGTCAGAGGTCAGTGGTCTAGATGGAGGCCTAAGGTCAGAGGTCATGTGGGCATTTTTTCTCTAAAAACTTGCAGTTTAGATCCATTTCCAGCTCATTCAAATAACAAAACAATTTGTTGATGTTTATGTAACCCAACCAGTGCAGGGGCCTCCCTACACGACTCTGCGTTGTGTAATTTTGTGTTGGATTGGGGTGCACAGCTGAGAGACCATTCGGACACAGGCATTCAATTTGTGGCTTGGACCGTGCCGTTTATTCAGATGCTGGGGCAAACACCACTCCAACTCTGCTGCTGGCCCTTTGCAAATCACAGTAAACACTGTGTGATTATCAACACATAGTGAAAGCCAGCATCAAATATATAAAAAAACAGATTACACAAAAATAATCATGTCAAGGCATCTTTACACAATTCTTCGGTCTCAGGAATGTGTATGACACAAAACTAGCAAAATGTAGCTGAAGAGCTAATGCTTCATCTTGCATTACTTTGCCCAATGAGTGCTCTGCTAACAAGCGGAAATGTAGCCCGAAATCGCGGCAGATATTACAAAATGAAACATGCACACAAACTCCTCGTACTCTCATCAGACAGTACATGAACATCTCAATAAACACAATATATGCTTAGCAAATCGCCATTTTACACAGTGGAACACTTATTTTTAAACAAAACCATTGGAGTACACCACTGACAGTGCTTACCTTTGCAAATCACAGTAAACACTAGTGATGCGCGAATCATGAACGAATCGTTCAGTACTCGAGAATCACTTTACTGACTCATGAATCATGATTCACAAGCGCAACTGACTCACTGACTCATCGACTCACTGACTCATCTCTGTTGCTGTTAGCAAACTAATTTCATTAGTAGAAATATATCTAGCTTATAATTCAAATTGTGAAGAAAAACACAACATCCAGTATCTTAACAAAAACATTTCTGCTCTGAACCGGAAGAAAAAAACCCTAAGTAGAAGCTCACATCAAGAAAATAGCTCGTCGGTTCACAGTAGCATCGCTCTGCTAACATGCTAACAGCACATTTGAGCTACTCACCCCCTCCCTTCCCGCGCTGAATCTTAGGAGAAGCAAATCACTCATGACTCACTAACCCCCTCCCTCCTGGCTCGCAGCTACTTCTTCTTCTTCTTGGTTGGCAACCAATGTTAAGGCGCACTACCGCCCCCTGGCTCACAACGCCAGTGGACATTTAGATGAGAAAATATATATTTGACACATGTAAGTAAAATACTAATAAAATAAAAATAAACAAACGAAATGTTCTCTTTTTTGCTATATAAAATAGTTGTTTTCTTTAAGAATCACTCATCTTAGCAGTAGGATTTACATGAAAAGAGAAACAAATTAAGTTTGAGTGAAAATGTACATTTTTTGCACTCTCTGGTCAACTGACTCAGTGATTAAAATGACTCAAAAAACCCGATTCACTTTGGTGAGTGACTCATTAAAACTCGATTCAGTAAAAAGAATCAAATTTACCATCACTAGTAAACACTGAACCAAGATGACACACGTGCAAACGAGAAATCTGAACTACGGTGTCCTGCAGAGGACAAATGGTCAAAATTGCTAAAATCTACAATGTATATGCAGCTCAACAGTGACACCTTGTGACTAATTCCAGTCACTGCCTTACATTTACATCTAAAAGCTTAAAATGTCAGGCAGAGCAACTGTGCATTTAACTAAGAAGACGATTAAAAATTTAGTTGAAATTATCTTAACTTCAAAATAAAAGCCTCTGGCATGATTGGAGCTTCACATATATAGGATCACATCAATAGTCTAGTTTGTTTAGTCCAAATCATTGTAAATGAATAAATAGCAATAGTTTTAAAATGATGACATCATTCAATCCAGTAATTTGGATGTTGTCAAAGTAAAGGTGGAGCAGTAGTAAATCCATCCATCCATTTTCTTCTGCTTATCCAGTGCCAGGTCGCGATGGCAATAGCTAAAGCAGACAAGTGTAGACCTCCCTCTCCCTGACCACCTCCTCTAGCTTGTGCGGAAGAACACCAAGATATACCTAGGCCACCCAAGAGATATAATCCCTCCAGCGTGTCCTTGGTCTGCCCCTGGACCTCGTCCCGGTGAGACATACCCCGAGTCATCATCCAGGAACCACCCAGGAGGCATCCTTGTCAGATGCCTGAACCACCTCAACTGGCTCTACTCTGAGCACCTCCCGAATGGCTGAACTCCTCATCCTATCAGAATCAGAAGACTTTATTTATCCCCAAGGGACAATTAACAAACAACCGAGCAGCATACATTGAAGATAAGGACAATAAGAACAGGCAATATGAGTGAAATAATAAATACACAGAATATACAGTATATACAGTTTTAAAATTACACTGCCTACTGGAGAAGGTCACCACCATCTCTTTCGTTTTGCTCACGTTCAGTTCAAGTTTGGAGCTGTCACACCACTCTACAAACTCCTGAAGAGTGGGCCCATGGTATTGTGAGGGGCCTGACAGCAGTGGCAGGAGAACTGTGTCATCCGCATATTTAACCAGGTGACAGTTGAGCTGTGTGGATCTGCAGTCATCAGTGTAGAGGATAAAGAGCAGGGGGGAGAGCACACAGCCATGGGGGGAGCCAGTGGAGGTGGAACGGAGACCGGAAAGAGACTTCTGAGTCCTGTTGGTCAAAAAGTCCAATATCCATAGGATTAGCTGATCATCGAGGTGAAATCAGGTGGAAAGTTTAGTAGCCAGGATATGCGGCTGCAGAGTGTTGAACGGTGATGAGAAATCAGCAAACAGAAGTCTGGCGGAGGAGTCATTGAGCTCCAGATGTTTGTGGATGGAGTCCAGGAAGAAGAATTTGTCATCATCAACACCTCTGTGTGCACGGTAAGCAAACTGGAGTGGGTCCATCAGGGGGTCAGTTGCTCTTACAATGTGCTGTTTTATGATCTTCTCCATGGCCTTTATCACCAGGGAGGTGAGGGCCACAGGACGAAGATCATTCAGAGACTTTGGGTTGTGTCTTTTGGGGATGGGGATGACTGTGGAGTGTTTCCACAGCTGGGGGACGGTGTGACTATCTCTAATGGAGAAGCCAGCCGCCCTTCCGAGGAAGTCCATTTCGGCTGCTTGTATCTGCAATCTTGGTCTTTCAGTCAGTGAGAGCAACACACTGCGAGTAGGGCCGCAGAGATCTGAGCAACAGCAAATGCAAAACCTGAGCGAGAGGGGCTGCTATTGTGTGTGTATATGGATAATAGCAAACACTGAAATTTTTTTTTTTTTTTGCACGCAGCAATGAGTTTTGTTCACTCAAGTTTAGCTTTTCATTGCTCAAAATAAATTTCTCCTCAAAATGCAACACTTATACTTGCAACTTGCAACTTGCACCACGTTTAGTCCTGACACGGGTTTTACGTGGCCTATCAACACAGTTTAAAAACTGGTATATATCACCTTGTTGCTTTGTCTTTAAGTGGTCATGTGATTGGCTTACCACGACTACTATATTCTTCCTCGGTCAAGCAGCAGCACTCATGCGATTGTTTTGCCCCCTTAGCTCCAGGTGTTGTGCCAAAAAGTGATTGTTTGCTAGAAAGTGATACTGGGATGACTGAGGATGCAGATGAGGATGGGAGCAGGGCTGAAGCAGATGGGTGCTCCTGTTGTGATGTTTCAAAGTGGGCAAAGAAGCAATTTATTTCCACTGCCAGCTGCACACCTGGGTTTTCTGTTTTCACAGTGGTTGTAGTTTATGATATCTTGATGATGTCTTGTATGCCCTGCCACACCTCCCGTGTTTTGTTGCTTGACAGGTGGAAATCTATGCTTCTTCTATGAAGCGTTTTTGATTCCTCTCTTCAGATCAGCTCAAGCAGCCCTGTACAGAGCTCTGTCACCTGACCTGAAGGCAGCATCAGAGGCTTTGAGGAGTGTGTGGACATGGCTGGTCGTCCTGGGTTTTCAGTTTGGGAAAACCCAAACATTTTTTGTCCACAGTTACATTTCCAGTGCAGAACTTGATATAGTCCAGTACTCATCCTGTGAATGTTTCTAAGTCCTGGTGTTCAAATATCAGAATCAGAATCAGAAACAGCTTTATTTGTCACAAGCAGGTTGCCCTGCAGTGAGATGGGACCCCCCCCCCCCCCGACCTTACACACATTACACAGACATCACTTGGGGTTACAAGTCGGAGATCGGTAGCGTTACAGAAAAGAACACTGAAATGTACACAACAACGGGAGAGTACAAGAGGAAAAAAAGAGACCTCCTCTCATGCTGTAATTCCATGGCAGGACAGCATGGGAGCAGGAAACAACAAAAAAAAACTCCTCTGCACAAAAAAGCACATGAATAACCACAGCACAACATTATGAAAGACACAACAAGCCACAGGGTTGTGTAGGGGGTATCATAACACAATCAACACAGTGTGCACATCTGATCTGGGACTGCTGCAAACTGCGGCGCCAGCTGACCCGATGTCCACATCATGGGGGAGGTAAGCATCGAAGACGTTGGGAGGGTGGGGGGATCAGTGAGTGCTAATCAGTGTAAGTGTATGTGTCTGCGTGTCCATAGTTCAGCGGAGACACTGTCCTTCGCCCTATCAGGCTAAGTAAACAGTCCTCCAGCCAATCCAGGTGGCCTTGCAAGGGATGGGAAGAATAGTCATCACAGTCGTTATCAGGGAGTAGTTGTTCGGCTCCAGCCTTGGGCCTGCAGCTGGCGCCGTGGTGATATCCGCATTTCGATATTGGTTTTGTTGATTTTTCATGCGAGCAGGCCAGGAGAATGTCAAGCTGCTCTTTTAACACTCCGACGCTGGTCTCTCAATCTCCCGTTGGAGAGTCGCGAGCCTCCCCATGATGGTATCAAACTTCTGCTCCGTGTTGTTGTCATTCTTTTGATTCTGAGACCTCACAGCTGCAGTGATCTGTTCCGCGATGTGATCCAACTGTTGCTCAAGGGTCTCATTTTGAGTAGGCCTCTCTCTGATGTATCCCCCCATACGCTCAATGGTGTTGTTTTGAGCCTTCACAGCAGCTGTAAGTGTCTCCAAGGTGTTGACCATGCTCCGTTCGTTGTGAGAGGTTGCGCCTTGTCCCATCGCTTCAATTCCAGCGGGCAGCCTTGGGGGGGTTTGAACAGCTGGTTCCGCTTTCTTATTTCTCCGATAAACCAGGGCCAGGCCAGCTCCAATCAGCAAGAACCCTGTTATCATGGTTCCGAATAGGTAGATATCTTCAGCGTCCTCGATCGGCAGTCCCGCCAGGCACACGACCCTCCAGGTCTGCCACCCGTCCATCGTATATCCGGCAGGGAAAGTCCCTCCAGGGCACTCAGGCTCCCCCTGATCCCAGACTTCTCGTTCAGAAAAGGGTGTCAATAGCATTTAGAGACCAGTTGATCAAATCCATAATTCTTTAGGTTTTAGAGAACGACAGTGAGAGACTGTTCCAGGGAAAGTAATGCACACAAGACAAGACAAGGACACAGAAGCTAAGCAGGGAAGATAAGTGTAAGGAGGAGAGGAGGAAAGTGTGACCGCCTTCGCTGAGAGCCAGAGAGAATTTTTTGCAGTCTGTCTGTGTGAAGCAGTCCTGAAGTCCAGTTTGAGGAAGTGGGGGCACTGTTTGGAATCCCATTTTTCCCCATGTTGATAAGGATGGTGTCGGCCTCCGGGCAGGATCAAATTCACATTTTATTTATCACACACACAACCATACACAGTATGATATGAGGTGAAATGCTTATTGCTGTGCAATGCCCGACCATTAAATAACAGTAAGAATTAAAGATTTACTGATTACTACAAAAATTTACAGATTTTAACTTAGAAATTTACAGTAAAAACGTGCAAGAAACAGTTTACTTAAGAAATTATTAACAACAAGAAATTATAAATTATAAGAAGTGTGCAAAAAACCAGAGTGCGTGTGGTGATGTGTTTGAGAGAACCCAGTCCTACACCTGGTTCAGGGCCCAAATACAATAGAGGAAGAAGCTCCTACTCATTCTCTCTGTTTTTTCCTGAAGGGAGTGGAAGCGCTTCCCAGACCTCAACAGTGAGAAAAGTCCATTGTTGGGATGGGAGAGGTCCATCATAATCTTCCTGGCTTTAGTATTGCACCGCTTGGTGTAGATGGACAGCAGGTCAGGTCTGATCGAATGATGCATTCGGCCGAGCGCACCACTCTTTGCAGCTCTTATCTGTCCTGCTTGGTGCTGTTCCCAAACCAGGTGCAGATGTTTCCCGTCAGGATGCTCTCGATGGTGCAGGAGTAAAAGTTCTTAAGCACCCTCAGTGGCAGATGGAAAGCCCTATTCATGCGTGAATTCATGAAGTCAAGAATTCACACATGAACAGTTTTCTGCAGCGTTCCTCTCGGCCTTATTTGCAGCTCCACTCTTGATTTTGCTCTAATAATTATTTCTCTCCATGAGCTGTTTCTCTGCCTGAAGGAGGCGCCACTCCATCGCTTCATTTAGTGCAGAACAAGAGTCACATGACCAGTTACACTTTGTACAGCTCATGTTGTGTTTGTTGTCCTCTCAGTCTGTCAGGTGGAGGTGGAGAAGGGGGCGGAGTCTGTCCAGCTGCCTTTCAAAACCACTGAAAACCTGCCTGAGGATGCTAAAGTGCTATGGTTTCACAGTGATGAAAGGACAGTCCACGTGTACAAGAACGGCTCTGACCAGCCTGAAGAACAGCACCAGATTTACAGAGACAGGACGAAGATGAATGAAGACCTGCTGAAAACTGGAGACCTCAGTCTGACCCTGAAATACCCCACAGAGAGAGACAGTGGAGTATATGAATGTGTAGTTGACAGCAGGAATGTCTGGATAAGATATAAATCACTAATGCTGACAGTCAAAGGTTTGTACTTCTTGCTCTCTCGCTTTCTCACTCTTTTTATGTGTCTGACTGTGTTGTGTCTCCTCTGCAGGGAGAGTTCAGGTCCAGGATCAAACAGGGGACATTAGGAACAGAAGCAGCTCCATTGATCCCACTCCTCTGATGGCTGATCAATCAGTTTGATCTGTGTGTTCTTGGTTTTTTTTTTTGTGTGCTTTTCTTGTGTGTCTTTGTGTCTTTTGTATGTTGGATAGAGTCATGTGACCTGACCAGGGACTTCACATGGAAATGAGCAGTTTAGCTCAAATCAGGCAGGTTTCCATCTTCTATGTTCATCCTGATGTCCATGAACATGAACACTGTCCCTGTCAAATAAATCCAGATACAAAGATCAGATCTACTGAGCATCATCAGCATGTCAGCCGCTAACTGCCTCGCTTATCTGCAATTAATAAGCGAGGGCGTAGATTTGGTTTTGGCATTGGTGGGGACGGATGATTCAACCACCGAACCCTGCCCTGATTCTTTGTTTTTTCCTTTTTGTCTTTGCTTCTTGATAAAAAAGGAGAAATATAATTTTAAATCTAAATTATACAATGTTTGATTAATTGATTGATTGATTAAGTGAGTGATTGGTAATTTATTTCAAACATGTAAACAATATAGTGGTACATTTAGAAGAGAAAAAAAGAGACAGAAAAATACTATACAAACAAATCAATACATTTCAATATAGCTGCCGTTCTGATTAATTTACATGTTGAAAGGGAGTGGGAAGAAGTAAACACTTATTTAATCCCACCCCTTTGCCATAAATTATCAGTTAATATTTAGTCAGCTTCCTTACTGATATAATTTGTAATAAAAATAGTGAACAGATTTTTGATATACTATAATATCACATCATTAATTTTTTTAATATATATTTTAAATAGAGACATTCACTTAATTTCAATATTTTCCTTTTCTTTATAGTTCGAGAAGATCATATTTTTATAACTCTTTTTGAACTGTTTTATGTTTGGACATTGCTTTAATTCCATATTCAGACTGTTCCACAGTTTCACTCCATGAACAGAAACACAAAAGCTTTTTCTTGTAGTACGGACCTTCCCTGTTTTGAAGTTACAAAAACCCCTTAAATTATAGCTTCCTTCTTTCAAAAAAAAAAAAATAAATGCTCTGTATATTACCCGGCAGTTCTTTATTTTTTGATTTGAATAGAATTTGTGCTGTTTGGAATTTCACTAGATTGTCAATTTTCAATATTTCAGACTGCAAAAATAGTGAGTTTGTATGTTCCCTATAACCTGCATTGTGGTTGATTCGAATTGTTTTTTTTCTTTTTTCTTTTTTTGAAGAGTAAAAAGTGAATGTAATGTGGTTTTATAGTTATTGCCCCAGACCTCTGCACAATAGCTTAAGTATGGTGAAACCAGTGAACAGTAGAGAATATGAAGTGATGTTCTGTCGAATACCTGCTTTGCCTTGTTTAGTATTGCAATGCTTCATGATACTTTGGAATGAATATATCTTACATGAGCTCTCCAGTTATGTTTTTCATCTAATATTACCCCCAGAAATTTATTTTCACTGACTCTTTCAATATCAACACCATTTATTTGAATCTTTGCGTTTGTATTTAAACTATTTCCAAATAACATGTTTAGATTTATTCAAATTTAATGATAATTTGTTTTTATCAAGCCAGAACTTCACTTTACTTATTTCATTAGTCATATCCTCCAATAAATTCTGCAGATCATCACCAGAGCAAAAATATTTGTATCGTCAGCAAAGAGAACCATTTTTAATACTTTGGACACTTTACAGATGTCATTAATGTACAAGTTGAAGAATTTTGTGGTACAATGTTGAAAAAGGAAAGAAATGTTTGTGACCTAAAACTGCCCATATACTTCTGTATGTGAACAGAAACAGATATCATCAATATACTGTTTGTAATACTGCTTAAATGTACACGAGCTTACTGCAGACATTAATATAGAGCAGAGATATCAAACTCCAGTCCTCGAGGGCAGGTGTCCTAAAACTTTTCCATGTGTCCCTGTTGCACACCTGAATACGATTAGTCGGTCATTGGCAAGACTCTATAGAAGTGCTGAGCTGGCAATTTAGCCATTTCATTCATGTTGTAGCAGCTCATGAGTGAATGAACATGGGGCAATAAAACTTTAATCTTTGAAACCACTGCTGCTTTCACACACATTTAACTAAACCTGCAACTTTACTCTTCCAACAGCAGTGGGCTCTAGTGTTCTGCTCACAGCACTGAACAACCTGTAAATAAAGGACGGAAGCAGCGTCCTCCCCTTCAGGCTGTTAGGCAGCATCTGTATGTGGAGTTATCAGAAAGCAGCACAAAGCAGAGCTTCAGTCCGATATCTCTGTGCTTCAGTCTGTCGCTGTTGTCCTCACCAAGTGTTGTTCCTTTTGTTTGAGGTGGATGAAGCTTCTGAGATGGAGCTGTGAAGGAGCACAAACACCTTCAGACTGTTTCCCACACAAATGAAGTGCAGATGTGTTTCTGATGTTCACTTTATTCATGTCAAACCATTTCTTTAAAACTTTCAGGGTTTTTTTCTGCCGTCCAGAGAAAAAAACTAAATGTTGCCAAGATAGTATTAATACTTAAAGCATTTTGTACATAGAGTGAGTTTGTGTTCTTTCTGGGTTTGTAGTCTGAAGAAAACTGGGTTTTTGCCCTGAAGTCAGGTTTCTCAGTTCTCCAACTATGCGTATGTCTTCATGGGGTTGATGGAGCCATCTCCATGCATTGTCAGGATCCAGTTATCTGTCTGTAATTACTGATCCATGCTGTAGTAAAGCACACAGGCACAGAGGTGATGTGCTGTGTATCAGGGTTTTAAGAAGCAGCTGAGTTTTAAGTGTTTTGTGTGAAGGCCTGGCTGTCTTAGAAAATTTAAACACACATCTTTAGGAAAAATATTAAGAATAATGATAATCATTAAGTCCAAAATGTATTTTTTTAAACTAAAAAAACTTGAAAAAAAATCCCTCTTGCATCTGTCTCTGTTTATTTCCTGTCAATGTGAACTTGAAGATGTTAAACTGTTTGCCCTTTGGATTAGTGTGGTTAATAAATTGTAACAAAGAACAGGAACTATGACTAAGAAAAGCAGGACTTTAAAGCTACCGGCAGTGTTTCTATCTTTTATTGCAAAGCAGTGAAACACCAAGGTTTTAATAAAAGGCAGATTAAAGTGGGTGAGGGTTTGATTAAAGGATCCATGTGGTGTATTTTTCTTTTTTTACCTGGATTCTCAGTCTGATTCTTTAGCTGGTGTTTGTTGCTGCAGCACATGTTGTAACAGACAAGCTTGATTTTTTGTTTTTCAACCAAAAAGTCAGAAGACACACAAACCTTACAATGTCTTGTTAACAAGTATCGTCTCTGATGAGCTCCATGCTGGCTGGATGTCCTCACTCACAGTGTGAGATCTCTGCAGGCTCCCACAGATGCAGCAGAATCTGGATGTTCTTCAGTCACTGCTGTGAGTGTTATTACTGTGGTCCATGTGCATGAGAACAATAATGAACATGAAACAAAACAGCCCTGAAGAACTGAAAACTGAATCTCTTAGATTTATTATTAAGTTTGTGGATGATGTTTAATTTGACTTCAGATGAATGTACAGATCAATGCCAATCTAATTACTGATAATTAGATCAATAATAGCAGGAAGAGACTCAGTGGAGATGTGAGGCAGGTCACGTGGTTCAATCCTAATGTAAATGTATATAGAATATATTATGGTGTGGTGCCAGATTCAGTGACCATGTGACTTAGTAACAAACAGCCCCATCACTGACTCAGCACCAACAGGCTGAACAGTTGTGCCTAATAAAGTGGCAGGTGATCGTAGATAACAGAAGCAGAGGGGAGGCCAGAGCAGCTGAAGCTTCATGTTTCTGTGAGCTCCACAAACAGCTGACACAGACCATCAGCATCACTGACCGTCTGACTCACACCGACACTTCCGGTGAAACCGAAACTAACCTGCGGTCAGAGTCACAGCTGGAGGAGGAGCAGTGTGTGGGAGCAGCTTCGTGGGAATTTCACGGGTCTTTAAAGGAGGATGAAGATGCTGCTGCTGCTGCTCCTCGTCAGCGGTAAGAACCTCTCTCTTTAACCCGCAGTTTAAGCCTCCTCGGATACACACAGTTTAAAAAAAAAAAAAAAAAAAAAAAAACTCCCCGTGCCAGCGCAGTTTGGGGACTGCATGGGAATCGGGTATCTGTTGCAGTAAGGGCGCCCTCCGTTTGCGAGGTGCGTCTGCTGCTTGCCGCAGAGTGACGAGATGGGCGGGGGCGGCGGCGGTGGAATGAGGGTGGGGTTTGGTTTCTCTGTTTGTAGTGGCATATACAACAAAAAACAAACACAGAAGCAGCAGACATCATGATACAGACTTATAATCCACCTATACGTGAGCGCGATGGCCCTCAGTGCGCCTGCTTATTAGTTTTTTTTCTGCAATTTCGCTAAGCCTAGAAAAAATTGATTGTGACATAATGGGCTTGGACTGACAACATTATGAATGAAATGTGCTTTATTTGGAAGCACCCCCCTCACCGTTTCTACAGGGGGTGTGTGAGCAGCACAAACCGAGGCTGCAGTAAGGCGGAGGTCTGTTAATTGGTGCTGATTCTCTGGGAAGCCAAATGAATACCGGAAGATGCACAAGAAAAGCTATGAGGTTCTTGGTTTAAAAAAAAATAAAATAAAATAAAAATAAAATAAAATGTATGTATATATATATATATATATATATATGCTGTCAATAGATAAAAAAAATAACTAACTAATCTCACAATTTTCTGTTATTAATTGCCATTAATCGCAATTACTTGATTAATAGCCTGGCTCCAATTACATTTTTTTATTCTTTATATTTTAAGATTGTAACAGACATTTATGCAACACAATGAAGTAAATGCATAATAAACACAAAGAATGTATGCTGAAATTCAAAGAGAATTTTAATAGTTTTCATCAATCTTTAACACAGTGAAAACTTACAAAAAACCTTTAAGGCCATCAACAGTGACCGAACCCAGGCCTACAGGTTAAAGTGAATATCATAACAATAAAGGGTGCACAAAACTCAGTACTTAAAACACAAAAAGACACAGGAATGATGAACATTTTTCACTTCAAAGGATCAATCTGGCTCAGTACTTCTTTGCACTCAGCCAGTTACTAAGGCAGACTATTCTGTTTACATTGTCTGATGACAAAGAAGCATGCTTCTTTTGAATGATGTGACCTGAGAGTGAGAATAATCTCTCACAAGGCACTGTGGTTGCAGGGGTTGACAGGTACTTGCATGCAATAGGTGCCAGTCTGGCATGTGCTCCTTCTCTCTTTAACCACCACTGTAGTGGACACTCTCCTATGTCAATTTTGGGCTCTGCTTTGTACAGATTCAGACAACAGTCTATAGCATCTTCCTCTTCCTTTGTATTTGAATCAGGAGATCCCAGCAAGCAGATGGACATCTTGCTCTTCTTTGGTGAGGGTTCCTCTGTTGTCTGAGCAGATGGTTGGTGTGCATCTGTCTCTGCCATCAGAAGGTCATGTACTGATGCCCACACCTCTCTTCTTTTATCTTTGGAAAGGCATTTAAGGTCTTTAAACCTGGGATCAAGGGCAGTAGCGATCTTCAGCCATGTGAGATTGCTGCTGTCCCTCCGCTGAGCTAAGTCTGTGGTAAAAACCTACTTAAACCTCAAAACAGACTGAACAAATGACGCAAGGCTGGCAGCACCATGGAACAGGAGACATACCGCTCTCTCCCCAGCAGTTCGGTAACATATCTGCAATAGAAAGAACAAGTCTGTATTTTTCTATTAATCACACAGAGACAAACATAAATACCACATATGAAAATACACAGAGAGGTGGAGGTGGAGAACATACTTGAAAACAAAGACAGAATGCAAAGATAGACACACAATCATGAGAAACAAAATGATTTACCTGCAAGGTTCAAGTAGTTCCTCCAGCTTTTGCAGTCTGTCAAGCTCCTGGTCAGTCAACATGGTCACCTTGCTGTTTTGTTGAGTCAGGATGGTGGTCAGCCCAGATTTGTTTCTCTGGATCCGCTTGATCATCTCTAGGGTGGAGTTCCATCTTGTTGGAACATCCTGAACAAGTGGTTCTGTTTGATGTCCATGTGCAGCTTGCTGTGCCTTTAATTCCTGAGCATTTGCTGGACTATGCTTAAAATGTTCAACAATCTTGCGACATTTGGCCAGAGCCCTTTCAAATGCGCTGTCATTAAGAGAAACTGTGACCGTTCTTTGCAGAATGTGGGCCATGCAGGGCATGTGTTCAAATGGAAGTAGTCCGGCGGCTGCAACCATGTTACGACCACTGTCGGTGCCAAGCGTGGTTACCTTGTCTCTGATTTGCCATTCGTTTGCAACATTCAGAAAATGGTCAGCACACGCCTCAGCATAGTGTCTCTCTTCAGTTTTACTCACTGTCAGTACAAACAATTGCATAGTCCAGTCATTATCAATATAATGTGTCATGACCCCCAAGTAATTATCGTTGTTCACCGAAGTCCAGTGGTCTCCGGTGAAAGCGACGTTCCTTACTTGCACAAGCTTGCTGCACTGCTGAGCCCTCTGGTCCCCATACAAAGTGTGCAGTCGCAACACAATGGTTCCTCTCGAGGGCAGATTGTAACACTCATCTCCTGATGCAGCACGAATGACTTCTCTCAGGCCATCATCTTCTACTATGCTAACTGGTCAGCAGTTTTTAGCTATCCAAACAACCAAGGAATTGGTTAATTTTTCTCTCACATTTTTTGTTATTCGTCCACGAGCACCATACTCCTGAAGCGTAGACTGGCGAGGTCCCATAGAGGTGGATTCAGTTGGGTGTTTTGCTCTCAGGTGATACGCCAATGATGCTTCTGTGGTACTTGAATTCAGCTTTGCAAATTGTGCATCTTACTCTCGTTTTGTCCAGCAAGCCATCAGGCAACTTCTTAAAGAGAAACTTTCCACCCAAAAGTCCGCCCTCATCCATGCTTGCGTGTGTTTGCTAGTGTTAGCTAGATAGTAGCATGGTGTCACTTCTTCTCTTCTGCTAATCATTTCTGTCAGGCCAAACGCCAGCATAGCACACTGTTGTCCCTTCCTCCAGAGGTGCTCATGAGTTTAAAGGTCTTAGATTACAGGAAATTAATTTTAAAAAAATCAGCGTTAAATTTTTTTTAAACGCATTAAACATTTCGCATTGATCTTAACAATTAACGTGATAATTTTGACAGCACTAATTTACAGTGGGGCAAAAAAGTATTTAGTCAGCCACCGATTGTGCAAGTGCCCCCACCTAAAATGATGACAGAGGCCAGTAATTTGCACCAGAGGTACACGTCAACTGTGAGAGACAGAATGTGAAAAAAAAATCCATGAATACACATGGTAGGATTTGTAAAGAATTTATTCGTAAATCAGGGTGGCAAATAAGTATTTGGTCACCTCAAACATGGAAAATCTCTGGCTCCCACAGACCTGTAACGTCTTCTGTAAGACGCTTTTCTGTCCCCCACTCGCTACCTGTATGAATGGCACCAACATAGAGCAGGGCAGCTATCTGAACGCTACTATCTTGTTAATAATTTTACCTCCTCACTACGTACGACTCTGGATACTGTAGCTCCTGTGAAAACTAAGGCCTCAAATCAGAAGCACCTGACTCCGTGGTATAATTCTCAAACACGTAGCCTAAAGCAGATAACTCGTAAGCTGGAGAGGAAATGGCGTGTCACAAATTTAGAAGGTCATCATTTATCCTGGCCAAAAATAGTTTGTTGCTTATAAAAAAATCCCTCTGTAAAGACAGAACATCGTACTATTTGTCACTGATTGAAGAAAATCATCCCACCGATGTAATATTATCTACAGCTACTTTTAGTACCATTGATGTTAAGTTAGACTCTTTTTCTCCAATTGATCTTTCTGAGTTAACTTCAATAATTACTTCCTCCAAACCATCAACGTGTCTTTTAGACCCCATTCCTACAAAACTGCTCAAAGAAGTCCTGCCATTAATTGATTTTTTGATCTTAAACATGATCAACCTATCTCTAATAGTCGGCTATGTACCACAGGCCTTCAAGCTGGCTGTAGTTAAATAAAATAGAATTTAAATAGAATTCAACTTTATTGTCATTGCACATGCACAGGTACAGGGAAACGAAATGCAGTTTGCATCCATCCAGAAGTGCTTTAGCCATGATATAGATATATTACAATATATATTAGCAATAATATAAATATGTAAGTATATTACAGAAATGGGTCTATTATGGTATGTTATAATGTACACGGTATGAAGTATGTTATGAATATGCTATAACTATAAGTATGTGCAGGCTATGAACACGATATAAATATGAAAAACTATAAAGAATGTGAAATTTAAAAAAACTATACAGAAATATGAGATATACAGCTATACAGAAATGGGAACTATGCAAGTTACCAACAGTTGTGGAATTGTAAATTATCGTATTGTACACAATGACTATTTACACAGAACTATACAGTATTGCCATTAAGAGGCTATATAAAGTTCTAGTGGCTGTGAGTGGTGTGTTTGAGGGTACAGTTGTCCATTGTGTGTGTGGTGGTTGTGTGTGGGTGTGTGTATCGTTCAGTCCATGTGTTAACGTGGGTCAGATGTCAGGAGGCAGAGTTCAGGAGTCTGACAGCTGTGGGGAAGAAGCTCTTCTGGTACGTGGCATCTGGTTGTCCAGATGAGATCCTCGGTGATGTGGACTCCGTGAACTTCAAGCTTCTCACACGCTCCACAGCCGTCCCCTTAATGTAGATGGGTGGATGTGGGTCAGCATTCCTCCTGTAGTCCACGATGAGCTCCTTAGTCTTCTCGGTGTTAAGCAGCAGCTTGTTTGTGTCGCACCACTCAGCCAGACGATCCACCTCCTCCCTGTAGGCGGCCTCATCGTTGTCACTGATGAGGCCAATCACAGTGGTGTCATCTGCAAACTTAATGATGGTGTGAGAACCATCGGCAGGTCTGCAGTCGTGGGTGAAGGGGGAGTAGAGGAAAGGGCTCATCATACAGCCTTGTGGTGTTCATTGTGATTGTAGATGAGCAGTGGTTATCCAGCCGGACATGTTGGGGGCGGTTGGTCAGGAAGTCCAGTAACCTGGACCTTTACTTAAAAAGCCATCCCTATACACAGCTGTCTCAGCTAATATAGGCCAATCTCCAACCTTCCTTTCATATCAAACATCCTTGAAAGAGTAGTTGTCAAACAGCTAACAGATCATCTGCAGAGGAATGGCTTATTTGAAGAGTTTCAGTCAGGTTTCAGAGCTCATCACAGCACAGAAACAGCTTTAGTGAAGGTTACAAATGATCTTCTTATGGCCTCTGACAGCGGACAGAGCTTGTCCTGCTAGACCTCAGTAAAGTGTTCGATACTGTCGACCATAATATCCTATTAGAGTGATTAGAACATGCTGTAGGTATTACAGGTACTGCACTGCAGTGGTTTGTATCATATCTATCTAATAGACTCCAGTTTGTTCAAGTAAATGAAGAGTCCTCTTCACACACTAAGGTCAATTATGGAGATCCACAGGGTTCAGAGCAAGGACCAATTCTGTTTATATTATACATGCTTCCCTTAAATGATGGGCAAAGCAAGCATGTCTTGAGGTATGCTAGGACCAGTCGCTCAAAGCACTTCATAACTATGGGCGTGAGTGCAACAGGGCAATAGTTGTTCACCCATGTTGGTGATGAGTGTTTCGACACTGGCTGGTAATACTGGCTGGGCAAGTGACAGGTTAAAGAGGTCTGTGAAGACCCCTGCAAGCTGCTCAGCATATGTTCAAAGCACACGTCCGGGAATGCCATCAGGGCCAGCAGCTTTGTGAGCATTGACGCTGGTCACTGCAATATGACCATTTATGGTGGTAAGAATAAGGTTATGGCAGTCGTCATGGAGTTGTGCTTTGGCAGACTTTTCCTTGTTGTCCTTGTCAAAACGAGCGTGGAATTCATTTGGCTCATAGAGAAAGGACACATTCGTGGCTGTCTGTGTGGGATTGCTGTGCTTATAGTCAGAGGTGGCCTGAATGCCCAGCCACTTGTGTCATGGGTCACAGATGACAAAATGTTCCTGCAGCTTCAGCTTGTGCTTGTGCTTGGCCTTATTGATGCCTTTCTTCAGTTTGCCTTGGACGTACTGTAGGCCTGAGCATCTCCTCATCTGAACACATTGTTACGTGCCTTTAGTAGAAGCCACAGTTCCTTGCTCGTCCATGATTTCTGATTAGGGCACATTGTAATCTGCTTTTCTGTGGTAATGCTGTCAATTGTGGTGTTGATGTATTCCAGTACTGAGTGGGTGTAAAAGTCTATGTTGTGAGAGCCACAGGTGGCCTGAGAGGTAAACATGCTCCAGGCCATGTTTTTAAACCTGTCCAGGAGTACATGCAATAAATGGCCTGTTCAGAGGTACATGAGACAGGTATTGCACTTTTTATTTGGAGAACTGGAACAGCTTTAGTTATGGTGGCCATACAGATATGCCCAGGTCATGTCTCTCAGTGAGAAATCCATCTGAGCAAAATAGACTTTTGGAGCGCCCCTATAGACCGGACAGTGGAGTCAGCTGACAGCACAGACGGTACTCTGCCTTACAGGGAAAAGTACAGACTGGGGAAGTCTTAACCAAATTAAAACACTAAAATAAAATAATTTACAGGCATTTTTGCTCCCTCTAGTAAATCTGTCTGAATAAGGGAATACTTTAGAAGATGAGGATGGATGAACACCTTCATTCCTCCTCACAGAAACAATGCTGAGGAGCCCTGAAGCTGACCTGGTGACTCACAGAGTCCCAACAGCTTACTAAAGTTGGTTGTTTTTTTTTCCTATTTGTGCTTAAAAACATGTTGGCTGTCTACGTGGCTCATTCTGCCAGTTGGTGGTTTAGTTTGGTCTGTCTCAAAGAGATGGACCATCAGTTAAAAGTAAACATGAAGGCAGACTGTGTTTGAGCGTTTGACTGTAAAACTGGTCTCTGTGTCCTGCTGATAAATGTGGACTCTGAGACAAACCAATAGCATGCAGTTAATTTGTGTTTATGTGTCCTCAGTTTCCCAGCATGCCCTGGCTGTGGTGGTGGAGGTAAATGAGGGGGAAAAATCTGTCCTGCTGCCCTGTCAGTACTCAGGTATTATACCCGATGACCTCACAGTGATGTGGACTCGCAATGATCTTCATCCCAAATCTGTCCACCTACGACGAGAAGGAGGTGATGCCCTTACAGGACAAAACCAGCGTTACAGCGGGCGCACATCGATGAAGTCTGATGCTCTCGACTCTTTAGACTTCAGCCTCACTCTGAGGAAACCAACAAAGACCGACAGTAGCAACTACACCTGCTCCATCAGTGATGGGAGAAAAGAACTGATACTGGGAGAAATACAGCTGCAGGTCACCGGTCAGTAATAAACCTCTGCTATAATTACAGGTCAAAGGTCAGTCAGACCTTTGGATTGGTACGAGCTGTGATAACTGTTTCTGATAGAATGAAGAGTAGACTGATATATTAAATATTCCTTTATTGGGTGAGAAAATCAGACCATGTCATAACTGCTTTAAGTCATACAGAATAGATATCAGAGCCTTAAACAGGCTGACTTCTGCTAAATGGGTCAAACTGGGCAGAAAGTAAACAAACACATAACATCCTTATAGAATATGATGTAACACTATAGATCAACTTACCTCAGAATATATAAAGCATATAAACAATTACAGCAATATGATGCAACAAACACAGCAGTACTACTAATCCAAAATACTCAAAGCTTCATAGAACTGAAACAGACAGGTGACAGTCTCAGGTGTATACACTGCTACAAAACAGCACAAGAGAAGGAGGATTTAGTGTTTGTGTTATTACGAGTGCTAAACAAGAAGAGTTCCAGATGGTCCAGTGGACACATGTGTGACTCCTGTGATTAAAGCATCTTTCTTTCAGCTTAACGAGTGAACCGTCAGCTCGTTCAAACACACGTTAAAGTCCGTTTGGCTCGACACCACCGAACAGAGGCAGCAATATAACATAGCTAACATTAACAGTGCAGTGAATCCCGCTTGTGCCGTGATATTCAGGACTGCAAACCGAGCAGCATTCACTGACTTTCAGCTTGTTGTGTTTGTGGATATATGACTGACTTTAATTATCCATGAAATCATCACATTCTCTGTAAGATTAAGGTCAACTATTGGACGGCGTATATTTTAAAGGCTTTAAAATCAAGTAAACGCTGAAAGTACACACATCACTAATGTCACATAACTTTGCCGACATGTGACCAACAGTAATGTTTTAATGTTCTTCATTATTAAACATTTGCACATAAATAAGTGACATAATATTCAGTACTTACTCTTAAAGGTTTACTCCTTATGTCTAATAAATGTCACAAACCTCATATTTTATTTAGCATTATTAACTCAGTTCTTAATCTGCCTACCGCCACTCCCCATGTAGCATCGAGAGCAGCATGTGAAAACATTTTAAAGTCTTCATTAATAGAGTTCCGGATATCAGGTCTCATATTATCCCTACCGACCCATCTGTTCACACACCAACTTCGGCTGCTTTTGACCACTTTGACCTGTGTCCTTTTCAACACCTTGAATCCCACAAGATGTACTCTGGACGTTGTTCCATCTCGTTTACTGAAAGATGTTTTTGACACTGTTGGTGTGTGTTTGCTTTCTATTATCAGTGACAGTCTTCAGGCTGGATGTGTCCCTGGTGACATTAAACATGCTGTGGTGGAACCTAGTCTTAAAAAGCAGAACTTGGATCCAACAGTTTTATCCAACTACAGACCAATTTCTAATTGTCTTTTCTTTCTAAAGTCCTGGAGAAAGTTTTCCTTCTTCAGCTTCAGACCTTTTCTACATAACATGCAGAAACGTGTGTGTGCTTCACAGGGAGACTTGGTTGTTTGTAACCATAGCAACATCTCATTAGATCCACTTTAGTTACTATTGAGACAAAAGAGTCAGAGGACATTATTAAATATGATCACTGTTACAGGACAGAGTCAGAGGTCAGGACTATAAAATACTCAGTTGTGCTTCAGTTACCATCTGTGTGACTGCTGCTGCTGTTTTTCCTCTCAGACCTGCAGGTGGAGGTGAAGGTGGAGGAAGGCTCAGACTCCATCATACTGCCCTGCAAAACAACACCTGACCTGCCTGAGGACACCAGAGTGGAGTGGACTTACTCTGACCTGGAGCAGATAGTGGTCTGTGTGTATCCAAACAGAAGTGACCACCTTAATCACCAGGATGGTTTTTACAGAAACCGAACAAAGATGAACAAAGACCTGCTGAGAACTGGAGACCTCAGTCTGACCCTGAAATATCCCACAGAGAGAGACAGTGGAGGATACATCTGCACCATCTACAGGGACAAAGACATCCTGAGACAGAAAGTAGTGCTGCAGGTCAAAGGTCAGATATGAATATAAAGGGCAAGAGTCAGTGTTATAGCTGCACATTCAGTTCAGAAATCATGTTTTTTTTTTTGTTCTTTGTATTTCTCCACAGAACAGTTTCCATTCTGGGCCACAGCTCTCCTGGTTCTCCTGGTTCTTGTTCTCATTGTCTCTGGAGGTCTTTTATTTTATTTCCGGCACTATTTCATGTCAGGTGAGTGTCTCCTACTACACTACCCATAATGCCGATGGTTAGCAGGTGTCCTCTGGTGGCTCCTTGACTGTGGCTCACACAAACTTGTTCCAGAAGCTGAAAGAGTTGAGAGTTACAAACAGCTGATACAGAGAGCTGAAGAGAAACTTCCAGGTTTGTTCCAGAAGTCAGAAAACCTCCTTCAGACTCAGTCATTGATCAGTGAAACAGCTCCACAACATGACTTTACTAAACAGTGTGTGTGCTTCACTGCATTGATCTGACACAGAGGGCAGCAGAAGTTAAAAAAAAACAATACAGTTCAACACAAATATATGAATAATATACAATAACTTTACATTACATTGTATAGAACCAAGTATTGTTCTGGCATTTTATTGTTTTCTAATATTTTTACATATATTATGTCAGCAGAAATAGTCCCAACACAGAACTCGATGTAAATCCCTGCCTAATATTTATTTGTCAAGGAAATTCCTCATTTACATGAACAAAATGGAATCAATTAGATAGATTTGATTCAAACCACTGCAGTGAATTTCCTTTTATAAGTATGGTGTGTTTTAGTTTTTGTAGTAAAATGTTGTGGTCTACACTGAGCTCAAACCAGAAATAAGTCCTCTGTAACAGGTCATAAGGAGACCATTAGTAACCTTCACTACAGCTCATGTTGTGCTTTGTTGTCCTCTCAGTCCCCTGGGTGGGGGTGGATTCAGGGGTGGAGTCTGTCCAGCTGATCTGCAAAACCACAATTTGCCTGCCTAAAGATGCTAAAGTGGAGTGGAAGGACAGAAATGACAGGAAGGTCCACGTGTATGAGAACGGCTCTGACCATCATGAAGAACAGCATGATGATTTTAAAGGTCGAACAAAGATGAAGAGAAACTTACTGGAACCTGGAGACCTCAGTCTGACCCTGAAACACCCCACAGATGAAGACAACACCACCTACACCTGCACTGTCTACAGAGGGGAGGGAAACATCCTGTTGAAGAAGAATGTGGAGCTGAAAGTCAGAGGTCAGTGATATAGATACAGGTCAAAGGTCAGAGGTCAGTGATGGTGGTTCAGTCTCAGTGGGCTCCATCCAATAATGTTACAGTGTTAGCATGTCTGATGTTTGTGGCTGTTTTGGTTTTTATTTGATTTCCAGCCAAATGTAAAAGCTTCAGCAGATGAACTGTAGGAGCAAAGTTCATGTGTGAGACTTCATCTGAAAGGTAACATCTTCTAGTTTCTGAACATGTGTTTGTTTAGCATGTGGCTAAAACACAGGCTAAGCCAAGTCAGTTCAAATCTCAGTAAAAACCTTCTTTGGTCCTCATCTATAATCAGTCATATCTGAGTCACAATAACTAGAAGATGATTTCTAGCAGAACTGTGAAAATCTCCACATCCTTTCTCCATGTTATCATCCAAAGCTGTGTGAAGTTTCAGAGCTCTGCAGCTAACAGAGACTTTCAGTTTGCTGCTCTCTTCCTCTGACAGCTCCATTCTTAGGGAGCGTTAGTTCTCTGTTTCACTTTATTCCACTTATTCAGTCTGATGTTCTCTGATCTGTTTCTCTTGTTTAGTGTCTTAAATGCTGCCAGTGCCTCTCTTTGCTTTAACCAACCTTTCTCTTTATTTCTGAGCTTTTTAAGGACTTTAACTGATGCATCAACCTTTGAAAATGGAAAGAAATCAGTCAGATTCATGCCTGCATCAAAGTGTCACATGACCACTGACCACTTTCTATCTAACAGTGAGCTCCCAGTGAAGCAGCAGCATTCAGCCTGTTAGAGTCAACACAAATGTCTCCATCCAAGCTCATGTTGTGCTTTGTTGTCCTCTCAGTCCCCCAGGTGGAGGTGGATTCAGGGGTGGAGTCTGTCAAGCTGCCCTTCAACACCACACTTCACCTGCCTGAAGACGCTAAAGTGGAGTGGAGAGACAGGTATTACTACTACAACAGAAAGGTCCATGTGTATAAGAACGGCTCTGACCAACCTGAAGAACAGGACCAGTTTTACAGAGAACGAACTAAGATGGATAAAGACCTGCTGAAAACTGGAGACCTCAGTCTGACCATGAAATACCCCACAGATGGAGACAACTCCACCTACACCTGCACCGTCTACAGCAGGGAGGGACACATCCTGCTGAAGAAACAAGTGGAGCTGAAAGTCAGAGGTCAGTGCTGTAGATACAGGTCAAAGGTCAGAGGTCATGTAGGAGTTTATTCTCTAAAAGCTTTTAGTTTGAATCTATTTTCAGTTCATTCAAATAAAATAAATTCTTTGATGTTTTGATCTAAAAGCCAAAAAATATCAGGCGGCGCAACTGTGTGTTTAAATGAACAGAATAAGAAGACCATTAAAAATTATCCTAACTTCAAAATAAAAGCCTCTGGCATGATTTGAGTTTGGATCAAATCAATAGTTTTGTTAGTTTAGTCCAAATCAATGTAAATGTATAAATATCAATAGTTTTAAAGCTGCTGAGATCATTCAAACACTTTGATCCAGTCATCTGGATGTTGTTAAATGTCAGGGTGGAGCAGCCATAAATATGAGGCTTTTATTATGACGTGAAAATGATGAGTGTGATGATCCAGAGGAGCCCATGGGGTCTTTGTGGCTGGATGAAAAGGTTTGTAGCTCTCCTTGTAAAGAGAAACAGCTTGAAGCTACAGAGGAGCGTCTGCAGAAGAAGACAGGGGAAAGAGGAAGAAGCTGAGGCCGCTGGAGAAAAGACAGGAAAAGAAAATCAGCTTTATTTGTTAGAGGCCGTTTGTTCATCACACTGAAATATTCCCACTTTAGAGACATGAAACAAAGTGAAGTGTGGATTGATGTTTGTCTCAATGATTTGGAATCATATCTTAATCTCCAACTTTAAGACATATTAATGTCAGCCTCACATGTCCCACAGTGGACATATTTCTATTTCTAGATGATATTTGGAGGATTTTCATGTGTTTTTCTAAACCTGAGTAAACCAACTCTGAGTCACTTCAACAGCTCTACACCTGTGCCAGCAATCAACCAACACCTGGGTGGCATCCCACCTGAAGTTGAGCGACACTCAGAGATCCAGAGACAGAAGCAGCTGTATGTTGGTGTTCTACAGGACAGCTTAAAAAACCTGATATTACTAATGTCACTCAAAGGCTCTCTGTGTTATCTTGGCTCCAGCTGAACTAAACAAAAACTAACAAAAACAGTCCCAAGTCCGGCTGTAAAACGAGGATGGTTGTCACCCGGCCGAAACGACGAGAATCAGGCATCTGGGGAAATGAGCCATAAAACTGTATGGACCCAAACCGATCAATGTCACACGTTCAAGCTACCATGTTCAGCCGATGCACCAGCACTGGGGACCCAGGATGCTGGAGAGAAGTGGACTTCTGGCCAAGGTGACATTAGAATTTCACAAAAAGTGGTGATCAATGTTGGCGTATGGGACATCCATACGGAGACTTACATTGGTCAGAAAGAGACCATCGTGCAAACATCTAATGCTGCAACATCCAAATCGCCACGTTGTTCGAACTTTGTCTAACAGGATCAGGTACCACCAATATCAAGCCTTTGTCCACCAATGATGTGATCTGACTCTATTATTCTCGGGGAGATAAGCAAGAGTCAGGGGTCTGATTGATGGTCAATCGCAGAATTCCATCCAGCATCCTCAACTTTCATCCCATCTCAGAACGACTTGACATCCCACCATTAGTGGAACAATCAAGACGCACATCGTCTCTGCCTACGCACCAACAGAAATCAGCTTAGATGTGGCCAAGACCAATTTCTACAATCACCTTCAGCTCAGAAGACCGACCTCATCATTGATGCCAGCGATCTGAACGTCCACATTGGATCAGCTGGGAGGCCGCCCTGGGGCATTTCGGCCAACGACAATGGACTTCGTCTTCTGTCCTTTGCTGTGACCAACAAGATGACGATATTTTCCAGTACCATCTTACTGGAGAAATCTTAGTGGAAAGGATTCGGTGATCCTGGACTATGTGCTAATAAACGCCTGATTCCAATCATCTCTTCAAGACGTCCATGTAATAAGGGGCCCAGAATGTGGCTCTGATCACTACCCCATTTGCACTTGACTACGATTGAAACTCCAGTGTGCCAAGCGGACTCCAAGAATTCCAAGTCACTCTGTTGAATTATTTTGCCCTGCTGTCCGATTTGGACAACAGGGTATGAAAAAGAGCAAAAACCTGAGGGGGCCACCATTGAAAGTGCCCGCCCACTGTACCCCCCGACTCGGCATTGCAGCCACTTTTGGATATCTGACAAATGTCTCATTAGGATTCCTTGTAGCAGAACTCAAGAGAGCAAAACTGGTAAACCTTGATCGCTACCGCCTACTCAATCGAGAAGCAGGCAGGATGATGAAGAGGGACCGCAAAGCTTACTGGGACTAAGTGGAGACCTTGAAGAAGCATCATTGTGACATGAATATCACACACTCTACTGGACGTTCTGTGGTTTAAGCAGCAAATTGAAGTCCACCAATGACAACATCAAGAAAGCTGATGGTACCTTCTTATGCTCAGCAACTGAACGCCTGCGTCAAGGGAAAGAATTTTTTAAAGGCCACTACAATCATGACCTGCTGCAAGTGTTCATTTTTGGAAGCAACCGAGGGGAAGGGACATCCCAAACTTCACTCAGTCATGTTCTTCCATCTCCTTTTTGCCCTCCAGCATTGTCTTTTCAGACTATGAATGTCTCTCTGAATCCAGGGTAGCAAGCTAGCATGATGTTTAGTCCTGATCTTAAAAGGTGCCGTTGAATCTAAAGTGGACGTACAAAGGATCTTAAAATCAGCAGCTCAGATAATGTGATCACATATAAGAACCATGGAGCAGGAAAAATCTGAGAGTTCAGCTGCTATTTGTGTTCTCCACCATAACATTATTAAGGTTTGGCCAGTTTAATCTGTTTCACACTTTACTTTAACAAGCAGCACCTCCAAACTACACCCTTCATCCACCTTAATAGAGGAGCATTTGAAGCCAAACATTCACCCACCCAGACACTTTCTCTGGGCTGACTGAAACAATCATATGCGAGGTCAGAGTTCACAGACTAGATAGTCCTCTCAAGATTTCATCATGTTTCTGTTCAAAACAAGCTGATGGGAAGTTGTAAAATCCTTCAGAATAAAAGTCACACTATTCAGAGAGTAAAGTGAACCAAGGTGGATAGAGGCAGCAAAGCTCAAGAAAATGCCCCATTCCATGGCCACAGGGGGGAGTGGAGTTGGAGATACTAACACCACAGTGGGCTTGTTTCACAGCCTCACAAAGACACATAAATTCCAGTTTGAGGAAGTGGGAGCGCTGTTTGGAATCCGGTTTGTGCCCATGTGGATAAGGATGGTGTCGGCCTCTGGACGGGATCGTATTCTGCCAGGAAACTTGCCTAAAATGTCCCAGAGCGTCGGGCCGGGAAAAGACAGAGCGTACGCCTCCTTTATTGTGAAATTCCTCACCATGGTAAATAAACACATCAGCTGGTCTGCAGCAGGTTATGTTCAGAGTTTGAGGCTCAAATTGGCTCAAAGTGTCCCATTTTCACTGATTGTTTTCCCGACGACATGCTTCAAGTGTGATATGGATCCTCTGCTGAAGGAATCTGCTTTCTATCCACAACCTGTTGATCCGTATCTGACTAACAGCAGCGCAGGAAGCCCTGCAGTTATAGAGAAACTGTCTGAGTCGCATTGTTGCTGCAATTTACCTGCAACTGCTGATGAAGAAAAAGTCTCAATGTGTTTGTGTTTGGTCCTAATCTGCTGCCAAGTCTGTTTGACACTGCTGGATTTCCAGCTGATAGATGACAGATTAGAAACTGATCAGTCTATTGATCACACAATATTCCATCAATAGAATTGATTTGACTTTGATTTGTGTAACAAAGTGATTTCCACGTCTCCTTCATGATGTGACAGTGTTAGAGCTGAATGCACTTGTAGAGTATCATGTTTTCATGGCTCACATTTAAAGTGTTCCAGCTCTAATTTACGGCTGTCATATTAGAAATAGAAGCAGCTCTGATTTTAGTGCTCAAATAAATCTATGAAGTGATGAATTCACACATGAACAGTTTTCTGCAGCGTTCCTCTCGGCCTTATTTGCAGCTCCACTCTTGTTTTTGCTCTAATAATTATTTCTCTCCATGAGCTGTTTCTCTGCCTGAAGGAGGCGCCACTCCATCGCTTCATTTAGTGCAGAACAAGAGTCACATGATGCTGCTCTGTCAACACCAATCACACTTTGTACAGCTCATGTTGGCCGTTTATCAATGCCCAAGTACGCGAGTACGTACTCGCGTTCTCGGTGAGTACGTACTCGCCGAGAACGCACGGGAGTACGTACCCGCCGAGAACGCGAGCACGGACTCGTGGGCCGTCTCTCAATTCTCAAGTACGCGAGCACGGACTCGCGATATGTACAATTGGAACACCTGCGTACGTGATGATGTCACAGGTCCGGAGTTTTTACTGCCGTCCCCTCCTAATTTAACTGTGAGTAACATGTTATGAAGCTTAACTTTAATCACAGCCAAACCGGTTTACTCAGGAACAAATAAAACACTGAAATAAACCAAACATTAACATTTAGAAGTGATCTAAGTAACTTATATATCATTTTTAACCTCAGTAGTGAAACCTCTATTAATAAAAATAGTGTACATGTACATACGTGTACATACCTTAATAAAAACAAGCAGGTGAGATGTTAGAACGCTTTTATTTCTATTCTAGTGGACACTCAATACTATAGACAGCTGCTGGGGTTTCTTTAACCTGAGTAGTGAGAAGACCGCGAGCGGGCGGGGAGGGGAGGGGGGGGGGGACGATGTGCCGGGAGTCCGCTGTTGAGTTTTGGACGAAATGCATTCTGGGATATATAGCTGTCCCAAGTCTACACCGATGCATGCTCGATAAAATGGGCGGATCGAGAACACATCCGGGACTTTTTCGCGTTCTCGGCGTGATGCGTACTTCAAATTGGAACAGTACTTGGTCTCCGACTGATGACGTATCACGAGTACACGAGAACGCAAGTACGCACAAGTACGCATATTGATAAACGCCCGTTGTGTTTGTTGTCCTCTCAGTCTGTCAGGTGGAGGTGGAGGAGGGGGCGGAGTCTGTCCAGCTGCCCTTCAAAACCACACAAAACCTGCCTGAAGATGCTGAAGTGGTGTGGAGACGCTTTGAACCATACAGGAAGGTCCACGTGTATAAGAATGGCTCTGACCAGCCTGAAGAACAGGATCAGGATTACAGAGACCGAACGAAGATGAATGAAGACCTGCTGAAAACTGGAGACCTCAGTCTGACCCTGAAACACCCCACAGACTGGGACAGTGGAGAATACAGATGTGATGTCTGGAGGAACATATGGTTCATCAGAAGAAAAACAGTGCTGCTCAAAGTCAAAGGTTTGTATTTCTGTGTGTGTATGTGCGTCTTTTTGTGTTTGTGTGTGTCTGACTGTTTTGTGTCTCCTCTGCAGGGAGAGTTCAGGTTCAGGATCAAACAGGGGACATCAGCTCCATTGATCCGACTCCTCTGAGGTCTGATAAATTAGTTTAATCTGTGTGTTCTTTGAATATTGATCGGTGAGGTCAGAGTGGAGTCATGTTGTTGTTGTGTGACTGAAGCTGTGTCCCAATCCAGCAAGCGCACGCTTCGGAGTACCCGCACTTCCTGGACTACGTGGGGCAGGTACTACGAAGAATGAGAAGGGTAAATAAAATGGTAAACAACCTGTATTTGTATAGCCCTTTACTTAGTCCCTAAGGACCCCAAAGGACTTTACACAACCAGTCATTCACTCATTTACACACACATTCACACACACTGGTGATGGCAAGCTACATTGTAGCCACAGCTTCCCTGGGGCGCACTGACAGAGGCGGGGCTCGCTCACACACACACACACACACACACACACACACACACACACACACACACACACACACACACCCAACCCCATTCAGCTATCTTAGTGAGGACCTTCATTGACATAATGGTTTCCCTAGCCCCTAACCCTAACCATTAAAAATGAATGTCTAAACCTAACCATAACCTAATTGTAACCCTGACACTAAAGCCACATTTTGAGCCTCAAAAAGGCCTTCAAACTTGTGAGGACCGGTGTATGTGACCTCACAAGTGACTGTTGGTTCTTACAAGTATAGTATAATGCAGATTTTGGTCCTTACAAAGATAGCTAGACAGGAACACACACACACACACACACACACGTGTTTTCGTGATATATCAGTACCTATGACAAAAATGTGACAAATGGGAAAGTGCCATGGGAAGGTCCTAGAGGCATGGGAATCACAAAAAGTTTGACGCATGCTTCCAGCAACACGCCCATCTGTTGAGATTTTGGCTAGGGCTAAATTTTGGTCAAACCTGAATTTAATGCTACTTGTGAGGACACTGTCAGGTTTATGTGACTTATGAGTACCATAAGGTCACACACTGATATTTCATGTTTAGGTGAATTGTAAAGCCCATGGAAACACATAATTTTCAAGTATACATGACTTATAAGGACCAGGTAAGGGTAGGTTCTGTATTTTCAGCTTGGCTAAATGGTAAAATGGTAAATGGCCTGCATTTGTATAGCGCTTTACTCAGTCCCGAAGGACCTTTACACTACATTCAGTCATTCACCCATTCACACACACATTCACACACTGGCAATGGCATGCTACGTTGTAGCCACAGCTGCCCTGGGGCGGACTGACAGAGGCGAGGCTGCCGGACACTGGCGCCACCGGGCCCTCTGACCACCACCAGTAGGGAAACATGGGGTTAGTATCTTGCCCAAGGATATTTGGTATGCAGCCTGAAGCATCCTGGGATCGAACCACTGACCTTCTGATTAGTGGCTGACCTGCTCTGCCACCTGAGCTACAGCTCCTTTTGAGATTACAATATAATAGGCATGGATGCACAATAGTAATGCTCACCAGTCAGGTAACATCTGACAGTAATATCAGACATTTATGCGATAATAAAACAGTAAATCTGAGCTGTGTAAAGACTTAAAAAAAAGACATAGGTCAAATGTTGTCAGTCTACTTTTTAAGTCTTAATATTGTAATGCATTAATTAATTTTGTAGTGGATGTTCATGCGAATAAAAACGTAGAACATTAAAGCATAAACCACAGATTTATTAGTAACAACATTGCAATGCAGAAAACCGCAATACTGACATAACTGTGGAAGCAACAAAGTATCTCTCTTGCTTGTTTCTTTCTTTCTTCCATCTTTCTTTTAATGCTATGATCCTTTTGTGGATGTAGTACTTTATGGCAACCCAGTCTCTGCCTTTCCGAGCTGCCGGCTCTGCTTGGACGCAGCAGTCACATTCGTTTTTACCTGGTACTTTGCAGCTTGTCATGAAATGAAACGTGCTGCCCAACAAGCTTCACTTTATCATTTGTCCACTTGCTTCTCACCTTCCCAGCTGTCATAAATGGAAACAAAATAAAATATCTTAATGTGAATGCAAGAAAAGATTCTAGTTTATAATGTGAATACAAAATGTTCTTAAACCTTGCTTTCTTCTGGAACACTTTAAAGGAGCAATGAGCACAATTCATCACACTTAGGTTGAAGGAATTAAAAATGGCTATGTGAAGAACTAGAGGTGTAATTACATCTGAAGTACAGCATGAAGTCACAATCCCTCTCTCTGTGTTGATCTCCAGCCATAGACTTTGGTTTGGTTTACAGGCAGTGCAAAACAGCACATCTGGCAGTGAAAAGATATTGCTTATCGCTCCTTTAAGGATGCCTGGAATGGACCATTTGAAGTGCTGTGTTCTGCTGGGAATCAAATAAGATGAAATGATTTATGATAAAAACTCTCAATAGTGTCATGTCTGAAAACAATAAACTTGTCCTTTGAGCACAAGTATATTCACCTAAAATATTTTGTATTGGGGTGCCTTTACCCTTTCTTGGTGAAGTGTGGCTAATGTTTTTGTTGTCCAGGGTGGTTGATGCAGAAGTGGCCTTGAACCTTTGAAAAGTCAAAGTGAAATATGAGAATTAATGCACACAATTGGTTTGTTTACTTTTTTCTTTCTAGGCAAAGTCAGCGTTAGGCAGTGTTTAATTCTACATTTGATATGTATATTTTACATGTGAACATAATCTACCGATAATCATCACAGTGTAATTGTTCAAAATGGGAGTGAGAATTTTTGTCATAATGCCAACCATCCCTGCTGTGCAGTTTCAATGTAACCCACACTAGAGTTGTTGGTTCTAGACTACTAAAACACACTCATATCCTTCACAGCTTAAAACAATATGAGGACATTGTAACACACACTACAATCAGTGGTCCTACCATATGAGGACTTCAACTGAAACACACTCATGTCCTTCACAGCTTAAAACAAAATGAGGACATGACGACTGAACACATGTAGAGTCCATGTTCCTGACTTCTAACTTCTCATGCTGTTGTCAATAAAAGCTCTAAACCCAACACTGATGTAAAGCCATCTATTTAATGAACTGAACACAACAGACTCTTTCAAAATAAAACAGGAAACATGGCATATAAGTACAAACGTGGTAATATACAGCCCTAACATAAACTCCTTAAAACAATGTTAATAACTTTAAGCCAAACTCAACTAACCCACCACCAAATATAAGAAACTCAGAAACCTTAGAATAACGTCAGAAACGCTGGGCCAGGGACCCAGACCATGAGCGAATAACTATAATATTATTGATTTGTGCTAAATACGAAAACAATAATATTATCATTTAAATCCCCCCATACATATCTTGTGTCGAAAAAATGTGTGTTACAGTTAGCTAAACTTAAAAAGAGCTTAGACTGACTGTCTCTGCAGTTGAAGATGTAGAGCACATGAAAGGCCACGGGTCCCTTTAACTGCTGTGGTAGTTTAAAAACATTTAAATTTAACTTCTAATATCTATTGTTGAAGATACAGCTCAAGTAATTTTTTAACCTTTATCATCATTCACCACTTTCAGTTTGTTCAAATCGATAGTGCATTGTTTTAATTCTGTTTAACTAACGTTAATTAGCTTGTTAAACATACAATTTTACCTTGCGAAGTGTGCATCAAAGCATGGATATCAAAGGTAAATACATACGTCAAGATAAATCTCTCCTGAGTGCTGAAGGTCCCGGCGAGTTTGTATCTTGCCGTGACCAGCAGCTCTTTGATTGAGGCTTCAATCAATCAGATGCATCTTTACTCACTTGTTGACCAATCACAGACGTCGTTCTATGCTCCACGGACGAAATGCTGCATAGTCACCAGACACGGGCTCTCCTCGTCCATTTAACAACAAAAACACAGCAACACGTGCTGGAGTTGAGGTAGGAGCACTTGAGAACTGTCACAATGTTTTGCAAACTGCTGTTACAGTTAATTTTGTTCCGTTAACTTGTTTGGTTCCTATTCTTAACTAACACTTAATACACATGTGGTTAGTGTGGCAATCCTGATAACCTTCTTTAATCCAATTAAAATCAAGACACTCAAAAAGATGCTCTGTAAAAGAGTAGAATCCTTGGAACAGAGATTAATACACTGAATCATATGAACATGAGCAGGAAAAATACAAACAGACATTTAGCAAGAGAATTACAAAGCAGAAAAGCTAGCAAAGCAAAACCCCGGGGTGTACAGACAACAGAGCGACACAGAGACGGAGAGGAAGCAGCAGCAGGAGGAAAAAAGCTCTGGGGGTGTCCTCTGGTCCCCTAATATAGGGACCAGTATCCCCGCCCCCTGCTGCTGGGTAACTTTCCCACGCCTCCAACACAGCTGCTGGGGTCAGGTAGAGGCCAAGGTCTTGGCCAAAGGCCAGTCAGGACTCTGAGTACCCCTTGCTCTGGCTTATCACAATAGGTCATGACACGGTCAAAGGTCACACATTAATCCTAATCATTAAATCTTATACAGCAAGTGGCACAATCTCATAACATATAATACATAGGTTACATGCTTTCTCACATATAAAAACACTTCAGTGTAGGTTCAAAGTGTGTGTGTGTGTATGTGTGTGTGTGTGTGTGTGTGTGTGTGTGTGTTTGTGTGTGTGATTATTTTGTATGGTATTTTATCGTGATGTGTTCAGGATCTCTGTTACAATGTTACTGTTTTGGTTGTGCTGCATGAAAGACGTTAAATTAATTAATTATTAAGTAAATTATTCAAGAGAACTCTCCCCTTACATTAACTGCCCTGTTACTGTACCAACTTAATAAACCTCGGTGAAGCAAAAATGTCTTGTGCTTAAGACTCCGCATGAAAGTTAAAATATATATGTTCAGTGCAGATAGATATATAGTGTATATAGTTACATAGTTATACATATCAAACAAAAATCCACCACATTAGGTTGCTGGTATAATTTAAGTTAGCATGGGCATACTGTTCACTGATGGAGTAATGCTAAATTGTCCTGATATTGTCAGTGTGTTATCATAAACATGTCCTAATTTGTCATGAAAAGAAGAGCAGCACCCTAGACCCCCAGGTGAAAATACAGATAATAGATAAGCAATTTAAGAAAATGCGTATAATGTGTATAATAAATGATTATACTGTCACTTTCCTGGGTCTGTTGACCCAGCATTGTAAGTTTTAGTTTATTTGGATGTCGATGTTTATTTTTAAGTTCTTTAGGTTAGCTAAGTTCATTTGTTTATTAGATGTCTGTGATGTCTTGTGATGTCTGTTTTATTGTGAAAGTCCTTGTCCTATATCCAGTGTGTCTAGTTTTGTTTCCCCTTGTCTTGTTAGGTCTGATTTGTCCCAGCTGTTCCTCATCCCATCATTATCTCTCTGTGTACTTACAGTGGCTTGCAAAGGTATTTGTCCCCCTTTTCCACATTTTGTCACATTTTGCAAAAGGTGGTTCTACAAAGTATTGACACAGGGGGCTGAATAATTACGCACACCCCACTTTGCAGTTATTTATTTGTAAAAAATGTTTGGAATCATGTATGATTTTTGTTCCACTTCTCACGTGTACACCACTTTGTGTTGGTCTTTCACGTGGAATTCCAATAAAATTGATTCATGTTTGTGGCTGTAATGTGACAAAATGTGGAAAAGTTCAAGGGGGCTGAATAGTTTTGCAAGCCACTGTATATCTCGATATATTTGTTTTAAAGCCATAAGGTAAGAACAAAAAGGGATTTCTTAGTATTTAGTATCTTAGTTCTTATCATTTATTAAATAATAATGCTCCATAAATAAAAGAAAACAATGTTGTTTTTGTGCATAACAAAAAGCTCACAATTGTGCAGTCAGAATGTAAACTAAAAGACGCTGAGCATAATAACAAAGACAGAGAGATTTCACAGCTGCTCTGATCCTAAGTTCTACTGCGTGACTGACAGCCTGGAGTTTGAAATCCGCTTCGTAACCAGTAACAGGTGCCATTTACTGTCATGGTCTGGGTCAGATGACCCAGAACTCATGTATTTCTTGTATGTTTTTCCGTATGTTATGTTTTGGTGGTTTTCTCTCCCTTTTTTGTCCTTTCTCCCTGTGTGCTCCCGGATGTTTTGGGGTTGCTGAGGGGACTGTGACCCGGAAGCATTCCCGCACTGGGGACTGCCGCACCTGCCGCCCATTAGCTCTCACCAGCTGCAGCTGATAGCTTCACGAGGGGCGTCTTATTTAAGAAGGTGGCGGAGCTCAAGCCGGCGCGGGATTGTACTAAGTTGAACCTGTTAAGTGCCTCCGTAGATTAGTGTGTTGTGATCGGCTTCGCTACTAAAGGCTGCCTGCTGAGCTGTGTGTGTTTTTCTGTCACCAGGAGTCGGGAGTCAGGAACGTCGTTATGAGGGGAAATCACAGAGTGGAATCGGGTTTTTGGAGTTGTCACCTTTTCACTGCTATGGACAAGTGCACTGTGTGGGATTGAGGAATCGCCACAGGAGTCACAGTGCTTGAATTGTATATAGTTGTCGTTTCTGTCCACTCACCCTAAATAAATCCACTGTCCTTCACTAGAGTCTCGCGTTTGGGCCCTACTTTCTCTACAACTTCACGGTCTGCTGTCGCAGCCCGTGACAATCTATGGTCCTTATACACATACAATACGGTAATATTACGTTGAAGCACAGTACGTATTACTCTGCGAGGCTTCAGACTACGGTAGCCGTAATGCTCCGACAATCCATCAAGCGGTGCAGCTCCGTACCTTACCAAAGTCATACTAAAGCATTTTTTGACAGCCGTGTACCACATAAAATCGGTTCGCGGTCAGTAAGCACAACCAGAATTCATACATAAGGCGCACTGTCGATTTTTGAGAAAATGAAAGGATTTTAGGGGCTGCAAGGCCTCAAATCATGCAGCCCTGGGCTGCATGTGGGCATGCATGTTAGCTTGTTAGCGCAGTTAGCTTGCTAACACGTTGACGCTATCCAGCCCCATCCAGCACGGGGTGATGCACGGTAACTCGTTAACGGAGATTTGCCGTGTCCATCTTGTTGTTGACTGCAGGTGAAGCTATGGGGGAGGAGGGGAAGTTGTGTTCAGTGAAGGCGAGGCGAGGCAGGGTAACGTTGCATATAGACAAAAGTGGACAAAACATATGCAAACTTGCGGCTCCACAAGTATAATTATAATGTAACATATACTATATCGATATAAACGATATTGTCACATCTTATATGAAAATATATCGATATTTTTAAAAAACTCGATATATCGCCCAGTCCTAATAGTATTATAGTTCTTCTGAATTCAGACCAGCACAAGAAGGGGCCTGGACTCACTGGAGCTTTTTTAATTGAATATCCTTTTTGAATCTTTTTGCCAAATGCTTAAAATGTGTTTTTTTAATCTTTGTCTATATTTTCATTATATAAAAATTCACATGAGTTTGATCCACGCCCCTTATGATGCCTGCACAAACTCATCTCTAATCCTCTGCTGATCTTTGTTCCATGTATTTAACTCTTTACTGAACTGGGCGTCCACAGTGTTCAAATCCCTGAAAGCAGATCTGTGGGATGCAGACCAGCCAGCCAATCACAGGACAGGAAGTGATCAGCTGACACAGTGATTTGAAGGTTGAGCTGTTGAGGCTGCTTCATGCAGGTGTGAAACTATGAGGAAGCTGAACGCCTCCTCTTTCCTCAGAAGTGATCTGTGGCAGTCTGCCATCATGTTTGACTGCACACAATTCAGTTCAATTCAATTTTATTTATATAGCACCAAATCACAACAACAATCGCCTCAAGGCGCTTTATATTGTAAGGTAGACCCAACAATAATACATACAGAGAAAAACCCAACAATCATATGACCCCCTATGAGCAAGCACTTTGGCGACAGTGGGAAGGAAAAACTCCCTTTTAACAGGAAGAAACCTCCGGCAGAACCAGGCTCAGGGAGGGGCGGCCATCTGCTGCGACCAGTTGGGTTGAGAGAAGGAAGACAGGATAAAGACATGCTGTGGAAGAGAGACAGAGATTAATAACAAGTAATGATTCAGTGCAGAGAGGTCTATTAACACATATTCAGTGACACACTAAATGTGACTCACTGAGAAGCTGAACCATGTTGTTGGTGATTACACTTTAACAGCTGAAGAATGAACTTTTAGAAAGTTTAAAATCTGACAAACAAACTTTTACCTTCATGTTGTTAAAGTTTCACATGATCAAATATTTCTGTTGTTTCAATGAACAAAATAAATGTTGATGTGATGTCCAAGTAAAACAGACTTTAGATAGATTGTCTGTAATCCAGATTATTCCAAACAAAGTGTAAAATAAGAGCAACATTTCATTGAAGCTGTGGCTTCATTTATCACAGTGTCACAAAGAGTTTCCTGCTTCTGTTTTCAGCCTGTCAGCTCTCACAGTGTTATATTGCACATGTGCTGTGAGTAATAATATAAAAAAAATAATAGAAATGAATAAATAAAGAGATAAACAGCACCAACAGGAGCCTGTAGAGGGTTTCTGGTCTTGCAAAGACAAACATGTTTGTTCCAACAGAACATTCAGATCATAATTCAGATGTGAAAAGCTGTCAGACAGGACAGGTTATATAAACACAGTGTTTAGTTTGTGAGTGCAGGCAAAGGACCAGGAATGAACTGTGGGAACCTGATTGGACGCTTCGGATTTCCTGATGTCACAGTGCTTTTGTCCTGTTTCAATGGATTTTAATGGCTTTGGTTACATGAAATGTTCGGGCTGATGAGTGTTTGCAGTCTCTGCTCGCATCCTTTGTGTGCTTTGAGCTTTTAAAGGAAGAGTTTGTGACAAAGTCCAAATCTTCCATGTCAGCAGACCTGCTGCCCCCAGAGAAAAAACCATCATTAATAAAGTGAAAGAGCAAAGCGAGCGTGACACAGTGAGAGTTTGATCTGCTCAGAGTGTCGTCCTTACAGCTCGCTGGAGCCACAGTCTACATGTTCACCTGTGAAAAATGCCTCTGAAAATAACACCTCTCCCTTTTTTCTTCTTCTTTCAGCTGCTCCTTAAGGGGGCGCCACAGCACATCATCTGCCTCGATCTCCTCCTATCCCAGCATCCTCCTCTGTCACACCAGCCCTCTGCATGTCCTCCTTCATCCATGAACCTCCTCTGAGTTCTTCCTCTGTTCCTCCTGCATGGCAGCTCCACCTTTATCCTCCACCCTCCCTCCTCTGCACATGCTCAGACCGATAAAAGTGACTTTTATTTGGCCAAAAATGCACAAATATCCACTCCAAAGACATCGCACAGAACAAACAGCAGACAGACAAAAAATAAAAAATAAAGGCTCTTGGAAAGCTGAACATCAGCTAAAAAGCCTAATATGTTTCTCAGGGTCTGATTGGACCCAAATCAGAGTTAAAATGAGGGAATCATAGACTTGTATGTAAATACTACTCCAAATAAATTGAAATGTTTCACTGTGTGCGCAACTTTGATGTGGAAGTGGGTAACAGAAATGTTTTAGCCTTTTTTCTCTGTGATACTGTAAGTTATGATTTTAGCCATGCGGCTACAGAGTGGGCAGAATATAAAATCAAATTAGCTTTACTTATCATTTCATGGATTTTATCCTTTGTTTTAAACTTTAATACTTTTTTCTCCTCTATGTCAGAGGTCCCCAACCCCCGGGCCTCGGACCGGTACCGGTCCGTGAGTCGTTTGGTACCGGGCCGCGAGAGTTGAGGCTCAGGTGTGAAATGTATGGTTTTCAGGGTTTTTATCGGTTTTCAGCGTTATTTTGTTATCGTTTTTATCGTTAACTCGGTTTTCCTGGGTCTTTTCACGTGTGTTATGAATAAATCTTCTTTTTTTCGGTACCGGTACTAGTTTTATTTTGTTGTATTTATCCGCGACACCTTAAAGGCCGGTCCGTGAAAATACTGTCGGGCATAAACCGGTCCGTGGCGCAAAAAAGGTTGGGGACCGCTGCTCTATGTAAGCTGGACTTGCAGTTTGTCAAGCTCACAGGAGGAAAAAAGGATTGTTTTTCTGAAGATGGGAAGCCAGTATCATTCTGAAACTCTCATCAGAGGAAACAAGAACGTCCTCTCTGCTGAAGGACTTTGAAGAGAAGCTGAAGGTATTTTTCCATCAACATAAACTCTGCCCCTCAAGTTTACTGCTAGATAGTGGGAAAAAACGGATGTTTAAATAAGAGGTCTCCTTGCTGTCTTAGGTGACGATTAAGTGGAAGTTAAAAAGTTAATAGAAAGATTAGACAAAAAAAAGAGTTATAAATTTTTACTTTTGCTGCCACCCTCTGATAAATATGTTGGAATATCACTGTTTTCTGATTGGGGAGAATGAGGTCTGTGGAGATGGCTGTGAAAAGAATCTAAGTTATATGGCCTTGGGCAGCCTTAGCTGCACATATTTGTAATACGTTTTGTCCAGCTGTGAGATGACAGTTCATAGAAGCCAAAGCAGGAGCCTTTAGCCTCTGCATTTCTGATTTCAGTCATTTTTATTGTACATTGAATAACTGATTGAAAAAAAAATTCTGCTTTGCTTTGTTAGATGAGGCTTGTTACACTGCCTAGTGCTGTTAGCACACCTGCTCCCACCAGTTGGTGTTTCTTGCAGCCTAAAATAAGTAATAATGCACTTGGTTGATTTTGCACTTGTATGTATTCAGTAAAGTTCTCACAGTATTTGTCTAAACCTCACTGATTACTTCTCTAAAATAGATCTTTATCTTCTGAGCATTATTTAACATTGAGCTCACTCAGTGCTGCTGTTTATTGCTTAGCTGATGGCTGGAAATTAGAGTCTGAAGCTTTAAACTGATCCATTTAAGCATTAAAGCTTCCCATGGCCTGATGAAGGACACATGAAATCACTTCAGTTTGTGTTACATCAAAGATGTACTCTTGGACCACTGTGAGCAGCAGCAGATGTGTCACGGCAGCATTTATACATGGTTTATTAAAATAATCAAATTGCAGCATTTATTTTTTATAAATTAAAAAATCTTCATGACTTGTGTAGTATGTTAACACTATTGGAAGTAAAAATAAGTTGAACTCCAATTTTGAAAAAAAGATTTTTTTATATATATTTTTTTTTTTTTATAAAAACTCTCTCCCAGAGATTCCTGAAACTCTGTCTGCAAAATACAGTATATAATGACCAATGTTGGCCAATTAATTAATTATATAGTTACTTCTAACTGAGTTATGCAAACAACAAAGTTTTTTGAAGAAGTAACTGTTTACCTAAAAATGCAGCCAAGGCGTTTTTTTTAAAATAAACATTTCAAACTATTTACAGAACAATCAGCTGTTCTGCATCAAATCTGATGCCACACAAATTATTTGTGCCACTCCAAAAAATAATTTCTGTCCACTATGAGATAAAGGAGAACAACAGCCTGATACCTGCAGGCCTGACAACAGGAGATGAATCACTCCTGTAACACCTGTAACATTCAGCAGTCGCCTCATTGTTCTGACACACACAACAAAACTATTGATTACACTACACACTAACTACACAAGATTTGCGCTAAATGTGATAAGTCTCTCACATCTCAAAGCACCACCGTCACTCCTAAAACATGCCTCTTCCTAAACAACTAAATGCCATGTTGCCATATCATTTTTTAATTGATCCACCAATAGGAAAAGGCTGGGGGGAGGGGGGGGGGGGGGGGGGGGGTGCTCACAGGCGACGAGTGCTTTCGAGCGTTTTCCTTATAAAACGCTGTTTCATCCGTTTCTTCCCACAGTAAATATAAACAAAGATAGTATTCAAGAAAAAAATAAACATTACATGTATGGTTTTATGTGGCCTATCAGCACAATTTAAAAACTGGTATAAAGTCCACACTTTTTCCATCAATTGTTCCGTCTGTCCTGCTCACATCTCCAATGGTTGTACACGTTGTCATTAACGGGGCTTCACTCCACATCAGCCACACCGCTTTGCTAGCTAAAACACTAATGCCCCACGCCATCTTTCATACTTTATGTGATGAGTCACATGATCAAGTAAAATTACAAAAAAGAAAATGCAAAACAGATTCCCACTGAGGTCACCATCTCCCACTTTTATTACTTTAATGTTTATTATTTTAAATTTTGATGGATTCAACATAGACAATTTAAAAGAAATGTTAAAGAGCCATATTTGACTTCTTTTCTCATGATTACATGAGCATTTATATAATAAATCACATTGATAATAGGCTATGTCAGATCTCAAATTAATGAAAGCTTTGACTTAAGTGAAAGTTAATGACAGGTGATGATATTACTCTTAATTTATTAAGGCTATTCCATAACTCACATTATGTTATTAATCTGTGGCAGATCGTATTACTACCTCATGAATCAGATTTTAACAGGATTGAATTGAAAGCCTTTATTGTCATTATACATAGTATAACAAGATTATAAACAGCTCTATAAAAGGGCAAACGTGCTTTAGCCCATGAAAGACTATACAATAATTTAACCATACACTTAATATAATTATATATACACAGTACAATACTGGATGAAAGACAGGCAGTGAATTGATAATATTTAAGTACAGTTTACTATTTATGCAAGTTTGAGTTGAGTATGGTGATGGCTTTGGGGAAGACGCTATCCCCGAGTCTGTTTGTTCTGGATCTGAAGCGCCTACCAGAGGGCAATAGGTTGAAAAGATGGTAGCCAGGGTGGGTAGTGTCCTTTAAGATGTTTCTGGCCCAGCTGAGACAACAGGAGTTGTAGACGGCAGACAAGGAGGGCAGGGGGAAGCCGATGATTTTTTGTGCTGCGTTTACCAGCATCTGCAGTCTCTTCTTGTCTGCCTCTGTGCAGCTGGCGTGCCACACTGTCACTGCATAGGTCAGTAGGTTCTTGATGGTGGATCTGTAGAAGGTCACCAGCAGCGGGGGGTTTAGTTGCTCCTTCCTGAGCACCCTTAGGAAGTATAGCCGCTGCTGGGACTAGTTGATAATAGTCTGTACGCCTTGCCAAACCTGTCTGGGGTCGTTAAAATGTTCCTCTATTCTCCTCTTGGATTCTGCTTTGGCTGTCCTGATGCCCCTCCTCAGGTTAGCTCGAGCGGTGCTGTACAATGCTCTGTCACCCGACCTGTATCACGGGCCTGGAGGAGCACACGGATCTGGCTCGTCATCCAAGGTTTCTGATTCAGGAACACCCAGATGCGCTTTTCCACAGTGACGTTCCCAATACAGTACTTGATGTAAGACAGTACCGTATCTGTAAATGTTGCCAGATCTTCATTGTAGAAGACATCCCACTGTGTGTGTTCAAAGCAGTCCTGCAATTGGGGGAGAGCAATCTTGGGCCAGGTGGTGATGGTCCTCTTTATGGGCTTTGTTTGCCAGCTGAGGGGGGTGTATGCTGGGTGCAGGAGCAACATCAAGCACGCTCTTGTAAGCGTGCTTGATGGTAAAACAGTCTTGAGATTTGCCTTAATAAAGTCCCCTGCTATGATGTGGATGCCATTAGGATGGGCGCTCTGGTGAGAGGTGATGGCATTTAGCAGCAGAGAGAGAGCTGTGTTTACATTAGTGTCCGTTGCTACATAGACTGCCGTGATTATTACAGTACTTAACAAAAGGGTCTGCACCTCACCATCATGAACTCCAGGTCAGGAGAGCAGTGTCTGTAAACAACACTGTTGTTGTAACACCAACCTTTGTGCACGTAGATGTAGAGTCCCCCTCCTCTGTTTGGTTTCACTTCCTGTTAAACCGAAAGTAAATGTTGTGTGTGGGGGTGTTTGGAAGCTGCAGGTCTGTCCAGCTGTGGGTTCGTTGGGTCAGCAGAGGATTTAACGGGACTTTGTGTCGGTTTGAGTTATTTTTAAAGCAGGATGAAGACGCTGGTGGTGTTCCTGCTCCTCATGAATGGTAAGAAAGTCTCTGTTTAACCTGCAGCAGCTCCACAGACAGTCCTCTGTGAGCGAAAGTGTTACACTCAGGTAAAGTAGCCTTGTGTCTGCACTGTTTCCAGTGTTCTGAAAAAACGTACTACTTTGTCAAAACATCCTGCTGTAGCGTAAATTTATAGTCATGTCTATCAATTGACGGAAGATTGGGCTTCCCCCCCGATCCTTTGATTCTGACCTGGAACAAGAAATGAGACGAACGCTTATTCAATTCGACAATTTTATTCACCATATACATGGGAGATGTGTATAGCATAAAAACCTCCTGCAGATCCGACGGGCGGTCCCTGGATCCGTTACACTTATACTTTTTAAGAGTTCCTCATTCATCATCTCCCTATGCTGTTTTCTTAATACTGTGTGTTGTTACCCCATTCTTCATACACAGTTTCAATAAAAACATTTGTATGGTTATCTGCCCCGACTTCTATTTCTATTTTCTCTGCACGTGCCCTCACTTCCTCTATGTGTGGGTGACCTTTACATGAACTCTCTATGCACCTTAAGGTTCGCTACTAAGTTCTGCTTTCTATAGCTTTTCTTATACTTCTCCAGTGCTGTTAGACACTTGTTAATGCTTGTTTTGCACCCTTTCCTGTAAGTGTAACTTCCTGCCTGACTACTTCTCTTTTAGAGCTACACAGAAAACTACCCTTAAAAGAAGGCCTGACCTTAAGATAACCCTCTCATACTTCAATGCAACAATATTCTATTGCTAATCTTTATAATGCAGCAATCTAATGCTACTGAGTTATATAATAATTCCACACAATCCGTGCTACCTTATCAGAATATACTTCCTTATGTGATTTATGCCTCCATCGTACATATGTATAGGTAGGTCATTCTGATGGCCAAATCACACAATAAAAAAATGTGCTTCCAGCACACATTCATCTAATGTTAACACAGAATAAAAAAGAAGTGTAGGGGAAAAGACAGCTGTTTTTATTAGAACGTTTTACATGTTTTCCTCACTTTTTTTGCATTTGTATTCAAGGTTGCTCTCTTTATATTTTGCACATTCAAAATGTGCCCATCTTTGACAAGAATCACACTGCAGCTGGAAAGGAAATATTAATGGCTCATATTCTTTTTGGTAAATACCATTAGATAACATTTTAAACATGATTAGCAAGCAATGATAATAAGACTTATGTATTGTTGTGGTTTTTGTTAACCATTTCAATCTTGCTGCAGTCAGCATCAGGGTCATGGTCCTGGGTCGTTGACCCAGCATTTTGTTTATTAGTGTGAATGCTTGTAAAAGCATTCACAGTATTGTTCTTCTAATCTTTATTATTAGTGTGAATGCTTGTAAAAGCATTCACAGTATTGTTGTTGTAATCTTTCTTATTATCTATTATTCCATATTCCGTACGTTTTTTGGCATCTAACTCCTTCAAAACCGTTCAACTTAGAAAAACCATTCAAACACCGTTAGATTCCTCTTCTTTAGGACATGACTGCTTCTATTTTTCTCATTTTTAACATTTATATTTTTAATTTTATTCAACTTTTTTCAACAAAAATTTCCCATGTATTTCAATGGGGAAACCCTTCAAATCGTCATTCAACTTGCTCATTTCTAAACTCCTACTACTTCCACATACGTTGACATAGAGCCACCATTCAAACTTTAAAACGAAGACAAGACATTCAACTATTCAACTTGTATTTATCTTTTCAATATCTTTTATACTTTTTCTTCAGTTCCAGTTTAAGTTTCATGATGTTTTTTCACCCGTTTCAGAGTTTATAATGGGTGTGTATGGGACGGAATGTTGCTGCTAGAGTGAGACAGCTCAACTGCCAGAGTTGAAGCAGGTCGAAAATTAATCTTAAAATCTTTTTTTAAAACTGCTGCTGTGTCCACAGCGTTTGCTCTACAGGTATGATTTTACCCTCAAAACGTAGCCATCGCTGTCCTCTTTCATCCAATGTGTTTACTATTGTACTAGGTGTTATGGTTCTTTCATAAATGTCACCAATGCACAGCCTGCTCCCTCCAACTGCTCCATAGACTGTAATGTTAAAATGGCTCAGAAGGTTCGTTTGAAAATCAGAAGAGCATGGTGTCTTTCCACTGTCACCACGTCCATATAATAAACTCCACAGGCATGAAAACCGAGAATTCGGTAGACTAGACATTGCTGCCGCTCACGGTGAAAGAATTTTGTCAATACGACTTGTACTTTTCATTTGGGAGCGATTTGTTTCGGCCAGACTTTTCTGTTCATTTTAAGCAGCAAAAGTGAGGCGCATGTCTGTGTGTGTGTATGGAGCCATTGGGTGCAGTCACTATAGCAACCAGGCTCACACCTGCCTGCTTAACCAGCTCTCTCTCTCACTGTGCCAAGATTAATCTTAAACACTTTCAACTGCTGCTGTGTCCACAGTGTTTGCTCTACAGCCATCATTTTACCCTCAAAACGTCGCCATCGTTGTTCTCTTTCCAGCACCGTGTCTTTCAAAGCTCAGACATTTAAACTTTTTAAACTCTGTGGATCCAAGTGGAGGGATCACATTTTAGTCATTCAGTTAATCAAAGAATATGAACTTTTTATATTTATTCAGATGTTTTCTGACGCTAAATTTTTTTTTCTCATTACTTAGGTTTTTCTAATTTACATTTAAAACATTTTTAGCTATTTTCCAACTTCTTCTTTGTGCACTTCAGCTTTTAGCAGTTTAGCACTTTTGTTTTCAGGTTAAAAATTCAGTTGTTTTTTTTCTCTCATTCAACATTTTTAACTTAACATTCAGCAATTCATTCATTTCAGTGCATACATTCAGATTCAAGCATTCACACTGCAGTTTCTTCAGAAAATGCACTTTCTAGTTAGTGTGAATGCTTGTAAAAGCATTCACAGTATTGTTGTTGTAATCTTTCTTATTATCTATTATTCCATATTCCGTACGTTTTTTGGCATCTAACTCATTCAAAACCATTCAACTTAGAAAAACCATTCAAACACCGTTAGATTCCTCTTCTTTTGGACATGACTGCTTCTATTTTTCTCATTTTTAACATTTATATTTTTAATTTTATTCAACTTTTTTCAACAAAAATTTCCCATGTATTTCAATGGGGAGACCCTTCAAATTCTCCTTCAACTTATTCATTTTTAAACTCTTACTACTTCCACATACGTTGACATAGAGCCACCATTCAAACTTTAAAACGAAGACAAGACATTCAAGTATTCAACTTGTATTTATCTTTACAATATCTTTTATACTTTTTCTTCAGTTCCAGTTTAAGTTTCATGATGTTTTTTCACCCGTTTCAGAGTTTATAATGGGTGTGTATGGGACGGAATGTTGGGGCTAGAGTGAGACAGCTCAACTGCCACAGTGAGAGGAGCGAAAAAATTAATCTTAAAATATTTTTTAAAACTGCTGCTGTGTCCGCAGCGTTTGCTCTACAGCCATCATTTTACCCTCAAAACGTAGCCATCGCTGTCCTCTTTCATCCAATGTGTTTACTATTGTACTAGGTCTTATGGTTCTTTCATAAATGTCACCAATGCACAGCCTACTCCCTCCAACTCTTCCATAGACTCCAATGTTAAAATGGCTCAGAAGGTTTGTTTGAAAATCGGAAGAGCATGGTGTCTTTCCACTGTCACCACGTCCATATAATAAACTCCACAGGCATGAAAACTGAGAATTCAGTAGACTAGACATTGTTGGCGCTCACGGTGAAAGAATTTTGTCAATACGATATGTACTTTTCATTTGGGAGCGATTTGTTTCGGCTTGACTTTTCTGTTCATTTTAAGCAGCAAAAGTGAGGTGCATGTCTGTGTCCGTGTGTATGGAGCCATTGGGTGCAGTCACTATAGCAACCAGGCTCACACCTGCCTGCCTAACAAGCTCTGTCTCTCACTGTGCCAAGATTCATCTTAAACACTTCTCTTTCAACTGCTGCTGTGTCCACAGTGTTTGCTCTACAGCCATCATTTTACCCTCAAAACGTCGCCATCGTTGTTCTCTTTCCAGCACCGTGTCTTTCAAAGCTCAGACATTTAAACTTTTTAAACTCTGTGGATCCAAGTGGAGGGATCACATTTTAGTCATTCAGTTAATCAAAGAATATGAACTTTTTATATTTATTCAGATGTTTTCTGACGCTAAATTTTTTTTTCTCATTACTTAGGTTTTTCAAATTTACATTTAAAAGATTTTCAGCTATTTTCCAACTTCTTCTATGTGCACTTCAGCTTTTAGCAGTTTAGCACTTTTGTTTTCAGGTTAAAAATTCAGTTTTTTTTTTCTCTCATTCAACATTTTTAACTTAAATTCAGCAATTAATTCATTTCAGTGCATACATTCAGATTCAAGCATTCACACTGCAGTTTCTTCAGAAAATGCACTTTCTAGTTATTATTTCATATTCCGTACGTTTTTTGGCATCTAACTCCTTCAAAACCGTTCAACTTAGAAAAACCATTCAAACACCGTTAGATTTCTCTTCTTTTGGACATGACTGCTTCTACTTTTCTCATTTTTAACATTAATATTTTTAATTTTATTCAACTTTTTCCAACAAAAATTTCCCATGTATTTCAATGGGGAGACCCTTCAAATTCTCCTTCAACTTATTCATTTTTAAACTCTTACTACTTCCACATACGTTGACATAGAGCCACCATTCAAACTTTAAAACGAAGACAAGACATTCAAGTATTCAACTTGTATTTATCTTTACAATATATTTTATACTTTTTCTTCAGTTCCAGTTTAAGTTTCATGATGTTTTTTCAGCCGTTTCAGAGTTTATAATGGGTGTGTATGGGACGGAATGTTGCTGCTAGAGTGAGACAGCTCAACTGGTACAGTGGAAGCAGGTCGAAAATAAATCTTAAAATATTTTTTAAAACTGCTGCTGTGTCTGCAGCGTTCGCTCTACAGCCATCATTTTACCCTCAAAACGTAGCCATCGCTGTCCTCTTTCATCCAATGTGTTTACTATTGTACTAGGTGTTATGGTTCTTTCATAAATGTCACCAATGCACAGCCTCCTCCCTCCAACTCCTCCATAGACTCTAATGTTAAAATGGCTCAGAAGGTTTGTTTGAAAATCAGAAGAGCATGGTGTCTTTCCACTGTCACCACGTCCATATAATAAACTCCACAGGCATGAAAACTGAGAATTCAGTAGACTAGACATTGCTGCCGCTCACGGTGAAAGAATTTTGTCAATACGACCTGTACTTTTCATTTGGGAGCGATTTGTTTGGGGCTGACTTTTCTGTTCATTTTAAGCAGCAAAAGTGAGGTGCATGTCTGTGTGTGTATGGAGCCATTGGGTGCAGTCACTATAGCAACCAGGCTCACACCTGCCTGCTTAACGAGCTCTCTCTCTCTCTCACTGTGCCAAGGTTAGACCTAAAAATGCTGCTGCATCTAAGCAGTTGTAGGAAGATTAAATTTTTCAATAGGTACAATAAGACATATTTTACAGGGGTCAGTAGTTAGTATATGCCAACTAAGTAGAGCATTGTGATTGGCAAACAGGTTTTTCAGATGGCAGTTGGAGTCAGTTGATGACTTTAAAATCATCCTTTCTGACTGGATAATTAAAGCTTACAGCATCTACCTGTCTGTAGTTGATTTTCCCACATTTCAACTAATGTTTAACTAATCTAATCTCATTTAATGTCTCTGTTTATAATCTGTATAGTTTATCTCCCCACTAACAAACTTAAAGTAGTTTTAAAATAAAACCCACAAAACAGTTCAAGATGAAATACTTTTTATTTGCTCATGTAATGCCAGTTGCCATATTTTTCTGTATGTCACTCATTCGCTTATACAAAAAGTACCAATTTGTACACTAGTCTAGTGTATTTTTTCCCTCTATCTCTCTATGTCTCTCACACAGAGACTAACACACAGACATGTATATACTCATTATTGCTGTTCAAACTGATGCTCAAATTTCCAAGCACCACCTGAACGCCTCATCTGTTTTCAACCCATCACTGGACCAACTGTCGTCATTCCGCTTTGCTCTCTGCTGTGGTAAGTACAGTACACTCAGTACTGCACTGTTTTATTTTTATGATGGTAAAAATACATGTTTGACATTTAAACTCACATATCAAGTCCATCAGAGTATAAAAGAGTTCAAAGAATAAAGAAAGAAAAAAAAGAACCTTCGCTATCATTTATATTTGTTTATGACGTTTTGCTGTTAGCAGCAGTGCTAACGCTAGCTTCAATGCTAATGCTAGCAACAATGCTAATGCTAGCATTATTGCTAGCGTTAGCAGTTGTTAACTGACAAAAAGAATATTACTGTGATATTCCTGTGATATTTCTTGGCGGTCAGTGAGACAAAAGTAACAAATGAGCTTTATTATTACCATTGTGGCTTAGTTTTAACAGTAAGAGTGCTTTATGACTTTTGCTGTTAGCAGCCGTGCTAACGCTAGCTTCAATGCTAATGCAAGCAACAATGCTAACGCTAGGTGTAGTGCTAACCCTAGCCTTAGCAGTTGTTAACTGACAAAAAGAATATTACTGTGATATTCCTGTGATATTTATTGGCGGTCAGTGAGACAAACGTAACAAATGAGCTTTATTATTACCATTGTGGCTCAGTTTTAACAGTAAGAGTGTTAGCGCTAGTAGCAATGCTAACACTAACTGAAGTTCTGACGTTAGCAGGAATGCTAGCGCTAGCAGCAATGCTAGCAGCAATGCTAGCAGCAATGCTAAGACTAGTAACAGTCTAAAACTAGCCTTACATAAGTTGAAATACTTCAGTTAATTAGTTTGAATTATAAAATGGCTGCTGTATCAGCTGGTGTGCTATATTACTCTATAATTACCGTGTTGAATGTAAGTTCTGTGTATCATATCGTGTGGGCTTTGTATTTCTGTAAGTCTGATAACACTGTACACACAACTAACATATTATTTCTCGTCTTACACTTTCAGGAACTTGACTGACATCTGTGCTTTGCCTGGTAGGTGTGCACATACTGTAAGAGAAGTAGACCAAAATAAAAAAAATAATCTGACTTATATAAGCTGTAAAGTGATGGGTTCAATCTTTCATTCAAACTAGACCTTTTAAACACAAGTTTATAATAAATACACATAAGTGCAGCTTAACATTTGGGCTAAAATATTTTTTTCATACATTTTTGTAGTCACACTACATCTGATTAGTTAATGATTCACTCAATCATATTTGTATTAAAAATATTATTGCTGAATTTAAATAAATATTTATTATTTTAAAAAGTGCCCAATTATGCAACTTTTTGCACATGGCAGCCAACAACAGTTTAGCTTCAATATTTGTTTTGTCCTTTGTCAGTAGTCACAATTAGTTCATATAATTACCATGTGATATCATTTTAATAAAATTATTATTTTTTTCCTTCATTTTTGTTCACAGTGTGCAGAAGAAGAACAAGGACCAGATCTCCAGTCTTCTCTCTCACATCCCAACCCCCCATCCCCTCTATCCTCTGTACTGCTCCACCTGTTGTCTCTGCCTTCCTTCCATCTGTATTTCACCCTGTGGTTTGTGAGAAATTTTGCCAAACCAAGAATCTTATTGCGGTTTGATTTCAAAGCCGTGTCTCTCCTGCTCTGTCTGTTCTCTCTGCTAAATTTTCTCTCTACCTGTTTTTCACTCTTTGGCTTGCTGCTGAGAAATGCACAAGCCAATAAAGCAATAAAGAGTGCATATTTTGCCTCAACCTTTGAACAAACTGAACAAACAAAGAAAACTCTGCGGTTTGATTTCAAAACCGTGTCTTTCCTGCTCTCTCTGTTCTCTCTGCTAAATTTTCTCTCTACCTGTTTTTCACTCTTTGGCTTGCTGCTGAGAAATGCACAAGCCAATAAAGCAATAAAGAGTGCATATTTTGCCTCAACCTTTGAACAAACTGAACAAAGAAAACTCTGCGGTTTGATTTCCAAGCCGTGTCTCTCCTGCTCTGCCTGTTCTCTCTGCTAAATTTTCTCTCTACCTGTTTTTCACTCTTGGCTTGGTGCTGAAAAATGCCAAGCCATTAAAGCAATAAAGAGTGCATATTGCCTCTACCTGAGAACAAACTGAACAAATAAAGAAAACTCTAATTCACGGTTTGATTGTGATTTCCCAGCCGTGTCTCTCCTGCTCTGTCTATTCTCTCTTCTAAATTTTCTCTCTACCTGTTTTTCATTCTGGGCTTGCTGCTAAGTTGTGCCAAGCCCATAAAGAGAGTGCATATTATTCTCTCGACTGACAAAAAAACTGTCAAACAAAGACATCTGTTTCTGAGAAAAAAAAAACTGAAATATAAAGACAAAGACAACATCTCCTGGTGTGTGCCACTCTTATTTTTTGAATATATTTTGTAAAGACTAAGAGAAACACAGGTGTGTAAAAATGCCAAGGAAGCAGAAAAAGTCACAAGCTGCAAAACAACGCTGGAAGAAGTTCAATGAGTTTCACAGTGTACCAACATGTGAACAAGCTGAGTGTGATTTTCTTCAGAGCTCTGCAGAAGACAGTGTGTCTGCAAAGACCAATGCTGATGGTGTCAGACAGGCAGGTCAACATGTTCCTGCACATGTACAACAGGTATCCTATGCTGATGCTGTAAAGAGTGGACTGCAGCATGAATTTAATGAACATCAGGTAAACCACAGAGACCAACATAAGGTGTCAAGTGCCCCACAGGTCGGTTATGCTAATGTGAAAAGAGGCCATCACAGTGATGTGGCAGGGCCATCTCATGCAGAAACAGTGAACCTTGAAAACCAGCCCTCTGTTACACGTGTCTGCGCATCTCACAGCCAGGCACATCCTAAATATGGAGACTCCAGAAACAAGCAGTGCACATGTAATTCACTCACATTTCTTGCATTCCTTCATGAGAATGAAAACATGACTACAGCTGACCTTAATCTGATCTTGGATAAAGGTGATGTGATGTACAAAGAGGCCAAGAAACGATTTCCTAAAAATATTCATTTGGCAACCGATGAGATGCCAGACAAAGTTGATGCTCGCATGTCTATGTATCATGTCGACGTGACACAGCTTTCCCGGTATGGGACATTTGAAGAACCTCCAGAGGAAGCAGCAGATACCTTTCTCAGCTTAGAAGCAGGACTGAGCTGCCTGTTGTCAGATGTGCAGTATGCCTTACTGATTATGAGTGGATTGTGTATTGCAGTGTTCAGATCCACATCAGGCAAATATGGTTTCTTTGATCCACACTCCAGAACACCCAGTGGTCTTCCTCTACCACTATGGTCACGTAATCGTGGTACAGCAGTGATGCTGAAATTCACACTCCTCAGTGACATGATTAAGAGGATCCAAGATTCTTATGAAATGATGGAGATATTACCCTCTTGTAACTATGAGCTGAAGCCTGTGCAGTTCTACAGTATGAGCACAGTCAACCTGAGTGATACTATCACAGACACAGTCTACAGACCAACAGCTTCCACTGCTGTGGCACCTACTCACTCTGATACAACTGTTGATGAAGCAAACCCCTCTACTCCAAGGAGAAACACAACCACTGATCTGCCTGAAAACATCTTTTGTCAAATGTCCATTTGCACGCCACTTGTGAAACAAAAAGAAGTCCACATGACTCAGTTCACATCATATGGAGATCAGAATGAACCTCCTAATATACCCACTGAAGAACTATGCAGTGAATTAAGTTTCCTTCCATCAAGGGATGCTTTTTCATGTCAATCAAATGCTGCTATAACAAATGTTGCTGCCTGTGATCTTTCTGATATAGTTTTACAAAAACTGAAAAAAGTTAATAAACAGCAAAGGCGCAAAATGAAAAGAAGATTAAGCGCATCAGACAAACCGAGAAATTGGAGAAAAGAAAACCAAAAAAGGAAAGAACGACAAAAGTATGCTTCAAATAAAGATTACAAAGAAAAGAAGAAATCTTCCACAAGCGAGGCATATAAAAACAATCCTAAAGTTAGACAGAAATATCAACAATATATTAAAAGGCTATATTGTGAGAATGCCGAATTCAGACAAAAACGACAAGATTATATAAAAAGACTTTACTGTGAGAGTGTTGAATTCAGAAAGAAACAACAACAATATATTAAAAGACGCTACTGTACCAATGCTGAATTTAGACAAAAACAAAAAAACTATATCACTAAAAGGTATCAAGAGAGCCCAGAATTCAGAGAGAGACAGAGATCTCGAGTGACTCAGCGTTATGCACGTGACAATGCATTCAGAGTAAGACACAGACAACTGATGAAACAACTAATGCGAGACAGGTATCAAAGTAATCTTGCATTCAGGATTATGCACAACATGAGATGTGCCATGAAAATAAAAAGGAAATACAGATGGGTGAACAGACAAACCCAAGAGAGTGACAACAGTGTGATCAACGAGGCCATATCTGTGTTCAAATCACAAATCAAAGCTGGACCATCTTACCCATGTACTGTATGTTTCAAGGCTTCATTTCCAAACCAAGTGCGACCCTGCACAAGGTCAAATTATGTCAAAAACGCACATGTGGCTGCAACATGTTTGACAGGAAGGTTTATCCATGTTTGTGATGAAAACTGCAGAAATGAGCAGTGCAATGTGTCTGATGAGAGAAAGAGAGAGTGGATTTGTCACACCTGCCACAATCATCTTAAAAATGGATCCATGCCAGCGCTTGCTGTTGCCAATAAACTGGATCTTGCTGATATTCCACCTGAACTGTCTGATCTCAACATACTGGAGAGACATCTCATAGCCAAGTGCATACCATTTGCCAAAATTATTCCTCTTCCCAAAGGCAGACAGAGAGCAATTAGAGGAAATGTGGTCTGTGTCCCATCAGAGGTACAGGAAACTGTTGAAGCATTGCCTCGATTGAGAATTAATTCTCAGGTGATTAGAGTTAAACTGAAGAGACGCTTGTCTTACAAAGGTCATCAGCTGTTTCAGACTGTAAGCTGGTCTAAACTTGTGCAAGCACTGCATAAACTCAAGCAGATTCATCCACAGTATAAGGATGTGAGCATCAGAGATGATGCTGAGCTGTGTGACCCAACACTTCCTGATGAAGATGAGGAGGATGATGATGATGAAAACATGAATGAGGACGATTACGATGAGGCTGATTTAATGGAAATTGACAGCTGTGAGAAAAATGCACTGAGTGAAGCACAAAATAAAAATGAACAGGATATTGACACGTTACCCTGTGATGGTGAACAACCACGTGAACAGATGAGAGATGATTCAGAGCAAGCAGATGGACTGACTAATGGTGGTTTTGCACTCGAGTCCTGTTTGCAGCCCCCTGATGTGGCTGAGGAGATATTATGTTTCAGTGAAGGAATCTACTCTGTTGCTCCTGCAGAGAGAAACAATCCAATAAGTTTTTTCAAAACACCTAAACTGGAGGCCATGGCCTTCCCTGTGCAGTTTCCTACAGGCCAAAACACACTTGATGAAAGAAGGCTGATCAAAGTATCCCCCAGTGGGTATTTCAAATCAAGACTTTTCTGCATTGATGATCGTTTTGCCAAAGACACAAACTATTTGTTCTTTGCACAGTTTGTGACTGAAATACATTTGGCTACTTCCAGCATGACAATACAGTTAAGGAAGGCAAAGCCTTTGACCAGAGATGGGAGAAAAATAACCTCAGGCATGCTGCAAGATAAACATGAGGTGGAGAAACTGGTGCGAAATAAAGATGCAGTGAGATTCATGCAGCCTCTGAGAGGAACCCCAGCCTATTGGGAGAAAACAACAAGAGATCTTTTTGCCATGATCAGACAGTTGGGAACTCCCACGTTCTTTTGCACATTTTCAGCTGCTGAAATGCGCTGGCCTGAAGTGATTGAAGCAATAACAAGGCAGCAAGGTGAACAAGTGAATTTTGAAGGACTCGACTGGTCAGCAAAGTGTGACATCCTGAGGAGCAATCCTGTCACAACAATGCGCATGTTTGACAAGAGAGTTGAAGCATTATTCAGAGATTTACTCTTATCTCCTGCAGAGCCACTTGGCAAAGTCATTGACTACTTTTACAGAGTGGAGTTTCAGCACAGAGGAAGCCCACACATACACTGCCTCCTGTGGGTAGAAGGTGCTCCTGTGTTTGAGGATGATGATGATCAAACTGTTGTGGATTTTATAAACAAATACATCACAGCTCAGCTGCCTGATCCACATAAACAACCTGAATTGTACAAGAAAGTAACAGAAGTGCAAAAACACAGTAAGAACCACACAAAGACGTGCTTTAGGAGTTTAAGCTCTGGGTGCCGTTTTGGTTTTCCCAAACCACCCTGCAATGAGACAATGATCACAAGACCCAGTGAGGATGATGAACTGGAGGTAGAAACTGCAAAGAACAAGCTCAGACCACTGAACCAGCTGCTGAATGAGCCTGAAACTGCTTCCATGAGTTTAGAGCAGCTCTTGGCAAGATGCAAGTTGACACATGCAGAATATGAGAGATACCTGAATAAAATGAACACAAGGAGTACGATCATACTAAAGCGTGATCCAAAAGACTCTTGGATAAACAGCTATAATCCACATCTGCTTGAAGCCTGGAACAGTAATATCGACATAAGCTTTGTTCTAGATGCTTTTGGCGCTGCAAATTATTTAATGAAATATATATCTAAAAAAGAGGGCGGGCTATCTGAGTACCTGAAAACTGTCATTGAGAGCTCCCATAAAGACAGTGTAAATGAGTGCGATGAAATGAGAGCCGTCATGCAGGCATATTCAAAGAAGCGAGAGATCAGTGCACAGGAGTGTGTTGCTCGTGCATGTGGTCTTCACATGAAGCAATGTTCACGGGCTGTAATATTCATACCAACTGATGATAATCCAGTGAAAATGAGTCGTCCCCTGTCAGTTCTGGACAACACAACACCTGAGTCTTCCAATGTTTGGATGACATCTTTGAATGACAAATATAAAGCCAGACCTGAAACACCAGAGTATGAGGAGATGTGCATGGCAGACTTTGCTGCTACTTGCAGGATTGTCTATGGCCAACAGACAAAAGGTAAAGATGTTTTGCCCCTTCTCAATGAGATGGGATTTGTGCAAAGGCGCAAAAATGATAAGCCTGCTATCATCAGATTTCACCGCTGCTCACAAGAAAAACATCCAGAGCAATATTATGGAAGACTGCTTAAACTGTACCTTCCTCATCGTTCAGACAACGAACTGAAAACGCCATCGTTGCCAACCTATCAGGCTTTCTATGGTGCTGGCTGTGTACAGCTACCAGGTACTGACCGTCTTGAGTACGTGCAACACATTGTCAAAAGAAACAGAGAGAAATATGAGAAAAACAGTGAGGAGATCGAGACCGCTGTTGAGGAATATGAGCAGAACAGAGGTGTGACTGACGAATGGTGTAATCTGGCACCTGAATCAGATCTTGTAAGGTTGCCACTTGTTGAACAAGAAAGAGAGCGAGACAATGAAAATGAACAGGAAGATGTGCCAGACTACAGCCGTCAGGCTGATGCTTCAACAGAAGTCAGAGCCATCAGGGAACCCCCTGCTATTGATCCCACATTGTTACGTCAGATGTTTCAGAATCTGAATAAGAAGCAAGCCTGCATATTTTATGCAGTTAGAGACTGGTGCATTAAAAGAGTCTGTGCTCTAAATCCAGAGCAGTTTTTCTTTTATATTAATGGTGGTGCTGGAACAGGAAAATCACATCTTATCAAATGCATCTACTCAGAAGCATCTAAGATACTGAGCAAAGTGCCCAGATATGCAGACGACGTTGACATATCAAAACCCACTGTCCTGTTAACTGCTTTCACTGGGACTGCAGCATTTAACATTTCTGGAACAACACTGCATTCTCTACTCAAGCTGCCTAGAAGCTTAAAACCTCCCATTCAGGGACTTGGCAATCAGCTGGATGAAGTCAGATCAGAACTTTTGAATGCTGAAATAATCATCATTGACGAAGTGTCTATGGTGTCAAGACATCTCTTTGCATATGTAGATGCAAGACTCAAACAGATCAAAGGGACTCGGAGACCCTTTGGAGGCATGTCAGTCATTGCTGTTGGAGACTTCTATCAGCTACCCCCAGTGCGACAGTCGAAACCTCTCTGTGTGCACGACCCGTCCGAGATCGACCTGTGGCGGGAGCATTTTCAGATGATCACTCTGACTGAGATTATGCGTCAGAAAGATGATGTTGTCTTTGCTGAGATGCTGAACAGAATCCGTGTGAAAGGAAAGTTGGATATGCTTTGCGAAGCAGATAGAAATTTGTTGTCACAGGCCATAACTGAACCAGCCCATTGTCCGACTGATGCGTTGCACATTTTTGCAACTAACAAAGAAGTGGATGCGCACAACTCTGCAACACTGGCTCTGCTCCATACTCATATCATTGACATCCATGCAGATGATTATAGAAAGGATCCTAGAACTGGCAGAATGGCACTACAAGACAGACCATTGAAAGGAGGTAAAAACGAGTTACCAGACACTCTGAAAGTTGCAGAAGGAGCTCGTGTCATGCTCACCAGAAACATTGACATACAAAATGGTTTGGTTAATGGAGCTTTTGGAAAACTACTTAAAGTAGTTTACTCTGAAAATGACCAACACATCATCAAGCTTGGACTTCAAATGGATAATGAGACATCTGGAAAGAATAACCGCACACCAGCAGACAACATGGTGTACATTGAGAGAGCAGAGGAGAATCTAAAGCAGAAAGGAGTGGTACGAAGACAGTTCCCAGTAAAGTTGGCCTTTGCATGTACAATACATAAGGTACAAGGTATGACAACCACATCAGCTGTTGTCTCTCTTAAGAGCATTTTTGAGCCCGGCATGGCCTACGTAGCTGTCAGTAGAGTGACGTCTCTCAGTGGACTGTATCTTCTTGATATGGAGGAGAAAAAAATATTCACCAACCCAGAAATCACTGCAGCGCTTGAGAACATGAGACAAGCCAACCTTGATGACATGATGCCTCTTCTACACGTGAGGCAAACACTGAGCAGGTCAGAGGTTTTCACCATTGTTCATCATAATACAGAGGGACTGCCAGCTCACATTAATGACATCAAGAGTCACCATGAATTGTGTCTAGCAGATGTTTTGTGCCTAACAGAAACACACCTGCGGGGCTCTTTTGTCGCAGAGAGTCTCCACTTGGAAAATTACAATTTGTTCAAACGCAACAGACACCTGTCCTACACAAACATTCCCCAAATGGCAAACAGAAGTGGTGGGGGAGTTGCTGTTTATGTGAAAAGTGACATCCAAGTGCATGAAAAACAGTACATCCATAATGTAACTGACCTTGAATTTCTGGCTTTAAAGGTTGAAGCACCAGTCAGTGCACTGATTGCAGTTGTGTACAGACCTCCAGACTACACTCTGAGGCCATTCCTGAAAAACCTGGTAAGCCTATTAGACTCATTAGATATCATGGACTGTCATCCCATCATAGTGTGTGGTGATTTTAATGAGAATGTTTTATCCAGTGCAAACAAACCAATCCTGGAGCTGTTTGAGTCTAGGGGATACGCACAGGTCATCACTGCCCCTACCACAGAGAAGAACACACTGCTTGACCTTATTTTCATTTCTCAGCCAGAGCGATGTCTCCATTCTGGAGTCATGAAGACCTACCATAGTTACCATGACCCTGTATACTGTGTATTGTCCTGTGATGATTCATGATCTAGATCTTTGAATACAGTAAGTAATGTTTATATTTTTGAATGACTTAAGAAAGTAGAGCGATATTTAAAAGTTGACTTAAGAAAAAACGCCCTGCATTGCAGTATAATGTTTGAATTTTTTACATAAAATACAATTACATGAATTAAGTAATGATATCAGTAAAATATGACAAGTATATTTATTACAGAAAATCTAACAGTAATCTATGAATGTCAGAAAAATAAAATACAGCAGTTTAAAACAAACAGTGTAGGCATATCCTCTCTGCAGCCAGGCTTCAAAATCCTGCCAGGCTGCCCCAGTCTCACTGTGCCTGGGAGGGAGGGAGGGTGGACCAGAGGATTGCCCACACAACACATAAATGTTCAACAGCTTCTTCATTGTTTCCGAATAAACAACAATGACTAAAGGTTGCTTTAAAAAAAAAAAAAAGAATAAGAAAAAAAATAAAAATAAAAATCTAATTACAGCAATAATGACAGTTAAGCCAGTTTATCTGTGCCTCTATTTTGAAATAATATTTACAAAAATGTTATTGATTTCAGTTTATTATAATCTTTAAACTTTTTCAAACGTATATCATTATATTTTGGACAAATCTTTCAATGAAACATACATTTTTATGAGCTTTTATCATGTTTCAGCCAGTGCATTTATCAGGGTGGGTCTGGGTCTGGGATGATAAATGCACTGGCTGATAACTGCACATTTCTGGCCAGAAATGTTTCAGCAGTGTTACATATGCACTACATATGTTACACATGCTTTTTGTTACCAGCTGATACCCTACATTTGTATAGACATTGGATGGTGTGAGGCTGGGGAGTTGAGTGGAGTGAGTAGGCGGGAGTTGAATGTGGGGGGGTACGGTGGGAGGTTGTTAGGTTTCTTTCTTTTCTTTTTTTTTTGTTAAGAGAGACACAGTCCTCCTGTGTCTTCTCCAAGCTTCACATGTAAAATCCAACAGTGTGAAGCACATAGCAGCCAGAAACTGTAATGCCACAGATCAGAGAGGCTTCATCATCACCATCTTCATCGCCGTACGATCAGAGCGTGAGACTTCACATCTGGAGCACAGGACAGATTCTGTGATAAGTCCTCCTTCTAGCTTGTCCCACAAGCAGTCGGTGAGATTTACTCACAACAAAAAGGGTTAATGACATTATTTCCATGAAAACATGTATTAATTCTTTGTAAAGTGTTTAAATTGTGTTTTCACTTGACCTTAGGAGTGTTATTTTGAGTGTATTTTAATATCTGTACTCAGGTGTTTCCCTCTGTGATCCATCCCCTTCAGAGCTGAGACACTCAGGACTGAACAGACTGCACAGTTTCTGTGACTGAGCCTCCAAAACACCTTCTTTGAAACCACACATGATAGAAGGGCTTTATATTTGCAGCAGCACTACTAAAGGTATTCAGTTTATTACAGGATGTGTTTGTTTCTTAGGACCAGCTCTAAGTGCACACTACCTAACATATACACCTTTCTGTTTATTGCAAACCAACTACTCTGGATCATATGGCCAGTCAGCAGGACTGTTGCTGCAGGAAAACATCCCTGCAGATCACCATCATTGCCAGACTGACTGTGCCTCCTCTGTGCAGTGTCAAGATCCTCCCTAAATGAGTGTGTAAGTTCATTATTTTATTCCCTTTGACAAAACAAGTATCACCGATATTTACATTTTCAACTACATATGTTCCTGTTTTCTGCTCTTCTTTTAAAGTCCTCAGCTATCCTGCTTCTGTGCTGCTTGCCACACATCAAATACTGGCCGGATGACAGGGAGGATCCACTCTGAAGTCACTGGACTTGATTACAGGTTTTAAATGGACATAATGACTGCCTCTCTCTGATCAACAGGCTAAAGGATTGTTTTCATTGTTAGTGCTCTGTACAGTGTATGCTTATTTAATATTTCATCACAGAGCAAACCTTTATTTATTTAACATATTTTTATTTTGTTTTAATGTTGAATTAACTGTGGGGATTTTTTTAAGTGGGCACTCGGGATGTCATATGACCAGAAATGTGGTAACTGAAATTCAACAGTATGTAAAGAAAGAATCTGCTAAGAACGAAACACACACAAAAAACCCCAAGAGAACTCAAATTCGTTCCATGTAATCCAATCTAAAACATTTTAAACTGCTGAACAGCAACACAAACAGTGTTAAAGAAACAGTGTTAACAGAATAATTATGATGAGTTTGTACCAAAGTTTCAGGTCACATGGCACACCGAGTGTGTAACGTGGGGTATCAGCTGGTAAGTATAGGTTTTTTCATATTTGTGTCATTAGAGTTCAGATAGATTAAGCCTTGTGTATAATAATTAGTCATAACCACAACTCAAAGTCAGGGATTAACTAAATTTGGAACTTTGTGCCTGAGCCCAGGTTAAAACACAGTGTTAAAAAGCATTTAGTGGCATGGCTGAACAATGCTGTAAACTAATGATACTTATTTATCCATGTTCACAAAAAGGACTAATGTGTTTATTTGATTATTTGTATGTGTTAAACTGTGTCACCACCTTAGGCTTTCGTTTGAGTTTACTCAAAAATCTCTATACAGTTCTCTTTTACCACTGTGTGGACACTGTTTACAATAAAACATAAAAAAGAATGAGTAATAAAAAGATGTGTAGACAGATCAGTAGATTAAGTAGACCGATAGAAACAGCTGTTCAGCCATTCAACACAATTTAAAGGTTCAGGATTGTGGTTTTAAAAGTTGAATTTTCATGTATTTCATATGTTGCTTATTATTTTTATTTGGTTATTTAATTTAGTTATTTTTATTTATTCTCCGGTGAAGTGTTTAACAAAAAAAAGCTACTTTAATTTCAATTTTATTTGTTTATTATTTGGTAATTTGTTCTTTAAGAATCGAGTCTGTGCCAAAAACTAAAGTTGAACAGACACATGACAGGATCAGATTATTAACACCTTAAAACATTGCAAACGTCTCTTTTTAAAATGATTTTTATTCTATTTTTTAAAAAAAACATTTGTTGAATTGATTTAAGTCCTTTTCAGAAAGAAGCTGTACAATATGACTTAAGATTTTTATGTTATTTTGTATGACATTCAAAACAAATTGATGTATGTAATACCATTAAACATGATATACACATGTGTATATGTCTGAAAAACATTATCCTGGATATTAAAGCTTGTATTTTCTCCAGAATGTTTGTTCATCTTTTCAGTTCAATTCAACAAATTTGTTTTTACATTTATTTTATTTTTTTTAATATGAATTACAGATTTATAATACATAATTCCACTCTTTAAGTGATTAGAAGAATATGAACTTTTGTTATTCATTCAGAGGTTTTCTGACTAAATTTTCTTTTGTCATTACTCATCTTTTTCTAATTTATATTTTAAACATGTTCAGCTATTTTTCAACTTCTTCTATGTGAAAATCAGCTTTCAAAAGTTCTGCACTTTTGTTTTCAGGTTAAAAATTCTGTATTTTCCAGCTAATTCAGCATTTTTAGCTTAATATTCAGTATTTAATTCATTTCAGTGCATACATTCAGATTCAAGCATTCACACTGCAGTTTCTTCAGAAAATGCACTTTCTAGTTATTATTATTGTTGTTGTTATTATTATTATTATCATCATCATCATTATTATCTTATGTTCTGGGGGGTTCTGTCTATATGTATGTGGGGTTGGATGTTCTAGGTCTTTGGTTATAGTTATGCTCCTGGTTAGTTTCGTGTTCTTGGTTTTGTCAGTGTATACATCCTGTTTTACTTCGTAGTTCCATGTGTGACTCCTCTGTGTTCCGTTTTGTGCTCTCCCTGTCTCGTCTGTGTAATTAGGATTAGCTGTGCCTCCCTCCGGTTTGCCATTTTGTCTTCCTCAGCATGTGTATATATAGTGTCTGGTTACATGTGTTCCCCATAGGTTCATCTGATTTGATTTGATATACCTTTATTAGTCCCACAAGGGGAAATTTCATGTTAAGGCTGCCGACCTATTGCACGCAATGGCGGCGCCATCTCACCCTCCAACCATACATACATTACACAGGTATAACAATGGAAAATTCACCACATGAGGAAAGATAGGAGAAAAAAAATAGCTCCCCCCAGACTGAGCTCCAACAGGGAGATCAGTTTGAGAACAGAAAAAAAACCACCTCTGCACATAGCACATGAAAAAACTCTTAATACACCAAAGAAACACATGACAAGCAACAGGGGTGGGTAAAGGGTGAGAGAGAGCCAATGTAGACAGTACATCCGGGCCTGCAGCCTGTGCGCTGGTCTCCATGATCCTTGGAGGGGGGATGAGTATATGTCTGCATGTGTATATATGTCTGTGTGCGTGTGTGTGACCAGAGTTCATCTGAGACAGTGTCCTTCGCCCTGCCAGGCTAAGTAAACAGTCTTCCAGCCAACCCAGGTGGGCTTGCATAGAATGGGAAGAACAGTCTAAACACAGTCGTTATCAGGGTGTTTTGTTCAGCTCCAGCCTTGAGACCGCAGCTGGCGCCAAAGAGGTATCCGCATGAAGTGATGGTGTTTTTTACTTTAGTGCGAACAACTCACATGAATTTCAAAGCTGTTCTAACAGTCCGACACTGGTCTCTCAATCTCCTGTTGGAGAGCCGTGAGCTTCTCCATGATGTCATCAGACTTACGCTCCGTGATGTTGTCATTCTTGTGCTCAAAGAGCCGATTCTGAGAACTCACGACCGCAGTGAGCTTCTCCAAGATGTAATCCAGTTTGCACTCAGAGATCTTGTTCTGAGTATTCACCGCAGCCGTAAGCTTCTCCAAGATCTTATCCGTTCTGCACTCAATGAGCCCATTTTGAGAAACTCACGCCTCGTCCCATCGTTTCAATTCCAGCGGGCAGCCTTGTGGGGGTTTGAACAGCCGGTTCCGCTTCCTTTAATCTTCGATAAGCCAGGGCCAAGCCAGCTCCGATCAGCAAGAACCCTGTTATCATGGTTCCGAATAGGTAGATATCGTCAGCACTCAGTGTAACAGTTGGTGAAATGTTAGTATTTGACCACTAGGCGGAGCTCTTGTAATGATAATGTAAATTAACGCATTTTATTTTGTATGTTTTATTTTTGTGTTGAGCATGTTAACATTTTCCTTTTTTGCATACCGGATTGATGTAAAGTTAATTTGATACATGGAAAATAACCGGTTAATTTTGTAAGTATAAGGTAAGGGCAGAGGTCACTTCCTGTTTTGAGTAGTAAGGTCAGAGAAGCTGCTCATGGTGACGGTCTAGCCGTGTAAAAGTCAAGCTAAGAAAGAAGAAATGAGTCCTAAGTTCCAGTTACACCGGTTTGTCTACTTGCAGGCCAAAGTGGTATGTTTGTTTATATTTTGTGAATTTTATACTGCAATATGTTTAATGCTGAAATATAATTTTCTTACATTTTCTTGTACATTTGTATTCACCAGTTCTATGGTGTACCTGTGTGCGTTAAAGAAGCACAGTAAACATCAGTAAAGAAGAACGCTCGTGTCTCTCGTGTATGTGTACAAGCCGGCATAGTAGAACACTTCACTGCCCCGGAGAAGGCAACGAGATGGTTGGACCGAAGCTACTAGCAAGAGACGCTACTAGCAAGAGACGCTACTAGCAAGAGAAGTATCAAATGTTCCAGCAAATGCATTGAATAAGTAAAGAAGCAAGCTAACAAGTGAAAGATAATCAAGCAAGCACAAAAGTCTGTGTCTTGGAAGTAACAAAGCACTTGTAAACTGCTATCAAGCCTCAGTTCCATTTGATATTCAAAGTGACCTTTCATATTAAGGAGCAGCTAAAATCAAGATTTATTAAGTAAATGTTAAAAGTCAAGTGAGAATACTATTAAGACAACATGGCAGATGACAATGAAGATGCAATACAGCCCACTGAAGAAGAAAGTGCTGATGATAATTTTCAAAATGATGAAAGTAAAGAGCAGACAATTGGAGAAGAAATTCCACAGTCCTCAGTATTTACTGAAGGCACACAGTCAGAAAGCTTGCGCAGAAGCCAGCGCACACACACTCTCACTGAAAAGGGACAATCTTTACAAGAAGCCAAGTTAAATGATTTGACAAACAATTTTGAGCGAGTTTACAAGAAGTGGAAATACCAGATAAATTTACTTAAAAGAATGGTGAAGAGTAAAGACATTGAGTTAATACCTGAAGCTGTAAGTGTTATAGACACTAGTATGACTGACATCTGTAACATTCATGATGAGATCAGAAAAATACAAAGTCCTGATATTGAAATGCGCAGAAGATGTGATGTGTGCATGGCTATCAGTGAAACTGCCAGAGCAAAGGCTCGGTGCCTTTTAGAAGAAGATGGCGATCCAAATAGTATACCCTGGCCTGATTCAGAGTCCGTGTTTGACAGCAGTTCATCCAGCGCTTCTTCAAGGATCACATATAAGTCAAGATCTATCTCTGGGATGTCAAAGCAATCATCTCTGGTCACACTACAACAAAGACAAGAAGCTGCAGCTGAAGTAGCAGCTATGGAAGAAGTCATTAAAATAATGAAAACACAGCATCAGTGTAAGGAGGAAATCAGAGAACTTGAAGTTGAGGATGCAAGGAAAAGAGCTCAATTTCTAACTGAGAGCACCTCAATAAAGACAAGGTTAGATGAAAAGAGAAAGGAAGTGGAACTGTTGAAAGAATTGCAAAAGCGTAATGCAGCACAAGCAAGACTGAAGGTGTATGCTGAAAGTGTGAACAGTGAGGATGAAGACAAATCTGTTCATTCCCAAGTAAGACAAGATAGTTCCTTCAAGCAACCAAGCTTTCCAAATGTGAACTCGAAACCATTCATCCCCTCTCAAGTTAGAGTTCCGCAACAAACTGCACCTCTCCAAGCCTCTGTTCCTCAAACAGCAATTCATAGTGCAAATGAAACGCCCTCCACTGATCTTGTAAGGATGCTTGCTGAAGCTATCACTGCAAACAGAATCCCAGTCCCAGAGCCTGCAGTCTTCACAGGTGATCCGCTGCAGTACAACGACTGGAAGTTGTCTTTTCAAACATTAGTTGACCGCAAGAATCTGCCAATTCAAGAAAAGCTCTTCTTCCTGAGAAAGTATGTTGGAGGTCCAGCGAAGAAGGCTATTGAAGGACATTTTCTGGTTGGAACAGACACCGCTTATCATGCTGCCTGGGAGATACTCAACGACAGGTTTGGAGATCCCTTTGTGATAGGCAAATCATATCGTGACAAGATTCAGTCATGGCCAAAAATTAACAACAAAGACACTAAAGATCTACGTGAGTTTGCAGATTTTCTAAGCAGTGTTGAGTCAGCCATACCTTATGTTCAAGGTTTACAAGTTTTGCATGACTGCGTGGAAAATCAGAGGATAGCTGCAAAGCTGCCTGATTGGCTAAGTGCACGATGGAACAGAGCGGTGACAGAGTTTCAAGATGAACACAAAATGTTCCCAGATTTTAGTCATTTTGTCAAATTCCTGAATAAAGAAGCAAGAATTGCATGTAATCCTATCACTTCTCTGCCTGCAATAAAGCCAAGTGAACAAGACAAGCATGCATTCAAAGACAAGTCCAAAAGAAACTACATGCTGAATGCTAAGGCGCTTAGTACAAGCTCTAGTGAAAGAACAAATGTCACATGTCTCTTTTGTAAGAAACCTGGTCACACGCTTCAGAAATGTCGCAAGATAATGGACAAGTCAGTTGAAGAGAGAGTAAAGTTTGTGCAGTCTGAAAAACTGTGCTTTGGTTGTCTCAAGACTGGTCACAACTCTAAGAACTGTACTTCCAGAAGTGTGTGTGACAAATGCCAAAAGCCTCACCCAACTTGTCTACATCAAGACAGAGAGAAAAGAGACAAGGAACAAAGAAAGAATAGCCAACAACAATCAAAGACTAACCAGGAAACAGAGGTTTCTGAAGTACAAGAGCAAGTATCTAACCAAGTTACATCCAACAGAGTTGTCCAACAAAGGTCAAAAGGTTGTACTTCCTCAGTTATCCCAGTTTATGTATCAACTGTGGATGAACCAGAGAATGAAAAGTTAGTGTATGCTTTGCTCGATACTCAAAGTGACACCACTTTCATCTTGAAAGACACAGCTCAGTCGCTCAACGCCATGTCAGAGCCAGTTAAACTCAAGATTTCCACTATAACGTCCAAAACAAAAATTGTTTCAAGCAGCAAGTTAAAGGACCTACAAGTAAGAGGCATTTACTCTGAAACGAGAATCAAATTACCAGCAAGCTATACCAGAGACTACATTCCTGCTAACAGATCACATATTCCCACAAACAAAACAGCAGAGAACTGGTCACATTTGAAACATTTATCAAAGGAGATGGCTCCCAAGCTTGACTGTGAAGTTGGACTACTGATCGGATATAACTGTCCTCAAGCATTGCTCCCTCTAGCGGTGGTCAGTGGTGATAGAGACCAGCCATTTGCACAAACATCTTTGCTTGGCTGGAGCATCATTGGCTACAGCGACTCTGAAGGTGATTGTGAAGATGAAATAGGAGTAAGCCATCGTGTTATTGTTAGACAAGTCTTGCCAGCTGTAGAACCCGCTCACAAGCTCAAAACAGAAGTTCACTTTGTAAGCAGAAACAAAGTCAAAGAAATACTTACTCCAGCCGAGATACTTCATGTGCTAGAGATGGACTTTGTTGAAAAGAGTGTTGAAGAAGAGTCAATGTCACAAGAAGATCTATTGTTTCTAGCCAAGGTAAAAGAAGGCATAAGACAAAAGCAAGATGGCCACTTTGAAATGCCACTACCCTTCAGACAAGAAAGACCTGACTTGCCAAACAACAAACTTTGTGCAGAACACAGACTGAAGTGTCTTGAAAGGCGTCTCAGAAAAGACAAATGCTACTACAAGGACTACGTGGCTTTCATGCAAGACATCATAAAGAGAGGTGACGCAGAGAAAGTGCCAGAGGCTGAGCTAAATAATCAACCAGCATGGTACATTCCTCACCATGGCGTCTACCATCCGCAGAAGCCAAATAAGATCCGTGTTGTCTTTGATTGCTCTGCGAAGTTCCAGAATACATCGCTCAACGAGCATCTCCTGTCAGGACCTGACCTCACAAATACTCTTGTTGGAGTTCTGTGTCGTTTCAGGAAGGGACATGTAGCTGTCATGTGCGACGTGGAGCGCATGTTCCACCAGTTTCATGTTGCCCCAAAGGATCAAGATTACCTCCGATTCCTGTGGTGGGAGGATGGTAACATGGAAAAGTCCACGTCAGTGTTTCGCATGAGAGTCCACTTGTTTGGTGCAGCATCTTCACCAGGATGTGCAAACTTTGGATTCAAGCATGTTGCTGCGCAAGGTGAAAATAAGTTCAGTGAAGCCACGGTGAAGTTCATGCAACGCAACTTCTACGTGGACGACGGTTTGGTGAGTGTGGATTCAGTGCAAGAAGCTATTCAACTTGTAAAGGAAGCTAGAGAACTGTGTGCCACGGGTAAGCTGCACCTGCACAAGTTCATTAGCAACAGCAAGGAAGTGATTGCTGCTATCCCAAAGGAAGAATGTGTAGCAGGAGCAACTGATTTGGATCTGGCATTAGGAGAGCCAAAGATAGAAAGAGCCTTAGGGGTCCAATGGTGTGTAAGCTCAGACACCTTTCAATTCAGAGTGATTGTAAAGAATAACCCCTTCACTAGAAGAGGAGTGCTCTCGACAGTGGCCTCAATATTCGACCCACTTGGATTCGTCGCTCCGTTCATTTTAGTTGGTAAGAAACTCCTCCAAAGAATGTGTCAGGAAAAGCTGGACTGGGATGAGCCACTTCCAGAAGATCTCAAGCCTCAATGGGAAGCTTGGCTCAGAGACCTCCAGAACCTGTCCTCTATAAAGATATCACGTTGTTATGTCCCATCAACATTCGAACAAGTGAAGCAGTATGAGTTACACAGCTTTTCTGATGCCAGTGTAACCGGTTATGGTGTGTGCTCATACTTGAGAACAGTGACCAAGTTTGGAGAAGTACAGTGCACTCTTGTGATGGGTAAAGCAAGAGTCGCTCCTACTAAAGTGACAACCATCCCAAGATTGGAGCTTTCTGCGGCTGTAGTAGCTACGAGAGCAGCTGACTTTCTAAAGAGAGAATTGGAGATCCAAAATATTCAGGAGTACTACTGGACTGATTCCAAAGTTGTCCTTGGTTATATTAACAACGACGCAAGGCGCTTTCATGTATTCGTTGCTAACAGAATACAGAGAATCAGATCAAGTACAGAACCAAGTCAATGGCGATACGTTGCCTCTGAACAAAATCCTGCAGATCACGCGTCACGTGGAGTCATGACAAAAGAACTAGTACAGTCCAACTGGTTCACAGGGCCAAGTTTTTTATGGCAAAAGGAACTACCAAAAGAAGATGCAGAAGTGGAAGAGATCAGTATCGAAGATCCAGAACTCAAAGTCACAACAGTATTCGCAGTTAAGGCAAAAGAAGAGAAATCCATTTTGGAACGACTGGAAAAATTCTCAGATTGGACGAGAGTTGTGAAAGCAATAGCAAGATTAAGACGACGTGTAAGGTATGCAAAGAACTCAAAAGGAATGTCCAATGAAAGTACTACATTGGAAGAAAGGAAAGAAGCCGAGGAGTTCATCATACGGACAGTTCAAGCAGAAGCATTTGGAAAGGAAATTAAGATCATAAAAGATAAGGAGGAAGTCAAACCATCTCACTCAAAGCTACATCAGTTAAGTCCATTCCTTGATCAACACAATATCTTGAGGGTGGGAGGAAGACTTACAAAAGCGTCAATCCATCCCAACATCAAACACCCAGCCATTCTGCCAAAGAAACATCATGTGTCGCACCTGCTCATCAAACATTTTCATGAGAAGACGCATCATCAAGGCCGAGGGATGACAGTAAATGAGATACGGTCCAATGGCATATGGGTAATTGGCTGCAGTACTGAAGTATCGTCATTTATATACAAATGTGTCAAATGTAGAAAGTACAGGAAAGGCAATCAAGAGCAAAGGATGGGCGACCTGCCACCAGAAAGACTGGAAGCTACCCCTCCATTTACATACAGCGGTATGGACTGCTTCGGACCATTCTGTGTAAAAGAAGGGAGGAAAGACTTAAAGAGATATGGACTCTTGTTTACATGTATGTGCTCGAGAGCTATACACATAGAAGTCCTAGATGATCTCAGTGCAGACTGTTTTCTCAACGCACTCCGTTGTTTCATAGCAATACGTGGCAACGTAGGTCAGCTGCATTGTGATCAAGGCACCAATTTTATCGGTGCAAGAAACGAGCTTCTAACGCAAGCAACTCAAGAGAAAGTCAAACAGCTGGGAATAACTTTCGTTTTCAACCCACCTGCTTCTAGCCACATGGGAGGAGTCTGGGAGAGGCAGATTCGGACAATAAGAAATGTTCTGAAATCCATTCTTGACCAGTCAGCTTCAAGATTAGACACTTCATCATTGAGAACGTTCATGTATGAAGCTATGGCAATAGTGAACAGTCGACCACTAACTGTAGAGTCTATCAACGACCCTGTAGGACCGGAGCCGTTGACACCCAACCACATTTTGACAATGAAATCAGCAGTGATTTCACCACCACCTGGAGAATTCGCTAAAGAAGACCTCTACCTCCAGAAAAGATGGAAACGAGTACAGTATTTGGCGAATGTATTTTGGACGAGGTGGAGAAAGGAATATCTGTTAAACCTGCAAGAGAGAAGCAAGTGGAATAAAAACAGAAGAAATGCAAAAATAAATGACATTGTGTTATTACAAGAAGACTGCCTTCCAAGAAATCAATGGAAACTCGCCAAAGTCGTGGAAGTCACTCCAGGAGCTGACGGCAGAGTCAGAAAAGTTAAGCTTCTCATTGGTGACTCTACTAGAGATAATAAGGGGAAGCACACAACTAAGACGATTTTAGAGAGACCCATACATAAGACTATACTTTTACTTGAAGCAGAGTAAGGACTAAACATAATGTTTATTGGTTGACCTTCGCTAAGTTCATTGTTGGGTCAAATTCTTTTAGGATCACACATGCTGTTGCGATAGTGTGATGGTGGGAGTGTAACAGTTGGTGAAATGTTAGTATTTGACCACTAGGCGGAGCTCTTGTAATGATAATGTAAATTAACGCATTTTATTTTGTATGTTTTATTTTTGTGTTGAGCATGTTAACATTTTCCTTTTTTGCATACCGGATTGATGTAAAGTTAATTTGATACATGGAAAATAACCGGTTAATTTTGTAAGTATAAGGTAAGGGCAGAGGTCACTTCCTGTTTTGAGTAGTAAGGTCAGAGAAGCTGCTCATGGTGACGGTCTAGCCGTGTAAAAGTCAAGCTAAGAAAGAAGAAATGAGTCCTAAGTTCCAGTTACACCGGTTTGTCTACTTGCAGGCCAAAGTGGTATGTTTGTTTATATTTTGTGAATTTTATACTGCAATATGTTTAATGCTGAAATATAATTTTCTTACATTTTCTTGTACATTTGTATTCACCAGTTCTATGGTGTACCTGTGTGCGTTAAAGAAGCACAGTAAACATCAGTAAAGAAGAACGCTCGTGTCTCTCGTGTATGTGTACAAGCCGGCATACTCAGGCTCACCTGAGCCCAGACTTCTCATTGAGAAAAGGGTGTCAATTGCATTCAGAGACCAGCTCAAATCTATAATTCCTCTTTTAGGTTTTAGAGAACAGACTGTGAGAGAGTATTCCAGGGAAAAGTAATACAAATAACACGAGACTAGACAAGGACACAAGAGGCTAAGCAGAGAAGCTAAGGGAGAGGAGGAGAGGAGAAAAGTGCAACCACCTTCGTCAAGAGCAAGAGCAGAAAAAAAAATCTGTCATTTAGTCATCTCTGCGTCTCTCTGCTTCACATCCTGCTCTCCGTTTCCACCTCTCTTTATTTTGGTCAAAGATTGGCACCAACATTGATTTTGATCCATCAGTATTTTATTTGCAGGGGCACATTTCATGCATGCTTTAAATGTGAAAAAATGGCGGACAAATAAAAAAATTTACAAATTTAAGGCCAGTAGCCTAAGATAAAATCCTAACGTTAAAGGAATGAGTTAGTTTTGTTATAATAAATTTGGACTGAAAAATGAAAAATGTTTATCATGGTTTTCTTTGGGGCAGTTTTTGTCCCTAGGATCAATAGTGTAAGTTTTTGTGTAGCTCAGCCATATATATAACAAAAAATATATAACCTTTGGCAAATTTGGCTATGTTCCATTCAAATCAGTGAAAATGGTTTAAAAAGAAAACTTTTTAAAAAAGGGAAAAAAAGAAAAAAAAGAAAAAGAAAAATGGCTCCAGGAGCTTGTACGGGTTAAAAAAACGGACTCTGTCCTTGGAAAGAGAAACGATTCCACTTTTTGGATCACTTCTAAACTTCCAACTTACCTTTCTGATGCTTCTAAACTGCCCAGAAAACAATGAGCTTGCAACTACTGAACACAGCAGGTGTACAGCATTCTGTATAAGTATACACAAATGTTATAGAACATACAGTAAATACATTTTTTAGAATTCTAAATAAGTGGGCTAAGAATATTTCTTACTTGTGTGACCCGGTCATGGGGAATGAGACAGGACACAGGAGACAGGAAATTCTGTTTTGTGGGTTTTTTTATTCGTCAACTTTACTCGGAGGAGCACAGTTTTAATTCTATAGTTTTGAGTGAAAACTGTAAAATTTAACTATTCCACTGGCTCAGCCTAAAACTGTCTTTCAGGGTCTGAGACAACAGTAACTATCATATGTACACATTAAATTCAAACAGTATAGACAACAGTAGTGACCGGGTTAGAAACAAATACAAAAAAGAGAAAACAAGTATCCAAAACAGACAAGTTTCATTTATATACTTTTTCAAGGGATCTTATATCTTTTTTCACTCTTGCATGCTTTTCATACAAGTTTCACACAAGACAGATACAAACTTTATAAGATTTATATATATCTTTTCCATATGGGAAATTAAGGAGGTGTTTTTTTAATGTTGCGTTGCACTGACTTTTAACATTGATTAGTCAACTTACGGAAACATGTACATGCAGACAACTTACTTTTTAAGCAGAAAAATGCTTTTTTGTTAAGTTCTACCTATAAACACCATGATTGTTTTTACAGGCTGTGATCAGCTGACCTTCTGCTCTTTGTCATTCATATGAATCTCTGATACACTTGATGTAAGCTAAATGTGGCCATGAAACCACAGCCACTGTGCACCAGTCACACACGGTTCTTTAATTTAAATTCATCAGCCGAAATGACCTGACACAAAAAATATTACTCCCTTTATGCCTGCTTCCATTCAGCAGAGCTAACTAGACGCTGAAGTACTGCAACTAACAACACCTGCAGTCATTTGGGTGTTGTGGCAAAAACAAAAACAAAAAACCCTTCAACCACTTTTAACCCCTGACTTTGACACGTATTTTTATGTGATATCTCCACAGGATTTGCTTCGATGTGTTTCTGTTCAGGCTCAAATCGGTTAAAGGGTCTCAGTGATGAAACACTAATAATAACTCCACAAAGTATCGAGTGTGTTTTGAAAATGTAAGGAGTAGAAAGTTCAGATATTTGTTTAGAATTGTAGGAAGTAAAAGTAAAAAGGAGTCACAAAAAAGTACTCAAGTCCAGATAGCTGAAAATTTTACTTAATTATTTAATGCGCAACCCTGGAGATGAGAAGTTTTTATTACTCACATTATGTAAATTAACTAGCTGTTGATGTTAAAGTAATCAATATACACTAATAATGTAACATTACACAATATTAACCTGAATGAATTTTGCCTCCTGAGGGTTACGCTGTGAATGATGTCATCAATGGGCATTTGTTTCTGTTTTTATTTATGTGTCCTCAGTTTCCCAGCATGCCCTGGGTGTGGTGGTGGAGGTGAATGAGGGCGAAAGATCTGTCCGGCTGCCCTGTCAGTACTCGGGCATGACACCTGAGGTTCCCAGAGTGATGTGGACTCGCAGTGATCTCAATCCCAAATCTGTCCATGTGAGACAAGAAGAAACAGACGATCTCAGAGGACAAAACCAGCGTTACAGCGGGCGCACATCAATGAGACCTGATGCTCTGGACACCGGAGACTTCAGCCTCACTCTGATAAAACCAACAATGGCTGACAGTGGCATCTACACCTGCTCCATCAGTGCTGGGAGAGAAGAACAGAGACTGAGCGATATCCAGCTGCAGGTCAAAGGTCAGCCACAAACACCTTGTGTACAGGTCAAAGATCCTTCACAGATATTGAGCTTTAATCTTAGAAACTGAAACAGAAATTGATCATTGGGATTTTTCATCCAGTTAATCCTGATGTAGTCCTGATGTAAATATTACGCTCATGTTAGGAACCACTCGAATATGTGTACATATCAGTGTGATGTGTAAATCAGAGTGTAGCTAGTAACTGTAGCATCCTTGAGGGTAGGTTTTTTAAATTTAAGGTTTAACACATTACATTTATCAAAGATTGTCTACGACAGCTGACTGCTGACATGAATACCTCAAATATGTTATCCTACACCAGATCAGATGTTAGAAGTTATACACACTACAGAAGAGGACAAATTATTAGCCCGCCTATGAAAATTTATTTTAAGGAAACGTATTTACCAGGTGCCGTTAAAGACAGGAAGGCATTTTTAACAAAGCTGTTTCAAACCCTCTAGTTTTGTTTTTCGTCACTATATGAGTTTACCTTACAGACAAAAAGTTATTAACTAAAAAACAAAAATTACCACATGAACATGTCTGTGAAGGTTCTCAGTCATCCAGGTCATCGTAGACTAAGGAGCTTGGAAAGAAAAGTGTCTGGACTTCTTTGAGTTGCTTGAAGATGTTTCACCTCTCATCCGAGAAGCTTCTTCAGTTCTAAGGGTCAGTGGTGGAGAGTCCCAGATTTAAACCCAGTGGGAGTTCCCCCCCGCAAAGGGAGACAAAGGACCCCCTGATGATCCTCTACCTAATCACATGAGCCAAGGTGTGAAAGCGGGTGTGGGTCCCAATCATCCAGGGTTTCGGGTGCCATTGTCCAAGGACACATCTGCTTTTGTGTATCTTTTGCTCGTTTCTCCTCCTCATCTTTTCTCTTTTTTCTAAACTGAGCACCTGATGGCTTTGAACTTTTCTTGTACATCTTCCACTGGTTTTAATTTTGCACTCCAGTATCAACACCCATTACCCAACTCAGGGATCACCACAACATAACGTAACAGACCTACACCTTAGTTCACAGATTCACTTTGTCTAGGGTTTATTTCTGGGATTTCACACAACCCTGGATTCAAATCATGAATACATAATGGGCTTGGATTTACAACATTATGAATGAAATGTGCTCTATTTCCCTTTCGACGTGTGTGAGACTTTAAATCATCAAACTTTAAATTATAAATTTTAAATTGTTGTTCATCCCTTTACCCCTGGTCCTAAAGTGTATATTTATTTTCTTACTCTTCTTATATATATTGTTTGTTTACTTGCACTGCTGTAACTGGAGCCTCGTCGTCTCGTCTCTCTATATACTGGACTGTATGTAGCGGAGATGACAATAAAGTTTACTTTGACTTCAGCAGCGAGCAGGCACACCGAGGGCTCTCGCGCTCACTTTTCGCGTATAGAATTTCAAAAAAACATCGGTGCAAATGATAAGTCTGTATTATAATGTGTTGTGTTTGTTGGTTTGTTTTTATTTTGTTTCATTTTGCGAGTTGGATTTTTATCGACAGAATTTCTAGGCGTAGCCAAGCGGCAGAATGCTTTCACTTGGGTGGTCTCAGGATCTCATCTCAGTGGTTCTGTTGGCTTCATCGGGTGATGGCCTCCAGCTTGCTTTGGAACGGTGGGAAACGGTGGGAACGAGAAACAGTACCTACAAATCCAATGCCTTGGTCCTCAGCTGGAAAAGGGTGGAGTGCCCACTCCGGGTCAGGGACGAATTCCTGCCCCAAGGAGAGGGGTTTAAGTATCTTGGGGTCTTGTTCACGAGCGACGGGAGAAGGGAAATCGACAGACGGATTTGGTGCTATGGCCACAGTGATGCGGACGCTGTACCCATCTGTTGTGGTGAAGAGAGTGCTGAGTGTAAAAGCGAAGCTCTCAATTTACCGGTTGATCTATGTCCCTACCCTCACTTATGGTCTTGAGCTGTGGGTAGTGAAAGAACGAGATCAACGAGACATTCGGGAGGGGCTCAGAGTAGAGCCGCTGCTCCTTCACAGCGAAAGGTGCCAGTTGAGGTGGTTTGGGCATCTGACAAGGGTGCCTCTTGGGCGCCTCCTGGGTGAGGTGTTCCAGGCATGTCCCACCAGGAGGAGGTCCCGGGGCAGACCCACGAAGAGATTACATCGCTTGGCTGGCCTGTGTGTTCCCCCGGACAAGCTGGAAGAGGTGGCTGGGGAGAGGGACTTCTGGGCTTCTGTGCGTAGGCTGCTGCCCCCACTACCCGGCCCTGGATAAGCGGGAAAAAAATGGATGGATGGATGGGTTTCTGAAATAAATTTTTTCGTAGAAATAATTCATGCTTGTGTTAATAATTATGTACTACTTGTAGTTACAATTAAGTAGAATTTTTATCAACAGATTTTCTGTGCTTACAGCACGTCATTTTGTGTTCCAAGAGCAGTACAATTCTGAGATAAGTAAAATCACCAAGTTTAGATTCAGGAAACAGAAACTATCTCTGCTTTTTTATCAGGCTTCGCTGAACATTCCTGGAATATACATGTCTTCTTACCCACATGCTCTGAGTCAGTCAGGTCTGTCTTACTCTCTTCTGTCTCTTCTCCCTCTCACACTCAGCAGGTTTTAGATGTCTTTCCCAGAGCCTGTTGAAGGTTTCCTTTTGTTAAATGGGAGTTTTTTTTTTCCACTATCACCATGTTCTCCTCATAGGGTTCAGTGCACATTTTGTAACGTATTCTGTTACATTACTCAATGAGAGTAACGTATTCTGAATACTTCGGATTATTTAATATATTATCATGCTATTTACAACTACATGAATATACTATTAATGTGCGATTTATTACTATTACTGAGGGTTACTCGCCATACCAATACCAACTAGATGTTTAAATCTTAATATAAAATGAGTAACAGTGGGGTGGACGTTAGGTAAGGCTGCACTTTTTGCAGCGATTTCCTATAGAAAACTATTCCACGCGTATATAAAACAGGCTCCGGCTCCGAGCTGTAGTAAAGGGACCTCTGGCTAATACGTCGGATTCCATGTCGGGCTCATAGCCAAAAACTAGCTTTACTTTGTTGTCTGGGTCAAATTTGCTAGCGAGACACAGGAGAGAGGCGTTGAAGGGCTGCTCCAACGGAACCTATTGTTTCGGAGGAAAACACAAACACAGCGTACAGTCGAGTCTTAATAGCTTACTAACAACTGGACTCGTCAGACACTCTTTTTGGCTGCAGTGGTTATTAATATATTTACATGCTTCCATCTCCCGTTACTGGTCGGTGACGACTCGTACTTTTCCACTCACCTTTTTCTCCCTCCCTTGCACTCACAGACACAACGGGTATGGCAGTCCATTCTCCCTGCAGCACAGACTACAATGCCCATGATTCTACACTCTTTAAGGCTACGGCTGTAACACTCTGCCTATTACCTTCATATTAAACATGCCATGCAGAGTGTTACTCCCCTCGAGTCTTAATAAAGCTCAACTTGTTCTTTGGTTTTAAACTGACATTTATTTCGGACAGGAGGATTCTTCGACATGCCTTAACATGTAATGATGTCCAACCACAGCCGATACAATGCCGTCAGAACTCATTGGCCTCACTCAAAGGGAATAAAAACTTTAATCCTCACGTCGTGGGGTAGTCCAAAACACTCTTCACAACTTTCTGTAGACGTGCAAACCTCGTGGCTCGTCTCTTAATTAGCTTGCTGAGTGTGCCCACCAAGAAAAATGCCCTCTCAGCAACAACAGACGGAACGATAGAAAAGGTTCCTATCTAATTGCACAGTTAGCACAAATACACATTTTAAACATATAAATCTAATGAACAGAACATGAATTACTATTTATTTATTACCTCTTAATATTTCAAATACTAATTGTTTCAACATTAAATCCAATAAAATGAACTTAAATGTGAGAGTTGCTTTTGACGGCAGCTACACTCCCACCAAATCACTTGTGATTTTCACCCATGAACTTATGAAATGTACACTAATCTGCTTCTAATAGTGTCACAGTCTTGTGTATAGGTCTGTCAAGTAGAACTGGTTTACTCAGTCTCTTTCCCTGGTCATCTAACAATGAGTCACTCATTAACAGTTGCACTTTGCGTATACATCCATCTTCACTCGGGTGTATGGCAACAACTTTGGCCAACTTCCAGTCGTTTCTTGCTGCTTGGTCATCTTGTACGATCACTATGTCATTGACCTTTGCATTTCTGTTTGTTTTGTGCCACTTTTGTCTTTGTTGTAGGCTCAATAAGTATTCTTTCACAAATCTGAGAAGTCTTGCCATCGCTTTGACCAACCTTGACCAACTGGAGAATTTCTGAAAACGTTCTGCCAAAGAATCTGTTTCCGTAGTTGTATGGAGTACACCAGCTTTGCGTACTTCTGGATCCTCTGCATCAAGTTTTCCCACCTCGACTTCTCCGTGGGGAAGTTTCTTTTGCCAAAGAAAACTTGGACCGCTAAACCAGTTGGAGGTAATGAGGTCTTTGGCCTTCAGTCCGCGCGACGCATGGTCAGCTGGATTGAGATCTGATGCCACAAACTTCCATTGCATCGGTTGAGTGCTTTCTTTAATACGCTGAATGCGATTTGCAACGAAAACATGGAACCGTCTTGCATCGTTGTTGATATATCCCAAGACAACTTGAGAATCTGTCCAGAAGAATTCTTGGGCATCTTCTAGCTCCAACTCTGCTTTGAGCATGTCACTAATCCGCACTGCTACAACTGCTGCAGACAGCTCCAATCTTGGCACCGTAGTAACCTTTGTGGGTGCTACTCTGGACTTGGCAAAGACAAGAGAGCAGTGAACTTGTCCTGCTTCACTGACAGCTCTCAGGTACGTACAAACACCATACCCTGAAACACTTGCGTCTGAGAAATGGTGAAGCTCGTACTTCTGAACTGGTTGAAAATCTCTTGGCACGTAACATCTGTCAATTTTGACATGTGCTAGATTTTTTAGATCCAACAACCAGGACTCCCACCGTGACTTCAGATCGCTTGTGAGTGGTTCGTCCCAATCTGCTTTCTCACGACACATCTGCTGTAGTATCTGCTTCCCAAGTAGAACAAAAGGTGCCACAAAGCCAAGTGGATCGTAAATAGAGGCTACCGTGGACAACACTCCTCTTCTGGAAAGTGGCTGCTCGTTCACAACTACTCGAAACTGGAAATGATCCGAGTCGATGCACCATTTGACACCTAGGGCTCTTTCAATTTGTTGCTCGCCCAGTGACAAGTCTTTTCTTACTGTTTCTGCACAATCTTCTTCCGGCAGCGAATTAAGTACTTGCTTACTGTTTGAAACGAACTTGTGAAGTCGCAAGCCTCCTGTGCTGCAAAGTTCCTTTGCTTCCTTCACCAAACGAATTGCCTCTTCTTCTGAGTGGAAACTGATAAGACCATCGTCCACATAAAAATTTCGCTCAATGAACCTTATGGTAGCTTCACTGAACTTGCCTTGACCTTGTGCAGCAATATACTTGAGACCAAAGTTCGCACAGGCTGGGGAAGAAGCAGCTCCAAACAGGTGTACGCGCATGCGATAGACAGATGGAGCAGAGTTGAAGTCCCCATTGTCCCACCACAAGAAGCGAAAGTAATCTTGATCTTCTTCTCTGACTCTGAATTGATGAAACATGCGCTCAATGTCGCACATCACTGCAACTGGACCTTTCCGAAATCGACACAGGACCCCCACCAGAGAGTTGGTTAACTCTGGCCCTGTAAGCAGGTAGTCGTTCAAGGACGCTCCTTCGTACTTTGCTGAACAATCAAACACCACTCTTATTTTGCCAGGCTTTTGTGGATGATACACTCCATGGTGTGGAATGTACCAGGCAGGGCTTTTGTCCAGGTCTACAGAGGGAACTCTTTCTGCATCACCACGCTCTATAGTCTCTCTCATGCACTCTGTGTAGTCTTTGTGGTATTGGTTGTCCTTCTCAAATCTTCTCTTCAAATATTTGAGTCTGTGTTCTGCACAGCTCCGGTTGTTTGCCAGATTTGGTCTGTCTTCCTTAAATGGCAAAGGTAACTCACAGTGTCCATCTGCTTTCATCTTCACTCCTTCTTCCATTATGGAGATGAACCTTAAATCTTCTTGTGAGAAGTGTGAGTCTTCCACCTTTCTTTCATTGAAGTCGGACTCGAGCACTTTAATAACATCTGCGGATGTGACCACCTCTTTGACTTGTGTGCGACAGATGTATTGCACTTCTTTGACCAACTGTTCAGCTGACTGACTGGGTGTCACATCCTTGACAATGATTTTGTGGCTACATCCTATGGCGTCCCCATAGTCAACACATGGATTAGTTCCTCCAACTATTGTCCAGCCAAGGTCTGTTCTTTGGGCAAAAGGTTCATTATCTTTTCCTGCCACAACTTCTCTGGGTACCAACACTTGTGAGCAATTGTAACCAATGAGCAGGCCTACTTCACATTCAATCAGTGGAGCAATTTCTTCAGCCAGGTGCTCCAAGTGTGGCCACGCTCTTGCTGTCCTTTGTGTGGGAATATGACTCAAATTCGCAGGAATAAACTCTCTTGTATATGTCACAGGAAGAGGAATTCTCCTTGAAGAATAGAAACCTCTGACTTGTAATCCAGACAACCTTTGACTTGGTACTAAAGTATCTTTAGAAGACATTGTCGAGAGCTTTAACTGCACACATTTCTTCTCTGCATCCAGAGCATCTGCCTTTTCTTTCAAGACGAATGTCGTGTCACTTTGGCTGTCAAGAAGAGCATAGAGAAGAATCTCATGTTCAGGATTGCTTGTTGTAGATAACCAAACTGGAATGATTGTAGATGTGAGATTACTTCTGTCACTTTGAATCACACGGTTTGATATTGCTTCACTTGGTGCTTCCTTGGGTTTGGTTTCTCTACTCTCTTTACTGTCTTCCATCTCTTTTATTTGTGGTTCCTTGACACTTTCTTTCTCTTTCCTTGTCCTTGAGGATTTGTCTCGTTCTTCATGCAAACATGTCGGGTGTTTCCCTTTACATGTGTCACACATCTTTCTCTTTTCACATTTCTTTGATTGGTGTCCAAAGCCTAGACATCCAAAGCACAGTCCCTTGGTTTGCACAAACTTGACTCTTTCACTCAAGACCTTGTCCATAAACTTCCTACATGTGTGAATGCTATGATTTGAGTTTTCACAAAACACACATTTTTTTGTGGTGGACGTCTCTTCTGCTGCACTCACTAGCACCTTTGCTCCAACACTTCTTGTCTTGGAAGATTTCGTTTTCTCTGAGTCACCTGCTTTGAGTGCATGAAGCGACGTTACAGGATTGCACGCAATCTTGGCCTCTCTCGCAATGAAGTCAACAAAGTGGCTAAATGTTGGGAAAGAACCATCTTGCTCTTCAATTTCAATGACCTTTCGATTCCATCTCGCTGACAACCAATCAGGTAGCTTGCTTAGCATTCTCTGATTCTCATTGCAGTCGTTCAAAACTTCAAGACCTTTAACCTGAAGCATGGCTGCTTCACATCCTCTGAGAAAATCTGAAAATTCGCGAAGTTCAACGCTATCCTTGTTACCAATCCTTGGCCATGATGTCAACTTATCTCTGAAAGCTTTGGTGATTACAAATGAACTTCCATATCTTTCCTCCAAAGTGTTCCATGCTGAGTAATAAGCACGCTCGGTTCCCAACAGAAAATAACTCTCAACAGCCTTTCTCGCCGGTCCTCCAACATACTTGTGAAGATAGTAAATCTTTTCATTCACTGGGATGTTCTTTCTGTCTATCAGCATTTGAAACGACAATTTCCAATCCTTGTACTTGAGAGGATCTCCGTTGAAGACTGTAGGTTCTGGTACTGGTAGGCGACTTATGTGAATGGATTCAGCTAGAGCTTGGGCCAATGTTGTGGTACTATCTTCATGTTTGCTTTCTCTTGGTTGTGACCTTGTGATGGCTTGTGGCATATCAAACGGCTTTGCATTTGCATTAAGTTGCGAATGTGCAAACTGACTCATCGGTTTGGATGTGACATTTCTCCGTTTACTCCTTTCGTGCAGAAGGTCTGATATTTCTTCATCTGAGTTTCCTTCTTCATTGTACACTTTCAGACGTGCTTTAGCAGCATTCATTTTCTTTACTGTTTCTAGCCTTTCAAGCTCTCTTTGCTTTTGCTCTAAGGCCTTCTGTTTCTCAGCATTCTCTGCTTCAAGGATTTCAAGTGCCTTTCTTTCACTTTCCATTTCCTCCATAATCTTCAGAGTTGCTTCAGTAGCCGCAAGCTCTGCAGCTGCTTCTTGCCTCTTTACAGACAACTTACTTGAGCATCTTGATTGCCTGCTATTTGAACTCTTAGATCTTTGCGAGGTTGCAGAATTGAATGCTGATCCTACATCACTCCAGTGAACTAATCTCCCAGAAAGTTCTTCGTCTTCTTCTGCTGCTAATTTTTCTTGAGTTAGCCTTATCATCTTCTGAGAAACAGCATCACAGGTGTCCACTCTGCGGCGAGTGTCTGCATCAGGAGTTTCATGATTGCGCAGTTCATCATAAACTTGTTTCACTTCTGCCGAGGTATGTTCAACTCGGTCAATAAGCTCTTTAAGTTTTGCACTAACAGGTTCTTCAAGTGCTTTTTTGCCTTGTTTTGCCACAACTTTCCACTTTTCATAACTGACTTTAAAGCGAGCTTGAAGCTTGTTCACCTTTTCATCATGTAGTGCTTGGCCCCTTTCAGTGAACTTCTTAACTCTTTGACTTTTCCTCAAACTTCCTTCTTCAGTAGCTTTACTTGTGCATGGTTCTTGCAAACTTTCTTGCTCTTCAAAAGCTTCTTGCTGCTCCACAGCTTCAGCGTCACAGCCTTCTTGCTCCATGTCACAGACAGTCAGAGGTGTTATACTACACTCAAGTCACCTAGGTCCACTTAAATTGCTTTACTTTAAAGACTCAGCTTAAATATATGTCACCATCACTTAAACAAAAATAATAAATTGTTCTTCACTTGTAGTTAAACAGAACATAACCTTCAATGTCAAACAAAATACTATAATGTGACCTTTAAATATCTAATGCAGTCTTAAAAATAAGCAAAACCCTTATAATCAACTTAAACGTACCTTAATTGCAGTTACTTAGCATAAAAAACATGAACTTAAACTTTTACTCCAAAACCACCACACTTGCCCTTTCATTGCTTGACAGAGTCCCTTTAAGATGAGCTAAAGAAATCTACTCTCCACATTTAACTTGTATAAACGTGTTACTTATTTGTAGCTTAAACAAGCTGCACCACTGGACTCTGGTTGCCTTATGGGATGTCTGTGTGTGTGTTTGGGTGTCTTTGATGCTTGAGAGAGAGACGCGAGCTTAACCACGTGACCCAGCGCGCTGTCGGCTCAGCTCCGCTCCCACTCGGCTCCGCTTGCTCGGCTGTCGGCTCGGCTCCGCTGCCACTCGGCTCCGCTCGCTCGGCTGTCGGCTCGGCTCCGCTGCGGCAGACCTCTTTCTCCTTCTCTCTCCTCCAGCACGAAGCAGGCTGAGTTCTGACTGTTACTCCCCTCGAGTCTTAATAAAGCTCAACTTGTTCTTTGGTTTTAAACTGACATTTATTTCGGACAGGAGGATTCTTCGACATGCCTTAACATGTAATGACGTCCAACCACAGCCGATACAATGCCGTCAGAACTCATTGGCCTCACTCAAAGGGAATAAAAACTTTAATCCTCACGTCGTGGGGTAGTCCAAAACACTCTTCACAACTTTCTGTAGACGTGCAAACCTCGTGGCTCGTCTCTTAATTAGCTTGCTGAGTGTGCCCACCAAGAAAAATGCCCTCTCAGCAACAACAGACGGAACGATAGAAAAGGTTCCTATCTAATTGCACAGTTAGCACAAATACACATTTTAAACATATAAATCTAATGAACAGAACATGAATTACTATTTATTTATTACCTCTTAATATTTCAAATACTAATTGTTTCAACATTAAATCCAATAAAATGAACTTAAATGTGAGAGTTGCTTTTGACGGCAGCTACACAGAGGCCTGTCCTTCCTGTTGCGTGAGGTATTCACTGAGCATGCAGTCAGTTGGGGCCATCTTCCTGATGTATTCGTAGATGTTCGTTGTCTCATCCTGGACTGTGGTGCTGACACTCACCAGTCAGCAGTTGGTGGCTTACCAATTGTCTGACACTCACCCTGGCCTGTATGCTAAGCATACCGCTATGATGCCTGACAGGAGCTTCCATGTGGTACTGAGGCAGGTTATTGGTTGGATGGGACCGGTCCCTTCTGTGGGTCCCTGAGGATCAGGACTCTCAAACCTTCAGTTAGCATTCTGGATGTCTCTCGTCAGCTAGGAACTGGGTCATTTGTACTGCCAGACGCTCATGAAGTCCAGTCAGCTTCTTCAACCAGTAGACGTGAACCATGATGGGGCCTGGTGCTGTCCAGCTCTTCATACTGGAGACCCTTTCTTGAATGTCTGCCACGTTGAGGGTTACTGGTCACTATTCAGGCAGGTTGCTGTGGTCTGCCCTCAGATCCACTAGCCACTGAGCATTTCCATTATGGGTTGTGTCCTTCTCCCATATGCTCTTCCAGTACTGCTCCATCTCCAGCCTTGGTGGTGCTGTTCTCATATTGTTTCTCTGCCTCTGAGAGTACACCTTGGCTGGTTCCATGGAGATCAGCTGGTTTATTCTCCTGCCTTGTATCTTTGGTGTACCCCTTCAAGTGGCTGGCCAGGGCTGTGAGTCATTGCTTGGCAGTTTCCAAGGCCTCAGGTATGGACAGCTTGCTGTACTTCTCAGGCAGCTTCTTTGTCACATCTTTCTGCAGCTCCGATAGTTGGCTAACCTCCCTCTGTGCAACCTTGATCTTAGCCTCTAGTATCCTTCTCCATGGAGGGCACTGCTCCTTGTGGCTATTCAACTTGTAGCCTAGCAACTCACTGATCACTGCTGCCATAGTGTAGACCAGCTTGTTATTGTCAGTAATGGTGGCAGTAGGTATCGTCCATAGTGCTGCATTCACATTATCTAGTAGACCTTCTGAGGGTACTTTACATAGTCTTGATAACCGGCTGCGGAAGATCCAGGTTTCAAGCTTTGCCATGACCACATTTTCACATAGGTGTTACTACTGTCCAGGTGTGTGAGGGTTGTGTGAAGAGCTGTTATTATGGCATCTTCTGTCTACCTGTTTGCCTTGTATGCAAACTGGTATGGATCGAGGTCCGCAGGGATTACAGCCGAAGTTTGTGACATGATACGTTTCTCAAAACATTTGGTGATTATGGGTGTTAGAGTAACTGAACGATAGTCATTCAGGCAGCTGACTGTTTTTTGTTGGCACTGTAATGATGCTGGCTGACATCATTCCGGCTGTGAGAGGTTGAAGATGGTGGTGAAAACCTCTGCTAATTGGTCTGCAAATGCTTTAAGCACTCTTCCTGCTACTCTGTCAGGACCAGCTGCTTTCCTCGCATTGACTCTGCGTAGTGTGGTTCTGACCTGATGTTGCTCCAGCTGGATGGGGGCATTGTTTCTCTCTGAAACAGAGAGAAACAGTTCCTGTTCTATTGGTCAAAGAGGGCGAAGAACTGGTATAGGGTGTCAGGTAAGGTGATGTCCGGAAGGTTTGTTTTGTGAGATTGTCTTTGTAGCCAGTAAGTGTCTTGATCCCCTGCCACATTTTTCTTGGTTGTTTGTGTTAAAGTGTTCCTCACTGCACTGTTTGTATTCACGCTTAGCTTGTTTAATCCACTTAAGCCTTGGTATACCTCTTTGTATTTCTTTCTTTGGTTCTCGTTTGGCTCTTGGCAAAGGCGGTCGCACTTTTCTCCTCTCCTCCTCTCCCTTATCTTCCCTGCTTAGCCTCTTGTGTCCTTGTCTAGTCTCGTGTTTTTTGTATTACTTTTCCCTGGAACACTCTCTCACAGTCTGTTCTTTAAAACCTAAAAGAGGAATTATGGATTTGATCAACTGGTCCCTGAATGCAATTGACACCCTTTTCTCAACGAAAAGTCTGGGTTTGGGTGAACCTGAGTGTCCTGGAGGTACTTTCCCTGCTGGATACACAATGGACGGGTGGCAAAAATGGAGAATCGTGTGCCTAGCGGGACTGTCAATCGAAGACGCTGAAGATATCTGCCTATTCAGAACCATGATAACAGGGTTCTTGCTGATAGGAGCTGGCTTGACACTGGCTTATCGAAGAGTTAAGAAAGCGGAAGCAGCTGTTCAAACCCCCACAAGGCTGCACATTGGGATTGAAACGATGGGACGAGGCATGAGTTCTCAAAATGGGCTCTCTGAGTGCAGCACGGATAAGATCTTGGAGAAGCTTGCGACTGCCGTGAACACTCAGAATAAAACCTCTGAGTGCAAACTGGATCACATCATGGAGAAACTCACGGCTCTCCAACGGGAGATTGAGTGACCAGTGTCGGACTGTTAGAACAGCTTTGTGAGGTTTTTTTGTGGAAAGCCCACTATCGGTTGTTCACAGAAAACTCTATAACTGATATCGTGGTTTAATGTTGTCTCAGACCAACAGGTGGAGGTGAAGGTGGAGGAAGGGTCAGACTCTGTCATCCTGCCCTGCAAAACAACAGCTGACCTTCCTGAAGACACCACAGTGGAGTGGACTCGCTCTGACCTGGAGCAGATAGTTGTCCATGCGTATTCAAACAGAAGTGACCTCTTTAAGAAACAGGATAACTTTTACTGTGGTCGCACAAAGATGAACAACGACCTGCTGAGAACTGGAGACCTCAGTCTGACCTTGAAATACCCCACACAGAGAGACGGTGGAGGATACATCTGTAGCATCTACAGGGACAAAGACATCTTGAGACAGAAAGTTGTGATGAACTATGTCAGAGGTCAGTGCAGTAGAAACAGATCAGAGGTTAGTATAGTAGACTGAGGTCAAAGGTCATGTATTTCTTTTTGTTTCTCCACAGAACGGTTTCCATCCTGGGCCACAGCTCTCCTGGTTCTCCTGGTTCTTCTTGTGGTGTCTGGAGGTCTTTTATTTCATTTCCGGCACTATTTCATGTCAGGTGAGTGTCTCCTACTACACTACCCATAATGCCAATGGTTAGCAGGTGGCTCCTTGACTGTGGCTCACACAAATTTGTTCCAGAAGCTGAAGGAGTTGAAACAGCCAATCAAAAATATGATATGGCAACATGTGACATTTGGTTGTTAGGAAGAGGGGGCAGTTTTAGGAGTGACGCTTGCGAGAGAAAGCGGGCAAGCGAAAGAGATAGAGAGAGCAAGTTTTCATATGTAAGACATTAGTGACGTTTAGCGTGTTTGGAGGCTTTAGTTAGTGTGTTGTTAGTTATTGTTTTGTAATGTGTGTTAGTTATAGTGCTGAATGTCACAGTTGCTCCAAAGAAGCCACCACAGGCAGATTGCAGTCTAAACGCTGTTTCCACCTGGAAAACTGGACTGATACACCTCCTGCTGTCAGACCTTATAATTGACTTTAAGCTCCACCATTTCTGACAGTTTTAGATCCTTTTGTATATTATTTGGAGAAATAAGGTCAACGTATTAAAAAGCTTTTTTTTCTAATTCTGTTCTGAGTGCGGTCACAAACATTTGTATGATACAGTGAGAGCATCGGCTGTATTGACTGTGGTTTATACACATACAGACACAGAAAGAAGAAGGAAGAACCCCAAGCAGGGATTTATAGATAAAAACCAACCAATAGGGAGATCTGCAGATATTCAGAGTTGGCCATTTAGCAGCAGTATACAGAGAACAGTGATATACACAATTTCCACAGTTAGTAAAAAAACGCATAAAGCACAATAATTGACAGTATCCAACCTGTTAAGGGGAAGGCCTCGATGGGGACTGGCGATGGCTCCTGGGCTGGGCAGAGCCCCATGTACTAATGAGAAGTGAAAAATTGAAAGAAATTAAAAAAGGGGCCACGGAAACAAGAACGAACAGCTCGTAGAACCAGTGGGGGTGGGGGGTCATATATAGATGAAAACCGGAAGAGGCGTGCTTGGAAGTGTGCTCCCGCTCCTGAAATTCAGATAATTTATCTCCAATTATGTGCATTTAACACCATACTAGGCAAAGTTAAATGGGTCTGAACCAAATCAAACTGCAATGGTTCTAATATAGAGCCCTGTGGAACGTCTTTTGCTACTTCCAGAAAACAGGAAGAAGACAAAGCATCGTGGACACCTTGTGTTCTAGCTGACAACAAATTTCATAAAGAACTTACAGCATTTGCAGTTAGACCAATATTGTTTAGTCTGCTTATTAAACTGGCAGGTCCAAAAAGTTAATTTGTTCAATAATAAGGTTTAATAAGCAAACTTAAATGCTTAAACTAAAAAAAACATTATTTAGATATGGAACAAAATGTCCACAGTTTAAACAGTTTAAAATGCCACATTTTTCAGTAAAGTACATGAGTCTTTTAAATTAGAAGCTGAAATCTTGGTGGTTATAACCCCTTTATAAGATTTTGTTATTTTCCAGATTTTTTTAGGATGATATGATGTTTAGCAATTTTTGAAAGAGAATTCTGATTTTGCCTTTTTAATTAAGGAGTTTGAATGACTTGACTTGAATGACTTCTGAGCTGTCTAAAGCCAAATTGCTTCAGATTTAGATTATCTGGGCTGACCTCATACAGCATCCTTTTGAATGAGGAGACTGGACAGCTGAAAAGAAAACCAACCATGGTCAGAGGGCCCGGTGGCGCCAGTGTTCGGCAGCCTCGCCTCTGTCAGTGCGCCCCAGGGTGGCTGTGGCTACAATGTAGCTTACCATCACCAGTGTGTGAATGGGTGGATGACTGGATGTGTAAAGCGCTTTGGGGTCCTTAGGGACTAGTAAAGCGCTATATAAATACAGGCCATTTTACCATTTTATTTATATCATATTTAGATTCATATTTACCGTATTTTCCGCACTATAAGGCACACTTAAAATCCTTTAATTTTCTCAAAAATTGTCAGTGCGTCTTATAATCCGTGTGCCTTATGTATGAATTCTGGTTGTGCTTACTGACCTTGAACTGATTTTATGTGGTACACGGCACTCAAAAATCTGACAAAAAATGATTTACTAGGACTTTGGTAAGCTACGAAGCTTGATGGGTTGTCGGAGCATTACGGCTGTAGTCAGGAGCCTCGCAGAGTCATAGTGATCTGCGTCCAAAACTCCTTTGACTTCAGGTCGTAAAGTCCAACAAACACTGAGGCACACTGAGAGTTAAAAACTATCTATATTCTTTCATCTTTAATAAAATGATCAGATTTGCTACTCAACTAGATGTACCAATTAAATTTAACATCCAGGCATCCATAAAAACAGAATTTATTAAATTTTACGGAGTTAGAAGTTAGCAGGAAGTAAGCTCGCTGGTTTCACTAGTTACCTAAACATGATATAGCATGTTGTGACTGAGAGATTTCTAGAAAAAAAATAAAACGTACAGCTCTTCTATCACTTCCAACATAAATGAAGACAGAAAACTACACAACAGTAATTTGTGTAGGGTTACTGAAGTTGGACTAGCTGGTATATAATGCTGTGCTATGTGATTGCTAGCAACACAGCTATGTTAGCATGACATAAACACAGTAAAGCTGGAGGATCAACGCTAACTTTTTTCCACTCGATAAAAGTTCCCAATGGTTTTTGACAAATGCAGTAGCATGGAAAGATGCTGTAAACGGACCAAACTTCAGTCAGGGTTAGGGTTAGGTCAGTCAGGAGATCAACAGCAATAATCCACCCACAATACGAGGTTAGTCATTAAGATGAGATAAGATAACCTTTATTAGTCCCACACGTGGGAAATTTGTTTAATTACAGCAGAAAGTGGACAGTGCAAAGTTACATAGCAATAGTTATAAGGAGTTTAATGTGCCTTATAATCGGCTGCGCCTTATATATGAAAACAGACCTGTTCATTGACAGTGGACCTTATAATCGTGCCTTATGGTCCGAAAAATATGGTATATAATGTTTCCACTGCCAGGTCTACATCAGTAATGAGGTGGATCCTAAAATCTGGAGATTTTGGGAACTTAAATTGTCTGACTGCAGCGATCACACAGTGGGCACTCATATTATTTGGAAAAAGCACCAATATGGGCATGTTAGGTAAACAATGTGATTTATTTCTATATACACGTCCCAGATCGATGTGATAAATTTAGTAGCAGAAGGGCATCTGGACTTTTATGTCTTTAAGACATGCCTGTAACTGATTTAACAAATGGGTATCATCTGCATGACATCAGTGCAAATCAATAAATAATTTTTATTTTTATAATTGCAGGGTCTATCTTACAATACATATATTTATATATATATATATATATATATATATATATATATATATATATATATATATATATATATACACGCACCATTAGACTACTGTTGTTGTTGGCGCTGTATGAATAGAACTTACTTGACGAAAACTAATTTTACATGAACAGATTACAATCTATCAGATAAATATGATTCAAACCACTGCAGTGCATTTCCTTTAGTAACTCTGGTGTGTTCTTGTCCTTTTAGTAAAATGTTGTGGTCTACACTGAGGTCCAAGCACACAGAGGTCCCGTAGGAAAATTGTCCGCAGAAATTAGTCCTCTGCATTTAACCTATTCACTCAGTGAAGCAGTGGGCAACCTGGGGAGCAGTGTGTGGAGATGGTACCTAACTCAGGGGTACCTCAAGGTAGCCGTTCAGTAGATTTCAAACCCGGGCTTTACGATCATGGGAAGATCACATGATCATAGAGTCATAAGGAGGTTATGACCACGTTATAAGGAGAACATTAGTAACCTTCACTAAAGCTCATGTTGTGCTTTGTTGTCCTCTCAGTCCCCTGGGTGGGGGTGGATTCAGGCGTGGAGTCTGTCCAGCTGATCTGCAAAACCACAGTTTGTCTGCCTAAAGATGCTAAAGTGGAGTGGAAGGACAAAAAAAACAGGAAGGTCCACGTGTATGAGAACGGCTCTGACCAGCCTGAAGAACAGGACGATAAATACAAGAACCGAACAAAGATGAAGAGAAACTTACTGGAACCTGGAGACCTCAGTCTGACCCTGAAACACCCCACAGATGGAGACAACTCCACCTACACCTGCACCGTCTACAGCAGGGAGGGAAACATCCTGATGGAGAAACAAGTGGAGCTGAAAGTCAGAGGTCAGTGCTGTAGATACAGGTCAAAGGTCAGAGGTCAGACTCATGATGGTGGTTCAGTCTCAGTGGGCTCCATCCAATAATGTTTCAGTGTTAGCATGTCTGATGTTTGTGGCTGTTTTGGTTTTTATTTGATTTCCAGCCAAATGTAAAAGCTTCAGCAGATGAACTGTAGGAGCAAAGTTCATGTGTGAGACTTCATCTGAAAGGTAACATCTTCTAGTTTCTGAACATGTGTTTGTTTAGCATGTGGCTAAAACACAGGCTAAGCTAAGTCAGTTCAAATATCAGTAAAAACCTTCTTTGGTCCTCATCTATAATCAGTCATATCTGAGTCACAATAACTAGAAGATGATTTCTAGCAGAGCTGTGAAAATCTCCACATCCTTTCTCTATGTTATCATCCAAAGCCGTGTGAAGTTTCAGAGCTCTGCAGCTAACAGAGACTTTCAGTTTGCTGCTCTCTTCCTCTGACAGCTCCATTCTTAGGGAGCGTTAGTTCTTTTTCACTTTATTCCACTTATTCAGTCTGATGTTCTCTGATCTGTTTCTCTTGTTTAGTGTCTTAAATGCTGCCAGTGCCTCTCTTTGCTTTAACCAACCTTTCTCTTTATTTCTGAGCTTTTTAAGGACTTTAACTGATGCATCAACCTTTGAAAATGGAAAGAAATCAGTCAGATTCATGCCTGCATCAAAGTGTCACATGTAGTTCTCCCACATCAGCTGGATTATATCTATAGCAGCAAACAGCAGCTGATCCACAAATCTTTGTCTGTGTTAATAAAGTTGGATCAGTTCAAATAGCTCAAGCCTTTGAATCCAGCTGTGATTGTTGATTTTCTATTGAATGGACTTTTCAAATCCAGCTGTAGGCCTGTGTTTGTGAGCTCATTAACAGCTGTTTATTTAGAGATACGTGGTCCTTACAGGACAGCCACTACAAACATATGATTTTATGAAATATGATGCATTACTGCAGATTCAACACAATAGAAAGGATTTGAAATGAGCTCAGCCTTAAACATGTGCAGCAATAATATTGATCCATAGACACTGATGGGAACATTTTTCTGCACAATAAGTACTTTGACTTTTCAGACTTTATGTCCAATTTGCCAGTACTGCAGTTTTGTGTGTAGTGAGGTGTTTTCATGGTGTTTTATTGGTGCTTTTACTAAAGGAAGGCTTCTATCAAATTCTTCCAAATGTTGTCAAACTGAGCTGTGTGATGAAGTGAGTGTGACAGAAACACTCAGACTGTGTTTCTCTGCTTCATCAAGTCAAATCTGGTCCTCAGAGACTGAATAAAGTCCTGTCCCACTAACAGCAGCTCCAACAGTCTGTTCACTGCTTTCTTCCTGTCAGTCTTCATCTTTCTGCTGCGTCTCCTCTTCACACTGACCACTTTCTATCTAACAGTGAACTCCCAGTGAAGCAGCAGCATTCAGCCTGTTAGAGTCAACACAAATGTCTCCATCCAAGCTCATGCTGTGCTTTGTTGTCCTCTCAGTCCCCCAGGTGGAGGTGGATTCAGGGGTGGAGTCTGTCCAGCTGCCCTGCAAAACCACACTTCACCTGCCTGAAGACGCTAAAGTGGAGTGGAAGGATAACATCTACAACAGGAAGGTCCACGTGTATAAGAACGGCTCTGACCAGCCTGAAGAACAGCACCAGGCGTACAAAGGCAGAACGAAGATGAATGAAGACCTGCTGAAAACTGGAGACCTCAGTCTGACCCTGAAATACCCCACAGATGGAGACAACTCCACCTACACCTGCACCGTCTACAGCAGGGAGGGACACATCCTGCTGAAGAAACAAGTGGAGCTGAAAGTCAGAGGTCAGTGCTGCAGATACAGGTGAAAGGTCAGAGGTCATGTAGGAGTTTATTCTCTAAAAGCTTTTAGTTTGAATCTATTTTCAGTTCATTCAAATAAAATGTATTCTTTGATGTTTTGATCTAAAAGCCAAAAATGTCAGGCGGAGCAACTGTATGTTTAAATGAACAGACTAAGAAGACCATTAAAAATGATCCTAACTTCAAAATAAAAGCCTCTGGCATGATTTGAGTTTGGATCAAATCAATAGTTTTGTTAGTTTAGTCCAAATCAATGTAAATGTATAAATATCAATAGTTTTAAAGCTGCTGAGATCATTCAAACACTTTGATCCAGTCATTTGGATGTTGTCACATCTCAGGGTGGAGCAGCCATGAATATGAGGCTTTTATTGTGAAGGGAAAGAGTAATAAGAGTGAAAATGATGAGTGTGATGATCCAGAGGAGCCCATGGGGTGTTTGTGGCTGGATGCAAAGGTTTGTAGCTCTCCTTGTAAAGAGAAACAGCTTGAAGCTACAGAGGAGCGTCTGCAGAAGAAGACAGGGGAAAGAGGAAGAAGCTGAGGCCGCTGGAGAAAAGACAGGAAAAGAAAATCAGCTTTATTTGTTAGAGGCCGTTTGTTCATCACACTGAAATATTCCCACTTTAGAGACATGAAACAAAGTGAAGTGTGGATTGATGTTTGTCTCAATGCGAGTAATGGAGGCAGCAGGAAACTAACAGGCTGTTTGTTCTGAGAGGTCACATGACTGTTTTTCTCAGCAGAGTCTGATGGATTTGATGAGACCATGAGAGCGGCTTCAGTTCCTCATCAGAAAGAGCTCCTCCCTCTATACCCCAGTAGACTTCTATTAGACTGCTCCAGATTCCTGAGAGTTCACACAGAAAACTTTACAAACAGCCAAAGAAAAACTATTGAAAAGGCTTCAAGATGACAAAGAGCTCTTTCACAGCACATATGAGCCATTAAGAAGTGCACATTTGTGTTTTCCATAGTCCATCATCCAATAATATCACAGGACAAACTGTGAGGTAAAAAGCCTTCAGCTCTTTGTGAATGAAGCAAAAAGACTTTGGTCCTGAGAGATGGTTCAAAACACAATTCAGACCTACCAAAGTATTATTGGTGCCAAACACATGAAGCCTTCAACTTTGTATTTGTCCAGTCAGTGTGGCAATAGAAGTCACTGTGAGGATTTTCAATGTGCTATCAAAGAGCATCCAAACAATCAGGTGAGAATGAAGAGAATTAGTGTGGATGGACAGAAAATCCATATCCAGTGTGATTTAGGAGCCGTTCATATATAATGAGTGAAATGAAAGAAGAGCACAGACAGTAAGAACATGAGTGAGCAGACATTTTGGAGCTGCTGATCCACACAGGGCTGGATGGAAGGAGTGGGAGTTCATGATGGCTCAAAGTCTCTGATCCTAACTGTTCCTGAGCCTCTCCCCCTGCCTCCTCTTTGGATCTTCTCCTCCTCTTCTTCCTTATCTGCCTCCTCCACCACTGCTCTCTCCTCCCTCATCTCCTCCTCAGCTGAACTGAAGTCAGGGCTGTAACATGAGCAAACGTGCAGAAACGACTGAGTCAGCATGTTGTTGAAGTGAGTTGAGTGATTGTGAGCAGATTAGATGTGCGAGCCTCCCCTGTAGAGAAAAGCAAATCTTCTCCAGAGTTTCCCACCTCATGTTTTCCTGTGTCACAGCTGATTGTCAAATCCTGGCTGTCACTAAATGAGTGGTCCAAAGGTGGAAGGAGGAGCACAGTTAGATTGTTCACCTCCTAACCTGTGAAATCAATCAGCTGAATGAAAAACACTGTGATCCTATGAGCTGCTATCAGGGCTGCTCCATTCTCAGGATTCTCATCTGGATGATTGAAGCAGATTATTGATGAAGTCAGCAAACAGCTTTCAAAATGGCTCTTTTTCCAGGGGAACTCCCTGAAATGGAAATCTCATGGAAATGAAGAAGAAGTCCAAAGGCGTGGTTAGGCCCAGACTTGTGGCTGTTTTCAATGTAAAGCCCATGTTGCAGGCAGCTGCTGCTCCTTACTGGCCCACAGTCTCCACTGATGGATGTGTCAGCTCACTTGTACTGTAGCCACGGGGAGAGCGATGGAGAGATGAAGCTGACAACCAGAGGTGTAGTGCTATTTGTTGAAGGAGCCCAGCGCACCGTGTGCCATGTAAGCACAAGTTTCCAGAGATGATTGGACTCTGAAATGATCCATGTTGGACTGAATGTAAGAACAGATCATAAAGTCCTCTGTGTGCCCGTCTGTCTGAGCATCTTCATCAGCTGTTACATATTGCTTCGGTCTCTCTCCTCCCTGGATGTGTCTTCTCTCCGTCTCTCTCATTCTTCCCTGTGGGATAGTTTCCCACTCTCTCTCTGTGACTGTGATGACATCTCTCTCCCTGACTTCTTCTCTCACAAAATAACACGTAGCACATTTTAAATTCTGCTACTTCAGAGTAAACGTCGCAGTTGGAGATATTCAGGGTGACTTTTCCACAAGTTCAGTGTTTCATAAAAAAAACCTTTTTAAAGCCCTGATTCTACTTTGCTGTGTACATGGCCACTGGAGACTACACGGCTGAGGAATCCTTCCTGTTAGACTTCTTTGAAATCTGCTTGAAATCCGCCCGGTAACAAAAAAGGGAAAAGCGGAGGTCAGCACATCCCCTCGCGCTCACTGTCTAATGACATTTACACCGTGACTCACACGGACCCTCAGGAATGAAGGTTTTGTGTCCACTGACATGTTAGAGTGCTTTTAATTTGAAATGCACACAGGAAATGATGTGTTTCCGTAAGGAGTGTACTGCAGTAAGTTTAAGAGAGCAGGGCCAGAACAGACTGATGGATTATTTTGACATCACTGTTTGATTCTTTTATCAAACAGAGGAAAAAGAAAAGTTCTCTTCAGTAGGTGAGGTCAAAGGTTAAAGGTCAATGGAAGGGAAAACACACAGTTCATGTGAATGAACTAAAGGCCTTTATTAAATTCCGTTCTTTTGAATTCTTTCAGCAGCAGAAAAAGACTGGACTCAGAGTGGTCAAAGCTCAAAAAATAATCTTTATTTTACATTTCTGGAAATGGAGTCCTGAACACACGAAGACACAATCTGAGGTCTGAATACAGTAGCAGCCAGCATGGTTATATAGTTTTGCTACGTCACATATAGTTACGATAAAAACAACTCTGGACTGCACTCTGCTTAGTTTCACTTTCTGTCTGCACGCTTCCTGTTCTCTGCAAAAGCATGCAGTTTCCTGTCAGCCTGCGACCTAGTTTATACTCAAAATGGGCCTTTCTTAAACTAAAAACAAACTTTATTAAAAACAAGTAACAATAAGCACTAAATAACAACATATTTATTTTGTGACACCTTCCTCATTGTGATGACCTTTGACTTGCTGCCTGTCATTTTCACTCATTAACATGTGAAAGCAGCAGCTAGCAGCAACTTTTAAGGTGGACTGTTTTCTTGCACGCTACTTAAAGCAGGAGGTGACGTTGGGAAGCAATGAAAGATTTGTCCAGTGTCAGCATCAGATGTAGGACAGATACAGGAACCTCATACAGCACTCACAAGGGGTTCAGATGATTCTACTCCTTGCATATGTAATCAAGTGCACAGACCAGTGGAAACAAGAGAAAATGAAAGTAACTGTGAAGGCAGCAGAGACGTGTTTGCTCTCACAGACGTATCATGTTAATAAGAGACTCGGGAGGACCAGGAGAGAGGACAGGCTGATTATTGTAGACTGCTCAGCTTTTACAGCCTATTTAGCAGAATGTAATCAGAACCAGTGGATGAAACCAGTGCAGTGAAATTAATGTGGTGTGGGAATTTTAATGGTCACAGTAAGCAGAGCAGTCAGTGAAGAATGAATGAAGTTAAAGAAGCTGTGCAGGAGAAGATATTAGAGCAGGGAGTAGGGACAGAGTCAGCAGCTGATCTCAGGATGGTCTCAGATTGGCTGTCAAGTGTTTGTTGATGGCAGGAAGTCGCTTATATTAGTGAGCAGGAAATGTACAAACTGATGAATGTCGATAATTGAAGTTGTTCTGTTTGTAACGCTGTTTTAGAAGCAACAAAGCAGAATAAGAAAACAGAGGGAAGGTCATAAACAAAGAGCTTCTGCTCAATGTTTTCAAATGGTTGATACTGTGTATCATGGCTCTCTCTGAGGTTCATCCCTAACCATACATTTCAGACTCACCACTGTGAGTTATCCTCTCTGGTAGGATGGCCTGCTTTGGCCAGTTGGAGGAACTCTCTTCTATACAGTTTTATTTATAAGGCAATACTCGGATTGCTGCCTTCATACATATTCCCTGCCTGAATTGAAACATGCTGGTCGTTGTTCTCTTCGTCCGCAAGGTTACTTTTTGCTTTCTGTTCTATTTGCCTGAACTGAACTTGGCAAAAGAGCTTTTGTATATTTAGCACCCTTGGCTTGGAACAAACTGCAGAACGACTGTAAAATTACAGAATTCATTCAGTGCTGTTAAATCAAAACTAAGAATCCTTGAGGCCATAACATGCAACTGTTTTGATTGCTTGTTATTTTAATTGAATTTTATTTGTATTTTTTTTCCCGATATTTTCTAAAGCCATGAAGTAAGAACAAAAATAGAGTTCTTAGTCAAAGCTGTGTCCCAGATCTCACACAGGCACTTTTATAAACATATAGCGCAGAAATAAATTATCAGCATTTATTAAATAATAATGCTCCATAAATAAAACATTGTTGTTTGTGTGCATAACAAAAAGCTCACAATTGTGCAGTCAAAATGTAAACTAAAAGACGCTGAGCATAATAAGAAAGACAGACAAATTTCGCAGCTGCTCCGTTCCCAAGTTCTACTGCGTGACTGACAGCCTGGAGTTTCAAATCCGCTTCGTAACCATGTCTCTGAACAGGTGCCATTTGTGGTCCTTATACACACACAATACGGTAATATTACATTGAAACAGAGTACATAAAATTAGTTCAACGCGTTAACAAGCTAACACGTTGACACATTGCAGCCCTCAGTGGGATCTTCCTGGTTAAATAAAGGTTAAATAAATGCATGTGTTCAGACAGGTGGAAAAGCAGTGGGTGGAAGAAAACAGAGGATAATGGTTTCGAAAATTCAAAGGAGAAATGAGGAGCACAGGAAGGAGCAGGAGAGGGGAGAGGAGGTCATATCATGACTCAGATTTGCACTCACTGGTTTAAACAGCACAGTATTAAAAATAGGAAGAGATGCAGGGAACTGAGAGAACTGTGGAGAAGATGAAACCATACAAAATGTTTATGAAATTGTCAGAAGTATCAAGGAGACTGATTCTAAACCTCTGAAACGTGGACGTTAATCTAGATCTTATTTATAAACTGAAAGAGAAGTCAAAGATATCAGGACATGTCTCGTTTTCTAACATGCTGGTCAGGCTGATACTTCAAATGCTGAGAGACACACTTTTCCTGGATGTTGTGGGTAAGACAAACATCTGATTTAGCTGCTTTCACCTTTGTCAGCAGGTCACTGAACTCTCCCAGATCCACAGGATCTTTGACCTTTACAAGTTTGTGAGTCTGTCAGAGAGCGAGATCTCTAAATAATCTCTGGAGAGCCAAAACAGTCCTTCAAACAGTCCCAGACTTTCTTTGATCCAACTTCAGGATGACTGACCTATAGGGATGGGTATCATTTAGGTTTTATCAGATACCGGTGCCAAACCGGTGCTTTTGAAACGGTGCCGGTGCTTAAATGGTGCTTGAACCGGTGCTTAAAGAATGGAGAACACACACTTTGTCCAAAAACCTCTCTTTTGCTGTGAAGTACAGCCAGACTTTTGACCGCTTCGTTTTGGGCATTTTAAATCTGTAGCTCTGCTCTAAAAGAACGTACGTACCTGGCCCCTCGTGCTATCCTTGCAAAAGTTAAATGATTGGCTAGAATCCAAAGTGTATGACATCTCAGTGCTGAGTCCTGTTTCAGCCACTTAGGACGGAGTTTCAGTTCACTGATTCTTTCTGAACAGACGATTTCTGTTCTCAGTCAAACTTTTTGAGACACATTAATGAGATCCCCTCGTGCCAAATGTAATATCAGCCATGTGAGCACTGCCATCTAGTGGCTGTTGAATAATGGCATAATTGGAAGACTGTACCTTTATGCTGTGTGGTGGGTGAGGTGCTGATTGGGGACAAATCAGTCTTTCGTTCTTGAGGTGGTCCTGACCTTGAAATACTCTCATTCCTCAGTGTGAACAGGTCATTTCTACAGGTGTGGTGCTAAAGCTTCATCTGGGTGGAGTCACAGGTGTTTGCTGGTAAACAGCTGACTCTGTAGGCTCTATATCTGGTGCAGCACTCTCTGCTGGTTGTAGTTGCTGCTCTACATACTGCCATGTCCTCTCAGCGGCGTCCTAAAACATGGTTTTCTGTTCTGATTTAACTAGTCTGCTGCAGCTTCAAGGACTCTGGCTTTATCCGCAGCTGCTGCACCTCCTCTTCATACTGGGAGCTGTTCAGTTGTGACCTATATGTGAGCCTTTCCAATCATTATCATCACCTCTGACTCCATTTTAGCATAATTACCTGATCCACGAGCTGCCTCCTCGTTAACACGATGATCCACTACATGGTGATGAGTTCACCGACCTGGTCTCTAGAGTGGATATCTGTGTTATCTTTGTTGTCGTCCATCTCTCGATGCTGCTGTGAGCCGAGTGTCATTGGCAGCAGAGATGATGAGAAGCTCTGAAGTGAAGATTTTTACTATTCTGTCCTTGTTGTGTGTCACTTTTTCCACTTTGACAGACAGCTGACAGCTTCAACAAAAATCAGACACAGAAGTAAAGTTCACGGCTTTTACTTCATCTTCGGTCCGATGATTGACTTTATTTGTAAAACTGAAAATAGACACAAAATGTATTTTCATTGAATTATAAGCATATGTTTTTATACTGAGCACAGAATCAAAATAACCAACATGATGATGATAATTTACTACATGAACACTAAATGTAATAACAGCAGCTCAGTAGTGATCACAGTGTAACAAACATCTGTAATAAAGAAGGACCGAATGAACTTATAACACTCATTATATCATTAATAGTGACAAAAAATAAAAGTTTGAAAAGCATTAAAGCAGAAGAACAGGATGTCCTGCAGACCGACACACCGACAAACTTCATGTTTCAATTTATTCCACTTATTCAGTCTGATGTTCTCTGATCTGTTTAGTGTCTTAAATGCTGCCAGTGCCTCTTTGCTTTAACCAACCTTTCTCTTTATTTCTGAGCTTTTTAAGGACTTTAACTGATGCATCAACCTTTGAAAATGGAAAGAAATCAGTCAGATTCATGCCTGCATCAAAGTGTCACATGTAGTTCTCCCACATCAGCTGGATTATATCTATAGCAGCAAACAGCAGCTGATCCACAAATCTTTGTCTGTGTTAATAAAGTTGGATCAGTTCAAATAGTTTGTTGCTCTGCACTTGAAAGCAGCAGTTTTTCTAATGCACCACCTTCATGTTTCCTTCATATTTGAATCCCCCTGTAGATACTGACAGGTAACCATGTCACACAGAGCTCAAGCCTTTGAATCCAGCTGTGATTGTTGATTTTCTATTGAGTGGACTTTTTCAAATCCAGCTGTAGGCCTGTGTTTGTGAGCTCATTAACAGCTGTTTATTTAGAGATACGTGGTCCTCACAGGACAGCCACTACAAACATATGATTTTATAGAATATGATTCAAATTCAAATTTGAATTTGAATCATATTCAAATTTTTATTTGTCACATACATAGTCATACACAGTACGATATGCAGTGAAATGCTTACACAACTGCTCGTGACCTAAAGAAAAAAACAGAAAAGGCTATGAATAAGATAGGAAATAAATATGAAAATTAAAAAGGGGTAAATTTAACTAGGAAGGAATAAAATAAAATATATATATGAATTTGTTGAAAAATAAAATAACTGTACAACACAAATTAGAATGAAGGTTAAATTTAGCTGGGAAGGAATAAGATAAAATATATATGAATTGAAGTTTAAAATAAAATAACTGAAATAACTGTACAGCAAAATACACAATACAATACAAATTAGAATGAAGGGTAAATTTAACTGGGAAAGAATAAGATAACTATATATGAATTAAAGTTGAAAATAAAGTAGCTGTACAACAAAATACACAATACACAGTATAGAAATATATAAGAATGTATGAAGAAATATAAATATACATACAATAACAGCAGCATTTACAAGTATTAAATGGAGATGGAGAAATATAATGTCCATTGTTGTGCAAACCACATTGTAGGTGTCTTGTGCAGTGCAAATATGCTTAAAGTGATTAAGTGTAAACAAAGTCCAGACTGTCCAGTGTGTGTGTGTAAGAATCATATGTGTGGGTCCGTTCTATGTGGTGGTGTGATGATTGAGAGACCGTATCGCCTGCGGGAAGAAGCTCCTCCTCAGTCTCTCTGTGTTGGTCTTCAGGGAGCGGAAACGCTTTCCTGACCTCAACAGAGAGAACAGTCCGTTGTTGGGATGGCTGAGGTCCTTCACGATCTTCCTGGCCTTGGCCCAGCACCGCCTGCTGTAGATTGAGTGCAGGTCAGGGAGCTCGGAGCGGATGGTGCGCTCAGCTGATCGCACAACCCTCTGTAGAGCTCGTCTGTCCTGCATGGTGCTGTTCCCGAACCAGGTTAAGATGTTTCCCGTCAGGATGCTTTCTATGGTGCACGTGTAAAAGTTCCTGAGCACCTTGGAGGGCAGTCGGAAGTCTCTCAAGCGTCTGAGGTGGTAGAGACGCTGTCGGGCCTTTTTCACTATGGTGTTGATGTGACAGGACCATGACAGGTCCTGCGTGATGTGAACTCCGAGGTATTTGAAGCTGTCCACTCTCTCCACTGGGCACTCGTTGATGACGGGGGTCTGGTAGTTCCTCTCCTGCTTAGTACTGAAGTCCACTATCAACTCCTTTGTTTTACTGACGTTTAGAAGGAGGTTGTTCCTCTGGCACCAGGTCTCCAGATTCCTAACCTCCTTCAGGTAGGCCGTCTCGTTGTTATCAGAGATAAGGCCCACCACGACGGTGTCGTCAGCAAACTTGATGATGGTGGTGGAGCTGGTAGTGGCCACACAGTCATATGTGTACAAAGAGTACAGCAGGGGGCTCAGAACACACCCCTGGGGGGCTCCAGTGCTGAGAGTGGTGGAGGCTGAGACATGTCCGCCCATCCTTACTGCCTGTGGTCTGCCAGTTAGGAAGTTGGAGATCCACTGACACATAGATGAGCTGAGTCCCAGGTGCTCCAGTTTGGTGGTGAGTGTGGATGGAATTATGGTATTAAATGCAGAGCTGTAGTCGATGAAGAGCATTTTAACATAATTCCCCCTTCTAGTGTCCAGGTGAGTGAGTGATGTGTGGAGTAGATGAGAGATGGCATCGTCTGTGGAACGATTTGGACGGTAAGCGAACTGTAGTGGGTCCAGTGTGTCTGGTAGTGAAGAAATGATGAAGTCTCTGACCAGGCGTTCAAAGCACTTCATCACTACTGAGGTGAGGGCTACAGGGCGATAGTCATTGAGAGAAGCAGGGTGGGGTTTCTTCGGGACAGGAACAATGATGGACTCCTTGAAGCATGTGGGGATCACCGACTGAGATAAAGAGATGTTGAATATCTCAGTGAACACAGGTGCTAGCTGGTATGAGCAGTCCCTGAGGAAACGACCTGGGATGCCGTCTGGTCCTGCTGCTTTCCTGGTGTTCACTCTCTTGAAGGCTCTCCTCACGTCATGCTCAGAGATGACGAGCACGTTTCCGGTGTTGGCAGTATCTTCCTGTCTGCAGCCGTTAGCGCCGCTAGCGCTAGCATCGTTGTAGTCCTTAGCTGCAGCCTCGAAGCGAGCATAGAAAGTGTTCAGCTCGTCTGCCAGAGTCCCGTTCGCGTTCGTCAAACCGGTTGTTGGTGCTTTATAGTCCGTTATTGTCCTTAATCTCCGCCACAGGCTCCTAGAGTCACTCTGTTGGAGTTGTGACTCTAGTTTCCTCCCGTAGCGCTGCTTCGCCTCTTTCACCGCCTTCCGCACGTCATAAGACGCGGCTTTGTACGGGTCCATGTCCCCCGTCGCGAGTCCCGTGTTGTAGGCAGCGGTGCGGGATCTCAGAGCGTCGCGGATGGTTTTATCCACCCACGGCTTCTGGTTGGGAAACGTTGTGATAGTCTTTGTCTCCACGGTATCATCCGCTAGTTTCCCGATGAATCCCACCACCGCTTCCGTAAACACGTTGACGTCATCATCGGAGCTGTTTCTGAACATGTCCCAGTCTGCGTCGTCGAGTGCGTCCTGTAACGCGGCCACCGATTGGTCCGTCCAGCGCGCGACCTTCCTCTGAACCGGAACTTCCTGTTTCAGCCTTTGTTTGTATTTTGGCATGAGGAAGATGGCGGCATGATCGGATTTGCCAAACGGAGGGCGAGATTGTGCCTTGTAGCCGTCCTTGACCGTAGTGTAGCAGTGGTCCAGTGTCCTTTCACCTCTGGTGGGGCAGGTGATATGTTGGTGAAAGTTCGGCGCTGCGCGTTTGAGGTTGGCACTATTGAAGTCCCCCGTCACAATAAGCGCGGCGTCCCGGTGTTGTGTCTGATGCCGGGTGAGAGCCTCATGCAGCTCGCATAAGGCAGTGTCCGTGTCCGCTTGTGGTGGTATATAAACGGCACTTATAATGACCGATGTAAACTCTCGAGGTAGATAAAAAGGACGACACATGATGGACAGTAGTTCCAGATTTGGTGTGCAGGAGCGTGTGAGAGGAACAACGTTCGCACTGTTGCACCAATTGTTGTTCACCATTAAACACACGCCGCCTCCCCTTGACTTCCCCGAGTCCCGTGTCCTGTCCATGCGGTGAACCGAGAAGAACTCGGCCGGCTGGATGGCGTGGTCCGGCACCGCTGGGTTCAGCCATGTCTCGGTGAAGCAGAGGAGATTGCAGTCCCGAATGTCTCTCTGGAACTTTATCCTGGCCCTGAGGTCATCAAGCTTGTTCTCCAGTGACTGGACGTTGGCGAGCAGGATGCTAGGCAGAGGTGTGCGGTGTGCACGAGCTCTCAGCCTGTTCCTGACGCCAGCTCGTTTCCCTCGAGGCCGCCGCTTCGCGTCGCGTCCTTTGTTCTCCCTCAAGATCTCACTCGGCCAGCTCGGATCCGGAGTTAAAGGCTTCGAATTGTGAGTACATTGTATACCAATAGAAACAAGAGTGTCACTGTCGTACCTAATGTACCCAATGGTGATGAATTTGACGATGTAAGAACGCTGAAAACTAACTTAAAAAACAAAAACGAAGAAAAGGTGGTCGGAGCAGTCGTGACGGCAGCCGACCTCACCGGCGCCATCTTACATCTGCATTACTGCAGATTCAACACAATAGAAAGGATTTGAAATGAGCTCAGCCTTAAACATGTGCAGCAGTAATATTGATCCATAGACACTGATGGGAACATTTTTCTGCACAATAAGTACTTTGACTTTTCATACTTTATGTCCAATTTGCCAGTACTGCAGTTTTGTGTGTAGTGAGGTGTTTTATTGGTGTTTTATTGGTGCTTTTACTAAAGGAAGGCTTCTATCAAATTCTTCCAAATGTTGTCAAACTGAGCTGTGTGATGAAGTGAGTGTGACAGAAACACTCAGACTGTGTTTCTCTGCTTCATCAAGTCAAATCTGGTCCTCAGAGACTGAATAAAGTCCTGTCCCACTAACAGCAGCTCCAACAGTCTGTTCACTGCTTTCTTCCTGTCAGTCTTCATCTTTCTGCTGCGTCTCCTCTTCACACTGACCACTTTCTATCTAACAGTGAGCTCCCAGTGAAGCAGCAGCATTCAGCCTGTTAGAGTCAACACAAATGTCTCCATCCAAGCTCATGTTGTGCTTTGTTGTCCTCTCAGTCCCCCAGGTGGAGGTGGATTCAGAGGTGGAGTCTGTCCAGCTGCCCTTCAACACCACACTTCACCTGCCTGAAGACGCTAAAGTGGAGTGGAAAGATGATTACACAGATGTTGGGATCAGCAACAGGAAGGTCCACGTGTATGAGAACGGCTCTGACCAGAATGAAGAACAGCACCAGGTTTACAGAGACCGAACGAAGATGAATGAAGACCTGCTGAAAACTCGAGACCTCAGTCTGACCCTGAAATACCCCACAGATGGAGACAACTACACCTACACCTGCACCGTCTACAGCAGGGAGGGAAAGGTCCTGCTGAAGACAAAGTTGGAGCTGAAAGTCAGAGGTCAGTGCTGTAGATACAGGTCAAAGGTCAGAGGTCATGTAGGAGTTTTATTCTCTAAAAGCTTTTAGTTTGAATCTAATTTCAGTTAATTAAGCAGCAGAGCAACTAAATTAACAGACTAAGATGATAATTAAAAATGGCGTGGAAATAATCCTAACTTCAAAATAAAAGCCTCTGCAATGATTTGAGTTTGGTTCAAATCAATAGTTTTGTTAGTTTAGTCCAAATCAATGTAAATGTACAAACAGCAAACGTTTTAAATATGCTGAGATCATTCAAACGCTTTGATCCAGTCATTTGGATGTTGTCACATGTCAGGGTGGAGCAGCCATGAATATGAGGCATTTATTGTGAAGGGAAAGAGTAATAAGAGTGAAAATGATGAGTGTGATGATCCAGAGGAGCCCATGGGGTGTTTGTGGCTGGATGCAAAGGTTTGTAGCTCTCCTTGTAAAGAGAAACAGCTTGAAGCTACAGAGGAGCGTCTGCAGAAGAAGACAGGGGAAAGAGGAAGAAGCTGAGGCCGCTGGAGAAAAGACAGGAAAAGAAAATCAGCTTTATTTGTTGGAGGCCGTTTGTTCATCACACTGAAATATTCCCACTTTAGAGACATGAAACAAAGTGATGTGTGGATTGATGTTTGGACCAAAACCAAACAGGGGTTCTAAGAATCCAGAATAAAACATCTATAATACACAAACAGGGGCTTGTGAAATGGTCCAAAACAGAAACTCTATCAGCTGCTAAGGGCGATTGAGCAGCAGACTGAACTGAGGGTGACTGAGCGAATGGTTCAGGTGCAAACAAAGCTGCTGGTGACAGAGCAGAGCTACAGGGAGCAGAGCTACAGGGAGCAGAGCAGGAAAGTGAGCTATGGGGAGCTGAGCAGGGGACTGAACTAGTGGCTGTAGTGGCGGTTGTGGTGAGAGTGGAGCTGGAAACACTGAAAACACTGGAGAGAGAGCTGCAGGCTGCTGGGCAGATAACTGAGCTGCAGGCTGGGTTACAGGTTGGGTGAGAGCAGCACCCAGGAATAACAGTTTTATTTTCAGCAAGTTCTGAAGCTTGACTGGATGCTTTATTTAGATTTGCTGCTCCCAAAACACTAAGACCATTAGTGGAAATGACATATGAAAAACTTAAAACTGAAATGTCACTTGAAACAATGTCATCGTATTCCAAAAAGACAGTCTCTGAATTAGATGATACGGGTAGAAGCTCAGAGTGAAAAACAGTCTTACTCACGGAGGTCAGAATGTTAGGGGGTCTGAGTCGAAATGCTCGAGCGAGACGTGCAATAAGCAGTCACTTACGCTCACGAGTAGGGTTTGCTCAGCAGCACTGGAGTGTCGGTGGTGCGAACCCCGTTTTCTTCGGGAAGCAGGAGGAGCGGGGATGGAGGAAACTGCCGACGACGGAGAGGTTGCAGCCGGCTCCTCATCCTCTGACCACACTGCTGCGAGGAAAGCAGCAGGTGAGTGACGGTCAGAGCAGAAAGTGGATGGAGAGGAATTCTGTGGCAGTGGCATGGAAGCGCTTTCCTTTTGTGGCGGCTGCTGCTGTGGTACGAAGAGCTCCATTAGCGGCTGTTAGGGCTGCACAGTGAGCTTTCGAGCTGGTACCACCTCCCTGGCTTTATGCAGGTTGGTGATTAAGCCTGAAACCCCTGAGATCTCGCAAAGGTGTGGATTCCCCCCGAGAATCGCCTCGACGGCATTAATCCCAACAGACATTATTCTTGTGTCCGAGGTGTGGGAAACTCGCCTCCACAGATTGAAGATATGGGCCAAATCGCTTTCCTGAGCGGAGCCTGCTGAGTCCATATCTGGTCGCGTCGTACTGTCACTTAGTGGTGGGCGGATCGATCCAAATATCGATAGTATCGATCCCAAGTCGGCATCTGTATCGGATCGATATTAGCCTGGTGACATTAATTCTTTACTTTAGGTTCTGCTTCTTTGCCATGCTGTGCTTTCGGCAAAAACAAAACAATCAGAGCGGAGAGCAGGCACACTTTGCTCCCTCTCCCCCATTCTTATGTTTCGGTGTTCTGCTGACACTTCACATAACTTAGACACTTTGGGGGTTGTTAAGTTGTTTACATATTATTTATATATTTTGTTTTTGTTGTTGAGAATTTTAATTGTTACTTTTGTATTATAGTTTGTCAACATTACTTGTTTTAATTTGTTTACTGGTTTGCGTGCGCTTAAGATTAAAAAAAAGCATTTTCATGCTTCGCAGCATCATTTATTCTTAAAATAATCGCACGTTTGCTGTAACAGTACATTCAATGGCTTCAGCTCTCCCGCTGGCAGCCGTACACATCACCACCACCAAACCTGCAGCGGCATCGCAGAACCTGCGTGCCGAAGCGGACAGCATCGCGCACCTCGACCTCCATCTCCAGGTTGGCAGGTCCCGCTGGCGCGCCAGCCTCCGGCTCACCCCGAGCAGAGCGCTGTCCACCCTTACAGTGATCACACGGTGTCTGTAACAGTAGCCTACATTAAACGGCTGCAGCCCTCCTGCTGCCAGCTGTACACATCAACACCAAAAACAACAACAGCACAAGCAGCGCACAGGTTTTAAGCCAGCGAGGCATCATTGTAGATGCAGTGAAGGTGAGTCCATCTCACCTGCAGCAGCATCGCAGACCATGACCTGCCACAATAATAAAACATTTTTTTATTTAATTATAAATAAATGATTTCTCCTAATTATGTCCTGGGTTTTACCTAATTAATAATACCAAAGGAAACATCACAAAAAAACCCACTTAAGGTCATGAAAATTAATTGCGATTTAGTAATTCACTGAGGCATCCACCCTATTTATTGAAAAGTATTGTATCGGTATTGGTATCGGCAATACTGGCCCGCATTTACTTGGTATTGGATCGATACCAAAATATGCAGTATCGCACACCACTAACTGTCACTACGGAAAAGTTCACTGAATGATAGAGACATTAGGCTCTTCCTGATGTCCCATACCAGGCTCTTCCTCTCATGGTCTGCCATGACTACGTTCACAATAGGTTGCAAAATTTCTTAACCTCTTTCACCTTAACCTCATTCCCAAAGTCAGAATAAACTTTAAATAATATAAACAAATATCTAAACAGCCATATCTGTTATTTGTTACTACGAGCTACAAATCAAACTCTTTTTTCCTCACACATAGTTTGATAAAACAAATATTCCTTCACTGTATCATATACTAATGGCATATCAGTGTAGTTGAAATCTCCACATCATCATTGTAGAGCAATCAGAGTTGTTATTACAATGACAGTGACAACACATCAAACTGTCTCTGTGAACACACTAACTCAAATATACAGGAGCTGTGGCGTACTGTTGTTACAAGAGGGTGCCTTAAGTTTAGAAGAAAACAAAGCTGAAGTCTACTCCAGCATGCGGCGAACTAAGCTAGCTCCTACTCTCTCAACCGTAACACATTTCAAAGAGCAAAATAAATAAATACAGATCCCACCAAAACAAAGTGCTGGTCGGGTTTTACCCTTACTTGGTATTATTAATACCAACACTTTACTGAGTTCTTTCGATTCCTCAGAGGCATCGATAGAAGACAAAACACTGCTCAGTAGACTATTTAACACTTTATTTCTCTTTCACATTACTTCTAGAAGGGAGATGCGCCCTGCTGCCGAGGGATCTCAAAATGGTGGTGAAATAACTAAGCCTGACAGTTTTATTAGAGAAGCTCTCTCATATTAAACAACAGCATTCCAGTAATTCTCCACAGAAAATGCCTCTTATCTATATTTTCCCAGGCAAGCATGAGCCAGAGCCTGCAGCTCTCTATTCCCCATGGACACATGGTCTCATGCCTTTATATTTCAGGGCTGTGTCCACTTAATACTACACTATATAACTTTATAACACTTATTAATAAAAAAGCATAGCATTATTGAGGCACTGAAAAATTATTTATTCGCAACGGTATGTAAATTATGTGGACCACATGTGTGGCGTTAGTACTTACTAACTGGAAAAAACAGGTAAATTACAAGATGGAACACAGGTAGTGTGTTTTCCTCTCTGCTTCTGCCAGATCTGAAGGCGAGTGCAGGAATTGTTGCCAATTCGTCAGTAAGGAATATCGCCATTGGCTGTCCTAAAAGTCGCTAGAAGTCGCTAAATAAAGTCATTGCCTAATTTGCATAATTGGTCCTGCCTATGTTGTAATAGGTGCAGTAGGAGAGAGAAATAACATTGTGGAAGAGACATCAAGTGAGTAAAAAAACCACCCTAAAAGCATTTAGAATAAATTTAGAACTACAAATTAAATTTATTTTAGCAATTATTGTTTTTAATGTCATAATTCCAACCCTCCTCCTTTATCTGGACCAGCAAAAGTGACCCGAAATAGGCACTCTGGTGGAGTTACTTTTTGTGTGTGTCTTTTTAAGTAGTTTCAAACCATGTGATCCACAAAACATAACAGTAAAAGAAGAACATTTTTATCCATAAACAATCAAAATGGACATAGCAAGCCTCACCAGACAGCTTCAATCGAAATCAGATGTACAGGACGGAGTTAAGGCTCTGCAGGGACATCTGATTTCTTAGGCTACATCTACACGTACATGGTCTTTTTGAAAACAAAGACTTTACGTTTTCGTTTTTTCAAAAAAATCCCATCCAGGTGTGCAGTTTTGAAATAACATGTAAAACATGTAAACACTATAAATGAAATGTGCAATCAGAAGTCTAGAAGCCTGGGAGGGAAAAACTGAAAAGGTTTTGTTTTTCTGAAAAGGCAGACAATTGTATTACTTTTCAAGTGCCTTCATCATTTCAAATGTTAATAATTAAAGATAGTATTTTGGTTGGTGTAGATTCAGCTTTTTTAAGTAAATTTATTCAAAACCATTGTAAGGATTTAGTTTGGGACAGAGTCTGTTTTGAATGTAGAAGACACGTCCGAAGGTCACGTTGACGCTTGTCTTTCTAAATAGAGGGACAGCAACTGCATGCATGTAAAAGCTGCAGATAGTCAGATTAACAGCAACAGTATTTTGTCTCCATCCGCTATTGTAGAAATTATATAAATCTAAGAAGTGATGAATTCACACATGAACAGTTTTCTGCAGCGTTCCTCTCGGCCTTATTTGCAGCTCCACTCTTGTTTTTGCTCTAATAATTATTTCTCTCCATGAGCTGTTTCTCTGCCTGAAGGAGGCGCCACTCCATCGCTTCATTTAGTGCAGAACAAGAGTCACATGATGCTGCTCTGTCAACACCAATCACACTTTGTACAGCTCATGTTGTGTTTGTTGTCCTCTCAGTCTGTCAGGTGGAGGTGGAGGAGGGGGCGGAGTCTGTCCAGCTGCCCTTCAGAACCACAAAAAACCTGCCTGAAGATGCTGAAGTAGAGTGGGAACGCTATCATCCAAACAGGAAGGTCCACAAGTATAAGAAAGACCAGCCTGAAGAACAGCACCAGGTTTACAGAGACCGAACAAAGATGAATGAAGACCTGCTGAAAACTGGAGACCTCAGTCTGACCCTGAAACAGCCCACAGAGAGAGACAGTGGAGAATATGTGTGTGCAGTTGACATGAAGAACGTCTGGATAAGATACAAATCAGTGCAGCTAAAAGTCAAAGGTCTGTTTATCTGTCTTTTTTATTATCACCTCTGGAAAGGTGGTTATGTTTTTGTCATATTGTACTCTTTGTAAACACAATAGCTCAAAATGTTTGAATTCTGGTAAAATTAGAGTGAGGTAACATTTCACCTCTAAAATCTGTCGTGTGTGTGTGTGTGTGTGTGTGTGTGTGTGTGTCTGACTGTGTTGTGTCTCCTCTGCAGGGAGAGTTCAGGTCCAGGATCAAACAGGGGACATCAGGAACAGAAGCAGCTCCATTGATCCGACTCCTCTGATGGCTGATCAATCAGTTTGATCTGTGTGTTCTTTGATTATTGATCAGTGATGTCAGAGTGGAGTCAGTGTGATGTTGTTGTTGTGTGTTTGAGACTTTTAATGTCCATGAAGGTCTCTGCTGCCGTAGATCCTCTGAACTGTGACAGAGGTCTCACTCTGGAGGAAACTCTCAGCACTTTCCAGCAGCTCCTCCATCATGGAGGACGTTCCCTCACTGTACAAACACTGTACAAACCACATGATCACATGACCAGAGGACAAGCATGTGTAGAAACACATTAAAGTCAGCCTGTAACTTTGTGTAAATTTTAGTTGTGTTTTTCTGTCACATTCAAATAAAAGCAGAGAAAGTAGACTCACATGTCAGAAAGAAAACTGAAGCAGAACAAATGCTGAAGCTGTCTGTGTGAAATAAAGGAGTTAAAGTACTCACACACACACACACACATCTGTCTCCAGCAGCTGTCTGAGCTGCAGTCTGTATTGTGTGTGTAATATCTTCATATGTTTCTAATATTACAGTTTTATCTTCAGGTGTAAAATCAGTTGCTCTGCTGTCTTATCTCCTGATCCTGTGTGATTGATTCGATCCTGCAAACGCCACAAATTTCATTTCAGCTTTTATTTGAAAGCCAGCGAGTAAAAGGATCAGCGATAGTTTTCAGAGCGATGCCAAAGCTTGGGTTCCTCTCCTACAGCAGCTTTTCTTTTCTTTCTTTTCTCTCCCTGTGAAATACAGCAGCTGGACCTTTAGCTGCAACACACTGTGAGACAAACTGCACACAAACAGTTTGTGTGTTTGCTGATGTTTGTTGAGCTGATAGAAACGCTGCATTTGAAATGAGCTGACACTTCAAAAACGTTCCTCCCTTTATGCTCGCTCCTCTTCAGCAGGGCTAGCTAGATGCTAAAGTAGCACTAACACAACTTATAGACACCTGCAGTCGTTCAGGTGTCGTCCCAAAAACATATCAAATAAAAACATGGCCCACTTTAAGCCCTGACTGTGACTCACAGTTTGACTCTTTGGTCTCTTTTTATGTGATTAATAAATGAACAGGATTTCCTTTCGTGTGTTTCTGTTTAGGCTCAAATCACTTTGATGTTTGAAGGCTCGCAGTGATGAAATAATAACTCCCCTCAAATGTGTTAAACCTAAAGTAACCAGCCTGTTTGAACATGTAAGGAGTAGAAAGTACAGTTACCTGTAAATCCTACTTAAGTACAGTAACAGAGTATTTGTACTTTGTTACTTCCACCTCTGGCCCTACCGTTTTATCCCATATGACTAAAGCCAGGTAGGGGCTGGCTGGATTCAGCAGAGCAAACATCTAATGTAGTCGTGGGCTCACAAGTTTCTCTCTGGATGCTGTCATGTGTTGTAGTTGCCATGGTTACACAAGGTTTGGCCCTGACCAAAGCGCTCGGCACAGACATGGTAGAGAAGGCCGTCACTAAATGATGGAGGCGGGGAAGCGAGACTCAGAGGGGGTCAGGTATCCTGGTGTTACTGAGGAGAACTCTGCTCTCTCTTTCTAGTCCCTGTTATTTACTCACACTGTCCCATTTAAAGCAGCTGAATCCTCTGTGATGCTGTTCACACAAATATGGTTGGATCACGCTGAGACTGAAGGGACTCTGACTGTCAGCTCACTCTTGAACACACTGAGTTTCTGGGAGTCTGGCAGATATAAGACCATCTTCAGGAACTGACTCAAAGAAGAAGAATTTTTTCATTTGATTGTCATTTTTCACTGGACGTGGGTAAAACTCCTGGATATCAAAGACATTCTGAGGATCACTGAAGTTAAACGGCTGTTGCTGAAAGTTTAAAGAGAATTGTAAAATGATAAGATAATGATTGACTAATAAGATTATCTGACAGGTCCTTAAAGAAGGCACCTTCAGCCAATCAATGACTCCACCCACAACTCAGCATAGTGACAAATACTCAGTACAGGCTAAACAGCACCACCCTCAGGCCAACATGGAGAAAAACATTCACACTGAAACAAGACAAATGATGATCTGGGCTCCAAACATTCATATCCAACACATGTAAAGCCTTCAAACGTCATCTGCTAATGTTTCTGTTTATTCTATGATTATTTTAAAATGAGCTCACAGCCACCTGTTGTCCTGCTGAGCTCCACCAAGGGGCCACTTTAAAGCAGGAAATGTTAGGTTTATATTGTGGATTTTCACTTATCCTTAGAAATATATACTCATATATTCTTAGAGGTATATAATCAATTGCATATTGATAGGATGTCTGATTCTTAGCAGTCTGCAAAGACTCTGTGTGCCTTCCACAGTGTTCTGGCACATGAGACGGTCTGGCCTTCGTCGCGCTGCTCAGGTTGCCTAGCAACCATGATACTAACCGTGAGAAACGTTCATACAGCATTGTTTGACAGAAATGAAGGAGAAAACATGTTTGTTTTTTTTTTCAATTCAATTCAACAAAACTTTATTGATCCTTAAGGTTGACCCCGAAGGAAACTGGGTTAAGGCCTCACCACATGAATCATCACATCTCACAACATAAAAGACATAAACTTTGAAGGCGTTTGGAGGGGTGGGGGGGTAGGGGTAAGAGAAGGTCTGTGTCAGTGTACATGTGTATGTGTGTGCGTGACTGTGTGTGTGTTCCATGTTCAGCCGAGAGAAAGTGTCCTTTCACTCGGTTAGGCAAAAGTCAACAATCTTCAGTCGACGCGGGTGGCCTTAAATGAGGAGGGAGAAAGTCACAACACAGTCTGTTTGCCTTAAGCATTCAGCTGGCACCAGGAGGGCCGCATGAGATGAAGATGGTAGTTGTTTTGGTTAGTGCGAATAAACTGCTTCTAATTTAACAGTAGGTCTATTGTCCGTCACTGGTCACCAGGTCTCTCAATTCCCGTGGTTCTTCTTCAACATGTTATCCACATTACAGAGCCATGAGCTTCTCCAAGATCTTATCCAAAAGACACAGTCTGAGTACTCACAGCCCTGCCCATCTATGATGTCGGCCAGCCTTGTGGGATGTTGAACAGCTGTAGCCGCTTCTTGTTCTTCGATAAACCAGGTCCGAGCCAGCTCCAATCAGCCAGAAATTGGTAGATGTCGTTCAATGTCCTCCATAAGAGTGTCACCAGAAACACGACGCAACCGATCATCGAGTATCCGGCAGCAAACGTCTCTGCAGGACAATCAGGCTCTCCCAAGCCCAGGAATTGTTTCGTTAATGGACCAGTTGGTCAAATCCATAATTTTTCTTTAGGCTTTTAGAGAACAAGTCAGGAGAGGGGTGGGGGTTTTTGCCTGGGGGGATTGCCCCCCACACCCCCATCAGTGACTGCCAGAAAGGGCATCTTGTGCACATACGAGCACGTGCGCGTGCACTCTCATGCACGCGCTTTCACTCTTCCGAAAAGGGGCACTTCCTGTGGCCATGCGGTCCCACTGCGCATGCTCTGTCTCCTCCTAGCAGGATGTTTTTTAATTAGGTTCATCAGCCGGTGTAGGCATTTTGGCTTTTCATGGTAAATTTATACAAACATGTCTTTTTATTCTATAGAAAGACTTTTGTTGTCAGACAATCGAGCTGAAACGGCAGTGTGTTTTATAAGCAGATTTTCTACAGTTAGTTAAGTGACTCCCCAACCTTGTTGCATTGTTTCTATCAACTCATTGTTGGCTGTTTCAGACTTTAAGATGCCGTTTGTCTCAAGAAATGGTTAATAAGGATGTGGAGAGAGACCAAACTTTTATCCCTTTCATTAAATAACTGCATCCCCCCCAAAAAAACCTTTCACCTAAGAACAGCACCATTAGTTCGCATTAATTTTGAGTTAAAATTTAAAATAATTAAAACAAAAATACGCAAGGGCTTTCCCAGACATTCTTTAAAACATAGATGTGCAACGCATTATTTAATTAGTGTTTCTCAGCCGATGCGTTTTAGTTTTCAGTGTGAATATACAAACAGGAGTTACTTTTGCAATAGTGTTTTTAGACACTCTAACCGAAATGGTAGATTTTGTGTGTTTTTAACAACTGCACTTTGGGGAGGGGGATAATTAAGGTGAATTTGAGGTCTGCGCTTTGGGGTGGGGGAAGAGGCATAAAGGTTTATAAAAGCCAGCAAACTCTATCCTTGAGCCTGACACCCGCACTTTAGTTTGTGTATTCGACCGTAAATTTTTAGAGAAAATACGCATTGAATTTTGATGCCATTTTTAAAACATAGATGTGCAATACATTATTTTAATGTTGTTTACCAAACGCCGTGTGCGTTTTGGTTTTCACTGTCAATGAGTTACTTTTGTAAATGCAGGATCACATTTTTTAATGGTGCATTTGAGACACTGATCTGAAAGATAAATGCTTTTGGTAGAATCAGCTTTGCTGGATTTGTTTTTAACTTGGTGAAACATAGTGCGAAACTCTTAATTTAGTATTTTTACAGGTTTTAACTAGGTGGTCTTTCTGTCTTTCTGGAAAATGTAGGTCAACTTGTGACATGAGAGCATGCACAGTGCTCTTCAGACCTGTCAGCTTTGCTCGTTTCATGGGTCCTCTGTTGATAAAACTGATAAAACTTTAAGCTCTAGATGTTAAATTTTAAGGCTACATATTATTTATCTCGCACTAAGTCTGCTTGGCATATGCTATGTATAAAGGCTCTTTCCAAAAAAGTGTAGAGGCGACTTTAGCGTGATTAATTTATTACAATGTCAGTTTCTGGGAAGTTTTCAGTTTTCCCTCCTGTGTCTAGCTGGTGCAAGTGTTTTATTTGTGAAACTGAGCGTGGTTGTGGACAATTCCGACTGTGCTGTTTGATTTGTGTTTCGTGCTGGATCACTTAATCCACTATGTTCTATATAAATCCAGATTCCTTTTATAGTTTGCAGTGAAATTTGTTAAACCATTGCTTAATGGGACAGCAGTACACGTCCCTCTTTACTAACACATTGTCAGGGTTCCTGGGTCGTTGACCCAGTGTTTTCCGTTTTGTCATGTTCAGTTTATTTTCACAGCCATGTTTTCTGTGCCAGCCTGTCTTATGTTCCAGTTCCTTCCATACATCATTAGTTAGACTACACATCAGCTGTGCTCTCACCTGTCTCCAATCATTGTCATTTATTAGTCATGTATTTAAGCCCTCTGTTCCCTTCAGCCCTTGTCATGTCATTGATGTTCCTGTGATGTTGATGTCGTCTCTCCATATGTATGTTCAGTTCAGTCAGTCAGCCATCCAGTCTTTCAGTCAGTCAGTCCTTCGTTCCTGCCCTGTTCATCCACGCTTCATAATAAACCACCTTCAGTTCTTCACTATCCACGAGTCCTGCGTTTGGGTCACTTCCTCGCCTGCACACACAACGCTCCTGACAGAATGACATGACCCGTGCCACGAAGACACGATTGGGACTCAGCGGACTCTGAACTTTTCGAGCGGCAGGACGCAGCGCTCTCCTGTCCAGTCTGTAGTCCAGTCCTCTCCTGTCCAGTCTGTAGTCCAGTCCTCTCCAGTCCAGTCCTCTCCTGTAGTTCAGTCTCCTTCTGTCCTCCAGTCCTCTCCTGTAGTTCAGTCCCCTTCTGTCCTCCAGTCCTCCCCTGTAGTTCAGTCCCCTTCTGTCCTCCAGTCCTCCCCTGTAGTTCAGTCCCCTTCTGTCCTCCAGTCCTCCCCTGTAGTTCAGTCCCCTTCTGTCCTCCAGTCCTCCCCTGTAGTTCAGTCTCCTTCTGTCCTCCAGTCCTCCCCTGTAGTTCAGTCTCCTTCTGTCCTCCAGTCCTCCCCTGTAGTTCAGTCTCCTTCTGTCCTCCAGTCCCCTGTAGTTCAGTCTCCTTCTGTCCTCCAGTCCCGTTCTCCAGTCGCCTCCTGTCCAGTCAGTCCAGCAGCCCCCCGTTCTCCAGCCGCCCCCCGTTCTCCAGTCGCCCCCCGTACTCCAGTCGCCCCCCGTACTCCAGTCGCCTCTCATCCGGCCGCCTGTAGCTCAGTCACCCGTTCTCCCACCATCTGTAGCTCAGTCTTCTGTAGTTCAGTCACTCATCCATCATCCTGTTCAGTTCCCAGACCTGCAGCCACAGCATCCAGAGCCAGCTGTGAGCTTTCCCGCTCCTCAGCCAGGGGTTTTCGGCACCCGCTGGCCCGGCCGCACCTCAGCCAGGGGTTTCCGCACCCGCTGGCCCGGCCGCACCTCAGCCAGGGGTTTCCGCAAATCAAAGAACATGATTCTCACAGTGCTTCCAGCGGTCTCCAGGTGAGCGAGGGAACGATGTAGGAGGTGAATGACAGCATCATCCACTCCAATGCCAGGTTGGTAGGCAAACTGAAGTGGGTCCAGTGATGAGCTCACAAGGCGCTGAAGCTGAGCCAGGACCAACTGCTCCAGGGTCTTCATCAGGTGGGATGTCAGAGCCGGCCTGTAGCTGTTGAGGTCCTTGGGGCGTGAAGTCTTTGGCACTGGTACAACACAGGAGGTTTTCCAGAGCTGTGGGACTCTTCCCAGCCTCAGGTTGAAGAGGTGCTCCATCACACCACACAGTTGGTCCGCGCAGGACCTGACGGCCCTCGAGCTGATGCCATCTGGGCCCGCTGCCTTCTTGGCTTTAATCCTCCTCAGTTCCCTCCTAACCTGGGTGGTTGAGAGAGACAGGCTGGAGCCTTGTGTTGATTGTGTATTGGATGCTGTTGTTGGGGGTGGGGAGGAGTGAGCAGGGTGAACAGAGGAGGTGTGAAGTGTCTGAGGTGTCAGAGGTGGAACAGCAGCAGTGGGGGTGGGAATGTCTGCAGCCGATGTTGGAGACTGCCTCATGGCTGAATCAAATCTGTTGAAGAAATGATTCAATTCATTTGCCCACCTCACATCCCTACCAGGCAGAGAGTTCTGATGTTTGTGTGAGATGGTTCTGAGGCCTCTCCAGACTTCACCAACGTTATTTTGCTGAAGCTGGTTCTCCATCTTCTGCCTGTAGCTATCCTTCCCATTCCTTATCAGTCACCTCAGCTCTCTCTGCACCCTTTTCAACTCCTCTTTGTCTTTGGATTTGAAAGCCCTCCTCTTCTGCTTGAGGACGGCTTTAATTTCTGGGGTAATCCAAGGTTTGTTGTTGGAGAAACACCGCACAGTCCTGGTAGGTACGGTGTTATCCACACAGAAATTAATATAGTCAGTAATGCATGTAGTAAGCCTGTCAGTGTCCTCTCCGTGGTCGTCACAGATCACCTCCCACACAGTCGACTCAAAACAATCCTTAAGAGCCTCCTCGCTCTCCTCCAACCATCTCTGCACTGTGCGGGTGGCTGGTGGCTCCCTGCACACTAAGGGCTCATACACAGGGACAAGGTGCACCAGGTTGTGATCAGATCTGCCCAGGGGAGGAAGAGGTGATGAACTGTATGCCTCTTCAGCATTGGCATACAGTAAGTCCAGTGTTTTATTGTCTCTGGTTGGGCAGGTCACATACTGGGTGAAGGTGGGCAGTGTGGAGTCCAATGAGGCATGATTAAAGTCCCCTGATATTATGAGAAGGGCTCTCGGAGATTGTGTTTGCAGTCTGCTGACCACAGAGTGGAGAGTGTCACAGGCTGCATCCGCGTTGGCCGAGGGGGGGACATACGCTGTTATCGCAATAACATGCGAGAATTCCCGGGGCAGGTAGTACGGACGCATGCTAACGGCTAACAGCTCAATGTCTCTGCTCCAGAGTTGTTCTTTTACAGTGATGTGCCCAGGGTTACACCATCTGTCATTCACAAACACTGCCAGTTCCCTCCTTTCCTCTTACCGCTCTCTCTCGTCCTGTCTGCTCGCAGCATCTGGAATCCCGGTAGTGTCACGCTCGTGTCCGGAGTTAGCGGAGTTAGCGGTGTTAGCCACGACTCCGTTAGCATCATGATGCTACATTGCCGGTACTCCCTCTGTGACCAGGTTAGCGACGTGAGCTCGTCCATCTTATTGGGCAAAGATCGTACATTTCTAATAATTACAGAAGGAAGAGATGGTCGATAACGTCTCCTTCTCGGCCGACGGCGCTCTTTCCCAGCACGACACCCCCGTCTTTTCCTCCTCAGCTCGCTGGGAATGTCAGGTCTGTCCACCGGCAGTACCGCTGCGGGACGCAGCGCTAACAGCTGATCCTTACTGCAAACAAAGGATCCCTGCTCTGGGTCCCCAGACACGGGTGAAAAAAGTAGAAAAAAAACTAAGAAAAACAACCAGAACTAGCACAAAACGGTAGGACATGGTTGCAGAGTCTAATTACTAATACGTTAGTTATAAAAAATTACGAGAAGAAAAAGATAAGAAAGAAAGAAACTCAGAATGAGCAGAGCTGCTGTAACAGGCTGCCGCACACGGGGGGCGCCGGAAGAAATGAATACGGTGTGTCTTCACTCCAATCTTCAAATGTAGGGTTTGTGGATGGATCTTCAGAGAGTAAAGATTGCACAACGTCCCTGATACACTCATTTCTGTTACTGTTGGCGGTGCTGCTTGTACCAAGTTCTGCCACATTGATGGTTGATTGAGCAGAAGGGCCGCAAGATGTCATTTTTTCATGGAGATATTCAACCCCAAAAGATAAGAAAGGATATTACTGTTCTTTTCTAAAGTTGACGGCCAGCTCTCCGGTTTTAAAAATCGCTGCCACTCCTACCCGCCCCTCTAGAACATCCCACTTCCAGCCCACGCCTGCCTTATTTTACTTTAAATAGAAGACCGCTTTCTCATTCTTTCAAAAACCTTTTTTTTTTAGCTCAAAAACAGAAAGAAAGATGGACTCTGCACCCCTGCCTCGCGCTCAGGAGGACAGTTTCTTGGCCAGTTCCTCGGACGAGGGCACAATACTACCCAACACGCCTGGTTACTATCGCCCCTTGGAGAAACTGCAGCAAGCCGACGAGCTTGACGGTTGGGCATCTTCTTTATTCATAGATACCGTGAAATCCGCGGTGTATCATCTAATCAACCTTGTAATCAACAAGTACCGCACCGAAGAATGCAACGGCTGTAAGTTCGATCAACCTAGCCAGAGACAGCACGAGTGTCTGCAAGTGTTGGAGGATGACTTTTACGCTGAAAATTATTACAGCATCAGAAAAAGACTCCTCACCCCTCGTTTCATTCCTTCGATTCAACGCCTGCTGATTGCCTGGAACATCAAAACGGACGACCTCAAAGTCGGCACAGTGGCGGAGACTCTCTTGCATGAGCTCAAATCAGTGAGGAAAGTCTTTGACGCCATTACCGAGGCCTACGACAATCTAGTGGGGCAGGATGTGGTGAAAATCGGACAGCTGTGGATGGTCACAGAGTGTTACAAAGGAGGCCGCTAATGCTTTCTCTGAAAGACTGATTCTTTCCAAAAAACATGTATGGTACCGTATCTTTAAGCAGTTTCCCTGTATCCATTTTTTTCTATGTCGATAGCTTCCAGGGCCTAACTAAAACAAAAATGCAAAAAAGGCCTACCTAGCTGCTCGACAAAAAGTCAGTGAAAACATACAAAAGTGGCATCAACCGCATAACCTAGTGTGTCTAACAGTTTAAAACCTGCAACCAGTGTATAGGGTACCCCAGCTTACCTGTCCAGCCTCCCATCACACATAATACAAAGAAGCCTGTTTGCAAATGTTTGTCATAGCAGAAGCCAGCAGCCACCAGCTGGCCAGGGAGCTGCTCATTTATAGTGATCCTCGGCGTGTGATTGGCCAACTGGGCCCAGACCAGCCAATAGACACATGCCAATCAACTTCGAATTGGCCAATAGGAGGAGGCTTGACACCTGAAAGATAAAACACAACAGCAAAGCCACATCTCTTGGCATGTAACACCCCCGCCCTTTAAGAACCAAACTCAGGATTTGGTGACATGTCTAAACTGCACGGGAGAGTGCGTCTGCTACAATGTTTTCTGAACCTTTTTTATGATGGATATTGAGGGTATAATTCTGAATAATCAGTGACCAACGCATAAACCGCTGGTTGTGATTATACATTCTAGAGAGGAAAACTAAAGGGTTGAGGTCTGTGAATACTTGAACTGAACTCTGACCTGACTCTATATAGACTTCAAAATGTTGCAAGGCCCACAACAAAGCAAGGGTCTCCTTTTCAATGGTAGAATACCTGAGCTGATGTTTATCAAACTTCCGAGAGAAGTAACTCACAGGATGGTCAATGCCCTGGGTATCCTCCTGGAGAAGCACCGCTCCTGCCCCAACTGCGCTGGCATCTATTTCCAGTTTGAATGGTAAAGAGAAGTTAGGAGCAGACAAAACGAAGGAGCAACAAAGTAAGCCCTTGAGGCTTCCGAAAGCCTGCTGGCAACTCTCAGACCAAATAAACGGCTTTGAGGGACTGGTTAAGTCCGTCAGAGGGGCAGCAACAGAAGAGAAATTCTTACAAAATCGTCGGTAATATCCTGTCATCCCAAGGAAACGCCACAGTTCTCTCCTGGTGGATGGTTGCGGGAACTCCCTAATCGCAGTGACTTTGGCATCTGCAGGGCGCACTTTTCCTAGACCAACTTGCTGGCCAAGGTAGAGGACACAGTCTCTAGCAAAATCACATTTGGCAAGGTTCAAAGTGAGAGATGCCTTTTCGAGGCTAATGAAGACTTCTTTCAATGTAGCCATGTGGGTTGACCAGTCACTGCTATACACAATGTCATCCAAGTACGCTCTGCAGTTAGGGATGTTTCCCAACACTTTATTGACCAGTCTCTGAAAGGTTGCAGGGGCATTGCACATGCCAAAAGATACGCAAACTTGCGGCTCCACAAGTATAATTATAACGTAACATATACTATATCGATATTGTCACATCTTATATCTCGTATGAAAATATATCGATATTTTTAAAATCGATGTATCGCCCAGTCTTAATAGTATTATAGTTGTGTTCTTCTGGATTCAGACCAGCACAAGAAGGGCCCTGGACTCACTGGAGCTTTTTTGTTTGAACATCCTTTTTGAATCTTTCTGCCAAATGCTTAAAATGTGTTTCTTTAATCTCTGTCTATATTTTCATTATAAAAACTTCACATGAGTTTGAGCCACACCGCTTATGATCCCTGCACAAACTCATCTCTAATCCTCTGCTGATCTTTGTTCCATGTATTTAACTCTTTAATGAACTGGGCGTCCACAGTGTTCAAATCCCTTAAAGCAGATCTGTGGGATGCAGGCCAGCCAGCCAATCACAGGACAGGAAGTGATCAGCTGACACAGTGATTTGAAGGTTGAACTGTTGAGGCTGCTTCATGCAGGTGTGAAACTGTGAGGAAGCTGAACGCCTCCTCTTTCCTCAGAAGTGAGGGGCTTGACAGATTGCTGAGCGCCGTGTACCACATAAAATCGGTTCGTGGTCAGTAAGCACAACCAGAATTCATACGAAAGTTAGTGCGCCTTATGTGTGAATTCTGGTTGTGCTGTTGAGGCTGCTTCATGCAGGTGTGAAAGTGTGAGGAAGCTGAACGCCTCCTCTTTCCTCAGAAGTGAGGGGCTTGACAGATTGCTGAGCGCCGTGTACCACATAAAATCGGTTTGTGGTCAGTAAGCACAACCAGAATTCATACGTAAGGCAGTGCGCCTTATGTATGAATTCTGGTTGTGCTGTTGAGGCTGCTTCATGCAGGTGTGAAACTGTGAGGAAGCTGAACGCCTCCTCTTTCCTCAGAAGTGAGGGGCTTGACAGATTGCTGAGCGCCGTGTACCACATAAAATCGGTTCGTGGTCAGTAAGCACAACCAGAATTCATACGTAAGGCAGTGCGCCTTATGTGTGAATTCTGGTTGTGCTGTTGAGGCTGCTTCATGCAGGTGTGAAAGTGTGAGGAAGCTGAACGCCTCCTCTTTCCTCAGAAGTGATCTGTGGCACTCCGCCATCATATTTGGCTGCACACAATTCAGTTCACAGTTCTCAGAGTCTGATAGGACCCAAATCAGAGTTAAAATGAGGGAATCGTGGATTTGTATGCAAATACTACTCCTGTGTAGTACTACTGTTTTCACTGTGTACACAATTAATTAATAAAAAATTAATTAACAGTACCTGAATTGAAATTAAAAATAACACTTTAACAATTCTGTTATGCAGTGTTAATAATAAATAAATAAATAAATTTTTATTTATATAGCACCTTTCAAGACAGAATCACAAAGTGCTGCACATAAGATTAAAAGTCATAAAAAGATTTAAAAAGAGAAAATAAAACAGGCAAATAATTAACCAAAAGCAGTTTTAAAAAGGTGAGTTTTGAGTTGTTTTTTAAAAACAGCTACTGAATCCGCAGTTCTTAATGCTTGGGGGAGAGAGTTCCAGAGTCTCGGGGCCACAGTGGCAAAAGCTCTGTCACCCTTAGTCCTCCTCTTAGTATTTTTTATAGCAAGTAAGCCCTGATCAGATGACCTCAAAGACCTGCTAGGGACATAGGGCTGTAGCAGATCAAAGATGTAGGCAGGTGCCAGTCCGTGCACAGCTCTGTACGTCAAGACCAGGATCTTAAAATCAACTCTAAATTTAACAGGAAGCCAGTGTAACTGAGATAACAATGGTGTCACATGCGAGTACTTGGAGGATTTTGTCAAAAGCCTAGCTGCAGCGTTTTGCGCAACAGAGAACCTTTGCTAAGACACATAAACAGCAAATTACAATTATCCAACCGTGTCGAAATAAATGCATGTATAGCAATCTCCAGTTCAGAATGAGATAAAATCGGGCTTAGCCTAGCCACATTTCTTAAATGATAAAAACAAGACTGAACATGAGAATTGACATGCCCATCCAATGTAAGACTCGAGTCAAAGGTGACACCTAGATTCCTGATAGAGGATTTAACAGAGGACCAAGGGCTTTCACTATCTGGGATAGAAATCTATCAGGGGCGCATACGAGGACTTCGGTTTTCCCCTCGTTAAGTTGGAGGAAATTTGCAGCCATCCAACATTCGATCAAATCTAAGCAGTCATGCAGTCGCTGAATCTTAGCTAAATCCTCAGGGATAAAAGAAACATACAACTGAATATCATTAGCATAACAATGATAAGAAATGTCCTCAAAAGAGCCCATTATATGCTGGAGGGGGAGAAGATAGATTAAAAACAATAAAGGCCCCAAAACTGACCCTTGAGGGACACCATAAGTAAGGGAGGTAGGGATGACCTAAAATCGGAGACTGCCACAGAAAATGATCGGTGACGGAGATAAGAGGAGAACCAGTCTAAAGCAGTTCCAGATACACCAACCAAATTTTTCAGCCTTTCAAAGAGGATGTGATGGTCAACTGTGTCGAAAGGTGATGTGAGGTCCAACATGAGTAGAACAGAGCATTTTCCTGCATCATTATTCATCAAGATGTCACTTGAGACCCTAAGAAGAGCTGTTTCCGTGGAGTGAAATTGACGAAAACCAGACTGAAACTTATCATAAATGCTATGTTTATCTAGAGCTGCCATAAGCTGCTTAGCCACAACCTTTTCTAGAAGCTTAGCAATTAACGGTAGTTTAGAAATAAATAGTCAGTAAGTGTGTCATGGTTCTCAAGATCTGGAGAGGTCGTGGTGTGTGTGTTTTTTGTCTTAACCTCTCCCACCAGGGTGGAACTGGACCTTGAATCCCCGCCTCTGAACCCGCCCTGAACACGCACCTGTGGCTCATTCACACGGATCCTGGCAGACTACTTAAGATGGCAAGAGAGGCTGCTTCCTCGCTGGATCGTCACACTACTAGCGTCAGTGTAGCCTAGCCTATGAAAGTGTTCCTTGTGATCTCCTAGAGTTTCCTCCTGACATTGTTTTCCTCTGTGTACAGGCCTTCCAGACTCCCTGCCCATCTTCCCTGCCGTCTGAATTTCTGTGGATGTGTGTGAGTGAGCGTGAGCTATTTGGAGAGAGTTACGGATCAAGTTGAAAAGGAGCATGTGTGTACCCCCATCTGTGACCTTCCCTTCGGACCCTGCTCTACTCCCTGGAGTTCCATGTTATCTTTTCCACTGTATATATGTATATATTCTCACTTGGTGTCACATTGTGAATAAACCCTCACCTTCTCTCTAAACTTCAGAATCCTGTGAGTGAGTGCTCTGCCTACTAATCTGTGACAAAGTGACTGGCTGCTCCCGTATGGGATTAGATCGATTCCACCTTATCCCATAGTCCAGCCAATAATGCGATTCACATTTGTATATATGCAGCCAATCAACGTGGTTGACAGGCTATGACTGCGTCCTTATGTGCCGACACCGGTGTTTTAGCTAGCAGAGCGGCGTGGCTGATGTGGAGTGAAGCCACGTTAATGACAAAGTGTACAATCATTGGAGATGTGAGAAGGACAGACGGAACAATTGACGGAAAAAGTGTGGACTTTATACCAGTTTTGATTTTGTGTTGATAGGCCACGTAAAACCAGAGTAATGATAAAAAATATCTGCAATGTTTGGTTTTCTTCCTGAATACTGTCGTTGTTTATATTTACTGTGGGGAGAAACGGTAAAAATGGCGTTTTATAAGGAAAAAGGCTCGAAAGCCTGTGAGCAAAAACAAACTCCATCCCCCTCTCCTTTTTCCCATTCATCCAAATAAGTACCATGTCGACCAATCAAAAAATGACATGGCAACGTGGCACCTAGTTGTTAAGAAACGGGTGGAGTAGGAGTGACGGTGGTGTTCTGAGATGTGAGAAATTTGAGATGTTTAGCGCAAATCTTGTGTAGTTAGTGTGTAGTGTAGTCACTAGTTTTGTTGTGTATGTCAGAACAATGAGGCGACTGCTGAATGTTACAGGTGTTACAGGAGTGATACATCTGCTGTTGTCAGGCCTGCAGGTATCAGGCTGTTGTTCTCCTTTATCTCATAGTGGACAGAAGTTATTTTTTGGAGTGGCAGCTGATTGTTCTGTAAATAGTTTGAAATGTTTATTTAAAAACGCCTTGGCTGCATTTAATAGCTGCAAATAACTGTTGTTTGCCAAACTGAGTTACTTTTTTGAAGAAGTAACTATGTAATTAATTGCCCTGCATTGGTCATTATATACTGTATTTTGAAGACAGAGTTTCAGGACTCTCTCCCAGACCACAGACTCATACTCATAATACATGTCAGAGCTTTATAAAAAAAATAGAAAAGAAAGTTGTGTTTTCAAAATTGGAGTTCAAGTTATTCTTGAAATTAAATTACACACGAACAACATTAAGCTACTCACGCAGAGAAGAACGGCTGTTGCTGCCATCATCATTCTCATCATTTCTGCTTTCTCCTTCCTGAGCACCCTTAGGAAGTATGGCCGCTGCTGCGACTAGTTGGTAATAGTCTGTACGCCTTGCCACACCTGTCTGGGGTCGTTAAGATGTTCCTCTATTCTCCTCTTGTATTCTGCTTTGGCTCTTCTGATGCCCCTCCTCAGGTTAGCTTGAGTGGTGCTGTACAATGCGCTGTCACCCGACCTGGAGGCTTTCTGATTCAGGAACACCCCGATGCATTGTATTTGATGTAAGACATCAAGTATCTGTAAATGTTGCCAGATCTCCATTGTAGAAGACATCCCACTGTATGTGTTCAAAGAAGTCCTGCAATTGGGGGAGAGCAATCTTGGGCCAGGTGGTGATGGTCCACTTCATGGGCTTTGTTTGCCAGCTGAGGGGTGTGTATGCTGGGTTCAGGAGCAACATCATTGTACATTGTTGCTGTTGAGGGGTTTCTGCTGCTCCTGCTGCTGATAGTGCTGGAGGGCAGGGCTGTGTTGATCTGAAAATGTAGACATTAAAGTTCATAGGAGAGATGGTAGCTGATTAAACAAGTATCATGAGATAATAACAAAATGCAAAGATTGTGCTTGGAACCATAAGGCAACAAAAAACTGTGAGAAATAATTTAGGCTCTGCCTGTGAATCACTCTTTGCTTCTCTTCTTCCTTCCGTCCCATCATTTCATCTATCACTCTCTATCACGATCTGAGGTGGCAGACCGTGCGGTGGTGTGTGTGTGGACCCAGGTGCGAACACACGAGAGTAGACTGGATTAAACTTTAACTGAAGGCGAGCCTTTATTGTGGCTGGTGACAGAAGTGCAAACAAGGCAGAAAACGCAGTGACAAACTAAACTATAACTAAACTGGGAAAAGGCTATGTATACACGGGAAACCATAACTATAAATACAACGACGGGCAGTGACAACATGGAGGTTGGGAACACAGACGACGCGACACAGACTGCATGAAACACAGAGGCTGTGTCCCAATTCAGGGTATGCACGCTTGAAGTACGCACACTACGCGTACTACGGACGGTGCGTACTATAAGTACGAGAAGTGCGGAAGTGAGAGGCTCGTGAAATGGGACGGTCTAGCCTCCATCGTGCTTCTCTGGTTGCCTAGCAACCATGATACTAACCGCTAGAAACTTTACATACAGCAGAAATGAAGGAGAAAAAATGTTTTGTTGGTCATTCATTTTTGTCATGACATCACCTTGATTAGTTGAGTATCTGAGGCTGAGACCACAGGACTGTGAAACATGATAGTTGGGCTTCATTTCTGTACTGAACAGTCATTTTAAGATTAGTTAGTAAATAACAATTAGCTAACGTTGTTCATGAGACTAAAATCATCTCACTGTGGTAATGTAAATATTATATAGCCAATATTACATGTATTTGTAACAAAGCGAAGGTGATTTTTGCACAGTGTTATTAAAGGAGGGAAACACATCTCAAAATGGACAGAGCAGTGGAGCAGCCAAGGGAATGCAAACGAATTAAAAACTGTATGACTAAAATATAATTTATTATATTTAAACAGTTAAAAGTGTAAAATGAATTAAAACAACCCTGGCCAGGGAACAACACAATAGAAATCAATAAAACACAACATTAACAATCCAGTGGCGTCGGCCACAGTATAAAAGTCACTAAAAATTTACAATCCAGGCAAGCGGTGCAGAAGGGGGAAAACCGGCGGCGTCCTCGCCTTCCTGTCCGTGTTCTCCGCTCCAGCGCGCTATAAAAAAAAAGAGGAAAAAAAGGGCAGCGACAGTAACTACTCTTTTAGCGGCTACCGTTCAATAAAGTGGGATAAGTCAGAAGACTTACCTTAGGTGGGCAGAGCTCTCAACTTATATATATATATATATATATATATATACACACACACACACACACACACAAACATCACTCATATCACATAACTTTGCCGACATGTGGCCAACAGTAATGTTTTAATGGTCTTCGTTATTAAACGTTAGCACATAAATAAGTGACATAATATTCAGTACTCACTTTTGACAGTTCACTCTTTCGGCCGCTCCCTTCTGCCGTATTTTGCGGCAAAATTATCCACACCCACCGCCGCGCTATGGATTGTGGGATATATAGGGCCACGAAGCGTGCACCGGACCACGCTTGATATTTGGGGAAATCGACGGCGCATTTGGAGTATGCATTTGAAGTACACTTTGAATTGGGACAGCCGTCGTCGCGTGGCGGTGACGTATTCGCACTTGAAATGCGTACTTCAAGCGTGCATACCCTGAATTGGGACACAGCCACAGACTAAATACACATGAGGGATGATCAGGGGAAGTGGCCACACATGGGAGCACAGCTGACACACATGAACCTAACGACAGGACAGGAGAGGCGAAACTAAATACACTGACATAGAATACAGACTTTCAAAGTAAAACAGGAAACATGGAGATTAGACATGACATGAACTAAACATAACCACGCAGACATGACACATGAACCAGGGGGACTTAACACAAGGGTAATATAATAACAAACGAGCTGGAATAACTTAATGAACATAAACAAACGATAAACCTCAAAATAAACTACAACTCAAAACACTGGGTCGCACGACCCAGGACCATGACACTCTCCACTTGCTGTCTATCTGAGAACAAGGCACAACTTGCTATTGCAATAAACTATTATTTAATTATCCACACTTAACAACTCTTACACTTAATCTATAATAAAATGATGACAGAAAAATGTTATAGCACTGCCTTTAGTAACCTCACTCAGCTCCTACTGTTTCCTCCACATGTCCTTACCAGGCATGTCTGGACAATGTTATATCATGAGGAATATTTTTTTAATCCATCTAAATAAAGCACACACATAGTGACATTTTAGACCTTCTTCAGAATACTGTATATACTGTGGGCATCATGGTGCTGATCCAGAATCCTTACATTATTGTTTACTACTAGAGCTACAATAATAAAGCAATGAGGGGAAAAAAGTAATAAATATGAAATAATGTATATATGATGATTCCATTTGTTTCACTATCCACTCTGTGCAGGGGGAAAGCTTATTACATTTTAAACTGTAGAGATACAATAATTTTACTGCTGTAAAGTCCAAATTCTGTCTTATTTAAAATATAAATCTAATATAATCTGCTTCTTAATGTATGTTCTTTAAAATACAGTGTGTGTTTTTAATATATTATAATAATGCATTATTATGTGGACATGCATATTAGATCGTTTTTAGTGAAATATAATCCCCACAGAAAGGCAGGAAAAGCCCTGTAACTTACTTTAAAACTAAATATGTTCCCTAAAACGGTGACAGAGCTACAGACCCATGACAGCCTTACACAGTCAGCCAGCAGCTATGACCAGCACTACTTGTGCAGTTAATAAAAGGACAGGTAATGTTTGTCGCGCTGTTGCACACACAGCACGCTCATTTGTTTCAGTTCGTCAGTTGCAACAAGACAGCTTACCAACGTGTACGTAATAAGCTAATACTCCTGTGTGCTTTAGACTACAGTGTACGCTGTACACCTACTTACTGGTTTTGTCGCATCAGTCTGTGTCTCTCAGCTAATTTGTGTTTCTCCTACAGCTCCGGACAGCAAAAAATGCGCGTGCTCTATGTGAGCTCGTTCCCGGCTCGTAACCAGCGCGTTCTGCCGTCAAGGGCGATCATTGGTTAAATGTGATCATGTGACTGATGCAAGCCAGATTCTTTTATTTAGCAAAACTGTGATTAATAGTTAAATATTATTGTTGAGGGGCACAGACAGGACTCCACACCCACACACACATAAAAAATAAATAAATAAATGAATACATTTTTTTTTAGTTGCCTCAACAAAAGGGCACTTTGGGCACCCATCAGGAAAGGGGCGGGTGCTCAAGCCACATTCAGGTAAAAGTGTAAGATCAAATGATCCATCAATAAAGAATAATGGATCAGTGTTTCAATATGTATATCTTTTATTAGATTTACATGTGATTTGGTTATTTGCCTTTTGGTTGAAAGTACACTGAGAGAGGACTTTTTTTTATTAGTTATTACAATAATATTTTTTAATCTAATCAAATACAATCTATTTGTGTATGATTGTCAGTCCAAAGAGGGAGAGAGGAAAGAGGAGAACATGAGGAGAAAGTACAAGGTCAGGAAGGGAATACAAAGAGGCAAAACAAAAAAAAGTTAAGCTGGCAAAGGAAAAAAAAACTAATTTTACTCATACTATCTGGAAGTTGTGTTCTCTCTATATTAAAGCTGCTACACAGAATCTGCAAAACAAACTGGGTTGTCGGCCCTGGCGCTGCATTACCATATTGAGCTTCAGTCAGAGGAAGTCACGGTTGCCAAAAGCTTTTTGAAGCTCAAGAGTGAGGCTGGTGCCATCCCAGATATGTTAACATTGTACAATCTTATGGATAATCAGATCTTCCCCACACTGAAAACTGTTATTCAGGTTGCCCTAACAAACCCAGTTAGCAGCTGTAGCTGTGAAAGGTCTTTTAGTGTCTTTCATCAGCTCAATACCTGGCTGAGAAGGACCATGGGTAAAAGCAGCTGTGATGTCAGTTGAGAAAGAGATGCTTGAGAGACTTGACCACCAAAATGTGATCGACAGATTTGCCAACCTCAAGGTGAGGCGACATACGTTAAAAGAAAAGAAAAAATCTGCAGAGCCATAGTATACATTGTACCATAGGCCAAGGTGTCTCCGTTTTTCTAATCTTTTAATAATATTTTGTACATTTCAAGGACTCTTCTGTCTATCTGGAATGTATTTTTATCTCTATTGTATTACATATACACTTTAAAAGTGAATCTCTGTCCAAACATGCACTCTAGTGGTGGGCGGATCGATCCAAATATCGATAGTATGATCCCAAGTCGGCATCGGTATCGGATCGATACTAGCCTGGTGAGACTGATTCTTTACTTTGAGTTCTGCTTGTTTGCTATGCTGTGCTTTTGGCAAAAACGAAAAAACCAGATCGCTGGACTCGCCGCTCCTCTGTCAGCCGAGAGCAGGCACACTTTGCCCCGCTTCCCCCATTCTTGTTTCGGTGTTGCGCTGACACGTCACGTGACTTAGACACTTTGCGGGTTGTTAACATATTAATTATAATTAATTAAACAATTAATTAATTATAATTAGTTATTTTTGTTGTTGAGAATTTTAATTGTAACTTTTGTATTATAGTTTATCAAGAGTATTTTTTTACTGGTTTGCCTGCACTTAAGATTTTAAAAAAAGAAAAAAAGATCACCACCACGGCAGACCCGATGGCATTTTCATGCTTCACAGCATCATTTATTCTTAAAATAATCACACGGTTGCTGTAACAGTACATTCAACGGCTGCAGCTCTCCCGCTGGCAGCCGTACAGGTTTGGTGGTGAAATCACTACCACCAAACCTGCAGCGGCATCGCAGAACACGCCCTGCCACATACCCCCCTCGCCCGCTCCACCCCACCCCGCGAGCAGGCGAGGGAATCGGCCCGGACCATCGGCGCCCTTTTCCCCAGCCCAGCGACGGGGAAGTGTCCACTTTGGCGGTTGCCCGCGCCTGATGGCCACCCAAATGGCAAGCAGCGGTGGCGCGGCAGGCGTGGAAGTGAGCTGGGGCTCACAGACAGCTGGGCAGACGGCCGTCACGCAGGACCATGCAGCCTGCATGCCGAAGCGGACAGCATGCCGCCCTCAGGTGTGGCAGGACCCCCGCGCACCTCGACCTCCGTCTCCAGCTTGGCAGGTTCTGCTGGCGCGCCAGCCTCCGGTTTACCCCGAGCCGCGCTGTCCACCCTTACAGTGATCACACGGTTGCTGTAACAGAAGCCTGCATTCAACGGCTGCAGCCCTCCTACTGCCAGCTGTACACATCAACACCAAAAACAACAACAGCACAAGCAGCGCACAGGTTTTAAACCGGCGAGACATCATTGTAGATGCAGTGAAGGTGAGTCCATCTCACCTGTAGCGGCATCACAGACGACGAGCCGCCACAATAATAAAACATTTTTGATTTAATTATAAATAAATGATTTATCCTAATTATGTCCTGGGTTTTAACTAATTAAAGGAAACATCACAACAAACACTTAAGGTCATGAAAATTAATTGCGATTTAGTAATTAAATTAGGCATCCACCCTATTTATTGAAAAGTATCGTATAGGTGATACTGGCCCGTATTTACTTGGTATCGGATCGATACCAAAATATGCAGTATCGCACACCACTAATGCACTCAGTTTACTTTTTACTCACTGTGAGCATCATTCATTATTCTCCCGCAGTAATTAAGGTTAGTGTTGTATGTTCACCAGTATGATAATGATGAAGCAGTAGATTCAGCTAACATGGTTTTATTAACCAGCAGAGCAGCAGACAACTTACATGCTTGTACTCAATAACGGAATGCCGCCTATACCACTCAAAACATACAAAGACCTACCCGTAGGTACGGCAAGCGGATTAGGACAAAATACCAAACTAACAGCAGGTTGTCTATATCCCCCTTCTTTAGTACATCCCCAACCGGATATAAAGTTTAATGCATGCTAAACAACAATATTCACAGCATTAAAAGGTGACATACGCTGATCCTTAGGAACATTTAAATTTGCAACCAGATGAAAGAAATAAACATGACAAAATATCATTTTGCTGTATAAAGTTAAATATGATTACTACTGAAAATTACCTCAAACTGAATTTTAACTTGAAACGTGGACATCAGTTACTGTTGGATCAAATATCAAACCTGAACAAGTTCTCTGTTTTAACTAGTACCCGATTAATCCCTATATCTTGGATTTGGTTTGCATACACGACCGAAGCGTGTCCTGTAAACACCATCACCCATGGAAGGTCCTGGAGAATGCAAAACATCAGTAGAGCTCTCAACATGAGTGCTGTCTTTAAACTGTTCTACATCATTGTTTCCACCCACACCCTGCAGTCCATCATAATGATGATGATCAGTGTCTTTCTGAACAGTAACAGGCTCAGACACAGGCAATATGTGTCTGCGATTTCTCCTGTAAATGTTCCCATCTGACTGTACCAGGTAGGATCTAGGTTCTTTACAAAGTTCCTTCACCACACCTGTGCGGTCATAACCCTGTGGGGTCCGTAACCTCACTACTTGTCCTTCTTCAAGAGGTGGAAGTGGTCGGCTGGACCTGTCATAACAGACCTTCTGAGTCAGTCTCTTGTTGAGTAGCTGGGCTTTCACTTTCTCAGATCCGCGGTGTTGTGGTTCGAGCAGTTTGGTCGTGATTGGGAGCGTAGTTCGAGTCTGTCTGGATAGAAGTCGTTCTGCAGGGGACCCCAGGTTAACATCACGTGGAACATTCCTGAGATTAAGCAGGTTGAGAAATACATCAGTGCCATCTCTGTGAGATTTCTCCATCAGCTGTTTAGCACTGCGCACTGCTCTCTCAGCAAGCCCATTGGATTGAGGATACTCTGGACTGCTGGTGACATGTTGAAAGTCCCACTGTGAAGCGAAGTCTTTGAAACGCTGGCTTGTAAACTGCCCTCCATTGTCTGAGATCAGAGTGTGTGGAGCACCATGGACTGAGAAGTGTCTTCTCAGCTTTTTGATGACTGTCACTGATGTCAAATCCTTTAGCAGGTCAATCTCAAACCAGCCTGAGTATGAGTCGACTACTACTAAATAGTGCTGACAGTGCCACTCAAAGATATCCGTAGCCACGGTCGACCAAGGAAGATCTGGAACTTCATGCAGATGAAGGGGCTCTTTTTGTTGATGAGGTTTGGTGCTGTTACACACAGAGCAAGAAGTAACCGTTTGTTCAATATCTCTTGACATGAACGGCCAGAAGACGATCCCCCGTGCTCTCCGCTTGGTAGCTTCTACGCCAGGATGTCCTCTGTGCATGATGGTGATGTAGTCTCCTTGCAGTGACTTTGGGATCACGGCTTTGGAACCTTTAAGAATGATGCCATCATCCACAGTCAGCTCATCCCTGAAGGGGAAATATGGATGAACTGCCGTGGGAAGGCCGTGGAGTCGTTGTGGCCACACTCAGAAAAATAAAGGTGCCAACTGGAACCAAAAGTGGTTCTTTAGACTGATGCCATAGAGGAACCTTTTTTGGTGCCACAAAGAACCTTTCAAACAATGGTTCTTTGAAGAACCATTTCTTTCAGTGGTTCATTGAAGAACCTTTAAAGGTGCCCCAAAGAACCATCAAGAAATGGTTCTTTGGGGCACCTTTAAAGGTTTTTCAAAGAACCTGTTTAAAAATGGTTTTTTAAAGAACCATTTTTAAACAGGTCCTTCAAATGGTTCTTTAAAAAACCATTTTAAAGAACCTTTTTTGAAATGGTTTTTTAAAGAACCATTTTAAATCTTTCAAAATAAAATGTATCAAATTGAATTTGAGTAGGGTAAAATAAATACGAGCACAGCATAGACATATATTAATGGTTTATTGACATTTCGTAATATACCAAAAGACAAAAAGGCATTTTAACCCTCAGCACAACATCACTACTAATACATGTCACATATTAGTCATTTAAACAGTAATAACATTTTTACTATGCTATAAATAAATATATATAAATACTATATCTAAAGATAACACAACAATTAATACATGTATTGTTTAATTAATAAAACATCAAAAAAGTGATAAACGCATTAGAAATTGCAATAGCTTCATAACAGATCAATAAATCAAGACATTTTCATCAGCAGATGTTTGCATGTTCAGTAAAAATCTTTCAACAACAAGTTTTTGATTAAAATTATCAATGAACTTCAGCCTTACGTTATGTAAGGTAAGTTTAATGTTGGACTCATGGTTCTTTGTTAGTCCAGTTTAGGACAATGTCTCTGACGTATGTATCATATCAAATGTATGTTATATCAAAACAACCCCACACCTGCAGTTGTTTCAGTTTTTCCACAGGTGTTTCCTGTCAGCTGGTCAGCCTCACTCAGGTGGACATCCATATCAGCCAACCAAACGACAAGCTCCTCCCTTTGTGCTTCATATCCCTCCCACACTCTGAGACAAGGAGCTGAGAGAGAGGGGAAAAAATGGTCAATTATAAAGAAGAGAAAAAAGTGAAACCCTCCTAAGAACGTGTGACTTGCATACCTGCAGTCGACCTGTGATGGACTCCTGTTTGGCGTTCACGTCATCCCAGTGTTGCCAGCAGTCGAGTCTGCAAGGTGCCCTGGAAGAGCCGAGTTAATGTAGACTCCTCCTGGTCAGGCTGTCCAGCTGGATGAGCCGAGGTCTCCCCTCTCGCTGCCGCCTCTGAACACACAAACACAAATTGCATCTGAAGCAGGAGGTGCAGATTTTTTTGCTGTTCTTTTCTAAATCCAGGCTTGATAACATGGAGGTATTTGGAAAACGTCTTGATGCATTCTCAATCATCCAGGAAAGTAAATCTCCAAAAGTTGAATCTGTTCATCTGGACGTAGCGTTTTGTGGGAGAAACGTTTCGTCACTCATCCAAGTGACTTCTTCAGTCTCAGCTGACTGCAGTTTTCCCCAACCCTTATAAACAGTACATTTGCATAATGACTGAAACCAGCCCACTGAAGGAACAATGGGCTGTGAGGTCAGTTCCTTAATCATAATTATGCAAATTCCCATGACCATTGATCAACAATCACTGACCAAAACCCACTGATCAAAGAACACTGATCAATGGCCATGAGTACCATTCACTGAGAGTTGGGGAATGGCTGCAATCACAGCATTGTAAGATGGCGAAAGATGTACCCTTAGGCCCCCTCCTCGATTCAGAGATGGTCTTTCCCTCTTCACGTAAATGGCCTCCTTGACTCCGCGCTCAAACCAGCGTTCCTCCCTGTCCAGGATGTGTACATCCTCATCGTTGAAAGAGTGTCCACTGGCCTGTAGGTGTAAATAAACTGCAGAGTCCTGGCCTGATGAAGTTGCTCTTCTGTGTTGTGCCATCCGCTTCGCTAGAGGTTGTTTGGTTTCCCCGATGTATAAATCCTGGCAATCCTCCTGGCACTTAACAGCGTACACTATGTTACTCTGTTTGTGTCGGGGGACCCGATCCTTGGGGTGGACCAGTTTTTGGCGCAGCGTGTTTTGGGGTTTAAAAGCCACAGAGACACGGTGTTTAGAAAACACAACTGTTCCGATACTCCTGACACATATGGGATCACTACAGGTTTTCGCCTGGGCAGCGGTTGTCCTTCTCTCCTGGATCGACTGGAGCTTTCTTTAGGTGCCTTTCCCGCTTTGACAAAAGTCCAGCTGGGATAACCACATTTACTCAGGGCCTTCTTGATGTGATGTTCTTCTGCTTGCCTGGCCGCTGTGTCAGTGGGGATGGTGTTCGCTCTGTGTTGTAGCGTCCTGATGACACCCAGTTTGTGCTCCAGTGGATGATGAGAGTCAAACCTTAGATACTGATCCGTATGTGTAGGTTTCCGGTACACGTCAGCCTTTAGATGTCCCCCATTACTGATGGAAATCTCACAGTCTAAGAAGGCTAACCTGCCACTTTTCAACTGCAGTCAGCTGAGACTGAAGAAGTCACTTGGATGAGTGACGAAACGTTTCTCCCACAAAACGCTACGTCCAGATGAACAGATTCAACTTTTGGAGATATTTGGAAAACCTTTTTAGCCAGCGGACGACTGTTGTCTCGCAGAAAGTCAAATCAAATGTATGTGATACACAATTAATTCACGAGAACACATTATAATAAACAAGTCCAGTTCTTCCCTGATTTCAAGTGAATTCTGCATCAAAACAAGGTAACAGAATTAAAACGAGTGTTTGCAGCAAATGTGAGCACAAAGCCTCACTTTGTACAGGCCTGCTATTAAAGTTCTCCTCTATGCAGACAACGTTCCTGCTTTCAAGGCACAACTTGGATCTGCTGTACAAATCTTATGGATACACACTAAATGAAACAGTAGTGTGCACGACTCCAGATTCTGATCCCTCGTCCTAATATGGTCCCAAAAGGCTCACAAAAAACATAGTAATAAAGCAAATGTTGAGGCTTCTAAATACTAAGTCCATAAACCAAAGGCTGACATGGGTTTTATCATAAGGGTGATAAATATACAACATATGTTCTTAAGACTAGAAGTATGATACAGATTTTTAGTCTGAGAGATTTGATGTTCATTTACCTGCAGATGCACTATACGTGCCTGCTCTGTGGTTTTCCACAACGTTTTGCACATCACTATTTAATACAGAAAGTAGGTGAACTAAAACAAGTCATCTTTCTTTATGAGAGGACAATATTAATGAAACAAACCTCAATGACATCATAGAGATCCCTAAAGATGCTCCTGCTGCTTTTCTTCCTCCTCCTTGTCCTCGACTTCCATCCAATTGTAATTCAGCCTAATTGTGTTTCTCCCTCCTCTTCCTCATTTTGTTGGAGCTGTGAACAGAATTAGTGAATCTGAATTAATTTGTGCAAACAAGAAAAATCTACAGCTCTTCGGTCAGAGGTGGTCTTGTGATTTAAGCCGGGTAGAGTAGATTTATGTGTTGATGCTACCTGCTTCAGCTCTGGCTGCTGAGTGATATTTACACCCCGGCTGGATTACAAACTTTAACCACGTGCTGAACTTTGGCCCAGCGTTGATACCTCTTGTTAGTATAATGACCTCTTCTTGGCTTAATGTATGATGGTGGATAAATGAAACGTACAAAGAAAATTTAACTATATTACAAATGGATATCCATCTTGGTAACATCAAATGACCGGAGCATAATTTGTTAACTAGTCCGAAAATAAGTTATACAGGAACAGTCAAAGACACACCTTCTCATGTGTCACATTTCTATTCATTCAAAACACTTATGCATGGCTGTATTTTATACAGCTCTTACAGAATTCAAAGTACAGGCTCATGTGAGTATTTAAAGTACGACTCAGCTCTACTCAATTTCTGAGTTTCTAGACCAGACACCAGTCAAAACAGGCTTCAGGCGCCATTTTAGTGACTTTAACAATATTATAAATTTTAATATCGGTCTAGCTGACATTACGTTATGTACGCAGCACGCAATAGAACCACATATTTTAGAAGCCAATCAGTTGGGAGCACCTTCACTTAATTATAACAGTGGTTTTGTTAGGAAAACAGTTCTGTATACCGGATACTAAATTGCGTGAACGTCAACGGCTAACGTATCTAACATAGCTAACCGTTATTGTTAGCACAACATTAACAGCAGGCTACAATGACGAGTAACAAAAACAAAACAGTAAAAAGGTTTTAATGAAAACTTTTACCTTTTCCAACAGTCCCAGAATCAAGAGCTTCAAAGACCAGCAGGTACTGAAGACTGTTATCCGCTCCGCTGTCACCGTCTGTGAGAAAATGTTTTTCCCTTAGAAAGTTCAAGGCCCGCCGGTCGCGCAATCTGTCTGCGCATGCGCAACCCAACGATTGACCCTCTCTCTCTCTTTCTCTCTCTCTCTGTCATTTATTTGGCTCGAAACACACAAATTGCTCAGTGATAAACAAGTACTGAGATCATTTACCTAAGCAGTGTGCTTTGTCAAAACTAAGTAAGTGTGTTCATTACACTGAGATTCGGTTGTGCAATTGTTATTTACTTGAATTTTATAATTTGACTTTACATACTGCTGGGTGGTTTGTAAAGTTTACAATAACTATTTTCATAATGCTATATTTCCAAAAATATATAATAATCTCAAAAGTAATACCTTGAAGCAGAAAATAGTAATGCTTTATTAAAATTTAAAACTAAAGTACAGTATTTGAATATGTGCATTGTGTCTACTGTTTGATCACTCACCATATTCATAAAAGTCTTAATAATAAATTCCATATTCTATTACCACATTTTTTGTGAGTTTGCGGGGTTGGGGGTGTTAGGGGTAGGGTCTTTAGGCTTTGACCCCCACCCCTGCCACCAGTATATTTTTAAGCAAGTATTTCTAACTTTTATTTGAATATTCAGTTTCCTACTATCTGCTCTTAAAAGGTAACTCGCCCTCCCCCTTCGCACACACAAGCACACAAACAAAACTCACAGTATAATTCACACCCTCATTATAGTGAATAAATATTTATGCCATTTTACACCATCAAACTTAGATAGCTAAGGATGAAGAACCTTTTGTTCTTTAAAGAACCATTTGTAATAGCTGAAGAACCATCCACAAAATAAAAAGGTTCTTTGACGTATGATGGTTCTTTAAAGAACCATGAAGACATCTGAAGAACCATTTAAGAACCATAATTTTTCTGAGTGCAACCATGGTTGATGAACGAGCTGAGCGCTTGCAATGTCTCATCCTCAGCTGTGTGTCCTTTAAGTTCCTCCAGGCGTGAAGAAGAGATGCAGCTCACCGTCATGACATCAAAGTTGTCCTCTTCTTCAGACTGCTGGAAAGTGGACCTGCTGGGAGCACGAGACAGCGTGTCAGCCAGATACATTTGTTTTCCACATTTATATGTGAGCGTGATGTTGTACTTTTGGAGCCTCAACAACATCCTCTGCAATCTGGCTGGTGCGGCGTGAATAGGTTTCTTTAGTATGGTGACCAGTGGCTGATGGTCTGTTTCGACAACCACAGGCTTGCCATAAATGTAGTCATGAAATTTCGTACATGCGAAAACAACAGCCAGTAGCTCTTTTTCTATCTGAGCGTATCTGGTTTCAGTGTCTGTCAGAGTACGTGAAGCATATGCTACAGGTTGGCCTTCCTGTAAGCAAGCTGCACCAAGACCATACTGAGATGCATCGCATGTTAGTGTCACAGGTTTGCTGACATCATAATATGACAGAACAGGTGGATTCGACATGTGCTCTTTAAGTGCGTCGAATGCAGTCTGATGCTGTGTGTCCCACATCCACTCACTGTCCTTGTGTGTGAGCTGTCGCAAAGGAGCTGACAGATGGCTGAAGTTTGGAATGAACTTTCCAAGATAATTGACCATCCCAAGGAACCTCTGCAGGGCTTGGACATCCGTTGGAACTGGCATCTCTTTGATTGCGGCTGTTTTGGAAGGGTCTGCTTTGAGTCCCTCGCTTGTGAAAATGTGTCCGACATAACTGACCTGATTCAGCCGGAATTTGCACTTTAATGGGTTTAGTCGCAGGTTCACTTCTCTGGCACGATCAAGGACCTTTCTCAGGTTGTCGTCATGTTCTTTCACGGTTCTTCCGCCGATGAGTATATCATCAACAATGATGGCACATGGATACCCAGCGAATATCTGCTCCATGGCTCGCTGAAACACCTCGCTGGCAGCATTAAGACCAAAAGGCATTCTGAGAAACCTGTAACGACCAAAACAAGTGCTGAAGGTGGTCAGCATGGATGATTTCTGATCCAATGACACCTGCCAAAAAGAGTTCTTAGCATCCAAAACAGAGAACACAGTAGCATGTGACATTAATGCAGCCACTTCTTCTACTGTTCGCATTGGATGGTGTGGTCTTTTCAGAGCTGTGTTTAAATCTCGAGGATTTATGCATATCCTTATTTCATCTTTGCCTTTCTTGTTGGTGGCTACCATAGAAGACACCCAGTCTGTCGGCTCTGAGACGGGAGTAATGACGCCTAGTTTCTCCATCCTGTCCAACTCTGCCTTGACTCTGTCTTTCATGGCCAAAGGGATGCGATGTGCTGGGCGAACAACTGGTTTCACATCTGGGTTCAGTGTCATGCGATAGGTGACTGGCAACCTTCCAAGCTCATCAGAAAATAAGTCGCTGTATTCCATGATAAGCTGTGGTGACAGGTCATCTGCAGACGTGCTCAATTGGTGGACGTCATTGCTGAATGATACAAGTCCCATTTCTCTGCATGCACATAGTCCAAGTATTGGCTGAACATCATCATTAACGACAAAGAATAATAGCACATGTGACTGCCCATGCAGAAAACACTGCAGCTCAATTACACCTGAGGTTTGAATCTTGCTGCCTCCAAATGCCACTAGCTTAACGGACTTGGGGTGTGCTTTCATTTGTTTATCTGCTCTTATAATGTTAACCGTTTTCTTGGGAAGCACATTACATTTAGCACCTGTGTCCACTTTCATCTCAACAGGAATCCCATTAATCTGCACAGTGACAAAAACTTCCTCTTTGTGTTCCACATGCACATCAGTCGCATGGATTGCATATTGCAGGTTTATTCCATCAACGTAGAATGTGTCATCTCCGCTGTCATCAGCTTGGTCCGGTTCCACATGATGGACTGACTTTCTGTGCCTTGCTACATTTTGGGTACGCTGAATGGCTCTGCACCGTTTCTTAAAATGATTCCACTTTTTGCATGCATGACACTGCTGCCCAAAAGCCGGACATTTACTCTTTTTTGCAGCATGAGCACCCCCACAGTTAGTACAGTTAGTGATATGCTGTGTTTCAGACCTGTCTCCTTGATTTTTTATTTTATCTCCTCTGTGCTTTCTTGTAAATGTGGGCTGGAGCACATCAACATTTGTTGCAGATTGTTGAGGAAAAGCAAGTGTTTTATTATGCTCTTCAGTCATTTCATGAATCTGGCAGACAGATATGGCTTTTGCAAGTGTTAAATCACTGTCACGCAGTAGCACTTTCCTTAAATTGTCATTGTTGATGCCACAAACTAGTCTGTCTCTTATTAGTTCTTCACTCAGATCACCAAATCTGCAGCTTTTTGCTTTAATCCGTAAATCACTTACATAGGATTCAACAGTCTCACCAGTCCTCTGATTCCGCGTGTTGGACTTGTGTCTTCCCATCGTGACGTTGGTTTGTGGGCTGCACATTTCCCTGAATTTCCTTTTGAGGCACTCAGGATCCTCCTTCGATTCCGCAGGAATGAGAACTCGTCCTCCATCACCGGGCTCTCTCACTTCTGGCGCGTAAACAAAAGACCGCTCCCGTTCTATAGCTTCGGGACCTGCTAAGTTGAGCAATATGTAGGCTTGTGTGCATGCTGGCTTGTCAGAGTGTGCCGCCGCTATAAAAATGTCATACTCTTGCTCAAAAATGCGCCAATTTTCAGCAACATTACCATCGAAAACAAGCGGGTCGGGCCTCCTGAATCCTTCCGCCATGTCGGCTGTAGTCCGGACACGAAAAAAATGCACCCACAAAATAGACTTAAGACGGGAGAAAAAAAAACCCTTCAACTACGAAGAACGTGTTCCGTCGCTTCTGACACCATGTTGTATGTTCACCAGTATGATAATGATGAAGCAGTAGATTCAGCTAACGTGGTTTTATTAACCAGCAGAGCAGCAGACAACTTACATGCTTGTACTCAATAACGGAATGCCGCCTATACCACTCAAAACATACAAAGACCTACCCGTAGGTACGGCAAGCGGATTAGGACAAAATACCAAACTAACAGCAGGTTGTTTACAGTTAGGATATTAATTTTTTTGTATTTTTTTTATTCCAATCCATTCTTCTTTGGCAGTAGTCGACTTTAGCAGCATTTAAATAACCTTTATCAGATTTGATGGTTTTGTTACAGATTTTTCAAAAAAGTGTTTTGCTTTTCCTTCACAAATGTGGGGATTACATTGTGTTAAAATGTACAAAACAGTGATTTTCATGAATTTAAGAATCTTATGTTTTAAGAAAAAAATTGGCAGACTTACACAGAGATGGTAAAATTATGATGACTGATAATGGAGATGAAGACAACAGACGATGACGAACAGAGGGAACTCTGGACAACTGGAGACATGGATGCAGGTTTCAGGGGACAAGGATGGAGGGATTGACAGAGACAGGGAAGAAGTCTCATCGTGGGGAGCAAAGTTTATCTTGCCTGGATGGGCAGCTCTCTGGGTGCTCAGCACCCCCAAAGCTCTGATCCTAGAATCGCCCCTGGCGTCCAGTGCAACAATAGCGCTGTTGTTACACCAACCTTTGTGCACGTAGATGTAGAGCCCCCCTCCTCTGTTCGGTTTCACTTCCTGTTAAACTGAAAGTAAACTTTGTGCGTGGGCGTGTTTGGGACCTGCAGGTGTGGCCAACTGTGGGTTCGTTGGGTCAGCAGAGGATTTAACGGGACTTTGTGTCGGTTTGAGTTCTTTTCAAAGGAGGATGAAGACGCTGGTGGTGTTCCTGCTCCTCGTGAACGGTAAGAAATTCTCTGTTTAACCTGCAGCAGCTCCGCAGACAGTTTCCAGTGTTCTGAAAAAAACGTCCTGCTTTTTCAAAACATCCTGCCATAGCGTAAATTTATAGTCATGTCTATCAATTGATGGAAGATTAGACTCCCCCCCCCCCATCTTTTGATTCTGACCTGAAACAAGAAATCACTCCGAGACGAACGCTTATTCAATTAGACAATTTTATTCACCATGTACATGGGAGATGTGTATAGCACAAAAGCCTCCTGCAGATCGGACGGGCGGTCCCTGGATCCGTTACACTTATACTTTTTCAGAGTTCGTCATTCAGCATCTCCCTCAGTAGCGGTTTTAGATACGGGCGACACGGGCATCGGCAAGAAAAAAAAAATTGCTCGTACTCATGCTGCCCCGACATCATGCCAGCGCATATTGGGAATGGCATAGGCACCGATCGGTTTTCTATCTCCCATTTGCTGGGAGTAAGGGCGCCCTCCGTTTGCGAGGTGCGACTGCTGCTTGCTGCACAGGGAGGAGAGGGCGGGGCGGCGGGGGATTCTCTGGTGGCTGGAGCAGCATCTAATAATTAACTTGGAAAATAAAACAAAATAAAAACAAACTAACAAACACAAAAACACCAGACATCATGATACAGACTTATAATTTGCACCGATGTTTTTTTCAAAATTCTATACGCAAAAAGTGAGCGCGAGAGCCAAGGGCGTAGATTTGGTTTTGGCATTGGTGGGGACGTGTGTTTCAACCACCGAACCCCGCCCTGTTTCTTTTTTTTTCCTTTTCGACTTTGCTTCTTGATAAAAAAGGAGAAATATACTTGCCTACATATGCTATTCTACATGCTATTAAAGCATTTAAAATTATAATTCATAGTTTTATATGTGAATTATATAATGTTAAATTACTATTAAACAAATGACTGACTAAGTATTTTAGACTTTAGTTTACTTCAGCCATATTCCACATAAATCAAGTATCATACAAAAATAAAAATAGCTTCAAATACAGTCAAGACAATAAAAGAATATAACTTTAAGGACTTAAATGTGGGATGGAGCGATTTCGCAGGTCTTTCCTCCCCACTGCTGTCAGACTCCACAACAAAGACTTTTGCAGCTGATCAAACACACACATGTGCAATAAGACGTTGTAAGTTGTATTTTTACTCAGTTGTATATAACATTTGTATTCTATTTTTATCCTAATGTATATTTTATTCTACTATTTTATTCTATTCTGTACAGTTGTGTACAGTATATTATTCTTATTGTATTCTAATTTTTGCTATATAACTTTGCACTGTCCACTTTCTGCTGTGACAAAATGAAAGGTTATCTTATCTTAACACGATTACTTCAGTTATAGTACACCAACTTCTCTTATACATTAGCACTAAGGGAACACTGAATGAACTGGTGGTTTTTGTCGATAAAACTCATCTAAGATGACCACAAAATTATTATTCTGTGCTTGATGTGTCTCACCTTTGGCCCTGGCTTTTCCCCTCTAACTGCACTAGGACATATTGCCTCTTGATAAAAAAACACATTGATTCGTGCCACATAAAAAGTGAGACATGTCAATTCACATTCTTTGCCAAATCTACACTAATCATTCAATTTACATCAGCAGCCTAACAATTGTAGTGCAAACTGCACTACAAGGTGGAATATTTGCAAAATCATGACTACCTCATGATATTTTGTCTCAAAAATTAACCCTATGAATATTTCAGAGCCATTAGGATGAAATTATTGTGTCACCAACATTTTAACGTTAGACATATAATTCTAACAGCCTCTTTAAACTAATATCCTGGCTTGCTCGAGGCTGCCGTTTTCTCTGACAGTTTCAATCAAAATTAGAAATGTTCCTCTGAGACTGGGAGAACTAATAGTGCTGCCTGTTGTGCAGTTAGTGTCCAAAACACGTTATTCATGGTTACACACAATTTTAGACTGATGTGGGCCAAAGCCTAGCAGAGCTTCTAACGTTATTATGACGGACACATTTTATGAGTGAGCTTGGCTGACATCTTATATGAATGAGTCACTCTTAAAACTACTTCTGCCTAAGTATTCATTATATATTTGGGGTTTAACCCTTAAAATCCCAGTTTCTTTACATGAGCGCACTGGTATTTTAGCAGAAAAAAACAAAAAAAACTTAAATATTTTTTATAAAATATATTTCAACTAATATTTTATTGTTATTATGATTAGCCCTTTATATTGGTCAAAGACTGACACCAACATTGATTTTGATCCATCAGTTTTTTATTTGCAGGGGAACATTTGATGCGTGCTTTAAATGTGAAAAAATAGCGACATCTGCTGGACAAACAAAAAAAAAATACAAATTTAAGGCCAGCAGTCTAAGATGAAATCCTAACGTTAAAGGAATGAGTTAGTTTTTGTTATAATAAAATTGCACTGAAAAATGTTTATCATGGTTTTCATTGGGGCAGTTTTTATCCCTAGGATCAATCGTATAATTTTTTTGTATAGCTAAGCCATTTTAGGCTAATTTAATGAACTGAGACTGTAATTTATTAAATAAAAAAATATATATATCCTCTGGCAAATTTGGTTATATTACATTCAAATCAGTTAAAATGGTTTGAAATTTAAAACAAAAAAAGCAATGGTTTAAAAATGGCCCCAGGAGCTTTAGGTATTTAGATCTCTGTTCTTAGGCTTAGACCTTTACTTTTTAAGAAGCTGGCACTGGGAAACACTTTGAGATAAAGGCTTACATATTTGTTTGACAGTGAAGGTGGTGAATGGTAAATGGCCTGTATTTATATAGCGCTTTTACTAGTTCCTAAGGACACCAAAGCGCTTTACACATCCAGTCATTCACCCATTCATTCACCCAGTGGTGATGGCAGCTACATTGTAGCCACAGCCACCCTGGGGCGCACTGACAGAGGCGAGGCTGCCAGACACTGGCACCACCACCACTCTGATCACCACCAGTAGGCAACAGGTGAAGTGTCTTGCCCAAGGACACAACGACCGAGACTGTCCAAGCCGGGGCTCAAACCGGCAACCTTCCAATTATAAGGCGAACTCCCAACTCTTGAGCCACGATGGAAGGAAATGATCAGACATGCCCACTCTCTGTAAACCAGACAGCTAAACTAACCAACAGGTCAAGTGAAGACAACACAATAACAGCAAACAATTTAATTAAATTAACAGCAAACATGCAAACAAAGTCATGCAACAGTGAATCAAGTTGGAACGCCAAACTGGCAACAAATGACAAATGATATGTTGCTTCTCTCCCATACATTAAACAGAATGGTGTGTATTTGGTTGTGGTGTGGACCTTAGACCTCAAAGAAAACAGTGTAGCATCCAGATAGACATCCCAGTCATTCTGTTGACTGTTGACTAATTTTCTGAGGGCCCTACATGTAGACAATAAAAAAACCCAAAATATTGACAGTGTTTCAAAAGCTATTGAAATGTTACATATGTCCAGCTATGCAGTCAACTGGTGCGTAACAGGCATCTTCAAAAACCCTAGAGCACTTTCGCAAATATGTGATGTCTTGTTAATCAAGCAGATATTTGAAATTTACACAGCACCATTCTCGCATGAAAATATCTTAAAAGTTTATTTTGTGACCCAGAAAGAGTAATATTTCAAACTCCGCCACTCTGCGTTCCTCTGCCACTGCCTTGTTTGAGTTTTGGACAAAATGAATTCTGGGATATTGCATTTCGTAATTTCGAGCTGATTGGAGACCGAAACCGCCAATCAGATTTTTTTTTTTTGGTTGGTTTTGTGGCACAAATATAAAGGTGTTGAAGAGTTGAATGCACACAGGCAGAAATGTTGAGCACACATTGCGAGCAAGCACAAATGCACAAACTGAGCGAGAGGGGCTGCTATTGTGGATAATAGCAAACACTGAAATACATTTTTTGCATGCAGCAATGAATTTTGTTCACTCAAATTTAGCTTTTCTTCGCTCAAAATAAATTTCTCCTCAAAATGCAACACTTGCATCTGCAAAATTTTTTATATGCGCTCATGTTTTTTTTACGTGTGCTCAGAATAGTGGTACAAAAATAACGCATTAGTCCCATGGCTTCTTCTTTTGTTTTTATCACTTTGTTTCCAAACAAGAGCTCTCCATCTACATTTAAGAAATTTAAATTAATTATAAGATGTATTTAACAAATAAGTACATCTAGTTAGTATTTACAATAAACTACTGACCCTTCAGCCTGAATTTGTTATATCTCCTAAGGGTTTTGCCTCTGGGACTTGTCGTATTCTGATGGGTATAACCCATCAGTAAAAAAATGTGAGCAGCTCCTCGTATTTTTTCTCCATAACTAAGGAGCAAATTGGACATTTTCAAAATGGCTTTGGGATCCGTTATGTAAGTCACAACACACATAAAGAAAAAAAACACAATGTCAAGTCTCTTATAAATCAAACGTTATCATTCAATTAACAAAATACTTTTTTGTAAATTAATAATTTATTATTGCACCTGTTATCAGAGAGGAGATGGTTCTGAATAAAGAGTGGATATAATCCAGGTATTGTTACTGAATAAATAGAAATATTTATTATTACATTTTAAAGCTGACAGCACATCAACAGCATGAGGAGAAGAGTGTTTGCTCAGGAAACAATATTCAAATATTAACTATTAATATTAATTAATACTTATAGCTGCATTACATCTTCTGTTAAATCAGCAGCCGCTTTCAGGTTGAATTAAAGCACAGATTACTGTGTGTCATGTGTCACCAGGCAGGTTTTAACAGGCGTTACAAGACACATGATAATATAACACACTTTTATATTTGTATGTTAAACACATTTCTGCTTTTTTCACATCTAATCTATGGTCTGAGTCACATATGTTGGGTCTGTCTAGCACAGGCCCACCGCTGGAACGAGACAATTTAACTACACAAAAGCATTGAACACCAAGTAGGCAAAGTTTGTTGTGTTACTCATGCATGAGGGAGACCTGCCTGGACCCAAGTGTCGTTCCACCACTTTACCTCCGTCAGAGACTCTCAGCCAGGTTCCCCATAACACTCCTTTTATTGTGGGTACATGAATATGCATAGATTCATTAACATATGACATCTTACATAGGTATACATGTGAACAAAGAATACTGTGTGTGTGTGTGGGGGGGGGGGGGGGGGGGGGGTCAAAATGTGACCCCAGGAAGACTCCCCAGAGCCATCCATCTAAACAAAAGGCACTTATGCTTAACCAGATACAGAATAGGTGTCCTCCTATACCATAAAACAATAAGACAAGGTATCACCTCTCCCATGCTCCCCAATGTGGGGGGTGAACACCAGAATGCTCTGGAATGCACACAAAGCCTTTTACAGCCTACTGAAGATCACACATCCTATCACTACACAATCGATTATTCACTTCTAAGCATATATGGTTAAATATTTCTAAGCATAAATGGCAATCACAATACAAAAATCTAACAACATACCAAACACAGACCAGACCATTAAGTGTAATAAGAAGCAGTTAAAGCTTGAAAAAGATGAGTGTGAGGGTCAGAGTGATGTCATAGTGCAGAGGCTTCAGGCTGAGTCCTGCTGAGCTCACAGAGTCTGACTCACCTGTGCACACTTGGACAGACAGTTGGCAAAAGTACAGACAATCAGTACTTAAGTAGAACTACAAATGGTACTGTTAAAAAAAGTACTGGTTTAACTTCTTTACTCCAATAAAAGTAAAAAAAGTTCAGGCTCTGAAATGTACTCAGAGCAAGAAAGTAAATATAGCTCTCTGGAGGATGTTTGTGCAAAGCTAACTGAACCTTGTGCTTTATTAACATAATGATAAAATAAAAATACCAGTGGATGGCAATACAAACTTTAGTCTTTTATTCTAATTTTACTGAGCTTGAATCAGAAGAAAAAATTGATTAAAATAACTAATTAATCACACAATTTTCTGTAATTAATTGTATTTAATCCCAATTACTTGATCAATAGCCTGGCTGTAATTACATTTTTTTCAACTTCATATTTAAGTAAATGCAGAATAAAAACAAAGAATGTATGCTTCAAAGAGAATTAGAATTAGAGAATCAGCTCTGTTCTGTACAAGTCCATGATTCTGTCAGGCAGAAACTCCTCATTCTATTCTGAATCCGAATTTTCTTGGCCGGCCCATCTTCACAAGTCTGTCGAGGTGGGGACTGATCAATGAAAAGAAAATTCCTTCTTGCACAATGTGCATAATACTTAATGTCAGTCGATTTTTCCGGCTTATTATTTTTTTAATACTCAAATTTCCCATCGTGAGGGCCAATGTGCATTTATCATCTTCCATATTGAGTTGATTGGTTCAGCTACCCATCACTACCAGATCAACTGCCCATTTGTGCATGTGCGAATGTGGTGGAGCGAATGAGGGATAACCGGGGACGGTAACTAAGATGTTGACAACGCCACCTGGGGGAGGGAGTTACACCCCAGGAAAGATTTCTCTAGCCAAGTGTTACACTGGCTACCAAAGCCCGCAGACTCATTATTAACAGCAGAGGTGAGACAGAGGAATATTACAAATCAAAGTTTATTAAGAAAAAGTACTAAAAACATAGAATTATAGAATCAGAAAGGGACCTAATGTAGCAGGGTTGAGATGGCAAAATAGTTAATTAACACATTTTATTAATTAAAATGACCAGACTCCCTACCACGATGCTACGCTGAAACAATCATAGCTTGATAAAAAAAACAAAAAAAACAAAAAAAAAAACTAAACAAAATAGTGGAGACCGGCCACTTGAGGAGGCAACCGACGGGGAGGAGTACCCAACGGTGCCAGCAATTACTCACCCGTGTAATTTACACTAAACTCTAAAAGATGCAATTTACCTATGCCCGGTGTGTACACTTGCATGCATCAGGGAGGGGATTCCACCTCACGTGCCTAGCCCCTCAACAAGCTGCCTCACCTCCATTAAAGCAATAAAACAAAGCATAAAACGTTAAACAAATTTCTATAAAAGCATCACATAACAAATAAAACAGCATAAGACAAGACAGCAGCAGTATAGCACAATCCTGCAACAAAAGAGGGAAACAGTCGTCAAGGTCCACGCTACTACATGCCACTTTATGATAACCGCAAGAATCCCACTTACCACTCTCTAAAGGGCAATACTTATACTGAGTAGCTTCCCTGGAGAGATCTGCAGTGCTTAGCTGCCTAATGCTCTCAGCCACCTTGGATGGACAAGACTGCCAAATGCTGCCATCTGGTAGTGAATCGCAGCTTTCTTATAAGCCCACTTATTGTCCACTGGGAAGGTGTGGATTTTAGTGGTGCATTCGTGGACATCACGTAAGATCCTACCCCAGAATCTACTTGGACAAACTGCCGAAATGCATTGAGAGAAACATTTCAGGGATTTTGATTCATTCTGCACTCCAGATGGGTTAATTGGGTTACAAATTTTAATCAGATTAATCATGATGATGGATTAATCCGTGTTGACACGTTAATTTAGACAGCACTAATAAAAATAGATCTGTATTTCCTCACTCTAAAAAATGTTTTGTTGGCTCAACTCTTTAAGTTACAAACGTTGCATATTATTAAGTAAATTCAGCAAGTAAATTTTAGGTTTGGCTAACACAACTGCTTTAACAAACCAGCATGATTTACTTTGACCTCCAAAAGCATAATTAAGTTTAAGCAACCTAACATTAATTTAGATTTTCTTAAAATATCAAGTTGAAAAATTAAATTAGTAATTAGCAAAAAATTACATTACTCTAATTCATTTTTTTTTTTACATTATTTTACTCTATCCTATCCTGCAAATACACTGTTAGAAAAAGCGTCTTGAAAAAACGGTGATATTCCGGCAGCTGGGGCTCCAAAATATGACCGTAAAATAACAGAAAATAACTGTCCCATAAAAATACGGTCATTTTCAGTAATGAAAATAGAGTTTGTTGCGCTAATGTTACATGGGATTCTGCCTTTTCCAAGTGCTTTTAGACATTAAATTAGGAACATTTTAACGTGATCAAACAATGAATTTACCTATAAACGAGGTCAATGAATGTGGCAATATGAATCATAATACGTAAATGTCCAGAAATATACAGTTAACAGTTGGTTTAACTAATAATGGATTGCATGCCCTGGGACAGAATGACAGAAGCGAGGCTGCCATATCACACCATCGGCCCCTCTAGCCATCGCCAGTAGGTGAAGTGTCTTGACCACGGACACAACGACCGAGTGTGTCCGAGCCAGGGCTCGAACCAGCAACCTTCTGATCACAAGGCGAACTGCCAACTCTTTAGCCATGATCGCCCGAACTAGCAATGATAATAATACTTATGTGATGTAACACAAGCTTATAGGGATCATGTTATATACTTTACCATAGCATTACATTTGGATACAACAGTTCAATCTTTCAAGTAACGGACAGTGTTAGATTTGTATTGTGATTGTCATTTATGCTTAGAAATATTTACTCATATATGCTTAGAAGTATATAATCGCTTGTGTAGTGATAGGAGGTTTGATCCTTAATAGTCTGCAAACTTTGTGTGCATTCCAGAGCTCTCTGACTTTCACACCCACATTTTAGGAGCATGGGGTAGGTCGTACTTTGTCTTATTGTTTTATGGTAAGATAAACGTATCTATGCCTGTTTTAGGCTAAGTGCCTTTTGTTTAGATGGACGGCTCTGGGAAGTCTTCCTGGGGTCACAGTTTGACCCCCACACACAGATATATACACACACACACACACACATACACACACACAAGGTATTCTTTGTTCACATGTATACCTATATAAGAGGTCATATGTTAATGAACCTATGCATATTCATGTAACCACAATAAAAGAGCAGTGTTACGGGAGAGTGGACGAGAGCAACTGGAGTCAAGCAAAGGAACGGCGCCTGTCCAGTTCTCTCCCGTGCACGTGAAACATAAAGAATGTTGCCTACTCGTGTCTTGCTTGCTGTGTAATCGCATTGCCTTCAACGTTCCAGCGAATAGGTTCAAGCTACAAACCTATCAGACAGATATTTGTGAAACCATGATACATTTGTGAATGTATTTTAACAATCTAAATATGCATATGTACAGACAGATACATTTAATAATTATGAAAATTATGTTTCATTACATTACAGTTATTTTATCGTTAATTTACATTTGAAATGTGAAGTCAAACTCTATTTACGTAACTTTAATGATATTCTAGAAGAGCAGAACAAAACTGTAAAATGCACGATTTTTTCCTACGGTCGCAGCCATACCCGCGACCTTGTTGTTGTTAGTTCACATTCATTGGCCGATGCTTAGCGTCATGTTATTATGTGTCCCAACATCTAATGGCATATCACATTGTATTCATGGCCACACCTTCACCCCAGGTGCAGAGGCCTATGTCTGTTCAGGAATGTTGTGAATACCTTGAGATTCATATTAATTGCAATTCCTACCTCTACATTAATTTTTTTTAATAACACAATTAGCACAGCACAGCAATGCACTGATTTACATTGCTGCATGCAAAAGGAATCTTAACTAAGAAGCTCAAAGAGAGAGAGAGTGACCTTGTTATTCAACCCCAAGCTGGTAGGGGGAGCTCTTTATTTAAACACTTTCTGGTAATTCAATGTGCCTCAAGGTTCAACAACAGCAGAACAGAAGTCACTCATGGTACAACGCTCCCTCTACAAAACAACAACTGTCAGTGACTCTGCACCACGGCGTAAACACAACATTCAAGATAACAGTTAAAAGTAACTAACCATAAACAATAAAACAGGAACATCTAAACAGCAGCACATGTCCCAAGGCATGATGGGAGAGAACTAGCTGTTTCTGGATGTATTTTTACAATCTAAATATGCATATGTACAAACAAATATATTTTTTTTAAAAACAGTAAATTGTGTTATACTATATTTACAGTGATGTTATGTTATTTTACCTTTGACATGTAAGATCACAGTCTACTTATGTAAATTGAATGATATCCTAGAAAGACAGTACAAAACTGTAAAAAATTACAGTAAGATACTTTGACATTACTATTTTTTGGAACAGTGCAGTGTCAAGTTTCTAAAGTAACTTTTCTAAAATCACACATAGCTATTTCATTTATTCCAACTGATTAAATAGTTTATTGCAAAAACTTTTCCAAGTAATGCAATTCCGTGTCATACAACATAAATCAAACAGCAGCCTTTTAACTATACTTCAGTACAATCCCTCCATAAACGACCTCCGTAAGAAAGAAAATGGAGAATGTTTATTACCTGGACAAGGTCTGTTCAGTGAATCGGAAGCCAAAACATACCAATTCATTTCTTTTACTCCACAACGGTGTCTTCAAATTCTGATTGACTGAACAAACCTGGCAATCAACATTGTGTAGTGTCTTGATAGCTGGGAAACAAGCAGAGCAGTGGGGCCTGATGATCAACTTTGAGAACCACTATAAAGATTTGTAAATGTATATTAAATTAAAGCTGCAAGCAGCGTTATGAGGGACCTTGCACCCCCGGCGCGTCGAGCCACACCCAACACCTACAACCAGCACGTCTGATCTGATGTCACATTGATGGAATTCATGCATTTAACCACCAGCTAAAATTTCATCTCATTCAATCATGATTATAGTCGTCCCACTAGGTGGCGCTCTAACCATTACTGACAAATGGCATAACAAAGATTTCCGAGCTCGAGTCTCATCATAACTGCGACCTTTGGGCGAGATTGAACATTGTGTTTATGAGTGACAGCAGATTACTGCTTTTTGGCGAGTGATTGAAACTCCACATGCAGCCATGACCACCCCGTTTCCCTGAACGTAAAAATCTTCACAATTTAACACAACAAAGGTCTTTAGATTCCACACACAGGAGATCGTGGCAATCTGATGAAATCGCTTGAAAGGGGCTCGTCAAAGTACAGTGCCTGAAAAGAGGGAAAAATGTTGCCAAAATTAAACATTCATTTTAAAATAGCTGACTTCCTGTTGGATTTGGGATATTGCTCCAAGAGACTTTTTTGTACATCTTGATATCTTCTATGAGCGTACCAGGTTTCAGACTCCAGGTTACATAAAACACAGAGCAGGGGCTGTTGTTTTGAAACATTGTAGGGGACGCTGTGGAGCCATTTTGCGCTATTCAATTAAATTCTTTCTTCATGGCGATACATCAATGTTCGCCATGCGTTATCGTATGTGTGCTCTTTGGTCCAGATGGGACAATGTATGACAGAATGGAAGGCAATAATATTATTAATAATATTTTCATGGCGAATGATCGAAATTCGCCATGGCACCACAGCCTCACCGTATCACGAAAACTCAAAAGCTCCGCAATTTAACATGGCCCAGGTTTGTTGTTAACACTGACCAAATATGAAGCTTATACGACCAAATCCCAAGGAGGAGTTTGCGTCATGTGGTCCCACTGACTTTTTTGTTTGTCTCGGCATGATACACGTGTGCCAGATTTCATACATGTAGCTCAAACTATGTGGTCGTACAGCTGCATTTAACAACACATAGGTGGCGCTCTAGAGCAATTTCCCAATGGTCATATGTAAACCCATTAAAACACGAAATTTTTCACCAGATCTGACATGTTTGCAAAATCTCATGAGTTTCTGATCATTTTAAAGCCCTCAAAAAGACAATTCATCTGCCGAAATAATAATAATAATAAGAAGAAACGGAGCAGATACAATAGGGCCTTCACACAACGGATTGCGACCTCTCTCTTTGTTTCCACCGAACTCTGTAGAATAAAAAAGAAAACAGTTTACTAGGCGAAATGTCTAAAATTTTACACTTGCAGTGTGTCCACTGTGCAGTCTGGTCCAGTTTTTAAGAAGGTTGTTTCCTAGTTAACAGTGCTGATCCTTTAGAATTCATTAGTCATCTGTGAAAAAAGAAGAAGAAAGACACAATTAAATAGTACAAAATGTTAATGTAATACACAGTGTCACCTGAGCAATGGCGGTACATTAGCTAATATCCAATACACTGCTGTAATTTTTCTTTTTTTTTTTTCTTGAGGTGCCAAGCTGATTACACACTTCAAACTAATCCACATAGAAAAAGAGGGAAATGGCTGGACTCTCTCCTAATAACAATTTATTGTACCCTGGCAAGTGACAAATTTTAATTATAAGTGAAAAAAACTGAAAATGTACTCTCTTATTTGTGCTAAAAGAAATGGCTAGCTAACCTTTTTTTAAAAAACAAAACAAAAAAAACAACTCTACTCTGCCAAAATATGATTAAAACTATCAAATTTTAGGTCTTTAAAGATGACCTGACCTGAAGCCAAAGTGTACAAATATAACTTGTAATTCACCTATTTAGAATTCAGTGCTTTGTTATCTTACCCAACACAGTTTCGGGGAAACACACCTCTACTTCTACAAAGCGAGAAGAATGCTGTTGTGCCTATGATGATACAAACATGTACTACAGGGTTGCCCTGTGCTGCATGCATGATCTCATACAAACCTATGGCTAACCAAAGTAAACACCAGAGTGACAGATTTAAGTAATAACAGAAAAAAAATACATTGCCTTTTACCTTTGTAGAGTAACAACTCAAATAACAGGCTAAGTTTCAATGTGCATCATGTAGCTGCCATTGTCAGACTGAGCTTACACAGTAAACTTATATAACTAGTACATAATAATAAAAGAGTATAAAACAAGAAACTTACCAGGTAGTGTTGCCAACCTCTGTTTCTTCTTTTGCTTTTTATGGTAGTTTTAATTATTTATTTATGCCTGCTCCCCTTCAGTAGAGCTAGCTAGATGCTGACGTACTGCAACTTACAACACGTGCAGTTGTTCAGGTGTTGTGGCAAAAACAAAAACAAAAAAAAAAACCTTTAACCACTTATAACCCCTGACTTTGACACGTCTTTTTATGTGATACCTCATGGTGATTAATAAATGAACAGGATTTACTTTGATGAGTTTCTGTTCAGGCTCAAATTGGTTAAAGGGTCTCAGTGATGAAATACTCCTCAAAAGTCTGTTTTGAAAATGTAAGGTGCAGAAAGTTCAGATATTTGTTTAAAATTGTAGGGAGTAAAAGTAAAAAGGAGTCAGAAAAAAGTACTGAAATCCAGATACCTGAAAATTGTACTTAATTATTTACTGCCCCACTCTGGAGATGAGGAGAGGTTTTTATTAGCTGTTGATGTTAAAGTGTTAGAATTGTCATCAGTTACTATGAATCTATGTAATCAATATACACTAATAATGTAACATTACACGGTATTAACCTGAATGAATTTTGCCTCCTGAGGGTTACAGCTGTGAATGATGTCGTCAATGGGCATTTGTTTGTGTTTTTATTTATGTGTCCTCAGTTTCCCAGCATGCCCTGGGTGTGGTGGTGGAGGTGAATGAGGGGGCGATGTCTGTCCTGCTGCCCTGTCAGAACATGTGGTTTAGACTTGAGAATCCCTCAGTGATGTGGACTCGCAGTGATCTCAATCCCAAATCTGTCCATGTGAGACAAGACAAAACAGACGATAACAGAGGACAAAACCAGCTTTACAGCGGCCGCACATCGATGAGACCTGATGCGCTGGCCATTTTTGATTTCAGCCTCACTTTGAGCAAACCAACAATAGCTGACAGTGGCATCTACACCTGCTCCATCAGTGATGGGAGAGAAGAACGGAGACTGAGCGATATCCAGCTGCAGGTCAAAGGTCAGAAACAAACACCTTGTGTACAGGTCAAAGATCCTTCACAGACATTGAGATTTAATCCTAAAAACTGAAGCTAAAATTGATCATTGACCTTTTTCATCCAGTTAGTCCTGATGTAGTCCTGATGTAAATATTACGCTCATGTTAGGAACCACTCGAATATGTGTACATATCAGTGTGATGTGTAAATATCTTGTGTGCTATGTAGTAATCCACGATTCCGTCGCCGCTGCCCACCGACAATATCATAGGTATCGTGGGGAAAGCGATATCTATTGCCGTGTTAATTAGGTCAGATAGACACCCAGTACCATATGTGAAACGCACCAGAATGGTCCTCAGCAAATGCGACACACTGCTGCATATTCTTTTCTACCGATTTATAGGTTTTTTTCGCCGGAATACTTGGCACTAATATGTCACGTGGTTCCCGTGAACACATCGTTCCAAGACCCTCCTAGTGTTATCTACATCCATACTTTTTGGCGTATAGAGGCTGACACACACAGGACAGGATTCTTGGTCGGGACCTCGCGTCTCAGACCTCGCATCTGAGTTACACAGCACACTTCTTAATGGCATGGAACAGTGGCATGGAACACTTAGTGTAGCAATACACTAAGACACGTGTTTTTGTAAAAAAAAATACAAGAAGCGCATGAAGAATAACATGGAATGATGTGTATCTTTTGTGCAATTTAATAAAATTACACGTGTGTACCTTTGTGCTTTTTAACTAAGTTGCTCTGCGAACACAAAGCTAGGCCTAACACACAATGTTGAGGGGCTGTGTATGTTTAATTAGAACATTACATTTGGTCAGGGGTCCGGTGGGTGTTTTGGTCAGGAACTTTCAGTCGGGAAAGTTGTGTGCTCAGTCGGGGGGGGGAATTCGTGAGATTATATAAAGACGTGATCTGACAGTTGCTCGTAGAATCCGGATGTTGTATTGACAATGTACTCCTTGAACGCAGCTGTGCGAGCTCTAACCTTTGCGCTGTGTTTCTTGTGCCGGTCCTCTAGTCAAAGTGCAATTAAACAAAACAGCAGTTACAGAGAGCGCTGTGATCGGGCGAATGGTAGCTGCTATCACATTACCAGGCGTTTTAGACAGTCCGACATCTGTGTTTTACAAAGACTGCGTATCTCACCCACCAACCATTTGTACAGTGTAACACCCGTGACATCGGGGTACCAAGTTACTATCCGCTTCCTCAGCTGCAGTGACGAAGGGCAATAGGTGTTAGGGGGGGAGCTTTTCACAGTTTTCGCCAAACCTGAACACTGGCGTGTATATTATACCATAGTAACCCGTACGTGGCGTGTAATGGAGATATGGAATCACACGATGAGTCAAATAGAAACCCCGGCGGGTTGTTGTTCAAAAGTCCAAGCCGCCACGATGCCTGAAGGTCATGGAGCTGATAAATGTAGAATGTGTATATACAAACAAAGAGGGGCAGATGATCAGACATGCTCGCAAACGATGAGGTCTGTTCAATTGAACAGAAGCGAAACTTCTACCACCGAGTGCACGTACAGTAGTTCGTGAACATAGACAAGAGTCCACGGATGTTTGTCGCTATTGTAAAAGAATGATAATGATATGTCATGTGCTCTACTCTATAGCACCTCAACACAACTACGGCTTTTTCGTGCCTACTTTAGAGATATTGGAACCCATCAACACCAGTGTTCGCTTGTATGACATATCACCAGACAGTAAGGGCACAACAATGTTAGCATTTTTTTTTTTTTTTCAAAGCGTGTTACATATGTCCTAACACTGTTTTTTTTTTTTTTCAATTGCAGTTGACAGGCTGAAAAAACAGATCGAAGAGTTTGAGAGGTCGTGGAAAGAGATCAGTGGCTGTTCAAAAGCTACTGTCGCTGTTGGAGGGTTTATTGCGACATTGATTGTGATCATTCTAGAGTTTATGTATATATGATCGGCACTTGGCTTGTATGTGTTTATGTCAAGTGTGGAAATAAAAGAAAATATATCATTGCTTACATGGCTTTTATTAGTGCCACTTTATTAAAACTGTTATTAAATGCATAGTTGTAGTTATTTTTATACACACATTTCAAATGCGCTCATAAAGAGTTGGCGCTCAGTCCTTTTAAGGTCCTAAGCTTCGTCTGGCATGAATGTCCAGACGATATATTGTGTAAAGTGACTTAGAGCGCAAGAAGGCCAATGCAAGCACGCTTACAGACACAAATAAGTTCCAGGTCAGAGGTGAGAGATACATTTAGCTTGTAACTGCATTTGTGCTTGCATAGCAAAAGTTGATGCAGGAGGTGTTAAAGATAAGCATGAAAAGAACAAGTCAACGAGAAACATCTGGAGGGTGAGACGGTTGAAACAAACAGCCATGTATGGTAAAAATGTTGCAGATAATGGAAACTTGTCTAATTGTCATTAAATGTAACTGATGCATATTATCTGCTTTGCTGACGCAAGAAGGGGCTAAACCCTGACATATCAAAACCATTTTGAAGTGTGCTTTTTAGCGGAGATCTACGCTGATGATGCTACAGTGTACATCTCCCCACGCGTGTGTTCAATAAAATCATTGTTTGACTGAACTCATCTGGACCAGTTTTTGTTTGTTTTCATCCTCAAAATAAAAGAATCAGGACACAAGGCACACCTTACCGTTTTTTGTTGTGTGTCTTGCATTGTCTGTACGTATTACTATGTACCCCTGTGCGTGTCCCTACCTGTATAACATATAAGCTGTGTCAATAAAAGTCAACCACATGAGATAGAGTGATGAATCTGTTTTATTTGTCAACAACCCAAACCCATAATACATATGGGGGCACGATGAACAGAAAAAGGTACAAATGATTAGAATGTGAAAAAGGATCAAACAGCATTTCACTTAGTGGATTTGATGCCAGCGTAATGTTTCACACGATCGATGTTTAATACTGCCACTACTCTTCTGGTCTACGAATTCAAATCGCTTTTAAATATCCGTGCCACTGTTGAGGAGCAGTACCAAAAGCCCCCAGGATGTGAGGATTTCCATGTTCCACCTGTGGTAGAAACCATAACTTTTTTTTATTCTGCCATTATCCACCTAGCCTTCCCTTCAGGAAGAAAAACCACAGACGGCGAGCGAATTCGGCGGTAGCTAAACTGGCCCTGGTTAACGCTAGATCACTAACCAACAAACAGTGGCGTGTCCAGCGGTAAGCCCAAGTGTAAGTGAATGCAGCATCGGCATCACGTTAGCAAAGGTAGGAGAGCCAAGCATGAAAGACGGCACTGCAGAAAACAATTTTTCAGTGAAGGATTAACAGGTTAAGATAGCTGGACTGGCCATCGGGCATACCGGGCATTTGCCTGGTGGGCTGATGACTTTTGTTTTTTTTTTTGTTTTTTTTTTTGTAACGGTATAAACAATGAGAGGTGGTGGATTGGCCAGATGCTGGCCGATGTGAGAGATCCGAGGCAGCCGCCAGTCCAAGTGAACTGAGCTTCAGGTAAGAAGTTATGACCTGCAGTCTATCTGGGTCAGATATAAACCAAGTTTAGGTGGAGTTTATTTTCATTGTGCTGACTTTTTACAGTCAGTTACAATAACTCGTGCTGGGTGCTAGCTAGCATGATGGAGTTTCACCAGCTGGGTGGTGCTATGATGTTACTGATAGTGAACTTTATTTTATTCATAAGGTTAGTTAGTAGAGTTGCCAACCATCCCGTAAAAAACAGAATCGTCTTGTATTCACAGAAAATATTACACGTTTGGTATTGAGCTGAGAAGAGACGCAGTTTGTCCCGGACTTTAGCTATAATGAAAAAAAAGACAAAGCTGGATTTATTCTGTCCTTACGCTGTCAGCTGCCTCCTCTGCTCTCATTCTCTCCCCCTCCCTCTCCTGTTCCTACTTCAATCATGAAACTGATCAATGATCAGCTGATCGGCTTTTCTCTCTTGTTTATTTATCTCCCACTTTGCGCCAGAAAGAGGAAACCAGCGGATGTCCCGCTAAACAACAGCAGCACCTTTAAGCTTGATCAGCTGTTGTTAGAATTTATTTAATATTAATTTTTAGTGTCAGCTGATGTTTGCTGGAGCCACAGCTGTAAAAGCTGCTGGTCATGATATCGGTTTGGATATGTGGTGAGAGGCAAACATGCAGATGAAACCAGGAGATGTCCTTACTGAATCATCAGAGCTGAACAGGTGATGTAGAAACAGGTTTACCTTTTAGGTGACATGAATGAGTTGAAGGGAAGTTATGAGCTGTTTCTGAGAGACAAATAACACCAGGATCCTTTTCTACATAGCTGACAGCTGGTAACTGTGCAGGGGCAGGTTTAGGAAAGTTTTGCCAGGGGGGCCATGTAGGGCATTAACAGGGAAAGGGGGACACAAAGAAATACTTTTCTTTCTTATTGTAATTTAAAATATCTAGCTTTTATTAAATAATTGTCTGAATCTTGCAAACAAAGTTTTTATCTAACGTAAAATGTATAGAAATCATACATATACCAAGAAGACTGTACATCACTGTCACCACAGCGTTTGTTTTCATTCAAAGGCTTTGTGGCTTTAATACCTGGTGGGCGGGTCTATAGTCAAAATGCCCGATTTTTGTGTCCCAGTCCAGCCCTGCAGGTTAATACTGGCAGTGTCACCATGCCAGCTGACTGTATTTCATCATCAGCCAGTGTTGTTCTTTATACATCAATATTACCAAAGTTTACCATAAGGCAGCATAGAAAGTATTTACTTGCTTTCAGGTTTTATTCAAATGTTAGTCTTTTCAGTTGTTTCCCCACTTTTTTCCTGTTTCAAAATCAAACACCAGTTTGTGAGAAGATTATCTTCTTTTTTTAATAGGCAGATAAAGTTTTGCATTGGCTAATTTGACAGTTGGATGTTAAAAATGTTCATATTTTAATATTCAAAAATGTTTTTGCCCAAAACATATGTGCACTATCAGTAAAAATACTATGCAAATATTGCTGTCCTTGAATGCTGAATAAACACTGACAAAGCACTGATTGTATCTCTTGTACTTTATCAACACAGTATCTAAAAACTTTGCACCGTAGTTGATAAAATCTCATTCTAATAAGAGTTAAAAGCGCATTCGGTTATTAGGTTTATAGGGTTATTGAATTATGGTTAACGGTTGGTAGAATATTTGTTAACATTATCTGCCAATTACATCTGCCACCCTTCTCCAAATCTGTGCCCCTAGCTGCGCCCCCCAACAAAAATTTTCTAGATACGCCACTGCCACCAAAACCTTCATTTTGAATGATTTTTTTCACCACTGGGAATTTTTGGACTTTCTCCTGGTGACTGAAACTTGGTTGAACTTGGGTGAGTTGAGCCCGAACTCTGAACGTGTACCCCCTGGGTGCAACTGCCTCAACTTGCAACACATTAACAAGAGAATTCTGAGTAAAACCAAAGTTACTCAGAAGTTACTGTTCAGTACAGGAATGAAGCCCAATAATCATGGTTTCACAGTCCTGTGGTCTCAGCCTGAGATACTTTATCAAATCAAAGAAACAAATAAACAAATGAACAAAAGATTTTCTCCTTCATGTCAGTCAAATAATGCTGTATGAAACGTTTCCAGCTGTTAATGTCATGGTTGCTAGGCAACCTGGGCAGCGCGACGGAGGCTAGACCGTCCCATTTCACAAGCCTACAAGCCTCGCACTTCCGGCCTTAGCGGTCTTTGTGATTCAATAAACATGTTTGTGGTTGTTACAGTAAAAAAATTAACTACTTCTACTTGGATTTTATATTTTTTTGTCTGATTTTAGATCAATTGTGTTAATACAGTATGTCAAAATGAAAACACAACTGTAAATTCAGACACGTGAGGTTGTGCTGAAAACGATGATATTAAACAAGGCAAAGTAAATAGTTTTTAAAGGTAAAATGTGGAGGGAAAAACAAAAGTAGTAAAAAATGGCCAATTGTGGACACCACTTGGACCCCAGAGGGTTAAACACTTTTTTAAAGTAACACAATAGTTACTTTAAGTAATTAATTACTTTTAGAATCTTGTAACTCAGTTACTAACTTAGTTACTTTTTTGAAGAAGTAACTAGTAACTGTAACTTATTACTTTTTCAAAGTAACTTGCCCAACACTGTAAATAATGTAGTCAAAACCAGTTTCTTTCTCTAATAGTCTCTACTCTGGAGTCACCTCTTCATCAATCGGCTGACTGCAGCTAGTTCAAATTGCTGCAGCATGGCTCCTAACTGGCACACGCAAGCGAAATCATATATCTCCTATACTTGCATCACTACACTGGCTGCCAGTCAGCTTTTGAATTGACTTTAAGATCTTAACACTTGTGTTTAAGTCGTTGCATGGACTAGCCCCTACATATCTTGCTGATCTCTGGTATTCTCCCCCAAGATCCTTGATGTCTGCAGGACAAATGCTTTTGGTTATCCCTTGGTCCAGATTAAAACACAGAGGAGACCAGGCATTTGCTGTGACTGCCCCAAACTTTGGAATACTTTGCCTTTGTATATCAGATCCTCCCCAACACTGGATACTTTTAAAAGTCGTCTAAAGACCCATTTTTATTCTCTGGCTTTTGATTCATCATGAGTTTGTCATTATTATTCTTTTTTATGATTTTATTTTCTCCAAAAACACTATTCTGTTTTTTTAATCTTTATTGCCTTATCCATTTTATTGTACAGTACTTTGGTCAACACCTGTTGTTTTAAAAGTGCTACATAAATAAATTTTAACTTTGATGTTTGAAGGCTCACACTGATGAAATAATAACTCCCCTCAAATGTGTTAAACTTAAAGTAACCAGCCTGTTTGAACATGTAAGGAGTAGAAAGTACAGATACCTGAAAATCTTACTTAAGTACAGTAACAGAGTATTTGTACTTTGTTACTTCCACCTCTTCCTACCGTTTTATCCCATATGACTAAAGCCGGGTAGGGGCTGGCTGGATTCAGCAGAGCAAACATCTAATGTAGTCGTGAGTAGTAATATACCTGTAGCTTTTTTTGCCCCCCCCCCCCCCCCCCCCACCCCACCCCACACCCCCCACACCCCCACCCCTACCCCCACACCCCCCTCCCCTATCCCCCTCCGCGTCCATGTGTGCGCGCGAACGGACCTTGCGCGTGAACGGACTTTGCGCGTGAACGGACTTGCGAGTTCAGAGGTCATATGAGTTTACATGTGTTTAATAGCGTTTTATTTAATGAAACCATTATGTGTTTTAATTAAACTCTTTTTTTAAAGGATTGTATAGGTCTCAGAGTTCTGTTATTTAGACATAGATGATTTAATTTAACTAGTTAAGGGGTATTTTTCTTTAGGGCTCTGAAACACACAGAGGCTAATAGTTTTTAAACAGAAAGTTTTTTCCACCTTCTAAAAACACATATTCACACACAGCATTTAATTTAACTAGTTTTAGGGGTATTTTTCTTTTTCTTTAGGGCTCTGAAACACACAGGGGTGTAATAGTTTCAAACAGAATACCACAAACAGCATGCATTCCTCTAGAAATGGGATTCTTAATTCTGCAACTGCTAGACAGAGGGGGGTTACAGTTAGACCCCCTACAGTCAGCAGAAGAGGTCATCCTTATCAAGAGCATCTCAATTGTACTGCCATAGTTTTCAATACAAACAGTCTCCTTTATCTTATGGCAGAGTGCCGGCGGTGCCAGGTCCATCGGTGCCACCATACCTTTTATCATGCCATTACACTTTCTACTGACCATCCTCCAAACAGGCATCACCTTTTGTTTACACCTGAAACCAACCCCAACCCCAAGGGACTGTAATGACACCTCCTAGAGGACTGCTCCAATACATATAAAAACGGTCTCTTTCACCATTTGGAACATCAACAGCGCAACCTAAAGAACACCTCTAACTAGCTAACTAAGGAGTGCAGGATGACGTCGGCATCAACCATGACGAACAGCCAGAACATCACCCAAGCCACAGAAGCTCTAGGTACGTGTACAGGTGTATGTACCCGATGCCCCCTCATCGTAAAAAGCAACGCTGTAAAAACGTCGTAGATGGGTCTAAATTTAAGTTAGAATAGCAAGGCAGTAATAGGTATGTGTATACCGTTAAATATAACAGCGGAGCAGTTATACTTCGCGTAGATTGTGGTGAGGGAGTGTTTGCGCTGTCTTGGACAATGTAGTCATCCCAGAGATGCTGTATGTTTCCCAGTGGAACAGTCCAACAGGCCCTGAGCTTTACAGTGCGAGGCTGATCGTTTTAACCGTAGACCCGATGACTTTATTATTCTCAGGGTATGTGATGACAGGGAAAGTCTTGTTGGTGCCAGAGGGGTTGAAAACTGGAGGTTAAATCCTTACCCTCTGAGCATAGAAGAGCCGCACTACATGGTTTAAGGATATGGTTTTTATACAGTGGCATAAATGTGTGTGCGTGTGTGTGTGTGTGTGTGTGTGTGTGTCTATGCAACAAAATATAAAATCTTTTTTATTGTTCCCATTTTCAGAGCGAGACATGCAAGCGTGGGACCTCTCAGACTCCCCACCGCCTGCGCTGCTAATCCAGACCCCACCACATCCTCCCCCCTCTCCTCAGCTGCTGCAGGATCCTACAGGATCGGGTCTGTGTGAGGAAACCATTATCGACATCAAGCTTGCAACCCATCACATGGTGATGTTGGCATTAAACGCCTTTCTACAGGAAACATGCGGATGTCGAACAGCTCAACCCAGTCAGGTGCAACACAGTTGTTTGCTCGAACTGCCCGAGTATTACTTTGACACCTACTACGACGATGTGACGCTGAGGCTCAAGACAGACCGATTCATCCGCGCCATACGCCTGTTTGTGCGCTCGTACACAGTCGATGGGACTGGAACACAATTCAGCAGAATTGCAGAACACACCATGACTGAACTGAGATCATCACAACATATAGTATGCGCAATTAACGACAATATTGCACAGCTGCTAGAAGCAAGTCGTTATGCCCGTCGTGTTAAACCAGCCATGCTTCGCATGATTGGTAACTACTGGGCTGGGAGACACCTGGTTTAATGTATGTTGTTCAGTATTCATTGTCTGTGTGAATGAAATAAAAAGACATGTCAACACCGACATCTTAGTCATTTGCGGTCGATTTTGCTTATACAATAGAGAAAAGCAACAATACAGAGTGTTTCTCTGCTCCAAGACATCGGTGGGGCCTTTCACACGGTAAGCATGTCTGTTATACCCAGCGCATAAATGTCTGTATGTCAGTGCTGATTATTCAAACCCTGTTTAAAATGTGACACATATGTTGTCCGAAAACAAATCCTCTAAATTTGCAAAGTTACTGATTTAAAAATATATTTACGAATTTTTAGTTGCATGACAAACATACGATAGACTCTTGAGTGTATTTATTTATATAGCTACATTCACAACGGTATAAACGTGCTAAATAAAAGAGGCCCAAGCACCAAAGCACTCTAATGCAAGCCTCTAAACTGTATGTTGATAAGTGCATGAAGTTAACCTCTGCAGTTGAAAACAGTTTGTATCCGCACTCCGAGGGTCTGCTGAATTGTTTTTAATATTGTGCTTTTTTTTCACGAACTGCAGATGATGATTTCCTCTTTATTGGACGTAGTGTCCTTAAGCTATTGTTGCTCATACTTACAGAGTTCCCTAGCTACTTCTTTACTATGTCAGTAAACTTTTCGAAAAGGAAGGCGTTGTAGATTTAAAGAAACATCCTAATTGAAGCAAAGGCAAAAAATTGGAATGAATTTTATGTGACTGTTCATAAAGCCAACAACAAGTGAAAATCCAAAACCGACTCCAATGCTTTGTATTAATGATCTCCCCCTCTCTCTCTCTCTCTCTCTCTCTCTCTCTCTGGGTGTGTGTGTGTGTGTGTGTGTGTGTGTGTGTGTGTGTGTGCGTGTGTGAGTGTGTGTGTGTGTGTGTGTGTGTGTGCGTGTGTGTGTGTGTGTGTGTGTGTATGTGTGAGTGTGAGTGTGTGTGCCCTCACAGAAGGAAGGTCACAGCAGGAGCTTTTTCAAACGCGTTTCCAATCATTTTTACAAGAAGTGTAGCTCATACAATGGTATTATTGTATTATTTGCGATACTTTATAAATATGAAACTCTAAAGATTTGGAGTTCATGCAAATTGTGAAACAAGAATCTAAATATTTGTGTCACAGTGATTTCTATAAAAGCATGTTGTTTATGGGGATAATGTAACAAATCGTTTGTGGCCCTATTAATGTTCAATGGTAATTGAAGAGGAAGCTGAACCCCGGCTCTGGACATTTTCAGGACAAGCGACAGCGCAGACATCTACTAATGAGAGAACATGTTTTATCATCATAAACACTGTGATATGAAGTATCGTTAAAGTGTCACTTCAGTAATGTTTTTAATAGATGACTTTAAAACACTAAACTCTAATTTCTGTGGTTTATTTTAAGTTTACAGAATATAACATGTGGTAAGACGACGAGTTTTACTTCTCACAAGTTGTGATATGTGTATCTATTATCATGTATGCTACTTTGCTCTGTGGACTGTAAAATGTTTCATTGTGTTCATGAAATAAACCAAACTTTCACCGTCTGCATCTTTTACTGTTTTTTCTGCTTTTGTACACTCCAAGTTTGACAAACCCACAGACATCCAGAGTTAACTTGCTAACAATGTGGAGCAGTCTCAGTGTATTTAGCAGCTTTTCCCCTAAACACAACCAACTGAGAGAAACGCTTGTAGTCCTCACTTTGGTCATTTTGAACGTTGAAGGAGTTTTGTTCCATAGACACCTTATACTAGTGTTTCCTGCACTTAATCCATCACTACTATGTTCTATTTAAATTCAGATTCCTTTTATAGTTTGCAGTTTCTTTACTAACACATTTGTAGATAAGTTTATTGCTGAACCACACAGCTAGCAGTCTCACTCACTCTCTAGGTTTTGAAGTTTTGTGTGTAATGGTTTTAGTCTATCAAACCTTATCCTTTTCTCCCCAGTATCACAACAGTATGACTCCCAAAGTACGGATCAGTAAACAACCAATGATTCTAAAGCCAGAACAGAAAGATACAGTTGGAAGATGCATGATTGCGTTTTTATGAAGCGTAGTAAAACTGGCCCCTCTTCTTCTTCTCTGTGTTGTTGTTGTTGTTCTTGTGTGTGTGTGTGTGTGTGTGCCTTAGAAGTCAAATAATACATTAGCCACACTTAAAAAAACAAAAAACATTTGAATTTCATTTAGAACTGAGATTCTAAGTTGTAAGCAGAAATCTTGTGCTCAGCCACAAACATGTTTCCCCACTTTCACAATGCTGAGGTGTCAAATCCACAACCCCCAACAAATGGTTTGTTACACGCGGGGGTGAAGGGCAAGCTTTACTTACACAGCCTCACACACAGTAGATTTTTAAAGTTTTTGGGTACAGTGGTTTAGCCACAGATGCAACTTCCACTTTTGATAAAGATCACTCCACCTGCATATTTCTTAAGAAATTAAGCTCTTATTTATAAATGTCTACACAATAATAGACACCGTGTGCTCTGTGACATTATAGTCTTCTACTGCTGCTTCCATTGGTTTGCATTTTAAACTCCCAACCTTTCAGGTTGTTATGAACGACTTATATTTCTAACATTTTGTGATATAAAAGTGAACCATGTGGGTTTTTTTAATTTTCTGTGTGATGGAAGGACTTAAGACACGAGTTATTTAAACAATTCTAAATGAAAGTGTGATGGCCATAGTACTTAGTGTGGGCCAAATATGTTAAGGATAATGTTTATCAATGTAAAATTGCAAAGAACCTTTGAATAGATTATAACATTTTGTAAACAGTTACCTCAGAACCTGTACTGTCAGCCCTATGTATGTAAGGTGAAACTTTCCACAGTACTTACACTTAAGTAACTAAACACATAAAGTCACCCTTTACCAATAATCCACTGCTCCTTGAAAAAAGTAGCACAAACAGACAACTGACTCAGCAATAATGAGTAGAGCTACCCGAGGCCGAGACTCAAGCAGAAGAAAATTAAAAGTTTTGGTTTTTGCGGCTCGAAAAATTAAAGAAAGTATGTTTAATAATTCAACAAGACCTACACTTTCAACACACGTACATTCAAATTTTGAATCAGACTAACATCGATGTTGTTCAATAGTTTTTATCCGTTCAAAAAAGCCATTTTACGGCTTTAATGTTTCCAGCTGATAAGGAGAATGAGTGCATTTCATCAAATGGGCGTCCAAAGGCTTTAAACATCCGCTTTGTCTGTAAAGACAGTATCAAACTACAGAGCATTGTTTTTACTAAAATTCAACATTTTCAGATGAAAATTTGGCTGCTTTTTTTCACTGTAACACCCCCCTCAATGCCATTTTTAGGATATTCTCGGTGATCCCATTTTTATCATATTTATGCTTTTGGGACTGAGGGTATCTAATACGTACATCGTCACAGTGTATTGTACTACCAACTGTGAGGGCTCTGCTTTTGCTTTGAGCAGACTGTTTTTTATTTTGTCTCCTGAGTGTGTGTTTTTCAAACGAGATCCTCCTCCTCAGTTTGATTTTGTTACCACAAACTTTGTGTAAAGTTCACAACAGAGGTAAAGAGATTTAAACACCCCAGTTTGAGGAGGCAGGGGTTGGACCAGCTGCGCAGGGCAGGTGAAACAGAGAGTGTCAGGGGAGATGTGCAACAGAAGCAGAGGGAACATTTTACAAGATGATAAATGCCACATTTAGGTGATTAAGGATTTGTTGACAAGATTAAAAGACACGGCAGTCAGAGTTCAACAACATTACAGTTTGATTAAATAAAAAGTTTTAAACTACACAAGGTTCATTTTCTCCTCTGATAGTAATCATAGTAAACATGTCAAGAAAGAAAGAGTACAAAGAAAAATAGTAAAGGTGTGTCTAATTCAACTCTTCCTGTGAACCTTATATGGTGAACCTTATATGGCGATGGCCAGAGGGGCCGATGGCGCGATATGGCAGCCTAGCCTCTGTCAGCCTCCCCCAGGGCATCTGTGGCTACAACAGTAGCTTGCCGCCACCTGTGTGTGAATGTGAGACTGAATGAATAGTGGCATTGTAAAGCAATTTGGGTGCCTTGAAAAGCGCTATATGAAACCCAATCCATTATTATTATTATTATCATCCCTTAATATGTTCGGTGTTACAAACTTGAAGAATCAGAGAAAAGATCATCAGACATTAATCTAATCACTTTTCAGCCTTCATTCATTCATATTGAAAAGTTGGAAATCTTCCCTGCTAGACCATAGTGTAGCGTTTAACACCGTTGGCCATAACATTTTATTACTGCTATTATTAAATGGAGAGGCCTCTTCACACACTGAGGTTAATTATGAAGCTCCACAGGCTTCTGTGCAAAGACCAGTTCTGTTTACATTATACGTGCTTTAGAAGACATAGCGTACATTTTCACTGCTATGCATATGATACCCACTTTTATTGGTTAAACTGCTGGGATGTCTTAAGACACATAATGAGCTTTAATTTTCTGCTTCTAAGTTCAGATAAAACTGAGGTTATCGTAACGGGGAGTAAAAATCTTAGAAACACTGGCTAACAAAATCCTTACTCTGGACGGCATTGCCTCGAGTAGTCTGTTGTAGTCATTTGGCACATTATAAGTAAAATTGAAACATACAATCCCATAGCACCACATCAACATTTTATTTATATACAAAAATAAAAATGCTTTTTTACAGAAAAGAATTGTAACTTCATATTTTATCAACGATTACGCGGGTACATGTTTTAAAAATGCGTGTAGGATACATTGTTTGGTAAAATGCAGGTTACACGTTTTAAGAAAGAAAAAATCAGTCTTTCAGAGAAAGCATTAGCAGCCTCCTTTGTAACACTCTGCGACCAGCCGTAACTGTCTGATTTTCACCATGTCCAACCCTACCAGATTGGTGTATGCCTCGGCTATGGCGTCAAAGACTTTCCTTTCCGATTTCAGTTCGTGCAAGAGAGTTTCCGCCACCATGCGGACTTTGACGTCGTCCATTTTGATGTTGCGAGCAATCAGAAGCCGTTGAATAGATGGAATGAAACGTGGGGTGAGGAGTCTTTTTCTGATGCTGTGATAATTTTCAGCGTAAAAGTCATCCTCCAAGACTTGCACACACTCGTGTTGTTTCTGGCGGGGGTGATCGGACTTACAGCCGTTGCATTCGTCAGTGAGGTACCTGTTGATTACTAGGTTGACTAGATGATACACCGCGGTTTTCACGGTATCGATGAAAAAAGAAGATGCCCAACCGTCAAGCTCGTCGGCTTGCTGCTGCTGCTTCTCCAAGGGGCGATAGTAACCGGGCGTGTCGGGTACTATTGTGCCCTCGGCCGCAGAACTTTCCTCCTCCTCAGTGTGGCGCAGGGCTGTAGAGGCCATACTTCTGGTTTTTGAGCTAAAAAAAGGTTTGAAGGAATGAGACGGCGGTGTTCTTTTTAAAATAACAGGAGGGGGCGTGATCTGGAAGTGGGTTGATCTTAAAGGTTGTGGGTAGGAGTGGCAACAATTTTCAAAAACCGTAGAGTTGGCCAACGTGTCTCTCTAGCAGTTGCAACTTTGGAAAAGAGCGGTAATTTTCATCTGTTGGGCTTGAAATTCTCCATGAAAATGGCATCTTCCAGCCCTTCTGTTCAATCAACCATCAAAGTGGCTGAACCTGGTACATACTTGGTACTTGGTACTATCAGTGATGCTGGGCAATCTTTACTCTCTGAAGAGCCATCCACCAACCCTGCATTTGAAGATTGGAGTGAAGACGCACCGTATTCACCAGTATCAGAGTGGAGCCCACCCCCTTCACCACCACAACTGTGGACTATGGACACTGACAACGAGGAAGATTTTTTGTATTTCGGCGACTCTCCCGACATTGATGAGGTAGACTGGGCATGGCCACCCTTCCAAGGTCCTGAGAGATTACCGGAACCGCTATGGGATAATGATGAGGACTTACCCTATGTACCCGCCTAATCGTTGATAAAATATGAAGTTACAATTCTTTTCTGTAAAAAAGCATTTTTATTTTTGTATATAAATAAAATGTTGATGTGGTGCTATGGGATTGTATGTTTCAATTTTACTTATAATGTGCCAAATGACTACAACAGACTACTCGAGGCAATGCCGTCCAGAGTAAGGATTTTGTTAGCCAGTGTTTCTAAGATTTTTACTCCCCGTTACGATAACCTCAGTTTTATCTGAACTTAGAAGCAGAAAATTAAAGCTCATTATGTGTCTTAAGACATCCCAGCAGTTTAACCAATAAAAGTGGGTATCATATGCATAGCAGTGAAAATGTACGCTATGTCTTCTAAAGCACGTATAATGTAAACAGAACTGGTCTTTGCACAGAAGCCTGTGGAGCTTCATAATTAACCTCAGTGTGTGAAGAGGCCTCTCCATTTAATAATAGCAGTAATAAAATGTTATGGCCAACGGTGTTAAACGCTACACTATGGTCTAGCAGGGAAGATTTCCAACTTTTCAATATGAATGAATGAAGGCTGAAAAGTGATTAGATTAATGTCTGATGATCTTTTCTCTGATTCTTCAAGTTTGTAACACCGAACATATTAAGGGATGATAATAATAATAATAATGGATTGGGTTTCATATAGCGCTTTTCAAGGCACCCAAATTGCTTTACAATGCCACTATTCATTCAGTCTCACATTCACACACAGGTGGCGGCAAGCTACTGTTGTAGCCACAGATGCCCTGGGGGAGGCTGACAGAGGCTAGGCTGCCATATCGCGCCATCGGCCCCTCTGGCCATCGCCATATAAGGTTCACCATATAAGGTTCACAGGAAGAGTTGAATTAGACACACCTTTACTATTTTTCTTTGTACTCTTTCTTTCTTGACATGTTTAATATGATTACTATCAGAGGAGAAAATGAACCTTGTGTAGTTTAAAACTTTTTATTTAATCAAACTGTAATGTTGTTGAACTCTGACTGCCGTGTCTTTTAATCTTGTCAACAAATCCTTAATCACCTAAATGTGGCATTTATCATCTTGTAAAATGTTCCCTCTGCTTCTGTTGCACATCTCCCCTGACACTCTCTGTTTCACCTGCCCTGCGCAGCTGGTCCAACCCCTGCCTCCTCAAACTGGGGTGTTTAAATCTCTTTACCTCTGTTGTGAACTTTACACAAAGTTTGTGGTAACAAAATCAAACTGAGGAGGAGGATCTCGTTTGAAAAACACACACTCAGGAGACAAAATAAAAAACAGTCTGCTCAAAGCAAAAGCAGAGCCCTCACAGTTGGTAGTACAATACACTGTGACGATGTACGTATTAGATACCCTCAGTCCCAAAAGCATAAATATGATAAAAATGGGATCACCGAGAATATCCTAAAAATGGCATTGAGGGGGGTGTTACAGTGAAAAAAAGCAGCCAAATTTTCATCTGAAAATGTTGAATTTTAGTAAAAACAATGCTCTGTAGTTTGATACTGTCTTTACAGACAAAGCGGATGTTTAAAGCCTTTGGACGCCCATTTGATGAAATGCACTCATTCTCCTTATCAGCTGGAAACATTAAAGCCGTAAAATGGCTTTTTTGAACGGATAAAAACTATTGAACAACATCGATGTTAGTCTGATTCAAAATTTGAATGTACGTGTGTTGAAAGTGTAGGTCTTGTTGAATTATTAAACATACTTTCTTTAATTTTTCGAGCCGCAAAAACCAAAACTTTTAATTTTCTTCTGCTTGAGTCTCGGCCTCGGGTAGCTCTACTCATTATTGCTGAGTCAGTTGTCTGTTTGTGCTACTTTTTTCAAGGAGCAGTGGATTATTGGTAAAGGGTGACTTTATGTGTTTAGTTACTTAAGTGTAAGTACTGTGGAAAGTTTCACCTTACATACATAGGGCTGACAGTACAGGTTCTGAGGTAACTGTTTACAAAATGTTATAATCTATTCAAAGGTTCTTTGCAATTTTACATTGATAAACATTATCCTTAACATATTTGGCCCACACTAAGTACTATGGCCATCACACTTTCATTTAGAATTGTTTAAATAACTCGTGTCTTAAGTCCTTCCATCACACAGAAAATTAAAAAAACCCACATGGTTCACTTTTATATCACAAAATGTTAGAAATATAAGTCGTTCATAACAACCTGAAAGGTTGGGAGTTTAAAATGCAAACCAATGGAAGCAGCAGTAGAAGACTATAATGTCACAGAGCACACGGTGTCTATTATTGTGTAGACATTTATAAATAAGAGCTTAATTTCTTAAGAAATATGCAGGTGGAGTGATCTTTATCAAAAGTGGAAGTTGCATCTGTGGCTAAACCACTGTACCCAAAAACTTTAAAAATCTACTGTGTGTGAGGCTGTGTAAGTAAAGCTTGCCCTTCACCCCCGCGTGTAACAAACCATTTGTTGGGGGTTGTGGATTTGACACCTCAGCATTGTGAAAGTGGGGAAACATGTTTGTGGCTGAGCACAAGATTTCTGCTTACAACTTAGAATCTCAGTTCTAAATGAAATTCAAATGTTTTTTGTTTTTTTAAGTGTGGCTAATGTATTATTTGACTTCTAAGGCACACACACACACACACACACACAAGAACAACAACAACAACACAGAGAAGAAGAAGAGGGGCCAGTTTTACTACGCTTCATAAAAACGCAATCATGCATCTTCCAACTGTATCTTTCTGTTCTGGCTTTAGAATCATTGGTTGTTTACTGATCCGTACTTTGGGAGTCATACTGTTGTGATACTGGGGAGAAAAGGATAAGGTTTGATAGACTAAAACCATTACACACAAAACTTCAAAACCTAGAGAGTGAGTGAGACTGCTAGCTGTGTGGTTCAGCAATAAACTTATCTACAAATGTGTTAGTAAAGAAACTGCAAACTATAAAAGGAATCTGAATTTAAATAGAACATAGTAGTGATGGATTAAGTGCAGGAAACACTAGTATAAGGTGTCTATGGAACAAAACTCCTTCAACGTTCAAAATGACCAAAGTGAGGACTACAAGCGTTTCTCTCAGTTGGTTGTGTTTAGGGGAAAAGCTGCTAAATACACTGAGACTGCTCCACATTGTTAGCAAGTTAACTCTGGATGTCTGTGGGTTTGTCAAACTTGGAGTGTACAAAAGCAGAAAAAACAGTAAAAGATGCAGACGGTGAAAGTTTGGTTTATTTCATGAACACAATGAAACATTTTACAGTCCACAGAGCAAAGTAGCATACATGATAATAGATACACATATCACAACTTGTGAGAAGTAAAACTCGTCGTCTTACCACATGTTATATTCTGTAAACTTAAAATAAACCACAGAAATTAGAGTTTAGTGTTTTAAAGTCATCTATTAAAAACATTACTGAAGTGACACTTTAACGATACTTCATATCACAGTGTTTATGATGATAAAACATGTTCTCTCATTAGTAGATGTCTGCGCTGTCGCTTGTCCTGAAAATGTCCAGAGCCGGGGTTCAGCTTCCTCTTCAATTACCATTGAACATTAATAGGGCCACAAACGATTTGTTACATTATCCCCATAAACAACATGCTTTTATAGAAATCACTGTGACACAAATATTTAGATTCTTGTTTCACAATTTGCATGAACTCCAAATCTTTAGAGTTTCATATTTATAAAGTATCGCAAATAATACAATAATACCATTGTATGAGCTACACTTCTTGTAAAAATGATTGGAAACGCGTTTGAAAAAGCTCCTGCTGTGACCTTCCTTCTGTGAGGGCACACACACTCACACTCACACATACACACACACACACACACACACACGCACACACACACACACACACACACACTCACACACGCACACACACACACACACACACACACACACACCCAGAGAGAGAGAGAGAGAGAGAGAGAGAGAGAGGGGGAGATCATTAATACAAAGCATTGGAGTCGGTTTTGGATTTTCACTTGTTGTTGGCTTTATGAACAGTCACATAAAATTCATTCCAATTTTTTGCCTTTGCTTCAATTAGGATGTTTCTTTAAATCTACAACGCCTTCCTTTTCGAAAAGTTTACTGACATAGTAAAGAAGTAGCTAGGGAACTCTGTAAGTATGAGCAACAATAGCTTAAGGACACTACGTCCAATAAAGAGGAATTCATCATCTGCAGTTCGTGAAAAAAAAGCACAATATTAAAAACAATTCAGCAGACCCTCGGAGTGCGGATACAAACTGTTTTCAACTGCAGAGGTTAACTTCATGCACTTATCAACATACAGTTTAGAGGCTTGCATTAGAGTGCTTTGGTGCTTGGGCCTCTTTTATTTAGCACGTTTATACCGTTGTGAATGTAGCTATATAAATAAATACACTCAAGAGTCTATCGTATGTTTGTCATGCAACTAAAAATTCGTAAATATATTTTTAAATCAGTAACTTTGCAAATTTAGAGGATTTGTTTTCGGACAACATATGTGTCACATTTTAAACAGGGTTTGAATAATCAGCACTGACATACAGACATTTATGCGCTGGGTATAACAGACATGCTTACCGTGTGAAAGGCCCCACCGATGTCTTGGAGCAGAGAAACACTCTGTATTGTTGCTTTTCTCTATTGTATAAGCAAAATCGACCGCAAATGACTAAGATGTCGGTGTTGACATGTCTTTTTATTTCATTCACACAGACAATGAATACTGAACAACATACATTAAACCAGGTGTCTCCCAGCCCAGTAGTTACCAATCATGCGAAGCATGGCTGGTTTAACACGACGGGCATAACGACTTGCTTCTAGCAGCTGTGCAATATTGTCGTTAATTGCGCATACTATATGTTGTGATGATCTCAGTTCAGTCATGGTGTGTTCTGCAATTCTGCTGAATTGTGTTCCAGTCCCATCGACTGTGTACGAGCGCACAAACAGGCGTATGGCGCGGATGAATCGGTCTGTCTTGAGCCTCAGCGTCACATCGTCGTAGTAGGTGTCAAAGTAATACTCGGGCAGTTCGAGCAAACAACTGTGTTGCACCTGACTGGGTTGAGCTGTTCGACATCCGCATGTTTCCTGTAGAAAGGCGTTTAATGCCAACATCACCATGTGATGGGTTGCAAGCTTGATGTCGATAATGGTTTCCTCACACAGACCCGATCCTGTAGGATCCTGCAGCAGCTGAGGAGAGGGGGGAGGATGTGGTGGGGTCTGGATTAGCAGCGCAGGCGGTGGGGAGTCTGAGAGGTCCCACGCTTGCATGTCTCGCTCTGAAAATGGGAACAATAAAAAAGATTTTATATTTTGTTGCATAGACACACACACACACACACACACACACACGCACACACATTTATGCCACTGTATAAAAACCATATCCTTAAACCATGTAGTGCGGCTCTTCTATGCTCAGAGGGTAAGGATTTAACCTCCAGTTTTCAACCCCTCTGGCACCAACAAGACTTTCCCTGTCATCACATACCCTGAGAATAATAAAGTCATCGGGTCTACGGTTAAAACGATCAGCCTCGCACTGTAAAGCTCAGGGCCTGTTGGACTGTTCCACTGGGAAACATACAGCATCTCTGGGATGACTACATTGTCCAAGACAGCGCAAACACTCCCTCACCACAATCTACGCGAAGTATAACTGCTCCGCTGTTATATTTAACGGTATACACATACCTATTACTGCCTTGCTATTCTAACTTAAATTTAGACCCATCTACGACGTTTTTACAGCGTTGCTTTTTACGATGAGGGGGCATCGGGTACATACACCTGTACACGTACCTAGAGCTTCTGTGGCTTGGGTGATGTTCTGGCTGTTCGTCATGGTTGATGCCGACGTCATCCTGCACTCCTTAGTTAGCTAGTTAGAGGTGTTCTTTAGGTTGCGCTGTTGATGTTCCAAATGGTGAAAGAGACCGTTTTTATATGTATTGGAGCAGTCCTCTAGGAGGTGTCATTACAGTCCCTTGGGGTTGGGGTTGGTTTCAGGTGTAAACAAAAGGTGATGCCTGTTTGGAGGATGGTCAGTAGAAAGTGTAATGGCATGATAAAAGGTATGGTGGCACCGATGGACCTGGCACCGCCGGCACTCTGCCATAAGATAAAGGAGACTGTTTGTATTGAAAACTATGGCAGTACAATTGAGATGCTCTTGATAAGGATGACCTCTTCTGCTGACTGTAGGGGGTCTAACTGTAACCCCCCTCTGTCTAGCAGTTGCAGAATTAAGAATCCCATTTCTAGAGGAATGCATGCTGTTTGTGGTATTCTGTTTGAAACTATTACACCCCTGTGTGTTTCAGAGCCCTAAAGAAAAAGAAAAATACCCCTAAAACTAGTTAAATTAAATGCTGTGTGTGAATATGTGTTTTTAGAAGGTGGAAAAAACTTTCTGTTTAAAAACTATTAGCCTCTGTGTGTTTCAGAGCCCTAAAGAAAAATACCCCTTAACTAGTTAAATTAAATCATCTATGTCTAAATAACAGAACTCTGAGACCTATACAATCCTTTAAAAAAAGAGTTTAATTAAAACACATAATGGTTTCATTAAATAAAACGCTATTAAACACATGTAAACTCATATGACCTCTGAACTCGCAAGTCCGTTCACGCGCAAAGTCCGTTCACGCGCAAGGTCCGTTCGCGCGCACACATGGACGCGGAGGGGGATAGGGGAGGGGGGTGTGGGGGTAGGGGTGGGGGTGTGGGGGGTGTGGGGTGGGGTGGGGAGGGGGGGGGGGGGGGGGGCAAAAAAAGCTACAGGTATATTACTACTGTCGTGGGCTCACAAGTTTCTCTCTGAATGCTGTCATGTTGTAGTTGCCATGGTTACACAAGGTTTGGCTCTGACCAAAGCGCTCGGCACAGACATGGTAGAGAAGGCCGTCACTAAATGATGGAGGCGGGGAAGCGAGACTCAGAGGGGGTCAGGTATCCTGGTGTTACTGAGGAGAACTCTGCTCTCTCTTTCTAGTCCCTGTTATTTACTCACACTGTCCCATTTAAAGCAGCTGAATCCTCTGTGATGCTGTTCACACTAATATGGTTGGATCACGCTGAGACTGAAGGAACTCTGACTGTCAGCTCACTCTTGAACACACTGAGTTTCTGGGAGTCTGGCAGATATAAGACCCTCTTCAGGAACTGACTCAAAGAAGAAAAAGTGTGGATTTTTTCATTTGATTGTCATTTTTCACTGGACGTGGGTAAAACTCCTGGATATCAAAGACATTCTGAGGATCACTGAAGTTAAACGGCTGTTGCTGAAAGTTTAAAGAGAATTGTAAAATGATAAGATAATGATTGACTAATAAGATTATCTGACAGGTCCTTAAAGTGGCCCCTTGGTGGAGCTCAGCAGGGCGACAGGTGGCTGTGAGCTCATTTTAAAATAATCATAGAATAAACAGAAACATTAGCAGATGACGTTTGAAGGCTTTACATGTGTTGGAGATGAATGTTTGGAGCCCAGATCATCGTTTGTCTTGTTTCAGTGTGAATGTTTTTCTCCATGTTGGCCTGAGGGTGGTGCTGTTTAGCCTGTACTGAGTATTTGTCACTATGCTGAGTTGTGGGTGGAGTCAGTGATTGGCTGAAGGTGCCTTCTTTAAAGCGGGAACACTGGCTCAGCTTTCCTACCTCCTTACTCCCAGCTGGACCACGCTGCATCAACAAGTGATTGTCTGTGTGTGGAAGAGTGATGCCATTGTACACACTGTAAATATCTTCTTCTTCTTCAGCTGTGTGGGTGGAGAAGCTTTTCTGTTAGGGAGACGGTGTCCTTCTCAGCTTCAGACATGAGATTAGAAAGAGAGGGAGAGAGAGTTCAGATTACAGTGCAGATATGAATGAATGAATCCGTGCTCGTCCTCACGGCTCCTGCATGCTTTTAAAAAAGTGTGTGTTCAGCTCTGATCTCCAATCTGTTCTTTTCTCTCTTTGTTTCTTTCCTGGCTTCATGATCATCATCACACCGTCTGAGGCTCCTAAATATCCATGTTTGCTTGTTTCACTTTCACAGTTGAACTCTGGGAGTCAAAGATGTTTCAGCTCCAAACTCACTGAGAGCTCCTCGTGCCCACCACGTGACCAAAAACATCTTTGTGCTCACGTGCTGCACGTGTCTGAGACACTTTAGTTTGAAGGAGACAAACTGCAGACGCAGCATTTCCTGTTCCTGAGTGTAAAGCTGAGCATTTGAAATGAGCTCCACAGGGGAAGCTGTAGGTGACAGAGATACTCACAGACGTTACAGTCTGTTAGCATCACGCAGTATCACAGACATAAGTGCTGAGAGACACACAGCAGACATGTTGACTGGAAACATATCAGACTGAAATAAAGCAGAAGCACATGTTAGCACATGCTAATATGATGTGGATGTGTTTAGTGTGGGAGCAGGACTCACCTGAGACACACCTGTGTGGATGATGCTGCTTCCTGCTCTGCTCTTTCTGCTGATTCAGCTTCTTCATCACGTGTGAGGCTCTGTCACAGTTTGTTTGTTAACATCATCATGGACACAACACAAGCACATTTATTTGACATGTGATTTTTCTATGAAGTCGACCTTGAAGACTTGGGTGGATGTGAGCCAGATTTGAATAGATAGTTAACATGAGCCCGCTCTACACCCCTACAAAGGTTGATCAGAGTTCATTCACAACTATTCAAGCTCTCGTGTTCACACACACACGACACACACACACGCTACCAAAAACATAACCTCTGTTTTCAAGGTGAGCTAAAGCTCCAGGTGTCACATCAAACACTCACAGGGAAAACACCAATCACAGCACGCACACATATACTGAACATTGCAGAGAGACTTATTAGAGATCAGCTTTTATAAGATTTATTCTTCCTCAAAGTTCCAACAGAGCCAAACAACCCAGAGGGAAATGTCCGGGTCCTCCCAACAGCCAGTGAGCTTCTGTAGAGAGGACACGTGAATAAAGCCGCAGTGATCCAAAAACACACAAACAGCTCTTTGCTGCCTTTGACTCCTTACTTGATGCAACAGCTGATGCTGTCAAATAAAAACAAACTTCATGTTGACAATCAAACTGATCTTTATTGTCTTTCTTGCAGAAAGCTTTCATTATTTCATGGGCAGCTGAAAGAAGTAAGAAGTGCAGAATATGACAGGAAATAAGTGGAAGAACAAAATCTTCATTTCCTCCAAGTCTTCTGGGCCTGGATGTGATGGAAACACTCACTGAGTCCACTGCTGTGCTCATTACTGAAGCTCATAATGCAGCAGGTAGTATTGCACATTTCCAGGACTGAAACATGTTTGAAACCTTGGAGGATTTCCTGCGTTCTTTCCAGGTCATTGAAGCAAACTGCTGGGCCTGAGCGGGCAGTTTCCCATCGAGTGTCCAAAAACTCTTTAACATGGTGGAGATTTCATAGCCACGCTGTAACCACGCTGTAAGAACATGAGAATGATCCCACCATCACCGTTCTCATAGGGGGGGTCGTCTGATTGGTGGAGTTTCTCTCTGTTATTGTCGAGTCTTTACTTTACAGTAGAAACTCCTGGAGGTGACTGTTGTTGTCATTTGCTGCTGTAGAAATAAAACTGAAGGAATTTTGCAGGTAGAAGATATTTGATTTACAGCTTCTCACACACAAGACCAGGCCTGCAGCTATCCATCCAATAATTACGAATCCAGTAATCTATCCATTATTCCTTCAATTACTTGGATAAGAAACACTTTTGTCTCATTAATGACCGATAATAAATATTCAAAAGAGAACAAACACATGCCTGTCCTAATGAACTGCTCAACATTTCTAAAGTTTAACTGCAAACATCTGTCAAAAAAACAGCTAAACCCTTTGATTGTATTTACGGCCCGTACTGTAATTAAATTTTTTAAAGAAAACATTTTCTTAAATGCAGAAAATATATAAATAAAGAGAATAAGAATCTGTGGCAAGATTTGAAAACTGCTGTTCATAAACACTGTCCATCTAATCTGACTGAGCTGGAGCTGTTTTGCAAAGAAGAATGGGCAAGGATTTCAGTCTCTAGATGTGCAAAGCTGGTAGAGACAAACGCTTAAAATGTGTTTGTTTAATCTCTGTCTATATTTTCATTATAAAAACTTCACATGAGATTGATCCATGCCGCTTATGATCCCTGCACAAACTCATCTCTAATCCTCTGCTGATCTTTGTTCCATGTATTTAACTCTTTACTGAACTGGGCGTCCACAGTGTTCAAATCCCTGAAAGCAGATCTGTGGGATGGAGGCCAGCCAGCCAATCACAGGACAGGAAGTGATCAGCTGACACAGTGATTTGAAGGTTGAACTGTTGAGGCTGCTTCATGCAGGTGTGATACTGTGAGGAAGCTGAACGCCTCCTCTTTCCTCAGAAGTGAGGGGCTTGACAGATTGCTGAGCGCCGTGAACCACATAAAATCGGTTCGTGGTCAGTAAGCACAACCAGAATTCATACGTAAGGCAGTGCGCCTTATGTATGAATTCTGGTTGTGCTGTTGAGGCTGCTTCATGCAGGTGTGAAAGTGTGAGGAAGCTGAACGCCTCCTCTTTCCTCAGAAGTGATCTGTGGCACTCTCCCATCATGTTTGGCTGCACACAATTCAGTTCACAGTTCTCAGGGTGTGATGGGACCCAAATCAGAGTTAAAATGAGGGAATCGTGGATTTGTATGTAAATACTACTCCTGTGTAGTACTACTGTTTCACTGTGTACACAACTTTGATGTGGAAGTGGGTAACAGAAATGTTTTAGCATTTTTTCTCTGTGATACTGCAAGTTAAGATTTTAGCCATGCAGCTACGAAGTGGGCAGAATGTAAAATCAAATCAGCTTTACTTATCCTTTCATGGATTTTATCCTTTGTTTTAAACTTTAATTCTTTTTTCTCCTCTATGTAAGCTGGACTTGCAGTTTGTCAAGCTCACAGGAGGAAAAAAGGATCGTTTTTCTGAAGATGGGAAGCCAGTATCATTCTGAAACTCACATCAGAGGAAACAAGAACGTCCTCTCTGCTGAAGGACTTTGAAGAGAAGACTGAAGGTATTTTTCCATAAACATGAACTCTGCCCCTCATATTTACCACTAGAAAGTGAAAAAAAGGATGATTAAATAAGAGGTCTCCTTGCTGTCTTTAGATGATGAGTAAGTGGAAGTTAAAAAGTTAATAGACAGATTAGACAAAAAAGAGTTATAAATTTTTACTTTTGCTGCCACCCTCTGATAAATGGGTTGGAATATCACTGTTTCCTGATTGGGGAGAATGAGGTCTGTGGAGATGGCTGTGAAAAGAAAAAGAAGTTATATGGCCTTGGGCAGCCCTAGCTGCACATATTTTTGATAATTTTTGTCCAGCTTTATCTGAGAAGAGAGTTCATCACATAGAAGCCAAAAGAAGGAGCCTTTAGCCTCTGCATTTCTGATTTCAGCTATTCACAAAAGAGACAAGAAGTTATTTTTGTTGTACATTTCAAGACTGACTGAAAAACACAATTCTACTTTTCTTTTTTAGATGTGGTTTGTTACACTGCCCTAGTGGTGTAAACACACCTGCTCCCACCAGCTGGTGTCAGTTGTTGCAGCCTGAAATCAGTAATAATGCAATTGATTGACTTTGCACTTGTATGTATTCAGTAAAGTTCACACAGTATTTGTCTAAACCTCACTGATTACTTCTCTAAAATAGATCTTTATCTTCTGAGCATTATTTGACGTTGAGCTCGCTCAGTGCTGCTGTTTATTGCTTAGCTGATGGCTGGAAATTAGAGTCTGAAGCTTTAAACTGATCCATTTAAGCATTAAAGCTTCCCACGGCCTGATGAAGGACACATGGAAATCACTTCAGTTTGTGTTACATCAAAGTGTAATTAATGTGATTGAATGTGAGAAAACATTTAAACATTTTCTGCATCACAAAGTAAAACATGAACTTTCCAGTGAAAATGTTAGTTTGCACTTCAGAACTTGTTTATGTAAAACATTTTCACCCAGCAGAGAATCCATTCTTTCTCCTCCGCTTATGTGTATCATTATTGTAGGGTCGACCTTACAATATAAAGCACCTTTAGGTGACTGCTGTTGTGATTTGGCACTATATAAATAAAATTGAATCGAATGCCCCTGTCAGGGTCGTTGGGTGCCTGGAGCCTATCCCAGCTACCATAGGGCGGGAGGAAGGGTACACAGTGGACAGGTCGCCGGGGTGTACCCAGGGCTAACACAGAGAGACAGACAACTATTCGCACTCACATTCACACCTATTGTCAGTTTAGATTCACCAGTTAACCACACCCCTCTAACTGCATGTCTTTGGACTGTCGGAGGAAGGCGGAGTACCCGGAGATAACCCACACAAACACGGGGAGAACAAGCAAACTCAACACAAAAAGACCCGAACCTGATGGTGAAATTGAATTCAGGACCTTCTTGCTGTGAGGCAACAGTGATAACCACAGCACTAATCCTGAAAGTAGAGATAGTGTCTGTCTCCCGAATCCAAACTGGAAGCTGGTTCCACAGAAGAGGGGCCTGAAAACTGAAGGCTCTGCCTCCCATTCTACTTTTAAATACTCTAGGAACAACAACTCAGGAGAGTCTTCTCCAAGCACTACATCTAAGTGTACGTCAGACCCAGGAACACACTCAGACACAATGCTGTACAGTGCAGCGAGGAATGCTCAGCACGACATAGAAGAGCCACCTCGACAGGACAAGACTCAGCGGTTCATCTGCACATAAAGGTCACTCTTTCGAGGATGCCAATGTTCACATTTTGGAAAGAAAAGACAGATGGTTTGAAAGAGGAGTGAAAGAAGCCATTTATGTCCACTGTGAACCACCATCTTTTAATAGCGGGCGGGGCTACAAAACTATTGACTACACTACACACTAACTACACAAGATTTGAACTAAACATGGCAAGCACTAAATGAATAAAAAAACTAAAACTAAATTTGACCAATTAGACGCACTGCTGGCACGGTCTCTGTGCACAGAAAATCTGTGTTGCGCACAAAAAAAATAATAAAAATTAACAGTACCTGAATTGAAATTAAAATAAATACTTTAACAATTCTGTTTTGCAGTGTTAGTCAGTAAGTGACTGGCTGCTCCCATATGGGATTAGAATGATGCCACCTTATCCCATAGTCCAGCCAATGATGCGATTTACATTCGTATATACGCAGCTAATCAACATCAACAGGCTGTGGACTTTATACCAGTTTTTAAATTGTGTTGATAGGCCACGTAAAAGCAGAGTTGTGATAAAAATATCTGCAATGTTTGGTTTTCTTCCTGAATACTATCGTTGTTTATATTTACTGCGGGAAGAAACGGTAAAAACAGCGTTTTATAAGAAAAAAGGCTCGAAAGCCGGTGAGCAAAAACAAACTCCACCCCCCTCTCCTTTTCCTATTCGTCCAAAAATGTACCATGTCGACCAATCAAAAAATGATATGGCATCGTGGCATCTAGTTGTTAAGAAATTGGTGGAGTAGGAGTGACGGTGGTGTTTTGAGATGTGAGAGATTTGAGATGTTTAGCGCAAATGTTGTGTAGTTAGTGTGTAGTGTAGTCAATAGTTTTGTTGTGTGTGTCAGAACAATGAGGCGACTGCTGAATGTTACAGGTGTTACAGGAGTGATACATCTGCTGTTGTCAGGCCTGCAGGTATCAGGCTGTTGTTCATAGTGGACAGAAATTATTTTTGGAGTGGCACAAATAATTTGTGTGGCATCAAATTTGATGCAGAACAGCTGATTGTTCTGTAAATAGTTTGAAATGTTTATTTAAAAAAAAATACCTTGGCTGCATTTTTACCTAAAGAGCTGCAAAAAACTTTGTTTGCCAAACTGAGTTACTTTTTTGAAGGAGTAACTATATAAATAATTGCCCGACATTGGTCATTATATACAGTATTTTGCAGACAGAAAGTTACTGACTCTCTCCCAGACCACAGACTCATACTCATAATAGAAGTCAGAGCTTTATATAAAAAAGAAAAGAAAAGAAAGTTGTCTTTTCAAAATTGGAGTTCAAGTTATTCTTGAAATTAAATTACACACGAACAACATTAAGCTACTCACGCAGAGAAGAACGGCTGCTGCTGCCATCATCATCCTCATCATTTCTGCTTTCACCTTCCTGAGCACCCTTAGGAAGTATAGCCGCTGCTGGGACTAGTTGGGGTCGTTAAGATGTTCCTCTATTCTCCTCTTGTATTCTGCTTTGGCTGTTCTGATGCCCCTCCTCAGGTTAGCTTGAGTGGTGCTGTACAATGCGCTGTTACCCGACCTGGAGGCTTTCTGATTCGGGAACACCCCGATGCATTGTACTTGATGTAAGACATCAAGTATCTGTAAATGTTGCCAGATCTCCATTGTAGAAGACATCCCACTGTGTGTGTTCAAAGAAGTCCTGCAATCCGGGGAGAGCGATCTTGGGCCAGGTGGTGATGGTCCTCTTCATGGGCTTTGTTTGCCAGCTGAGGGGGGTGTATGCTGGGTGCAGGAGCAACATCAAGCACGCCCTGTAAGCGTGCTTGATGTTGGAATACACATGAGTCAGAGTGTTTTCCCCTCTTGTTGAGCATTTTACATGCTGGTAAAATTTTGGTAAAACAGTCTTGAGATTTGCCTTATTAAAGTCCCCTGCTATGATGTGGATGCCATTAGGATGGGCGCTCTGGTGAGAAGTGATGGCATTTAGTAGCAGAGAGAGATGCTGAAGCACCCCCTGAAATGAATCAAAGCGCCCCCAAAGATTTCTTACTTTTTTTGACAATATTTGCTGTTTGTGGGACACACTACTAAAAATGTAAAAAGCATACAGTACGTAATTGAGATGGAACATTTTAACAACAAAAGTATAGATAACCCCTCCCCCCTCCCAAAATGGTTTGTGCCGGCTCTCCCCAGCTCTGGATCTGGTGCCCTTTGTGCCAGAGCGTCTGGTGTCTGAGACGCAGCGGAGCGGAGGTGGAAGCGCCTGCCTTAAAACAGGACACATTAGCTGCATTTAACCTTGAGTTACTCGTTCTATAGTTAGGTAGTTATCAGGCCATGTTTCTTTTTAGCTGAAAAACATTACACCAGGTAACCTGCTGTGTTGAAAACGTGTTTTCAGGCGATGTTTGCTACCCCACAATCTGTCCTGCTCTGTAGTAACATCAGCGATACTTAACCGCCCTGTTGCTCCCATTGAAATATATACAGCCTATTTAAAATCTAAAACTTAACATTATCTGTAGCCTTCTGTTGTTACCACTGTCCTGTTTGAAATGGAATGAGAGAAGCTGGTTATTCTGTCATATGTGCTGATATTAAACCCAAGGTACTAACTAGCTAACTGACTGGATTCCCATTAACCTTATAACTTCTGTTGTATGTGTGTGTGTGTGTGTGTGTGTGTGTGTGTGTGTGTAGAGAGAGAGAGAGAAACAGCCAGGTTCATAATGGATATGAGGAAGTTTTTTCAAAAAAAAATGAGCCGCATTCAGGTAAAAGTGTAAGATCAAATGATCCATCAATAAAGGATAATGTTGGATCAGTGTTTCAATATTTATATCCTTTATTAGATGTACATGTGGTTTGGTTATTTGCCTTTTGGTTGAAAGTACACTGAGAGAGGGCTTTTTTATTAGTTATCTTAATAGTATTTTTTTAATCTAGTTGAATACAATCTATTTGTGTATGATTGTCAGTCCAAAGAAAGAGAGAGGAAAGAGGAGAACATGAGGAGAAAGTACAAGTTCAGGAAGAACCAAGTAAGAAAACAGACAGGGAGTACTAACGGGCAAAACAGAAAAAAGTTAAACTGGCAAAGAAAAACCCCCAACTAATTTTACTCATACAATCTGGAAGTTGTGTTCTCCCTATATTAAAGCTGCTATACAGAATCTGCAAAACAAACCGGGTTGTCAGCCCTGGCACTGCATTACCATATTGAAATTCAGTCAGAGGAAGTCAAGGTTGCCAAAAACTTTTTGAAGCTCAAGAGTGAGGTTGGTGCCATTCCAGATATGTTAACATTGTACAATCTTCTGGATAATCAGATCTTCGCCACACTGAAAACTGTTATTCAGGTTGCCCTAACAAACCCAGTTAGCAGCTGTAGCTGTGAAACGTCTTTTAGAGTCTTTCATCAGCTCCACACCTGGCTGAGAAGGACCATGGGTCAAAGCAGACTCCAGCACCTGGCTGTGATGTCAGTTGAGAAAGAGATGCTTGAGAGACTTGACCACCAAAATGTGATAGACAGATTTGCCAACCTCAAGCTGAGGCGACATAGGTTAAAAGAAAAGAAAAAATCTGCTGAGCCATAGTAGAATCAGCAGTAAAGATCTTTTCATACATTGTATACATTGTACCATAGGCCAAGGTGTCTCCATTTTTCTTATTTTTTAATAATATTTTGTACATTTCAAGGACTCTTCTATTTTTAGAGTGTATTTTTTATCTGTATTGTATTATACATACACTTTAAAAGTGAATCTCTGTCCAAAAATTGCACTCAGTTTACTTTTTCCTCACTGTGAGCATCATTCATTATTCTCCCGCAGTAATTAAGGTTAGGATGTGTATTTTTAGTTTTACATTCCAATCCATTCTTCTTTGGCAGTAGTTGACTTTAGCAGCATTTAAATAACCTTTATCAGATTTGATGGTTTTGTTACAGATTTTTCAAAAAAGTGTTTTACTTTTCTTTCACAAATGTGGGGATTGTGTTAAAATGTACAAAACAGTGATGTCATGTTTGTGACGAGGACCCAGGGACAGAGAGACTTGATGAATTTAAGAATCTTATGATTTAATAAAGAAATTTGCAGACTTACACAGAGATGGTAAAATTATGATGACTGATAATGGAGATGAAGACAACAGACGATGAGGATAGGGAGGAACAGGGTTTTAAATGCACCAAGGAGACAGTCAGAGGGAACTCGGGACAACTGGAGACATTTAAGGATGCAGGGACTAACAGAGACAGGGAAGAAGTCTCATCATGGCGAGTAAAGTTTATCTCACCTGGATGGGCAGCTCTCTGGGTGCCCAGCACCCCCAAAGCTCTGATCCTAGAATCGCCCCTGGCGTCCAGTGCGACATAGACTGCCGTGATTATTACAGTACTTAGCTCTCTAGGCAAGAAAAAGGGTCTGCACCTCACCATCATGAACTCCAGGTCAGAAGAGCAGTGTCTGTCAACAATAGTGCTGTTGTTACACCAACCTTTGTGCACGTAGATGTTCGGTTTCACTTCCCGTAAACAGAAAGTGAACTTTGTGCCTGGGCGTGTTTGGGAGCTGGGTTTGTTGCGTCAGCAGAGGATTTAACGGGACTTTGTGTCGGTTTGAGTTCTTTTCAAAAGAAGATGAAGACGCTGGTGGTGTTCCTGCTCCTCGTGAACGGTAAGAAAGTCTCTGTTTAACCTGCAGCAGCTCCGCAGACAGTCCTCTGTGAGCAGAAGTGTTACACTCAGGTGCAGCTCGCGCCTCTGATGTGATGGAAATTCACACAGTGTTGGAAATACAGATTTAATGATGAGGCTTTAATAGTAAAAGTATGAAGGAAGGTTAGAAACAGTCCAGACTAACAGACTGTGGACTTTGTAGTCACAGATTCCGGTATGGCAGAGCTAGTTAGCCATGCTAAAGTAGCCTCGTGTCTGCGCTGTTTCCAGTGTTCTGAAAAAACGTCCTACTTTGTCAAAACATCCTGCCGTAGCGTAAATTTATAGTCATGTCTATCAATTGACGGAAGATTGGACTTCCCCCCCGATCCTTTGATTCTGACCTGGAACAAGAAATCACTCCGAGACAAACGCTTATTCAATTAGACAATTTTATTCACCATGTACATGGGAGATGTGTATAGCAGAAAAGCCTCCTGCAGATCCGACGGGCGGTCCCTGGATCCGTTACACTTATACTTTTTCAGAGTTCGTCATTCAGCATCTCCCTATGCTGTTTTCTTAATACTCTGTGTTCTTCATGCACAGTTTCAATAAAAAACATCTTTGTATGGTTATCTGCCCCAACTTCTATTTCTATTTTCTCTGCACGTGCCCTCACTTCCTCTATGTGTGGGTGACCTTTACATGAACTCTCTATGCACCTTAAGTTTCGCTACTAAGTTTTGTTTTCCATTCTACGCTGATCTATGTCTTTCCTTATACTTCTCCAGTGGTGTTAGACACTTGTTAATGCTTGTTTTGCACCCTTTCCTGTAAGTGTTACTTCCTACCTGACTACTTCTCTTTTAGAGCTACACAGAAACCTACCCTTACAAGAAGGCCTGACCTTAAGATAACCCTCTCATACTTCAATGCAACAATATTCTATTGCTAATCTTTATAATGCAGCAATCTAATGCTACTGAGTTATATAATAATTCCACACAATCCGTGCTACCTTATCAGAATATACGTCCTTATGTGATTTATGCCTTATCGTACATATCTATAGGTAGGTCGTTCTGATGGCCAAATCACACGATCAAAAGGTGCTTCCAGCACACATTCATCTAATGTTAAAACAGAATAGAAGAAGAAATGGAGGGAAAAAGACAGCTGTTTTTATTAGAACATTTTACATGTTTTCCTCACTTTTTTGCATTTGTATTCAAGGTTGCTCTCTTTATATTTTGCACATTCAAAATGTGCCCATTTTGTGCCCTTTGACAAGAATCACACTGTACCTGGAAAGGAAAAATTAATGGCTCATATTATTTTTGGAGCAAAAATATTCTGGCACAACTTCACCTGCTTCCAAGGTGCATGGAGAGGATGAAAGAATTCACAAAACAGGAACTCCAGCAACACTTAAAGGGAGATGAACAACTTTAATAATTGACCAACGCGTTTCGGCTTGTGGCCTTCATCAGGGTCATAGTAAAACATTGTAAAAAAAATTGCTTAAATACAAGACACGAAACAGAAAAAATTCAAATTAACCAGTCAAAACTTCATAGATAGGTCAGTTGACATATAATAGGTAGGTATTGGTTAATTGGCTAAGTCACGCCCAAGTAAATACCGGACTAGATCATTACTGATGAGGAGGGGGGGAGGGTTAACATAACCCCCATATGTTAACCCCACCCTCCTCCTCATCAGTAATGATCTAGTCCGGTATTTACTTGGGCGCGTGACTTAGCCAGCTCTCTATTCCCTGCATACCTCCTTATCTCTGTCCCTGCGTGTGACCTTGTGAGTTATGGTTTTGTGTTTTGTCATTATTAGTTTTCCCCCAGTTTAGGTTTATGTTAAGTTCTGCCCTCGCCTTTGTTTTTGTGCACTGTAAATAAACTCAGTCGCACCTCTGCCGCTGTCTACAACATGGGTCCTCATTCACTCCACCACATGACTGCTGCACCAGACGTGACAATCAGCATGCAACATAGAGCAAACAATGCAGTAGTCCTCGGTGTTTCCTAAAACACATTCATTTTTATTTGCTGTCGTTCAAACATTATGTCTTTAATTAATTAAAAAAACAGATTTTCATTTAATTTGTAACAAATTAAATATATTTTTCACAAAGTGCAGCTTTGATTAAAAAAAAGTCGAAGTCAAAAGTCAAAGTCAACTTTATTTGTCAATTCTGCCATATGTACAGGACATACAGAGAATAGAAATTTCGTTACTCTCAAACCCTAGATGAAGTAGCAATGAACATTTAAATATAAGAGAGTGATTAAAAATGCAAGTAAAATAATTAAAAAAAAAGTAAAATTTGAATAAATACAGTACAATTTTACATATACCAAAAAAAGCTATACAATATACCATATACAATATTCAGGTAACGGTAAATGACATTGAGTGTAGACCAGGCAAGGTAGTGCAAATAGGCAAATAGTGCAAATGGAGATTTGGTAATGTACGGTAGGAGATAGTGTAACAACAAAGTCTTATGAGGTAATGGCAGTCCAATCCAATGCTCCACAGGTGGCTAATAACTGGTGCAGGCCAGTGAGTGAGTCAGAGAGTGTGTGTGTGTGTGTGTGTGTGACAGAGTTCAGTGAGACCGTGGAGGAGAGAGGGGAGAGGGGGCAGAATCGGGAGGGAGTTAAGCTTCCTGACAGCCTGATGGATGAAGCTGTCCTTCAGTCTGCTGGTTCTGGCCTGGAGACTCCTCAGTCGCCTCCCTGACGGCAGCAGCTTGAAGAAGCTTTGCATTGGGTGGGTGGGATCAGCCGCTATGCAAAGGGCTTTTTTAGTGAGACGGGTGCTGTAAATGTCCTGGAGGGAGGGGAGAGAGACACCAATGATCCTCTCTGCAGCTCTCACTATGCGTTGGAGGGTTCTATGACAGGACGCATTGCAGGCTCCAAACCACACAGTGATGCAGCTCGACAGGATGCTCTCGATGGTGCCTCTGTAGAAAGTGTACATGATGGGGGCTGGTGCTCCAAAAATGAAATAATGCTGTTTAAAAAGCACTATTTAAATTGGAAGTACACACTCTAACATGATAAGGACATTACTGGACTTACCATGATGTTCAAGTACGGTGCTATCTCCATTCACTCCAGCACAACTGCTTACGTAGTGGTTAACATCCCACTGACGTCTCTAAAAGCAAGGTAGTTTTCTGCAAACTGTGAGATTTATCATATTTACAATGTAAACTCTTAATCATAGTCAACAATAAATTAAATCATTTGTACAAGTACTTTTAACAGTAAAACTCCGCAACTGCTGGAATGCTGTTGCTTATTGTGTCGCAGAGTCTGCAACTGCCACTCCAGGGTGTCTTCATGCCCTCGCATCCTCAAGAAATTCCTAGTTGAAAAAGCAATTCATAATGAAATGAGAAATGTTTTTTCAAACAATAATACCTCAGTATCATACATAACTCCAGTTGTAAAGAATTTCCCTGTCATAAAAACATTAATTCCCCCCTGGGGTCTAGAAATGTTGACAATCTAAAGAAAATAAATAAATTAGAAAGTAAAATGTTTTTTGCCAATGAAAACCAATTTAATAATAACACAACATTCATCAAGAAACTGCTTCACAACAAATTACGCTAATTAATAACTAAATGAACACATACCACAAGAATCCAGTGTGAACCAAAGTTCACAGGGCAGAGCCACATGTCTTCAACTGGAAACTTTATCTGTGGGATTGGAAGTTTAGAATAACTTTGATTTACTTAGGTACCATGCGTCTCAGGGTGTTTACAAATATACTTACACTCGTGGTCCAAAGAACAGCCACGCCCTAAATATGTTGTATATTAATATTTTTTCCACTTTTAATGAGTCACTCTTTAAAAACTACTTCTGCCTAAGTATTAATTATATATTTGGGGGTTTTAACCCTTTAAATCCCAGTGTCTTTACATGAGCGCACTGGTATTTTAGCAGAAAAAACAAAAACTTAAATATTTTTTATAAAATACATTTCAAGTAATATTTTATTGTTATTATGATTAGCCCTTTACATTGGTCAAAGATTGGCACCAACATTGATTTTGATCCATCAGTTTTTTATTTGCAGGGGCACATTTGATGTGTGCTTTTAATGTGGAAACAATAGCGACATCTGCTGGACAAAAAAAAAAAAAATTACAAATTTAAGGCCAGCAGTCTAAGATGAAATCCTAACGTTAAAGGAATGAGTTAGTTTTTGTTATAATAAATTTGGACTGAAAAATGTTTATCATGGTTTTCATTGGGGCAGTTTTTATCCCTAGGATCAGTAGTGTAATTTTTTTGTATAGCTAAGCCATTTTAGGCTAATTTAATGAACTGAGACCATAATTCTATTAAATATATATCCTCTGGCAAATTTGGTTGTATTACATTCAAATCAGTTAAAATGGTTTGAAATTTAAAACAAGAAAAGCAATGGCTTAAAAATGGCCCCACAGGAGCTTTAGGTATTTAGATCTCTGTTCTTAAGCTAGACCTTTACTTTTTAAGAAGCTGGCACTGCGAAACACTTTGAGATAAAGGCTTACATTTTTGTTTGACAGTGAAGGTGGTAAATGATAAATGGCCTGTATTTATATAGCGCTTTTACTAGTCCCTAAGGACACCAAAGCGCTTTACACATCCAGTCATCCACCCATTCACACACTGGTGATGGCAAGCTACGTTGTAGCCACAGCCACCCTGGGGCGCACTGACAGAGGCGAGGCTGCCAGACACTGGCGCCACCGGGCCCTCTGACTTACACCAGTAGGCAACAGGTGAAGTGTCTTGCCCAAGGACACAACGACCGAGACTTGCTCGAACCGGCAACCTTCCAATTACAAGGTGAACTCCCAACTCTTGAGCCACGATGGAAGGAAATGATCAGACATGCCCACTCTCTGTAAACCAGACAGCTAAACTGACCAACAGGTCAAGTGAAGACAACACAATAAATTTTTAACAGCAAACATGCAAACAAAGTCATGCAACAGTGAATCAAGTTGGAACACCAAACTGGCAACAAATGACCAACTGGTCAAAAAGAGATGTTCACTATGCCATCTTCATTTTCTATGCTTTGTTTCGGTGAGGGAAGTTCAAGCTTTTCTGGTCCTGGTGCTGAATTTAACTCTTGGTGGGAGGCACAACTTTTGTCAGCCATTTTTGGTGCATAATGAATAATAGAGGGTCAGGTACCTTTGCTGGCACTGAGGGTTAACAGTAGGATGACATGGGGGCAGGTTTGTGCTGCTGTTCACTGGCTGACTGTGAGTTGGGCATTTGTCACTGTCACTGACATTTACATTTGCTTCTTCTGTACGGCTTAATATGGTCAATGCTGTACTGATTTTTTAAAGTAGCTCCCTCGATGTTTTTTAATCTAACATATTTGCCAGAGATTTTATGAATGGTGTAGGGACCTGAAAAATCTGGATCTAGTCTTTCTATCTTCCTTCCATGTTTCCTCATGTTTGGGAGAAGAAGTTCATCTCCAACGTTGTACACAAGGGTTTTTGCACTTCTTCTGGACTCTTCTGGCATAGGCTTCCTTTTGTAATTTTTGTGACTTTGCTATATTTCCCTCTACAGTTTTTTTTAACCTTTGTCTTGTGCGTCTCTTGTGGAAGATACAAAGTCACTGTAACTTGACTCCTCTGGGAGAATGATGGACAGCTAAAATTTTCAAATTTTAATTAACAATTACAATCACAAAGACAAATAAAGCATGTGAAACATGAACTGAAAAACTATCAATAATAACTAATGTTTAAAACTAATTATACTACTATAAAGCTTTGAACTCAAGTTGCCACAAAGATAGACTCCTATCATGTTTTTTATTATTAACACTTGTTATTATAGTCACTTTTTACTCTTGATACACTTGCACGGGTGAACACATTATACTGAAAGGTCTCCTCACCATTGATAACTTTACATAAAGATACAAATATAAAGAAGTAATTAGTCACTTACCTTATCTGTAAAATGTGTCTTGCATTTAGAAACTAAGCAGAAAAGATACTGCAGCCAGTATCGATATGCACACTTTCTAATTAAGATTATATTTAATTTATGCATAATCATAGTAGTTGCATGAACACTTACCGGGACTTAAACAGGAACTTCAGAAGGATATGTTGCTTCTCTCCCATACATTAAACGGAATGGTGTGTATGGTTGTGGTGTGGACCTTAGACCTCAAAGACAACAGTGTAGCATCCAGATAAACATCCCAGTCATTCTGTTGACTGTTGACTAATTTTCCGAGGGCCCTACATGTAGACATAAAAAAAAACCCAAAATATTGACAGTGTTTTAAAAGCTATTGAAATGTTACATATGTCCAGCTATGCGGTCAGCTGGTGGGTAACAGGCATCTCCGAAAACGTTAGAGCACTTTCTCAAATATATGATGTCTTGTTAATCGAGCAGATATTTAAAGTTTACAAAGCACCATTCTCGCATGAAAATATCTTAAAAGTTTATTTTGTGACCCAGAAAGAGTAATATTTCAAACTCCGCCACTCTGCGTTCCTCCGCCACTGCCTCGTTTGAGTTTTGGAAAAAATGGATTCTGGGATATTGCATTTCGTCATTTCGAGCTGATTGGAGACCGAAACCGCCAATCAGATTTTTTTTTTTGCATACAAGTCTGTGATTGGTTTGTTTTTGTGGCACAAATATAACGGTGTACAGAAAGACTTGAACGCGCACAGGCAGAAATGTTGAGCGCGCAAGCAACACATTGCGAGCAAGCGCAAATGCACAAACTGAGCGAGAGGGGCTGCTATTGTGTGTGTGTATGGATAATAGCAAACACTGAAATACATTTTTTGCACGCAGCAATGAATTTTGTTCACTCAAATTTAGCTTTTCTTCGCTCAAAATAAATTTCTCCTCAAAATGCAACACTCGCATCTGCAAATTTTTTTTACATGTGCTCAAATTTTTACGTGTGCTCAGAATAGTGGCACAAAAATAACGCATTAGTCCCATGGCTTCTTCTTTTGCTTTTATCACTTTGTTTCCAAACAAGAGCTCTCCATCTACATTTAAGAAATTTAAATTAATTTTAACATGTATTTAACAAATAAGTACATCTAGTTTGTATTTACATCATCATCATCATCATCATCGTTTATTTGTATAGCACTTTAAGAACACACCAGGCAGTCCAAAGTGCTGAACAACACAGATCAAAACAACTACCAAATTAAAAATACGATAAAATCATTACATACAATAAAATAAATAAAAGGTGTCAGTTTCCTACAGAGTTAAAAGCCAGGGAATAAAAATAGGTTTTCAATCTGGACTTAAAGACCTGCACTGATGACGCTTGTCTAATTTGGAGGGGAAGGTTATTCCAGAGCATCGGAGCCACAATTGAAAAAGCTTGGTCTCCTCTGCATTTCAGCCATGACTTAGGGACCGACAGCAACAGCTGTTCAGCTGAACGGAGTGAGCGAGGAGGAACATGTGGCTTCAGCAAATCAGATAAGTAGACAGGAGCCAGACCATTTAAAGATTTAAAAACCAATAAAAGGACTTTAAAACGAACCCTAAATTCAATGGGAAGCCAATGCAAGGAAGCCAGAACCGGAGTGATGTGGTCAAATTTCCTACTACCGGTTAAAAATCGAGCCGTCGCATTTTGCACTAACTGCAGGCGTGAAAAGGTGCCCGACCCGACCCCTATTAAAAGGGAATTACAATAGTCCAGACGTGAGGTGATAAAAGCATGAATAAGAGTTTCCAAATTGGGTTTGGATAGGAAAGGCTTAACCTTCGACAGGCGTCTGAGGTGATAAAAAGCTGATTTTACCACCCCATTTACATGACCTTCAAAAGTAAGCGCGGAATCAAGTTTAACACCAAGATTAGTGATTGAACTTTTACAATAAACTACTGACCCTTCAGCCTGAATTTGGAGTTATATTTCCTAAGGGTTTTGCCTCTGGGACTTGTCATATTCCGATGAGTATGACCCATCAGTAAAGAAACGTGAGCAGTTCCTCATATTTTTTCTCCATAACCAAGGAGAAAATTGGACATTTTCAAAATGGCTTCGGGATCCATTATGTAAGATGCAACACACATACAGGAAATAAAAAAAAAAAACAATGTCAAGGTTCTTAGAAATTAAAGAACGTTATCATTCAATTAACAAAATACTTTTTGTAAATTAATAATTTATTATTGCACCTGTTATCAGAGAGGAGATGGTTCTGAATAAAGAGTATATATAATCCAGGTATTGTTACTGAATAAATAGAAATATTTATTATTAAATTTTAAACCTGACAGCACAGCAACAGCATGAGGAGAAGAGTGTTTGCTCAGGAAACAATATTCAAATATTAACTATTAATATTAATTAATAGTTATAGCTGCATTACATCTTCTGTTAAATCAGCAGCAGCTTTCAGGTTGAATTAAAGCACAGATTACTGCGTGCCATGTGTCACCAAGCAGGTTTTAACAGGCGTTACAAGACACATGTTATTATAACACACTTTTATATTTGTATGTTAAAGATATTTCTGCTTTTTTTCACATCTAATCTATGGTCTGGTGTTGGTTTTTTAACTTAACTCATGATGTAAAACTGTAATAAAGTATGAACATTAACAGTATGTCAGTTTGTCATTCTGGTATTCAGTCTGTGCTGCTCTCACTCAGAGATCAGAGTTCATGTTCAGTAACCACACTGACAGCAAGAGGAGGAAACAACTGATTTAATTTAAAAGAACAGTCTGAGCTGTGTCACATACCAAACACAGACCAGACCATTAAGTGTAATAAGAAGCAGTTAAAGCTTGAAAAAGATGAGTGCGAGGGTCAGGGTGACGTCTCACTGCAGAGGCTTCAGGCTGAATCCTGCTGAGCTCACAGAGTCAGACTCACCTGTGCACGCTTGGACAGAGAGTTGGCAAAAGTACAGACAATCAGTACTTAAGTAGAACTACAAATGCTACTGTTAAAAAATAATCCAGTAAAAGTTGAAGTACTGGTTTAACTTCTTTACTCAAGTAAAAGTAAAAAAGTTCAGGCTCTGAAATGTACTCAGAGCAAGAAAGTAAAAGTAGCTCTTTGGAGGATGTTTGTGCAAAGCTAACTGAACCTTGTGCTTTATTAACATAATGATAAAATAATATCAGTGGATGGGAATACAAACTTTAGTCTTTTATTCTAATTTTACTGAGCTTGAATCAGAAGAAAAAAGTTAGTGCTCTTAATTGATTAAAATAACTAATTAATCACACAATTTTCTGTAATTAATTGTATTTAATCCCAATTACTTGATCAATAGCCTGGCTGCAATTACATTTTTTCAACTTTATATTTAAGTAAATGCAGAATAAAACCAAAGAATGTATGCTTAAATTCAAATTAAGGGCAGGGATAGCTCAGTAGGTAGAGTGGTTTCCCCATGATCGGAAGGTCGGGGGTTCGACTCCACTGAACGGCTACCCTGAGGTACCCCTGAGCAAGGTACCGTCCCTACACACTGCTCCCCGGGCGCTGCATTGGTGGCTGCCCACTGCTTCACTGGGGTGAATGGGTTAAATGCAGAGGAGTAATTTCCCTACGGGGACTAACACATACACACATTATTAAGAGAATTTTAATAGTTTTCTTCAGTCTTTTAACATAGGTCATCTCCTGTGAAATACAACTTTAAAAAAAAAAAAATCTATATACTAATAAGCTTACTCTAAGATAGATATCCATCCATATATATCTCTATCTATCCATATATATCTCTATATATCTATATATTAGTGCTGTCAAACAATCACAATTTTTAATCAAATTCATCACAGGGTTGCTGTGGATTAATTGCAAAATATTATTCGTTGTTAATCTATATTAATTGAATTTTATTTTGCATGAGCGAACAGACTCGAGAAAAATGGGAAAATATACGCACTTAACATGTTTATTGAACATCTTGAACATTCTTGCTAACAAAAAACATTTATCCACATTAACCTCCTGAATGAGCTGACCACCACTCCAAGGGACAGTCCTGCATACTAATGATCAGCTCTGCACTGTACAAGTCCATGATTCTGTCAGGAAGAAACTCCTCATCTGATTCTGAATCCGAATTTTCTTGGCCGGCCCATCTTCACAAGTCTGTCGAGGTGGGGACTGATCAATGAAAAGAAAATTCCTTCTTGCACAATGTGCATAATACTTTATGTCAGTCGATTGTTCCGGCTCATTATCTTTTTAATACTCAAATTTCCCATCGTGAGGGCCAATGTGCATTTATCATCTTCCATATTGAGTTGAATGGTTCAGCTACCCGTCACTACCAGATCAACTGCCCATTTGCGCATGTGCGAATGTGGTGGAGCGAATGAGGGATAACCGGGGACGGTAACTAAGATGTTGACAACGCCACCTGGGGGAGGGAGTTACACCCCAGGAAAGATTTCTCTAGCCAATGTAAGTGTTACACTGGCTATCAAACCCCACAGACTCGTTATTAACAGCAGAGGTGAGACAGAGGAATTTTACAAATCGAAGTTTATTAAGAAGAACTACTAAAAACATAGAATTATAAAATCAGAAAGGCACCTAATGTAGCAGGGTTGAGACGGCAAAATAGTTAATTAAAATGACCAGACTCCCTACCACGATGCTACCCTAAAAACAATCACAACATGATAAAAGAGCAACTAAACAAAATGGTGGAGACCGGCCACTTGAGGAGGCAACCGACAGGGAGGAGTACCCAAGGGTGCCACCAATTACTCACCCGTGTAATTTACACTGAACTCTAAAAGGTGCAATCTACCTATGCCCGCTGTGTACACTCGCATGCATCAGGGAGGGGACTCCACCTCATGTACCCAGCCCCTCAACAAGCGGCCTCACCTCCATTAAAGCAATAAAACAAAGCATAAAACGTTAAACAAATTAGTAAAAGAGATCTACATAAAACAAATACACCCCAAGTTACTGTTCTCTATAAAAGCATCACATAACAAATAAAACAGCATAAGACAAGACAGCAGCAGTATAGCACAATCCTGCAACAAAAGAGGGAAACAGTCGTCAAGGTCCACCCTACTACATGCCACATTATGATAAACGCAAGAGTCCCACTCACCACTCTCTAATGGGCAATACTTATACTGAGTAGCTTCCCTGGAGAGATCTGCAGTGCTTAGCTGCCTAATGCTCTCGGCCACCTTGGATAGACAAGACTGCCAAATGCCGCCATCTGGTAGTGAATCGCAGCTTTCTTATAAGCCCACTAATTGTCAACTGGGAAGGTGTGGATGTTAGTGGTGCATTCGTGGACATCACGTAAGATCCTACCCCAGAATCTACTTGGACAAACTGCCCGAAATGCATTGAGAGAAACATTTCAGGGATTTTGAGTCATTCTGCACTCCAGATGGGTTAATTGGGTTACAAATTTTAATCAGATTAATCATGATGATGGATTAATCCATGTTGACGTATTAATTTAGACAGCACTAATAAAAATAGATCTCTATTTCCTCACTCTAAAAAATGTTTTGTTGGCTCAACTCTTTAAGTTACAAACGTTGCATATTATTAAGTAAATTCGGCAAGTAAATTTTAGGTTTGGCTAACACAACTGCTTTAACAAACCAGCATAATTTACTTTGACCTCCAAAAGCATAATTAAGTTTAAGCAACCTAACATTAATTTAGATTTTCTTAAAATATCAAGTTGAAAAATTACATTAGAGTAATGTAATTTTTTACTAATTACTAACTCATTTTTTTTTACATATATTTTACTCTATCCTATCCTGCAAATAGTGTCAAGTTTCTAAAGTAACTTTTCTAAAATCACACATAGCTATTTCATTTATTCCAACTGATTAAATAGTTTACTGCAAAATTTTTTCCAAGTAATGCAATTCCGTGTCATATAACATAAATCAAACAGCAGCCCTTTAACTGTACTTCAGTAGAATCCCTCCACAAACGACCTCAGTAAGAAAGAAAATGTAGAATGTTTATTACCTGGACAAGGTCTGTTTAGTGAATCGGAAGCCAAAACATACCAATTCACTCCATTTTCTTTACTCCACAATGGTGTCTTCAAATTCCGATTGACTGAACACACCAGGCAATCCACATTGTGTAGTGTCTTGATAGCTGGGAAACAAGCAGAGCAGTGGGGCCTGATGATCAACTTTGAGAACCACTATAAAGATTTGTAAATGTATATTAAATAAAGCAGTCAATAAACAATGAAGTCTTCCAAATCACAATAATTTTAAATCATGCCCTTCTAAAATACCTCAGAAAACAAACATTACAACGTAAGGCAATTGGTTTTGCAAATCTGCTTATTATTAAGCATTAACTTTAACATATCAACTTGGTAAATATCGCAGAATAATAAAAAAAAAAAGACAAAACATTTTAATGTTCAACAACGCAACAAAGGTAACGTATATAAGCCCCATCATTAAGGAACACGCTTTGGGCACATCAAGGTCTTCCAGGACAGTTGTTCCTTCAATCACAATTTTAGGGTGGAGGAAATGCTGCTGTACGTCTGGTGACTACATTCTTTACCACTTCTTCTGGGAACTGTTCCTCACCATCCTGGCAAGTAGGTTAAAAGGGCACATGTCGGTATTTTATGTACCATTTAAAAATAAAACAAAAAAGTGAGACTTACCTACCAGCTGTTCTCTGAAGAGATCCTCCTCTTTTTTTTTTCAGATACACCATCAGGCTACAGATTGCGACCTCTCTCTTTGTTTCCACCGAACTCTGTAGAATAAAAAAGAAAACAGTTTACTAGGCGAAAAGTCTAAAATTTTACACTTATGGGACTTGCAGTGTGTCCACTGTGCAGTGTGTGCAGTCTGGTCCAGTTTTTAAGAAGGTTGTTTCCAAGTTAGTAGTGGTGATCTTTTAGAATTCATTATTCATCTGTGAAAAAAGAAGAAGAAAGACACAATTAAATAGTACAAAATGTTAATGTAATACACAATGTCACCTGAGCAATGGCGGTACATTAGCTAATATCCAATACACTGCTGTAATTTTTCGCTTTTTTTTTCTTGAGGTGCCAAGCGGATTACACACTTCAAACTCATCCACATACAAAATGAGAGAAATGGCTGGACTCTCTCCTGATAACAATTTATTGTACCCTGACAAGTGACAAATTTTAATTATAAGTGGAAAAACTGACAATGTACTCTCTTATTTGTGAAGCATGTTTGCTAGCTAAAAGAAATGGCTAGCTAACCTTTTTTTAAAAAAAACAAAACAAAACAAAAAACAACAACTCTACTCTGCTAAATTATGATTAAAACTATCAAATTTTAGGTCTTTAAAGATGACCTGACCTAAAGCCAAAGTGTACAAATATAACTTGTAATTCATCTATTTAGAATTCAGTGCTTTGTTATCTTACCCAACACAGTTTCGGGAAAACACACCTCTACTCCCACAAAGTGAGAAGAATGCTGTTGTGCCTGTGATGATACAAACATATGCTACGGGGTTGCCCTGTGCTGCATGCATGATCTCATACAAACCTATGGCTAACCAAAGTAAACACCAGAGTGACAGATTTAAGTAGTAGTAGTAGTAGTAGTAGATTTAACTAGTACATAATAATAAAAGAGTATAAAACAAGAAACTTACCAGGTAGTGTTGCCAACCTCTGTTTCTTCTTTTGCTTTTTATGGTAGTTTTAATTATTTATTTATGCCTGCTCCCCTTCAGCAGAGCTAACTAGATGCTGACGTACTGCAACTTGCAACACGTGCAGTTGTTCAGGTGTGGTGGCAAAAACAAAAAAAACCCTTTAACCACTTTTAACCCCTGACTTTGACACGTCTTTTTATGTGATATCTCCTGGTGATTAATAAATGAACAGGATTTACTTTGATGAGTTTCTGTTCAGGCTCAAATCGGTTAAAGGGTCTCAGTGATGAAATACTAATAATAACTCCCCAAAAGTATCGAGTCTGTTTTGAAAATGTAAGGAGTAGAAAGTTCAGATATTTGTTTAAAATTGTAGGGAGTAAAAGTAAAAAGGAGTCAGAAAAAAGTACTGAAATCCAGATACCTGAAAATTGTACTTAATTATTTACTGCCCGACTCTGGAGATGAGGAGAGGTTTTTATTAGTTGTTGATGTTAAAGTGTTAGAATTGTCATCAGTTACTATGAATCTATGTAATCAATATACACTAATAATGTAACATTACACAGTATTAACCTGAATGAATTTTGCCTCCTGAGGGTTACAGCTGTGAATGATGTCATCAATGGGCATTTGTTTGTGTTTTTATTTATGTGTCCTCAGTTTCCCAGCATGCCCTGGGTGTGGTGGTGGAGGTGAATGAGAGGGAAAGCTATGTCCTGCTGCCCTGTCAGTACTTGGGGTTTATACCTGAGAATCCCACAGTGATGTGGACTCGCAGTGATCTCAATCCCAAATCTGTCCATGTGAGACAAGACAAAACAGACGATCTCAGAGGACAAAACCAACTTTACAGCCGGCGCACATCGATGAGACATGATGCTCTGGCCTCTTTGGATTTCAGCCTCACTCTGACAAAACCAACAAAGACTGACAGTGGCAACTACACCTGCTCCATCAGTGATGGGAGAGAAGAACGGAGACTGAGCGATATCCAGCTGCAAGTCAAAGGTCAGCCACAAACACCTTGTGTACAGGTCAAAGATCCTTCACAGATATTGAGCTTTAATCCTAGAAACTGAAGCAAAAATTGATCATTGAGATTTTTCATCCAGTTAGTCCTGATGTAGTCCTGATGTAAATATTACGCTCATGTTAGGAACCACTCGAATATGTGTACATGTCAGTGTGATGTGTAAATCAGAGTGTAGCTAGTAACTGTAGCATCCTTGAGGGTAGGTTTTTTAAATTTAAGGTTTAACACATTACATTTATCAAAGATTGTCTACGACAGTTGACTGCTGACATGAATACCTCAAATATGTTATCCTACACCAGATCAGATGTTAGAAGTTATACACACTACAGAAGAGGACAGATTATTAGCCCGCCTATGAAAGTTCATTTTATAAAATCGTATTTACCAGGTGTCGTTAAAGACAGAAAGGCATTTTTAACAAAGCTGTTTCAAACCCTCTAGTTTTGTTTTTCATCATTATATGAGTTTACTTTGCACACAAAAAGTTATTAACCAAAAAACAAAAATTACCACATGAACAGATTTTTTCTCAAGTCCAGACTGATTTATTTTGTCTTTGGCCCGGTGTTTTCTGAGTGAAAACTCAAACCCTTGAGTATCAATACCTGGAGTTTTGATACTATCAAAACCTGGAGTTTTGATACTTGCCATCTTGATTTTCTCAAGATAGCGCCTGTGTGTTTGGCACGCCATCTCTCTTTTCATCTGTTCTGTTTTATTGTTTGTCTGTCTTATGATCGCCAGACATTATTGGAAATAGGTTTATCCACCCAAGTTTTAGCTCGGCTTGGAAGCAACAACCAAGGCTTCCTGCCTCCCTATCTGAAAGACTTAACACTGTACTGGCATTCTTTACCTCTGCCACCGGATTTAGGGGAGCGACGCAGGAGACGAGGTAACCGTGAAGGTTGCCTTGTCAAGCTTAGAATCCGGTTTTCTTATTTTCCCCATGACCTTTGTTTCATTCGTCGATTCTGTTCGCGACTCTTGGTGCCATTGCATGCCTTTGACCCGGTAGACTCCTGGTTGGTTCCTGTTGCTAGATCTTTCGAGAAGAGTTCTGCCAAATCCCCTCCTCTTTGGCATCTATGCTGGCGTGAAGTGGACCGAACAAACCTCCGATCCGGTTGATCTGGTTGTTACTACTTTAATTAATGCGAGATCTGTGGCGATTAAGACCGTCATTTTGAAGGAATTATTCTCTTCCCATGCGCAAGATTTTCTTTGTCTGACTGAAACCTGGATTCCATCCAATGAGTTAAGTGCCCTTTCTGAAGTTTCTGGTCGCGGAGGAGGGCTAGCTGTTGTTTTTAAGGCACATCTTAACTTTAAGCAGCTATCCCCATCAACACACCAGTTTCGAACTCTGTTTGTGTGAACTGGGCCACTTTCCTCCGCTGCTATGTGCGATTATTTATCGCCCACCAAAATATAATAAGGAGTTTTTATCCATTCTCAAAGTTTCTTGCTGACTGTGCACAACGGTATGGCCAGATCCTTCTGCTCGGTGATATTAATATGCATATCTGTTGCCTGGGGAAGCCCATTATCACATGCTTTATCTGTCAGTAACGTACTTGTTGAGGTTGCCGTATTCTCTGACCATATGTCTATTTTATGTGACATAATCCTATTGTTAAACGGGCTGTACCTGTTCGATGCTATGATGCTTTTGGCTCAGATACTGCCAAGATACTGTCCTATCCTCCTGAGTTGTCCACCTCAGATGGATTACTTTCTTATTTGGATTCTGCTTGTAAATTTGTCCTCGATGTTGTTGCTCCTTTAAGTTTCAGACAGTGCATGCCCAAGGCTAGTCTTTGACTAACTGATTCTACCAAAGCCATTAGAAAAGAATGTAGAGGATGTGAAAGACGGTGGAAAAAGGAGACGCTGTATGTTTGTCTGGAAAGTTTATCAGAGAGCAGTAAAGGCTGCCAAGCACTCTTATTTTTCTCAACTTATTGCTGCTAGCTCGCATAACATGCATCATGTTTTGTATAACACTATAAATTCTGTACTTAATATTGAAGCCCATGTTCTTTTGCAGTCTTCTGATGTTATGTGCAATCATTTTATTAATTTTTCTGTGGACAAGATTGCTAGCTTGAGACCTCCGACTCTATCTATTGCTCACCTGGCCATGCATGTTTCTTGCTCAAGTCTGTTTTCTGCTTTTCTACCAATTGCTCTACTTGATTTAGAGACACTTGTGTTAAATACGATAGCACAATTTTTAATTGGTAGAAAGAAATTTGAGCACATCACTCTTGGCCTCTCTACATTGGCTTCCAATCAAATTTAGGATCTGTTTTAAATCGGTTTTCTTTTATTGGGTTTTAAATCTTTAAATGGTCTGGCTCCTGTTTATTTGTCTGATCTGCTGAAGCCCCATGTCCCCACTTGTTCGCTTTTGTCAACTTCGGTTGCTTTCAGTCCCTAAGTCGCGGCTGAAACTTAACCCTGATGGGGTTTAAGCTCTTGGGGGTGTCTGTGGTCCCCAAGCGCTGGGGCTACAAGAGAAGAAGGCCGGGGAAATGCGATAGGTGTACCCCCATCGCAGGGGGTAGCGAAATACCCCCAAGCGACAGGCTCATCGTAGTGGCGGCATTGTCGGAGGGAGAGGGACAGGGAACGCGAGAGGGATAGCGCAGTACCCCAAGCTGATAAGAGTGGAGATTGGCAGTACTAAGGCTGCGGCTTTTTTGAGGGATTCTGCGGGCGCGTGGTTTTCCCTACATGCGGTTATTTGCTAGCTCGTAACAGAAAAGGGAGGCTATGTCACGCACTGGACCGTGGCAGTGGAAGAATGAGATCGAGGTAGGCGGTGCAGCGGCGACACCGAGGACACGGCCGCCACGACGGGCCATGTTTCACTATCAAGGATAGTGAAACGCACTCGAGTAGACCTGGAAGTAGACCTGGAAGCTCGCGCCTTGCGTTTCAACAACCGAGAGGCCAGAGAGGCCAGGCGGTGTCGCGACGCCAAACTGGCCCCTATCAGAGCCATTTGGGACGAGTGGTGCGCGAGATTGCCTCGCATGTACCGACTGAGCCCCGAGGTCACCGTAGACGTGCTGCTCCTCACCCCTTGCTCTTGGTACTTTTCCGGGTACAGCGATGACCAAAACGATGACGACGACAAGCTCAAAAGGTAAAGGCTCTTCCTTGAGCGGCTAGGCAAAGCCCTTGCGCCTCCCGCGATTGAGACCAGGGCGATCGCCCCAGTGCCCGCCCAGCCCGCCGCCGCCGCAACCGGGTGCCCCGAGGGGTCACCTGACCACCGACAAAGCGTGGCATGTGTATACCAGGAGCAAGGACGTCAAGGCCAAGACCCGGTGCCACCTGCACATGTGCTCCAGATACGCGATCACCAACTGCCCCAGCTGCGCTTTGCTCGGGGGTCGCCTCGGGCCGCGACGCCTGCACGCCATCAGCGCCACAGAACCCCCACGGAAGCACAAGGGTTAACATAAGTCCAATAAGTAGCCGACATGCTGTTCGATCGGCGGCATTGTCTCAGACGTATCATGCTTGACACGCTTGTCGTGTATTACAGATGGCAGGTATGCAGTCGCTTGATTCGTCAGGGTTGTGTGGTTTGGCAATACAGAGAGTGGCTATAGCGAGTCTGCCGGTCAGTGGTGTTGTTTTCTTATGCAAAGTACCAAATGTTCCTCACAGCAACACGTCGAATCCCAGCTTGCGATGTTCAGACGTATAAGCTCAGCGAACCAACTGGTAATCTGTTCCAGCAAGCTGGACGGATTTTTGCGTCCCGCGAAACACAGTTCGCCTATGTATATGATGTATTTATCGCCAAAGTTCTCGATCAGTTCTTGTGTTCCTCTGATGGCAAAGAAGGATAGGCGAACATGAGTCCCCAAGCCCCCTTGTACTGCATCACCGCATCCTTACATGGCAGCTCCTCTCGTTGCAAGGGTTTACATCGGTGAGGAGTACTACATTAGCACAAAATATCTTGTGTGCTATGTAGTAATTCGCGATTCCATCGCCGCTGCCCACCAACAGTATCATAGGTATTGTGGGGAAAGCGACATCTATTGCTGTGTTAATTAGGTCAGATAGACACCCAGTACCATACATGACGCACCAGAGTGGTCCTCAGCAAATGCGACACGCTGCTGCATGTTCTTTTCCACCGATTTGTAGGATGTTTCTCGTCAGGATACTTGGCACTAATATGTCACATGGTCCGCGTGAACACATCGTTCCAAGACCCTCCTAGTGTTATCTACATCCATATTTTTTGGCTTATAGAGGCTGACACACACATAGACAGGATTCTTGGTCTGGACCTCGCGTCTCGGACCTCGCATCTGAGTTACACAGCACACTTCTTCATGGCATGGAACATTATGTGTAGTGTAGCAATACACTAAGACACGTGTTTTGTAAAAAAAAAAAAAAAATACAAGAAGCGCATGAAGAATAACATGGAATGATCTGTACCTTTTATGCAATTTAATAAAATTACACATGTGTACCTTTGTGCTTTTTAACCAAGTTGCTTTGCGAACACAAAGCTAGGCCTTACACACAAGTGTGCCTGAAGGTCCTGGAGCTGACAAATGTAGAATGTGTATATACAAACGAAGAGGGGCAGATGATCAGACATGCTCGCAAATGACGAGGTCTGTTCAATCGAACAGAAGCAAAACTTCTACCACCGAGTGTACGTACAGTAGTTCGTGAACATAGCTCAAGAGTCCGCGGACGTTTGTCGCTATTATAAAAAAATGATAATGATATGTCATGTGCTCTACTCTATAGCCTTGCCTACTATAAAGTTAATGGAACCCATCAACACCAGTGTTCACTTGGAGGACATATCACCAGACCGTAAGGGCACAACAACATTAGCAGTTTTTTGGGGTTTTTTCGAAGCGTGTTACATATGTCCTAACACTGTTTGTTTTTTGTTTGTTTTTTTTATTTGCAGTTGACAGGCTGAAAAATACGCTCAAAGAGTACGAGAGGTCGATGAAAGAGATCAGTGGCTGTTCAAAAGCTACTGTCGCCGTTGGAGGGCTTATTGCGACGTTGATTGTGATCATTCTAGGGTTTATGTAAATATGATCGCCACTTGGCTTGTATGTGTTTATGTCAAGTGTGGAAATAAAACAAAATATATCATTGCTTACATGGCTTTTATTAGTGCCACTTTAGTAAAACTTTTATTAAATGCGTAGTTGTAGTTATTTTTATACACACATTTCAAATGCGCTCATAAAGAGTTGGCGCTCAGTCCTTTTAAGGTCCTAAGCTTCGTCTGGCGTGAATGTCCAGACGATATATTGTGTAAGGTGACTTGGAGCGCAAGAAGGCCAATGCAAGCATGCTTACAGACACAAATAAGTTCTAGGTCAGAGATGAGAGATACATTTAGCTTGTAACTGCATTTGTGCTTGCATAGCAACAGTTGATGCAGGAGGTGTTAAAGATAAGCATGAAAAGAACAAGTCAACGAGAAACATCTGGAGGGTGAGACGGTTGAAACAAACAGCCATGCATGGTAAAAATGTTGCAGATAATGGAAACTTGTCTGTCATTAACTGTAACTGATGCATATTATCTGCTTTGCTGACGCAAGAAGGGGGTAAACCCTGACATATCAAAACCAAGTGTGCTTTTTAGCGGAGATCTACGCTGATGATGCTACAGTGTACATCTCCCCACACGTGTCTTCAATAAAATCATTGTTTGACTGAACTCATCTGGACCAGTTTTTGTTTGCTTTCATCCTCAATATAAAAGAATCAGGACACAAGGCACACCTTACCGTTTTTTGTTATGTGTGTCTTGCATTGTCTGTACGTATTACTATGTACCCCTGTGCGTGTCCCTACCTGTATAACATATAAGCTGTGTCAATAAAAGAAGTCAACCACATGAGATAGAGTGATGAATCTGTTTTATTTGTTAACAACCCAAACCCATAATACATATGGGGGCACGATGAACGGTAAAAGGTACAAATGATTAGAATGTGAAAAAGGATCACACAGCATTTCACTTAGTGGATTTGATGCCAGCCTAATGTTTCACACGATCCATGGTATCTGGAGTCACATGGGAAATCCGTATCCACTGGTTGTCATTCAATAACATGCTGGCAGTGAGTCTATCCTCGGGCTGCAGCTTCAGCAGTTTGAACACAATTCGGCTGACGTGTTTACACCACATCACATTGGGCATTACAGTTATAAGATTACGGTTGCAGTCATGATCATCAACTTCATCTGGATCTAGAACCCGTTTGATTAGTTCATCCGTAGCAATGTCTGGATCGAAAAAGCTTAGCGTCGACTCCATTGAATCTACTATCATCACACCCAGGCTCCACATGTCTATGGCACAGGTGTAATCGATGAAACACTTTTTACAAACCAATTCTGGGGCTCTATTGGGTTTGGTTACAACCATGGAACTCATACCTTTGCCAACACCATACCTAGAAAGTTCCATATCCGCCACTTTCACAGTGAGCGTGTCCAGCATAAGTAGCACGTTGTTAGGCGTCAGATCTCTGTGTATCATGTGAAGCCCATGCATGTAAGCCGGTGCGTTAGCTATCTCTAGAGAGAAATGGCCGATGAACGAGATGGGCAATAAGGCTGAACTGCACCGACCCTGATAGATCACATTAAATAACATCAAGGGAAGATAGGGCATCAGCGTCGATATTTCCCCCTCTTGAAGGAAACAGTCAAGCATCTTTGCGATATTAGGGTGGCCTCTCAAAGCCGACAGACACGATACTTCTATCATAGCCGACTATGAAAGATCACCATCCTCCTTGTTGTTCGTGTGACATTTCAAAGCGTAGCTCGCGTCAGTCTCCGGACACTTGACGTGGTACACTGTGGTGGAATTAAAGCACGACGGGACCACAGATGTTTTGAGCCATCTTTATTTAACATTTGCATCACACCACCACAACAAAAAAAAACCCACACACTAATCCCCATGTTTTAACCCGGCGGCGTGATTACTGATCCCGCGCAGGTGCGTCCGCCCAAATAAACTAGATAAAGGGTTTTTTCTCTACAAGACTGTCCAATAAGAATGGCAAAATCTTGATCAATATAAGCATTTGTCCAGAGGATTGTTTTAGTCTGTTGTCACTTGAAGCTAAAGTAGCATAATTTTTTTAATGAATTATAGAACACGTTTTGAGACATTTTATTAAATTCAATGAGTTTATATTCCAAAATCTATTTTTCCAAAGTCTGTTTTTGTTTCAAAATGGGGTTTTTCATAATGGTGTATTTATTTCAGAAGGTGTTAAGGGTTCAAATACTGAGGACGAGAACAAAAACAACCATTGTCCAGAAGAGTTAGGTCAAATAATGATTTTAATGACGATGCGAAAGTGGAGTGGGTGGGGGGGTGAGTTCATAACACGGCTCTGACTAGTCTGAAGAACAGCACATGAATTACAGAAACCGAACAAAGATGAATGAAGACCTGCTGAAAACTGGAGACCTTAGTCTGACTCTGAAATACCTTACAGCACAGGTGTCAAACTTCAGGCCTCAAGGGCCGGTGTCCTGCAGGTTTTAGATGTGTCCTTGATCCAACAAAGTTGATTTGAATGGCTAAATTACCTCCTCAACATGTCTTGACATTCTCCAGATGCCTGCTAATGAACTAACCATTTGATTCTGGTATGTTGACCCAGGGTGAGATCTAAAACCTGCAGGACACCAGCCCTCGAGGCCTGGAGTTCGACACCTGTGCTGTACAAGAACAACAAACTTTATTTATATAGCACATTTAAAAACCAGTGGTGTACCAAAGTGCTTAACATGCAAGAGGGTAAGATGAAGTAACAGGGGAGGATGAGGGCTATGGCAAGGTACCAAAACATGCTAGCAGGTTGAATAGCATTAAAACACACGAAGGCAAAAGAATTGCATATAAAAGCATAAAAGAAAGCTAAGTGTAGGGGATAAAACAGTCAAAAAATTAAAAATGAATTGAAAGTAATTAAGAAAAAGCTGAAGATAAGAATAAGCTGAAGATAAGAATAAGTGTTAAGCTAACTATCAAGCAAGCGTTAAGTGGTCGAAAAGGCGAGGCTAAATAAGTTGGTTTTTAACCGTGATTTGAAGGAATGGATGGAATCAGACTTGCGTATAGCAATGGGGAGGTTATTCCATAAATCGGGTGCAGCCAAGGCAAATGCACGGTCACCTCTAGTCTTCAGCCGAGATCTCGGCAGTACCAAGAGTGACTGGGAAGATGATATTAATGCTCTAGTAGGGGTGTATGATCTAAGTAGCTCAATGAGGTAGCTTGGCGCTATATTGTTAATAATTCGGAAGGTAAGCAGCAAGATTTTGAATTGAATGCGGTACTTAACGGGAAGCCAATGCAGATCAGCAAGGACAGGGGTAATAGAGACACCCACTACCAGTAAGGAGACGAGCAGGTGCATTCTGAACAATTTGGAGTCTATGGAGGAGAGTAGAGTTAAGACCGAAGTAAAGTGAGTTGCAATAATCCAACCTAGATGTCACAAAGGCATGGATAAGCTTTCCAAGGTCCCTATGTGGAACATAATGTCTGGCCTTGCTAATAAGACGCAATTGATGGAAACAAGATTTAACAACAGAAGACACTTGTTTATCGAACTTAAAAGAGCTATCCAAAAATAAACCCAGGTCACTAACAGTGTCGGTGAGGAAACTGTTAAAGGAAGCGAGGGCGTCACGGAGTTGGCCACAGGGGACTCTATTGTCAAACACGATAATTTCCATTTTCCTGCCGTTTAGAATAAGAGAGTTACTTGTGAGCCAATTTTTGACCTCACGCATGCACTCACGAAAGCCATACAAAGACATAGAGGGATCATCAGTTACCTCGAAATACATCTGTATGTCGTCGGCATAAAAATGATGTGCGATGTTATACTTCTCAAAGATTGTGCCTAAGGGGAGCATATACAGTGAGAAGAGCAGGGGGCCAAGGACAGATCCTTGAGGCATGCCTCAGGAGACAGGTGCAGCAGAGGAGAAATAAGAGCCAAAATTGATCGAGAAGGACCTATTAGAGAGGTCTGACTTAAACCAATCTGAGGCGGCACCTCCAATGCCAACTGTGTGTTCAAGCCTCGCTAATAGGATGTTATGATCTACCATATCAAAGGCCGAGGATAGATCTAGTAGGACCAAGACTGAAGAGCGTCCGGAGTCAGCAATCAGAAGGAGATCGTTGAGGACTCTGAGCAAGGCCGTTTCAGTGCTATAACAGGGTTTGTAAGCAGACTGAAATTTATCATAGATGGCATTCGTATCCAAATACGGCTGGAGTTGTGAAAGGACGATCCTCTCCAGTATTTTGGACAGGAATGGAAGCTTAGAAATCGGCCTATAGTACCCAAAATCATTATGATCAAGGTTCCTTTTTTTTAAGAATGGGCTGGAAAACAGCGTGTTTGAAGGCTAAAGGAACATAGCCTGCAAGTAGAGATAATATTAATTAGAGATAAGATGCTGGGTCCAATCACTCTGAAGCAATCCTTAACTAAACGAGATGGAAGGATATCATAAGCAGGAGAGGTGTTCTTTGATTGGTCAATAAGTCGCTTGAGAGTATGGAGTGACACCGGCTCAAACTGTTGGAATGATGATGAACAACCAGGGGTGGAAATAAAACTCGACACTGAAGGGAGCGAGGACTTAAGATGTAAAACTTTACAAATAAAATGAGTTAAAAAATTTTCACAGAGAGAAGGAGAGCACGCCAGTGGCATTTCAGGACAGGGGTTAACCAATGAACTGAAAACATTAAAGAGCGATCGTGGGTTGTGACCATGAGTAAGAATAATTTTAGATAGGAAGTCAACTTTGGCCATTTTAGCAGCAAGTTGAAATTGCAACCGGCTGGCACGCAAGGTATCATTAAAAACCTGGAGTTGATCTTTCTTCCATCTTCTCTCATCCCTGCGGCACACACGTCGCAAGGCATGTGTAGAATCATTTAGCCAGCATCGGGAAAAGGATCTAGGGTGCTTCAATTTAACAGGGGCAACAGTATTGAGGATGGAGGAGCATGTGGAAAAAAAGGTGCTAGCAAAGTCATCAATCATGGAAGCCAGGGAACAGTCAGGAATGGAAGAGGCAAGTTTCGAAAAAGACATTGAAAAATTCTCCACAGTTCCAGAATTAATAGTACATGTAGGGCGTAGGAGAGCATCAGGGTGAAGTTCAGAAATACATAAGTTAACATCAAAGATAACAGGAAAGTGATCAGAAATCCCAACATTACTTATATCCTTCATGCTAATGTCCAAGTTGTATGAAAAAAACAGATCGAGGGTGTGGCCCCTAGCATGGGTTGGTTGGTTAATCCACTGGGCAAGATTAAAAGACTCCATTAATGCAAGGAAGTCTTTAGCTAACGGATCATCGTTACAGGAGATATGAATGTTAAAATCACCCATAATAAACACACAGTCATATTTAAAAATAACTGAACCAAGAAGGTCAGCAAATTCGTGAATAAAAGGCAAGGTATTTCAGAGTCAGACTGAGGTCTCTAGTTTTCAACAGGTCTTCATTCATCTTTGTTCGGTTTCTGTAATTCTGGTGCTGTGCTTCAGACTAGTCAGTGCCGTTCTGATACACGTGAACCTTGTGTTATGAACTCACCCCCCACTTTCGCATCGTTGGGCAGGTTTTCTGTGGTTTTGAAGGGAGACTTTTACAGATTTTGATTTTACAGAGAGAGACAGTAGAGAATACAGATGTGGTGTCGACAAGAAGAACACGTGGAGGGAAAACAATGCATCTTAAAGTCAAAGGTTTGTTTCTCTCTCTCTCTCTCTGTGTGTGTGTGTGTGTGTGTGTCTGTCTCTCTCTGACTGTCTTGTGTCTCCTCTGCAGGGAGAGTTCAGGTCCAGGATCAAACAGGGGACATTAGGAACAGAAGCAGCTCCATTGATCCGACTCCTCTGATGGCTGATCAATCAGTTTGATCTGTGTGTTCTTTGATTATTGATCAGTGATGTCAGAGTGGAGTCAGTGTGATGTTGTTGTTGTGTGTTTGAGACTTTTAGTGTCCATGAAGGTCTCTGCTGCCGTAGATCCTCTGAACTGTGACAGAGGTCTCGCTCTGGAGGAAACTCTCAGCACTTTCCAGCAGCTCCTCCATCATGGAGGACATTCCCTCACTGTAACAGGTGGAGGAGAGAGGAGAGGAAGCACAGGTGGATCCTCTGAGGAAGAGAAGCGTTCAAAGAAACCACGTCACGAGAGGACAAGCATGCGTAGAAACACACTAAAGTCAGCCTATAAACATGTTTGTATAATTTCTAGTTGTGCTTTTCTGTTACACTCAAATAAAAGCAAAGAAAGCAGACTCACATGCAATGTTCCCTCTAAGCTGCGCACGTGCGCAATAGCGCACTGCTGGCACGGTCTCTGCGCACAGAAAATCTGCGCTGCGCACAAAAAAAATCTAACCTGAATTGAAATTAAAATTAATACTTTAACAATTCTGTTTTGCAGTGTTAGTCAGTAAGTGACTGGCTGCTCCTGTATTAGAACGATGCCACCTTATCCCATAGTCCAGCCAATAATGCGATTCACATTATATATACGCAGCCAATCAACGTGGTTGACAGGCTATGACAGCGTCCTTATGTATCGACACCGGAGTTTTAGCTAGCAAAGCGGCGTGGCTGATGTGGAGTGAAGCCATGTTAATGGTCCAAAAAGTACCATGTCGACCAATCAAAAAATGATATGGCAACGTGGCATCTAGTTGTTAAGAAACGGGGGGGGGGGGGGAGTTTTAGGTGTTCTGTTATCACTAAAAGTTGTAAAATGTTGTATCACTAAAATATCATTCTCAGTCAGTTGTTATTCATTATGTGTTTACAGCGCCCTCTGTGGTTGCTCCAAGTAATGCACTTTAGAAACGGCTTTATTTTGAAAAAAACTTTATTGAACAGGAAGTCCGCTCAGTCAAGGAAAGCAAGCGAACAAGGAGAAGGGAAACATATCGGCACACAGTTTATGCTGTCCTGTTGGAAAAAATACTGTCCACATCTTCTGTTTATGGTTGTATCGCCGGTATGTACTTAAAGTATAAGTTGCAACTTTGGTTTTGTACAATATGTTGTCCGCTAATGCAGTATTTGGCTGTAAAGCTAGTCCTTTTGTTAAGCTAGTTACCCGCGATTTTGGAGGTCGTCTGGATAGCATCAATAATACAAGTTCACATAATTAGACATATGACTTATGTTGTGTAGTAGCAGTGTGGTATATAAATGTATATTATGCTGCACATGTGTATATCATAACTGTATTTGTTTGTCTTGTTTTTAGTTTTACCCTTTTGAATGTCAGTAAACCTGTTGACAACGCTCATCGGTCTTCAGAGTGGTGATATGAGAAAGGTGTTAACGCCCCTGCATCAGACATGCACCCATAACGGCACAGTAAAACGGCGGCATCCACACGAACAAAGATAACGCAGTCATCGCACGCTAGAGTGAAGCTGACCACTACTACGCCTCGGAGCAACACGGCATACAGCAGTGAGCCAGCAGTCATCTAGTCAACTCCACCATGTCCAGCAAGGCGTCATCCCTCAAGACCCGGTCTGAAGCTTCGTGTGCCTCCTCTACAGGTTCTGCAGCAGCCAAAGCCAGAGCAAAAGCTGAGGCAGCAAAGGCACGTCTCAGCTTCGCAGCTAAAGAAATGGATTTGAAGGTAGAAAAAGCACAAATAGAAGTAGCAAAAGCTAAAGTCGAGGCATCCATTGAATATTTACAGCATGAAAAAGATGTAGCCTCAGCCATTGCTGAAGCAGAGTCATTAGAAGCAGCTGCTGCCGCACAGACAGAAACACGCAGCAACATCTGTCCCTCAGTAACAGCAGAACGAACTAAACAATATGTTATTGGCCAATCTGCATTTGTGAGAAAAGAAAATGATGCTGCTCTTCAACAATCAAAAAATGAAAATGTAACACAAAGTAAACCAGTGCTCACCTGTGATCAGCCACCAAGCCCTAAAAAAGAAAATGACCCACAAAAAATTCCAATTGGTCTACCAGATGATCCTGACTGTTGCCAAAAAACTCCAGTCATTTCCCCTTCTCCTAATGATAATAAAAATTACAGTACCAATTGGTCAAATCAGGTGTCAGCATCTAGCTTCCATGATGCTAGACCTTTATACAAGGAGCCTAGAGAATCAAATGTGAGTGACTTCATCAGATACTTTGCTCGTCGTGAAATAGTGGCAACAGGGCTGCTCCAGTTTAATGACAAGCCCCAAAACTTCAGAGCTTGGAAACGCTCATTTGAAAACGCTATAAGTGGGTTAGATCTAACGGCAAGTGAAGAAATGGACTTAATGTTAAAATGGCTTGGCAAGGAATCGGCTGAACATGCAGAACAACTGAGAGCCATACACATCAACAACCCAGTCAATGGCCTCAACATGATATGGGACAGACTTGAACAATGTTACGGCTCAGCTGAAGTGATCGAGGATGCACTGTTTAAAAGAATTGATGCTTTCCCCAAAATCTCATCCAAAGACTTTGCAAAACTGAGAAACTTTAGTGACCTGCTCATGGAAGTGCAGTGTGCTAAAGCTGAAGGAGACCTCCCCGGTCTCGCATCCCTAGATACAGCAAGAGGAGTAAATCCAATCATTCAAAAACTCCCCTTCTACCTGCAAGAAAGGTGGATCACAGTAGGTGCCAACTACAAACGCACGAAATGTGTCTCCTTCCCACCATTTAGTGTTTTAGTAAACTTTGTTGCACAAGAAGCTGATGCTAGAAACGACCCGAGCTTTAACCTCACACCATCACCTGATGCACCCAGACCAGACAAACTACCTTGGAGAGCAAACAGACAAAAAGAGATTTCTGTGCACAAAACTGATGTCATCTCTCGCTCTAGTTCAGACACACAGAGGTCCCTGAACAAAACTGTAGATAGTGAAAAGCTTTGTCCAATTCACAAGAAAGCCCATCCTCTCTCAGTGTGCAGAGCATTTCGCATGAAAACACTGTTAGATAGGAAAACGTTCTTAAAAGAAAACGACTTTTGCTTCAGATGCTGTGCCTCATCTTCACACATAGCAAAGAACTGTAAAGCCAAGGTACAGTGTTCCGAGTGCAATGATGAGAGACACTGCACGGCTCTCCACCCAGGACCAGCTCCCTGGCTAAAAGAAACCGAACCGGCAGCAGAGCATGGCGGGGAGCCTGACATCATTGAATCAGAGGAGATCACTTCTAAATGCACTCAGGTTTGTGGTGTGAATGAAGCAGGCAGATCATGTTCTAAAATCTGTCTCGTTAATGTCTACCCAGCAGGCCACCCACATCAAGCAGTGAGGCTTTATGCCATTCATGATGAACAAAGTAACAGATCATTAGTACGTCCTGAGTTCTTCGAGTTGTTTAATGACTGTGGCCCTAGTTCCCCTTACTCGCTTAAGACATGTGCAGGTACCAAAGAGACAATGGGTAGAAGAGCTACAGGTTATGTAGTGGCAGCTTTAGATGGTTCAGTCCACATCCCACTGCCTAGCCTAATCGAGTGCAAAAATATCCCAAATGACAGAGACGAGATCCCCACACCCAGTGCAGCTAGACACCACAGCCATCTAAAGTCAGTGGCTCTCCTCATTCCTGCCTTGGACTCTAACGCCCCCATACTAATGCTTCTCGGACGGGATGTCATTAGAGCTCACAAAGTCCGCAAACAGATAAGTGGCCCTAACAACGCACCTTATGCTCAAAAATTGGACCTAGGATGGGTCATAGTAGGAAACGTGTGTTTAGGCGACGTCCACAAAACTCCTGCAGTAAGGACTCTGTTCACAAATACAACTGAAAGGGGACGTCCCACAGCGTTCGAGCCATGTCCTAATGTTTTCAACATAAAAGAGAAACATTGTGGGATACAAGTTCCACTCAACTTCAGCCCCCAGCTTGCAGACAGTGCTTGTGAACCTGATCATTTAGGATGTAATGTGTTCAAACAAACGAGAAACGACAACTACATCTCACCTTCCATCCAGGACAATGCCTTCTTAAAAATAATGGAGGAAGGACTAACAAAGGACACGAATAACAGTTGGACAGCTCCTTTACCATTTAAGAATCCACGCCGAAAGCTCCCTAACAACAGACCACAGGCCCTGAATCGCCTAATGTCTCTTCTTCGCACCTTTGAAAAGAAAAAAGAGAGGAAGGAACATTTCATCACTTTCATGGACAAAATATTCCAAAACAAACATGCAGAGGTTGCCCCTCCACTAAAAGAGGATGAGGAATGTTGGTATCTGCCACTATTTGGTGTCTACCATCCCCGTAAACCCACGCAGATCAGGGTCGTCTTCGACAGCAGCGCCAAGTATGAAGGCGTATCCCTGAATGACGTTCTGTTAACAGGACCAGATTTTAATAACTCATTGCTTGGGGTCCTAATACGCTTCAGAAAAGAAGCCATTGCCTTCACAGCAGACATCGAACAGATGTTCTACTGTTTCAGCGTGCGAGAGCAAGACAGGAACTACTTACGTTTCTTGTGGTTCCGCGACAATGACATTTCCAAAGAAATTGTGGAGTATAGAATGACAGTCCACGTCTTTGGGAACAGCCCATCGCCAGCAGTGGCCATATATGGCCTGCACCAGTCTGTCCTACGCGTCGAACCAGACTGCGATGCAGATGTGAAGCAGTTTGTCATGCGCGACTTCTACGTTGATGACGGACTCAAATCTCTACCTACTGTTGAAAAGGCCATATCTCTACTCCAAAGAACCCGAGATGCACTTGCAAACTCAAATTTAAGACTGCATAAAATAGCAGCAAACAGAAAGGAAGTACTAGAGGCATTCCCGACTCAAGATCATGCCAAAAATCTAAAAAACCTGGACTTTGAAGCTGATTCAGTGCCCATGCAGCGTAGCCTAGGTCTCCTCTGGGACCTAAGTAAAGACTGCTTCACCTTTGAAGTATCTGATGAGTCAAAGCCCTTTACTAGGCGAGGTGTTCTATCAACAATAAACAGCCTCTATGATCCGCTGGGCTTTGTAGCACCAGTCACCATACAGGGAAAGTCAATTCTTCGTGAACTTACAGCTGAAAATGGGGACTGGGATGCTCCACTGCCTCCTGAAATGGAAGAGTCCTGGACACAGTGGAAAGACTCACTCAAAGACTTGCCTAACATGACCATTCCTAGGGCATACACAGACATTTCACCTTCAACAGCTGTGAAAAAAGAGTTGTGTGTTTTTTCAGACGCATCTACCAAAGCCATAGCCGCAGTGGCCTATTTAAAAGTGACAGATGCAGAAGGACACAGTCAAGTAGGCTTCGTAATGGGTAAGGCTAAGCTAGCACCACGCCCAGATCAGACTATTCCAAGATTAGAGCTTAGTGCTGCCGTTTTAGCGGTTGAGCTCGCAGATCTTATCTCAGATGAACTTGACTGTAAACCAGATCACACTACCTTCTACACAGACAGTAAAGTAGTCCTAGGTTACATCTACAACGAGTCTAGAAGATTTTATGTCTATGTCAGTAATCGTGTGACTAGAATCCGCAGATCTTCTCAGCCATGCCAGTGGCATTATGTAGCAAGCAGTCAGAACCCTGCGGATCACGCCACTCGTTCTGTTCCTGCATACCAGCTGCCGCTTAGTAACTGGCTCCCTGGTCCTGACCTTTTGCATCAGATTCAGAGTTCTCTAAATGACTCCTATGACCTTGTAGAGCCCAGCATGGACTCAGATGTAAGACCTCAGGTAACTGCACTCAAAACAACAGCCTCAACTAAAGAACTGGGCTCAGACAGATTCACCAAGTTTTCTACCTGGAAATCCCTCACACGTGCTCTTTCTAGACTAATACATGTCATCCACAACTTCAAATCACCACCAAGCAAAGCCAATCACTGCCATGGCTGGCATTACTGTGAAACGGGACTTACTGTGGATGAGTTAAACCAAGCTCAGAACCTTGTCATTCGAGCAGTACAGCAGGACGTGTACGCTGAAGAAATCAAGTGCGTGCAAAAACATGGAAAACTACCCAAAACCAGTCCTCTCAAAACCTTAGACCCCTATCTGGACAAAGAAGGACTCCTTAGAGTAGGTGGTCGCATCAGAGACTCAAACATTAGCCAAGGTGAGAAAAACCCTCTCATAGTTCCTGGCCACCACCATGTTGCAGCGCTTCTCATAAAGCACTACCACGAGCAGACCCAGCATCAGGGTCGCCTTTTCACAGAAGGAACCGTTCGCTCCGCAGGATGGTGGATAGTGGGCGGTAAAAGAAAAGTGAGCACAATCATCCATCACTGTGTTACCTGCAAAAGACTTCGTGCCCCTTTGAGCACACAAAAAATGTCAAACCTCCCTCCAGACCGTCTCACAACAGATCCCCCGTTCACAAATGTGGGCTTAGATGTGTTTGGTCCGTGGTTTGTGTCTTCACGACGTACAAGAGGAAGCATCAATCAGAATAAAAGGTGGGCTGTCATATTCACTTGTTTGAGTATTAGAGCAGTTCACATTGAAGTGGTAGAGTCACTTGACACATCTAGCTTCATTAATGCATTCCGACGATTTCTGGCCATGAGGGGACCAGTGAAAACTGTTCGCTCTGATCGAGGCACCAATTTTGTAAGCGCATGTAAAGAACTGAAAATCCCTTCAAACTTGGACAACACAGCTGTGCACACCTTCTTAAAAGAACATGGATGTAAATGGACTTTTAACCCACCTCATGCCTCCCATTTCGGCGGATCGTGGGAAAGAATGATAGGTTTAGCACGGAGAATTTTGGACTCTATGTTTTTTCAGCTTAAGACCACTAAACTCACTCATGAGGTTCTCGTCACCTTCATGGCAGAGGTGGCCGCTATCATAAACTCTAGACCCCTTGTCCCGGTTTCATCAGACCCGAGTGACCCCTTTATCTTGACTCCAGCTGTTCTCCTGACTCAAAAGTTAGCACCCCTTCAGGCTCCAGCTGAAAAATTCACAGCATCAGACCTCTACAAACATCAGTGGCGCCAGGTTCAGCACCTGTCGAACATCTTCTGGGGCAAATGGAGAAGAGAGTTTCTTCCTACCCTCCAGCCACGCCGCAAATGGCAATCAAGCCAGCCTAACGTGAGCTTAGGAAGTGTTGTGGTACTCAAAGACAGTCAAGTGCCAAGAAATGAATGGCCCCTAGGTCTCATAACTAAGGTGTTCCCAAGTAAAGATGGTAAAATACGTACCGTGGAAATTAAGGTAGCCAAATCAGATGGTACAAAAGTGTTAACCAGACCTATCTCAGAGATTGTACCTTTGGTGCCTTCTTAACATGTTGTTTTCCCCAATATTTAAATGTGGCGTTTATTCACGCCAGGCGGGGAGTGTTCTGTTATCACTAAAAGTTGTAAAATGTTGTATCACTAAAATATCATTCTCAGTCAGTTGTTATTCATTATGTGTTTACAGCGCCCTCTGTGGTTGCTCCAAGTAATGCACTTTAGAAACGGCTTTATTTTGAAAAAAAACTTTATTGAACAGGAAGTCCGCTCAGTCAAGGAAAGCAAGTGAACAAGGAGAAGGGAAACATATCGGCACACAGTTTATGCTGTCCTGTTGGAAAAAATACTGTCCACATCTTCTGTTTATGGTTGTATCGCCGGTATGTACTTAAAGTATAAGTTGCAACTTTGGTTTTGTACAATATGTTGTCCGCTAATGCAGTATTTGGCTGTAAAGCTAGTCCTTTTGTTAAGCTAGTTACCCGCGATTTTGGAGGTCGTCTGGATAGCATCAATAATACAAGTTCACATAATTAGACATATGACTTATGTTGTGTAGTAGCAGTGTGGTATATAAATGTATATTATGCTGCACATGTGTATATCATAACTGTATTTGTTTGTCTTGTTTTTAGTTTTACACTTTTGAATGTCAGTAAACCTGTTGACAACGCTCATCGGTCTTCAGAGTGGTGATATGAGAAAGGTGTTAACGCCCCTGCATCAGACATGCACCCATAACGGCACATTAGGAGTGACGGCGGTGTTTTGAGAGGTGAGAGATTTGCGACGTTTAGCGCAAATCTTGTGTAGTTAGTGTGTAGTGTAGTCAATAGTTTTGTTGTGTGTGTCAGAACAATGAGGCAACTGCTGAATGTTACAGGTGTTAAAGGAGTGATACATCTGCTGTTGTCAGGCCTGCAGGTATCAGGCTGTTGTTCTCCTTTGTCTCTTAGTGGACAGAAATTATTTTTTGGAGTGGCACAAATAATTTGTGTGGCATCAGATTTGATGCAGAACAGCTGATTATTCTGTAAATAGTTTGAAATGTTTATTTAAAAAAACGCCTTGGCTGCATTAAAAAAATAGCTGCTGCTGCTCAACCCTACCTCGGGCGCCGGTGCCCACCTCTCAATTTTCAATTCAATTCAATTCAATTCAATTTTATTTATATAGCGCCAAATCACAACAAAAGTCGCCTCAAGGCGCTTTATATTGTACAGTAGATAGCACAATAATAAATACAGAGAAAACCCCAACAATCATATCATATGACCCCCTATGAGCAAGCACTTTGGCGACAGTGGGAAGGAAAAACTCCCTTTTAACAGGAAGAAACCTCCGGCAGAACCAGGCTCAGGGAGGGGCGGCCATCTGCTGCGACCGGTTGGGGTGAAGAAGGAAAACAGGATGAAAGACATGCTGTGGAAGAGAGACAGAAATTAATAATAGATATGATTTGATGCAGAGAGGTCTATTAACACATAGTGAGTGGCTGGAAAGGAAAAACTCAATGCATCATGGGAATCCCCGGCAGCCTACGTCTATTGCAGCATAACTAAGGGAGGATTCAGGGTCACCTGGTCCAGCCCTAACTATATGCTTTAGCAAAAAGGAAAGTTTTAAGCCTAATCTTGAAAGTAGAGATAGTGTCTGTCTCCCGAATCCAAACTGGAAGCTGGTTCCACAGAAGAGGGGCCTGAAAACTGAAGGCTCTCCCTCCCATTCTACTTTTAAATACTCTAGGAACAACAAGTAAGCCTGCAGAGCGAGAGCGAAGTGCTCTAATAGGGTGATATGGTACTACAAGGTCATTAAGATAAGATGGGGCCTGATTATTTAAGACCTTGTATGTGAGGAGCAGGATTTTGAATTCAATTCTGGATTTAACAGGAAGCCAATGAAAGGAAGCCAAAACAGGAGAAATGTGTTCTCTCTTCCTAGTCCCTGTCAGTACTCTTGCTGCAGCATTTTGGATTAGCTGAAGACTTTTCAGGGAGTTTTTAGGACATCCTGATAATAATGAATTACAGTAGTCCAGCCTGGAAGTAATGAATGCATGAACTAGTTTTTCAGCATCACTCTGAGACAGGATATTTCTAATTTTAGAGATGTTGCGCAAATGGAAGAAAGCAGTCTTACATATTTGTTTAATATGTGCGTTAAAGGACATGTCCTGGTCAAAAATGACTCCAAGGTTCCTCACAGCATTACTGGAGGCCAAGGTAATGCCATCCAGAGTAAGAATCTGGTTAGATACCATATTTCTAAGATTTTAAATCCATGTAGACATTGAGGGTTCTCGGGAGGGGCCGTGCTAACACCTGCTGCTCTCTGGCAGCAGCACCATGCCCTCCCCTGTTTTAAATGCACTTTAGAACGACACGCAGCAACACTACACATGAGGGGGAGGAGGGAGGTATGGGGTCTTCACACACCCCTGTTCTCTGCCAGCCATTGGGGCGGGGGGCTGGGAGGAGGTGTTGGCTGACAGATTGGCCTCCCTGCTTCTGCGAAGCCTGGGGCGGTCTGCTTGCCAGACATCTCTTGGGTCTGGGTGCCGTTTCCCCCTCTGGGGGTGAGGATACCTGGACCTATAAAAAGTAAAAATAAAATGTTGGTACTGAAAATAAAGCCAAAAAGTAATTCTCGCAAAATAATCTCTGCAAGTTTAAAATGGATCTACTTAAATGTTCAGTATGTTCAGGTTTGACTCTGTCCTGCAGCCTGATGAAGGCGATGTGAAAATCATTTCAGTTTAAATTAATGTTACCAGTTAAATATTCTCAGTGACAGAGAGACAAATCACTGACTGTCAGTTTTCATTTTTCTAATCTGTGTTCTATTAACTGCATTTCCAACAGGGTAAAACAGAGTTAGCAACAGATTAGCAACAACCACAGAAACATTTATTTCCTCTATCATCACTGAATAAAAGTCATATATCAATTTTAATATAAATCTAATAATATTGTAATATTAATTAAAAGCATTAAAGGTAAAACAAACTAAAAATTAATAATAATAATGGATTGGATTTATATAGCGAGGCTGCCATATCGCACCATCGGCCCCTCTGGCCAACACCAGTAGGCGGTAGTGTAAATTGTCTTGCCCAAAGACACAACGACCAAAGACGCAGCGGCACTTTTAAAAAATCTCCTCTTTTACGAGAAAACAAGTAACTCACCGCTCGGAACACATCTCAACGATCCTCGTTCATTGATCAAAGGTAAGAAACGTCGTTTGAAATAAGAGTAAACCAACAGAATACATTTACAGGTGTATATTACAGGTAATAGACGTGTTGCGATTGCATTTACTAAGCATCAATCGCTCGGTTAAAGACGGTGGGAGTTTATCTGCTGTTGTAAAGTGGCACGGTAAATCCTGAATGAACCTGGTCCTTAAATAAATAGCGTGTTTCATTGACGTGTTTTACTGTTAAATAAACTTGGCAGGTTTCTGACTGCTGTGACACTGATATTACTATAATGTGGTGTAATTAAATAATCGATAAATGGCTTGTTATGAGATGACATGCTAAATGACTTAACCTGCATTTTTAAAAAAATTGTATTGCATTCATGTTCTAATGGTCAGTAATCTTATCTATACGACAGTCTTGATATCTCACTAACATGAGCAATGCCCACTAGTGTAAGAATAAACAGGATATCTTAAATAGGTATGTCGATAATCTGCCTGCAGTTCCTATGGACCATGACTACTAAGCAGTTGGCACAAATTTTGCATTCAACCATGAAAGGTTTTTATTTACAGACAGAACAGTTTGTATTGCCTGGAGAGAAAACACTTATAACGCAAATGTTGATTCAGATTTTGTCTCTTTATTGTTCTCCTGCATCCTGCTGTTTAAACCCAGCCTGTGCAGCAAGATTATAACCTGAAATGTCTTTGTTTATGTTTGGAATCAATTTTGTTTATTATAATTGTTTATTTTTTCACTGCATGTCAAGATGCAGAAGAAAATTGCGCCATATCCAGGGAAAATCTCTGTGGCGTTCCGCAAGTGGCCACTTGGATACCTTCCCCGGGACTCGTCAAAAGAAGCTCGGCGGATTAAAAATAACCCCAAGCTTCAGCACAAGTCTGCATCTGTGAGGGAGGACGATGCTCTGACTGTCATCTATCAGAGAGGAGGGGATGCCTCTGACATGAAGGAAGTGCAGGGAGAGTACATCCTGCAGTTTGGAAAGTATAAAGGGAAATCTTTCCGGGGGCTTCTGGAGAATGAATGTCGGGTACGCCATGTACCTGATCAAAGATCCCCAGAAGCAAGAGGCTGCAGGGACCTCTGTGGAAGAAGGACATGGCAAGGAGAGCTTGCATTCATTTGTACAGTATGCCATCAGCTTTACAGAGGTAAAAACTCTTCTGAACTACGAGGCCAGCAGAGTGAGTGTTGCAGCAGAAGCCTCTGAGGATGATCAGCTGGTTGGCTTTGGCTCATGAGCCAAGAGCACCTGGAGGGAGATTTGGGACGGCAGAAGTGACGGCTATGGAGACTTTATCATGAGGAAGAGCTGCAGTCAAGGAACACGGATGCATAAGCTGCAGCAGTACATGCGGAAGAAGCAGCAGTCTGTGTCTGTTTCCACAAACGCTCCAACTAAACCCCTGGGTAAGTTGTTTTAATAATATTTTAGTAACGTTGTTTATGTGAAACAAGTTCAGTATATATTTATCTAGTTGTTGCCTGCATTATAGGGATGGATGAGGATAAAGACCTGGAGGACGCAATGCTGAGCATCTCACCTGTAAAACTACACATGCAGAGCTGTAAGTACTGCATTATTACTAAATGTCAGATGTGATAATGGCTAAGTCTGTTTACATCTCACATGCCTCTGTCCTCTGTCTCTGCATAACTAGTCACTGTGCCAGCAGCAGCAGAAGGGTCCACACCCAGAGGATCTTCAGGAGCAAACACAGGTTTTCACATGAAAGGTTTCAGAACTGGAGTCAAATAGTTTTTTCCATGAATTGCTCTCCAAAGCTGAGCCTGAACTTGAACTTTTATATATTGTCTTGTTCTTGTTTTTGTGTGTTCTGGCCACGTTCCGGCGATGTTCCTCTAATAGTATAGTTGTATGCTGGCTGTATGGTGGAAGAAAACAGTAAATAAGGGAGAAACAGTTGATATTGTACATAAGACAGTTTTGTTCTAGTTGTGAATGTTTCTTTTGTTTATATAAATAAAAACAGATTGTAAATATAAAAGTGTAAATAAATAGTTTTCTGCTAAAATATCAGCACAGCTCTCTTCTCTATAACCTCTTAGATTCACCTGTATGTTTATATATCTGTGTGTGCTCACCATCAGCTAATCAGTTTTAATAAGTTATGAGTGTTGCCCTGAAAGCTTACATACTATTTCTAAATCTCTTCATGTAATGATAACAAGCCATCCTTTCTCTGGATGAGTCTCACAGCTTTTATCTTCATAATCTTTCTGTTTTCATTTATATTATTAGAAACATGACTGCTGTCTTTTATCTGTGTGACTGTACAGCCTGTTTCAGACATGACCACCACACAATGTCTAAAGTTATCTTTAATACATGCAGCACACAGCTGGACCTGCAGACAGTTTCTCACTTCTGGTGATAATATTTAGGTATTGTTGCTTTCTGGCTTGAAACTTATCTACAAAAACAATTCAATAAGGAGAGATGATGTGGAGAAACTGAACATGATTTATTGAGATACAGAAATAAATCTAACTGTTTGGCAGTTAAGACTCCAATGACCCAACATAGCAAAAATAATCCGTGACAGGATTTTGCACAACAACCACCCCAGAGTCAACATGCTGGTAGTAATGAAGATGAAGATGGAGGCTGGGACAGGGTTCTGAGTGACCACAGTGAGGAGGAGAAAGGAGAGAAGGCGGGCTGCATGGCTGCGGATCTGAAATGCAGAATGGCAGAGGCAGAAGAGCAACAGATTTAAAGCATGCAGAGTGGAGGCTGGCAAGAGCATGACTGGAATAAAGTAATGATGTCAGTACTGAGTTTGTGCTGGAAAATGAATAGATATAAACTGGCAGCTACCAGGAAGCAAACAGATGACTTATTACAGATCTTCCTTATTGAAATTATGCATAAGCTTCATTTTCTATGCCAACAGAATCTATCTGTATTATAGTTTTAGCCTCAGTCTTTGAATTAAAAGTTGGATGTCTGCAAATTGTAGACTATATGTCTGGTATGTATCATCTCAAAACTGTGATGATACAGTTTAGTCTGAGTTATGTACTTTGTGACAGTATAGGTACGTAATGCAGTAAAATTGCTCCACACACCATAACACTATATAATATAAATAAAATGATAATGAAATAATAAGAAAAAGCAAAGTGAAAAGTAAATGTTATCCACAATAAGTAAATTGAAAATGGTGTTTAACTTTTGATAATGTAACACAACCTTTGTCCCAACCAGGACTCGAACCCGCGCTCAGACGGTTCAGTGTAAAAAAAAATCATTTTTTTCCAATGCCTGAAAAGCTATGATTTGATTGGCTGTTTCTCCGTTACACCTATACGCGATGGGCCACAGAGAGGCCAGGGATCGACAACCAACTGCAACCTTCCGGTTACAGGTGCGCTTCCCAACCCCCTGAGCTATAAATTTCCAAACTATTGCCAATACCTAACAGTCCCCAAGATCGTCATCCACATTAAGTAGATGTAGTCCAGCGGTGTCAATGTTGAGAACCAGGACACTGTGTTTCAAAACAACTTGTTAATAATTTGCAAATGAATTCCTCCATGAATCAGCCAAAAATCATGATGCCAACACCGCCGTGGTTCACTATGTACATGACGAGTTCACGATGTATGAAGGACCTTCTTACACTGCGTCACGGTGCTGCGTTCTCCCCATAGAGCTCATCTCTAGCTGCACTAGCCCACATAACATCTCCCCAGGCAGCAGCGTGATAGAAGTGTTCAAACTCCAGCAGGCAGTTGTGATATTTATGTCTACAGTCACCTCATGTTAACCAGGTCCTGTGAATCATTTAAGGCTTTAGTAACTTTTAAAGTCAACTTCTATGAAGAGTAACTGCTGGACTAAATCTCTAACGGTACTTTTTGGGTTTATGCAAATCTCCTCAGAGCTCTTTTTTCAAGAAGATGTGTCAGACTGAAAAGCCCTGAGTATTTTTACAAATCAGAGGAAGCTTTTAACCACACCTTCAACGTGCTTGCATTTATCTGACTGAGGTTTGTTGACTCCAGTTAGCTTTTGTTAAAGCTGTCATCCTCAGGCTCCACGCACTATTCAGTGATGAATGAGCAACATACCAAGATCTCTTCCAAAGGTCTAACCGCATATAACCAAAGAGTGCATTGATTTCCACTGCATGCAGTGTATGGACATATGTGTATAGATATAAAAAATGTGCGTGAATCAGTTCTGCAACAGGCACTTCTGTAGAGCAGGCTAAGGTATAAATCAAGAACATGGGAGGTTTTTCAAATGGATACGAGAGAACCGAGTTGAGCCTGAAAGGAGAGGAGGGGGTGGATGGCAAGGAGATAATATAAGACCCACCCACCACCACCAGTAGCCTCGGGTCTCACAAAATGTGTGGACCATAAAACCAAACCTGACTCACTCTCCTTATAAGAAACAACAAAGACACTTATATTTGAGAAAATAACCTCGAGGAAGACCAAAAGGAAATGAGGATTCTTCTTTTCCTCAAAGAAATTTTCTAATAAGCCTTTGATCCACTCAGTTTCTTCTCCCAGTGGAACCGCTGAATATCCGGTTCAATACAGACTGAACTTTAAAGGGAAGCTACTTCACGTCCCCCCTCTCTCCTCTGATGTCAATCACAGCGCTGCTGATACCTGGTGGAAGAAAAACTGAGACACATATTTTTAAAAGGTGAGACGCTCTATATCCATCTCCTGAAGGGATTGGTGGATCAGTCAGTCCTTGGAAAAAAAAGGCAGTAAATGAAGGGTCTCGCTCCAAACTCTGTTTTCTCATCCTCACAGATCTATAAAGTACAAATGACTAACTGCCAACCTAATTACAGAAAGAAAGAGAAAAAAAAACAAAAAGAAAAGAAAAGAGAAAAAGAAAAAAAAATAAGAAAAAAATAGCTGCAAAAAACTGTGTTGTCTGCTAAACTGAGTTACTTTTTTGAAGAAGTAACTATATAATTAATTGCCCAACATTGGTCATTATATACTATATTTTGCAGACAGAGTTACAGTACTCTCTCCCAGACCACAGACTCATAATACAAGTCAGAGCTTTATTAAAAAAAAGAAAGAAAGAAAGAAAGAAAGCTGTTTTTTGAAATTGGAGTTCAAGTTAGTGTTTTACTTCTAATAGTCTTAACATACTACACAGGCCAATGGCTAGATTTTTTTACATTGTAAGTGGGCTAAAGCAGTTTAAAAGCAGTCTAACATAAATGTAAATGCTGTAATTTGATTATTTTAATAAACCATGTAACTTGGATGGATTCGATGCTGGCGTGACCACAGTGCACACGTCTGATGTCGCTCACAGTGGTCCAAGGGATCGCTCAGGGAGTTTGTGTGTTCGCTCAGACACATGAAAAATTAGAGGGAACATTGCTCACATGTGAGAAAGAAAACAGAACAGCGAACAGAATACACTGACACCAGACACGAACCTCCAAAGTAAAACAGGAAACCAGAAACAACTTACAAGGAGGCAGAAGACGCTGCCCTTAATCTAGAACAATAAACAACACTATAGAAACATACCAAAATATAAAGAACTGAAGAAGCTGGGTCAAGGTGACCCAGAACCGTGACATTTTCTTTTCTTTCTTTTCTCTCCCTGTGAAATACAGCAGCTGGACCTTTAGCTGCAACACACTGTGAGACAAACTGCACACAAACAGTTTGTGTGTTTGCTGATGTTTGTTGAGCTGATAGAAACGCTGCATTTGAAATTAGCTGACACTTCAAAAACGTTCCTCCTTTTATGCTCGCTCCTCTTCAGCAGGGCTAGCTAGATGCTAAAGTAGCGCTAACACAACTTACAGACACCTGCAGTCGTTCAGGTGTTGTCCCAAAAACATATCAAATAAAAACATGGCCCACTTTATGCCCTGACTGTGACTCACAGTTTGACTCTTTGGTCTCTTTTTATGTGATTATTAAATGAATCACATAAAAATTATTATGTGATTAGGGAAGTTGTTTATGGGGTCATTTTATTTATTATGTGATTATTAAATGAAGAGGATTTCCTCTTCATTTTTGTTTAGCCTCAAATCGCTTAGCTCTGTTAATATCTGTTTTCTTTAATCCTGCCACTACTCTTCTGGTCTACTAATTCAAATCGCTTTTAAATATCCATGCCACTGTCGAGGAGCAGTACCAAAAGCCCCTAGGATGTGAGGATTTCCATGTTGCACCTGTGGTAGAAACCATAACTTTTTTTTATTCCGCCATTATCCACCTAGCCTTCCCCTATGGAAGAAACACCACAGAAGGCGAGCAAATTCGGCGGTAGCTAAACTGGCCCTGGTTAACACTAGATCACTAACCAACAAACAGTGGCGTGTCCAGCGGGGTGGCCTGGGGGGACACAGGCCACCCCCCAAGTGTAAGTGAATGCAGCATCGGCATCACGTTAGCAAAGGTAGGAGAGCCAAGCATGAAAGACGGCACTGCAGAAAACAATTTTTCAGTGAAGGATTAACAGGTTAACATAGCTGGACTGGCCATTGGGCATACCGGGCATTTGCCTGGTGGGCTGATGACTTATTTATTTATTTTTTTTGTAACGGCATGAACAATGAGAGGTGGTGGATTGGCCAGATGCTGGCCTATATGTAAAAATAACTCAGTTGTTTGGTGGTGGCTATGGCGGAGCTTCCACAGAGCCCAGCAGGCAGATGAGGGAAGGGGAGGCAGGAGGAGGAGAGATCCGAGGCGGCCGCCAGTCCAAGTGAACTGAGCTTCAGGTAAGAAGTTATGACCTGCAGTTTATCTGGGTCAGATAAAAACCAAGTTTAGGTGGAGTTTATTTTCATTGTGCTGACTTTTTACAGTCAGTTACAATAACTCGTGCTGGGTGCTAGCTAGCATGACAGCGTTTCACCAGCTGAGTGGGTGCTGTGATGTTACTGATAGTAAACTTTATTTTATTCATAAGGTTAGTTAGTAGAGTTGCCAACCATCCCATAAAAAACAGAATCGTCTTGTATTCACAGAAAATATTACACGTTTGGTATTGAGCTGAGCTGAGACGCAGTTTGTCCCGGACTTTAGCTATAATGAAAAAAAAGACACAAAGCTGGATTTATTCTGTCCTTACGCTGTCAGCTGCCTCCTCTGCTCTCATTCTCTCCCCCTCCCTCTCCTGTTTCTACTTCAATCATGAAACTGATCATTGATCAGCTGATCGGCTTTTCTCCCACTTTGCGCCAGAAAGAGGAAACCAGCGGATGTCCCGCTAAACAACAGCAGCACCTTTAAGCTTGATCAGCTGTTGTTAGAATTTATTTAATATTAATTTCTAGTATCAGCTGATGTTTGCTGGATCCACAGCTGTAAAGCTGCTGGTCATGATATCGGTTTGGATATGTGGTGAGAGGCAAACATGCAGATGAAACCAGGAGATGTCCTTACTGAATCATCAGAGCTGAGCAGGTGATGGAGAAACAGGTTTACCTTTTAGGTGACATGAATGAGTTGAAGGGAAGTTATGAGCTGTTTCTGAGAGACAAATAACACCAGGATCCTTTTCTACATAGCTGACAGCTGGTAACTGTGCAGGGGGAGGTTTAGGAAAGTTTTGCCAGGGGGGCCATGTAGGGCATTAACAGGGAAAAGGTGGCACAAAGAAATACTTTTCTTTCTTATTGTCATTTAAAATATCTAGCTTTTATTAAATAATTATCTGAATCTTGCAAACAAAGTTTTTATCTAACACCAAAACCTTCATTTTGAATGATTTTTTTCACCACTGGGAATTTTTGGACTTTCTCCTGGTGACTGAAACTTGGTTGAACTTGGGTGAGTTGAGCCCGAACTCTGAACGTGTACCCCCTGGCTGCAACTGCCTCAACTTGCAACACATAAACAAGAGAATTCTGAGTAAAACCAAAGTTACTCAGAAGTTACTGTTCAGTACAGGAATGAAGTCCAATAATCATGTTTTACAGTCCCGTGGTCTCAGCCTGAGATACTTTATCAAATCAAAGCTCATGTAGAAACAAATAAACAAATGAACAAAAGATTTTCTCCTTCATGTCAGTCAAATAATGCTGTATGAAACATTTCCAGCTGTTAATGTCATGGTTGCTAGGCAACCTGGGCAGCGCGCGGAGGCTAGACCGTCCCATTTCACAAGCCTACAAGCCTCGCACTTCCAGCCTTAGCGGTCTTTGAGTACACGTCATCAAAAAAATGATACAGCAACAAAAATGATATGGTTGTTTAGGAAGAGGGGGACGTTTTAGGAGTGACAGCGAGAGAGAAAGAAAGACAGCAGGAAAAGAGAGAGCGAGTTTTGAGATGTGAGAGATTTGTGATGTTTAGCGGGTTAGGAGTGTGTATTTAATGTGTTGTCTTGTGTAGTTAGTGTGTAGTGTTGTGGATAGTTTTGTGTCTTGTATCAGAACAATGAGGAGCTGCTGTCTCCAGGTAGAAACAGGAGAGACACACCTGCTGATGTCAGACCTGCAGGTATCAGACTGTGATGTTCTCCTTTATAATGGACAGAAATTTTTGGAGTGGCACAAATAATTTGTGTGGCATCTTATTGAATGCAAAACAGCTGATTGTTCTGTAAATAGTTTGAAATGTTTATTAAAAAATGGGTAAAAGGTAAATGGCTGCAAATAACTTTGTTGTTTGCAAAACTTGTGCATAGGATTTTAAAATTGACAATTTATATTTGAATTTATATTTATGAAATGTGATTCAATAAACATGTTTGTGGTTGTTACAGTAAAAAATTTAACTTCTTCTACTTGGATTTTATATTTTTTTGTCTGATTTTAGATCAATTGTGTTAATACAGTATGTCAAAATGAAAACACAACTGTAAATTCAGACACGTGAGGTTGTGCTGAAAAGAATGATACCAAACAAGGCAAAGTAAATAGTTTTTAAAGGTAAAATGTAGAGGGAAAAACAAAAGTAGTAAAAAATGGCCAATTGTGGACACCACTTGGACCCCAGAGGGATAAACATTTTTTTAAAGTAACACAATAGTTACTTTAAGTAATTAATTACTTTTCGAATCTTGTAACTCAGTTACTAACTTAGTTACTTTTTTGAAGAAGTAATTAGTATCTGTAACTTATTACTTTTTCAAAGTAACTTGCCCAACACTGTAAATAATGTAGTCAAAACCAGTTTCTTTCATCTTTGCCTTATTACAAAAGTTAAGTTCTTTCTCTGTTTCAGAGATTTTGAGAAAGCGATCGATGCCTTCATCACATCTTGCCAGGGCTGGACTGGGACAAAAAATCGGCCCGGGCATTTTGACTGGAGACCGGCCCACCAGGATAGAGATTGAAAATGTGACGTCATTCAGGGGTGAAACCCGCAAAGGATTCTGGGAACTTGAGGCAAGAGGTACTTGCGCACACAGGCTTTCAATTGAACTCAGTTACACAGCGATAAAAAGAAACACAAAAAATGTCAAGAAGCTGTTGTATTATTAACTGCAATAGCCAGTCACATGACAGCCACGGGAAGCCGACGGGTAAAGAGATCTTTTTTTTTTTTATCGGATTACGTCGTTGAAAAGAAATTTTTTAAGCCATGTTTCCGAAGTAAGAGCCTGGATATACCAAATATAACGTCTCAGAACACTCCAGCTCACATGTTAGTCTGCTCCAAGCATTCCCACAAAGGTCAGTGTTTTGTAGTAGTTAATACATCATTTTTCTTAACATAATCGGTGATATAGGTTACAAGCAAGTCTGGCGCTGAACAGAAATTGTGGCGCTATGCTCCTTTATTTATTGTGCATAAATAGTGAATTGTCCTGACACAATATTGCGTTTCGCTTCTGCTATTACCACGGTACATTGACAAAAACATATACTTTTATTCACTGGATAAAACAGTTGTTTTGTATCACTAATTGTCCAGTGCGATTACAACATACAATATTATTGTCACTGCTACATTTCTGTAATGCGTACCAGAAATTATTTCCACTACTAATTAATTACCATTGAGCTCAAAGGTTATATTAATAAACGGTTAACGAATGTGTATTTATGATGATGATTTGTGAGACTGGCAAACTTACCTTTATTTGTACGATGGTCTTTCGTTCTACACAGTGCATTTCAAGGTCCTGTACCCATCCATCAGTAAACTGTACCTGGGCTTGTTGCAGTGACCTGAAGTTACTAAAAACTTCATGAGTGTATGCACTCACTCCAAGAACCGTATAATTATAAATCTGAGCGTGGTGAAAGTTGGGCAGCACGCTAACATCTTTTGTCCACTCTGTGTGCTCGTAAGGGTCTGACCCTTTCACTCCTTTGATTTTTTCCTCGTATCTTTTCTTTGCCTTTTCGTCGAGTCTGTCTTTGTACGGACCGGCATTTCTCTCCTTAGTTTTGTACATTCCTTTTTTGTGCGGCAAAGAAAAACCAAGAAGGTATTGGAACCGGAGAATGAACATTTTGCGGTGCTGCAAATGCTTGCATTTGATGCGGTACTTGGATTGTTTTGCCTCGAGATCCCGGCATGCAATTAGCGAAAGTCACGTGATCTGTCAATCGCTATAGGAAAAACCTTAAATTAAGACCAAGAACACTAGAGGTGAGACATGATCATTAATTAATATTAAAATTAATAAATGACAGATTTAGTGATATTTTCATAAACACCTCCTTTCCTTTTTTTGTTCTCCATTTTCTTTAGTTCGTCTATAAGATTGCTAAACAAGGGGGAGGGTGCATCGGGCTTCCTCGGCTGTAATTGGTCCAGCCCAGAGTCGATCATGACCAATTGGCCAATCCAACACCTTTCATTATATATACCCTTCCTAAAAAAAAAAAAAAAAAAATATCCATCGGCCCATAAAAACAAAAAATCGTCCAGCTATGCATCTTGCCTTGACTTCTGTAATAGTCTCTACTCTGGAGTCACCTCTTCATCAATCGGCCGACTGCAGCTAGTTCAAATTGCTGCAGCACGGCTCCTAACTGGCACACGCAAGCGAAATCATATATCTCCTATACTTGCATCACTACACTGGCTGCCAGTCAGCTTTTGAATTGACTTGAAGATCTTAACACTTGTGTTTAAGCCGTTGCATGGACTAGCCCCTACATATCTTGCTGATCTCTGGTATTCTCCCCCAAGATCCTTGATGTCTGCAGAAAAAATGCTTTTGGTTATCCCTAGGTCCAGATTAAAACACAGAGGAGACCAGGCATTTGCTGTGACTGCCCCAAACTTTGGAATACATTGCCTTTGTATATCAGATCCTCCCCAACACTGGATACACTGGATAAAAGTCGTCTAAAGACCAATTTTTATTCTCTGGCTTTTGATTCATCATGAGTTTGTCACAATAAATTTTAACTTTGGTGTTTGAAGGCTCGCAGTGATGAAATAATAACTCCCCTCAAATGTGTTAAACCTAAAGTAACCAGCCTGTTTGAACATGTAAGGAGTAGAAAGTACAGATACCTGTAAATTCTACTTAAGTACAGTAACAGAGTATTTGTACTTTGTTACTTCCACCTCTGGCCCTACCGTTTTATCCCATATGACTAAAGCCAGGTAGGGGCTGGCTGGATTCAGCAGAGCAAACATCTAATGTAGTCGTGGGCTCACAAGTTTCTCTCTGAATGCTGTCATGTTGTAGTTGCCATGGTTACACAAGGTTTGGCCCTGACAAAAGCACTCAGCGCAGACTGAAGTCCTTGTATGTGCTCCAGACAGACATGTACCTAACATAATGAATGCTCTTGGTCCTCTATCAACATTTGTGAAATCGTCTATCAGGAACCTCGGGGTAACCTTTGATTCTGCTCTTACCCTGGATGTCCACGTCAAATCTCTGGTTCGGTCCTGCTTCTATCATTTAAGAAACATTTCTAAACTGAGCCCTATAGTATCTCATACTGAACTGGAGATTGTTATTCATGCATTCATTTCATCACGATTGGACTACTGTAATTCACTGTTTACATGTCTAAACAAAAACTCCCTGGAGCGTCTGCAGATTGTCCAAAATGCTGCAGCAAGGCTTCTGAGAAAAACATCTAAGTACTCTCATGTGACACCATTGCTTATACAGCTGCACTGGCTCCCCGTTGAATTCAGAGTCCATTTTAAGATACTGGTTCTGACATTTAAAGCTCTTCAAGGACAAGCACCAGCCTACATCATTGAACTTTTACAGCCCTATGTCCCTAGTAGGTCCCTGAGGTCTTGTGATCAGGACCTACTTGTTATTCAGCATACTAGGCTGAAAACCAAGGGTGATAGAGCTTTTGCCACTGTGGCCGCCAGACTGTGGAACTCTCTTCCTCAGAACTTAAGATCTGCAGACTCATTGATTACTTTTAAAAAACAGCTAAAAACACGTCTTTTTAGAATTGCATTTTGTTAACTTTGGACTGTTTTTGTTTTATACCTTGTGAAGCACTTTGTGATCTTTTATCTAGAAATGTGCTATATACTGTAAATAAAATTTTCCTTACTTACTTACATGGTAGAGAAGGCCGTCACTAAATGATGGAGGCAGGAAGGTGAGACTCAGAGGGGGTCAGGTATCCTGGTGTTACTGAGGAGAACTCTGCTCTCTCTTTCTAGTCCCTGTTATTTACTCACACTGTCCCATTTAAAGCAGCTGAATCCTCTGTGATGCTGTTCACACAAATATGGTTGGATCACGCTGAGACTGAAGGAACTCTGACTGTCAGCTCACTCTTGAACACACTGAGTTTCTGGGAGTCTGGCAGATATAAGACCCTCTTCAGGAACTGACTCAAAGAAGAAAAAGTGTGGATTTTTTCATTTGTCCAGATTGTCATTTTTCACTGGACGTGGGTAAAACTCCTGGATATTAAAGACCTTCTGAGGATCACTGAAGTTAAACGGCTGTTGCTGAAAGTTTAAAGAGAATTGTAAAATGATAAGATAATGATTGACTAATAAGATTATCTGACAGGTCCTTAAAGTGGCCCCTTGGTGGAGCTCAGCAGGACGACAGGTGGCTGTGAGCTCATTTTAAAATAATCATAGAATAAACAGAAACATTAGCAGATGACGTTTGAAGGCTTTACATGTGTTGGATATGAATGTTTGGAGCCCAGATCATCATTTGTCTTGTTTCAGTGTGAATGTTTTTCTCCATGTTGGCCTGAGGGTGGTGCTGTTTAGCCTGTACTGAGTATTTGTCACTATGCTGAGTTGTGGGTGGAGTCAGTGATTGGCTGAAGGTGCCTTCTTTAAAGCGGGAACACTGGCTCAGCTTTCCTACCTCCTTACTCCCAGCTGGACCACGCTGCATCAACAAGTGATTGTCTGTGTGTGGAAGAGTGATGCCATTGTACACACTGTAAATATCTTCTTCAGCTGTGTGGGTGGAGAAGCTTTTCTGTCAGGGAGACGGTGTCCTTCTCACCTTCAGACATGAGATTAGAAAGAGAGGGAGAGAGAGTTCAGATTACAGTGCAGATATGAATGAATGAATCCGTGCTCGTCCTCACGGCTCCTGCATGCTTTTAAAAAAGTGTGTGTTCAGCTCTGATCTCCAATCTGTTCTTTTCTCTCTTTGTTTCTTTCCTGGGTTCATGATCATCATCACACCGTCTGAGGCTCCTAAATATCCATGTTTGCTTGTTTCACTTTCACAGTTGAACTCTGGGAGTCAAAGATGTTTCAGCTCCAAACTCACTGAGAGCTCCTCGTGCCCACCACGTGACCAAAAACATCTTTGTGCTCACGTGCTGCACGTGTCTGAGACACTTTAGTTTGAAGGAGACAAACTGCAGACGCAGCATTTCCTGTTCCTGAGTGTAAACCTGAGCATTTGAAATGAGCTCCACAGGGGAAGCTGTAGGTGACAGAGATACTCACAGACTCACTGACGTTACAGTCTGTTAGCATCACGCAGTATCACAGACACACGGCAAGATTTAGTGCAAGTGCTGAGAGACACACAGCAGACATATTGACTGGAAACATATCAGACTGAAATAAAGCAGAAGCACATGTTAGCACATGCTAATATGATGTGGATGTGTTTAGTGTGGGAGCAGGACTCACCTGAGACACACCTGTGTGGATGCTGCTGCTTCCTGCTCTGCTCTTTCTGCTGATTCAGCTTCTTCATCACGTCTGAGGCTCTGTCACAGTTTGTTTGTTAACATCATCATGGACACAACACAAGCACATTTATTTGACATTTCCTATGATTGTGATTGATGTGGATGTAGAACATGTCACTATTTCATTGTTTAATAAAGTAAATGTTCCATTAGAAACAAAGACAGTAGAATTATAAACAGAGTTTGAAACATGAGACATTTGATGGAAGTTTGACCTTATTTGACCTTGAAAAAGAGCTCAGAGCTCCAAAATGGCTCTAAAGAGCATTATTATCACTTTGACCTTCAGATCCATCTGTTGAGGTCAGAGGTCAGATGTGAGCTGATGTTTGAAATCTTCATGTGCTCCTTTCTACATGATGATGATCCACAGCACACTTGTTCCAATCCTAGTTTCTAAGTTTGAGGCTTTTTCTCAGTTTCAGTTCACACACAGAACGACACGCACACACACGCTACCAAAAACATAACCTCTGTTTTCAAGGTGAGCTAAAGCTACAGGTGTCACATCAAACACTCACAGGGAAAACACCAATCACAGCACGCACACATATACTGAACATTACAGAGAGAATTATTAGAGATCAGCTTTTATAAGATTTATTCTTCCTCAAAGTTCCAACAGAGCCAAACAACCCAGAGGGAAATGTCCGGGTCCTCCCAACAGCCAGTGAGCTTCTGTAGAGAGGACACGTGAATAAAGCCGCAGTGATCCACTCCAAAAACACACAAACAGCTCTTTGCTGCCTTTGACTCCTTACTTGATGCAACAGCTGATGCTGTCAAATAAAAACAAACTTCATGTTGACAATCAAACTGATCTTTATTGTCTTTCTTGCAGAAAGTTTCATTATTTCATGGGCAGCTGAAAGAAGTAAGAAGTGCAGAATATGACAGGAAATAAGTGGAAGAACAAAATCTTCATTTCCTCCAAGTCTTCTGGGCCTGGATGTGATGGAAACACTCACTGAGTCCACTGCTGTGCTCATTACTGAAGCTCATAATGCAGCAGGTAGTGTTGCACATTTTCAGGACTGAAACATGTTTGAAACCTTGGAGGATTTCCTGCGTTCTTCTCCAGGTCATTGAAGCAAACTGCTGGGCCTGAGCGGGCAGTTTCCCATCGAGTGTCCAAAAACTCTTTAACATGGTGGAGATTTCATAGCCACGCTGTAACCACGCTGTAAGAACATGAGGATGATCCCACCGTCACCGTTCTCATAGGGGGGTCGTCTGATTGGTGGAGTTTCTCTCTGTTATTGTCGAGTCACAGTAGTTACAGTAGAAACTCCTGGAGGTGACTGTTGTTGTCATTTGCTGCTGTAGAAATAAAACTGAAGGAATTTTGCAGGTAGAAGATATTTGATTTACAGCTTCTCACACACAGACCAGGCCTGCAGCTATCCATCCAATAATTACGAATCCAGTAATCTATCCATTATTCCTTCAATTACTTGGATAAGAAACACTTTTGTCTCATTAATGACCAATAATAAATAGTAATAATAAAAAGAGAACAAACACATGCCTGTCCTAATGAACTGCTCAACATTTCTAAAGTTTAACTGCAAACATCTGTCAAAAAAACAGCTAAACCCTTTGATTGTATTTACGGCCCGTACTGAAATTAAATTTTTTAAAGAAAACATTTTCTTAAATGCAGAAAATATATAAATAAAGAGAATAAGAATCTGTGGCAAGATTTGAAAACTGCTGTTCATAAACACTGTCCATCTAATCTGACTGAGCTGGAGCTGTTTTGCAAAGAAGAATGGGCAAGAATTTCAGTCTCTAGATGTGCAAAGCTGGTAGAGACATACCCTAAAAGACTGGCAGCTGTAATTGCAGCAAAAGGTGGTTCTACAAAGTATTGACTCAGGGGGCTGAATAATTACGCACACCCCACTTTTCAGTTATGTATTTGTAAAAAATGTTTGCAATCATGTATAATTTTCATTCCACTTCTCACGTGTACACCACTTTGTATTGGTCTTTCACCTGGAATTCCAATAAAATTGATTCATGTTTGTGGCTGTAATGTGACAAAATGTGGAAAAGTTCAAGGGGGCCAAATACTTTTGCAAACCACTGTATATCTCGATATATATATTTTTTAAAGCCATAAGTTAAGAACAAATAGAGAGTTCTTAGTATTTAGTATCTTAGTTCTTAGCATTTATTAAATAATAATGCTCCATAAATAAAAGAAAACAATGTTGTTTTAGTGCATAACAAAGAGCTCACAATTGTGCAGTCAGAATGTAAACTAAAAGACGCTGAGCATAATAACAAAGACAGACAGATTTTACAGCTGCTCTGTTCCTAAGTTCTACTGCGTGACTGACAGCCTTGAGTTTGAAATCCGCTTCGTAACCATTAACAGGTGCCATTTATGGTCCTTATACACACACAATACGGTAATATTATGTTGAAGCACAGTATGTATTACTCTGCAAGGCTTCAGACTATGGTAGCCGTAATGCTCCGACAATCCATCAAATGGTGCAGCCCCGTAGCTTACCAAAATCGTACTAAAGCATTTTTTGACAGATTGCTGAGCGCCGTGTATCACATAAAATCGGTTCGCAGTCAGTAAGCACAACCAGAATTCATACATAAGGCAGTGCGCCTTCTGTATGAATTCTGGTTGTGCTGTTGAGGCTGTTTCATGCAGGTGTGAAAGTGTGAGGAAGCTGAACGCCTCCTCTTTCCTCAGAATTGAGGGGCTTGACAGATTGCTGAGTGCTGTGTACCACATAAAATCGGTTCGCGGTCAGTAAGCACAACCAGAATTCACACATAAGGCGCACTGCCGATTTTTGAGAAAATGAAAAGATTTTAGGGGCTGCATGGCCTAAAATCATGCAGACCACATGCATGTTAGCTCGTTAGGGCGGTTAGCTCGTTAGCGCGGTTAACTTGCTTACACGTTGACGCCGTCCAGCCCCACGCACGGGGCGATCCGTGGTAACTCGTTAGCGGAGATTTGCCGTGTCCATCTTGTCGTTGCCTGCAGGTGAAGCTATGGGGGAGGAGGGGCAGTTGTGTTCAGTGAAGGCAAGGCGAGGCCAGTGTAACGTTGCATAGAGACAAAAGTGGACAAAAGATACGCAAACTTGCAGCTCCACAAGTATAATTATAACGTAACATATACTATATCGATATAAACGATATTGTCACATCTTATATCTCGTATGAAAATATATCGATATTTTTAAAATCGATATATCGCCCAGTCCTAATAGTATTATAGTTGTGTTCTTCTGGATTCAGAGCAGCACAAGAAGGGCCCTGGACTCACTGGAGCTTTTTTAATTGAATATCCTTTTTGAATCTTTCTGCCAAACGCTTAAAATGTGTTTCTTTAATCTCTGTCTATATTTTCATTATAAAAACTTATGATCCCTGCACAAACTCATCTCTAATCCTCTGCTGATCTTTGTTCCATGTATTTAAATACATACATACATACTCTTTACTGAACTGGGCGTCCACAGTGTTCAAATCCCTGAAAGCAGATCTGTGGGATGCAGGCCAGCCAGCCAATCACAGGACAGGAAGTGATCAGCTGACACAGTGATTTGAAGGTTGAACTGTTGACGCTGCTTCATGCAGGTGTGAAAGTGTGAGGAAGCTGAACGCCTCCTCTTTCCTCAGAAGTGATCTGTGGCACTCTGCCATCATGTTTGGCTGCACACAATTCAGTTCACAGTTCTCAGGGTCTGATAGGACCCAAATCAGAGTTTTCATGAGGGAATCGTGGATTTGTATGTAAATACTACTCCTGTGTAGTACTACTGTTTCACTGTGTACACAACTTTGATGTGGAAGTGGGTAACAGAAATGTTTTAGCCTTTTTTCTCTGTGATACTGCAAGTTAAGATTTTAGCCATGCAGCTACGAAGTGGGCAGAATGTAAAATCAAATCAGCTTTACTTATCATTTCATGGATTTTATCCTTTGAAAGCCAGTATCATTCTGAAAACTCACATCAGAGGAAGCAAGAATGTCCTCTCTGCTGAAGGACTTTGAAGAGAAGACTGAAGGTATTTTTCCATAAACATAAACTCCTCCCCTCACGTTTACCGCTAGAAAGTGAAAAAAAAGGATGATTAAATAAGAGGTCTCCTTGCTGTCTTTAGATGACGAGTAAGTGGAAGTTAAAAAGTTAATAGAAAGATTAGACAAAAAAAGAGTTATAAATTTTTACTTTTGCTGCCACCCTCTGATAAATGGGTTGGAATATCACTGTTTCCTGATTGGGGAGAATGAGGTCTGTGGAGATGGCCGTGAAAAGAATCTAAGTTATATGGTCTTGGTCTTAGCTGCACATATTTTTAAGAATTTTTGTCCAGCTTTGTCTGAGAAGAGAGTTCATCACATAGAAGCCAAAGGAGGAGCCTTCAGCCTCTGCATTTCTGATTTCAGCTATTAACAAAAGAGACAAGAAGTTATTTTTGTTGTACATTTCAAGACTGACTGAAAAACACATTTCTGCTTTTCTTTTTTAGATGAGGTTTGTTACACTGCCCTGGTGGTGTAAACACACCTGCTCCCACCAGCTGGTGTCAGTTGTTACAGCCTGAAATCAGTAATAATGCAATTGGTGGATTTTGCACTTGTGTGTATTCAGTAAAGTTCACACAGTATTTGTCTAAACCTCACTGATTACTTCTCTAAAATAGATCTTTATCTTCTGAGCATTATTTAACGTTGAGCTCGCTCAGTGCTGCTGTTTATTGCTTAGCTGATGGCTGGAAATTAGAGTCTGAAGCTTTAAACTGATCCATTTAAGCAGTAAAGCTTCCCACGGCCTGATGAAGGACACATGGAAATCACTTCAGTTTGTGTTACATCAAACTGTAATTAATGTGATTGAATGTGAGAAAACATTTAAACATTTTCTGCATCACAAAGTAAAACATGAACGTTCCAGTGAAAATGTTAGTTTGCACGCCAGAACTTGCATAAGTAAAACATGTTCACCCAGCAGAGAATCCATTCTTTCTCCTCCGCTTATGTATATCATTGTAGGCTCGACCTTACAATATAAAACACCTTTAGGTGACTGTTGTTGTGATTTGGCACTATGTAAATAAAATTGAATTGAATGTCCTTGTCAGGGTCGTTGGGTGCCTGGAGCCTATCCCAGCTACCATAGGGTGGGAGGAAGGGTACACAGTGGACAGGTCGCCAAGGTGTACCCAGGGCTAACACAGAGAGAGGACAAACATTCGCACTCACATTCACAACTATTGTCAGTTTAGATTCACCAGTTAACCACACCCCTCTAACTGCATGTCTTTGGACTGTCGGAGGAAGGCGGAGTACCCGGAGATAACCCACACAAACACGGGGAGAACAAGCAAACTCCACACAGAAAGACCCGAACATGATGGTGAAATTGAATTCAGGACCTTCTTGCTGTGAGGCAACAGTGATAACCACAGCACCACCCTGCAGAAAACTACACTTAAAATAGCCTGTAAATAAAAGAATCAGTGAAAAGGTGGCTGCCTTTTAACAGGAAGAAACCTCCAGCAGAACCAGGCTCAGGCTCAGGGAGGGGCGGCCATCTGCTGCTGGGGTTAGAAAAGGAAAAGAGGATAAAGACATGCTGTGGAAGAGAGACAGAGGTTAATAACAGATATGATTCAATGCAGAGAGGTCTATTAACACATAGTGAGTGAGAAAGGTGACTGGAAAGGAAAACTCAATGCATCATGGGAATCCCCCAGCAGCCTACGTCTATTGCAGCATAACTAAGGGAGGATTCAGGGTCACCTGGTCCAGCCCTAACTATATGCTTTAGCAAAAAGGAAAGTTTGAAGCCTAATCTTGAAAGTAGAGATAGTGTCTGTCTCCCGAATCCAAACTGGAAGCTGGTTCCACAGAAGAGGGGCCTGAAAACTGAAGGCTCTGCCTCCCATTCTACTTTTAAATACTCTAGGAACAACAACTCAGGAGAGTCTTCTCCAAGCACTGCATCCAAGTGTATGTCAGACCCAGGAACACACTCAGACACAATGCTGTACAGTGCAGCGAGGAATGCTCAGCACGACATAGAAGAGCCACCTCGACAGGACAAGACTCAGCGGTTCATCTGTACATAAAGGTCACTCTTTCGATGATGCCAATGTTCACATTTTGGACAGAAAAGACAGATGGTTTGAAAGAGGAGTGAAAGAAGCCATTTATGTCCACTGTGAACCACCATCTTTTAATAGAGGGCGGGGCTACAAAACTATTGACTACACTACACACTAACTACACAAGATTTGAACTAAATGTGGCAAGCACTAAATAAATTAAAACACTAAAACTAAATTAGACCTATTAGACGCACTGCTGGCACGGTCTCTGTGCACAGAAAATCTGCGTTGCCCACAAAAAAAATAATAAAAATTAACAGTACCTGAATTGAAATTAAAAATAACACTAACTGTCAATATAATGTCAGTATAATCTTTTAATTATATAAGTTTACTTATGGTAGAATGCTGCATGTAATCATTTGTATTAAGAAATATTTAACCATATATGCTTAGAGGTGTATAATCAATTGTGTAGTGATTGGATTTGTGATCTTTAGCAGGTTGCAAAGGCTTGGTGTGCATTCCTTGGTAAAGGTTGTACCTCGTTTTATTGTTTTACGGTGGGATAAACATAGCTATGTCAGTTTTAGTCTAAGTGCCTTTTTACATATAGATGAACTGTTGGATTTTCCAGACCAGCAGGCTTAGGGAAGTCATTTATGGGGTCACGTTTTACACACACACACACACACACACACACACACACACACCTAAACACCCACTGCTGTATAAAATAAAGACCGGGGCAGTCTCAGAGCTGCAAGTCTCAGAGTCCGTACTCTTAGTGCGAGTTCTCTGAGAGCTGCCCATGTATACATGTAAAACTGTGTTTCTCCTCTCTGATTCTCAACTGAAGAAGTGTCTTAGAATAATTCTCTTGACATTAACAATTCTGTTTTGCAGTGTTAGTCAGTAAGTGACTGGCTGCTCCTGTATGGGATTAGAACGATGCCACCTTATCCCATAGTCCAGCCAATAATGTGATTCGCATTTGTATATACGCAGCCAATCAACGTGGTTGACAGGCTATGACAGCGTCCATATGTGCCGACACCGGTGTTTTAGCTAGCAAAGCGGCGTGGCTGATGTGGAGTGAAGCCATGTTAATGACAACGTGTACAACCATTGGAGATGTGAGCAGGACAGATGGAACAATTGACGGAAAAAGTGTGGACTTTATACCAGTTTTGATTTTGTGTTGATAGGACACGTAACACCAGAGTTATGATAAAAATATCTGCAATGTTTGGTTTTCTTCCTGAATACTATTGTTGTTTATATTTACTGCAGGAAGAAACGGTAAAAACGGCGTTTTATAAGAAAAAAGGCTCGAAAGCCTGTGAGCAAAAACAAACTCCACCCCCCTCTCCTTTTCCTATTCGTCCAAAAATGTACCATGTCGACCAATCAAAAAATGATATGGCAACGTGGCATCTAGTTGTTAAGAAACAGGTGGAGTAGGAGTGACGGTGGTCCTTTGAGATGTGAGAGATTTGACACGTTTAGCGCAAATCATGTGTAGTTAGTGTGTAGTTAGTGTGTAGTGTAGTCAATAGTTTTGTTGTGTGTGTCAGAACAATGAGGCGACTGCTGAATGTTACAGGTGTTACAGGAGTACATCTCCTGTTGTCAGGCCTGCAGGTATCAGGCTGTTGTTTATAGTGGACAGAAATTATTTTTGGAGTGACACAAATAATTTGTGTGGCATCAGATTTGATGCAGAACAGCTGATTGTTCTGTAAATAGTTTGAAATGTTTATTTAAAAACGCCTTGGCTGCATTTAAAAAACTAGCTGCAAAAAACTTTGTTTGCCAAACTGAGTTACTTTTTTGAAGAAGTAACTATATAATTAATTGCCCTGCATTGGTCATTATTTACTGTATTTTGCAGACAGAGTTACAGACTCTCTCCCAGACCACAGACTCATACTCATAATACAAGTCAGAGCTTTATATAAAAAAGAAAAGAAAAGAAAGTTGTGTTTTCAAAATTGGAGTTCAAGTTATTCTTGAAATTAAATTACACATGAACAACATTAAGCTACTCACGCAGAGAAGAACGGCTGCTGCTGCCATCATCATCCTCATCATTTCTGCTTTCTCCTTCCTGAGCACCCTTAGGAAGTATAGCCGCTGCTGGGCCTAGTTGGTAATAGTCTGTACGCCTTGCCACACCTGTCTGGGGTCGTTAAAATGTTCCTCTATTCTCCTCTTGTATTCTGCTTTGGCTGTTCTGATGCCCCTCCTCAGGTTAGCTCGAGTGGTGCTGTACAATGCGCTGTCACCCGACCTGGAGGCTTTCTGATTCGGGAACACCCCGATGCATTGTACTTGATGTAAGACATCAAGTATCTGTAAATGTTGCCAGATCTCCATTGTAGAAGACATCCCACTGTATGTGTTCAAAGAAGTCCTGCAATTGGGGGAGAGCGATCTTGCGCCAGGTGGTGATGGTCCACTTCATGGGCTTTGTTTGCCAGCTGAGGGGGGTGTATGCTGGGTGCAGGAGCAACATCAAGCACGCTCTGTAAGCGTTCTTAATGTTGGAATACACATGATTCAGAGTGTTTTCCCCTCTTGTTGAGCATTTTACATGCTGGTAAAATTTTGGTAAAACAGTCTTGAGATTTGCCTTATTAAAGTGCCCTGCTATGATGTGGATGCCATTAGGATGGGCGCTCTGGTGAGAAGTGATGGCATTTAGTAGCAGAGAGAGATGCTGAAGCACCCCCTGAAATGAATCAAATCACCCCCAAAGATTTCTTACTTTTTTTGACAATATTTGCTGTTTGTGGGACACACTACTAAAAATATAAAAAGCATACAGTACATAATTGAGATGGAACATTTTAACAACAAAAGTATAGATAACCCCTCCCCCCTCCCAAAATGGTTTGTTCCAGCTCGGCTCTCCCCTGCTCTGGCTCTGGTGCCCTTTGTGCCAGAGCGTCTGGTGTCTGAGACGCAGCGGAGCGGAGGTGGAAGCGCCTGCCTTAAAACAGGACACATTAGCTGCATTTAACCTTGAGTTACTCGTTCTATAGTTAGGTAGTTATCAGGCCATGTTTCTTTTTAGCTGAAAAACATTACACCAGGTAACCTGCTGTGTTGAAACTGTGTTTTCAGGCGATGTTTGCTACCCTACAATCTGTCCTGCTCTGTAATAACATCAGCAATACTTAACCGCCCTGTTGCTCCCATTCAAATATATACAGCCTATTTAAAATTTAAAACTTAACATTATCTGTAGCCTACTGTTGTTACCACTGTCCTGTTTGAAATGGAATGAGAGAAGCTGGTTATTCTGTCATATGTGCCGATATTAAATCCAAGGTACTAACTAGCTAACTGACTGGATTCCCATTAACCTTATTGTTGGATTTATATTGTTGATTGTCATTTATGCTTAGAAATATCTACTTATATATGCTTAGAGTTTTATAATCAATTGTGTAGTGATAGGAGGTTTGATCCTTAATAGTTTGTAACAACTCTGTGTAGCATGAAGAGGGGAGTGTGTTCACTCCTCTTCAGAGTGTTCTGGCATAGATCACACACACCTCCTAGGAGAGGTCGTATCTTGTCTTGCTGATATATGGCATAGCAAACACACGTATATCTGTTTGAGTCTAAGAGCCTTTTGTTCAGATGTACCGTTAGACTCCTGGCACCAGCTTTGGGGAGTCTTCACGGGGTCACATTTTGACCCCACACATACACACACACACACACACACACACACACACACACACGGTATTCTTTATTCACATGTATACCTATGTCATATGTTAATGACCCTATGCATATTCATGTAACCACAATAAAAGAGCAGTGTTACGGGAGAGCGGACGAGAGCAACTGGGGTCAAGCGAAGGAACGGCGCCTGTCCAGTTCTCTCCCGTGCACGTGAAACATAAAGAACTTTGCCTACTCCGTGTCTTGCTTGCTGTGTAATCACATTGCCTTCAACGTTCCAGCGAATAGGTTCAAGCTACAAACCTATCACTTATAACTTCTGTTGTATGTGTGTGTGTGCAGGGCTGTGCAGATACGTTTAAAGGGGCGGGTGCTCAAAGTTAAAAAGGGGCACATTGAACCAGGCTGAATAACAACAACACACATTCATTAAGAATAATATGGGCAACAAGGCAAAGCAAACGTAGCCGATGTTTTGCCTGATGGGTACATTGTTGCTGTTGAGGGGTTTCTGCTGCTCCTGCTGCTGATGGTGCTGGAGGGCAGGGCTGTGTTGATCTGAGACTGTAGACATTAAAAAGTCCATAGGAGAGATGGTAGCTGATTAAACAAGTATCATAATTTAATAACAAAATGCAAAGATTGCGCTTGGAACCATAAGGCAACAAAAAACTGTGAGAAATAATTTAGGCTCTGCCTGTGAATCACTCTTTGCTTCTCTTCTTCCTTCCATCCCATCATTTCATCTATCACTCTCTGTCACGATCTGAGGTGGCAGACCGTGCGGTGGTGTGTGTGTGGACCCAGGTGCGAACACACGAGAGTAGACTGGATTAAACTTTAACTGAAGGCGAGCCTTTATTGTGGCTGGTGACAGAAGTGCAAACAAGGCAGAAAACGCAGTGACAAACTAAACTATAACTAAACTGGGAAAATAACACTAGGAAAGGCTATGTATACACGGGAAACCATAACTATAACTACAACGACGGGATGTGACAACATGGAGGTAGGGAACACAGACGACGCGACACAGACTGCATGAAACACAGAGGCTGTGTCCCAATTCAGGGTATGCACGCTTGAAGTACGCATTTCAAGTGCGATTACGTCACCGCCACGCGACGACGGCTGTCCCAATTCAAAGTGTACTTCAAATGCATACTCCAAATGCGCCGTCGATTTCCCCAAATATCAAGCGTGGTCCAGTGCACGCTTCGTGGCCCCATATATCCCACAATCCATAGCGCGGCGGTGGGTGTGGATAATTTTGCCGCAAAATACGGCAGAAGGGAGCGGCCGAAGACTGAACTGTCAAAAGTAAGTACTGAATATGATGTCACTTATTTATGTGCGAATGTTTAAGAACATTAAAACATTACTGTTGGCCACATGTCGGCAAAGTTATGTGACATTAGTGATGTTTGTACTTTCAGCGGTAACTTGGTTTTAAAGCCTCTACTTCTAAATACATATATAGTCGACCTTAATCTTACAGAGAATGCGATGATTTCATGGATAATTAAAGTCAGTCATATATCCACAAACACAACAAGCTGAAAGTCAGTGATGCTGCTCGGTTTGCAGTCCTGAATATCACGGCACAAGCAGGATTCACTGCACTGTTAATGTTAGCTGTGTTATATTGCTGCCTCTGTTCGGTGGTGTCGAGCCAAACGGACTTTAACGTGTGTTTGAACGAGCTGACGGTTCACTCGTTAAGCTGAAAGAAAGATGCTTTAATCACAGGAGTCACACATGTGTCCACTGTACCATCTGGAACTCTTCTCGTTTAGCACTCGTAATAACGCAAACACTAAATCCTCCTTCTCTTGTGCTGTTTTGTAGCAGTGTGTACACCTGAGACTATCACCTGTCTGTCTGTCCTGCACTCTCTCTCTGTTTCTTTCTCTCTGATTGTGGAATAAAAGTATGAACATGTATTTATAAGTTACACTTGTGTTTGAATCCTGCAGCTTATCACACATTTGATTTCCATGTGTGACAACTGCAAGTGTCCAGAGTGAGGACAGACTGAGGGACCCACTGCTGCACATCATCTGTGAGGCATCAACTGATCAAAGTGATGTCATGACAAAAATGAATGACCAACAAAACATTTTTTCTCCTTCATTTCTGTCACACAAAGCTGTATGAAACATTTCTCGCGGTTAGTATCATGGTTGCTAGGCAACCTGAACAGCGCGACCAAGGCTAGACCGTCCCAAGCCTCTCACTTCCGCACTTCCCGTACTTGTAGTACGCACCGTACGTAGTACGCGTAGTGTGCGTACTTCAAGCGTGCATACCCTGAATTGGGACACAGCCAGAGACTAAATACACATGAGGGATGATCAGGGGAAGTGGCCACACATGGGAGCACAGCTGACACACATGAACCTAACGACAGGACAGAACAGGACAGGAGAGGTGAAACTAAATACACTGACATAGAATACAGACTTTCAAAGTAAAACAGGAAACATGGAGATTAGACATGACATGAACTAAACATAACCACGCAGACATGACACATGAACCAGGGGGACTTAACACAAGGGTAATATAATAACAAACGAGCTGGAATAACTTAATGAACATAAACAAACGATAAACCTCAAAATAAACTACAACTCAAAACACTGGGTCGCACGACCCAGGACCATGACACTCTCCACTTGCTGTCTATCTGAGAACAAGGCACAACTTGCTATTGCAATAAACTATAATCTAACTATCCACACCTAACAACTCTTGCACTTAATCTATAATAAAATGATGACAAAAAAATGTTATAGCACTGCCTTTAGTAGCCTCACACAGCTCCTACTGTTTCCTCCTCGTGTCCTTACCAGGCATGTCTGGACAATGTTATATCATGAGGAATATTTTTTTTAATCCATATACATAAAACACACACATGCATGCACACACAGTGACATTTTAGACCTTCTTCAGAATACTGTATATACTGTGGGCATCATGGTGCTGATCCAGAATCCTTACATTATTATTTATTACTAGAGCTACAATAATAAAGCAATGAGGAGGGGGAAGTAATAAATATGAAATAATGTATATATGATGATTCCATTTGTTTCACTATCCACTCTGTGCAGGGGGAAAGCTTATTACATTTTAAACTGTAGAGATACAATAATTTTGCTGCTGTAAAATCCAAATTCTGTCTTATTTAAAATATAAATCTAATATAATCTGCTTCTTAATGTATGTTCTTTAAAATACAGTGTGTGTTTTTAATATATTATAATTATAATAATCCATAATTATGTGGAGATGCATATTAGATCGTTTTAAGTGAAATATAATCCCTCCAGAAAGGCAGGGAAAGCCCTGTAACTTACTTTAAAACTAAATATGTTCCCTAAAACGGTGACAGAGCTACAGACCCATGACAGCCTTACCCAGTGAGCCAGCAGCTATGACCAGCACTACTTGTGCAGTTAATAAAAGGACAGGTAATGTTTGTCGCGCTGTTGCACACACAGCACGCTCATTTGTTTCAGTTCGTCAGTTGCAACAAGACAACTTACCTCAGTATCATACATAACTTCAGTTGTGAAGAATTTCCCTGTCATAAAAACATTAATTCCCCCTGGGGTCTAGAAATTTTGACAATCTAAAAAAAAATAAATAAATTAGAAAGTAAAATGTTTTTTGCCAATGAAAACCAATTTAGCAATAACGCATTCATCAAGAAACTGCTTCACAACAAATTATGCTAATTAGTAACTAAATGAACAAATACCACAAGAATCCAGTGTGAACCAAAGTTCACAGGTCATGTCTTCAACTGGGAACTTTATCTGTGGGATTGGAAGTTGATAGGTTTGTAGCTTGAACCTATTCGCTGGAACGTTGAAGGCAATGCGATTACACAGCAAGCAAGACACGAGTAGGCAACATTCTTTATGTTTCACGTGCACGGGAGAGAACTGGACAGGCGCCGTTCCTTCGCTTGACCCCAGTTGCTCTCGTCCGCTCTCCCGTAACACTGCTCTTTTATTGTGGTCACATGAATATGCATAGGTTCATTAACATATGACCTCTTATATAGGTATACATGTGAACAAAGAATACCGTGTGTGTGTGTGTGTGTGTGTGTGTGTGGAATGTGACTCCCCAAAGCTGGTGCCAGGAGTCTAGCGGTCCATCTAAACAAAAGGCTCTTAGACTCAAACAGATATACGTGTGTTTGCTATACCATATATCAGCAAGAGAAGGTACGACCTCTCCTAGGAGGCGTGTGATCTATGCCAGAACACTCTGAAGAGGAGTGAACGCACTCCCCTCTTCATGCTACACAGAGTTGTTACAGACTATTAAGGATCAAACCTCTACCAATCTACACATAATTATAAAACTCTAAGAATATATAAGTAGATATTTCTAAGCATAAATGACAATCACAATACAAATCTAACAGAAGTTTAGAATAACTTTGATTTACTTAGGTACCATGTGTCTCAGGGTGTTTACAAATATAGTTACACTCGTGGTCCTAAGGTCAAAAAACAGCCACGCCCTAAATATGTTGTATATTAATATTTTTCCACTTTTAATGAGTCACTCTTAAAACTACTTCTGCCTAAGTATTCATTATATATTTGGGGTTTAACCCTTTAAATCCCAGTTTCTTTACATCAGTGCACTGGTATTTTAGCAGAAAAAAACAAAAAAAACTTAAATATTTTTTATAAAATACATTTCAACTAATATTTTATTGTTATTATGATTAGCCCTTTATATTGGTCAAAGATTGACACCAACATTGATTTTGATCCATCAGTTTTTTATTTGCAGGGGAACATTTGATGTGTGCTTTAAATGTGAAAAAATAGCGACATCTGCTGGACAAACAAAAAAAAAATACAAATTTAAGGCCAGCAGTCTAAGATGAAATCCTAACATTAAAGGAATGAGTTAGTTTTTGTTATAATAAATTTGCACTGAAAAATGTTTATCATGGTTTTCATTGGGGCAGTTTTTATCCCTAGGATCAATCGTATAATTTTTTTGTATAGCTAAGCCATTTTAGGCTAATTTAATGAACTGAGACCGTAATTTCAAAGTCAAAGTCAAAAGTCAAAGTCAACTTTATTTGTCAATTCTGCCACATGTACAGGACATACAGAGAATAGAAATTTCGTTACTCTCAAACCCTAGATGAAGTAGCAAATGAACATTTAAATTTAAGAGAGTGATTAAAAATGCAAGTAAAATAATTAAAAAAGTAAAATTTGAATAAATACAGTACAATTTTACATATAACAAAAAAAGATATACAATATACAATATTCAGGTAACGGTAAATGACATTGAGTGTAGACCAGGCAAGGTAGTGCAAATAGGCAAATAGTGCAAATGGAGATTTGGTAATGTACGGTAGGAGATAGTGTAACAACAAAGTCTTATGAGGTAATGGCAGTCCAATGCTCCACAAGGTGACTAATAACTGGTGCAGGCCAGTGAGTGAGTCAGAGAGTGTGTGTGTGTGTGTGTGCGTGTGACAGAGTTCAGTGAGACCGTGAAGGAGAGAGGGGAGAGGGGGCAGAATCGGGAGGGAGTTAAGCTTCCTGACAGCCTGATGGATGAAGCTGTCCTTCAGTCTGCTGGTCCTGGCCTGGAGACTCCGCAGTCTCCTCCCTGACGGCAGCAGCTTGAAGAAGCTTTGCATTGGGTGCGTGGGATCAGCCGCTATGCAAAGGGCTTTTTTAGTGAGACGGGTGCTGTAAATGTCCTGGAGGGAGGGGAGAGAGACACCAATGATCCTCTCTGCAGCTCTCACTATGCGTTGGAGGGTTCTATGACAGGACGCATTGCAGGCTCCAAACCACACAGTGATGCAGCTCGACAGGATGCTCTCGATGGTGCCTCTGTAGAAAGTGTACATGATGGGGGCTGGTGCTCCTGCTCTTCTTAGTTTGCGGAGAAAGAAGAGACGCTGCTGTGATTTCTTGGCCAGTGCTGTGGTGTTGTACGTCCAGGAGAGATCCTCTGTGATGTGCACACCCAAGAACTTAGTGCTGCTCACTCTCTCCACAGGCGCTCCGTCAATGGTCAGAGGAGCATGTTGGGTGTGCATTCTCCTGAAGTCCACAACAATCTCCTTCGTCTTCTCCACATTCAGAGAGAGATTGTTGTCAACACACCACGTGGCCAGGCGTCTCACCTCACTTCTGTAGTCGGTCTCATCCCTGTTGCTAATGAGACCCACCACCGTTGTGTCGTCCGCAAACTTGATGAAGAGGTTGGAGCTGTATGATGGAGTGCAGTCATGGGTCAGCCGAGTGAAGAGGAGGGGGCTCAGCACACATCCCTGCGGGGCCCCCGTGTTTAAAATGATGGTGCTGGATGTATTACTGCCGACCCGTACTGCTTGAGGTCTTCCGGTGAGGAAATCCAACAGCCAGTTGCACAGAGAGGTGTTAAGCCCCAACTGGACCAGTTTTTGAGTGAGCTGTTGGGGGATTATAGTGTTGAATGCTGAACTGAAATCTATGAACAGCATTCGAACATATGAGTCTTTTTTGTCCAGGTGTGTGAGTGCTGAGTGGAGTGCAGTGGAGATAGCATCATCGGTTGAGCGGTTGGGCCGATACGCAAACTGGAAGGGATCCAGGGAGGGGGGCAGGACAGTCTTGATGTGTTGCATGACTAGTCGTTCGAAGCACTTCATCAGGATGGGAGTAAGTGCAACAGGACGGTAGTCATTAAAGCAGGAGGGAGATGACTTTTTTGGAACCGGAATGATTGTGGTGGCTTTAAAACATGTGGGGACGACAGCCTGGATAAGTGATATATTGAAGATGTCTGTGAAGACATCAGTGAGTTCCACTGCACAGTCTCTCAGTACACGACCAGGAATGTTGTCAGGACCCGGAGCTTTACGTGCATTGATCCTGCTGAGGGATCTCCTCACGCTGTCCGGGGACAGAGTCATCACCTGGTCACCAGGAGGGGGTGGGGTCTTCTGTGCAGTGGTGCACAGTTTATTTATTTATTAAATAAAAAAAAATATATATCCTCTGGCAAATTTGGTTATATTACATTCAAATCAGTTAAAATGGTTTGAAATTTAAAACAAAAAAAGCAATGGTTTAAAAATGGCCCCAGGAGCTTTAGGTATTTAGATCTCTGTTCTTAGGCTTAGACCTTTACTTTTTAAGAAGCTGGCACTGCGAAACACTTTGAGATAAAGGCTTACATATTTGTTTGAAAGTGAAGGTGGTGAATGGTAAATGGCCTGTATTTATATAGCGCTTTTACTAGTTCCTAAGGACACCAAAGCGCTTTACACATCCAGTCATTCACCCATTCATTCACCCAGTGGTGATGGCAGCTACATTGTAGCCACAGCCACCCTGGGGCGCACTGACAGAGGCGAGGCTGCCAGAGCACCCTGGGGCGCACTGACAGAGGCGAGGCTGCCAGACACTGGCACCACCACCACTCTGATCACCACCAGTAGGCAACAGGTGAAGTGTCTTGCCCAAGGACACAACGACCGAGACTGTCCAAGCCGGGGCTCAAACCGGCAACCTTCCAATTATAAGGCGAACTCCAAACTCTTGAGCCACAATGGAAGGAAATGATCAGACATGCCCACTCTCTGTAAACCAGACAGCTAAACTAACCAACAGGTCAAGTGAAGACAACACAATAACAGCAAACAATTTAATTAAATTAACAGCAAACATGCAAACAAAGTCATGCAACAGTGAATCAAGTTGGAACGCCAAACTGGCAACAAATGACAAATGATATGTTGCTTCTCTCCCATACATTAAACAGAATGGTGTGTATTTGGTTGTGGTGTGGACCTTAGACCTCAAAGAAAACAGTGTAGCATCCAGATAGACGTCCCAGTCATTCTGTTGACTGTTGACTAATTTTCTGAGGGCCCTACATGTAGACAATAAAAAAACCCAAAATATTGACAGTGTTTCAAAAGCTATTGAAATGTTACATATGTCCAGCTATGCAGTCAACTGGTGGGTAACAGGCATCTTCAAAAGCGTTAGAGCACTTTCGCAAATATGTGATGTCTTGTTAATCAAGCAGATATTTGAAATTTACACAGCACCATTCTCGCATGAAAATATCTTAAAAGTTTATTTTGTGACCCAGAAAGAGTAATATTTCAAACTCCGCCACTCTGCGTTCCTCTGCCACTGCCTTGTTTGAGTTTTGGACAAAATGAATTCTGGGATATTGCATTTCGTAATTTCGAGCTGATTGGAGACCGAAACCGCCAATCAGATTTTTTTTTTTTTTTTGGTTGGTTTTGTGGCACAAATATAAAGGTGTTGAAGAGTTGAATGCGCACAGGCAGAAATGTTGAGCACACATTGCGAGCAAGCACAAATGCACAAACTGAGTGAGAGGGGCTGCTATTGTGGATAATAGCAAACACTGAAATACAGTTTTTGCATGCAGCAATGAATTTTGTTCACTCAAATTTAGCTTTTCTTCGCTCAAAATAAATTTCTCCTCAAAATGCAACACTTGCATCTGCAAAATTTTTTATATGCGCTCATGTTTTTTTTACGTGTGCTCAGAATAGTGGCACAAAAATAACGCATTAGTCCCATGGCTTCTTCTTTTGTTTTTTATCACTTTGTTTCCAAACAAGAGCTCTCCATGTACATTTAAGAAATTTAAATTAATTATAACATGTATTTAACAAATAAGTACATCTAGTTAGTATTTACAATAAACTACTGACCCTTCAGCCTGAATTTGTTATATCTCCTAAGGGTTTTGCCTCTGGGACTTGTCGTATTCTGATGGGTATAACCCATCAGTAAAAAAATGTGAGCAGCTCCTCGTATTTTTTCTCCATAACTAAGGAGCAAATTGGACATTTTCAAAATGGCTTTGGGATCCGTTATGTAAGTCACAACACACATAAAGAAAAAAAACACAATGTCAAGTCTCTTATAAATTAAACATTATCATTCAATTAACAAAATACTTTTTTGTAAATTAATAATTTATTATTGCACCTGTTATCAGAGAGGAGATGGTTCTGAATAAAGAGTGGATATAATCCAGGTATTGTTACTGAATAAATAGAAATATTTATTATTACATTTTAAAGCTGACAGCACATCAACACCATGAGGAGAAGAGTGTTTGCTCAGGAAACAATATTCAAATATTAACTATTAATATTAATTAATACTTATAGCTGCATTACATCTTCTGTTAAATCAGCAGCCGCTTTCAGGTTGAATTAAAGCACAGATTACTGTGTGTCATGTGTCACCAGGCAGGTTTTAACAGGCGTTACAAGACACATGATAATATAACGCACTTTTATATTTGTATGTTAAACACATTTCTGCTTTTTTCACATCTAATCTATGGTCTGAGTCACATATGTTGGGTCTGTCTAGCACAGGCCCACCGCTGGAACGAGACAATTTAACTACACAAAAGCATTGAACACCAAGTAGGCAAAGTTTGTTGTGTTACTCATGCATGAGGGAGACCTGCCTGGACCCAAGTGTCGTTCCACCACTTTACCTCCGTCAGAGACTCTCAGCCAGGTTCCCCATAACACTCCTTTTATTGTGGGTACATGAATATGCATAGGTTCATTAACATATGACATCTTACATAGGTATACATGTGAACAAAGAATACTGTGTGTGTGTGTGTGTGTGTGGGAGGGGGGGGGGGGGTGTGTCAAAATGTGACCCCAGGAAGACTCCCCAGAGCCATCCATCTAAACAAAAGGCACTTATGCTTAACCAGATACAGAATAGGTGTCCTCCTATACCATAAAACAATAAGACAAGGTATCACCTCTCCCATGCTCCCCAATGTGGGGGGTGAACACCAGAATGCTCTGGAATGCACACAAAGCCTTTTACAGCCTACTGAAGATCACACATCCTATCACTACACAATTGATTATTCACTTCTAAGCATATATGGTTAAATATTTCTAAGCATAAATGGCAATCACAATACAAAAACCTAACAACATACCAAACACAGACCAGACCATTAAGTGTAATAAGAAGCAGTTAAAGCTTGAAAAAGATGAGTGTGAGGGTCAGAGTGATGTCATAGTGCAGAGGCTTCAGGCTGAGTCCTGCTGAGCTCACAGAGTCTGACTCACCTGTGCACACTTGGACAGACAGTTGGCAAAAGTACAGACAATCAGTACTTAAGTAGAACTACAAATGGTACTGTTAAAAAAAGTACTGGTTTAACTTCTTTACTCCAATAAAAGTAAAAAAAGTTCAGGCTCTGAAATGTACTCAGAGCAAGAAAGTAAATATAGCTCTCTGGAGGATGTTTGTGCAAAGCTAACTGAACCTTGTGCTTTATTAACATAATGATAAAATAAAAATACCAGTGGATGGCAATACAAACTTTAGTCTTTTATTCTAATTTTACTGAGCTTGAATCAGAAGAAAAAATTGATTAAAATAACTAATTAATCACACAATTTTCTGTAATTAATTGTATTTAATCCCAATTACTTGATCAATAGCCTGGCTGTAATTACATTTTTTTCAACTTTATATTTAAGTAAATGCAGAATAAAAACAAAGAATGTATGCTTCAAAGAGAATTAGAATTAGAGAATCAGCTCTGTTCTGTACAAGTCCATGATTCTGTCAGGCAGAAACTCCTCATTCTATTCTGAATCTGAATTTTCTTGGGCGGCCCATCTTCACAAGTCTGTCGAGGTGGGGACTGATCAATGAAAAGAAAATTCCTTCTTGCACAATGTGCATAATACTTTATGTCAGTCGATTTTTCCGGCTTATTATTTTTTTAATACTCAAATTTCCCATCGTGAGGGCCAATGTGCATTTATCATCTTCCATATTGAGTTGATTGGTTCAGCTACCCATCACTACCAGATCAACTGCCCATTTGTGCATGTGCGAATGTGGTGGAGCGAATGAGGGATAACCGGGGACGGTAACTAAGATGTTGACAACGCCACCTGGGGGAGGGAGTTACACCCCAGGAAAGATTTCTCTAGCCAAGTGTTACACTGGCTACCAAAGCCCGCAGACTCATTATTAACAGCAGAGGTGAGACAGAGGAATATTACAAATCAAAGTTTATTAAGAAAAAGTACTAAAAACATAGAATTATAGAATCAGAAAGGGACCTAATGTAGCAGGGTTGAGATGGCAAAATAGTTAATTAACACATTTTATTAATTAAAATGACCAGACTCCCTACCACGATGCTACGCTGAAACAATCATAGCTTGATTAAAAAAAAACAAACAAACAAAAAAAAAAAACTAAACAAAATAGTGGAGACCGGCCACTTGAGGAGGCAACCGACGGGGAGGAGTACCCAAGGGTGCCAGCAATTACTCACCCGTGTAATTTACACTAAACTCTAAAAGGTGCAATTTACCTATGCCCGGTGTGTACACTTGCATGCATCAGGGAGGGGATTCCACCTCACGTGCCTAGCCCCTCAACAAGCTGCCTCACCTCCATTAAAGCAATAAAACAAAGCATAAAACGTTAAACAAATTTCTATAAAAGCATCACATAACAAATAAAACAGCATAAGACAAGACAGCAGCAGTATAGCACAATCCTGCAACAAAACAGGGAAACAGTCGTCAAGGTCCACCCTACTACATGCCACTTTATGATAACCGCAAGAATCCCACTTACCACTCTCTAAAGGGCAATACTTATACTGAGTAGCTTCCCTGGAGAGATCTGCAGTGCTTAGCTGCCTAATGCTCTCAGCCACCTTGGATGGACAAGACTGCCAAATGCTGCCATCTGGTAGTGAATCGCAGCTTTCTTATAAGCCCACTTATTGTCAACTGGGAAGGTGTGGATGTTAGTGGTGCATTCGTGGACATCACGTAAGATCCTACCCCAGAATCTACTTGGACAAACTGCCGAAATGCATTGAGAGAAACATTTCAGGGATTTTGATTCATTCTGCACTCCAGATGGGTTAATTGGGTTACAAATTTTAATCAGATTAATCATGATGATGGATTAATCCGTGTTGATGCGTTAATTTAGACAGCACTAATAAAAATAGATCTCTATTTCTCACTCTAAAAAATGTTTTGTTGGCTCAACTCTTTAAGTTACAAACGTTGCATATTATTAAGTAAATTCAGCAAGTAAATTTTAGGTTTGGCTAACACAACTGTTTTAACAAACCAGCATGATTTACTTTGACCTCCAAAAACATAATTAAGTTTAAGCAACCTAACATTAATTTAGATTTTCTTAAAATATCAAGTTGAAAAATTACATTAGTAATTAGCAAAAAATTACATTACTCTAATTCATTTTTTTTTTTACATTATTTTACTCTATCCTATCCTGCAAATACACTGTTAGAAAAAGCGTCTTGAAAAAACGGTGATATTCCGGCAGCTGGGGCTCCAAAATACGACCGTAAAATAACAGAAAATAACTGTCCCATAAAAATACGGCCATTTTCAGTAATGAAAATAGAGTTTGTTGCGCTAATGTTACATGGGATTCTGCCTTTTCCAAGTGCTTTTAGACATTAAATTAGGAACATTTTAACGTGATCAAACAATGAATTTACCTATAAACGAGGTCAATGAATGTGGCAATATGAATCATAATACGTAAATGTCCAGAAATATACAGTTAACAGTTGGTTTAACTAATAATGGATTGCACGCCCTGGGACAGAATGACAGAAGCGAGGCTGCCATATCACACCATCGGCCCCTCTGGCCATCGCGAGTAGGCGGTAGGTGAAGTGTCTTGACCACGGACACAACGACCGAGTGTGTCCGAGCCAGGGCTCGAACCAGCAACCTTCTGATCACAAGGCGAACTGCCAACTCTTTAGCCACGATCACCCGAACTAGCAATGATAATAATACTTATGTGATGTAACACAAGCTTATAGGGATCATGTTATATACTTTACCATAGCATTACATTTGGATACAACAGTTCAATCTTTCAAGTAACGGACAGTGTTAGATTTGTATTGTGATTGTCATTTATGCTTAGAAATATTTACTCATATATGCTTAGAAGTATATAATCGATTGTGTAGTGATAGGAGGTTTGATCCTTAATAGTCTGCAAGCTTTGTGTGCATTCCAGAGCTCTCTGACTTTCACACCCACATTTTAGGAGCATGGGGGAGGTCGTACTTTGTCTTATTGTTTTATGGTAGGATAAACGTATCTATGCCTGTTTTAGGCTAAGTGCCTTTTGTTTAGATGGACGGCTCTGGGGAGTCTTCCTGGGGTCACAGTTTGACCCCCACACACAGATATATACACACACACACACACACATAAGGTATTCTTTGTTCACATGTATACCTATATAAGAGGTCATATGTTAATGAACCTATGCATATTCATGTAACCACAATAAAAGAGCAGTGTTACGGGAGAGTGGACGAGAGCAACTGGGGTCAAGCGAAGGAACGGCGCCTGTCCAGTTCTCTCCCGTGCACGTGAAACATAAAGAATGTTGCCTACTCGTGTCTTGCTTGCTGTGTAATCGCATTGCCTTCAACGTTCCAGCGAATAGGTTCAAGCTACAAACCTATCAGACAGATATTTGTGAAACCATGATACATTTATGAATGTATTTTAACAATCTAAATATGCATATGTACAGACAGATACATTTAATAATCATGAAAATTATGTTTCATTACATTACAGTGATTTAACGTTAATTTACATTTGAAATGTGAAGTCAAACTCTATTTACGTAAGTTTAATGATATTCTAGAAGAGCAGAACAAAACTGTAAAATGCACGATTTTTTCCTACGGTCGCAGCCATACCCGCGACCTTGTTGTTGTTAGTTCACATTCATTGGCCGATGCTTAGCGTCATGTTATTATGTGTCCCAACATCCAATGGCATATCACATTGTATTCATGGCCACACCTTCACCCCAGGTGCAGAGGCCTATGTCTGTTCAGGAATGTTGTGAATACTTTGAGATTTATATTAATTGCAATTCCTACCTCTACATTAATGTTTTTTTATAATACAATTAGCACAGCACGGCAGTGCACTGATTTACATTGCTGCATGCAAAAGGAATCTTAACTAAGAAGCTCAAAGAGAGAGAGTGAGCTTGTTATTCAACCCCAAGCTGGTAGGGGGAGCTCTTTATTTAAACACTTTCTGGTAATTCAATGTGCCTCAAGGTTCAACAACAGCAGAACAGAAGTCACTCATGGTACAACGCTCCCTCTACAAAACAACAACTGTCAGTGACTCTGCACCACGGCGTAAACACAACATTCAAGATAACAGTTAAAAGTAATGTAACCATAAACAATAAAACAGGAACATCTAAACAGCAGCACATGTCCCAAGGCATGATGGGAGAGAACTAGCTGTTTCTGGATGTATTTTTACAATCTAAATATGCATATGTACAAACAAATATATTTTTTAAAAAAACAGTAAATTGTGTTTTACTATATTTACAGTGATGTTATGTTATTTTACCTTTGACATGTAAGATCACAGTCTACTTATGTAAATTGAATGGTATCCTAGAAAGACAGTACAAAACTGTAAAAAATTACAGTAAGATACTTTGACATTACTATTTTTTGGAACAGTGTAGTGTCAAGTTTCTAAAGTAACTTTTCTAAAATCACACATAGCTATTTCATTTATTCCAACTGATTAAATAGTTTATTGCAAAAACTTTTCCAAGTAATGCAATTCCGTGTCATACAACATAAATCAAACAGCAGCCTTTTAACTATACTTCAGTACAATCCCTCCACAAACGACCTCCGTAAGAAAGAAAATGGAGAATGTTTATTACCTGGACAAGGTCTGTTCAGTGAATCGGAAGCCAAAACATACCAATTCATTTCTTTTACTCCACAATGGTGTCTTCAAATTCTGATTGACTGAACACACCTGGCAATCAACATTGTGTAGTGTCTTGATAGCTGGGAAACAAGCAGAGCAGTGGGGCCTGATGATCAACTTTGAGAACCACTATAAAGATTTGTAAATGTATATTAAATTAAAGCTGCAAGCAGCGTTATGAGGGACCTTGCACCCCCGGCGCGTCGAGCCACACCCAACACCTACAACCAGCACGTCTGATCTGATGTCACATTGATGGAATTCATGCATTTAACCACCAGCTAAAATTTCATCTCATTCAATCATGATTATAGTCGTCCCACTAGGTGGCGCTCTAACCATTACTGACAAATGGCATAACAAAGATTTCCGAGCTCGAGTCTCATCATAACTGCGACCTTTGGGCGAGATTGAACATTGTGTTTATGAGTGACAGCAGATTACTGCTTTTTGGCGAGTGATTGAAACTCCACATGCAGCCATGACCACCCCGTTTCCCTGAACGTAAAAATCTTCACAATTTAACACCACAAAGGTCTTTAGATTCCACACACAGGAGATCGCGGCAATCTGATGAAATCGCTTGAAAGGGGCTCGTCAAAGTACAGTGCCTGAAAAGAGGGAAAAATGTTGCCAAAATTAAACATTCATTTTAAAATAGCTGACTTCCTGTTGGATTTGGGATATTGCTCCAAGAGACTTTTTTGTACATCTTGATATCTTCTATGAGCGTACCAGGTTTCAGACTCCAGGTTACATAAAACACAGAGCAGGGGCTGTTGTTGTTGTTTTGAAACATTGTAGGGGACGCTGTGGAGCCATTTTGCGCTATTCAATGAAATTCTTTCTTCGTGGCGATACATCAATGTTCGCCATGCTGCTGGGGTCACACCCTTTTGTGAAAAGTCACAGTTTTCACTGTAACCCAAGACCACCTCCTTAGGGCTTTCCTGGAGAAATTTGAGGCTGTAGATGTCACCCATCACTATACTGTACTCCAAAGTGTAAAACATGACATTTCCTGTTCCCACTAGGTGGCGCTGTCCCTCATGTCAAATATGGCAGTTGAAATATGTTCAGGGGTGGAGCCTTATCGTATGTGTGCTCTTTGGTCCAGATGGGACAATGTATGACAGAATGAGAGGCAATAATATTATTAATAATATTTTCATGGCGAATCATCAAAATTTGCCATGGCACCACGGCCTCACCGTATCACAAAAACTCAAAAGCTCCGCAATTTAACATGGCCCAGGTGTGTAGTTGACACTGACCAAATATGAAGCTTATACGACCAAATCCCAAGGAGGAGTTTGCGTCATATGGTCCCACTGACTTTTTTGTTCGTCTCGGCATGATACACGTGTGCCAGATTTCATACATGTAGCTCAAACTATGTGGTCGTAGAGCTGCATTTAACAACACATAGGTGGCGCTCTAGAGCAATTTCCCAATGGTCATATGTAAACCCATTAAAACACGAAATTTTTCACCAGACCTGACATGTTTGCAAAATCTCATGAGTTTTTGATCATTTTAAAGCCCTCAAAAAGGCAATTCATTTGCCGAAATAATAATAATAAGAAGAAACGGAGCAGATACAATAGGGCCTTCGCACAACGGATTGCTACCTCTCTCTTTGTTTCCACCGAACTCTGTAGAATAAAAAAGAAAACAGTTTACTAGGCGAAATGTCTAAAATTTTACACTTGCAGTGTGTCCACTGTGCAGTCTGGTCCAGTTTTTAAGAAGGTTGTTTCCTAGTTAACAGTGCTGATCCTTTAGAATTCATTAGTCATCTGTGAAAAAAGAAGAAGAAAGACACAATTAAATAGTACAAAATGTTAATGTAATACACAGTGTCACCTGAGCAATGGCGGTACATTAGCTAATATCCAATACACTGCTGTAATTTTTCTTTTTTTTTTTCTTGAGGTGCCAAGCTGATTACACACTTCAAACTAATCCACATAGAAAAAGAGGGAAATGGCTGGACTCTCTCCTGATAACAATTTATTGTACCCTGACAAGTGAAAAATTTTAATTATAAGTGAAAAAAACTGAAAATGTACTCTCTTATTTGTGCTAAAAGAAATGGCTAGCTAACCTTTTTTTAAAAAACAAAACAAAAAAACAACTCTACTCTGCCAAAATATGATTAAAACTATCAAATTTTAGGTCTTTAAAGATGACCTGACCTGAAGCCAAAGTGTACAAATATAACTTGTAATTCATCTATTTAGAATTCAGTGCTTTGTTATCTTACCCAACACAGTTTCGGGAAAACACACCTCTACTTCCACAAAGCGAGAAGAATGCTGTTGTGCCCGTGATGATACAAACATGTACTACAGGGTTGCCCTGTGCTGCATGCATGATCTCATACAAACCTATGGCTAAACAAAGTAAATACCAGAGTGACAGATTTAAATAATAACAGAAAAAAATACATTGCCTTTTACTTTTGTAGAGTAACAACTCAAATAACAGGCTAAGTTTCAATGTGCATCATGTAGCTGCCATTGTCAGACTGAGCTTACACAGTAAACTTATATAACTAGTACATAATAATAAAAGAGTATAAAACAAGAAACTTACCTCTTACTTACAACCTCTGTTTCTTCTTTTGCTTTTTATGGTAGTTTTAATTATTTATTTATGCCCGCTCCCCTTCAGTAGAGCTAGCTAGATGCTGACGTACTGCAACTTACAACACGTGCAGTTGTTCAGGTGTTGTGGCAAAAACAAAAACAAAAAAAAAACCTTTAACCACTTATAACCCCTGACTTTGACACGTCTTTTTATGTGATACCTCATGGTGATTAATAAATGAACAGGATTTACTTTGATGAGTTTCTGTTCAGGCTCAAATTGGTTAAAGGGTCTCAGTGATGAAATACTCCTCAAAAGTCTGTTTTGAAAATGTAAGGAGTAGAAAGTTCAGATATTTGTTTAAAATTGTAGGGAGTAAAAGTAAAAAGGAGTCAGAAAAAAGTACTGAAATCCAGATACCTGAAAATTGTACTTAATTATTTACTGCCCCACTCTGGAGATGAGGAGAGGTTTTTATTAGCTGTTGATGTTAAAGTGTTAGAATTGTCATCAGTTACTATGAATCTATGTAATCAATATACACTAATAATGTAACATTACACAGTATTAACCTGAATGAATTTTGCCTCCTGAGGGTTACAGCTGTGAATGATGTCATCAATGGGCATTTGTTTGTGTTTTTATTTATGTGTCCTCAGTTTCCCAGCATGCCCTGGGTGTGGTGGTGGAGGTGAATGAGGGGGCGATGTCTGTCCTGCTGCCCTGTCAGAACATGTGGTTTAGACTTGAGAATCCCTCAGTGATGTGGACTCGCAGTGATCTCAATCCCAAATCTGTCCATGTGAGACAAGACAAAACAGACGATAACAGAGGACAAAACCAGCTTTACAGCGGCCGCACATCGATGAGACCTGATGCGCTGGCCATTTTTGATTTCAGCCTCACTTTGAGCAAACCAACAATAGCTGACAGTGGCATCTACACCTGCTCCATCAGTGATGGGAGAGAAGAACGGAGACTGAGCGATATCCAGCTGCAGGTCAAAGGTCAGCAACAAACACCTTGTGTACAGGTCAAAGATCCTTCACAGATATTGAGATTTAATCTTAGAAACTGAAACAAAAATTGATCATTGACATTTTTCATCCAGTTAGTCCTGATGTAGTCCTGATGTAAATATTACGCTCATGTTAGGAACCACTCGAATATGTGTACATATCAGTGTGATGTGTAAATCGGAGTGTAGCTAGTAACTGTAATATCCTTAAGGGTAGGTTTTTTAAATTTAAGGTTTAACACATTACATTTATCAAAGATTGTCTACGACAGCTGACTGCTGACATGAATACCTCAAATATGTTATCCTACACCAGATCAGATGTTAGAAGTTATACACACTACAGAAGAGGACAAATTATTAGCCCGCCTATGAAAGTTTATTTTATAAAATCGTATTTACCAGGTGGCGTTAAAGACAGGAAGGCATTTTTAACAAAGCTGTTTCAAACCCTCTAGTTTTGTTTTTCATCATTATATGAGTTTACTTTGCACACAAAAAGTTATTAACCACAACAAAAATTACCACATGAACAGATTTTTTCTCAAGTCCAGACTGATTTATTTTGTCTTTGGCCCAGTGTTTTCTGAGTGAAAACTCAAACCCTTCAGTATCACTACCTGGAGTTTTGATACTTGCCATCTTGATTTTCTCAAGATAGTGCCTGTGTGTTTGGCATGCCATCTCTCTTTTTATCTGTTCTGTTTTATTGTTTGTCTGTCTAATGATCGCCAGACATTATTGGAAATAGGTTTATACACCCTTGTTTTAGCTCAGCTTGGAAGCAACAACCAAGGCTTCCTGCCTCCCTATCTAAAAGACTCAACACTGTACTGGCATTCTTTACCTCTGCCACCAAATTTACTGACCAAGGCAGGAGATGAGGTAACCGTGAATGTTGCCTTGTCAAGCTGAGAATCCGGTTTTCTTAATTTCCCCATGAGCTTTGTTTCATTCATCGATTCTGTCCGCGACTCTTGGTGCCATTGCTTGCCTTTGACCCGGTAGACTCCTGGTTGGTTCCTGTTGCTAGATCTAGATCTACATAGCACACAAAATTTCTTGTGTGCTATGTAGTAATCCACGATTCCGTCGCCGCTGCCCACCGACAATATCATAGGTATCGTGGGGAAAGCGACATCTATTGCCGTGTTAATTAGGTCAGATAGACACCCAGTACCATATGTGAAACGCACCAGAGTGGTCCTCAGCAAATGCGACACACTGCTGCATATTCTTTTCTACCGATTTATAGGATTTTTTTCGCCGGAATACTTGGCACTAATATGTCACATGGTTCCCGTGAACACATCGTTCCAAGACCCTCCTAGTGTTATCTACATCCATACTTTTTGGCGTATAGAGGCTGACACACACATAGACAGGATTCTTGGTCTGGACCTCGCGTCTCAGACCTCGCATCTGAGTTACACAGCACACTTCTTAATGGCATGGAACATTATGTGTAGTGTAGCAATACACTAAGACACGTGTTTTTGTAAAAAAAAAATACAAGAAGCGCATGAAGAATAACATGGAATGATGTGTATCTTTTGTGCAATTTAATAAAATTACACGTGTGTACCTTTGTGCTTTTTAACCAAGTTGCTCTGCGAACACAAAGCTAGGCCTAACACACAATGTTGAGGGGCTGTGCATGTTTAATTAGAACATTACATTTGGTCAGGGGTCCGGTGGGTGTTTTGGTCGGGAACTTTCAGTCGGGAAAGTTGTGTGCTCAGTCGGGGGGGAATTCGTGAGATTATATAAAGACGTGATCTGACAGTTGCTCGTAGAAGCCGGATGTTGTATTGACAATGTACTCCTTGAACGCAGCTGTGCGAGCTCTAACCTTTGCGCTGTGTTTCTTGTGCCGGTCCTCTAGTCAAAGTGCAATTAAACAAAACAGCAGTTACAGAGAGCGCTGTGATCGGGCGAATGGTAGATGCTATCACATTACCAGGCGTTTTAGACAGTCCGACATCTGTGTTTTACAAAGACACTGCGTATCTCACCCACCAACCATTTGTACAGTGTAACACCCGTGACATCGGGGTACCAAGTTACTATCCGCTTCCTCAGCTGCAGTGACGAAGGGCAATACATGTTAGGGGGGGAGCTTTTCACAGTTTTCGCCAAACCTGAACACTGGCGTGTATATTATACCATAGTAACCCGTACGTGGCGTGTAATGGAGATATGGAATCACACGATGAGTCAAATAGAAACCCCGGCGGGTTGTTGTTCAAAAGTCCAAGCCGCCACGATGCCTGAAGGTCATGGAGCTGATAAATGTAGAATGTGTATATACAAACGAAGAGGGGCAGATGATCAGACATGCTCGCAAACGACGAGGTCTGTTCAATTGAACAGAAGCGAAACTTCTACCACCGAGTGTACGTACAGTAGTTCGTGAACATAGCTCAAGAGTCCATGGATGTTTGTCGCTATTGTAAAAGAATGATAATGATATGTCATGTGCTCTACTCTATAGCACCTCAACACAACTACGGCTTTTTCGTGCCTACTTTAGAGATATTGGAATCCATCAACACCAGTGTTCGCTTGAAGGACATATCACCAGACAGTAAGGGCACAACAATGTTAGCATTTTTTTTTTTTTATTCAAAGCGTGTTACATATGTCCTAACACTGTTTTTTTTTTTTTTCAATTGCAGTTGACAGGCTGAAAAAACAGATCGAAGAGTTCGAGAGGTCGATGAAAGAGATCAGTGGCTGTTCAAAAGCTACTGTCGCCGTTGGAGGGTTTATTGCGACGTTGATTGTGATCATTCTAGAGTTTATGTATATATGATCGGCACTTGGCTTGTATGTGTTTATGTCAAGTGTGGAAATAAAAGAAAATATATCATTGCTTACATGGCTTTTATTAGTGCCACTTTATTAAAACTGTTATTAAATGCGTAGTTGTAGTTATTTTTATACACACATTTCAAATGCGCTCATAAAGAGTTGGCGCTCAGTCCTTTTAAGGTCCTAAGCTTCGTCTGGCGTGAATGTCCAGACGATATATTGTGTAAGGTGACTTAGAGCGCAAGAAGGCCAATGCAAGCACGCTTACAAATAAGTTCTAGGTCAGAGGTGAGAGATACATTTAGCTTGTAACTGCATTTGTGCTTGCATAGCAACAGTTGATGCAGGAGGTGTTAAAGATAAGCATGAAAAGAACAAGTCAACGAGAAACATCTGGAGGGTGAGACGGTTGAAACAAACAGCCATGTATGGTAAAAATGTTGCAGATAATGGAAACTTGTCTGACTGTCATTAACTGTAACTGATGCATATTATCTGCTTTGCTGACGCAAGAAGGGGCTAAACCCTGACATATCAAAAACATTTTGAAGTGTGCTTTTTAGCGGAGATCTACGCTGATGATGCTACAGTGTACATCTCCCCACGCATGTGTTCAATAAAATCATTGTTTGACTGAACTCATCTGGACCAGTTTTTGTTTGTTTTCATCCTCAATATAAAAGAATCAGGACACAAGGAACACCTTACCGTTTTTTGTTGTGTGTCTTGCATTGTCTGTACGTATTACTATGTACCCCTGTGCGTGTCCCTACCTGTATAACATATAAGCTGTGTCAATAAAAGTCAACCACATGAGATAGAGTGATGAATCTGTTTTATTTGTCAACAACCCAAACCCATAATACATATGGGGGCACGATGAACAGTAAAAGGTACAAATGATTAGAATGTGAAAAAGGATCACACAGCATTTCACTTAGTGGATTTGATGCCAGCGTAATGTTTCACACGATCGATGGTATCTGGAGTCACATGGGAAATCCGTATCCACTGGTTGTCATTCAATAACATGCAGGCAGTGAGTCTATCCTCGGGCTGCAGCTTCAGCAGTTTGAACACAATATGGCTGACGTGTTTACACCACATCACATTGGGCATTACAGTTATAAGATTACGGTTGCAGTCATGATCATCAACTTCATCTGGATCTAGAACCTGTTTGATGAGTTCATCCGTAGCAATGTCTGGATCGAAAAAGCTTAGCGTCGACTCCATTGAATCTACTATCATCACACCCAGGCTCCACATGTCTATGGCACAGGTGTAATCGATGATACACTTTTTACAAAACAATTCTGGGGCTCTATTGGGTTTGGTTACAACCATGGAACTCATACCTTTGCCAACACCATACCTAGAAAGTCCCATATCCGCCACTTTCACGGTGAGCGTGTCCGGCGTAAGTAGCACGTTGTTAGGCGTCAGATCTCTGTGTATCATGTGAAGCCCATGCATGTAAGCCAGTGCGTTAGCTATCTCTAGAGAGAAATGGCCGATGAACGAGATGGGCAATAAACCTGAACGGCACCGACCCTGATAGATCACATTAAATAACATCAAGGGAAGATAGGGCATCAGCGTCAATATTTCCCCCTCTTGAAGGAAACAGTCAAGCATCTTTGGCGATATTAGGGTGGCTTCTCAAAGCCAACAGACACGATAGTTCTATGATAGCCGACTCTGAAAGATACCCGTCCTCCTTGTTGTTCGTGTGACATTTCAAAGCGTAGCTCGCGTCAGTCTCCCGACACTTGACGTGGTACACTGTGGTGGAATTAAAGCACGACGGGACCACAGATCCATGTTTTGAGCCATCTTTATTTAACATTTGCATCACACCACCACAACAAAAACCCACACACACACTAGTCCCTATGTTTTAACCCGGCAGCGTGATTACTGATGCCGCGCAGGTGCGTCCGCCCTCCCTGCACAGCACTGCAGACCACGCCCCACCACACACCCCCATCGCCCGATTGAGCCCGGGGAGTCATCCGGCCGAACCTACTCCCTCCCGCCAACTCGGGCCCAAAACATTGGCACCCCCAGCCCCTGGCCAAGCGACGGGGGAGCGTCCATTCTGGTGGTCGCCCGCACATCCAGCGACGACGGCAAAGCTGGTCCGGAGGTCGGTCGCGTAGCAAGCAGATACGGCCCCACAGGCATGGCTGTGAGCTCCTGCTCACAGGCGGCTGGGCAGACATCGGGCGCGCAGAATTGAGTGGTGGCAGTGAGGCTGGACTGGCCAGCCCACCGACCCCTGGCTTAGCGGGGCCGTCCCACTCCTCTGCCTCCAGCTCCGGCCGCGCAGGCTGCCCTGGACCAGGGACCTCCGTCTCCTCGCAGAGCTGCTACACCACCGCCCCCACCGCTCCCGTTTGGAGCGGCTCCCCGCGCTGCGCCTCCACCTCCAGGAGGCACAGCCCCTCTCGGTCTTCGTCCACCTCTGGGTGGAGCGGCTCCTCTTCCTCCAGTAGGTGTAGACCCTCATGCACCTCGTCCGCTGCCTCCAGCTGGAAGGTATATTTATTTCAGGTTTTTAAGTCCAAAGATAGGGTTTAAACCATCTGAAATGAGTATAAGAGACCTGTCACAGATGTATTTGTTACCATGTAAAATTAGCTACTTTAGTCAAGTCAAGTCAAGTCAAGTTTATTTATAAAGCACATTTAAAAACAACCGAGGCTGACCAAAGTGCTGTACAATAAAATACAAATATAAAATACTATAAAACGCAGGTACATAAAATGCCTCACAAATAAAACAAAAAATTAAAAACAATAGGTTAAACCTTGCTAAAAGCCAGTGAAAATAGGTGAGTTTTAAGAGCAGTTTTAAAAGTTCCTAGGCTTGTGGAGAATCTGATGTGAGGGGGTAAACTGTTCCACAGTTTGGGTGCAGCCACAGCAAAAGCCCTCTCTCCCCTAGTCTTTAATCTGTACCTGGGAACATCTAAAAGCATCAAGTCTGCTGACCTTAAAGATCTCCTGGGGCAGTAAATGCTAAGAAGCTCTGCCAGGTAAGGAAGTGCAGTGCCGTTAAGAACCTTAAAAACCAGCAGTAAAATTTTAAAATCAATCCTAAAAGCAACTGGGAGCCAGTGGAGAGAGCAGAGGACCGGAGTGATGTGGTCTCTCTTTTTGGAACCGGTCAGCATGCGAGCAGCAGCGTTCTCGTTTACTCTAACGGCATGATGTATAGCATCTTCAATCACCAAGATATTTACAACATTTGATTGCAAATGCTTCATATTAGCAACCTCTGATACAGGAACTAGTTCTTTCTCATTTACAAATATAAGATGCTCAGTTCCTGCTTCACTTTGACAACACTCCAGCAGCTGATTGTGGTTTACAAGAGACTTGCACACATTCTTAAAGTTTAATTTAGCTGACCATTGTTTAAAAAAAGAAAAACTGTGATTAGACTCTAAACTCATGCACGTATGACGTATTACAGGTCCCAGGGCAATAATCTGAGAGGAAAGATGCAGCATGTAATTTTAACAATTTCAATTAAATCCAAAATAAACTAGATAAAGGGATTTTTCTCTACAAGACTGTCCAATAAGAATGGCAAAATCTTGATCAATATAAGCATTTGTCCAGAGGATTGTTTTAGTCTGTTGTCACTTGAAGCTAAAGTAGAATAATTCTTTTTTAATGAATTATAGAACACTTTTTGAGACATTTTATTAAATTCAATGAGTTTATATTCCAAAATCAATTTTTCCCAAAGTCTGTTTTTGTTTCATAATGGGGTTTTTCATAATGGTGTATTTATTTCAGAAGGTGTTAAAGGTTCAAATATTGAGGACGAGAACAAAAACAACCATGGTCCAGAAGAGTTAGGTCAAACAATGATTTTAATGACGATGCAAAAGTGGAGTGGGTGGGGGGTGAGTTCATAACACGGCTCTGACTAGTCTGAAGAACAGCACATGAATTACAGAAACCGAACAAAGATGAATGAAGACCTGATGAAAACTGGAGACCTCAGTCTGACTCTGAAATACCTTACAGCACAGGTGTCGAACTCCAGGCCTCAAGGGCCGGTGTCCTGCAGGTTTTAGATGTGTCCTTGATCCAACACAGTTGATTTGAATGGCTAAATTACCTCCTCAACATGTCTTGACGTTCTCCAGATGCCTGCTAATGAACTAACCATTTGATTCCAGTGTGTTGACTCAGGGTGAGATCTAAAACCTGCAGGACACCAGCCCTCGAGGTCTGGAGTTCCACACTTGTGCTGTACAACAACAACAAACTTTATTTATATAGCATATTTAAAACCCAGTGGTGTACCAAAGTGCTTTACATGCAAGAGGGTAAGATGAAGTAACAGGGGAGGATGAGGGCTATGGCAAGGTACCAAAACGTGCTAGCAGGTTGAATGCCATTAAAACACACGAAGGCAAAAGAATTGCATATAAAAGCATAAAAGAAAGCTAAGTGTAGAGGATAAAACCGTCAAAAAATTTAAAATGAATTGAAAGTAATTAAGAATAAGCTGAAGATAAGAATAAGTGTTAAGCTAACTATCAAGCAAGCATTAAGTGGTCGAAAAGGTGAGGCTAAATAAGTGGGTTTTTAACCGCGATTTGAAGGAATGGATGGAATCAGACTTGCGTATAGCAATGGGGAGGTTAATCCATAAATCGGGTGCAGCCAAGGCAAACACATGGTCACCTCTAGTCTTCAGCCGAGATCTCGGCAGTACCAAGAGTGACTGGGAAGATGATCTTAATGCTCTAGTAGGGGTGTATGATCTAAGTAGCTCAATGTAGCTCAATGAGGCGCTATATTGTTAATAATTCGGAAGGTAAGCAGCAAGATTTTGAATTGAATGCGGTACTTAACGGGAAGCCAATGCAGATCAGCAAGGACAGGGGTAATAGAGACACCCACTACCAGTAAGGAGACGAGCAGCTGCATTCTGAACAATTTGGAGTCTATGGAGGAGAGTAGAGTTAAGACCGAAGTAAAGTGAGTTGCAATAATCCAACCTAGATGTCACAAAGGCGTGGATAAGCTTTCCAAGGTCCCTATGTGGAACATAATGTCTGGCCTTGCTAATAAGACGCAATTGATGGAAACAAGATTTAACAACAGAAGACACTTGTTTATTGAACTTAAAAGAGCTATCCAAAAATACACCCAGGTCACTAACAGTGTCGGTGAGGAAACTGTTAAAGGAACTGAGGGCGTTACGGAGTTGGCCACGGGGGGACTCTACTGTCAAACACGATAATTTCCGTTTTCCTGCCGTTTAGAATAAGAGAGTTACTTGCGAGCCAATTTTTGACCTCACGCATGCACTCACGAAAGCCATACAAAGACATAGAGGGATCATCAGTTAGCTCGAAATACATCTGTATGTCGTCGGCATAACAATGATGTGCGATGTTATACTTCTCAAAGATTGTGCCTAAGGGGAGCATATACAGTGAGAAGAGCAGAACCTCCAATGCCAACTGTGTGTTCAAGCCTCGCTAATAGGATGTTATGATCTACCATATCAAAGGCCGAGGATAGATCTAGTAGGACCAAGACTGAAGAGCGTCCGGAGTCAGCAATCAGAAGGAGATCGTTGAGGACTCTGAGCAAGGCCGTTTCAGTACTATAACAGGGTTTGTAAGCAGACTGAAATTTATCATAGATGGCATTCGTATCCAAATACGGTTGGAGTTGTGAAAAGACGATCCTCTCCAGTATTTTGGACAGGAATGGAAGCTTAGAAATCGGCCTATAGTACCCAAGATCATTATGATCAAGGTTCCTTTTTTTAAGAACGGGCTGGAAAACAGTGTGTTTGAAGGCTAAAGGAACATAGCCTGCAAGTAGAGATATATTGATTAGAGATAAGATGCTGGGTCCAATCACTCTGAAGCAATCCTTAACTAAACGAGATGGAAGGATATCATAAGCAGGAGAGGTGTTCTTTGATTGGTCAATAAGTCGCTTGAGAGTATGGAGTGACACCGGCTCAAACTGTTGGAATGATGATGAACAACCAGGGGTGGAAATAAAACTCGGCACTGAAGGGAGCGAGGACTTAAGATGTAAAACTTTACGAATAAAATGAGTTAAAAAATTTTCACAGAGAGAAGGAGAGCACGCCAGTGGCATTTCAGCACAGGGGTTAACCAATGAATTGAAAACATTAAAGAGGGATCGGGGGTTGTGACCATGAGTAAGAATAATTTTAGATAGGAAGTCAGCTTTGGCCATTTTAGCAGCAAGTTGAAATTGCAACCGGCTGGCACGCAAGATATCATAAGAAACCTGGAGTCGATCTTTCTTCCAACTTCTCTCATCCCTGCGGCACACACGTCGCAAAGCACGTGTAGAATCATTTAGCCAGCATCGGGAAAAGGATCTAGGGTGCTTCAATTTAACAGGGGCAACAGTATTGAGGATGGAGGAGCATGTAGAAAAAAAGGTGCTAGCAAAGTCATCAATCGTGGAAGCCAGGGAACAGTCAGGAATGGAAGAGGCAAGTTTCGAAAAAGACATTGAAAAATTCTCCACAGTTCCAGAATTAATTGTACATGTAGGGCGTAGGAGAGCATCAGGGTGAAGTTCAGAAGTACATAAGTTAACATCAAAGATAACAGGAAAGTGATCAGAAATCCCAACATTACTTATATCCTTCATGCTAATGTCCAAGCCATATGAAAAAAACAGATCGAGGGTGCGGCCCCTACCGTGGGTTGGTTGGTTAATCCACTGGGCAAGATTAAAGAAGTCCATTAATGCAAGGAAGTCTTTAGCTAACGGATCATCGTTACAGGAGATATGAATGTTAAAATCACCCATAATAAACACACAGTCATATTTAAAAATAACTGAACCAAGAAGGTCAGCAAATTCGTGAATAAAAGGCAAGGTATTTCAGAGTCAGACTGAGGTCTCCAGTTTTGAACAGGTCTTCATTCATCTTTGTTCGGTTTCTGTAATTCTGGTGCTGTTCTTCAGACTAGTCAGTGCCGTTCTCATACATGTGAAGCTTGTGTTATGAACTCACCCCCCACTTTCGCATCGTTGGGCAGGTTTTCTGTGGTTTTGAAGGGAGACTTTTACAGATTTTGATTTTACAGAGAGAGACAGTAGAGAATACAGATGTGGTGTCGACAAGAAGAACACGTCGATGAGAGGGAAAACAATGCATCTTAAAGTCAAAGGTTTGTTCCTCTCTCTCTCTCTCTCTCTCTCTGTGTGTGTGTGTGTGTGTGTGTCTGACTGTCTTGTGTCTCCTCTGCAGGGAGAGTTCCAGCAGCTCCTCCATCATGGAGGACGTTCCCTCACTGTAACAGGTGGAGGAGAGAGGAGAGGAAGCACAGCTGGATCCTCTGAGGAAGAGGAGCGTTCATACAAACCACGTGACCAGAGGACAAGCATGCGTAGAAACACACTAAAGTCAGCCTATAAACATGTTTGTATAATTTCTAGTTGTGCTTTTCTGTTACACTCAAATAAAAGCAAAGAAAGCAGACTCACATGTGAGAAAGAAAACTGAAGCTGAACAAATGCTGAAGCTGTCTGTATGAAATAAAGGAGTTAAGGAACTCTCTCACACACACACACTTTTGCTTAGGTGAACTGCTGGACTTCCAGGCCAGCAGGTTTAGGGAAGTCACACACACACACACACACACCTGTCTAGCAGCTGTCTGAGCTGCAGTCTGTATTGTGTGTGTAATATCTTCATATGTTTCTAATATTACAGTTTTTTCTTCAGGTGTAAAATCAGCTGCTCTGCTGTCTTATCCCCTGATCCTGTGTGATTGATTAGATCCTACAAACGCCACAAATTTCATGTCAGCTTTTATTTGAAAGCCAACGAGTAAAGGGATTAGACTGTGACACACAGTTTTACTCTTTTGTCTCTTTTTATGTGATTATTAAATGAAGAGGATTTCCTTTCATGTGTTTTTGTTTAGGCTCAAATCGCTTAGCTCTGTTAATATCTGTTTTCTTTAATACTGCCACTACTCTTCTGGTCTACGAATTCAAATCGCTTTTAAATATCCGTGCCACTGTCGAGGAGCAGTACCAAAAGCCCCCAGGATGTGAGGATTTCCATGTTGCACCTGTGGTAGACCTGTGGTAGCTGACAGGCCACCCCCCAAGTGTAAGTGAATGCAGCATCGGCATCACGTTAGCAAAGGTAGGAGAGCCAAGCATGAAAGACGGCACTGCAGAAAACAATTTTTCAGTGAAGGATTAACAGGTTAACATAGCTGGACTGGCCATCGGGCATACCGGGCATTTGCCTGGTGGGCTGATGGCTTATTTATTTATTTTTTTTGTAACGGCATGAACAATGAGAGGTGGTGGATTGGCCAGATGCTGGCCGATGTGTAAAAATAACTCAGTTGTTTGGTGGTGGCTATGGCGGAGCTTCCACAGAGGCCAGCAGGTGGATGAGGGAAGGGGAGGCAGGAGGAGGAGAGACCCGAGGCGGCCGCCAGTCCAAGTGAACTGAGCTTCAGGTAAGAAGTTATGACCTGCAGTCTATCTGGGTCAGATATAAACCAAGTTTAGGTGGAGTTTATTTTCGTTGTGCTGACTTTTTACAGTCAGTTACAATAACTCATGCTGGGTGCTAGCTAGCATGACGGGGTTTCATCAGCTGGGTGGGTGCTATGATGTTACTGATAGTAAACTTTATTTTATTCATAAGGTTAGTTAGTAGAGTTGCCAACTGTCCCGTAAAAAACGGAATGTCCGGCATTCAGATAAAATATTACACGTTTCATATTGAGCTGAGAAGCGACGCAGTTTGTCCCGGACTTTAGCTATAATGAAAAAAAAGACACAAAGCTGGAGTTATTCTGTGTCTTTGCTGCACAGCTGCCTCTTCTTCTCTCATTCTCCCCCCTCTCTCTCCTGTTCCTACTTCAATCATGAAACTGATCAATGATCAGCTGATCGGCTTTTCTCTCTTGTTTATTTATCGCCCACTTTGCGCCAGAAAGAGGAAACCGCCGGATGTCGCGCTAAACAACAGCAGCACGTTTAAGCTTGATCAGCTGTTGTTAGAATTTATTTAATATTAATTTCTAGTATCAGCTGATGTTTGCTGGAGCCACAGCTGTAAAGCTGCTGGTCATGATGTCAGTTTGGATATGTGGTGAGAGAGAAACATGCAGATGAAACCAGGAGATGTCCTTACTGAATCATCAGAGCTGAACAGGTGATGGAGAAACAGGTTTACCTTTTAGGTGACATGAATGAGTTGAAGGGAAGTTATGAGCTGTTTCTGAGAGACAAATAACACCAGGATCCCTTTCTACATAGCTGACAGCTGGTAACTGTGCAGGGGCAGGTTTAGGAAAGTTTTGCCAGGGGGCCAGGTAGGGCATTAACAGGGAAAGGGGGACACAAAGAAATGCTTTTCTTACTTATTCTCATTTAAAATATCTAGCTTTTATTAAATAATTATCTGAATCTTGCGAACAAAGTTTTTATCTGACGTAAATTGTATAGAAATCATACATATACCAACAAGACAGTGTACATCACTGTCACAACAGCGTTTGTTTTCATTCAAAGGCTTTATGGCTTTAATACCTGGTGGGCCGGTCTCTAGTCAAAATGCCCGATTTTTTTGTCCCAGTCCAGCCCTGCAGGTTAATACTGGCAGTGTCACCATGCCAGCTGACTGTATTTCATCATCAGCCAGTGTTGTTCTTTATACATCAATATTACCAAAGTTTACCGTAAGGCAGCATAGAAAGTATTTACTTGCTTTCAGGTTTTATTCAAATGTTAGTCTTTTCATTTGTTTCCCCACTTTTTTCCTGTTTCAAAATCAAACACCAGTTTGTGAAAAGATTATCTGCCTATTAAAAAAAGAAGATAAAGTTTTGCATTGGCTAATTTGACAGTTGTATGTTAAAAATGTTCATATTTTAATATTCAAAAATGTTTTTGCCCAAACCATATGTGCACTATATGTCAGTAAAAATACTATGCAAAAATTTCTGTCCATGAATGCTGAATAAACACTGACAAAGCACTGATTGTATCTCTTGTACTTTATCAACGCAGTATCTAAAAACTTTGCACCGTAGTGGTTAAAATCTCATTCTAATAAGAGTTAAAAGCGCATTCGGTTATTAGGTTTATAGGGTTATTGAATTATGGTTAACGGTTGGTAGAATTTTTTTTAACATTATCTGCCAATTACATCTGCCACCCTTCTACAAATCTGTGCCCCTAGCTCCGCCCCCCAACAAAAATTTTCTAGACACGCCACTGCCACCAAAACCTTCATTTTGAATGATTTTTTTCACCACTGGGAATTTTTGGACTTTCTCCTGTTGACTGAAACTTGGTTGAACTTGGGTGAGTTGAGCCCGAACTCTGAACGTGTACCCCCTGGCTGCAACTGCCTCAACTTGCAACACATTAACAAGAGAATTCTGAGTAAAACCAAAGTTACTCAGAAGTTACTGTTCAGTACAGGAATGAAGCCCAATAATCATGGTTTCACAGTCCTGTGGTCTCAGCCTGAGATACTTTATCAAATCAAAGCTCATGTAGAAACAAATAAACAAATGAACAAAAGATTTTCTCCTTCATGTCAGTCAAATAATGCTGTATGAAACGTTTCCAGCTGTTAATGTCATGGTTGCTAGGCAACCTGGGCAGCGCGACGGAGGCTAGACTGTCCCATTTCACAAGCCTACAAACCTCGCACTTCCGGCCTTAGCGGTCTTTGAGTACACGTCATCAAAAAAATGATACAGCAACAAAAATGATATGGTTGTTTAAGAAGAGGGGGACGTTTTAGGAGTGACAGCGAGAGAGAAAGAAAGACAGCAGAAAAAGAGAAAGCGAGTTTTGAGATGTGAGAGATTTGTGATGTTTAGCGTGTTTGGAGTGTGTAGTTAATGTGTTGTCTTGTGTAGTTAGTGTGTAGTGTTGTGGACAGTTTTGTGTCTTGTATCAGAACAATGAGGAGCTGCTGTCTCCAGGTAGAAACAGGAGAGACACACCTGCTGCTGTCAGACCTGCAGGTATCACACTGTGATGTTCTCCTTTACAATGGACAGAAATTTTTGGAGTGGCACAAATAATTTGTGTGGCATTTTATTGAATGCAAAACAGCTGATTGTTCTGTAAATAGTTTGAAATGTTTATTAAAAAATGGGTAAAAGCTAAATGGCTGCAAATAACTTTGTTGTTTGCAAAACTTGTGCATAGGATTTTAAAACTGACAATTTATATTTGAATTAAATTTATGAAATGTGATTCAATAAACATGTTTGTGGTTGTTACAGTAAAAAATTTAACTTCTTCTACTTGGATTTTATATTTTTTTGTCTGATTTTAGATCAATTGTGTTAATACAGTATGTCAAAATGAAAACACAACTGTAAATTTAGAAACGTGAGGTTGTGCTGAAAACGATGATATTAAACAAGGCAAAGTAAATAGTTTTTAAAGGTAAAATGTAGAGGGAAAAACAAAAGTAGTAAAAAATGGCCAATTGTGGACACCACTTGGACCCCAGAGGGTTAAACATTTTTTTAAAGTAACACAATAGTTACTTTAAGTAATTAATTACTTTTAGAATCTTGTAACTCAGTTACTAACTTAGTTACTTTTTTGAAGAAGTAACTAGTAAGTGTAACTTATTACTTTTTCAAAGTAACTTGCCCAACACTGTAAATAATGTAGTCAAAACCAGTTTCTTTCATCTTTGCCTTATTACAAAAGTTAAGTTCTTTCTCTGTTTCAGAGATTTTGAGAAATCGATCCATGCCTTCATCACATCCTTCACTTCTGTAATAGTCTCTACTCTGGAGTCACCTCTTCATCAATCGGCCGACTGCAGCTAGTTCAAATTGTTGCAGCACCGCTCCTAACTGGCACATGCAAGCGAGATCATATATCTCCTATACTTGCATCACTACACTTGGCTGCCAGTCAGCTTTTGAATTGACTTGAAGATCTTAACACTTGTGTTTAAGCCGTTGCATGGACTAGCCCCTACATATCTTGCTGATCTCTGGTATTCTCCCCCAAGATCCTTGATGTCTGCAGAACAAATGCTTTTGGTTATCCCTAGGTCCAGATTAAAACACAGAGGAGACCAGGCATTTGCTGTGACTGCCCCAAACTTTGGAATACATTGCCTTTGTATATCAGATCCTCCCCAACACTGGATACACTGGATAAAAGTCGTCTAAAGACCAATTTTTATTCTCTGGCTTTTGATTCATCATGAGTTTGTCACAATAAATTTTAACTTTGATGTTTGAAGGCTTGCACTGATGAAATAATAACTCCCCTCAAATGTGTTAAACCTAAAGTAACCAGCCTGTTTGAACATGTAAGGAGTAGAAAGTACAGATACTTGTAAATCCTACTTAAGTACAGTAACAGAGTATTTGTACTTTGTTACTTCCACCTCTGGCCCTACCGTTTTATCCCATATGACTAAAGCCAGGTAGGGGCTGGCTGGATTCAGCAGAGCAAACATCTAATGTAGTCGTGGGCTCACAAGTTTCTCTCTGGATGCTGTCATGTTGTAGTTGCCATGGTGACACAAGGTTTGGCCCTGACCAAAGCGCTCGGCACAGACATGGTAGAGAAGGCCGTCACTAAATGATGGAGGCGGGGAAGCGAGACTCAGAGGGGGTCAGGTATCCTGGTGTTACTGAGGAGAACTCTGCTCTCTCTTTCTAGTCCCTGTTATTTACTCACACTGTCCCATTTAAAGCAGCTGAATCCTCTGTGATGCTGTTCACACAAATATGGTTGGATCACGCTGAGACTGAAGGAACTCTGACTGTCAGCTCACTCTTGAACACACTGAGTTTCTGGGAGTCTGGCAGATATAAGACCCTCTTCAGGAACTGACTCAAAGAAGAAAAAGTGTGGATTTTTTCATTTGTCCAGATTGTCATTTTTCACTGGACGTGGGTAAAACTCCTGGATATCAAAGACATTCTGAGGATCACTGAAGTTAAACGGCTGTTGCTGAAAGTTTAAAGAGAATTGTAAAATGATAAGATAATGATTGACTAATAAGATTATCTGACAGGTCCTTAAAGTGGCCCCTTGGTGGAGCTCAGCAGGACGACAGGTGGCTGTGAGCTCATTTTAAAATAATCGTTTGTGACCCGTGGTAGGTACCTATTTAAAATAGGACAGAGCCGTAGGCGCACAGTCAGTTAAAAAGATTTTAAATTTTAATACAAAATAAAAGTAACAATGTAACAGCGGCACTTGAAAACAATTAAAAACTTTACCTTATTTAAAAACGATAAAACTGTATGATTGCCGGTGAGACAGGACAAGCGCTGCGGGGAACCATTAAAAACAAATCAACATAACACAGGTTAAAAAGGGACGGCAACTGACACACGACCCCAAAATGGGCAAAACACTATAGAGAAAAACAAAAGCTTCAGTGCCGTCTTCACTCAGGCCCACCGCTGTGCATGCAGAAGCGGTGAGAAAAAAAAGGATTTGTTCTCCCTGCAGCGCCTTCACCGTTCGCGACAATATATATACACTTAAGAAAAGGGTTAAAAATACTAAAAGAATCAATCTTTGTGGTGCCTCCTGATACAGAAAAAATAAAACAAAAACAAAACAAAACAATCGACAGCCGCAACAGTCAGTCTGTCGACTTACACCAGTTTAAAACAAGTTAAAACACACTGATGTGTCGGGTCCTTTGCCCGCAACCAGAAATCCACCGGGCAAAGCAGCAGCTCGGTACTCTGTGAATAAAAGGCAGGAGATCACTTATGCTGGACAATAAAACACAGGAATATTCCTCAACTTAATTGTTTTGTTACCTGTCCACAAGTTCGTGTCACACCCTAATAACTGTGGGTCAGTGGCGATGAAGTCCACTGTACCGTTCTCACGGGAGCAATGTTTCCCACCTACAAGGGTGCACATAACTATAAACCTCTGCCAACAGCCAGAGCTCAAATGGTACATTTTTGTGTGCCTACCGTTCTAATAGAAGTTTAGGGGAGGACCCATATCAGACTCTCCTAGACAGAAGTTAACACCAACTTGGACCACACACTTGCAGCTTCAGGTTTGCTGAGGAATACCTAATTGCCCACACCTGAGCTTATGAAAGGAGCAAAGACCAGCTCCGCCCACCAGGGGCGGTTCCCAGACTCAGGTCTCACCTGTCACATTCTCCCCCCTGGTTTTTGCATTGGCGACCCGACAATAAAACTTTAAAGCCAAGGTCTATAAAAAGCTGTAACTGAATGTACAATAGGTGGCCTGGCTTCAGCTGATTGGGGCAGATGGTGTGGATTGGAATGGTGGCCGGCTGTTGAGCGTGCCGTTCTTCTAACTGTACCACTTTCAGCTAATGGAATGGGGACACTACACTGTTGAGTCAGGGTACCAGGCTCAGTCCCTCTGGACTGCGGCCTCGTTGGTATAGGTTCAGAAGCCGTTCGTGAACATTCAGGGTTACCTCTCGGGGACTCCCCTCGTTGCCACACATAAAGGTCTCCAGCATCCTCAGACAGGGATAACCGCTCAGGTGAACTTCTAGGGTTAGGAGGTTGCTGGAGCTCTGCCCTTATTTTCTCACAGATATCAGCAGGGATCGGCTTAATGAATTGTCTATTAACCTGCCTTTTCTGTTCTGGATCATGGAGTGGGGCCACTGTATACACAGGACCAGCGTCAACAGGGGCACGGACAATACAATACGGTGTAGTGCCCCAAAAATCTTGGATTTTATTCCGGCCCCGAATGCTATGATCTCTCAAATACACTAACTGATGCAATGGCAAGGGGTCAGAAGCTGGGGCAGATTGACGATCTGCACGCAGCGTCGCTGCTGCTTGGGTCCGGTTTCTCACACCTTTATAAGCAACATCCAGACGTTTCTGATGCTCTTGGACCCAAGTGTGCACCGGGCCTTGTGTGGGTTCCTCTACTCGGCCTAACAGGAAGTCAATTGGAAGCTGGGGTTCTTGGCCAAACATAAGAAAATAAGGAGACTCACCCGTAGTTTGATGGATTGTGGTATTGTAAGCAAAGGTAAGCTGCTGTAAATACATGGGCCAATGACGCTTTTGCTCAGGGGGCAGGGTTCTCAACAGATCATGCAGAGTCCGATTAAAACGCTCACACTGGCCATTACCCTGTGGGTGATAAGGAGTGGTGCGAGTCTTTTCCACACCATATAACTGGCACAGCTGCTGAACTACTGCTCCTTCAAAACTCCTCCCCTGATCAGAGTGGATCCTAGAAGGGACACCAAAGCGGTAAAACCACTCATAAACCAAAACACTGGCCACAGTAGTTGCCTTTTGATCCTTAGTAGCAATGGCCTGAGTGAACTTTGAAAACACATCAGTAAGAATCAATACATTTTCACGGCCATCAACAGACGGCTCAAGGCATGAGAAATCAATTGCCAGAATCTGATTGGGTCTCGCAGCCATGAGGTGACCCATGGTTGTTTTAGGTTTGGGATAAACTGCTTTAGCCTGCGCACAACGTTCACATTGCTGACAGTAATCCTGAACCTCCTTAAACATACCTGGCCAATAACACCTCTTGCGTATCAAGTCTGTAGTCCTGTCAGTTCCCTGGTGACCATGGTCATTATGCAAGCCATGTAAAACCTCATTCTTGAGACTCTGAGGGACCACTAATTGGCACACGGGTTCCCCCCCATCTGGCTGAAAAATCTGCCGATAAAGGACACCCTCCTTTTCTACCAGTTTCCTCCACTGGCGCAACATCTCCAGCACTGCGGCTGGCAAATCTCTCCTCTCCTGACGAGTAGGGCCAGTTCCTCTGTGCCAAAACTTCAAAAAGCCACTAATCGTAGGGTCATCCCTCTGCAAAGTAGCAAGGTCTGCCAGTGAACGGGAGGGTAAAACCGAAATCGTCGATTGGATTACTTGCTGGGGTGGTAAAACTGTTTGGACTAAAGAGTCTGGGAGGGAAGTACCAGGAAGCAATGTTTCCAAAGACACAGTTTGATCTGATGGCTGACACTGTCGGGACAAAGCATCTGCATTGCCATTTGTACGACCTGGACGATACTTAATTGAAAAATCAAAAGAAGAGAGCTGAGCAGCCCAGCGCTGTTCCAAAGCTCCAAGCTTTGCTGTAGTCAGATGGCTCAAGGGGTTGTTGTCAGTAAAGACAACACACTTGTTACCCAGCAGATATTCTCTAAATCTTTCAGTCATAGCCCATTTCAAGGCTAGGAATTCAAGTTTCATGGAGCTGTAGTTAGACATGTTACGCTCCGTGGGCTTTAGTCCTCGACTAGCATAGGCTATAGGATGCACCTTGCCATCTGCTTGCTGTTGTGAAAGCACTGCCCCCAAACCCCAGTGGCTGGCATCAACCTCCAAGATAAAAGGTTGTGAAAAATTAGCATAAGCCAATACGGGGGAATGCACCAACCGAGCTTTCAACTCTTGAAAGCTATTTTCACACTGCTCTGTCCAAACGTCCTGCAGTGTACGCTTGGAGGGGCGTTTGTGCTTAGTCCCAGCCAGCTCTGCCACCAACTGGTGAAGCGGGGCAGCTAGGGATGCAAAACCTGGAACAAAGCGGCGATAGTAACTAGCAAACCCTAAAAATGACCTCAATTCAGCAACAGAGCTAGGAGTTTGCCAATTAGACACAGCAGATATTTTATCTGGGTCAGTGGCTACCCCATCCTTGGAGATCACATGTCCAAGGTACTTTACCTCTGTCTGCAGAAAACAGCATTTCTCCAACTTGGCCTTCAAGTTTTGTACCCGCAAGGTCTCCAGTACTGCTCCTAGGCGCTGAATATGCTCATCTACTGTGGTAGAGAAGACAATCACATCATCCAGATACAACAACAAAGACTGGTGATTCTGGGAACCAAACATTCGCTCCATCAATCTCTGAAAGGTGCTTGGTGCATTACAGAGGCCAAATGGCATGCGGTTGAACTCAAATAACCCGAAAGGAGTGCAGAAAGCAGTTTTCTTTTTGTCTGGCTCAGCAACAGGGACCTGATTGTAGCCGCTAGCCAAGTCCAAGGTAGAGAACCAACGTGCACCTGACAACACGTCCAAGGACTCCTCAATTCGGGGCAAGGGAAAAGCATCCTTCCTAGTCCTTGAGTTCAGCAAACGGTAATCCACACAAAGCCTGATACTGGAGTCCTTCTTTCGTACTACCACAATTGGAGAGGCAAAAGGACTGCAACTTTCCCTGATCACCTGACTCTCCAACAGGTGTTGAATATGGGCCTTAACGCTCTCATACTCTGAAGGTGGAATGCGTCGATACCGCTGGCGGACTGGAGTCTCATCTAAGAGTGGAATCTCATGAGTGATTAAATTGGTACAGCCTAAGTCACCATCATGAGAAGAGAAAACAGATTGGTAGTCACGCAAAAGGGATCTTACCCTGTCCTGATCCTGTACAGAGAGGGCTGATAGATCAATTGCATCAATTGCAGTTTTCAGAGGGTTGGGTTCCACACTCTGAGTTGCCATGGTAACACAGTTTTCCTCCCCCAAATCTTCCAACAGACTGGTCAAGCCATTGGATCGGCTGACAATTTCAACTTGGCACAAGGTGCCAAGCTGACTGCGAGGTGGCAAAATGGCCTCAGTTAATCCCACATTGGTAACTGGGATAAATGCAGTGCCACTGACCACTTGGACCAAAGCCGGAGAAGAGAGGAGACCATGAGGCAAACCGGCATCTAATGGTTCAAAAAGTGCTGTTCCAGTGTGTGCTGAAGGAGCTTTCCGACATGTGGTAGGTACAAACTTCATTGTGCCTGCGGGGATGCAAATTTTTCTTCTACCCTTAACTCTCACTGGGTCACTAACCTGTGCTTCGGGCTGTAGCTGAGCTGTATGGCAACGCTGCAAAGCCTGCTGCCAAGGATCTTCCTGCACTGAAGGAAGGTCAAAAAGAGCAGAGCCATGTTCCAAAAACAGCTCCCTATAACACTCACGGATCACATTCATGCCGAGTACTCCACATATTTCTGAGTTGGGGCTGGGCTCCAAAGGATCTCTAACAACTAACACACCACGCTTCGGTATTTGCCTCCCTAACACCTGGCAATCAAGCTCCAGGTAGCCAACATAGGGAATATCTAGCCCATTAGCTGCCCGTAACCGCAGCCAATGGCATGCTTTCAGTTTCTCTGGACCCCAGTTCTTAAAATGTTTGGCAAAAAAACTCTCCGTGATGGTAGTGACCATGGACCCAGTGTCTAATAAACAGGAGACGTCTACCCCTCCCATATCAATGGTAACCTTTGGACAGGAGCCTACCAACTTGGGTGGGGGACCAGACTTTTGAGCATTACAGCTGTTGGAGCCAGTTATGTCCCCATCTGATATGTGGCTCAGCATAACAGAGGGTGCTAGTTTTCCGTCTGCATGGAAAACATGCCCTGACCAGATGAGCTCCTGCTAGGGGCTGTAGACTCAAAGGCTACTACCCTCTCGTTATCACAGTCTTTAGCAAAATGGCCAGGTTTCTGACACCGTCTGCAAATAACCTGCCTTCCTCTCTGCGTGAACCTAGGCTTACTTGATGTATGGGCAACTCTCAACTCATGTGTAAGCTGATCAATCTGGGCCTGCTGCCGTTTTAACATTTCCTTGACCTCTGCTAATTCTGACCCAATAGTATCCCTTGGCACCTTTGTTTGCCCTGCATGCTGAATGCTGTAGACTGCTGGGACAGAATAAGTCCTGAACCGGCCTGGTTCTACTCCTACTCTGCCTTCCCGCTCCCACCGGAGGGCTTCATCTCTTAGAGTATGGAGGTCATAATCTGGATGTTCGCGAACAATCCTTTTAAGCTCGCGGCTCAAATTTCCATCCCTGACACCCTCTACAAACTGATCGGAAAGCAGTCTAGCAGCCTCAGGAATTCGCCTCTCTGGACAACTCTGAATCATTTTGTCCATGAGAGAAAACAATGCATGGGAGAATTCCCTCAATGACTCCGCTTCTTGCTGCCTTCTTGCATAAAAAGCTTCCTTAACAGCAATAAAGGACATGGGGCAACCATACTGGCTAAGGAGAATATCAAGAATGCGGTCTGGATCTTCTCTTACTTGCTGGGACCTATATTTTATTTCCTCACGAGCATCACCAGTCAAATGGTCATAGATATAATGGGCTCTATCAATAGGGGCAAGTCTACGAGTGCGCATCACAGATTTTATTTCCTCCACCCAACTCTGGACACTAATTTCCCCAGTTCCACTAAACAGGGGGCATGACCTCTCTCTAGGGATATAAACCAGCCTCTCTCGGGGAGAGCCCTCCATAGGGGTAGAGTCATGAGGTCTACGGGGGCTAGAAGTGCCTGATTGGGACTCCATAATAAAAAAATAAAAACCCTCGCCAATAAGTGTGCCTACTATGGTTAAATGCAGATTACACTTTGTTACCACCAGGAATTACCAGCTGCTGCTTTGCCTAAAAAAATAAATAAATACAAATATAAAACAGTTTAAAACACACACCCATACAAAAAAAAAATTTAAAAAAAGAAAGAATTTTACACAAACCAACTGACTAATCGCCTTGTACACCTAGAGGCTCGTCCTGTCCGACAACGCCAGTTTGTGACCCGTGGTAGGTACCTATTTAAAATAGGACAGAGCCGTAGGCGCACAGTCAGTTAAAAAGATTTTAAATTTTAATACAAAATAAAAGTAACAATGTAACAGCGGCACTTGAAAACAATTAAAAACTTTACCTTATTTAAAAACGATAAAACTGTATGATTGCCGGTGAGACAGGACAAGCGCTGCGGGGAACCATTAAAAACAAATCAACATAACACAGGTTAAAAAGGGACGGCAACTGACACACGACCCCAAAATGGGCAAAACACTATAGAGAAAAACAAAAGCTTCAGTGCCGTCTTCACTCAGGCCCACCGCTGTGCATGCAGAAGCGGTGAGAAAAAAAAGGATTTGTTCTCCCTGCAGCGCCTTCACCGTTCGCGACAATATATATACACTTAAGAAAAGGGTTAAAAATACTAAAAGAATCAATCTTTGTGGTGCCTCCTGATACCGAAAAAATAAAACAAAAACAAAACAAAACAATCGACAGCCGCAACAGTCAGTCTGTCGACTTACACCAGTTTAAAACAAGTTAAAACACACTGATGTGTCGGGTCCTTTGCCCGCAACCAGAAATCCACCGGGCAAAGCAGCAGCTCGGTACTCTGTGAATAAAAGGCAGGAGATCACTTATGCTGGACAATAAAACACAGGAATATTCCTCAACTTAATTGTTTTGTTACCTGTCCACAAGTTCGTGTCACACCCTAATAACTGTGGGTCAGTGGCGATGAAGTCCACTGTACCGTTCTCACGGGAGCAATGTTTCCCACCTACAAGGGTGCACATAACTATAAACCTCTGCCAACAGCCAGAGCTCAAATGGTACATTTTTGTGTGCCTACCGTTCTAATAGAAGTTTAGGGGAGGACCCATATCAGACTCTCCTAGACAGAAGTTAACACCAACTTGGACCACACACTTGCAGCTTCAGGTTTGCTGAGGAATACCTAATTGCCCACACCTGAGCTTATGAAAGGAGCAAAGACCAGCTCCGCCCACCAGGGGCGGTTCCCAGACTCAGGTCTCACCTGTCACACATAGAATAAACAGAAACATTAGCAGATGACGTTTGAAGGCTTTACATGTGTTGGATATGAATGTTTGGAGCCCAGATCATCATTTGTCTTGTTTCAGTGGGAATGTTTTTCTCCATGTTGGCCTGAGGGTGGTGCTGTTTAGCCTGTACTGAGTATTTGTCACTATGCTGAGTTGTGGGTGGAGTCAGTGATTGGCTGAAGGCGCCTTCTTTAAGGCGGGAACACTGGCTCAGCTTTCCTACCTCCTTACTCCCAGCTGGACCACGCTGCATCAACAAGTGATTGTCTGTGTGTGGAAGAGTGATGCCGTTGTACACACTGTAAATACCTTCTTCTTCTTCAGCTGTGTGGGTGGAGAAGCTTTTCTGTTAGGGAGACGGTGTCCTTCTCACCTTCAGACATGAGATTAGAAAGAGAGGGAGAGAGAGTTCAGATTACAGTGCAGATATGAATGAATGAATCCGTGCTCGTCCTCATGGCTCCTGCATGCTTTTAAAAAAGTGTGTGTTCAGCTCTGATCTCCAATCTGTTCTTTTCTCTCTTTGTTTCTTTCCTGGCTTCATGATCATCATCACACCGTCTGAGGCTCCTAAATATCCATGTTTGCTTGTTTCACTTTCACAGTTGAACTCTGGGAGTCAAAGATGTTTCAGCTCCAAACTCACTGAGAGCTCCTCGTGCCCACCACGTGACCAAAAACATCTTTGTGCTCACGTGCTGCACGTGTCTGAGACACTTTAGTTTGAAGGAGACAAACTGCAGACGCAGCACTTCCTGTTCCTGAGTGTAAAGCTGAGCATTTGAAATGAGCTCCACAGGGGAAGCTGTAGGTGACAGAGATACTCACAGACTCACTGACGTTACAGTCTGTTAGCATCACGCAGTATCACAGACACACGGCAAGATTTAGTGCAAGTGCTGAGAGACACACAGCAGACATGTTGACTGGAAACATATCAGACTGAAATAAAGCAGAAGCACATGTTAGCACATGCTAATATGATGTGGATGTGTTTAGTGTGGGAGCAGGACTCACCTGAGACACACCTGTGTGGATGATGCTGCTTCCTGCTCTGCTCTTTCTGCTGATTCAGCTTCTTCATCACGTGTGAGGCTCTGTCACAGTTTGTTTGTTAACATCATCATGGACACAACACAAGCACATTTATTTGACATTTTCTATGATTGTGATTGATGTGGATGTAGAACATGTGCACTATTTCATTGTTTAATAAAGTAAATGTTCCATTAGAAACAAAGACAGTAGAATTATAAACAGAGTTTGAAACTTGATTATTATCACTTTGACCTTCAGATTGTGGGGAATAGAAATATTTTCCTGCTATTATTTGCTGCTATTTTGATAATCATCATTACCGTTTCATGTTAATAGGGATGTTGCATTCAGATGCACTCAGATGTTCAAATATATTGGTATTATATTAGCCTTTATTACAGGTCCAAAGAAGAACCATTTTAAACAGTTGAGTTGAATCTATAATTTAAATGTTATTAATGCTTTTATGATCTCTGTGTAGAGGGCAGAGACAGGAAAATACACTTTGTGCCAAAATGAGACAGGAAGTTATGTCTTTGAAGTTGCAGCTTTTGCAGAAGTGAAACCGAAAGCAGAGTGAGTGCAAGTTAAGAGCAGGGTGTTTAGTATGCATCTATTGCGGATTAAGCCTTAAGTAGTTGTGGTAGACTGAAACAGTTGTTATATATTTTACATATAAGTCAAGATCATTACACACAGGATGGCCTTAGCCTGGTTGGTTGCTTAAGTTGAGGTCAACTAAGGTTCAGAAAGCAGATGCAAACTCTGCACGTACAGACAGACAAATAGTGAGAGGTCATGACACGTACGCAGTACACAGCATGCACGCGCCCCTGCACGTGCACGCACACACAAGTTAGAGAGACTCATTTAGTAGGCAAGAGTTGAAATACGTTTTGCTATGGCTGCAAAGTCGAGGCGTACGTGGTAGTCTGTTACAGGAAGTCCACCTGATCGGGGAGATAAGGAGGCGCTCATGGAGCGACAGCGAGGATGGAGACAGGAAGCATCAGCCGTCGACACGAAGATGATGTTCTATGTTAAAAGTCGTTGTGGTTTAGGCTGACGTATGCTTTGTTTAAATCTGCCTAGTAACAGGAAAAGGGGGCTGTACTATCTTAACCCCATAAAACAGTTGTCTGAATATGATAAAGACAGTTCAACACTGATTGGGTTGTTGAACTCACACATGTGTTTATTAAAATACTGTCTAATTGCACACGCCTGGATCTGTGGTTATTTATGGATTCTTCTCTCAACATTGAACCCTAACAAGATCCATTGTATTATTATTCCTTTATTAGAGGATGATGGAGGAGCAGACAGTCCCTGGATCAGTTGAAGTTGCTGTCCTGTTGGAGGAATCAGATGTTTGAGGGTCTGGGATGTTTGATCCTCTCTACACTTTGAGCTCTGAACATCCAGAGAACTGAGGGCACATTTAAGGCAGCCTAGAAAGGTTGGACTTGGAGAACTAAAGTGTTTCCAGTAACACTCTTAGTGTTCGACTGAAGTTGATCAGACTGTCATAGAGAGACTGTGGGCATCAAAGTCAGACTCGGCTTATTATTTTAATGTGTTTCAGTTAGTTTGGTTCAATCAGCAGAACTACTCTGCTAGATTTAGGTTAGTTTAATAAAGTTTGGGGTTAAAGTCAACTCTTTCACAGGTGAAACCCTGACTTAGTACAGTTTTTTCTTTAGTATAAACCATAAAGACAAATTTCATACATATCAAACATACTTAACCCTCATCAGTAACTGACTCATCTCATACTTTACACACCCACTCTGTGTCGCTCATCAGTGGATTCACCGTTTCTCAGGTTTCAGTTAAAGGTTTAACGTTTCTACATTCTTTGTTCATGAGTCACAGAGAGTCACATGATGTCACAAAAGCCTGATTGGCCAGTTTGAGTGGTGTTCTCAAACATTAATTAGTAATTAAAAATCAGTGACCCGAATAAAATATGGAATATGTAAAGGAATGGAGACACATCAGTCTGTATGGACCTCCTGCTCTCATCACTGCACAGTTTTGCTGTTGACTGTGTTTTTTTTTATTGTTTGCTGTCTTATGTTTAGGATTCAAAAATGTTCTCTGCCCTCAGTTTATCAAAACCTGTCTGTTGTTAAAGTGATTTTTTTGTGTGTGTATACCAAAGTGTTTTTTTTAATACAGTCTTATGTACAGTTATTACCAAACTGTAATATAATGTCAAGTTAACTAGAGAAAATGAGTGTGACTGGAAGTATGTGAGCTCATATTTTGAATAGAAGAAGAGAGAGCTGTGCCAACTGGAGCTCAAACAGAAACATTAGGAGACATTAAACACTATGAAGAGAAGTAAAGCAGTGCTGCTGCGACAGGCCATTAATTAACTCTTAACTAACTTAAGAGAATTATTCAGTTAAGTGCTTGCTCGCAGAGGGTCGTTTACTTAATGTTTGTCACTGTGTGCCGACTAAATGCAACACTCAGCTTGCTGGTTGCCCAAGATTTTTGTTTTGTCAATTAACAGTTGGTTGAGTCAATTAAAAAAAACTGTGCAACTTGTTAATCAACATTTTTTTTTCAATGCTTCTTCTGCAAGGAAACTTTGACATGCCAGTCGGAGAAGTCAGCAGACAACCTGCACTACCTGTTGAGCCACAGGTGGAGTCATCAGAATCATTTAAATAAGGCAGATCATTGGAATGAATGAACGTGATTTATTGAGGATGTTTTGCAGAGAGACTCCGATTGCCTGCCACAGCTGAACAGAACCCCAGCTGCGAGAAGGACTAGAGCAAGACCACCAAGACAGAAGTGATCTTACCACAGTAAAGAACACAGGCAAGGAATGAATAGAAAGCATAAGCATAGAGAAGGGTGAGAAACTGGGAAAGGTCTGGAAGGATCCCAAGCAGAGCTAGAGGTGAGCCTGCTGGCCTGAGGAACCTGAATCGTCAGCATGAGTGACAGGCCACGTTTATTCAATCTGAAGGGAAACAGGGAGACAGTGAAAGTGCAGAGGGATGCAAAGGCCAGTAGAAAATCAGAGGTAGAGCATGGGTTAGGGTCAAGGTTGCAGACGGCCACCAGAGAGCAAAGAGCCAGGAAGAATTAAAGATGTGGAAACGAGATAAGAGCCGCACTGGCGAGTGAACAGTTTTGTGGAAATTTTAAAATGAACTGACATATTGCAATATCTTGTCAAACACCAAGGTTATCTCTAAAAATGGGTGCTGCCCTGACCTCTTATAAACACAGACAATGACATTCCACAACTCTTACAACCCCCTTCTCAAGGAGGAGGGCCTATGCATTAAGTTCATGTGCACATGTTTATAAACGAGTACACGCGCGTGTACCCTCCTCCAGAACTGATACCTCTGCTTGTTCACGTACCCCCCACCTGCCTCCTGCTAGAGGGGTGTGTTTTAATTAGGTTTATCTGTTTTATAAAGAGGTATTTCAGATTTCAGAGTAGATTTATACAGAAGGAGATTACTTTTATAGATAAAGGATCCAGTTATTAAATGTTGTTTTATCCTAAATCTGTGGAGAAATCTTATAGAATGACCTACGTGTTTTTAGACACTGATCTGAAAAGGTAAAGTCGTTGGATTTGTTTTTAACTTGGTAAAATGAAGTAAAAACCCTCATAAGAGTATTACTATTTCTAATTCTTTGGAGTGAGAGACCTAAATGTTTTTCTTCCCGTTTAGATTTGCAACATATAAAACACAGTGCAACTTTTTTTAACAGCAGTAATTTTTTCCTTAAGAATCCTTCGTGGTTGTTTATTTCACCTGTTTTGCTTTGCAGGCTTTTACTGCTTTCCTGTCGGGGAAAAGACAGCTCAAACCTGCTCATCAAGAACATTTATTTTGTGTGTTCATATGTACCCTCAACTACCCCACCCAGCTGTCACGTTTGCTCGTTCGTGTAAACTGAGTATTTTAGAGGTCTAAATTTCAAAATGTTTGGAGAAAAAAAAACAATAACGTACTGACCTCGATCTTTAAACGTAGATGTGTGATATATTATTTAATTCTGCTTATCAACAGCAGTGTGTATTTTGGTTTTCAGTGCAAATTTATACAACAGGAATTACTTTTACAGATGTTTTACAGATCAAATTATTTAATGCTGCTTGTTTAGGCACTGATCTGAAAGGTAAATGTTTGTGTTAGAAGCAGCTTTGTAGGATTTGTTTTTGACTTGGTGACCTTTTTTCTTAAATCAGCATTTTTACAGGTTTTAAATGTGTTGTCCATCTTTCTTTCTGGGAAAGTGCAAACTAACTTGTGAAATGAGAGCATGCACAAGTATTCAGTTTTCCCTATGAACAGTATGGCTGGTGCAAGTTTTGGTTTTGTTTATTTGTGAGACTGAGTGTGGTTGTGGACAATTCCAACTGTACTGTTTGATTTGAGTTTTGTGTTGGAGCCCTTTCTACAAATTCTCTGGGAGTCGTGAAGACCCAACTAGTGCTTACAAGTTTTGCCGTGCCCCTGGGATCAGTCACTGAGAAGCAAAGGTGCACTCAGAAACAGCTTTAATGCTGACTCAAAAAGCAACAAAACTGAAAATTCAAAATAAACTTACGTAGCCCACCAGAACACACAGCATAGGATGACGGTAGATCAACACACAGACAGAGGAAATCACAGGGCTTAAATACACAGAGGGAGCGATCAGTGAATGAGAGACAGGAGGGAAACACAGCTGGGACAAATCAGGCAGAACTCTAACAAAGAAACCAAAAGACCAGATACAATAAATAATGGCAAAATCAAAGTTCAATAATAATGAAAACTCAAAACTCTGGGGTCGATGACCCAGGTCTCCCAACAGTGCAGGCCTTTTAACTGTATGTTAATTAGTACATCACTGGTGTCCAACTCCAGGCCTTGAGGGCCGGTGTACTCCAGGTTTTAGATGTGTCCTTGATCCAACACAGCTGATTTAAATGCTTAAATTACCTCCTCAACATGTCTTGCAGTTCTGCAGAGGCTGGTAATGAACTAATCATTTGATTCAGGTGTGTTGACCCAGGGTGAGATCTAAAACCTGCAGGACACCGGCCCTCGAGGCCTGGAGTTGGCCAAGCCTGTAGTACATGAAGTATACCCCTACCTCTAAAAATCCACATATTATGGATATGTGGATCTATTGATTTGTTTTTAATATGGCACCTTCCTTTCATGAACTGCAGATGATGAAATCCTCTTTATTTGAGAAAGTGTCATTAAACTATTGTTGTTGAGTTCCCTATTTTCTTCTTTACTATTTGAACAAGAAAAGTATTGTAGATTTAAAGACACATCTTAATTGAAGTAAATTTGTAATGAATTTTATGTGACTGTTCATGTACTTTTATGTTCACCAACAGCTCAGGAAGTCCTGAGTTTGTACTGACTTTAAGGTTTATTACGTGGGAAATGATCTCCCTCTGCGAGCATGCACACACACAAACACACACAGAAAGAGAGAGAGAGATATCGAGAGAGAGAGAGATCATTAACACAAAGCGTTGCAACAGCTATTGCATTTTCACTCTTTGCCGGATTTAATACCATCACTCTCGACAAAATTACTTCTTATCCACCTTCATGTATTTTCAAACAACATATTGTAATTGTGTAATTTACGAATGCATTTCCAGTCAGCCTTTTTACAGAAAGTATAGCTCATACATTGGAATAAATGTTTTACTCTTGATACTTTATAGAAATGAAACTGAAAAGATTTTGAGTTCATGCACATTGTGAAACAAGAATCTAAATCCTTGTGTCACAATGATTTCTATAAAACATGTTGTTTATGGGGGTAATGTGACAATTCTATTGTGGTCCCTGTTAATGATCAATGGTAATTGAAGAGGAAGCTTGAAGGCCTTTTTTAATGACAAGTGACACCACAGACATCGAGGGAACATGTTTTTTCTTCATAAAGATTGTGATGTGAAGCATCGTTAAAGTGTCACTTCAGTAATGATGCTGAGAGAAAGTGTTGACTCATGTTTTTATAGATGACTTAGAACACTAAACTTTAATATCAGGTTTTGTTATGTTTAAAGAATATAACAACTGGTAAGATGATGACTTTTACTTCTCACAGCCCATGTTATGTTGGAGTATCCATTATCATGTATGCTACTTTGCGCTGTGGACTGTAAAATGTTTCATTGTATTCATGAAATAAACCAGACTTGCAGTGTCTGTATCTTTTACTGTTTTTCTGCTTTTGTTCGCTCCAAGTTTGACAAAACCCACAGATATCCAGAGTTAACTCACTAACAATGTGGAGCAGTCTCAGGGTATTTAGCTGCTTTTTCCCTGAACACGGTCAGTTGACTGAGAGAAATGCCTGTAGTCCTCACTTTGGTCATTGTGAACGTTGAAGGAGATTTGTTATATAGACACCTAATACTAGTATTTCCTTCACTTACATCCAACACTACTATGTTTTATTTAAATCTTGCTTCCTTTTAAAGTTTGCAGTGAAATTTTGTTAAACCATTGCTCAACTTATGTCTGCATGAGAGCAGATAATTCTGATGAAAAGGGAACTGACCCTGTAACTAATTGAAAGCAGGTCACAGCTGAGTTGAGGGCTAATCCCACTGCACATGTATGAGATGTCATAAGGGACATTATTACTGAACTACTCTCCCACACACTACTGAAACACTCTCTCACACACACACACACACACACACACACACACACACACACACACACACACACACACACACACAGACACACACACACACTTCTGAAACGCTCTCACTACTGAAATGCACGGTATGTATATATAGCTAATATTTCAAAACTCTTCAAAACTGGATTGAGAAGTAAAAATAAAATAGAGAAAAAAGCCAGCATCCAGAAGACTCATGTCTCTAAGCCAGTCGGCACTCGTACCGTAATATGTGTATTATTGAGATTTCTTGTCGGGAAACAACTTCCTGTTCAGCTGAAATGCCTTGGTTTTCAGTAGTGTGTGTCAGAACATTTCGTAGTGTATGTGAGAGATGACATTTCAGTGCTGTGTGTGAAAGTGTTTCAGTGGAGTGTGTGTGAATATTTCAGTAATAATGTCTCTTACAGCACCTCATAATATTCCAACACATTTGAAAGAATAATTTGAAGAGACTATAAAGGAGGCAGAGAAGTTTTATGGTTCAGTCCTTGCTGCAAGTAAAACCTCTTAAAACCAGCTATTCTTAGAGTCTGTGGTCATTTACTTGAGCGTTACCCTAAAATGTAAAATCCATTACTCCCACCAGTTGGTTTATTACACATTAACCAGAAGTGCAAGTCACTGTTTACTGACACATTGTAGATAAATTTGTCGCTAACAGCCTCATAATCTTTAGATTTTTGAAGTTTTGTGTTTAATGGTTTAGGCTTTCACACCTTACCCTTTTCTTTCCACCACCACAGATTCCCAAAGTACGGCTCAATAAACAAACAAAACAGTGTGAAGATTCCAAAGTCAGAGCAGAAAGAGAAAGTTGAAAGATTAATGATTGCATTTTTATGATCCATATTAAACTATGCCCACTTTTTCTTCTGTGTGTGTGTTTGTGCGTGTCTGTGTGTGTACACCTTAGAAATCAAATTATACATTAGCCATACTTACAAAAAAAACCCTAAAATTTTGAATTTCATTTAAAACTGAGATTCCAAGTTGTAAGCAGAAATCGTATAGCCTCCTCCATAATACTTCAAAGACCAAAGAACTCATAATAGAAGGAAAAACACAGAGAGGGTGGCAGACTTTTGCTTCCTGGAAGCCAACATGGAGGTGAACCTTTTCTGGAGTGCGAACACCTCCGATCTGCTGAAACAGGCCCAACAGAGACTGTACTTAATGAGAATTCTCAGGAGGAATAACATCACATAGAGACTGCTGGTGTCCTTCTACAGAGCCACCATTGAGAGTGAACTAACCTATTGCATATGCATCTTATTAACTAGCTGCACAGTGACTCAAAGGAAAGCACTCCAAGGGATCATTAACACTGCCCAAAAGATCACTGGCTGCCCTCTTCCCACGCTGGAAGATCTACACAATACCCGCTGTCTTAAAAAAGCTGAGAATATTATAAAAGATACCTCACACTCTGGCCTCTCCCTGTTTGAACGGCTTATATTTCTAACATTTTGTGATGTAAAAGTGAACCACGCAGCTTTTTTATTTTCTGTGTAATGGAATGACTTAAGACACGAGTTATTTAAACAATTATAAACGACAGTGTGATGGCCATAGTACTTTATGTGGGACAAATATGTTAAGGATAATGTTTCTCAATGTAAAACTGCAAAGAACTTTTGGATAGGATACAACAGCTTGTAAACAGTTACCTCAGAACCTGCTGAACCTCCTCAGATCCTGTACTGTCAGATTTATGTATGTGAGGTCCTTGTAGAACTGTCCACAGAACTCCCAAAACACATAAATTCACCCTTGCCAATAATCAACTGTTCAATTTGGTTGATATTCAAGTAGACAAAAATTACAAGTTTTGTTTTTGTTCCTCTGCAGATTAAAGAAAAAAATGTTTCAGTAGTTTTTAACTGCTCTCAAAAGTCATTTTATGGCTTTAATATTTCCAGCTCATAAGGAGACTTACTGCATTTCAAATGCGCGTCCAAAGCCTTTAAACATCCACTTTGTCTGTAATGACAGTATCAAACTACAGAGCTTTTTTTTTTTTTTAACTAAAATTCCACTTTTCTGATGAAAAATTGGCTGAGTTTTTTTTTCTCTGTAACAACCCCCATAACTTTTTTATATTTATGCTTTTGGTTTGAGGGTATCTAATACACATGTTGTCACTGTGTTTTGTACTACCAGCTGTGAGGTCTCTGCTTTTACTTTGAGCAGTCTGTTTGTCTGTTTTTATTTTGTCTCGTGAGTGTGTATTTTTCAAAGGAGATCTACATCAGTTTGATTTTGTTACCACAAACTTTATGTGAAGTTCACAACAGAGGTAAAGAGATTTAAACACACCAGTTTAAGGAGGCAGGGGTTGGACCAGCTGCACAGGACAGGTGAAGAAGAGAGTGTCGGGGGAGATGTCCATCAGAGTTCAGCACATTTCAGTTTGAATAATTTAAAAGCTTTTAAACTACTGTGGTGGCAGATTTCTTTTCTCATGTATTAATCACATATTTTAATCATATCACACTAGTAATAGTAATGTCACTTTCTCACTTAGTTGTATACATGTGCACTACAGATGGGCCTTATGCTCTACACACACAGTGAGGCCATTGTAATGGGAGGCGTTAAACAGATAGTGAGACTCATTCTGCCTATCAAGGATGTAAATCCTTAGGTGACAGCCAAGCAGAAAACAAGGTCATAATTCTCTCTGTAAGGGGGAGGTTTTAAGGATGGGGCTGAAGGTATAGCTCCCCCGTGAGATGGGCCAACATGTAAGAGTTGTGGAATGTTTATTTAAGAGTTCAGGGTGGTGTCCATCCTCAGAAAACTGTTTGGTGTTTGATCTGAACATTTTCCCCACTGCAGTGTTTTTTCTTTTTCTTTTCCTTTTAAGAAACCTCAGTTTAAAAGACACACTCACCTGGTAGTTGCAGTTTTATTTAAGATTTTCCACAACATTACACAGGGTTTATTTTCTCATCTGATATAGTTATTATATTGACCATGATGTGATGGAAGCAGGAATATAAAGAACAATAGTAAACATGTTTCTAATTAAACTGTTCCAGGGAACCTGAAGTCCCATTCAACCTTAAATCATCCTTTAATATGTTCACTGTTACAAACATGAAGAAACACAGAAAAGATCATCAGACATTAATCTTATCAGTTTTCAGCCTTCATTCATATTGAAATGTTGAAATCTTTCCTGCTAGACCAAAGTGCAGCGTTTGATACCATTGACCATAATATTTTATCACAGCTATTATTAAAATGGGGAGTCACACACTGAGGTTAATTATGAAGCTCTGCAGGGTTTCATGGTAGGACCAGTTCTGTTTACATTATACATGCTTTAGAAGGCATGAAATACATTTGCACTGCTATGCAGCTGACACCCACTTTCATTGGTTAAACTGCAGGGATGTCTTAGATACATAATGAGCTTTAATTTTCTGCTTCTAAATTCAGATAAAAGTGAGGTTATTGTACCAGAACATAAAAAGGGGTTAAGATGGATGGATTTCAGATACACTGTATGCCTGATCAGGAACGTCAGCACACACTTCATCCCAGTGATGATCTGTTAGCCGTTGTGTTGTTTCACTCACTGATTTTCTCCAATATTTTCTGTTCCTGACACTAAATCTGAGCACAGCTCACAGCTGAGTGTGTTCCAGTAAAGTGTATGCAGCCAAACATGATGGCACACTGCCACAGATCACTTCTAAGGAAAGAGGAAGCTGAATGCCCTCCTCTTTCCTCAGAAGTGATCTGTGGTCGGCCAGACTTCATTCCACAGATGTTCTTTAACACATTGTTAAGCTGAACTCTGAGCTGACATATTTTGTGGGTTTTTTTATTGCAACATTGGGTAATAAAAATTAAGTATATTTGCATGAGCTTGTTCCAGGCTCATCACTCAGAACATCACTGAGCTACAGCATTATGTTTAGGTCAAAATAAAATTATTATTTCTTATTATATTGTTCTCCTGCAAACAAATACCAAGAGACTTTAGATTGTTTTTGAATACATTAATCGCAGTATGTTCATGATACAGTCAGATATATAATTAAAGTGTGACTGGTGAATGTCTGAAATCTGCATAATTTAAGAGAGAATGAATCCTGTTCAAACAGCATAAACAAAGAATGTTTTTACATGTCTGTCACAGACTAAAGAGGATTTGAAGAAAACAATAAAAAATTCAATTCAATTCAATTTTATTTATATAGCGCCAAATCACAACAAAAGTTGCCTCAAGGCGCTTTATATTGTACAGTAGATCGCACAATAATAGATATAGAGAGAAACCCAACAATCATATGACCCCCTATGAGCAAGCACTTTGGCGACAGTGGGAAGGAAAAACTTCCTTTTAACAGGAAGAAACCTCCGGCAGAACCAGGCTCAGGGAGGGGCGGGGCCATCTGCTGCGACCGGTTGGGGTGAAAGAAGGAAAACAGGATAAAGACATGCTGTGGAAGAGAGACAGAGATTAATAACAGATGTGATTCGATGCAGAGAGGTCTATTAACACATACTGAGTGAGAAAGGTGACTGGAAAGGAAAAACTCAATGCATCATGGGAATCCACGGCAGTCTACGTCTATTGCAGCATAACTAAGGGAGGATTCAGGGTCACCTGATCCAGCCCTAACTATATGCTTTAGCAAAAAGGAAAGTTTTAAGCCTAATCTTGAAAGTAGAGATAGTGTCTGTCTCCTGAATCCAAACTGGAAGCTGGTTCCACAGAAGAGGGGCCTGAAAACTGAAGGCTCTGCCTCCCATTCTACTTTTAAATACTCTAGGAACAACAAGTAGGCCTGCAGAGCGAGAGCGAAGTTTTCTAATAGGGTGATATGATACTACAAGGTCATTAAGATAAGATGGGGCCTGATTATTTAAGACCTTGTATGTGAGGAGCAGGATTTTGAATTCAATTCTGGATTTAACAGGAAGCCAATGAAGGGAAGCCAAAACAGGAGAAATATGCTCTCTCTTTCTAGTCCCTGTCAGGACTCTTGCTGCAGCATTTTGGATCAGCTGAAGGCTTTTCAGGAGTTTTTAGGACATCCTGATAATAAAGAATTACAGTAGTCCAGCCTGGAAGTAATAAATGCATGAACTAGTTTTTCAGCGTCACTCTGAGTCAGGATATTTCTAATTTTAGAGATGTTGCGCAAATGGAAGAAAGCAGTCTTACATATTTGTTTAATATGTGCATTGAAGGACATGTCCTGGTCAAAAATGACTCCAAGGTTCTTCACAGCGTTACTGGAGGCCAAGGTAATGCCATCCAGAGTAAGAATCTGCTTAGATACGATGTTTCTAAGATTTTCAGGGCCGAGTACAATAACCTCAGTTTTATCTGAATTAAGAAGCAGAAAGTTAGCGGCCATTCAGGTCTTTATGTCTTTAAGACATTCCTGCAGTTTAACTAATTGGTGTGTGTTACCTGGCTTCATGGATAGATAGAGCTGGGTGTCATCAGCATAGCAGTGCAAATGTATTCTATGTCTTCTAATGATGCTGCCTAAGGGAAGCATGTATAATGTAAACAGAATTGGTCCTAGCACCGAACCCTGTGGAACACCATAATTGACCTCAGTGTGTGAAGAGGACTCTCCATTTACATGTACAAATTGGAGTCTGTTAGATAGATATGATACAAACCACTGCAGTGCAGTACCTGTAATACCTACAGCATGTTCTAATCACTATTATGGTCGACAGTATCCAGTGTTGGGAAGGTTACTTTTAAAATGTATTCCATTACAGAATACTGAATACATGCCCCAAAATGTATTCTGTAACGTATTCCGTTACGTTACTCAATGAGAGTAACGTATTCTGAATACTTTGGATTACTTAATATACAGGGAGTGCAGAATTATTAGGCAAATGAGTATTTTGTCCACATCATCCTCTTCATGCATGTTGTCTTACTCCAAGCTGTATAGGCTCGAAAGCCTACTACCAATTAAGCATATTAGGTGATGTGCATCTCTGTAATGAGAAGGGGTGTGGTCTAATGACATCAACACCCTATATCAGGTGTGCATAATTATTAGGCAACTTCCTTTCCTTTGGCAAAATGGGTCAAAAGAAGGACTTGACAGGCTCAGAAAAGTCAAAAATAGTGAGATATCTTGCAGAGGGATGCAGCAGTCTTAAAATTGCAAAGCTTCTGAAGCATGATCATTGAACAATCAAGCGTTTCAATCAAAATAGTCAACAGGGTCGCAAGAAGCGTGTGGAAAAACCAAGGCGCAAAATAACTGCCCATGAACTGAGAAAAGTCAAGCGTGCAGCTGCCAAGATGCCACTTGCCACCAGTTTGGCCATATTTCAGAGCTGCAACATCACTGGAGTGCCCAAAAGCACAAGGTGTGCAATACTCAGAGACATGGCCAAGGTAAGAAAGGCTGAAAGACGACCACCACTGACCAAGACACACAAGCTGAAATGTCAAGACTGGGCCAAGAAATATCTCAAGACTGATTTTTCTAAGGTTTTATGGACTGATGAAATGAGAGTGAGTCTTGATGGGCCAGATGGATGGGCCCGTGGCTGGATTGGTAAAGGGCAGAGAGCTCCAGTCCGACTCAGACGCCAGCAAGGTGGAGGTGGAGTACTGGTTTGGGCTGGTATCATCAAAGATGAGCTTGTGGGGCCTTTTCGGGTTGAGGATGGAGTCAAGCTCAACTCCCAGTCCTACTGCCAGTTTCTGGAAGACACCTTCTTCAAGCAGTGGTACAGGAAGAAGTCTGCATCCTTCAAGAAAAACATGATTTTCATGCAGGACAATGCTCCATCACACGCGTCCAAGTACTCCACAGCGTGGCTGGCAAGAAAGGGTATAAAAGAAGAAAAACTAATGACATGGCCTCCTTGTTCACCTGATCTGAACCCCATTCAGAACCTGTGGTCCATCATGAAATGTGAGATTTACAAGGAGGGAAAACAGTACACCTCTCTGAACAGTGTCTGGGAGGCTGTGGTTGCTGCTGCACGCAATGTTGATGGTGAACAGATCAAAACACTGACAGAATCCATGGATGGCAGGCTTTTGAGTGTCCTTGCAAAGAAAGGTGGCTATATTGGTCGCTGATTTGTTTTTTTGTTTTTGAATGTCAGAAATGTATATTTGTGAATGTGGAGATGTTATATTGGTTTCACTGGTAAAAATAAATAATTGAAATGGGTATAGATTTGTTTTTTGTTAAGTTGCCTAATAATTATGCACAGTAATAGTCACCTGCACACACAGATATCCCCCTAAAATAGCTAAAACTAAAAACAAACTAAAAACTACTTCCAAAAACATTCAGCTTTGATATTAATGAGTTTTTTGGGTTCATTGAGAACATGGTTGTTGTTCAATAATAAAATTATTCCTCAAAAATACAACTTGCCTAATAATTCTGCACTCCGTGTATTATTGTGCTGTTTACAACTACCTGAATGTACTATTGCTGTGATTTATTACTATTACTGAAGGTCCGCGGCTCCGAACCGTAGTAAAGGGACCTCTGGCTAATATGGTGGGTTCCGTGTCGGGCTGGTAGCCGAACACTAGCTTTACTTTGTTGTCTGGGTCACTTTGCTTGCCAGAGACAGAGAGAGGCGTTGAAAGGCTGCTCCAACGGAACTTATTGTTTCAGAGGAAAACACGAACACAGTGTACAGTTGAGTCTTAATAGCTTACTTACAAATGGGCTCGTCAGGCACTCTTCTTGGCTGCTGTGGTTATTATTATATTTACATGCTTTCAGCTCCCGTTTTTGCTCCGTGACAGCTTGGACTTTTCCTTTCTCTCCCTCCCTCGCTCACAGACACATAACGGGTATGGTAGTCCATTCTGCCTGCAGCACGGACTACACTGCCCATGATGCTACATTCATTAGAGCTATGCCTGTAGCATTCTGTCTATTAGCTTAGCACAACAACAACAACAAAAAGGCGCTGTCTCACCCAGGAAACACGCAGAGAGAGAGCGTCACCTTGTAACCATGGCAACCGTAACGCTGCCGCCTGGAACAACAGAACATAGCTGTCAAACAAAACCCAAACAGTCCTGACCCGCCACAATATGAAACAGGAAAGTACCGCCGTGTAATCCATTTATTTCAACAAAGTAACTGTATTCTGAATACCACCTTTTTAAACGGTAACTGTAACGGAATACAGTTACTCATATTTTGTATTCTAAATACGTAACGGCGGTACATGTATTCCGTTACTCCCCAACACTGACAGTATCGAACGCAGCACTGAGGTCTAACAGGACAAGCACAGAGATGACTCCACTGTCAGAGGCCATAAGAAGATCATTTGTAACCTTCACTAAAGTTACAAAAAAAGAAACGTTATTTGTTTTATTTGTATATGACCACCAAAAGGAATGTAAAAACACCTTTTCTGTGAATCAGAGGGCTTTTTTTCTTTTACTAGCCCTCCAGCCTTATGCCGGGCTCACACTGTGCGATTTTTGGCCCATTTTGAGCCAATTTTTGAGTCGTGCGACCGTTTTGGTGATCGGCCCGAGTTTGTCCTTCATCGTGCATCGTGCATCGTGTAGTATACGTGGGGTAACGAGAAGCGATTAACACCTCACGACCAGCTCCCGATCATCAATCGCTTGGTCGGGAGGATTTCAAACCTGTTTGAAATCCTCCCGACCAAACGATTGATGATAACGTCGTGAGGGTGTCACCGCAGCTTCTCACACTGCGCACGCGCAAACACAAATGTCAGTGAAAAAGACGGCGCAGCATGGCAGTGCAGCGTGTGATCTGGACACAAGCGATGGAGGCACAACTTGTAGAACTATGGCAAGCTCACCCGAGCCTTCTCGATGTGGCCTCACAAAATTATCACGACCACAACAACCGTGAAAATAGTTGGATCTACACTGCTGCTCAATCACAGCTGCCTGATCAATGTTTTTCATACAGTTGATGGTGGTGGTGTGCGTGTCTGTGTGAGTGAAAGACAGAGAGGGAGAGCGAGCGACAGAATTTCTGTTATAACCTTAATTTTATGAACGCACAGTTTGAGCACTCAGGTCGCATCAGAGCATCGGGCCGTATAGTGTGAGACCCTGCATCGTGACCTATGAACTTCTAACCCCTGCGAGTCAATCGTACAGTTTGAGCAGGAGCTGAATCGCGCGACTGAAAAAATCGCACAGTGTGAGCCTGGCATTAAGTGATACCAAGTTTAGAATTTGCAGCCAAACACCATTGCAGAAAGCCACAAATCAATTCTAAGGAATGAGGAGGCATTCAGTTTCCTCATAGTTTCAAACCTGCGGGTCTACTTTATGTCACTATGAAGCAGAATCATCCTTATATGTGAACCTTCAAATGACTGAACATAACACACACTGAACGTCCTCCTCTTTCCTCAGAAGTGATCTGTGGCCGGCCGGACTTCATTCCACAGATGTGCTTTAACAAAGTGTGAAGCTGAACTCTGAGCTGTGACAGTGTGAGCAGTGTGAGAGTGTCAGTAGATGATCAGCAGAGGAAAGTGAGAGCTGCTGTGAGCTGATGTCCTGAAGGGCTTTTAAAGAGTCTCTGAGTTTGACAGGAACATGAAGATGTTTGTGGTGTTTGTGATCCTCCTGCACGGTAAGTACACCTTCCTCTCTCTGCTCTCATCATCATCTCTCTCTCTTTAATGTGTTGAAGTGCAGCAGGAGGAGATTTCCATCAAACACTGGATTCTGATTCAGATCAAACTAACAATCCAAAGCAGCAACTTTCAAATCACTGGATTCTTCTTGGTGGCTTTCAGATGAGCTCATGTCAAGCTCTTTATCGGGCTGATTAAATCCAGAATTCTATTTCAATTCAGTTTTATTTTTATAGCACTAAATGAAAACAACAGTCACCTCAAAACACTTTATAGTGTAAGGCAGGCCCTACAATAATGCATACAGCGAAAACCCAACAATCATTTCACTCATAAGAGTCGTATAGTCCAGAGGTGGGGAATTTCAGGCCACAAGGGCCGGTGTGCAGCAGGTTTTGGATATCACCCTGCGTCAACACACCTGAATCAAAAAATTAGTTAATTACCAGGCCTCTGGAGAACTTGAAGACATGTTGAGGAGGGAGTGTTGGGGAGTAACAGAATACATGTACCGCCGTTACGTATTTAAAATACAAAATATGAGTAACTGTATTCCATTACAGTTACCGTTTAAAAAGGTGGTATTCAGAATACAGTTACTTTGTTGAAATAAAGGGATTACACGGCGGTACTTTCCTGTATCATATGTTAGGCTGTGCCCTCTCTATATTTGGTAAGTCCATGCCGGTGGAAACCCAAACAAAACACGCATTAATAGGCTCTAATCCCTGTATCATTTCACGTCTCATAATGACATGAAGAAATATTTTTAAAAATTATTTAATATGAAGGCAATAGGCAGAGTGTTACAGGCATAGCACTAAAGAATGTAGCATCATGGGCAGTGTAGTCCGTGCTGCAGGGAGAATGGACTGCCATACACGTTATGTGTCTGTGAGCGAGGGAGGGAGAGAAAGGAAAAGTCCGAGCTGTCACGGAGCAAAAACGGGAGCTGGAAGCATGTAAATATAATAATAACCACAGGAGCCAAGAAGAGTGCCTGACGAGCCCATTTGTACGTAAGCTATTAAGACTCAACTGTACACTGTGTTCGTGTTTTCCTCTGAAACAATAATTTCAGTTGGAGCAGCCTTTCAACGCCTCTCTCTGTCTCTGGCAAGCAAAGTTGACCCAGACAACAAAGTAAAGCTAGTTTTCGGCTACGAGCCCGACACGGAACCCACCAGAATAGAATAGAATAGAATTCAACTTTATTGTCATTGCACATGTCACAGGTACAGGGCAACGAAATGCAGTTTGCATCCATCCAGAAGTGCTTTAGCCGCGATATAGATATATTACAATATATATTAGCAATAGTATAGATGTGTAAGTATATTACAGAAATGGGTCTATTATGGTATGTTATAATGTACACGGTGTGAAGTATGTTATGAATATTCTATAACTATAAGTATGTACAGGCTGTAGTGAGTACAAGCTATGTACAGGCTATGAACAGGATATAAATATGAAATAAAAACTATACAGAAATCTGAGATATACAGTTATACAGAAATGTGAACTATGCAAGTTATAAACAGTTGTAGGATTGAAAAATTATCATATGTACAGAATGATATTCACACAGAACTATACAGTAGTGCAGTTAGCGCCTGTAGCGCCTCCCAGAGGGCAGGAGGGTGAAGAGTCCATGTGATGGGTGACTGGGGTCTCTGATGATTTTCCCAGCCCTTTTCAGACACCGCTTCCTGTAGATGTCCTTTATGGCAGGAAGTGGTGCTCCGGCGATGCGCTGGGCAGTTTTCACGACCCTCTGCAACGCCTTCCGGTCCGAGGCAGAGCAGTTCCCGTACCAGACTGTTATACAGTTGGTCAGGATGCTCTCGATGGTGCAGCGATAGAAGTTCACCAGGATGTCTGAGGACAGGTGGTTCTTCCTCAGAGTCCTCAAGAAGAAGAGGCGCTGGTGAGCCTTCTTGACCAGCTTGGAGCAGTTGGTTGTCCAGGTGAGATCCTCGGAGATGTGGACTCCCAGGAACTTGAAGCTGCTCACACGCTCCACAGCCGTCCCCTTAATGTGGATGGGTGGATGTGGGTCAGCATTCCTCCTGTAGTCCACGATGAGCTCCTTGGTCTTCTCGGTGTTAAGCAGCAGGTTGTTTGTGTCACACCACTCAGCCAGATGATCCACCTCCTCCCTGTAGGCGGTCTCATCGTTGTCGCTGATGAGGCCAATCACCGTGGTGTCATCTGCAAACTTAATGATGGTGTTAGAACCATCAGCAGGTCTGCAGTCGTGGGTGAAGAGGGAGTAGAGGAAAGGGCTCATCACACAGCCTTGTGGTACCCCGGTGTTCATTGTGATTGTTGATGAGCAGCGGTTATCCAGTCGGACATGTTGAGGGCGGTTGGTTAGGAAGTCCAGTAACCATTTGCAGATGAGGGAACTGATGCCCAGGTCTGTCAGTTTCCTGATGAGTTGTGAGGGGTGGATTGTGTTGAATGCTGAACTGAAGTCTATAAACAGCATTCTGGCGTAGGTGTTGTTGTTGTCCAGGTGTGAGAGGACAGAGTGCAGTGCGATGGAGACTGCATCCTCTGTGCTCCTGTTCTGGCGGTATGCAAATTGGTGGGGGTCCAGGGTGGGGGGGAGACAGGATTTGAAGTGTGCTAAGACCAGCTGCTCTAAGCACTTAGTGATGATGGGGGTGAGTGCTACTGGGCGGTAGTCATTGAGGCTAGATGGGTTGGAGTTTTTGGGTATCGGGACGATGGAGGTGGTTTTGAAGCAGGCTGGTACCACAGCGTGGGCCAAGGACAGGTTGAATATGTCTGTCAGCACTCCTGCAAGCTCCCCAGAACACGCTCTGAGAACACGCCCAGGGATGCCATCAGGACCTGCAGCCTTGTGGACATTGATCCTGCTCAGCACCGCTCCTACATCGGTGGGGGAGAGAGTCAGAGGTTGGTGGCCTGGCGTCATGTCTGTTTTGGTTGTGGTCGTGGGGTTCCCTCGCTCAAAACGAGCATAAAAGTTGTTGAGCTCGTTGAGGAAGGAGACATCAGAGGATGCGGGGGAGGGTTTGATGGTCCTGTAGTCTGTAATGGTCTGGAGTCCCTGCCACATGCGTCGGGGGTTGGAGTTGGAGAAGTGTTCTTCTACCTTCTTTTTGTAGTGGTGTTTGGCTTTTTTGATGCCCTTCTTTAGATTAGCCCTGGCTGTACTGTAGGCGTGTGCATCTCCTGACCTAAAAGCAGTGTTGCGGGCCTTCAGGAGGAGACGAACATCCCGGTTCATCCAAGGCTTCTGGTTGGGGTACATAGTGATCCGTTTCTGGGTGGTGACACTGTCTGTAGTTTCGGAGATGTAATCCAGTACAGATGAGGCGTACTGGTCCAGGTCTGTGTTGGTGAACATATTCCAGTCTGTGTTTTTAAATCTGTCCTGGAGCACTGCGTCTGTCCCCTCTGGCCACACTTTAATTGTCCTCACAGTAGGTTTCACACGTTGGATGAGTGGTGAATACCTAGGTGTGAGGAACAGGGAGAGATGGTCCGATTGTCCAATGTGGGGGAGGGGTGTTGCTTTGTAGGCTCCAGCCAAGTTGGAATAAACATGGTCTAAAGTCTTGTCTCCTCTGGTGTGGCAGGAGACATGTTGGTGGAATCTGGGGAGGACTGTCTTTAAGTTGGTGTGGTTGAAGTCGCCAGCAACAATAAAAGCAGCCTCGGGGTGTTTATCCTGGTGTTTGTTAATGGCTGCAGAAAGTTCTTTCATGGCCAACCTAGCATTAGCGTCGGGGGGGATATATACTGCAGTGAGTATGATCGAAGTGAGTTCTCTGGGGAGATAATAAGGTCTGCATTTAACCATTAAAAACTCCGCATTAGGTGAGCAGTGACTCTCAGTAGTAGTGGAGTTCATGCACCAAGCATTGTTAATATAAATGCACAAACCTCCACCTCTGGTCTTGCCGGAGTCATCTGCTAGCCTGTCGGCTCGGTGTGTGTGGCGTCCTGCTAACTCGATAGCATTGTCCGGGCAGCTGTTGTTCAACCATGTTTCGGTGAAAAACATGACATTTGAGTCCATAATCCGTCTGTTGTTAGTGATGGAGAGCCGTATCTCATCCATTTTGTTTGCCAGAGAACGGACATTGGCGAGGAAAATACTGGGTAAAGGCAGCCGATGTGGTGTTAGCTTTAGCTTAGCCCGTAGCCCTCCGCGCCTACCTCGCCTTTGTTTACGTTCTCGGCGCCGTCTGCGTGCACTTCCGCCCGGCAGGGGAGAGTGGGCAGCCTCCGGTGTTCTGGAGATCTCTGGGATGAGTCGGAGATCGGCGATAAAACTGTTGGAGTTATGAGTCCAGATGTCCAGAATCTCTTGTCTGCTGTAGGTCAGCAACGCACCGCAATTCTGGATGAATAATCCGGTTAAAAGTAGATAAAAAACCGCTAAATAGCAGATTCTGGAGAGACACTGAGCCTCGCGTTGTTCACGCGCCGCCATCTTGGTCTGTAAGATATTAGCCAGAGGTCCCTTTACTACTGTTCGCAGCCGCGGACCTGTTTTATATACACGCGGAATAGTTTTCTATACGAGATTGCTGCAAAAAGTGCAGCTTTACCTAATGTCCACCCTACTGTTACTCATTTTATATTAAGATTTAAAAATCTAGTTGGTATTGGTATGGCGAGTAACCTTCAGTAAAAGTAATAAATCACACAGCAATAGTATATATATATATATGTATATATATATATATATATATATATACACACATACATACACACACGCACACACACACATAGATAGATACGTATATATGTGTGTGTGTGTGTATACACACCAATATTTTTGAATACACGTGTCCATATTTATGTTTCCAGATTGTTTGTATAGTGCACTTTCTATACCGTGCTCTTTGTACAGTTTTTATTTAGCTGGTTTTGTCTTGCACTGTCCACTTTTTTGCAATGACAATGCAGATTTTCCACTTGTGGGACAAATAAATGCAGATTTGCTGTGTGTGTGTGTGTGTGTGTGTGTGTGTGTGTGTGTGTGTGTGTGTGTGTGTGTGTGTGTTTGTGCAACATTGGCATTTCTTTACTCAGATCCAAGGCAGGCCAATTCTCTGTGTTACAACCTACATACAAAAGACAGACATTCACAATATATGGGTACACAAGTCTGTTTTATTTCAAAGTGTTTCAAACTTTACAGCGTTTGCAGACCCAGTGTCCATCATCCCTGCATTTGGTACAGGTGAATTTCTGACATGTTGCACAGGTAAACCTGCTGCGATTCCTGTTGCAGCTCTCTTGCACCTGGCACTGCGTTGTCTTTACAGTCCCTGGCACAGCAGTTGCAGCAGCCTGCCTCTGTGCTAATATTTCCTTGTGCTGCATGAATCGGCAACGAAGTTGCTGAGCTAGAAGACTCAGAAACAATCTTCTTTTGCCTGTCCACCCTGTACATGCCTTGTACAAAATGTAGGCATTCACCGCCGCCAGGTCCAGCATATTGTGGAAAACCGCTACTGGCCACCTGCGTGTTGCTGCTCTTATGGAATACATCCGTGCCATTTGGTCCAACAAGTCTACACCACACTGTAAAAGCAGAGAGAGAGGGTCATGAGTATGTTTTTTCTATAGGCCTGTATAGCACACATCAGAAAACCCAGGAATTCTAGGGGGTGCTGGGTTTAGGGAAGTTACGCAAATTTGCGCAGGTTTAGTAAATCTAGTGCTAAAGCTGTTTCTGTGCTGTGATGAGCTCTGAAACCTGACTGAAACTCTTCAAATAAGCCATTCCTCTGCAGATGATCAGCTGTTTGACAACTACTCTTTCAAGGATTTTTGATATGAAAGGAAGGTTGGAGATTGGCCTATAATTAGCTAAGACAGCTGGGTCTAGAGATGCTTTTTAAGTAAAGGTTTAACTGCTGCCAGCTTGAAGGCCTGTGGTACATAGCCGATTATTAGAGATAGGTTGATCATATTTAAGATTGAAGCATTAATTAATGGCAGGACTTCTTTGAGCAGTTTTGTAGGAATGGGGTCTAAAAGACACGTTGATGGTTTGGAGGAAGTATTGAAGTTAACCCAGAATTGAATTGGTGAAAAAGAGACTAAAAATATCTCAATGGTATTGAAAGTAGCTTTCATTGTTAAAGGAAAGCTTGATGCAACAGAGCTCTGACTTGCCTATAGTGCTGAAGACTAGGGTTGTTCCTATTTTCTTCAATCAAGGATGAAGAGGAAGATGTTCAAGCTTTGCGGAGTTTTTTTTTTTTTTTTTTTTTTATAAAGTAACAAACTGGCTTTCCTGGCAAATAATTTTGATTTGATCTTTTACTTTTTCACAGGAGCTACAGTATCCAGAGTCGTACGTAGTAAAGAAATAAAATTATTGGCCTCTGTGGGAGTAGCTTTTAGGTATTTGCCCTGCAGTGTGTTTGCACAAGGCATTGAAACATAACAGTGGATGATTTAGATCCTTAAACTTATTTACCACTATGGAGTCTGAATTTCACTGAAAGGATGCATGGATAGGGGAGAGGTAATCCCTACTTTTTGTCAAAATTAGTGAGTTTTGACCCTGATTAAATAAGGCAATACAGGGGTAATAAAGAAGTCTTTAAAAGTTCACTTGGTTTAAAATATTGATGAACTCTGATTTATGCATCTTTCTGCGTTTCAAACTAAAGATTCATTTGAGTCGTTCATTGTGGTTTAGTTTGTCTAAGAGAGATGGACCCTGAAAGTACTGAAGTTCAAAGTGAACGTGAGGTTTCAGTACAGCTCATCATAAAGACAGACTGTGTCACAGTGAACTCTGCAGAGTGAGCAGACAACCTGCAGATCCTCAAAAACATGAAGATATAGCAGAGTTTAAAGGAAGTACTCTGAAAATAACGGGCTGTAAAACTGGTCTCTGGTTCCTGCAGATAAATGTGGTGTCAGGGGCTTGGCCTGTGACCCAGTGTTTTCAGTCTAGGTTTTGAGTTCTTATGTTATATCTTGAGACAAACACTTGAGTTATAGGATTATTAATAATAATAATAATTATTATTATTTGTTTGCCTTGAGTTTAATCTAGTTTATGTTTCACCCAGGTCTTCTGTGTTAGTTCCATGTATTTCTCGTGTGCAGGTTTCATGTTGTTAAGCTCATGTCATGCCTGCATCTTGTCATGTTACCTGTCTTATTTTGAAGGTCTTATTTCTTTGTTCATTGTGCTCAGTGTTACTTTTCCCTGTAGTGTCATTGTGTTTATTTGTGTCAGCTGTTTCCCCATGTTTCCGCTTCCACTGATCACTTCCTGTGTGTATTTAAGTCCTCTTTCTTTTACTGTTCTTTGTCAGGTCGTCTGTGTTACATCCCTCCATGTTTCGTCAAGTTTCCAAGGTTTTTTTTTTTTCATGATTTTTGTTCAGGGCATGCTCATGTTTCTAGTTCATGTTTCTTGGTCTCACAGTTTCTCTCATGCTCCTGTTCAAAATCATGTTTATAGTTGTCATAGTTGATTCATAGTTGCCTGAGTCTCGTCATAGTTTACATAGTTATTTGGTTTTCCCAGTTTAGTTTTTCAGTTAGCTCCTGCCCCTGTTCGCCTTTGCCTGTGACATGTGGACAGACCCACTGCATGCAGTTAATTTGTGTTTCTGCTTGTTTGTCCTTATAGTTTCCCAGCATGCCCTGGCTGTGGTGGTGGAGGTGAATGAGGGGGAAAGATCTGTCCTGCTGCCCTGTCAGTACTCAGGTATTATACCCGAGGAGCCCATAGTGATGTGGAATCGCAGTGATCCTTATCCCGTATCTGTCCACCTACGACAAGAAGAAGGAGATGATCTTAAAAATCAAAACCAGCGTTACAGAGAGCGCACATCAATGAGGCCTGATGCTCTGGACACTGGAGACTTCAGCCTTACTCTGAGAAAACCAACAAAGACTGACAGCAACATTTACACCTGCTCCATAAGTGATGGGAGAGTAGAAAAAACAGTGGGAGGTATACAGCTGCAGGTTAAAGGTCAGTAATAAACCCAAACACCTGCTGTAGATACTGACATCAGAGGTCAAACTGAAGAGAACCAGACTCTATGAAGTTAATTGTACATGCCAAAAAGTATTTGCTCCCCTTAGAAACACTAAATAAGTCCATAAATAAATAAAGAGAATATTTTTAAAAAGGATCTTTTTCAGTGGACTGGCTGTTCCTGACAAAGATCCAGCAAATGTTTTAATAAAGCTTTCAAGTACAACAAGCAAAACATTCCTGCTTAGATTAAGGAGACAGACACCCTCTCTACTTTTAAGGTTACACTTCTGTCAGGGGAAAATTCCCAAATAGAAAGCTGCCAAAGTAAAACAGAGACACAGTGAGACAATATAAAAAAATCATATGTACAATGGGTGAACTCTCGGGAGAGTCACACCGTACTCTTCTTTATTGCAGGTTATATAGGCATGTAGGTTACACAGCAGACGGAGGCAGTCTCCGCCTGTTCTCAGAATATATTGCTTAACTGACAAATGCATATCTTACTAAACATTCTGTCTGTACTATACTAAACGTCTGCTTAAGTGACATTTTCCGTTGCTTTTTGCACAGGAACTTGTCTTCACAGGCATTTGATAAGCATAGGCAAGGTTTCATGTTTTATCAGGGTGAATCATCATTCAGAGTTTACACAGTTACAAGCAAAGCATATTTGAATAATAAACAAAATCTTTTCACATTTCCCTCCTGTTGTTTAACTTTCACACTAGTTAAAACACCATTGGTTTATTATCTGTGCATGATTTCTTGCAGCGCATTTTTAATCAGCACGTCATACATTGGTGTATCACAGTATTTCAGTGTCAGGTGGATTATCATCATCTTTGTCCATGGGCAGTGTCAGGTATGCCTGCACATGGACTGCAACAACTTTATTAATCATTGATTGTGCACATGGCAAAATACAAGAAGTAAAACAACAGAGTAGGAGTAGAAGAACTCCTACAAAAACCAGTCCTTTTATTAAAAGAGATTTCCAGGAACCACTCAACAGTCAGGTAAGCCAATCTTCAGTGTTCGTGACATAGTCCTGTTGCTGAGCGTCCCTGAGTTGTTTCAGCGTGCGTAAGGCGTCGGTCATGTTGGAAGAGTGAACATTATCTGGAATGTACGTACAGCATGTGTTGTTAAAGAGTATACAGAGTCCTCCTTTTTCAGCCAGAATCATGTCCAGTGCGACTCGGTGTTGCATCACAGTTATGCGCAGGGCATCAATCTCTTCATTTGAATCAGCTTCATCATCAGTGTCTGTGTGTTCTAATAACGTCATAGTTTCTTTTGGGCTGACAGGGTCTGGTGTAATGGCAGTTGCTATCAGCCTGTTGATCAGGGCTCTTACGGTCCAGTCGTTGCCAGTGTAGGTGAAGACTGTGTCCTAGCCTTGGTCCCAGTCCGTGCTTGACAGGTACCAGTCATATTCGTTCCACTTGTCACCTTGATAGCCTCCAATGTGGAATGAGTTTAGTGGGATGGCTATTGTCAGGAACACTGAGAACACAAACATGAAGCACAGGGTTGTGACTGTTGTCAGCTGGCATCCTGTTGTCCAATATTGACGTCGTCTATGTCCATCTCTCCTTTCTCCCTCAGTGGAATCTTGGGTTCTTTGTCTAGCATCTCCATTCCTGTGAGTGTTCTCCTCTTCTCGACCACCAGACACACCCGTAGCCTCTAATGAGTAGACCTCAGCCAGAGGAGTGGGATCACGAGTGTTGCCACTGATCACCCTACCCCCCACCGAGCGAACACTAGAGGTTGGGGAGGACCAGAGTCTAAACTTATCACTCACTTTAAGGAGATGTTGGTGGGTCTTGGATTGGTTCAACCTTCTTTGTGTGGCTTTGATGAATCCACGAGGGTCGTTCAGCAATCCTGCATGCTGTGGGTGTTGTGAGCAGGACCTGGAAGAGACTGGGAGAGAATCACGCGGCAGTTGGTTGCTCAAAACTATTTCTTTGTTTTCCAGTAGTTTTGTCATCCACTCTGCTTTTGTTGGGGGCAGGGTGCTTTGGTTTAGCTGACCACACTTTTCAACAGTGATGTGTGACTGTGAGAGCAGGATGCCTACGTAGGAGAGCTGTCTTGCATGTGTTAGATAAGAAAGATTAGCCTGTAGTAGTATTGGAGTTACTGCGTGTGGGACCTTGATAATCAGCTTGTGTCCCAAAACAATGTCGGCAGATTTTTTAACAGCCTCTGCTGCTGCTGCACAGGCTTGCACACATGTAGGTAGGCCTGAGGCTACTGAATCTAGTTCACATGAGTAAACGGCTAACGGTCGTTGTTTGTCACCAAAAGCTTGGGTCAATACTGCTTTCATATAGCCTGAGCTGCCATCCACATGCAAATGAAATGGTTTCTCATAGTCTGGCAGTGCTGTTTTGTTTTTCTGTACCTTTACTGCATGCTCTGCATGCTGTAAAGCATCAGCTAGACTTCCGGTATTTTGAGTGACCCAATGTTTATCTACGTGGGCGCGGACCTTTGGGAGGAGGCCTTTTAGAAATGCGTTTTTTAGTTGTTGTTCAAAAGGGGTGTTCATGCCCTCATCATATTCTAGACCTGAGTTTTGTCTAAAGACTGGTCGTAGTCTGTCTAGGAAGTCAGAGGCAGACTCGTTTTCTTTTTGCTTTGTTTCTCCTATTTTTCCGTAATCTGGGTTTGGCGCCTGAATTAACGGAAATTGCCCTAACGGGCCTGGAGGCCATGGCGGTGGGTCTTCGCGGGTCATTAGGTCCAGTTGTTGTCTCGCTGAGACATAAGGGTCTTGTGGTTTCACAAAGGGATTTTTTGAAACAGGGGAATAAGGATTTAGGGGGTATGGTTGCTCAGTATCAGGGGGACTTGGGGCTGAGGGAGGTGGTTGACAAGGAGGAGGATTGGTGGTTTCGGTAGGTGGCTTTTTGTTTCTTTTCTCTTCACGCTTCTCACTTTCCTCCTGCCATGGTACAAAGAAACTTACGTATTCATACATGCGCAGGACTTTCTTTTTACCACTAGTCTTTTCTATCTCTGCGTGTAGGCATTTACTTAATTGCTGTATTTGGCCAGGGCTACAGTTCCCCTCCCAGGCGGTGCAGTTTGTTTTTTTGGGATTTCTCCACCTATTTGCGCTTATCTTTCCTGCACCAGGGCATTTTTTCTCTAACCATTGTTCATCTGCAGTCAATTCGGGTTTTGTAGATTTATTTCCCATATTTAATTTTTGATTTATTTTATTCGATAGTTCTTTGTTTATTTTTTTTTTTTTTTAGTTATTAATACTACCAACACATAAACTTCACACGCGGTACTTATAATCCTATTTTAGTTGACACGCTCCTTATTGTGCTGTAGAAATCAACTTATTCCACCAAAAAAACAATAAAAGACAGACAGTTTTAATGCGCGTTCACGCTACCAGCTTCCTTAAAGCGAGCGTAGTGCTTCCAGCCTTTCTTAGGCGAGCTCAATATTTATTTTACTGCTTCCAACCCTCTGCGGGCGAGCTGACTACCAGTCCTCAGGACGAGCTTAATGCTTCCAGTCTGTCTTGGACGAGTCTTTTACTGCTTCCAGCCCTCTGCGGGCGAGCTGACTACCAGTCCTCAGGACGAGCTTAATGCTTCCAGTCTGTCTTGGACGAGTCTTAAGTTTCGTTTTCGTTTTTGCGCAAACCTTTATTATCTCAAAGTGGTCTGTCCTACCTTGGCGCTGGTTTCTTCAGATGCACCTGATCAGCCCCCGACGGTGCGGACCGCTTGTAAAACGTTGCAACGTGGGCTTCTCGTACCGACGGGACCTGGTGAGGTGCTTTCTGTGAGAGCTGCTTTAAATAGGCTGTCTCATCCGGCTTCGAAGGACCAAGAAATGTCAGGGGAAAATTCCCAAATAGAAAGCTGCCAAAGTAAAACAGAGACACAGTGAGACAATATAAAAAAATCATATGTACAATGGGTGAACTCTCGGGAGAGTCACACCGTACTCTTCTTTATTGCAGGTTATATAGGCATGTAGGTTACACAGCAGACGGAGGCAGTCTCCGCCTGTTCTCAGAATATATTGCTTAACTGACAAATGCATATCTTACTAAACATTCTGTCTGTACTATACTAAACGTCTGCTTAAGTGACATTTTCCGTTGCTTTTTGCACAGGAACTTGTCTTCACAGGCATTTGATAAGCATAGGCAAGGTTTCATGTTTTATCAGGGTGAATCATCATTCAGAGTTTACACAGTTACAAGCAAAGCATATTTGAATAATAAACAAAATCTTTTCACAACTTCGAACTTTCTTTTTTCATTGTTTACAGCTAGTGCTGGATCAGGTGACCCTAAATCGTCCCAGCAGCAACAAAGCTTGAATATGCACTGTGCATTTCTTCTCCACTCCATTCTTTTCATTCCCTAGGTGTTTGTATACCACTCTTGCTCGTCATTAACTTTGTCTTCCCTCATGTGTAGTTTTCGTTTTATCCTGTCTCTGTGCTTTTCTCTGCTCCCTTCTCTTTCTACTTACCCCCAACTGGAAGTGGCAGATAACTGCCCCTGCCTTAAAAGTGTTTTTAAAATAGAAAAATAGGTTTTGAGTAAGTTTTATTATTAATCCTCGTGTGCTGCTCTGAATGTTATCAGTAATGATTTTATGTCAGGTATGTTTGCTGCAATCTGATGATTGTAGACACCTGACACCTCTTTTGAATAGCAACCTATCCTTCTGCTATTCCTTGATAAACTAGCCTGGCCAACACGAATTGTGCATCCCGCTATGTTTACCCTCCGTGTTTATTCATTCAGGGGCAAAATCACCTTCATTTGATTGTTTCATTTAGTTACTTCAGCTTGTTGATTTAAAATAAAACTGATCCCAAAAAACGTAAATAGTTTTGTTTTTGTTTTGTTTTTTTAGACAGACTCTTTTCAGCTATAGAGGTAAAGAGATACACTTCATGTACTTATCAACATACACTCAAAAAAATGAAATTGGGTGGTTGTTACATGCATAAGATCCAAACTTGTAATTTGAACTAAATAATTCCATGTTTCTATGGTGAACGTAATTAAATCATGTCGCATCTGCATGAAATTCAGCAACTTAATTTGTGCGTGTTGAGATGACATCATACAATCTAGTAAGAGTGGTTAGTTGCCTGGATCCAGCCACTCTGATTGGAAGTTGCTGTAAATCCGTTGAATTTCTTTTGTTGAACATTTCTTAATATGAATACAACATGTACTACAGACATAAGTTACATTTCATTCATTCAACAAGATTATCATTGGTGTAACAAACAAATATTTTACTACTTCATGTAACAAGACTGACTTTTGATGTGCCAAAGTGTTTAAACAATATAAGGTGGATTTAAATAAATTTAATTAGACTAACGTGGTACAAACATGTTGGTTGAACAAAAGTCAAATTAATTGAATGTTAATGTTAATATATGTTAAACCTACACACCGCGTGTTGACACAACACAATCAAGATGGATTAATACAGTGGTTCCCAAACTTTTTTTGCTGGGCCCCCCTTTGTTTTACAAGAAAAATGTTGCGTCCCCCCCCGCGTGCACGCGCGCACGCACACACACGCACACATCCTCCAACCACACACACCCATATTTTGCTCCATTGCGGTTTATTTCACACCTCAAACATTTAGTAAACAATTAAGCAAATACAAGTAAGCTGCAATAAATTACAGGTAAAATAAACTACTAACTCTTTTACGCTACGTCCACACCTACACGGGTATTTTTGAAAACGCAGCCATTTCGTCCACACGTAAACGACGTTTTGAATCACCGAAACCTAAGATTTTTTAAAAACTCCTTTTTTGCGTTTACGTGTGGACGAGGAATACAGAGTTCGTCACGCAACGTGCCTTTTTTTCACGTCACGCTGTGCGCCACGTTATTGTTTACATGAGATGAATTGCAGAATGGCAGATAGAGACGAAATACTGTTACTGTTAATCTGACTATCTGCAGGTTTTACAGGCTTAAGTTACATACACACACTCAGTTACTGTCCCTCCATTTATAAAGGCAGAGGCGTCACGGTGTGATTATTTTACATGTAGTTGTTTTTTTCCTGTGTAATAATATTCAACATTGCTATCAATACATTTTTCAAAACTTGTAAGTCCTAGTTCTTCACTGCTCGCAGAGAATGAACAATTAAAGAAAGGGATCCAACATGAAACTCAAATCAAACAGCACAGTCAGAATTGTCCACAACCACGCTCAGTTTCACAAATAAACAAAAGCTTGCACCAGCCATACTGTTCATAGACACAGGAGGGAAAACTGAAAACATCCAAGAAACTCAAATTGTAATAAATTAATCACGCTAAAGCCGCCTCTATGTCATTTTGGAAAGGTTCAGAGCCTATGCCAGTATTCAGTCAACAAAACACAGTTAAAAACAATGTGACAATGCAGCACGGTTGGGAATTCGCAAATTCAACTTAACTACCCCCAGAGGTGCGCTGTGGGGCATGTGGTCGGTGGCGCAAATTAGGGTTAACTAAATAACGCAAGGAAATCTACTTGTAAATCACACACACACACACACACACACACACACACACACACACACACACACACACACACAAACAATTTGCCGTTTCAGGTCGACTGTCTAACAACAAAGTCTTTCTATAGTGTTAGGATAAAAAGACAAAGTAATTCCGGGCTTGTATAAAATTAACTCTGAAATATCACTTTATAAAACAGATAAACCTGATTAAAACACGCTAGGAGGAGACAGAGCGTGCGCAGTGGGGTGCATGGCCCTGAGGTGCCACTTTTTCAGATGAGTGAACGCGCGTGCATGAGTTTGCATGTGCGTGTGCTCGTCCGTGCAAAAGGTCCCAGTTCTGGAGGTCACCCTCACCCCCACCACAGCCCCTCCTCCCCCACCTAGGTACCCTATATATTCTTCTATGTTTTGATAAATCGAGCAGATATTTGAAGTTTATATATCTACATTCTCACCTCAAAATATCTTAAAAGATTCAGGGTCACCTGGTCCAGCCCTAACTATATGCTTTAGCAAAAAGGAAAGTTTTAAGCCTAATCTTGAAAGTAGAGATAGTGTCTGTCTCCTGAATCCAAACTGGAAGCTGGTTCCACAGAAGAGGGGCCTGAAAACTGAAGGCTCTCCCTCCCTTTCTACTTTTAAATACTCTAGGAACAACAAGTAGGCCTGCAGAGCGAGAGCGAAGTGCTCTAATAGGGTGATATGGTACTACAAGGTCATTAAGATAAGATGGGGCCTGATTATTTAAGACCTTGTATGTGAGGAGCAGGATTTTGTATTCAATTCTGGATTTAACAGGAAGCCAATGAAGGGAAGCCAAAACAGGAGAAATCTGCTCTCTCTTTCTAGTCCCTGTCAGGACTCTTGCTGCAGCATTTTGGATCAGCTGAAGGCTTTTCAGCGAGTTTTTAGGATGTAGCATACATCCTCTGTACTACACAAGTATGTAACCAAATGGTGTCCTTACATTTGTCCATTGGCAGATTTTTCTCACTGCCAGCCAAGATGCAGCTTTCTGGACAGTTTTTTATGGGTCCTTATACTGATCACCACACTGTATTTATGAGTTAAAAGAAAAATTATTTAGTTGGAACAACAACCAATTAAAAGTACGGTTTCATTAACTCATCTACACAAGATATTTTTAGAGGATATAGGAGCTGTTGCAGTTCATCCCAAAACAACAGCTGTGACCATCACATTTAGAAATTTATCCCGAAAATAGAATTTTGACTTTAATCTTGAAATTTTTTAAATGAGCCAAACTGACAGCCAGGACCACCATGTATGCCTGAATGTAATGTCTTTGATGTCCTGCTTAGTGATGGTGGTGACACTCAAAGTGATCCTAGTGATAATCAATAAGGAATCAAAACAATGAGTTACGTCGATAATGGAATTCCCATCCATAGTTATCAATAAAACAGAAAGATTCAGAGAACATTATTATCTATGGTGACTGTTGCAGGACAGAGTCAGAGGTCAGAATTGTAGATTATCAGCTGTGCTCCAGTTACCATCAGTATTGTTGCTGCTGCTTCTACAGCTGATACTGTGGTTTCGTGTCCTCTCAGACCAGCAGGCGGAGGTGAAGGTGCAGGAAGGGTCAGAGTCTGTCATCCTGCCCTGCAAAACAACACCTAACCTGCCTGAGGACACCACAGTGGAGTGGACTCGCTCTGACCGAGAACTCATGATGGTCCATGGGTGTTCAAATGGAAGCGACCACCTTAAGAACCAGGATGACCTTTACTGTGGTCGCACAAGGATGAATGAAGACCTGCTGAGAACTGGAGACCTCAGTCTGACCCTGAAATACCCCACAGAGAGAGACAGTGCAGGATACATCTGCACCATCTACAGGGACAAAGACATCCTGAGACAGAAAGTAGTGCTGCAGGTCAAAGGTCAGACATGTAGGTCAGGGTTCAGTGCTGTGAATATAATTAAGAGTTAAAAGGTAATTTTATTATTTTTTTGTTTTTCCACAGAACGGTTTCCACCCTGGGCCACAGCTCTCCTGGTTCTCGTGGTTCTTCTTGTGGTCTCTGGAGGTCTTTTATTTTATTTTCAACAATATTATAAGTCAGGTGAGTGTCTCCTACTACACTACCCATAATGCCGATGGTCAGCAGGTGTCCTCTGGTGGCTCCTTGACTGTGGCTCACACAAAGTTGTTCCAGAAGCTGAAAGAGTTGAGAGTTACAAACAGCTGATACAGAGAGCTGAAGAGAAACTTCCAGGTTTGTTCCAGAAGTCAGAAAACCTCCTTCAGACTCAGTCATTGATCAGTGAAACAGCTCCACAACATGACTTTACTAAACAGTGTGTGTGCTTCACTGCATTGATCAGTGAAGCACACACTCATGGAAGCATTTGCTGACAGTAAATGTTCCTCCTTGAGTTGTGCCAAGTCATTGATCAGTCACCATAATTCTGAGCATTTTTAAGGTTGCGTACAATATTGTGAATTTTTCATGAATTTAAGAGAAAAATTAGCCTGTGGATTCAATAACTATCTTTCATTTGCACGGATAAATAAGAATCTGTTGAATAGATATGATAAAAAACATAATTAAAAATGACTGAATTGTAAATAATTTTATACCAAAAGTGTGTTTTAGTTTATTAAAACATGATGAGCAATGGAATTGAATGCTGCACTGAGGTAGACAAGCACAAAAATATGAGGCTGTAAGAAGATCATTGTTGTTCTCTCAGTCCCCAAGGTGGAGGTGGATTCAGGGGTGGAGTCTGTCAAGCTGATCTGCAAAACACCAGTTCACCTGCCTAAAGACGCTAAAGTGGAGTGGAAGGACGAAGGCAACAGAAAGGTCCACGTGTATGAGAACGGCTCTGAACACCATGAAGAACAGGACGATAAATACAAGAACCGAACAAAGATGAAGAGAAACTTACTGGAACCTGGAGACCTCAGTCTGACCCTGAAATACCCCACAGATGGAGACACAAACACCTACACCTGCACCACCTACAGCAGGGAGGGAAACATCCTGATGGAGAAACAAGTGGAGCTGAAAGTCAGAGGTCAGTCTTCTGATTTGGCCATTGTTTATTACTGTATTTTTTTTTAACTGGTTACATGTTTCTCTGCTTCATCAAGTCAAATCTGGTCCTCAGAGACTGAATAAAGTCCTGTCCCACTAACAGCAGCTCCAACAGTCTGTTCACTGCTTTCTTCCTGTCAGTCTTCATCTTTCTGCTGCGTCTCCTCTTCACACTGACCACTTTCTATCTAACAGTGAGCTCCCAGTGAAGCAGCAGCATTCAGCCTGTTAGAGTCAACACAAATGTCTCCATCCAAGCTCATGTTGTGCTTTGTTGTCCTCTCAGTCCCCCAGGTGGAGGTGGATTCAGGGGTGGAGTCTGTCCAGCTGCCCTTCAACACCACACTTCACCTGCCTGAAGACGCTAAAGTGGAGTGGATGGATAACAATGCAAAGGTCCACGTGTATAAGAACGGCTCTGACCAGCATGAAGAACAGCACCAGGTTTACAGAGACCGAACGAAGATGAATGAAGACCTGCTGAAAACTGGAGACCTCAGTCTGACCCTGAAACACCCCACAGATGGAGACAACAGGACCTACACCTGCACCGTCTACAGCAGGGAGGGAAACATCCTGCTGAAGAGAAAGGTGGCGCTGAAAGTCAGAGGTCAGTGCTGTAGATACAGGTCAAAGGTCAGAGGTCATGTAGGAGTTTATTCTCTAAAAGCTTTTAGGTTGAATCTATTTTCAGTTCATTCAAATAATATAAAATTTTAAAAGTTTTTATCTAAAAGCCCAAAATGTCAGGCGGAGCAACTGTGTGTTTAAATGAACCGTTAGGTCTGCATTTGCTTGCCTCGCTGGTTCACAGACTTATCACCGTGAATAAATCTAGACAATCAGAGACTGACCGGGTTTTTAACTTGCGGTGCAAGGGAAGCCGATCGGATCAGGGTCTTGAAGCTAAGAGCTTCTCACCTGATCCCACACAACTCCAAAAAACCAACGTCCCCTTGCAGCCTTTATTCAGTGAGCGCTCAGCCGCATTGTAAAACCCATATGGTGTGTCAGAAAGGTTAAAGCATTGTGTGTGCATGTGTGTGTGTGTGTGTGTGTGTGTTCCTGCTGGTCATAAAAGGGTCATCTCCCCTCACCCCCGTGTATGGCTTAACTCCTTTAACGGTCCACTATATACCAGCATAGTTGAGCCCATAAATGGCAGGAAGTAAACATTCCTTACCAAATAGGGAAACTAGAATAGAATAGAATAGAATAGAATAGCCTTTATTGTCATTGTACAGGGTACAACGAAATTGGAGTGCCACTCCCTTGGTGCAACTAGAATCTTACATGGAATGTGCCTGCAGTTAAACACTATAGGTATTAAATCCCCGACATCTTAGACGTACAGGAGGAACAAAAAAACATCTAAACATGCAGTTTAAGATGATGTTTGGATGTTTAAACACAACAATAACAACTTTTAACCAAATCACCCTATCATCAACAGACTAAGAAGATGACTAAAAATGGAGTTGAAAGTTAGTAAGTTTTGTTAGTTTAGTCCAAATCAATGTAAATGTATAAATATCAATAGTTTTAAAGCTGCTGAGATCAGAGACTCTCTTAGGGATTTAAATTTTCAGTGTAAAACCACCAGCGACGACTTCGCGTCGAAGCTGGACAATCGCTTATCGATTGACGGATGTCAGAAAAGATTTTTCCAGCAGGCGGTTTTGTGCCAGGGGAGTCTGCCAGGCGACTTCTTTTAAATGACGGGGTCTCATTTTTGGCCAGGAAATATTCAGGGATAAGTTTGAAAAAACGTCTGTTAAATTCTAAGCTACCATTTGCTTTCTTTCCGGCAAGTCTCCGACATCTGAAGTCACCTACAGCATTCTCTATTATCACTTACCTTTCCCGTCACTTCTGTCACTTACCTCTCCTGACAACCACCGCCTCTCTGTTAGATGTTTTCCAAACACCTCATTGCAAAGTTTTATCCGTGGAATGTGAGTTTCTTCCCAATGTTTGTACTGTTGTACTCCTTTTAGTCACAGACCCAATAATTTTATTTAGCTTTTGAAATAAAAACGTCTGAAATGCTGTCATGTATTTTTCAAGAAGTTTGTTCCTATGTAATCAAGGGTGTGTGTGTGTGTGTGTGTGTGCGTGCGAGTGTGTGTGTGTGTGTGTGCGAGTGTGTGCCTGTAAGGGTACAAGCTTCACCCATACATCAGAAACAGGAAACTCAATAGTCTGTTGGAGTCCCCACTCATTTGACCATCTGCATCATTCACTTGTGTTATAATCAAGTCATCTTTCCGTGATAAAATGTCAACTAGTTTTGTCATGTTCAATTTCTTCAGAAATATGTATAAGAGAAATATCTTTTATTTAAAAAGATTCAGTCTGCTCCTTAGGGCTGTTCGATATAACGATATATATCGGATGACGATATAAAAACGTCTATCGTTTCATTTTACGCTATCGTTTGTTTCGTGGTGTCGCAAAAATAAACTGTTTACGGCAATATTTTTTCATTATTTTGATGGTCACTGTAGTGGCTATATGAATTTCCTAAAGTTCTCTCTTTCTCTTATATTTAATATAACCACACTACAGACGGACAAGCGCTTGTTTTTATGTGTTGTCGTTAGCAACAACGACGGTAAAACCACCCTGTGTCCGCTTGTTTATTTTCCACATAAACCTTTCACAATAAAGCTCAAGATCCTGTTGAGACTTTTCAAAATAAACTGAATCACGTGAAACATGCAGAGTATTTACGGATGAGAAGCAAAAAAGAGCCGTCAGGTGCTAAAAAATAAACCTTAGACTCAAACGTCAGAAAAGGCTTTTCCCCGCAGCACGCCGTGTAATAAATACAAAGAAAACGGTGGCCGTTACAACTTATGTCTAAAAATGTATAGTTTCATGCATCAGTTAAAACACTCGACTCCAGGTACGCGACGCCCAGCTGGAAACACTTGACGCAAGACGAGCTGCCCGAGATTCACAGAATTTACAGAAAATGTTACATTTTTGTGATTTATATCGTTATCGGACGATAGATGTCTTAATATCGGGATATGAGATTTTGGTCATATCGCACAGCCCTACTGCTCCTTTCCTGGAGTTACAATGACAGGGAAAAGAAAATTCCCCCCTGTCTAGGCTTGATTATTTAATATTATCCTGATAGTGATTCTTTTTTATTATCTATGTTCAGGATATTCAGTTCAGATCTCTTGGTGCAGAATATATCCTCCTGACTGTTATCAGGAGTGTGGTGTGATGTGTAAGCATGTATCAAAAAGACCCTCTGCGCTCAATTCTCAATATTTCACTTCAGTCATCGCTCTGAATGATGTTTTCAACCCTCGAAAACATGGAACACAACACGTAAATAGGTCTGCCACAAACGATTACTTTGATAGTCGACTAGTCACCGATTATTTTTGCGATTAGTCGACTAATCAGATCATGCATCCGTTGGACGTACAGCGTACAGCTTATTTCACCAGCATGCATCTGCTCTTATATAACTATCATTAGCTTACAGCTTTAAGTGTTTAAGGTATGTGCTAACTAAAAATAAAGACAAGATGATAGTTTATTAAATTTTAATGAAATAGTAGTAGTGAAAGACGGCGGTGGGTTTGAAAACGATTTGCCGGGAGTCCGGTATTCTCACGGGCTCTAGTTAGCCTTGCCCCCGGCTAGCTATCGAGCTGGTGGGTAACAGACGTCTCCGAAAACGTCGGAGCACTTTTGAAAATATGTGATGTCTTGATAAACTGAGCAGATATTTGAGGTTTACACAGCTACATTCTCGCCTGAAAATATGTTAAACGTTTATTTTGTGACCCAGAAAGAATAATGAGAGTAATATTAAAACTAACTAGCTGCTGCCATTGTTAGAAACGCGCTATGAATTCTGGGACAAAGCTTTAAACGACGCGTCGACTATTAAATTAGTCGTCGATGATTTTGATAGTCGACGTAATCGTGACTAGTCGACTAATCATGGCAGCCCTACACGTAAATGAGCAGATGCGATGTGTATATAAAAACAATAAACAACTGATACATTCTCTGATTGTGTAAAGCATTCTCCCTCTCAATCTTTTTTTTTTTTCTTTGCCTTTTGTGGCATTGCTCAGGACCCTTTCTCAACCTCCACTCCCAGTCTGTTGGCCCCAGGTTTTTTATCTCCTGGTTAACTTGAACTCCAATGAAGGTGGAGTTCTGTGAAATTTTTCAGAACGAATTCGGAAGAAATATCTGTTGTTTAAAAAGATTTAATTTGCTTTACAGTTGGAATTACAAGTTTACAGTGCTGGACCCCAGTGTGTTACAACACCCCACACCAAGGATAACCCTGGAATGGGGTGTGCATTCTGTGACACTAACAAAGATTATTATGGCTATCTTCTCCCTAAACAAACGTGGCAGTCTGCTAGAATCCTCTTCTGTCCCCTTCCGCCCCCTTGCTATACCTCCTATCTGCTCCTTTTCCTGGAATCAGAAAGACAGACACAAAAACACACCCTACATAGCCTTGATTATCTATGTTGTCCTTCAGCTGATTCTAAAACCCAGTTCAGTACATCTTGTTCAGACTCTATGAGACTGTTCTAACCATTATATGTGTATGTGTTAGCATGCAGCCAAAAGGATCCTCAAGCGCTCTTCAATATTTCGGAACGCAGGCCATGACCCTCAAAACAAATGCATCAAATGCATTATGTATAAATAAAATATTTAAATAGCTATATTTAATTATTTAATAAACAATCTAAAAATGTTTCAATTGTAACAGCTCCCACTGCTCCCAGTGAAGCAGCAGCATTCAGCCTGTTAGAGTCAACACAAATGTCTCCATCCAAGCTCATGCTGTGCTTTGTTGTCCTCTCAGTCCCCCAGGTGGAGGTGGATTCAGGGGCGGAGTCTGTCCAACTGCCCTTCAACACCACACTTCACCTGTCTGAAGACGCTAAAGTGGAGTGGAAGGAGTACATATATAACAGGAAGGTCCACGTGTATGAGAACGGCTCTGACCAGCCTGAAGAACAGCACCAGGCTTACAGAGGCCGAACGAAGATGAATGAAGACCTGCTGAAAACTGGAGACCTCAGTCTGACCCTGAAACACCCCACAGATGGAGACAACTCCACCTACACCTGCACCGTCTACAGCAGGGAGGGAAACATCCTGCTGAAGAAACAAGTGAAACTGAAAATCAGAGGTCAGTGCTGTAGACACAGGTCAAAGGTCAGAGGTCATGTAGGAGTTTATTCTCTAAAAGCTTTTTGTTTGAATGTATTTTCAGTTCATTCAAATAAAATAAATTCTTTGATTTTTTGATCTAAAAGCCACAAATGTCAGACGGAGCAACTGTGTGTTTAAATGAACAGACTAAGAAGACCATTAAAAATGATCCTAACTTCAAAATAAAAGCCTCTGGCCGCAATTTGAGTTTGGATCAATTCAATAGTTTTGTTACTTTACTCCAAATCAATGTAAATGTATAAATATCAATAGTTTTAAAGCTGCTGAGATCATTCAAACACTTTGATCCAGTCATTTGGATGTTGTCACATGTCAGGGTGGAGCAGCCATAAATATGAGGCTTTTATTGTGAAAATGATGAGTGTGATGATCCAGAGGAGCCCATGGGGTGTTTGTGGCTGGATGCAAAGGTTTGTAGCTCTCCTTGTAAAGAGAAACAGCTTGAAGCTACAGAGGAGCGTCTGCAGAAGAAGACAGGGGAAAGAGGAAGAAGCTGAGGCCGCTGGAGAAAAGTGCAACACAGTCAGAAGAATTATTGAATAGATTAAATTAATGGACCAATATGTTTGACTATAATAGCACATAGTGTGTTTTGAGACACACTGCTGTGCTAACCTGATTTCTACAGTATTCTAGAAAAACAGATTAGTCAAATTCAACGTCCATTCATATAAAGATCCCCAACACCATTCACATAATGGGAGTTTCCTACACAGCAGCTTACTATGCACAGTTCTAAATGAAAGTTGTCCAAAGACAATATGAAAACATTCAAACTTGCCCACCGACCTAAGTAAAGATTTTGCATATGTCAAAAAGGTCAATCAAAACAATTCAGATGAATGCTGTTATTCAACAGTAAAGTTCAAAACAGACAAAAAAAAACAGACAAAAAAACCAAACAAAAACGAATAAAACAAATTGTTTTATTTGTTTAAGTTAAAGTATTTTATATATTTGAGAATGACTGAGTTTGAGTAGAGTTTTTGAGGATCTGTACTCTATTTGAGCAATGTTGCTGATCAATTTAAATGTATTTATTGGTTTTGTTTAATTTTATTAATTAATTAATTTAAGTTTTAATTTATTTTTTTTAAATTTTGGGCAAATTAATCCACTTTAAATGCAGTAGTACTAAAGAGTTGCAGTGCTACTACGTGCACTTCAAATCTTTTCTTTTACAGTTCAAAAATGTTAATAAAGTTATTCTTTGTTTTATGGTGATCTATATTTCTATTTATCTATTTATAGTCACAGGGGAGAGTGGGGGATGAGAAATGTTTTCTTCTTCCAAAAGGGGATGTAACAGAAAATAATTGAAAAGCACTGACTTAGTCGTATTCACAGAAAACTTAGATCCCCATCTATGCGACCATTCTTCAACTCTTAGTATAGCTCCCTGAAATTTTTGACAATAAACTTTAAATTCCTTCCTCTCATCCACATTGTTTCGTCTAGGGCTGGGCCATATCATAATGTTCACGGTAATACTGGTGTAATGTTAGGTAATGATAAGAAAATGGAGTATCGCGATAGAATATGGGTAAAACGTGTATGCGCAGTGCCTTTGTTTTCATACACACATGGAATGAGGAGGGCGAAAGCGGATTGTTGAATGAAACAGATGAACCAGAATTGTTTTTTTTTTTAATGTTGCCAACTTCACTGGTGTCCAATTGGTTTGGTTTTTGTCCATCAGATACCCACCAAAGCACAAATTTTGGTAGAACATCCAAGTGGGCCATCGTTATTACCGTGTTTTTCGGAAAATAAGGCGCACTTAAAATCCTTTGATTTTCTAAAAAATCAACAGTGCACCTTATATTCCAGTGCGCCTTATGTATCAATTCTGGCTGTGCTTACTGACCTCAAACCTTAATGCCGATCGCCCTGTGTGTGCGGCTGCACAGCATCAACGCATTAGCACCGTCCAGCTCCGTGATGAGCTCCTTGGTTTTGCAGACGTTAAGCAGCGGGTTGTTGTTGCGGCACCATGATGTCAGGGCTCTTACTTCTGCCCTGTATGCTGTCTCATCTCCATCAGAAATGCATTTCTGATGATGATGTTGGAGCTGTGTGTTGCTGTGCAGTTGTGGGTGAACAGGGTGTACAACAAGGGGCTGAGCATACATCACTGGGGGGCATACTGTGCTGTGAGCATTAAAGTCTCCACACCATACCACTTTTCCTTCTACGTATCTATTTTTTTCCCATAAAAATCTAGATAGCTTTTTACATGGATTGCAAAAATTAACAACTTCAATACTTCCTTTCTTTGTCCATGTTTCAACTTCAATATATCCCAACTACATACCTTTTGCTAGAACTCTATTCTGAAAACCTTCTTTTATAAAAAAAATTACACATCCTCCTCCTTTACCTTCGTTCCTGTCTCTACATACACTGTTATATCCTTTCATTTAAAAAATCAAAATTTGGTTTGAGCCATGTTTCCTGGAAACAAATTATATCAGTTGTCTTATTAGAATTTTTATGAAACCCTTGCCCATTTTGCTAATGAACTTCTTGAATTCCTTGCAAAATGATCATATTATCTTCTCTCCTGATGTTCCTGGTTTTCCATCTCCCCTAGTCTTTTCTGTATATGTTTCCATGAAATTCCTCTCATACCAAAATACTTCTCTGCTCCCTTCACAATCAGTTTGATTTTTTCTGCCTTCTGCCTTTTACTAGATCTACACAACTGATTACATATGCAATGACTAACATTATCTTTGCCACTGTGATTGCAGTATCCTACTCTCTACCCGAGTCAAACCCCATGATGATACCTGTTGAACCCTTCCTATCTTGATGTTTTCTTTCTGTAATTCACCCAGCCTCTGCATAACTTATGCTGTTATCAGCTTTGACCTGATCAACTTCAAGGACCTTTTTCCTAGCTTCACATCTCCATATATCACCCTGTGCTGCCCATCACAATTACAATATGTATTTTGCACATTTTCCCCACATTGCTCATACCTATGGTTATCCCCACACCTAGGACACCTTTGCTGTCCTCTGCATACTACTGCTATATGCCCATTTCTCTGACATCTAAGATTGGGAGGGATATATTTCATGAGAAACATTCATTATTACTCCCATTGTTGTTTTATTCTCTCCCATGAGCCTCCATTCTACCACATTCCTTTTGCATATGTTCTCAGTACACATTTTTCAGTGTTTTTCTTCCTCTGCCTTACCTGCCTACCTTATCAACAGGTTCTTATCTCTTATGCTTTTTGTTTGTTGAACATCCCCTACCTTTTTTTCCTGTTGATTTTCCTGATTGGTTGGGTAGGCTGTCTTTTTTCCTCACCTATATCATTTCTTAAAGACGTACACTCATTTTCTGTGGGAAAATCAGCTTTATTTGAAGCCATTTGTTCATCACACTGCAATATTCCCATTTTGGAGATGTGTTGTGGAAGTTTAAATAAATAAATTTAAATAAAGCCTGCAGACAAGCGGTGAGCGGTAGCTAACATTCTTTAATCAAAACAAGAACAGAAACCAAGGTTGGTGAGAGCATCATCGTGGGTCAGACGATCAGCAGAGTCTCTAACTGAGCCCAACATGGCTCTCAGTTAAATACCTCTTACAGGAACTAAAGGCAGTACTCAGTTGTCTTCACACCTTTGGTCTTTCCCCCCCTTGTACACTTAAAGGAGTTTCACTCTGTGCATTCTCACTTCATTATTCTCTCACCACCCTTTGTTCATCCTCACAATCAAACTTCACATGCAAATGACAACAACAATGATACAGAGGAAAGGCCCTCTCCAGAATATCAAAGTATGCATGGCGAAGTAAAACAGCATTAAGTGATCATTCATTGGAAATTTCTGTCCGTCATTTCTGGTCACAGTCATGGCTCCTGGTGTCTGTGCTGTTTTCAGAGTCATAATTCCATCACTGATCTCCCTCTGCGCCGTCAGTTGGAGCTTGACACGCTCTCTTCATCCCTCAGTTTTCGTTCCAATGCAGCCAGGGCTTCTCCCCTGGAGTAGCTCCGCTCCAGGCCTGTAACCCTGTTTTAGAAAAAAAAAAGCCAGTGGTGTGTCCTGCTCTGAATCACATGATTAAATCATATGATTAACCGTCTGCTGTGTAAAAGGTGGTGTAGATGTTAGCACAGTGCATCCGTATGCACACTTTCTCACAGTGACCTCTGTATTGCAAGCAACACAGGGTTATAAATAACACACTGCTGGTAAATTCACAAAGACACAGAAAGTGACAGTAAAAGGGTTAAGTCGGCATGGCCGACAAGCTCGTGCAAACCTAGGATGTTGCTGTCACCTTTCTGCTCCTGTAAAAAAACCCAAAAAGCATACATACATTCACCCTTTTGTCACGTCTGGGTGGAGGTGCAATCTTGCGTATTGGTGTCAAATCAGTCAAGCTTTTGTCAGTTATCAGTCTGGTTCTTTTGCTCGTCTGCTTTTTCTCGCGGAGAGAGAGCGTGTTTTTGTCAAGAGATTTATTCTAAATGACACTTCTTCAGCTGAGAGTCTAAGAGTGAAACACAGAGACGCTGCAGCATTTACTTGTATACAAGGGCGGTCACAGAACGCTCACACCAGAGTGGGGGCCCTGTGATGCGCGTTCTGTTCTTGCACTTGTCTTTATTTATATGCAAAAATAATACAACAGTGAATACGTCTATTCATAGGCAGAAGAAAGTTAGTGCGTAGGGAGTGAAGATAAGAGTGGTTTAGGTGTATGCGTGTGTGTTGTGAGATTCAGAAGGACGCAGCCTCTCTTCTTGTTAGGGAGCGTCAGATAAGAGTGTCCAGCTCTTCCTCTTCCTGGCAGGAGTGAAATAATAACAGCTTATTCAGCTGTGAGAAAGAATTTATAAAACAGTCTTGTAGTGGACAACAGTCTAAGTCATCAAAAGGTCAACATACAGTATTCTATCATATGCAAACTTATATCATTAAAAGCTTATACTGACTACCAATACAACTCTCCATTGACATTCCCTCCTGTTGTCAGTATAACTTTGAAGTGAGATCAGTATGTAACATCTTGTTGTACATTTTCTGTCACATCATCATTAATCACACAAAGTCTTCATGTTCCAACAGGTCAGAGTCATCATCATCATTTGACATGGCTATGTATGCAGCAACAGTAGAAACAATTATGCGGTTAATCATGAGTTTCAGACATGGCAGGATACATGTTACAAAAACACAAAATAAAAATAAAAATACTCCAACTCCAATGAGTAAGATAAGATCACCGACAGAAGTTACAGAATGTGAGCAGAATACTATATATATATATATATAAATACAGAGACATATATAAACAAGCGTATACAAAAGGGATAAATAGAATAAATAAGAATAAGAATACAAAGGAATTGCAAGTATTTCAAGTATTTCAAGTATTTCAAGTATTGAAGTCTATTGCACCGTTGGTTTTTAACAAAAAGTATTGCACAGTGAAAAGGGACTAGTAGTCTTTTTAGCAGTCACTTGTATTATTTACATAGTCCTGATTTTGGGCCTGCTGGATCTGTCTCAAGGCGTTCAGGGCATCAGTCATGTTTGATGAGTGTACATTGTCTGATGTGTGTGTGTGTGTCATTTCTCACTCAATCAACAAGTCTGTTCAGGTGTGTGTTTCTCTTCATTCTGAGTCAGTGTGTGTAGATGTGTATGTTTGTGTATGTTGGCGTGTTTATCACTTTCCTGTTCTGGTGTTTTGAGTAAACCACGGCCTGAAGCGTGCCCTGGGGTCCTGCCCTCCTCCTTTTCAGTCCGGTTGCGATCATTGCTGCTGCTGCTCATAGTTCAGTCTGTCCTGGTCCTGGCCCCAATTGGGGCAGTCCTTTCTCCAGTGTCCATGCTCACCGCAGGTGAAACCTGCATCTTCTTCTGTGTTTTGTCCATTCTGAGGTGCCTTTTGACCTCAGTTGCTCCTCCTGTCTCTGGCACGCCCTTTCTTCTGCTGCCCGATCATCCGTGTTGGTCCGTCACTGTCCTGCACAGTGTTAATGCAGAGTTATCAAGGTCAGCATTCTTTTGCTCGGCCTTACTTTTCATTCGGGCTTAATGGGCGTCTCGTCACAGCTCTGTCAGCTGAAGCTGTCTGGAAATCTCCCCCGTGTAGTGAAACGGGCCTTGGATTTAACGCTCTCCGTCTCTGCTGCATGAGATTGCTTTCCTGTAGCACTGTTGACATTTTTAGATTGTTGTTATGGGTCCAGCTGCTGCAGTATTTGGTCAGGGTCAGGGTCAGAGATGGTAGAGGGGAGAGCAGGAGTCCAGGTCAGCCTCGGCTTTCAGGACCGGCAAAGCAGCCTGTAATTAAACAAAGAGAAACAAAAACAAAACAAAAACAGACGAACAGGAAAATGATGTTGTATTGGCTGTGTTATTCAGAGAGGGGAGAAACACCGGGCCAGGCCCTGTGTCAGCCTTCTCTCCCCCTTTTTTTGTTTTCCCTCACAATATAATCAACTCATAACCCACCAAGTTGACAGGACAACACAGGTAGATATTAAAATTCGTAAGATCACGTTTAAAAGCACAAAAAAGGAATTTTCCTTCCTTCAGTAATCACTTGTATGATTCAATCAGCAGAAAACATCTCGCCATTTGACTCTTAACCACTAAATTTGTTGTTTCATCACTGGTTGGTCATGCCAGTCTCGTTCTTTTTGAAGTTGTTGTCCTGCAACCCAGAGAGTTTATTTGTTAGTAGTGGGTAAACTTCAGCATTTGATAACAAAACTATTAAGTTTTCCCTGTTTTAACACTAATGAGGGATATAGGCACATGTATAGTGTGTGCTCTAGTGTAAGCTGTTCTTCATTGCATATATGTGTATTAGTAGCTTGCATGCAGGGCCTCTGGGACTGTCTCACCCAAAAGAGCATTTTCTTAACAGTTGCCTTTCTCTCGCGTGTGTTAAGAAAGGCAAATGTGCTTGTAGCAGTTGTGAGATTATTATGCTGTCATATATTACATTATACCTATAATCAAAATGAGTGAATCATGATACTGCTGTAGGCCACATCATACTTCTGAGTTAAAAGAATGTGGAAATCATTAGATTTATTAGATAGGTTTGTATTATCCTATGCTGCTGATTTACTGTGAGTGAGTTACACTGTTTCATGACATTTCATACTGCCGAGTTATGAAAAGAATATTGTATTCAGACAGTAGGGGCCTCTCTCTCTTTTTTTTCCTCTTTGTGATAGTAAAGAGAACAGAGCACATGTCACGGGAGCCTCACCCCCACCCTTGGTGGAAGCAGAAAAACAGGGAGCCAAGGTCATAACTCAGGCTCACAAAGAGTCAGAAAGAATATGAATGCTTAGTTTGTGGCTGTGGTGCATTTTGTATGGCTTCTTTTCTTTGTTTAGTAGCTTTCTGCCTTTACCTGAGGGTGTGCCCTAAGCATGTGACTTCAGGTCTCCATAATTGGAGTTTATTTATATGTTGCAGTATTAGCCTGCTTCAACACTTAAGCAAAACATCACTCTTTGTTTTATTATTATTATTGTTATAAATTCTCCTTTCTCAAAAACATAAAATGAAATTGTAGTTGTTCTTGGCTGAGAAACACAAAACCTCCCTTTTTTCCCCTTTTTTCTTTTTCAAAACAAGAAACTAAGTTTTAACTTTTCTGGCTTATCACCTAAAACAAAACAGACAACCCAGCTCTCAGCTGGCTCTGAACAGAAGTTACAGTACTCATCACTCAAGCAACATTTCAAAAAACAAAAGAAACAAAAACAAAACTCAGCACACTGCACAGAGAACAACAACAATACACAACTGAAGATGTTGTTCTTGTTTGTTCTCCTTGAATTTTAGAATAAAGTTATTACATCTGCATTAGTAAATCATATGCCTAATCATTATGTGTCACTGTGATCCACAAGTATGATCACAGATTTATTCATTTTTCAACCCAACAAAACAAAAAACAAAAAACAAAACAAAAAACAAGTTACTGATGGCTTAAACGCTTTACACACATAAGTCAGGATGCAAAAAGGCTGCTGCCAAAGACAAATCAGAAGCGTGAGGAAAAAAAACAAAAAACTGAGCCCACAGACAGCTTCATGTTTGAGCTTTAATAGCTGTTTCCCTCCCTCTGATGTGTTCTTATGCAGCTCCTGCTCTAAAAAATGTGTAACCTGCTCATCAGCTTAGCAGTGACCATATATTTAATTCAGCTTCTCAATTGTGTAGCTTTAGCTGTTGTATACAGGGTTTTTAGTTGTTAGTATAGGTGTGCTCTATATCTCAACAATGTCTCATCTAGGATGACAGGTTTTCGAGCAGGTCAAGTGCCTCTATGCACTTAAGTAATTTACATATTTTCTTTATTTTCTTCATTTCATATGTCATTATACTGAATTTGAGCAACCTTAAGCTTGATGCAGATTACTTCTAACAATTATCCACCTCACATCATAGCTGACTGAGGTGCCTCTTCATATTAATATTATTTCATTATTAATGTTATTATCTTTTTATATAACAGCAATAGTATATTACAATATTTTATTTATATTTTATTTGTGTCCACCAAGGGCTGAGGGTGAGCTGCAGTCTCACCCTTTCCCAAGCTGGAGACATTTTCCTTTTCACACATTTTCCTTGGCTGAACAATGACACAACCTTATGCGTCTCTCTATTTCATTTAATATGTGTTTGTGTGAGTTATGTATTTTCTTTCGTTCTATTCAGTCTGGGCATGGTCTTCATCCTAACTATGTTTCATTGTTCATACCAGTTTACAGGTTGTTATCCTTGCTTTTATCAATTTGAATACATTACAGTTGTTTTATTTAACTTTATTCCTCTTGCATTTATATGTATTCAGTTGGGTCTGTTTCCAGCCCTTTTTAAACTTATACTTGGATCTCTATTTTTTTACTTGACGAGGGATTATTATGTTCTTCCTAATCTGAACTGCTTCTTTGTTTCTTACAGTCACGTGCAAAATGTCCCTCTTTTCCACACTTCCAGCATGTAGTACTAAAACCACTGCTTGGTGGTAGGCCTGTCTCTACCTCTTGCTCTTCCCCTACGCATTCCTCTCCCTCTCTTTTGGCCTCTGAAGCCTCCCCTGTAGCCTCCACTGAAAGCTGTGAGAACAGTGTCAGCGTCGAGGGCAAAAACTGAGACCTTCTCTTTCTTTTTCACCACTGTCTGTGCATGGTTAGCATATTGAAACGCCTCATCTGCTGTGCCCGTATCTTTGCGTTACCGAATGCTTTTCTACATGAGACCTAATGGGTGGTAGTAATCCTTTAATGAAAGTGCGTTTAAATTGTTTTTTCTTTTCCTCTTTCTTTTTCTCCTTTCAGCTTCAGTTTCCCATGCTTGGAAAAGTTTATATTCTTCTTTACGTTTTAATTTCTTCTTTGGGTCTTTTGTTAATGTAATTTCTTGTTTCAGGGCAGCTCTCAGCTGGGTAACAGCTGAGGGATTGCATTTCCCTTCCCAGCTGTGGTTTTTAGCTTTTTGTGGATTTCTCCACCTATCTGCACTTATTCTACCTGCTCCGGTTTGCTGTTTTTCTAAATATTCCTCATCAGGTGTTAATTTTGCTTGTTTATTCCCCATTGTCAAAGATTTTGCTGGACTGTCACTGGCACGCCTGACTTCAGAGTGGTTGCTGATACGCCCTTCTACTTCACTTCTAAAAAATGAAGCGGTATCAGTTTTACGAGATAAAACTCAACCGTTCTCATTTGTCACCAGTACGTGAGCCTCAAGCAAAGAAAACAAATAAAATAGAAGTAGTTCAGCAGCGTATTGTGCTGTAAAATCAACTTACTTCTAGACACATACACACATACACACAGATAGACATTTGCGCGCTAATTTGTTACGAAGTATTTAACAGCTACCTCTGAAACTGGTCTAAACTTAGTTCTTTTTGGCCTTTTGGCGAACTTAACCTATTTTACGCGTTTCTTAAATAATTTGTCACGAGATAATTTCGGCTACCTCTGAAACTGGTCTAAACTTAGTTCTTTTTGGCGAACTTAACCTATTTTATCATTTTATTTTACGCGTTTCTTTAATAATTTGTCACGAGATAATTTCGGCTACCTCTGAAACTGGTCTAAACTTAGTTCTTTTTGGCGAACTTAACCTATTGTACGCGTTTCTTTAATAATTTGTCACGAGATAATTTCGGCTACCTCTAAAACTGGTCTAAACTTAGTTCTTTTTGGTGAACTTAACCTATTTTATCATTTTATTTTACGCGTTTCTTAAAACCTTCGTGGCCGTTTTACAAAATAGTGTTTCTCTCACCCTCAGTCTCACTGGTGATTCGGATCGTCAGACTGAATCCCACCGCCGTGGACCAGACCGGCCCGGACTCGAACGTCCTGGGTCCTCCTCGTCTAAGAGGGCTGTACACAGACTTCGGTGCTGGCTCCACGGCGTCAGGAAACAGTGTGCCAGATCCTGGAACAGAGTCACAGATAACAGTTCTGATATTTCTGATCCGGCTCGAAGGACCAAAATAAATGTCAAGAGATTTATTCTAAATGACACTTCTTCAGCTGAGAGTCTAAGAGTGAAACACAGAGACGCTGCAGCATTTACTTGTATACAAGGGCGATCACAGAACGCTCACACCAGAGTGGGGGCCCTGTGATGCGCGTTCTGTTCTTGCACTTGTCTTTATTTATATGCAAAAATAATACAACAGTGAATACGTCTATTCATAGGCAGAAGAAAGTTAGTGCGTAGGGAGTGAAGATAAGAGTGGTTTAGGTGTATGCGTGTGTGTTGTGAGATTCAGAAGGACGCAGCCTCTCTTCTTGTTAGGGAGCGTCAGATAAGAGTGTCCAGCTCTTCCTCTTCCTGGCAGGAGTGAAATAATAACAGCTTATTCAGCTGTGAGAAAGAATTTATAAAACAGTCCTGTAGTGGACAACAGTCTAAGTCATCAAAAGGTCATCATACAGTATTCTATCATATGCAAACTTATATCATTAAAAGCTTATACTGACTACCAATACAACTCTCCATTGACAGTTTTCATATGTGAGACAGTGACGTTTAGCATGTTTGGAGGCTGTAGTTAGTGTGTTGTGTAGTTATTGTTTTGTTTTGTGTGTCAGTTATACTGCTGAATGTCACATTTGATCCAAAAAAGCCATCAAAGGCAGATTCAAGTGTAAACGCTGCCTCCACATGGAAAACTGATCTGATGCACCTCCTGCTGTCAGACCTGCAGGGTTTAGGCCTGTGGTGTTCTCCTCTGTCTTATACTGAACACAAACTATTTTTTTGGGAGTGGCACAAATAATTTGTGTACCTTCTTATTTGATGCAGAACACCTGATTGTTATATGGTTATATAAAAACCGCCTTAGGCCTTGGCTGCATTTTTAGGTAAATAATATAGTATAACTTTGTTGTTTGCAAAACCTGTGCATAATTTTTAGAAATGTACAATTTCTATTTGCATTCCAAGTTATGAAAATGATTTGTTAAACGTTTGTGGGTTTACACTAAAAAAATATAACTTTTTTCCACTTGGATTTTGAATTTTTTGTCTGAATTTTGATCAATTGTGGTAATATAGTATGTCAAAATGAAACAATAACTCAAATTTCTGAAATTTGAGGTTGGGCTGAAAAAAAAAATGATACCAAACAAGGCAAGATAAACAGTTTTTAAAGGTGAAATATAGAGGTCAGATCAAAAGTAGTCAAAAACGGCCAAATATACCCTGGACCCCAGAGGGTTGAAGTGTTCCAGCTCTAATGTACAGCTGTCATATTAGAAATAGAAGCAGCTCTGATTTTAGTGCTCAAATAAATCTATGAAGTGATGAATTCACACATGAACAGTTTTCTGCAGCGTTCCTCTCGGCCTTATTTGCAGCTCCACTCTTGTTTTTGCTCTAATAATTATTTCTCTCCATGAGCTGTTTCTCTGCCTGAAGGAGGCGCCACTCCATCGCTTCATTTAGTGCAGAACAAGAGTCACATGATGCTGCTCTGTCAACACCAATCACACTTTGTACAGCTCATGTTGTGTTTGTTGTCCTCTCAGACTGTCAGGTGGAGGTGGAGGAAGGGATGAAGTCTGTCCAGCTGATCTTAAAAAAACAAAACCTGCCTGAAGACGTAAAAGTGGAGTGGAAGGACAAAAACAACAGGAAGGTCCATGTGTATGCGAACGGCTCTGACCAGCCTGAAGAACAGCACCAGGTTTACAGAGACCGAACGAAGATGAATGAAGACCTGCTGAAAACTGGAGACCTCAGTCTGACCATAAAATACCCCACAGATGGAGACAACTCCACTTACACCTGCACCGTCTACAGCAGGGAGGGAAACAGCCTGCTGGAGAGAAAGGTGGAGCTGAAAGTCGGAGGTCAGTGCTGTAGGTCAGAGGTCATGTAGGAGTTTATTCTCTAAAAGCTTTTAGTTTGAATCTATTTTCAGTTCATTCAAAAAAAAAAAAATTCTTTGATTTTTTGATCTAAAAGCCAAAAATGAGCAACTGTGTGTTTAAATTAACAGAAGACAATTAAAAATTGAGTTGAAATGATCCTAACTTCAAAATAAAAGCCTCTGGCATGATTTGAGTTTAGATCAAATAAATAGTTTTGTTAGTTTAGTTCAAATCAATGTAAATGTATAATTTGGATGTTTTCAAATGTCAGGGTGGAGCAGCCATAAATACGAGGCTTTTATTGTGAAAATGATGAGTGTGATGATCCAGAGGAGCCCATGGGGTCTTTGTGGCTGGATGCAAAGGTTTGTAGCTCTCCTTGTAAAGAGAAACAGCTTGAAGCTACAGAGGACCGTCTGCAGAAGAAGACAGGGGAAAGAGGAAGAAGCTGAGGCCGCTGGAGAAAAGACAGGAAAAGAAAATCAGCTTTATTTGTTGGAGGCCATTTGTTCATCACACTGAAATATTCAAATTTTCTTACTGCAGTTTTTAATCTTTTCACATGCGCAAGTAGATCTAAAGAAACTTTCTGGGAGATCGCATGGTATGGCAAAATCAAAGCCATTTCTTTACACATTTGAGGTGTTATCTAATAATATATACCATATGTGGTTAAAATATAAATAATGCAAGTTGTGGTAAATTGCATGTTTCATATAAATGTAGTCTGACACATTTAACATGATGAATTATTTTGGGTGTACATTATCATCTATTATCATATTATCATCAACCTGTACAACAAATAAGCTTACACCCCAATGAGTACAAAATCCATTGAGTTACACAAAATGTCTGTGAAGATTCTCAGTCATCCAGGTCATCGTAGTCTAAGGAGCTTGGAAACAAGAGTGTCTGGACTTCTTTAAGTGGCTTGAAGACTTTTCACCTTTCATCCGAGAAGCTTCTTCAGTTCTAGGGTCAAATGGTGGAGACAATGGACCCCCTAATATCCTCTACCTCACATGTGTCATAGTCAAGGCCCGCGGGCCACATCTGGCCTGGCGCACATTTATATCCGGCCCGCAAGATAATTTTATATAGATTTATTATTATTGTTATGCATGGCCCGGCGAAATAAGGCGCTGATAATAACACGAACTACAGATCCCACAATGCAGCGCTGCAGCCTCCTTACCGAACGCTAGGCTAACTGGGAACATTCCCACATCAATTAAGTCAAACTTCTGTTAGCTAGATGTCTGTGAAGGTTCTCAGTCATCCAGGTCATCTTAGACTAAGGAGCTTGGAAAGAAAAGCGTCTGGACTTCTTTGAGTTACTTGAAGACTTTTCACCTCTCATCCGAGAAGCTTCTTCAGTTCTAAGGGTCCAATTGGTGGGGAGTCCCAGATTTAAACCCAGTGGGAGTTTCCCCCCAAAGAGGGACAAAGGACCCCCTGATGATCCTCTACCTAATCACATGAGCCAAGGTGTAAAAGCGGGTGTGGGTCCCCATCAGCCAGGGTTTCGGGTGAGCTCATTGTGAAACCTGGCCCCACCCTATCATGTGATTTCCTGAGGTCAGATGGCCCAGGATGTGAGTGGGCGTTAAGGCGTCTGGGAAGGGATCTCAAAACATGATTATGGCAGACAGACAGTTGGTGTGGTAAACCACCGCCTCTGTTCAAAGATGGTCGCTCACAGTGGACGTAAATGGCCTCTTTCACTCCTCTTTCAAACCATCTGTCCTCTCTGTCCAAAATGTGAACGTTGGCATCCTCGAAAGAGTGACCTTTGTCCTTTAGATGCAGATGGACTGCTGAGTCTTGTCCCGAGGACAAGACTGAGGTGGCTCTTCTATGTTGTGCCATGCGCTTGTGAAGTGGCTGTTTGGTCTCTCCGATGTAGAGGTCTGGGCATTCCTCGCTGCACTGTACAGCATACACCATGTTGTTAAGTTTGTGTTTAGGAGTTTTGTCTTTCGGGTGAACCAGTTTCTGTCTGAGTGTGTTGCTGGGTCTGAAGTACACTGGGATGTCGTGCTTGGAGAAAACTCTCCTGAGTTTCTCTGATACACCGGCTACATAGGGGATGACAATGTTGTTGCGTCTGTCCTTCTTATCCTCCCTCGCTGGTGTCTGATCTTCTTTTCTGTGCATCTTTGCTGACTTTATAAATGCCCAATTAGGATAACCACATGTTTAAGTGCTTCCTTTACATGTGTGTGTTCCTTCTTTTTCCCTTCAGGCTTAGAGGGAACATGTTCTGCCCGGTGGTGTGGGGTCCTGATTACCCCAAGTTTGTGTTACAGAGGGTGATGGGAGTCAAAGAGGAGGTACTGGTCCGTGTGTGTGAGCTTCCGGTAAACTTCAATGTTGAGGTTGCCATTCTCTTTAATGTGCACGGGCGCAGTCCAGGAAAGGCAAACAGTTATCCTTTGTGTCTTCCCTGGTGAACTTGATGTTTTTATCCACGGCGTTAATGTGCGCAGTGAAGGATTCCACTTCTTGTCTTTTGATTTTGACCCAGGTGTTGTCTACATATCTGTACCAGTGGCTGGGTACTCTCCCTTTGAAAGAGCCAAGAGCCTTTCTTTCCACTTCCTCCATGTCCTCCAAGGTTGGCTACAATAGGTGACACGGGGGAGCTCATGGCACAGCCATGTTTTTGTCTGTAGAAACCCTCGTTGTATTTGAAGTATGTTGTGGTGAGGCAGAGGTCTAACAGTGTGCAAACCTGATCGGGTGTGAAGTTGGTCCTGTCTTCCAAGGAGCTGTCTTCTTGTAGTCGTTTTCTGACAGTCTCCACTGCTTCCGTGATGGGTATGCAAGTGAAGAGAGAGACTACATCAAAGGACACCACGGTTTCATCTGGATCCAGGGTAAGTTTCTGGACCTTGTCTGTGAAGTCGGTGGAGTTCTTGATGTGATGTGGGGTGTTCCCCACAAGAGGTGCTAGGACGGTAGCAAGGTGTTTCGAGATGTTGTAAGTGGCTGAGTTTATGCTACTGACAATGGGTCTGAGTGGGACGCCTTCCTTGTGGATCTTAGGAAGTCCGTAAATGCAGGGTATGGCATCCCCTGGGTAAAGGCGGTGATATGTGAGGCGGTCAACTCGGAGAAGAACACACACCTGAGGACAGTCAGGAAAAATGGGTGAAAAACTTTTCAGACCGGAATCTCACTGAACCTGAAAAGAAAGTAAAAGTAAAAGAAAGAAAAAGTCTTGAAATTTGGCACACACCTCAAATGTGATGAAGGCTTTCTTGTTATGTGATCATTTTCATTGAGTAGCGCAAAATGACTCCACAGCGCCCCCTACAAAATTTCAAAACAACAGCCCCTGCTCTGTGTTTTATGTATGAGTCTGAAACCTGGTAAGCTTATAGGAGATATCAAGATGTACAAAAAAGTCTCTTGGAGCAATATCCCAAATCCAACAGGAAGTCAGCCATTTTAAAATTAATGTGTAATATTGGCGACATTGCAGTCCGCCATTTGGACGTGAATGTGAAATTTTGGCTCTAATTTTGCCATTTCCATGCCTCGAACTTTTTTCAAATTCCTCCTTGGGATTTGGTTGTATAAGCTTCATGTTTGGTCAGTGTCAACTACACACCTGGGCCATGTTAAATTGCGGAGCTTTGAGTTTTCGCAATACGGTGAGGCCGTGGCGTCACGGCGAATTTCAATGACTCGCCATGAAAATCTTATTACCTCTAATTTTTTCATACATTGTCCGATCTGGACCAAAGAGCACACATATGATAAGGCTCCACCCCTGAACATATTTCAACTGCCATATTTGACACCAGGGACAGCGCCACCTAGTGGGAACAGGAAATGTCATGTTTTACACTTTGGGGTTCAGTATAGTGATGGCTGACATCTGCAGCCTCAAATTTCTCCAGGAAAGCCTTAAGGAGTCGGTCTTTGGTTACAGTGAAAAGTGTGACTTTTCGCGGAAGGGTGTGACCCCAGCAGCATGGCGAACTTTGATGTCTCACCATGAAGAAACAAATTAGTATAACTCCATGAAATCCAGTCTGATCAGTACCAGACTTTACAGGGATGATGTCAGACCCGCCCTGAACAGATTGACATGCCCATTGTCAGGAATACGCAGAGCACCACCTAGTGGGAACAGGAAATGTCATGTCTTTCACTTTGTTGTACTGATTTTCACAGGTTCATAATGGCCACCTCAAAAGCGGTGAATATTAACATCAGTCCCTCATGATGCTTCAGTGAGAAAATTGTGACTTTAAACTGAACGGCGCACCCTGGTGGCAACGCAGTTCACCATGAAAGATGAAGTGGCTTTTGAGGGATTTCATCAGATTGACGCGATCTCCAGTCCGTGGAATCTAAAGACCTTTGTGATGTTAAATTGCGAAGCTTTTTACGTTCAGGGAAACGGGGTGGTCATGGCGGCACGTGGCGTTTTAATCACTCGCCAAAAAGCAGTAATCTGCTGTTACTCAAAAACACAATTTTCAATCTCTCAGAAAGGTCGCAGGCGTGATGAGACTCGAGCTTGGAAATGTTTGTTATGCCGTTTGTCAGTAATGGTTAGAGCGCCACCTAGTGGGACGACTATAATCATGATTGAATGAGATGAAATGTTAGCTGGTGGTTAAATGCATGAATTCCATCAATGTGACATCAGATCGGACGTAATGGTTTTAGGTGTTGGGCGTGGCTCGACGTGCCCGGGGTGCGAGGGCCCTCATAACGCTGCTTGCAGCTTTAATTCATATATATGTTTAAAAAATATTGTTTTAGTGTGTTCAAAAAGTGTTTAGCTTGTTTGGCCCGTGACCTAAAGCGTGCCTTGACTTTTGGCCCCCTGTGCAATTGAGTTTGACACCCCTACTCTAAAGTGTCCCAATTGATGGATAATATTACAGTTCAGGCAAGATAATTGTCTTTCTATTTCTCCCATAATACAATCTGTTTACCGTCTGAGTCTGCATACTGTCCAAGGGTAGAAGTAACAACCAAGTGACGTGTTCTTGCTTTAAGTAACGATCATTTTGAGATGTGTTCGGCTGAAATGCACCTTTTTTAGCATATTTTCACAATATAAGTCTACAGGTCATCAAAGATTCAGTACGGTAATGAATTTTGTTCTGGATCGTTTTCCTGTTGTACAAACCATTTTTGGCTTGTTGTTCCAGTCTCCATTTAACCACAGTGGCATGAGTGCCTACCATGTTCAACCACAAATCAAATTTGTGTAAAGTTGCAAAAAGAAATTTGATCTTGGTGTGACACGTAGGCTTTTTCTAAGGATTTGATGTTTTTTTTTTTCTAATTCATCAGTATTTTTGTTTTCTTCTTTCTTTTTATGTGATGAGAAAGAAATTATTTTACCTCTCATCACAGCTTTCCCTGCTTACTAGAGAACAGATGCTGATGTTTCAGGAGTGTCATTATAGTCTAAATATAAAGTCCACAGTCTTTTAAAATATTTAATAAAGTCTTCATCTTTAAGTAGTGAAGTATTAAATCTCCAGTTTTTATTTGGCGGAGTGTTCTTCTTATGTATTAGTGTTAAAGTTATAAGAGCATGATCGCTGACAGCTATAGGGTGAATCTCGGTGTCTGAGATGTCACTCAGCAGTGAGCTGCTGACTAGGAAATAATCCAGACAAGAGTAGGAGTGATGAACATGTGAGACGAAAGTATATTCCTTACTGCTGGGGTGAAGGGAGCGCTATGCATCGCAAAGGCCAAAGTCTCTCATATACTGTTTAATTATATTTGTGGACTGCCAGGTGCACTGAGTTCCTGCTGTATTGAGCCTATCCATTTCTTCATTTAGTCCAAGGTTGAGGTCGCCCCTAAAAACAAGTGTGGTGTTCAGAGAGTGCACTAAAAAAACCGAGATAGAATGAGGGATCATCAACATTTGGACCATAAACACTTACAATGCATAGCTTTTTGTTAAGTATAGATTTATGTATTAAAGTTGCTTCTCACTTAAATTATAACAGGCTGAGAACACATTAGGAAACTCAGGTCTTTTAAGTTCGTTTAAACCTGTGACAGGCATGTGAGTTGTAAGTACAAGAAAACAATTATTAGAATATAATGTGTTAAATTTGCTTAGATGAGAGGGTCCAGCAATAGATCAGAGGAATAGGGAAGGATTTGTCTGTGTTTCAGTTTGGCTTAGCTGTAGGCCTGAGCGTGTGTGTAATTGTTTAGACGGAAAGGAATTTATTGACACTGGGGGTCTGCTGTCATAAAAGGAGACAGGAAGCTACAGTTGGGGGGATGCTGATGCTTGTCCCTGAATGTATTAAAGCTCATAATTGTTATAACTTAGAAGTAGGTTTGCAGGAGACTCTCCACATGCTTATCTGTAAATTTAAGACAAGAAGTAGCCAATGGCCCAGTGGATGCAGAGTGGGGGTCTCAGTGTTTTTAATATGTTAACTCTGTTTTGTATGTTGTCTAAAGGAATTTGGTGTAGCTTGGGTGAGGAGATTACTTTTATGACCTGCAGGAAGTCAGATACAGAGACACACACACACAGAGTGCTTTAACTGTTACGACGCACCCACACCCACACGCACACTCACTCACGTGCACTCACACATACACACAGGTACGCGCACACAGTCACTCACGTGCTCGTGCATACACACACAAACACAGAGTTTGCAACACACCATGGGGGGTTTATGATGGGGTCGCTTCTATAAAACTGGTTGTAACAAACAAAGAAGTGAAGCTCTGCAGAGGTGCCTTGCACGTCTCGCCTTCTAGAAGATGCATGCGTAACTGAATATGAATAAAGGTTTTGTAAAATGACTACTGAGTCCGGTGCCGTCTCTGGATGCCCGAGGAATGAAAAAAGAACCGGGGTGAAACTGATTTCATAACAGAGTCTCTTGTAATAAAACAACGTCTGCATGTAGTTTTTTGAGCTGGTTAAATATTTTTAACCTGTTTTATCTGGTGCCAGCTCTTTTTATATTCTATGTGACAAACCTTAGTGTGCCCATAATTGTGTGTGTATGGCTAATGATGTAAGCTGCGTGTTTCGTTAAGACGGGTGAAGAGAATGGAAACACATCACTTGTTTGTAAATATAGAGAAGAAAAATGTGTGGTGAGAGGCTCCATAAGTCTGACTATGTGTGTGTGTATTAACTAATATAAGCAAGCGCGGCTTGCGTGTGTGCCCTAAAAGTCTGTGTGCGCTGTGAGGCTGTTGTAAATGTGCTGCCGTTGAGCGCATGAATTTGCATGATCGTGGTATGTGAATATTAGAGGTGCAACGGATCCGAAATCCAAACCGATCCCACTCCACGGTTCGGTACGCACGTGATCCAAAGATTCGAAAAAGAAAAAAAAAAGTATGTGTATGGTGCGCGTGGTCAGTCTGTCAAGCGGTAGTTATGGTCAGTGCTAGCGGTCCAAGTGAGGAGCAGAGGAGTTTGTGGCACGTAAGCGGCCCTTTGCCTCCCAATCCGACTGGGCTAAAGCTATTACAAAAGCTAATGGGGTGTTTAGTTGAAGATGGGAGGCCGTATTCCGTTGTGCAAAACAAGGGGTTTAAACTGTGATGAACGTACTTGAGCCACGCTATGATATGTCGTTGCACATCCACTTCAGTGTGACAAGATCGTTCCAAGCATGTATGAGCAGGAGACGTTTAAAGTTATGGCTGAACTGTCCCAGGCATCTTCTGTTGCTCTAACTACAAATGGGTGGAGCTCCAGGGCAACGGAAAGCCACGTGACCATGACCGCTCGTTATATCACAGCGGAGTGGTAGATACAAAGCCCTGCACTGCCCTATAGATTACATTAGATTAGATGAAACTTTATTTATCCCTCGGGTGGGTTCCTCCGGGAAATTTAGTTTCCAGTAGCACAGCACCGACAGAAGTTGCAGAATTTGAGCAGAAATATACCATATTTACACATATATAAATACAGAGACTACAAAAGGGATAAATAGAATAAATAGGAAAAAGAATACAAGGGAACAGCACATTTCAAGTATTGTGAGTCTATTACACCGCTGGATATTAACAAAAACTATTGCACAGTGAAAAGGCACTACAGCTTACTTGTTCCCCCTTCCTCTGTCCCCATTTCCCCTCCAGCGAGGAGTTAAACAGTTTGATGGTGTGTCGGAAAAAGGACTTTTTAAGTCTGCTGGTCCTTGACTTTGGGAGAAGCAACCTGTCACTGAACAGACTCCTCTGGTTGTTTATGGCCATGTGCAGAGGATGCAGAGGCTGGCCAGCATGGTCCATAATGTCCATAATGTCCATATTGCACCTTAATTTGTTTTTATATAAGTGCGTGGAATGAGTTTTCAGTTGAATGTTTTTAATAGGCAAAAAATACTTCTTTTTTTTAAATTTTATTTTATTTTCAGTTGTTACAGACAGGACAGACATGACTGAGGGATAGGAAAGGGAGAAAGAAAGATGAAGGACAAGAAAAACAGAAGGGAAGAGGGACAGTGAGAGAGGGCACTTAAAAAGAGAAAGAAGAGAAAAAAAGAAAAAAAAATCTCCTGGATCACCTGTTGAGAGAAAAAGAAGAGAAAACAAGCAAAAACAAAAAAACAGAGCAACATACTAAACACAACACCATCACGTTAATCTAGCTAAGTGTAAACAGCAGTAAATACAAAATGTTGAATGTTGTTGTGTAGCAAGCAGGACCGACAGCGCACATTGTGCTTGGAAATAGCAACCAATAAAGGTATAGTTTATGTCTATGAACAGTGAGCACCCGTGTGCACACCTGTGTGGATCAGCGCGCTTGTATTCAAAAGGTTTCCCCATGTAATGGTCTGCTAGAGGATGTAGAGAGCCATAGCCCCGTCCCCCAAGGCATGAAGCAGGCATGGAGGAGATCCAGGCCCCAGACATCCAGAGGCCCAAGAGTGCCAGAGCCCAAGGAGGACCACCGGAGGACCACCGGAGGGGCATCCGTGCCACCCTCCTGGGAAGAGCTGAGGAGAGCCCCAGATGAGGGGTCACCCAGTAGCCACGGAGCAGAAGCCAGAGGGGGCTGCACTGGCGTGCCCGCCGGCTCTGCCAGCAGCCAGCTGTGCCAGAGGGAGCCGAGCCGCAGGCCCGAGGGCCCCCTTTGCCCCGGAAGAGGCCCGACCGAGCAACAGGCACCAGGCCCCGCCAAGTAGTCACCGGGAGTGAGCTGGTACATACCTGAGCGCCCAGCCCCGGACACCAAGAACCACCAACGCACCGACCCCTGAGGGCATCAGTTACCGGCAGGGAGTGTGGTGAGGGGAGATAGGCCTTTGGATTGCCTGGGAGTTCCCAGAGAGGTGGCGTGTAAGACCCGACCTGACATATAAACACGGACAAACAGGCACACACAGACACAAACATGCATTCCCACCCACATGCACACATATACAAATACTCAGCACTCACCCAACGTAGGGATAGACATACATGGACACTGTACACACAATCACACTCCCCAAACAAACTCTATACCCCAGGTCCAGGTTCCCTCGCCCCTGGATGGGGAAGCGGCACCTAGACCCAGGAGATGTTACCCTTTCCCCCGGGGTGGAGGCAAGCGGACCGCCCCAGGCTCCGCAGCAGCAAGGAGGCCCCGCATCCCAGATCCCAATCAGACGGCCAACACCTCCCAGCCCCCCCCACCCCGATGGCCAGCAGAGAACAGGGGTGTGCGAAGACCCCAAACCACCCTCCTCTCGCTCATGTGTAGTGTTGCTGCGTGCTGTTCTAAGGTGCATTTAAAACACAGGAGAGCATGGTGCTGCTGCCAGAGAGCAGCAGGTGTTAGCACGGCCCCTCCCGAGAATCCTCAATGTCTACATGGATTTAAAATTGAGAGGTGGGCACCGGCGCCAGAGGTGGAGATGAATACACAGACCGTCCACTGGACACCGTTAACGTGCCCACCCTCAAGGCCCTATATGTATGTGTTATGAGAGAAGAGGGAAGAGGGAGGCAGCCGGGGATGGGGAGAAAAAGAAGGGAGGAGCAAGATGCCCCTCCCTGGGGCCAGCTCCCCCGCTGACCCCAGTAGGCAGCCCCGTCCTTCGGCCCCCCCCCCTAAGGCAAGGGAGACCAGGCCCATCCAGATTTAGGTCTACGGCAGCAGGACCGCCCAGCCCCACAGGACCCGGGGCAGCCCACCCGACCCCACTGCAGAGGAAACTGTACCCGCCCTAACATTCAATCATCTCCCAGACTGCACAAGACAGTAGACACCCAGGTTAAGTTTATTCTCCACCTCTCTTATTACTCTCCCTCACCTGCAGAGTGGACTCCTGCAAGGGTGGAGCAAACTCCCTGTCAGTTGAAGAGCCCCCTAGTTAGACCGATGCGCCAGAGGCCCCCTGCGCCAGGGCTGAGCCCCCGTGCAACCACCCGCCCACAACCTCGGCGACACACCAACAAGGACCTCAGCCCCCAAGGCCCAGCCAGAGCCCTAGCACAGAGGCGAAGCACCCCCGAACCCCGAGCCCCCACGCCTGCCCCGGATCCACTCAGGGGCAGCCAGGCTACCAGGCCAGTAACCTACGTCCTCCAGCACAGACCCTCCCCCAGCCCTGCTGCACGCAGCCAGAAGGAGAACACTCTCTCAGAGCAACCAGAGCCACTAACCAGGTTATGACCACAACGCCTGGAGGGCTTAAATAAGTAAATGGCGAGTCGAATTTTTTTTTCTTCTATTTTTGCTGATCCGAAAATCGATCCGATCTGTGACTTAAAACCGTGATCCGATCCGAACCGTGAGATTTTTGATTCGTTGCACCACTATCAGTTACCATGGTGAGGAATTTCACAATAAAGGAGGCGTACGCTCTGTCTTTTCCCGACCCTATGCTCTGGGACATTTTAGACAAGTTTCCTGATCCGATCCGAACCATGAGATTTTTGATCCGTTGCACAACTAGTGAATATGTAGAAATAGAGAGTGTTGTTTGTAGGTGAGTAGAGAAGTAGGTGATTGAAGCAGTGAAAGAAAAGAGAAGGAAATAAACCAACGAGAAGAGTGAACAAAAAAAAGAAAGGAAAAAAAATGAAACATTCCAATTAATGCAATGATGGAGGTGACGGTATATCTGCTATGACATCATAGTGATATTGCTAGGTTAAACACATGTTAAAGGAGAGAGCGTGAGTGGATAAGAAAAGAGTGAAGTGGATTCTTATCTGGAGTGCAGTCAATATAACCACGGAGTGGTGCCGGGGTCGCAGTAGAGCTGTCCATCCACGTAGAGCTGGTCCACGGCGATGACAGCGCGGGAGCCTTTCTGGATGAAACTACATCAGACTGGGAACAGGACCTTGCGTTGTTGCAGCTCTTTAGGGAACTGGTCATTCACGCTGAAGTCCGTTCGTTTCAGCTCCCTGCCGCAACTCTTGACCTGTTCCTTCTGTTTGAAATGACCGAATTTGGCCACTTTGGTGAATTTGGACGTGGTCTCCCAGTCCCCAACCTCATGGACCCGATACGATGCACTCTTTCAAAGGCCATGTTCTTCACGGTGTCCTTCGGCAGCTTTAGGTGGGTTTTAATGAAGCTGTTAACTGTTGTTTCTGCATCTTCTCCATCAGATTCTGGAATACCAGAAAAAACAAGGTTATCTCTCATGCTACGGGCTTGTAGATCGATGACAGTCTCTTTTATGTTTTTTTATTTTCTATGTTTAGATGGGTCACATTTTCGGTGAGAGATTTGACCAACACCCGTAGCATGGCGTTTTCAGCACCAAGTGTTTCCACCTGCTGCTGGCTGAACTCCAGGGATTCTCACATAGATTTAAATTCTCGATGCTAAATCTCCACCAGGGACAGCCTCACATCGAAACTGGACAATTGCTTGTCGATACACTCCAGGATGTATGCAGTGTCTTTGCCAGCAGGCGATTTGTGCCAGGGGAGTCTGCCAGGCGACATCTTTTCGTTGACGGAGTCTCATTTTTTGCCAGGGAAGATGCACTGTGGGCCTTCTTCATCACTATGTCCTGGAAGCACCGAAATCTCATCATCTCAGCGCCTCTCATCCTAACAACATTTATGCTTGGAGATGAAACTGAATTATAGGTGGAGGGAGGGTGGAGGCGTGGCCCCCACACACGTGCCATGGTAAAAGCTCAATTTCCTTATACTGAGCAACTTTACCAACCTGTGTGATGTAGCGGCGTCAGAGTGCAGTGTGAAGAAGCTTTGAACAACTCCTTTAGCTCGTTAGCAAAGAAAGCCTTGATGATGGAGAGGAGACGCCAGCTCCTGCCATGTCTCCTTTAATAAAACAGGAAACACTTTCACATTATCATCTCTGAGAAATCACTTGGTTGGCTGAATATACAAAGTTGAAGCAGCAGTTTTTCTAATTCCCTACCTTCATGTTTCCTTCATATGTGAATCCCCCTGTAGATACTGACAGGTAACCATGTCACACAGAGCTCAAGCCTTTGAATCCAGCTCTGATTGTTGATTTTCTATTGAATGGACTTTTTCAAATCCAGCTGTAGGCCTGTGTTTGTGAGCTCATTAACAGCTGTTTATTTAGAGATACGTGGTCCTCACAGGACAGCCGTACTGCAGTTTTGTGTGTAGTGAGGTGTTTTCATGGTGTTTTATTGGTGCTTTTACTAAAGGAAGGCTTCTATCAAATACTTCCAAATGTTGTCAAACTGAGCTGTGTGATGAAGTGAGTGTGACAAAAACACTCAGACTGTGTTTCTCTGCTTCATCAAGTCAAATCTGGTCCTCAGAGACTGAATAAAGTCCTGTCCCACTAACAGCAGCTCCAACAGTCTGTTCACTGCTTTCTTCCTGTCAGTCTTCATCTTTCTGCTGCGTCTCCTCTTCACACTGACCACTTTCTATCTAACAGTGAGCTCCCAGTGAAGCAGCAGCATTCAGCCTGTTAAAGTCAATGCAAATGTCTCCATCCAAGCTCATGTTGTGATTTGTTGTCCTCTCAGTCCCCCAGGTGGAGGTGGATTCAGGGGTGGAGTCTGTCCAACTGCCCTTCAAAACCACACTTCCCCTGCCTAAAGATGCCAAAGTGGAGTGGAAGGACAATTATGAGGTATGCAACAGAAAGGTCCACGTGTATAAGCACGGCTCTGACCAGCATGAAGAACAGCACCAGGTTTATAGAGACCGAACGAAGATGAATGAAGACCTGCTGAAAACTGGAGACCTCAGCCTGACCCTGAAATACCCCACAGATGGAGACAACTCCACCTACACCTGCACCGTCTACAGCAGGGAGGGAAACATCCTGCTGAAGAAACAAGTGGAGCTGAAAGTCAGAGGTCAGTGCAGTAGATACAGGTCAAAGGTCAGAGGTCATGTAGGAGCAGTGGCGGTCCTAGCCTGTTTGGCGCCCTGGGTGAACACTCTCTCTGGCGCCCCATCCGTGCAACCCAGGATTCAAATCATGAATAGATAATAGGCTTGGATTTACAACATTATGAATGAAATGTGCTCTATTTGGAAGCAGCTGGCGCCCCTCCCCTTTCGACAGGTTGTGTGTGAGACTTTTAATCATCAAACTGTAAATAATAAATTATAAATTGCTCTTGATCCCTTGATCCTAAAGTGTATATTTATTTTTTTACTCACAGCATAGCAGATAGTCCTGATCTCACATTGCTGTAGAGATAGGAACAATATGAAATATAATAAAAACATTCAGATTGTGGTGGACCACTATGGGGCTCCACTCTCTCCCACAGGATGGGAAGTGTTTTGCTGAGTTCTGGGCACAAAGTGTTCAGTTGGGGTGAGAATCATAAGATAAATAAGATAAATAAAAATTATATTAAAATTTGTACTTATTATTAGAGCATATATAAAGATTTGGACCTGCTCAAATTTAATTTATATTATACTAAAATCAACCAGTCAAAATTACAAGAACAGCTTTGTGTTAAAACCTAAACATGTTTTTAGAAGTTATCACAATAACTTCTAAAAACTTCTAAAAAGATAGCATTGTGACAAAAAAAAGGAATTATTATTGGTAGGGATGCACCGATACCACTTTTTTGGAAAACGAGAATGAGTACTTGGATTTCAGTACTCGCCGAGACCGATACCGAGCACTTAATAAAAACATGATTTAAATTTAAAGGTAAAAGCTTTAGGGCAGTACGGTGGCACGGTGGTTAGCACTGTTGCCGCACAGCAAGAAGGTCCTGAGTTCAATTCCACCATCAGGCCGGGGTCTTTCTGTGTGGAGTTTGCATGTTCTCCCCGTGTTTGCGTGGGTTCCCTCCGGGTACTCCGGCTTCCTCCCACCGTCCAAAGACATGCAGCTTGTGGGGATAGGTTAATTGGATAATCCAAATTGCCACTAGGTGTAAATGTGCGAGTGAATGTGAGTGCGAATGGTTGTCTGTCCCTGTGTGTTAGCCCTGCGACAGACTGGCGACCTGTCCAGGGTGTACCCCGCCTCTCGCCCTATGACAGCTGGGATAGGCTCCAGTGCCCCCCGCGACCCTGAAAAGGATAAGCGGAAGCGAATGGATGGATGGAGGTAAAAGCTTTAGTCATATAATTTAACAAAAAAAAAAAATACAAGGAACTGATTTGGAATTAAGAACATTTATTTAAAATGAAAAGCATGTTGTATCCAACATATTACAGAATAAATAATTATAAAACAAAATTTAAACAGTGACAGTGCAACTCAAGTATTGTTTTCAGTTTGTTGTAAACTCTGCCGCTTTGGACAAGACAAGGGGCATTAATAAACATCTTTGCTATTTACTGCCCAATATTTGAATAAACTAACAACATCCACCAACATAGAACTGTGGCAGTCAGTGCAACTGAGGTAGGTATTAACATCAAGTCTAAGACGACTCACTTAATGGAGCCTATTTAGAAAAAGTGAGTGGCAGTTTTTTTTGTTGTTTTTTTTTAAAGAAAATTAGCTTTTCTGCATTATCAGCAGTCAGCATGTTTCTGTTTTCATCTATAATGTGTGACACTGAGCTAAAAAGCGTTTCACTTTCCACACTGCTACATGGGGCTGAGAGATATTTACGGGCCATTTTAGCCAAAGTGGGGAACCTGATTTTGTTGACAACCCAGCACTTCAGAGCACTGTCTTCACGAGGGCTTGAGGCCTCTCCGAGGTATGTGTCGAGCTCAATGGCAGCACCTGCTGCCAGCGGCTGTGCTGCCTGGGGCTGCTCCTTAGTGATTTCGTCAAATACAGTGTCCAGACTGCCGCTAGTGCTGGCCTGGGCCTTGAGGAACAGTTTAGCAGGAGGTTCTGCAGCTTCTGCCCGACTCCCCTCTGCCTCAGCTCTGGACATCATCTGCAGCTCCTGCTTCAGGTGCAGCTTGGCCTCCGGAGCAGTGTCGCTGGAGAATAAGCGATCTTTATACCTGAACAAAATTCATGAATGTATTAATATGTGGAAAAATAGGACTGATTTTAGTTTCCCCTAAACCACTGTCACAAATGCCAGCCATTTGACTTTCTGGTAGTAATAAGGGAAATATATTTCATATTATATATATATTGCATACATTTGTATTTGTGTATCTTACATTTAGTACTGTAGTTTATCATTGAATACCTATAGCGCACAGACTTTACCTTGGGTCAAGTATGGTGGAGATGAAGTACAGTGGGTTGGTCTGGACGTCCCTGAATCGCTTCTTGACAGCTGCCAGTAAGGTTGCTTTCATTGTCTTGACGCCGTGGTCCTCGTCTGTTTCTCTGTTTAAAAGTCTCACTAGCACAGTCACAGCTGGGATGACATCAGAGGCTAGTGCGTCGTAGCTGCTCACTTTTTTAGTTAGTTCCTCAAAAGGGGCGAGGATGGCAACAGTCTTCTCCATAAGAGCCCATTGGTGAGTGGTGAGACAGTCAGGGAGTTCGTGCTCGGACACATACACCCCCAGCACTCACTTTTGCTGAATGAGGGACTGGAGCATGTAATACGTGCTGTTCCAGCGCGTCTGTACGTCCTGCTGCAGTCTCTTTATTGGCTGGTTGAGCTCCTCGAGGCGGGAGTAGGCTAAGGCGGAATCTTTAAAATACCCAACTATTTTCCGCCCCACTGCTACAGCATCAGCTATGCTCCTCTGTGCTAATAAGCCCTTGTGAACAGCCAGTTGGAGCGTGTGGGCGACACATGGCAGACTTGGGAGCCCTGTGTCATTCATGGCTTTAATCATGTTTTTGGCATTGTCACGAAGCACAACATGTACTGATGTTTTAGGTATACCCCATGTCTGGAGCATTTCCTCAAACACATGCGCTATAGCCTGGCTGGTGTGCGAGCCGCGGAATTGTAATTGTAATATGGCTCGTTGCTGCGTGAAACTCTCGTCTATCCAATGGGAGGTTAGGCTAATTAGCGACACAGGGCTAACAGTGCTTGTCCAAATATCCGTGGTGAAACTAAATGCAGAGGAGGCTTGCAGTAGGCTGTGGATATGTTTTTTCACGGAGTCGTGTAGTTAGGCAGCTCCGTGTCAGTCATGTGGTGGCGGCTTGGGACATCATATCTGGGCTCCAGAACATGGAGGAGATGCAGGAATCCCACATTTTCTACCTCCGAGAGTGGCTGGTCACTCAATGCAATGTACTCGATAAATGCCTGTGTTATTTTCACAGCACGTGGATTGTCTCTGGACATTTTCTGTCGTCTTGCAAGAGTTTGCTGCAGTGTGGGTTGAGTTGATTTAGAAGCGTGGGTAAACTCTTTGTAGTCGTTGTCGTGTTGGGATTTTAGGTGCTTGATTAAATTACTTGCGTTAAATGCGCTACCTTTTGAGCCTCCTCTGGACAATTTCGCTGAGCACAATTTGCAGTCCGCCTTTGTTTTGTCATCTTCATTCACTTTGAAATAGTTCCACACGGCTGACATGTCTCGCCTCGCCTTCTCCCCACTCAGAGCTGTAGCCGGGGCCTGGGGGCGGGCACTCGGCACCTGTGATTAGCCCCTTACATGCCGCTCAAACATAGACAGTTCTCAGACCGTGGTATCGGTCCCCGGTATTGGGGGACTTTTAACGAGTACGAGTACTTTAGAAAATGTGGTATCGAGGCCGATACCAGATACCGGTATCAGTATCGGTGCATCCCTAATTATTGGAGTTTATAAATAGAAGATTCTTTTTCTTCATTGTGGCATGGATTTCCTGAAAACACAGCTCCGTGTACCGCAGTGGTGTAAAAACAGTTGGAGCAGCCACAGGAGGTCTCCACATGCCTGTAACTGTTAGCACAGCGCTCCTGTGTGGTAGCTCACACAGCGTCTCTTACAGCTTTTAGAACCAACCAGCAAACGGCTATCTTGAAGTTTTGAACTTTCAGTTTTAACAACACGCTGTGCATCTGGACAGACACACACCCCATTTCCCTCCACTGCTTCTCCCGAAAATGGTGGTGATACACAATGCATAAGAGCCACTTATGTCAACAATCTCATTTTAGAACCAGTTACAGACATGTGACTGGACAGACAACGTGTGTCGTAAATTTGGGGCCAAGTCGGGTCTGGCTTTGCAACTTCTGATTGGTTGAAGTAACGTGAATGGTGCATCATTACCGTGATTCTCTAGGCTCAAATGATTAAAAAGATGTCACAATCTGGTAGTAGGAACTCAAGCGCAAAGCGGTTAGACGTCTCCAAAAACAGTTTATTTACAGCACCAGTGCACGATATATACAGTGAAGGGAAACCCAAACTCCAGGGAATCACAGGGAAGCTCTCTCACACTCGCTCACGTCTTCTTGCCCAAACTCACACACGTTCACACGGCAGGGAGGTCACAGGTCCAGGGAGGAAAGTCTGTAGCAGAGAAAAGGGAAGTCACTCACAAAGCACAAAGCACAGGTTCACAGGTGCTGGGAGAATCACTAACGTCTGTTGTACAATCATCCAGCGACAAGAGGATCTGTGTTCCAGCCTCAAATAGTGCTCCAGGTGATGACAGCTGATTGTTGTCAGGTGTGTGGGCCAAGGGCGGGAGCCCACAGTGAGCTCCGCCCAGGTAGAGAGAGAGAGAGAGAACCAAACAACACATGTAGCCTTGTGGGGCCTGCCGGGCAGGCACGGAGACCATGACAGTACCCCCCCCCCCCCCCTTAACGGGAGCCTCCCGGCGACCCACCAGGTTTACCTGGATGCCTGCGGTGGAAGTCCCGGAGCATCTCCTTATCCAGGACAGCTGCTCAAGGCATCCAGGAGCGTTCCTCTATCCTGTAGCCCTCCCAATCAACCAGGTACTGAAAACCCCTACCCCGGCGTCGGGAGTCCATGATGCGGGTGATGTTGTAAACCAGCTGACCATCCACGAGCCGGGGGGGGGGCCTGGAATGAGGGCACAATAGGCTGGAGAGCACTGGCTTGACATGAGACACATGAAAGACGTTGTGAATGCGCATGTTGCGCGGCAGTTTGAGCTGGACGGACACAGGGTTCACAATGGTGTCGATGGGAAAAGGGCCAATAAACTGAGGAGACAGCTTCTTTGACTCAGTCCGTAGCGACAGCCATACCTGTTGTCCTATGGCGTACTCAGGGGCTGGTGTCCAGTGACAGTCAGCGAGGGCCTTGTTCCACTCCTTAGTACGGAGTAGGGCAGCCCGAGCCGCATGCCAGGCATGACGGCACCTGCGGAGGTGAGCCTGTACCGAAGGAACGGAGTGCTCACCTTCGATGGCCGGGAGCAAAGGCCGGAAGAGAGACTGACCTTGGCCCCCAGTGTGGAGCAGAACTCCCTCCAAACTCGGGATGTGAACTGCGGCCCTCTATCCGAGATGATGTCCTCAGGGAACCCGTGAAGTCGGAACACATGAGAGGTGAGGAGCCGGGCCGTCTCCAAGGCAGAAGGGAGCTTCGGGAGGGCGACGAAGTGTGCAGCTTTGGAGAAACGGTCAATAATGGAAGGTATAGTGGTGTTACCTGGAGAGGGCAGCAGACCCGTGACGAAGTCCAAACAAACGTGGGACCATGGTCGGGCTGGTGTAGGGAGGGGCTGCAGAAGACCCGGTGGAGGGTGGTTCGAAAGCTTGTTCTGGGCGCAGGTCGAACAGGCTGACACATACTCCTTGGCATCCTTAGCCATAGCGGGCCACCAGAAGTAGCGTCGGAGGAAGGATAAGGTGCGGAGGACCCCAGGATGGCATGAAAAACCGGCGGTGTGAGCCCACTGGAGAACCTGAGAGCGGACGGCTGAAGGAACGAAGAGGTGACCGGGTGGGCCAGTCCCAGGATCCGGTTCGGTCTCCTGCACCTCCTGGATGAGCCTCTCGATCTCCCAAGAGATGGCTCCAATTACACAGGCAGCCGGGAGGACAAGTTCGGGGTCCGATTCCTCCCCTGTGATGGAGAATTGCCTTGACAGGGCGTCTGGCTTTACGTTCCGTGATCCTGGTCTGTAGGTGATAGTGAAATCAAAATGAGCAAAAAACAGAGCCCACCTGGCTTGCCGGGAATTGAGACGTCTGGCTGAGCGCAGGTACTCCAGATTCTTGTGATCCGTCCATACGATGAATGGTTGTGCTGCTGCTTCCAACCAATGTCTCCACTCCTCCAGGGCGAGCTTGACGGCCAGAACCTCCCCGTCTCCGATGTCATAATTACATTCTGCCAGAGAGAGACGGCGAGAATAAAGAGCACACGGGTGCAGCTAACCGCCTTTCTGTTGAGACAGGACCGCCCCCACCCCGGAGTCCGATGCGTCCACCTCCACAACGAACTGGCGTGTAAAGTCCGGTTGCCGGAGTATGGGTGCAGTTGTCAATCTCTCCTTGAGCAGGGTGAAGACCTCGCTGAGCGGCAGGATCCCACTGGAAAGGAACCTTGGTAGAGGTGAGTTTAGTGAGAGGGAGAGCGATTCTGCTGAAATCGCGAATGAACCGTCTGTAAAAGTTAGCGAATCCCAAAAAATGTTGCAATTGGCGGCGATCAGGAGGAGTAGGTCATTCCACCACTGCCCGCACCTTCTCCAGATCAGTCCGCAAGTCCCCCTTCTCAATAATGTGGCCCAAAAAACGTCACTGAAGTCACGTGAAATTCACATTTCTCCCCCTTCACAAAGAGCCGGTTTTCCAGGAGGGTGCAGTGGACTTGGACTTGCTGTACGTGGACTTGGTGCTCCTCGAGTGTCTTAGAAAAGATCAGGATGTCATCTAAGTACACAAACACACAACGGTTAACAAAATCACGAAGGACATGATTTTTCTACTTTGGCCAAACAGACGAAATGGGGGGAAGAGGCCCTTAAGAGTGCATTAATTACTAATGTTAATGAGGAAATAAAGAATGAACTGATGCTTTGTGAACTACCTTCCTTCCTAGATGCGCTTTTGGCTCTGTGTATTTGGGTAGATGACCGAGTGCGCGCACACTGGGTTGGAGTGTGAACTGCCACATGAACTGCCTCTGGGCTGCGGCTTCACCTTTTCTGCTTCCGCCCATGGCCTCGCCCAGGATAGAAAATACAGGGAGTGCAGAATTATTAGGCAAGTTGTATTTTTGAGGAATAATCTTATTATTGAACAACAACCATGTTCTCAATGAACCCAAAAAACTCATTAATATCAAAGCTGAATGTTTTTGGAAGTAGTTTTTAGTTTGTTTTTAGTTTTAGCTATTTTAGGGGGATATCTGTGTGTGCAGGTGACTATTACTGTGCATAATTATTAGGCAACTTAACAAAAAACAAATCTATACCATCCATCCATCCATCCATCCATCCATCCATTCGCTTCCGCTTATCCTTTCCAGGGTCGCGGGGGGCGCTGGAGCCTATCCCAGCTGTCAAATCTATACCCATTTCAATTATTTATTTTTACCAGTGAAACCAATATAACATCTCCACATTCACAAATATACATTTCTGACATTCAAAAACAAAACAAAAACAAATCAGCGACCAATATAGCCACCTTTCTTTGCAAGGACACTCAAAAGCCTGCCATCCATGGATTCTGTCAGTGTTTTGATCTGTTCACCATCAACATTGCGTGCAGCAGCAACCACAGCCTCCCAGACACTGTTCAGAGAGGTGTACTGTTTTCCCTCCTTGTAAATCTCACATTTGATGATGGACCACAGGTTCTCAATGGGGTTCAGATCAGGTGAACAAGGAGGCCATGTCATTAGTTTTTCTTCTTTTATACCCTTTCTTGCCAGCCACGCTGTGGAGTACTTGGACGCGTGTGATGGAGCATTGTCCTGCATGAAAATCATGTTTTTCTTGAAGGATGCAGACTTCTTCCTGTACCACTGCTTGAAGAAGGTGTCTTCCAGAAACTGGCAGTAGGACTGGGAGTTGAGCTTGACTCCATCCTCAACCCGAAAAGGCCCCACAAGCTCATCTTTGATGATACCAGCCCAAACCAGTACTCCACCTCCACCTTGCTGGCATCTGAGTCGGACTGGAGCTTTCTGCCCTTTACCAATCCAGCCACGGGCCCATCCATCTGGCCCATCAAGACTCACTCTCATTTCATCAGTCCATAAAACCTTAGAAAAATCAGTCTTGAGATATTTCTTGGCCCAGTCTTGACGTTTCAGCTTGTGTGTCTTGTTCAGTGGTGGTCGTCTTTCAGCCTTTCTTACCTTGGCCATGTCTCTGAGTATTGCACACCTTGTGCTTTTGGGCACTCCAGTGATGTTGCAGCTCTGAAATATGGCCAAACTGGTGGCAAGTGGCATCTTGGCAGCTGCACGCTTGACTTTTCTCAGTTCATGGGCAGTTATTTTGCGCCTTGGTTTTTCCACACGCTTCTTGCGACCCTGTTGACTATTTTGAATGAAACGCTTGATTGTTCGATGATCACGCTTCAGAAGCTTTGCAATTTTAAGACTGCTGCATCCCTCTGCAAGATATCTCACTATTTTTGACTTTTCTGAGCCTGTCAAGTCCTTCTTTTGACCCATTTTGCCAAAGGAAAGGAAGTTGCCTAATAATTATGCACACCTGATATAGGGTGTTGATATCATTAGACCACACCCCTTCTCATTACATAGATGAACATCACCTAATATGCTTAATTGGTAGTAGGCTTTCGAACCTATACAGCTTGGAGTAAGACAACATGCATGAAGAGGATGATGTGGACAAAATACTCATTTGCCTAATAATTCTGCACTCCCTGTAGAAAAATCAGCCATGCCTCGTTTACCTTGTTTGAGCGCGAGCAAGCGCTGGCTGCCGGTTGCAGTTGTGGCCTTTCTGTCAAACACACCTTTAAACTTAACAACAAAGTTTAAAGAGCACGGTCTGTTTATTCAGCCTCACCTCTGGTGCCGGTGCCCACCTCTCAATTTTTAAATATATGTAGAAATTGAGGGGTCCCAAGGAGGTCCCAAGCTGTCACCAGCTGTAGTCTGGCATAGGGTCGTTGGCACCATGCCATCTCATGGGTCTGGGGGTGGATTGCCTTCATGCGGGGATGGTACCTGGACCTGGGAGTATAGAGTATGTACGGGGAGCGTGAGTGTGCAGCTCCAACAGTCTGTTCACTGCTTTCTTCCTGTCAGTCTTCATCTTTCTGCTATGTCTCCTCTTCACACTGACCACTTTCTATCTAACAGTGAGCTCCCAGTGAAGCAGCAGCATTCAGCCTGTTAGAGTCAACACAAATGTCTCCATCCAAGCTCATGTTGTGTTTGTTGTCTTCTCAGTCTCCCAGGTGGAGGTGAAAGACGGGGAGAGGTTTGTCCAGTTGCCCCTCAAAACCACACCTGACCTGCCTGAAGACGCTAAAGTGGAGTGGAAGGACATCTACAGGAAGGTCCACGTGTATGAGAACGGCTCTGACAAGCATGAAGAACAGCACCAGGTTTACAGGGACCGAACGAAGATGAATGAAGACCTGCTGAAAACTGGAGACCTCAGTCTGACCCTGAAACACCCCACAGATGGAGACAACTACACCTACACCTGCACCGTATACAGCAGGGAGGGAAACATCCTGCTGAAGAAACAAGTGGAGCTGAAAGTCAGAGGTCAGTGCTGTAGATACAGGTCAAAGGTCAGAGGTCATGTAGGAGTTTATTCTCTTAAAGCTTTTAGTTTGAATCTATTTCCAGTTCATTCAAATAAAATAAATATGTTAATGTTTTGATCTAAAAGCCAAAAATGTCAGGAGGAGCAACTGTGTGTTTAAATGAACAGAATAACAAGATGAATAAAAAATGATCCTGTTGTCAAATGTCAGGGTGGAGCAGCCATAAATATGAGGTTTTTATTGTGAAGTGAAAATGATGAGTGTAATGATCCAGAGGAGCCCATGGGGTGTTTGTGGCTGGATGCAAAGGTTTGTAGCTCTCCTTGTAAAGAGAAACAGCTTGAAGCTACAGAGGAGCGTCTGCAGAAGAAGACAGGGGAAAGAGGAAGAAGCTGAGGCCGCTGGAGAAAAGACAGGAAAAGAAAATCAGATTTATTTGTTGGAGGCCGTTTGTTCATCACACTGAAATATTCCCACTTTAGAGACATGAAACAAAGTGAAGTGTGGATTGATGTTTGTCTCAATGATTTGGGCCCTGGAATCATTTCTTCATCTCCCACTTTAAGACATATTAATGTCAGCCTCACATGTCCCACAGTGGACAGATTTCTATTTCTAGATTGATATTTGGAGGATTTTCATGTGTTTCTCTGCTGTCACAGCTCTTTGTGATATTTGAGCGCAGCTGTAATGTTTGTGTGGTTAAAGCCACCAGACTCCACTGACAAAAACTCTCATTTTAGCAGGAGAACACGGGGCTGCTGTGGGACTTTGTGTTTGCAAGGATTTCTATTGGAGGCATTTTTGCCTTTATTATATAGGTGCAGAGAGTAGACAGGAAAGTGGGGAGAGAGTGAGGGACACACAGGCACCTGTAGTAAGCCCCGCCTTCAGTCCACCTGCTCAGCCAGGTGAGCTATAGCCAGTGGCGGTCCTAGCCTGTTTGGCGCCCTGGGAGAACACTCCCCCCCCCCCCCACACACACACACACACACACACACACACACACACGCACGCACGCAGACACACGCACGCACGCAGACACACACACACGCACACACACACACACACGCACGCACACACACACACACACACACATATACACACATGTATACATAAAACATGTTAACGATTGTACATCAAAATAAACCTGTTGTCGGAACCATACTGAATTTCACCAGAGAAACACACACACAGACACATATGAAGAGAGAGAGAGTATGCATAGTATGCAAACGGCTACCAAACAGCCATCATAATTCGTCATACAATGAGAACAGGACAAATCAACAATGACTAATTAATATTAAAATCTGTAACATAATGTATTGTTTGGAGTTTATTAATCCCTAAAGAAATTATGTGGGTTACAGTTGCTCCAAGAAGAAATGGTAAAAATAGTAACAGTAACAGACTAAAGTATTCTGATTCTGATTGTTTCAGGATGACCTGCCATAATCCAATGACACATCTGCTTACCTGTATCTTTTGCTCGTTTCTCCTCCTCTTCTTTTCTCTTTTTTTTCCAAACTGAGCAGCTGATGGCTTTAAACTTTTCTTCTCCATCTTGGTTTTAATTTTGCACTCCAGTATGAACACCCATCCCCCAACTCGAGGATCACCACAACATAACCTAATAGACCTACACCTTATTTCACAGATTTGCTTTGTCTACGGTTTATTTCTGGGATTTCACACAACCCAGGATTCAAATCATGAATACATAATGGGCTTGGATTTACATCATTATGAATGAAATGTGCTCTATTTGGAAGCAGCCCGGTTGTGTGAGAGACTTTAAATCATCAAACTGTAAATTATAAATGTCAAATTGTTATTGATCCCTTTACCCCTGGTCCTAAAGTGTATATTTATTTTCTTACTCTTCTTATATTTATTGTTTGTTTACTTGCACTGCTGTAACTGGAGCCTCGTCGTCTCGTCTCTCTATATACTGGACTGTATGTAGCGGAGATGACAATAAAGTTTACTTTGACTTCAGCAGAGAGCAGGCGCACCGAGTGCTCTCACGCTCACTTTTCACGTATAGGATTTCGAAAAAACATCGGTGCAAATTATAAGTCTGTATCATGATGTCTGCTGTTTTCGTGTTTGTTGGTTTGTTTTTATTTTGTTTTATTTTGGGGGTGGGTTATTAGATGCTGCTCCACCCAGCCAGAGAATCCCCCGCCGCCCCGCCCTCTCCTCCCTGTGCCGCAAGCAGCAGGCGCACCTCGCAAACGGAGGCGCCCTTACTCCCAGCAAATGGGCGATAGAAAACCGATCGGTGCCTATGCCATCCCCAATATGCGCTGGCATGACGTCGGAGCAGCATGAGTACGAGCAAATTATTTATTTTATTTTTTTTTTTTTTTGCCGATGCCCGTGATGCCGCCCCCCGACCACGATGCCGCCCCGGGCAACCGCCCGTGTCGCCCGTATCAAAAACCGCTACTGGCTATAGCGCTGCTTTAACATGTTAGTGTGATTGAGAGTGAATGAAAGTGAGTGATGGAGGCAGCAGGAAACTAACAGGCTGTTTGTTCTGAAAGGTCACATGAATGTTTTTCTCAGCAGAGTCTGATGGATTTGATGAGACCATGAGAGCGGCTTCAGTTCCTCATCAGAAAGAGTCTGACAGAAGCTCCTCCCTCTATACCCCAGTAGACTTCTATTAGACTGCTCCAGATTCCTGAGAGTTCATACAGAAAACTTTACAAACAGCCAAATAAAAACTATTGAAAAGGCTTCAAGATCACAAAGAGCTCTTTCACAGCACATATGAGCCATTAACTATCCATACCTCGTTATGCTTTAGTTGGACTGCTCACAATTTGTAAGAAATAAAGTGGGCATCTGGTGAAAACTGTAAACACCTAAATATATCTAAAAACTAGTAAAAATAACAAATATGTTTGTCTTGTTTTAAAGACCATAAGAGGCTCTTTAAACCTCTGCATAACACATTAAAAAGTGTACATTTGTGTTTTTACATCACTGAATGGGATAAAAAGTCAGAGTGACAAACAAAACGAGACCAAATCCATCACTTCTGTTTTGGTCTTTTAAAAAGCTGTTTGGTCATAACATATGGTCATAAGTGTAATTCAGATTTAGTTAAGGATTAATTTTGCAAAAAAACATCAAATCTTTAAGTTCCAGGGGAATAAAGTTGAAGCTTTTATTATCACAGCATGGCAGATAGTCCTGATCTCACTTGTTTTTTTTCCCGCCTGTCCCGTTTGGTTCTTTTGCCATCAGAATTATTGTCTAAAGGCAAAGAAAGATGCCCAACAGATTTACTTTACCAAATGGACCATCCCAGCCTTGCCGTATTGGTCTATTTGATTCACCTTTCCTTTTCTTGTTTATTATATTTTATTTTCACTTGCTAAACATGGGACAGACTTGACTGGGGAAAAGAAAAGGGGGAAAGAAAGAGGGAAAGAAAAACGGCAGGGAAGAGAAATGTGATAAAGGGCAAAAAACAAAAACCAACAAAACAAACTGACAAAAAATACATATGTCAATCACCTGGATCACCTGTTGAGAAAGAAAAAAGAGAAAACAAGCAAAAAAAAAAAACTGGGCAATATAATAAACAACATCATCGCGATGATCTATGTAATATAACAGTATTATAACAGTAAATACTAAATATTGAATATTATTGTGCAGCACGTTAGAAGCACTAAAAACCTTAGATAAAGTGCTTGTGTGAATGGGTATGATTGGGTGAATGCACAAGTTGTATAAAGCGCTTTGAGTGCTCAGTGAGAGTAGAAAAGCGCTTTATAAGAACCAGTCCATTTACCATTTACCAATAAGAAACACAATAAAAACATTCAGATTGTGGTGGATCACTAGGATATTGTTTATATATATAATGGCTATAATTAAGATTATTTTTATTTTTCCAGTTCATGAGGACCATTTCCTTGGCAATACATAGGGCAGTGAAAACCATGTGTGCTATATTCGTTTCTGTACTGACATCATCCAATTTGCCCAACAAGCACTGTAGAATATATATATACTGGAAGTGCGGGGTATACAAGTCTGGCCTATGTCTTCGGTCAGAAAGACTGCAGCAGTTCAGGAGTTTAGTTCACTGTTTTTAATGAAGCTTCACAGAAGAACTGGTTACAGCAGGGCTTGCCATGATAAATCCAACTGTGATACAGCCAGATATGCACTTATAATTGTGGCAGACGCAGTATTGGTGACTATAAGTATGGTTTTCTGGAAACAGAAACAGGTAATACTATAATTAGCAGGGTCAAAGATAACTAAGCAACAATCAGAACACATCATCTACTCAGACACAGCAATATTTTACCATGTCCACAAGGGGTCGCCGTAAGACCAGAAGTTGGCTAAATAGCACATATCTTTCCAGTTGCTAGTACTAAGGCAAGAATGTGGCAAACTAACAACAGTTAAACTAAACAATAAACAACAGAAAAATCCGTTAACCAGGGGATGTAATCATTGGAGGAGATTCTGGCCACTGGTATTAACTTAGTGCAAATTAATTACATAATTAAATAAACCTACTAACGTGATATCAGTGTACCGGGGCATAACTTTAGCTTTAACATGCACAAACAACTATAACTATTATCATACCAGGTATCATACCAGTTAACAAAGGTAAACTTACAGATTCATTAACGCACACAGAATCACACAAACTGCGTTACAACTGCCATGCTCTGTCGCTGCGCCTTTTGTCTCTCACTCTCCCTCTGCGTGATGCGCACATGATCAATGATGCGCTCATTTGGGTGCGCTTGATTCTTGCCTCTAGCCATCCTGAGGCCGAGTCAGCAGGGAATTTGCACAGCCGCCCCCAAATTCACTAAGTGAATTTGCAGAACACAAATGTCCCTGCTGGATAATATACACCCCTTCAGTCCTCTGGCATTTTTGGAAGAGTGATGAGTTTAGTCACGGAGCGAATGTATTTAACTCCTTTTATGTTGACCTCAGCTGTGCGTATCTTGCCATCATCGCTTGCGATTACTTTAGTTACCCACCCAACTGGCCACAGGGCCCTTGGTAGCTGTGGGTCAATCACCATGACCACTCGATCTACTGTGAGATCTGGGGTACCGATGCGCCACTTTTGACGGAGCTGAAGGTTAGGTAGGTAATTGCGAGTAAACTGAACCCAGAAATGGTCGGCAAGCACTTGGCTGTGTCTCCAGCGGCGGTGTCCCAGTAGGTCACTTTTGCTGTACACTGCTTGTGGTAGGGATACGTCTCTCCGCCCCATAAGCAGAAGGTTAGGAGTAATGGGATCAGTGTCCGCAATGTCTGATGTTGCATAACCAAGGGGTTTCGAGTTAAGAATGCCCTCCACTTCTACAAGCATAGTCATCAGCTCTTCTTCTGGGACAGCTTGGTCTTTCAGGACGACACGCAGGGAAGCTTTGACAGACTTGATTTCCCTCTCCCATGTGCCTCCAAAATGTGGAGCAAGTGGCGGATTGAATCTGAAATCAATGCTCTGTTCCGCAAGTTGTTGCTTCAAAATTGGTTCCATGGCAGCAAAATCTTCTCTGAGTTCCCTCTCTCCTCCTCTGAAGTTGGTGCCACGATCACAGAGAATCTCAAAGGGTTTTCCTCTCCTTGCCACAAAGCGCCGAAGGGCAAGCAAGAATGAATCTGTGTTCATGCTGCACAAGAGGTCTAGATGTACACACCTGGTGGTCAGACATTTAAAGATAATACCCCACCTCTTCTCATGCCTCCGTCCTATTTTTATGGTGTAAGGGCCAAAGCAGTCGACTCCAGTGGCCAGTATGGTGGTTTAATGATGCGTAATCGTGCAGCTGGTAGGTCTGCCATCTGGGGAGTGACTGGTTTGCTGCGCCATTTACAACATTCCACACAGCTGCGTTGATGTCTCTTGATGATCTGTCAGCTGCGAAGTATCCAGTAGGTCCTCCTTATCTCTGCAAATATACGGTCAGGACCTGCATGTAACAGACGGTTATCATAGTCCTGCACTAACAGCTTTGTGACAGGGTGGTCTGGTGCAAGAACTATAGGATGGATGGTGTCCTCTTTCAGATTTTCAGCCCTCCGGAGCCGACCTCCAACCATGATCAACCCTACAGTATGGTCTAATTCAGGTGAAAGCGACAGCAAGCGGCTGTTAGGGCTGATAGTTTTACCTGACTGCAATGCAGCCAACTCTGCCGGGAAACTCTCACTTTGTGACCTTTTCAGGAGGGCAATTTCTGCCTCCCTATGACTGGAAGCAGTCATGGGTGGAGCGGCCGCCCCGTGGAGGGCGTGATATGTGGCATGTACCAGCTCAGTCCAGGAGTTGAACTGGGTCAGATCAGGTGTCAGCGGGCTGCTTGTGGAAATGTTGCCACAGAAGATGGTGTCGCGGATCTCTTCCTCCTGCATCGAGCTCACTGTGGGGTGCATAGGCCAGCTAGTGGGAGGCTGATGGAGGAATGCTGGGCCATCTGTCCAGTGGGTTGGCTCAGTTAAATCCTTTAAGAATTTCCCACGTGTGATGTCATCGGCAGGGTTCTCTTCAGAGGGAACATATCTCCAGTTCTCAGCTCCAACAAGCTCTTGAATCTCTGCTATTCGGGTTCCCACAAACACTTTATACTGCTGGGATTCAGACTGGATCCAGTGAAGGACAGTGGTCGAATCGGTCCACAGAGTAGTTATCTGTAATGGCAGGGTTAACTCGGTCTGCAGAACTTTGGCTAACTGTGCTCCTGCTAGGGCAGCGCAAAGTTCCAGGCGAGGTATTGAAAGCTGCCTTTTGGGTGCCACACGAGATCGGGCCATCACAAATGCCACTTTAACTTCAATGCTGTCAGTCTCTACTCTCAGGTATGCAACCGCACCATAGGCTCTCTCTGAGGCATCACAGAAGATGTGTAGGTTCATGGGGCTCCCAGCCGAGATACCAGGAGTGTAACACCTTGGCAAGCTGAGGTTTAGCAAGTATGGCAGCTCACTTTCCCATGCTAGCCATACGGACAGGAGCTCATCAGCAATCGGCTCATCCCAACCCCTCTCTTTCTTCCCGAGTGCCTGAACGAGAACCTTGGCTCATGTTGTAAAGGGAATGATAACCTAATGGGTCATATTGGCTTGCCAGTACTCTGTAAACATATCTCAGGGTTGGTGCAGTACATGGAATGGCACGGTGCTTGTATCCCAATGTGTCAGAGCTGCAGCGCCACAGGAGACCAAGGGAAGACTCTTGTGGTTCAGTCTTGTTAGTGGTCAGCCATAACTCACACTCAGTTGATTTGGCTTCAGTTGGTAGGTGAGAAATAACCTCAGGTGCGTTGCTAGCCCACTGCCTTATCTCAAATCCTCCACTGGCAAGGAGGGCTCTCATCTTGTCTATCAGGTTTTTTGCCTGAGTCTGAGACTGTAGCGACTGTAAGCAGTTATCCACATAGAATGCATGGAGCACAGAGTACAGTACCTCTTCATTGTCTTCGCTGTGATCCTTGACATGGCGCTGCAGGGCATATGTAGCACAGCATGGGCTACATGTGGTCCCGAAAGGAAGGACACGCCACTCGTACACGTCTGGGCTGCGCTCCCTCTCCCCATCTCGCCATAAGAAGCGTAGAAGTGGCTGGTCCCCAGGCAGAAGGCGCACCTGATGGAACATGCCGCGAATATCTCCACTGATAGCTACAGCATACTCTCTGAATCTCAACAGCACGCCAAGCAGTGTTGACCCAAGAACCGGGCCAGGAAGCAGGTTCTTGTTAAGAGAAGCTTGCCTGTAGTTAAAGGAGCAGTTGAAGACGATTCTGGGCTTGTTGTTGTGGTACACAATGTGGTGCGGGATAAACCATGATTCCGCAGAGCTGCTCACCTCATTCATACTGATCTTTACTACATAACCAGTGTTCTCCAACTTGTGAATTTCCTCATTGTAGACAGCAGCTTGATCTGGACTGTTACACAAACCCGCTAATTCTAGAGACTTATTCATCATGAAAGAAAACAAGACAGTCAGCGATCGATCGATTACTTGCGCAAGGGAGGCCTCATCTGTGTCCAGCACGAAAATGACCCCGCCGATGGCCTCCTCCTGCTGCCTTTTACTGAGAGACAGTTCACACAGCAAAGCAACGCCCACATGGTTCCAAGACAAGGCTTTGTATGTATATGTGTGAACTTCTATATGTAAGTAGGAATGTGTGTGTGTGTGTGTGTGTGTGAGACCTCCTGCTGACCAAAGGGTCGTAAAAGCAGGAAGCTTATAACACAAGAAACAGATCTTTCAGATAGGATGTATCTCCAATAAAACCTCCCCCAACACAAAGTGGTTACAGGTGCTCAGGATCAAAGGAATGGCTTTGATAATACTGCTTGAACTAAGACTGTACAAATTTAAGAAACACAATGGCAACATTCAACAATTAGACCTAACACTGAGGAGCACCATCACTGCTGTGGGAGGTGCCCGAAGAACAGGTGCATTCTGTCTTCGCAACAATGGAGTAGCATTCCATCGACGGTGACCCGGACAGTCCCTTGCTCCAGTCGTTCTATGGCTGCTTTATCTTCGCCTGATCGCGTCACCTCCTTGTTGGTGTGGAAGGGTAGGGTGTCCAGCTGCCAGAGCCTCTGGACATGTTGATGCAGCTCATCTGAGGAGGAGAGAGTGGACAAATGCAGACAGCTTCTCTCATCTGTTGGTTGCTGCAAAAAGCTTGCTGGTCCCTGAATCGCCCACCCCAGCATTGTGGACACAGCAACTGGGCCACCAACTGGACCGGTACGCACAGGCTGGGTAGGTATTATCAGGTGAGGGTTATCAGAACCGATAAGTAGCAGGGGCTGGACTTTGTCAAAGGACTGCAGGGATAAGCCTCTCAAGTGTTTGTATTGTTGTGTCAGGAGGTCAGCGGCCCGTGATTGCTCTGCCAGAGTTACTTCGGCTGCTATAAAAGCCTGGTGAATGTCATATTTCACTCTTCGGTTTGTCATACCTGACACCTGAAAGGATACAGTGGCTCCCTTCATCTGTACGATTTCTTGTGGAATTGTCCTGAGGGACAGAATCCCTTCCGTTCCCACAAGGCCAAGGTGATGGACGGCAGCAGGTAGTATGATTGTTCTTTCGGAGCCATCATCCAGGACAGCATATGTGTCCAGTGTTTTCTCCCCATTTTGCAACCGCACTGGGACAACCTTTAGCATTACTTGCCCTGAATGGCTGACTTGGTCCAAGAAAACCATGTTGGAGGACGTATTTACGGTCAGGATGCTCTCTGCAGCAGCAACTGTTAAGATTCGTTTTATTAAGGAGGGAGCACAAGGAAATTAAAAACAACACACTTATCCTGCCAGGTGGAGTCAAACAATGATTTTAATGAAACACACGCAGCGTGGGAGATGTTCCACTGTGTACAAACAGCATCAGATCTCGTCTCAACAAAGACACAGCATTAGTTTTATGCATCGAGGTGTTTTTAGTGACGCCCTCTCCATGTCAGCACATGCATCAGTTTCAAAACCACAAATGTTCTATTTGACAACTTGTGACACAATAAAAGGACACTGGCTTCCATCTTCTCCCAGGTGGTTTCCCGCAAGCCACCTCAGCTCTCGCATCCTGCACCTGCTTCTTCATCAAACAGTCACACAGAAGTACAGACAGAAATACAGTCATAGCAAACATGCTTAAACTTTCACCTACAAATGACCCCCCTGCCTGTATGTGAGTGTGTGTGCTAACCAAATAGGGTGCTAACCACAATTACACCCTATTTCACCTCTTATGCAACCAGTGTGTAATAATCTTGACTTATATGTAAAATGTATTAAACAACTGTTTCCATCAAGAACCTCTACTAAAAGCTTAATCAAAAGATATAGATGCATAAAAGATAATACAAAATAACCTGCTCAAAATAACTTGCACTCAGACTCTGCTTTCGGTTTCACTTCCTGCAAAAGCATGCCCTGCAAACATGTAATTTCCTGTCTTATTTTGGAACGGAAAATACTCAGCGTTAGGCCTTTCTTTCACAATGCAGTCTGCATATAAACATTTAAGCTTATAAAAGCATTCAAAAGCATTTAGGATTATATATTCAACTCCACAGTTTAAAGTGGTTCTTACTGGACCTGTAAAAAAGGCTACTATGATACCAATACGTTTAAACATCTGAATGCAATATCAATACTGTCATTAATGAAATGGTAATGATGGTTATAAAAAATAGCAGCAAATAGTAGCAGCAAAATATCCCTATACCCTACACAACATTATGTAGTATGAGCAGATGTTGTTCTCCACATGTTGCACAGGGCTTCTTCAGAGTGCAGTTTTCTGGGGAATGTCCTCTCCAACATTTCCAACATCGTTTTTTCTCTTTTATCCAGGTAGCTCTGGCAGTACAGGTGAGCGTGGCAAAGTCAGCACAGGCATTGAGGTAGTGCTCCTGGTTATTACAATAAGGAAAGAAGGGCTTGAAATGATCTCTCTTCTTCAGGTGTGGTATAGTGGCAGGGCTCGGAGAAGGATTAGCGGGCTTCGATCCCTGCTGACTCCCAAGCAGAATAGTAGCAGGTTTGACCCTCTGTTGTCTCACTGCTTTCTCACTGATGCTGGCATTACTGTGGTAGTATAAAGACGGTGAGCTGGGTAGGTGAGTTCGAAGTCGTCCAGATGTCTGGGAATGCGTCGCACCCTGCTGGGACGGGGACTCAGTGCAGGCTGGTCGTCGTTAAACTCTCTGGGTGTAGCCATAGCGCAGCTAGTATACCATCCGGCTCGAAGGACCACTTGTAGAATATATATATACTGGAAGTGCGGGGTATACAAGTCTGGCCTACGTCTTCGGTCAGAAAGACTGCAGCAGTCCAGGAGTTTAGTTCACTGTCTTTAATGAAGCTTCACAGAAGAACTGGTTACAGCAGGGCTTGCCATGATAAATCCAACTGTGATACAGCCAGATATGCACTTATAATTGTGGCAGACGCAGTATTGGTGACTATAAGTATGGTTTTCTGGAAACAGAAACAGGTAATACTATAATTAGCAGGGTCAAAGATAACTAAGCAACAATCAGAACACATCATCTACTCAGACACAGCAATATTTTACCATGTCCACAAGGGGTCGCCGTAAGACCAGAAGTTGGCGAAATAGCACATATCTTTCCAGTTGTTAGTACTAAGGCAAGAATGTGGCAAACTAACAACAGTTAAACTAAACAATAAACAACAGAAAAATCCGTTAACCACGGGATGTAATCATTGGAGGAGATTCTGGCCACTGGTATTAACTTAGTGCAAATTAATTACATAATTAAATAAAGTCTAAGGAGCTTGGAAAGAAAAGCGTCTGGACTTCTTTGAGTTGCTTGAAGACGTTTCACCTCTCATCCGAGAAGCTTCTTCAGTTCTAAGGGTCAATTGGTGGGGAGTCCCAGATTTAAACCCAGTGGGAGTTTCCCCCCCAGAGGGACAAAGGACCCCCTGATGATCCTCTACCTAATCACATGAGCCAAGGTGTGAAAGCAGGTGGGGGTCCGAATCAGCCAGGGTTTCGGGTGGGCTCATTGTGAAACCTGGCCCCACCCTATCATGTGGTTTCCTGAGGTCAGATGGCCCAGGATGTGAGTGGGCATTAAGGCGTCTGGGAAGGGATCTCAAAACTGGATTATGGATGGCAGACAGTTGGTGTCATAAACCACCACCTCTGTTCAAAGATGGTCGCTCACAGTGGACATAGATGGCTTCTTTCACTCCTCTTTCAAACCATCTGTCCTCTCTGTCCAAAATGTGAACGTTGGCATCCTCGAAAGAGTGACCTTTGTCCTTTAGATGCAGATGAACTGCTGAGTCTTGTCCCGTGGAGGTGGCTCTTCTATGTTGTGCCATGCGCTTGTGAAGTGGCTGTTTGGTCTCTCCGATGTAGAGGTCTGGGCATTCCTCGCTGCACTGTACAGCATACACCACATTGTTAAGTTTGTGTTTAGGAGTTTTGTCTTTCGGGTGAACCAGTTTCTCTCTGAGTGTGTTGCTGGGTCTGAAGTACACTGGGATGTCGTGCTTGGAGAAAACTCTCCTGAGTTTCTCTGATACACCGGCTACATAGGGGATGACAATGTTGTTGCGTCTGTCTTTCTTATCCTCCCTCGCTGGTGTCTGATCTTCTTTTCTGTGCATCTTTGCTAACTTTATAAATGCCCAATTAGGATAACCACATGTTTTAAGTGCTTCCGTTACATGTGTGTGTTCCTTCTTTTTCCCTTCAGGCTTAGAGGGAACATATTCTGCCCGGTGGTGTAGGGTCCTGATAACCTCAAGTTTGTGTTCCAGAGGGTGATGAGGTGAAACGTCTTAAAGCAACTCAAAGAAGTCCAGACGCTTTTCTTTCCAAGCTCCTTAGACTACGATGACCTGGATGACTGAGAACCTTCACAGACATATTGCCGTACATTTTGGGAGGAACACCCTTCAACTGGTGCGGGAGAATGAAAGGGAATCAAGAAAACTAGCGGATTATAGGAACCATCTCCGTTTCAACCTGAGATGCAGACAAAGCAGAGTTGTTCCTAAGAGCCTGCGCCTTGGATCCACTGTGAGGGGATACAGAGGGGATACAGAGCGGAGAGCACAAAATAAGCTTCTAAGTGAAAGGATAAGACAGGTCCATTTCACTATAGATGCCCTCCAGAGCAAGATTAGCCAGACGCTGCAGGAACTGGAAACCCTTCTACCCTCTCCAATTTTAAAAGAGGTTTACAAGTTTGTGGACAAGGCTCAGCAGGCCCAACACTCTAAAGGTAAAGAAAGACAATGCAGGAAATTTCACACCTTGCTTTCGAAAACACTCACTCCTCAGTCTGAATCTACACAACTCAGAGAAGAACACACACCTGAGGACAGTCAGGAAAAATGGGTGAAAAACTTTTCAGACCGGAATCTCACTGAACCTGAAAAGAAAGTATTAGCCAAAGGACTCAATTTTGCCATTGTTCCACAACAGTTGCCCATAGTGGACCTCATCACAGCCACAGAAACTGCCATACGGATTAATAAATTATCACAGACAGAAACAGAGCAGATCAGGATGAAAGTCTCAGCCACCCTCTCCAGTGCCAAAGTCCCTCCGTCTAACCTTACATTACAAGAAAAGAAGGCCGTCGCTTCCCTGAGCAAAGACCATATCATCACTATATTACCAGCAGATAAGGAAAGGTGCACCGTGGTCCTAAACACAACGGATTACCACACAAAGATCACTACTCTCCTCAGTGACAATAATACCTACGAAGCCTTAAAGTGAGACCCCACAAGCAGCTACAAAAAGAAAGTTATAGCTTGCCTTCAAGACCTTGAAAGGGATAAAATCATTGACCGCCTCACATATCACCGCCTTTACCCAGCGGATGCCATACCCTGCATTTACGGACTTCCTAAGATCCACAAGGAAGGTGTCCCACTCAGACCCATAGTCAGCAGCATAAACTCAGCCACTTACAACATCTCGAAACACCTTGCTACCGTCCTAGCACCTCTTGTGGGGAACACCCCACACCACATTAAGAACTCCACCGACTTCACCGACAAAGTCCAGAAACTTACCCTGGATCCAGATGAAACCATGGTGTCCTTTGATGTAGTCTCACTCTTCACTTGCATACCCACCACGGAGGCAGTGGAGACTGTCAGAAAACGACTACAAGAAGACAGCTCCTTGGAAGACAGGACCAACTTCACACCCGATCAGATCTGCACACTGTTAGACCTCTGCCTCACCACTACATATTTCAAATACAACGAGGGTTTCTACAGACAAAAACATGGCTGTGCCATGGGCTCCCCCGTGTCACCTATTGTAGCCAACCTTTACATGGAGGAAGTGGAGAGAAAGGCCCTTGGCTCTTTTAAAGGGAGAGTACCCAGCCACTGGTACAGATATGTAGACGACACCTGGGTCAAAATCAAAAGACAAGAATTGGAATCCTTCACTGCGCACATTAACGCCGTGGATAAAAACATCAAGTTCACCAGGGAAGACACAAAGGATAACTGTCTGCCATTCCTGGACTGCGCCGTGCACATTGAAGAGAATGGCAACCTCAACATTGAAGTTTGCCGGAAGCCCACACACACAGACCAGTACCTCCTCTTTGACTCCCATCACCCTCTGGAACACAAACTTGGAGTAATTAGGACCCTACACCACCGGGCAGAATATGTTCCCTCTAAGCCTGAAGGGAAAAAGAAGGAACAGACACATGTAAAGGAAGCACTCAAAACATGTGGTTATCCTAATTGGGCATTTATAAAGTCAGCAAAGATGCACAGAAAAGAAGATCAGACACCAGCGAGGGAGGATAAGAAAGACAGACGCAACAACATTGTCATCCCCTATGTAGCCGGTGTATCAGAGAAACTCAGGAGAGTTTTCTCCAAGCACGACATCCCAGTGTACTTCAGACCCAGCAACACACTCAGACAGAAACTGGTTCACCCGAAAGACAAAACTCCTAAACACAAACTTAACAATGTGGTGTATGCTGTACAGTGCAGCGAGGAATGCCCAGACCTCTACATCGGAGAGACCAAACAGCCACTTCACAAGCGCATGGCACAACATAGAAGAGCCACCTCCACGGGACAAGACTCAGCAGTTCATCTGCATCTAAAGGACAAAGGTCACTCTTTCGAGGATGCCAACGTTCACATTTTGGACAGAGAGGACAGATGGTTTGAAAGAGGAGTGAAAGAAGCCATCTATGTCCACTGTGAGCGACCATCTTTGAACAGAGGTGGTGGTTTATGACACCGACTGTCTGCCATCTATAATCCAGTTTTGAGATCCCTTCCCAGATGCCTTAACGCCCACTCACATCCTGGGCCATCTGACCTCAGGAAATCACATGATAGGGTGGGGCCAGGTTTCACAATGAGCCCACCCGAAACCCTGGCTGATTAGGACCCCCACCTGCTTTCACACCTTGGCTCATGTGATTAGGTAGAGGATCATCAGGGGGTCCTTTGTCCCTCTGGGGGGGAAACTCCCACTGGGTTTAAATCTGGGACTCCCCACCAATTGACCCTTAGAACTGAAGAAGCTTCTCGGATGAGAGGTGAAACGTCTTCAAGCAACTCAAAGAAGTCCAGACGCTTTTCTTTCCAAGCTCCTTAGACTACGATGACCTGGATGACTGAGAACCTTCACAGACATAATTAAATAAACCTACTAACGTGATATCAGTGTAGCGGGGCATAACTTTAGCTTTAACATGCACAAACAACTATAACTATTATCATACCAGGTATCATACCAGTTAACAAAGGTAAACTTACAGATTCATTAACGCACACGGAATCACACAAACTGCTTTACAACTGCCATGCTCTGTCGCTGCGCCTTTTGTCTCTCACTCCCACTCTCCCTCTGCGTGATGCGCACATGATCAGTGATGTGCTCATTTGGGTGCACTTGATTCTTGCCTCTAGCCATCCTGAGGCCGAGTCAGCAGGGAATTTGCACAACCACAGTAAAGGGGAAGTTGGAATTTTACATTTCAGACACTGACAAGTCTTTACATATCCCGCGCCAAAACTCCTGAACTGGTGGACAGAACCAAAGAGGATGGATGTAATTGTCTGTTGTATAGCCTTGACCGTGTGAGCAATTGTTGGAAGACGTATAGCCCATCTGGAACATCCAATGACCTGTATAGCGCACTCTATGTAGTATTTTGTATTGTATTGCAGACTGGGATTTCTCATCAATTGAAAAGTTTTTAAGAATACCTGAGAACAGAAGTTTTGGTATAAGCTGACTGATAAATCTGCTTCCCACTTTGCAATAGGAAGGGATATTGATTTGCCTATTTTAGAGAGTGTTCTGTATATTTTAGACAATAATTTGGGGGATTTAAGAGTGAGAAATTATACCACACTTGGTGGTGTTTGTAATTCAACTTGACCAGGTTTAAATTTCTTTTTTACTATGGATTTAATTTTCTAATGCAGCTAATGGTTCTACCATCGTGCCGTTTGGAGAAATGTTGGTGGCTGTTTGCTTTCATGGCCAGGAATTCCAGTGGAACATTGTAGTTGCTGCTAGCTCTGTGCCTATATTAGGTGCTTACTTTATTTTTGCCCATGGACTTCTAGTCTTTGTCGCTAACAGACGTTTAATTGATGTGCTGTCATTTTCTTCATGGCCCTGTTTTACTCAGGCTGCCGAGCCCCTAGTATGGGCTAATTTAGTGACTTCCGGGGATGCTTTCCAGCATTTGCTTTTGTAGTTCCCATCACTGACTGTCCCTGATTTTTTTACGACAGTGATGAAGCACGGAGTTGAACATTATATCCCCACGGTCGGGCCCCCGGTGTTCACGCATGTGCTCCGCCTCGACCCCACGAAACTCTCCGTCGCTCAGGATGAGTTTGCAGCCATGGAGTGCCTCAGCATTCTGTAGTGCTCGAATAGTGCCTTGGCCTCTCAGCTACACATGGTGCCCAAGTTGGACAGTCGGTGGTGGCTGTGTGGGGATTTTTGCCATTTGAATAGTGTCAAGAACGACCATTATCCTATTGCCCACATCCAGGATTTTTCTGCACATCTCGCTGGGACCGGTTGACGTCCCAGCGAGGCAGGCCGTGCAAGACCCTGTCTGTACCTGGACGACATATTGGTGGCCAGTTGCTCAGAGAGTCTGCACGCGTCCCATCTGCGTCAGGTTTTTCAATGCTTGGCGGCACACAGCCTGATTATCAACCCTTCCAGGTGTCAATTCGGGTTGCTGGTTCTGGATTTGCTGAATAAATTTTTATAACCACTTTTTCCCCAGAGCTGCTAACCTGCTGCAGCCACTGTACACTGCGATGAAGGGTAAAACCATTTAGGACCCTGTCAACTGGTCCCCCTAACGCATCCGGGCATTTTACATGGCTTAGTCCGCACTGGCTAACGCCGCCCTGCTGGCCCACCTGTTTCTTTTGGCGAAGATCGCGTTAACCAGTGACGCATCAGACGTGGCAGTGGGTGTCGTGTCGGAACAGCGGGTCTCCGGTGTCTGGCAACCGCTTGCCTTTTTCAGTCGTACGCTTATGGAGTGTGAAGGCAAATACAGTATTTTTGACTGGGAGCCCTACACCTGGCAACAAGGCGTTTTGTTTTTTTCCTTGAGGGTCGCAGCTTCACCGTGTAAGTCGACCACAAGCCCTTGATGTTTGCGATGCCCAAGGTCTCAGACCCTTGGAGCACGCACCAGCAGTACCAGTTGGCATTTCTGGTTTACGACGGACAATCTGCACGTGCTGGTAAGTCCAACAACATGGCTGACTGTTTGTCACATGCGCTGGATTCTCCCATTTATGTTGGTGTAGACTATACCGCCATGGCCGCTGACCAGCATGCTGACCCGGATGTCCCGGCTCTTTAGTCCACGCAAACAGGCCTCGTGCTGGAGGACAGGTCTGTGTGGGATGGCGGACCTCACCTGCTCTGCGACGTTTCCACCATCCGACCGCATCTGGTGGTTCCCCTTTCGTGGGGTTGCCACATTTTAAACTTGGTGCATGCTCTCTCCCATCCAGGCGTCTGGGCCTTGGTCAAGCTGGTCAGCTCCAGGTTTGTTTGGCCAGGCCTTTGCAAATCGGTGAAGGACTGGGCAGCTGCATGCGTTCCGTGCCAATGTGCAAAGATCAATAGGCACACGCAGACACCCCTTGAGCCCCTTTGCATTATGACCATGTGTACATGGACCTGGTACAGTCCCAAGGTTTCTTACACCTTTTGACTGTGGTAGATCACACGACCCGGTGGCGCGAGGCGGCACCCCTGGCATCTACGACAGCGGCAGTAGTGGCCAGGGCATTTTTGTTGGCCTGGTTTTCACGTTTCGGTCCCCCCGATGACATTACCTCGGACCCGGGCCCCAGTTCTTTTTAGAGCTGTGGTCGGTCGTGGCTGATTTCCCTGGGGTCAAGGTCCACCGAACCACTGCGTACCAGTGGTACGCAAGCCAACGGGATGTGCAAGCGGTTTTGCAGGTCACTTAAGGCCACTCTCCGGGCTTCGCTTACAGATGGCAACTGAGTCGACCGCCTCCCGTGGGTTTTACTAGGGTTGAGTTGCATGGTTAAAGAAGACCTCAGGGTTTCTCCAGCTGAACTGGTTCTCGGCCAGCCCCTCTGGGTCCCTGGGAAATTCTTGCCCGAAAGCCCATATTTTGACATTTGAGGAAATATTTTGTGTACAATATTAAAATAATTTCACCTCTAACTTTTAGATTTTTTTCTGCAGACAAGAAAGTTTATTTTTCTTCATTGTGGCATGAATTTCCTGAAACACAGCACCGTGTTCCACAGTAGTGTAAAAACATCGCCACAGGAACACAGTCACAGGAAGTCTCCACATGCCTGCCACTGTTAGCACAGCGCTCCCATGTGGCAGCTCAAACAGCCTCTTTTACAGCCTTTAGAACCAACCAGCAAACGTCCGTCTTTCAGTTTTGAACCTTCAGTTTTAACAAAACGCTGTGCATCTGGACAGGCTCACACCCCATTTCCCTCCACTGAAGCAGTCACACAGTTCATACAGAGGTCTCACTTTGAATGCTTTCAGTGACTTACAGCTCTTTTAAAGTGCACCTTGAAGCCCCTTAATGACACTGATACAGAGAAAACCACAACATACAAATTACAACTCTTTTTTTGGCCATAATGAAATCATAATAGCCCCACCCAAGGACTATTGGTTGGAATAAAAAGACCCCTTTCTTATTCCTCCATGTACAGATCAGAATCTTCTCTCTCAAAGCATTTTTGCCCCTCAGATTTATATTATCACAGTCACTGCTTGCCTTTGAGATGCTTTGATATTTGGCTTAATGGAATGACAGTAAAATGCTTTGTTCAAGAGTATGTGTAGTATCCTCAGAAACCTTAGAATCTCAACTAAATGCTCAAATAACCCTTTCAACAAAACCACCAAACACAGCAAAAACAAGCAATGACTAAAAAAGCAGTTACATAAATGTGCAAAAGCCCACTAAACACAAACAAAGGCATCAGAGCCACTTATGTTAAAAATCTCATTTTAAAACCAGGCACAGACGGGTGACTGGACAGCAATGTGTGTCGTAAATTTGGGGCCAAGTCGGGTCTGGCTTTGCAACTTCTAATTGGTTGAAATAACGTGAATGGGGCATCATTACCGTGATTCTCTTGGCTCAAATGATTAAAAAGAGGTGTTAATTGTGCAAATCGGCCCGAAGAGGCTGAAGCTATAGCCCCTCAGATTTTATAGTACCAGAGGCCATTTAAATTTACCGGTGTGCACGGCAGAAAGAGACCATTACATGTGAACGTGTGGTTAATTCTTCAAAAATACTCAAAAAACAAGCATTTTTAGGCCTGTTAGTGAAATTAAACCATTACTCCTGCTAATAACTGAAAAATTCAACTCACATATGGTGTCAAGAGTGCACCGATACTGGACATCTTGTACAATGTGTGACGTGGTTGTACTCAGTGGTTGAAAGGAGCGGTAGACACACCAGCCAAAAAAAACTCATGGCCACACTGGTACTGGGGATTCCATAATGCTTATTGTTTAATGCACACTCTTCACACTCTTACTCTGACTGGGTCCCCAACTTTGCAAGACTGTCTGAGATGTATCAGATCATAGTACTGCTTTTGCCATTTATGACTCTCTGCAAGCACCAAGCGAGCCTGTTCATGAGCATTCTGAAGTGAAGCTCTCAGGTTATCTAAGTAATAGGTTTCAGGGTCATTCAGTCCAGGAGGGCTGAGTGACGAGATCCAAGGGCGTGTTCAACTCTCGCCCATCATAAACGGGCTCATGCCTGTGCTCTCAAGAGGCACAGTACGCAGTGCAAAACAGATCTGGGGAAGATATTTATCCCAGGAAGTGTGCTTATTCCCAACATAGGCTTGAATGGCTGTCTTCAAAGTGCGATTTATACACTCACTGGCATTAGTTTGAGGATGGTATGCAGCTGTTAGTCTGCGTTCAGTTCCAAGTGTCAACACAACATGCTCAAATAGTTCACTGACAAAAGTGAATGTGCCCATGACTGGGTCCTCAAGCTGCAATTGACATACATGCGGACAATCCGAAACAATTACAGAAGGTAGATCATGAAGGTCCATGCTTCCAATCACAGCATAGGGAGGGTGAAGATCGATAAGGGCATCCACATCTCGGAGGGGATTACATGAAAGGCCATCGGGCACCTTATTATGTTCTCCAGGTTTGTAGATAATAAAGTCTTGAAGGCAAAGAGACCACCGAGCCAGCCTGCCAGAGGGATTTGCTTGAGACATTAGCCACGTGAGGCTCCTGTGGTCAGTGTAAATAGTTATATGCAAGCCTTCAACATAAGATCGTAAATGCTCCAGCACTAGATCAATTACTGACCTCACAGTCATCCTGTACAGTGCTAGTCTGTATTTCTCCACTGCGTCAACAGGCAAGAACACAGTTCTGAAAAGTTCACAAAATTTAGTGCAAGTAGATACATGAGGACCGAGTACACTAAACCACTTCCTTCATTCCTTAGCTAGGAAGTGTGGTAGTTCTCTGAGGATTTGGGCATCTACTAGGTCTAAGGAGGTTTTATAAGCATTAACAGACTGCAGCCATTCTTCTGGGTGAAGACTGCCATCATTAGCGAACACAGTGGGCTCTAATTTAGCTTGGTGCAATGCTGCAGCAAGGACTCTGGTTGTGTTAATTAGCTCCAGCGAATCTGACTGGGATTGGGACAAGGCCCTGGAGGACTGCGTGGGGCCAGGTGCCGAGATGGATTGCTCCGTTTCCCTGGTAGGTCGGCTTGGCACATATGGAGTAGAGGAATCCCGGGGAAAAGGATGAGTAACTTGGGCAGCTGGTACTTTTGGGACTGGAGCGCCTATTTTCGCATTACACAGAGATTTTTATGGAAAATGTGTGTCTTTCTGCTTGGTTGATTTTGGTGAACAGGGGGTCAGCGGGGATAGCTGGCTCAAAGCAGGGGGTACTTTGCCCCACCCCCAATCCTAATTACCTTCCGCTCTATCACACCACCACGCGTGAAGTGCCTTGAGGTACAGGTGCGTAACTGAGGTCCAGGGGAGGAATTCCTCCTATGTCCCCTCCTGGCCACCTGCGCCTCATTTTTATTCCACAACTTAGATACTCACATTACTTACGCTGTCATGACACGTATATATAGGGCCTTGGGGTGGGCACACTGAACAGTGTCAAGAGCACCGTCTGTTTATTCAGCCTCACCTCTGGTGCCGGTGCCAACCTCTCAATTTTTAAATATATGTAGAAATTGATGGGTCTCAGGAGGTCCCAAGCTGTCACCAGCTGTAGTCTGGCAGAGGGTCATTGGTACCATGCCATCTCATGGGTCTAGGGGTGGATTGCCTTCATGCGGGGATGGTACCTGGACCTGGGAGTATAGAGTATGTATGCGGCGCGTGAGTGTGCAGCTCCAACAGTCTGTTCACTGCTTTCTTCCTGTCAGTCTTCATCTTTCTGCTGCTTCTCCTCTTCACACTGACCACTTTCTATCCAACAGTGAGCTCCCAGTGAAGCAGCAGCATTCAGCCTGTTAGAGTCAACAGAAATGTCACCATCCAAGCTCATGTTGTGCTTTACTGTCCTCTCAGTCTCCCAGGTGGAGGTGAATTCGGGGGTGGAGTCTGTCCAGCTTCCCTGCAAACCCACACATGACCTGCCTGAGTACGCTAAAGTGGAGTGGATGGACAATTACATCTACAATAGAAAGGTCCACGTGTATGAGAACGGCTCTGACCGGCCTAAAGAACAGCACCAGTTTTACAGAGACCGAACGAAGATGAATGAAGACCTGCTGAAAACTGGAGACCTCAGTCTGACCCTGAAATACCCCACAGATGGAGACACAGACAGCTACACCTGCACCGTCTACAGCAGGGAGGGAAAAATCCTGCTGAAGCGAAAGGTGGAGCTGAAAGTCAGAGGTCAGTGCTGTAGATACAGGTGAAGGTCGGAGGTCATGTAGGAGTTTATTCTCTTAAAAGCTTTTAGTTTAAATATATTTTAGTTCATTCAAATAAAATAAATTCTTTGATGTTTTGATCTAAAAGCCAAAAATGTCACGTGGAGTAAATGTATAAATATCAATAGTTTTAAAGCTGCTGAGATCATTCAAACACTTTGATCCAGTCATTTGGATGTTGTCAAATGTCAGGGTGGAGCAGCCATAAATATGAGACTTTTATTGTGAAGTGAAAATGCTGAGTGTGATGATCCAGAGGAGCCCATGGGGTGTTTGTGGCTGGATGCAAAGGTTTGTAGCTCTCCTTGTAAAGAGAAACAGCTTGAAGCTACAGAGGAGCGTCTGCAGAAGAAGACAGGGGAAAGAGGAAGAAGCTGAGGCCGCTGGAGAAAAGACAGGAAAAGAAAATCAGCTTTATTTGTTGGAGGCCGTTTGTTCATCACACTGAAATATTCCCACTTTAGAGACATGAAACAAAGTGAAGTGTGGATTGATGTTTGTCTCAATGATTTGGGCCCTGGAATCATTTCTTCATCTCCCACTTTAAGACATATTAATGTCAGCCTCACATGTCCCACAGTGGACATATTTTTATTTCTAGATTGATATTTGGAGGATTTTCATGTGTTTCTCTGCTGTCACAGCTCTTTGTGATGTTTGAGCGCAGCTGTAATGTTTGTGTGGTTAAAGCCACCAGACTCCACTGACAAAAACTCTCATTTTAGCAGGAGAACACGGGGCTGCTGTGGGACTTTGTGTTTGCAAAGATTTCTATTGGAGGCATTTTTGCCTTTATTATATAGGTGCAGAGAGTAGACAGGAAAGTGGGGAGAGAGTGAGGGACACACTGTGAATGAAAGTAGAGTGAATGAAAGTGAGTGATGGAGGCAGCAGGAAACTAACAGGCTGTTTGTTCTGAGAGGTCACATGACTGTTTTTCTCAGCAGAGTCTGATGGATTTGATGAGACCATGAGAGCGGCTTCAGTTCCTCATCAGAAAGAGTCTGACAGAAGCTCCTCCCTCTATACCCCAGTAGACTTCTATTAGACTGCTCCAGATTCCTGAGAGTTCACACAGAAAACTTTACAAACAGCCAAATAAAGCTCCAAACTATTGAAAAGGCTTCAAGATCACAAAGAGCTCTTTCACAGCTCATACGAGCCATTAAGAAGTGCACATTTGTGTTTTGCATAGTCCATCATCAATTCAACTCAATTCGATTCAATTTTATTTATATAGCGCCAAATCACAACAAAAGTCGCCTCAAGGCGCTCTGTATTGTACAGTAGATAGCACAATAATAAATACAGAGAAAAACCAAACAATCATATCATATGACCCCCTATGAGCAAGCACTTTGGCGACAGTGGGAAGGAAAAACTCCCTTTTAACAGGAAGAAACCTCCGGCAGAACCAGGCTCAGGGAGGGGCGGCCATCTGCTGCGACCGGTTGGGCTGAAAGAAGGAAAACAGGATGAAAGCCATGCTGTGGAAGAGAGACAGAGATTAATAACAGATATGATTCGATGCAGAGAGGTCTATTAACAAATAGTGAGTGAGAAAGGTGACTGGAAAGGAAAAACTCAATGCATTATGGGAATCCACGGCAGCCTCCACCTATTGCAGCATAACTAAGGGAGAATTCAGGGTCACCTGGTCCAGCCCTAACTATATGCTTTAGCAAATAGGAAAGTTTTAAGCCTAATCTTGAAAGTAGAGATAGTGTCTGTCTCCCGAATCCAAACTGGAAGCTGGTTCCATAGAAGAGGGGCCTGAAAACTGAAGGCTCTGCCTCCCATTCTACTTTTAAATACTCTAGGAACAGCAAGTAAGCCTGCAGTGTGAGAGCGAAGTGCTCTAATAGGGTGATATGGTACTACAAGGTCATTAAGATGAGATGGGGCCTGATTATTTAAGATCTTGTATGTGAGGGGCAGGATTTTGAATTCAATTCTGGATTTAACAGGAAGCCAATGAAGGGAAATCAAAAGAGGAGAAATATGCTCTCTCTTTCTAGTCCCTGTCAGTACTCTTGCTGCAGCATTTTGGATTAGCTGAAGACTTTTCAGCGAGTTTTTAGGACATCCTGATAATAAAGAATTACAGTAGTCCAGCCTGGAAGTATTAAATGCATGAACTAGTTTTTCAGCGTCACTCTGAGACAGAATATTTCGAATTTTAGAGATGTTGCACAAATAGAAGAAAGCAGTCTTACATATTTGTTTAATATGTGCGCTGAAGGACATATCCTGGTCAAAAATGACTCCAAGGTTCCTCATAGCATTACTGGAGGCCAAGGTAATGCCATCCAGAGTAAGAATCTGGTTAGATACCATATTTCTAAGATTTTCAGGGCCGAGTCCAATAACCTCAGTTTTATCTGAATTAAGAAGCAGAAAGTTAGCGGCCATCCAGGTCTTTATGTCTTTCAGACATTCCTGCAGTTTGGCTAATTGGTGTGTGTTATCTGTCTTCATGGATAGATAGAGCTGCGTGTCATCTGCATAGCAGTGAAAATTTATGCTATGTCTTCTAATGTTGCTGCCTAGAGAAAGCATGTAGAATGTAAATAGAATTGGTCCTAGCATCGAACCCTGTGGAACACCATAATTGACCTTAATGTGTGAAGAGGACTCTCCATTTACATGAATACATTGGAGTCTATTAGATAGATATGATACAAACCACTGCAGTGCAGTACCTGTAATACCTACAGCATGTTCTAATCGCTCTAATAGGATATTATGGTCGACAGTATCAAACGCAGCACTAAGGTCTAGCAGGACAAGCACAGAGATGAGTCCACTGTCAGAGGCCATAAGAAGATCATTTGTAACCTTCACTAAAGCTGTTTCTGTGCTGTGATGAGCTCTGAAACCTGACTGAAACTCTTCAAATAAGCCATTCCTCTGCAGATGATCTGTTAGCTGTTTGACAACTACTCTTTCAAGGATTTTTGATATGAAAGGAAGGTTGGAGATTGGCCTATAATTAGCTAAGACAGCTGGGTCTAGAGATGGCTTTTTGAGTAAAGGTTTAACTACAGCCACCTTGAAGGCCTGTGGTACATAGCCGATTATTAGAGATAGGTTGATCATATTTAAGATTGAAGAATTAATTAATGGCAGGACTTCTTTGAGCAGTTTTGTAGGAATGGGGTCTAAAAGACACATTGATGGTTTGGAGGAATTAATTATTGAAGTTAACTCAGAAAGATCAATTGGAGAAAAAGAGTCTAACTTAACATCGATGGTACTAAAAGTATCTGTAGATAATATTACATCTGTGCGATGATTATTGGTAATTTTTTCTTTAATCATAAAAATTCTATTTGTGAAGAAGTTCATGAAGTCATTACTAGTTAACGTTAAAGGGATTGTTGGCTCAGTAGAGCTCTGACTTTTTGTCAGCCTGGCTACAGTGCTGAAGAGAAACCTGGGGTTGTTCTTATTTTCTTCAATCAGTGATGAATAGTAAGATGTTCTGGCTTTGCGGAGGGCTTTCCTATAAAGCAGCAAACTATTTCTCCAGGCTAAATGATGATCCTCTAAATTTGTGACACGCCATTTCCTCTCCAGCTTACGAGTTATCTGCTTTAGGCTACGTGTTTAAGAATTATACCACAGAGTCAGGTACTTCGGATTTGAGGCCTTAGTTTTCACAGGAGCTACAGTATCGTAGTGAGGAGGTAAAATTATTAACAAGATAATTGACCTCTGTTGGAGTAGCGTTCAGATAGCTGATCTGCTCTATGTTGGTACAGGGCATTGAAGATGATAACAGTGAGTGGATTATATTCTTAAACTTAGTTACAGCGCTTTCAAAAAGACATCTACTTTGATAAAGTCTACTCTCCACTGCTGTGTAATCAATTATTGTAAATGTAAATGTTATCAGGAAATGATCAGACAGCAGAGGGCTTTCAGGAAACACTGTTAAATGTTCACTTTCTATGCCATATGTTAAAACAAGATCTAGAGTGTAATTAAAGTGGTGGGTGGGTTCTTTTACATTTTGAGAGAAGCCAATTGAGTCTAATAACAGATTAAATTCCATGTTGAGGCTGTCATTTTTAGCATCTACATGGATGTTAAAATCACCCACAATAATTATTTTATCTGAGCTGAGCACTAAATCAGATAAAAAGTCTGAGAAATCAGAGAGAAACTCTGTGTAAGGCCCAGGTGGACGATAGATGATAACAAGTAAGACTGGTTTCTGAGTTTTACAGCTGGGTTGGACAAGGCTAAGCATCAGGCTTTCAAATGAATTAAAAGTCTGTCTTGGTCTTTCGTTAATTAATAGGCTGGTGTGAAAAATTGCTGCCACACTGCCCCCTCGGCCTGTGCTTCGAGATTTCTGATAGTTAGAATGACTCAGGGGTGTTGATTCATTTAAACTAACATAATCATCCGGCTGCAACCAGGTTTCTGTAAGGCAGAGTAAATCGATTTGTTGATCAATTATTAAGTCATGTACTAACAGAGACTTGGAGGAGAGAGACCTAATATTTAATAATCCACATTTCACTGTTTTACTCTTTGGTTCTGATGTGGATACTGTATTGTTCTTTCTTTGTGATTTTTTATGTTTAAGTTGTTTATTGCTGGTTTTTAGTTTGTTTTTTGTCTTTTTGGGAGCTGACACAGTCTCAATGGAGATGGGGGGGGTTTTTTTGGGGGGGGGGGGGGGGGGTAGCAGGAGGAGAGAAGCTGCAGAGAGGCGTGAAAGACTGCAACTCTGCTTCCTGGTCCCAACTCTGGATAGCCATATTTTGGGGGGTTTAATAAATTGGTCCATATTTCTAGAAATGAGAGCTGCTCCATCCAAAGTGGGATGGATGCTGTCTCTCCTAACAAGACCAGGTTTCCTCCAGAAGGTTTGCCAATTATCTATGAAGCCCACATCGTTTCTGGGACACCACTCAGACAGCCAGCAATTTAAGGAGAACATGCGGCTAAACATGTCACTCCTGGTCTGATTGGGGAGAGGACCAGAGAACACTACAGAGTCCGACATTGTTTTGGCAAAGTTACACACCGATTCAATATTGATTTTAGTGACCTCCGATTGGCGTAACCGGGTGTCATTACTGCCGACGTGAATTATGATCTTACTGTATTTACGTTTACCCTTAGCCAGCAGTTTTAAATTTCCTTCAATGTCGCCTGCTCTGGCCCCTGGAAGACAATTGACTATGGTTGCCGGTGTCTCTAGCTTCACGTCTGAGAACAGAATCACCAATTACCAGAGTTTGGCCCCCGGCGGGTGTGTCGCCGAGTGGGGAAAAACGGTCAGCTACTTGGGGTCTGCCGGGGAACAGCTAGCGGGGCCTACGCTATCTTCGGCTGCACCAGCTACAGTTGCCTGGCTAGCTACGGGTGAATGAAGGGTGCGAAGCCGAGTCTCCAATTCAGTAATCCTGGCCTCCAGAGCTGCAAATATGCTACATTTGTTACAGGTATTATTACTGCTAAAGGAGGCCGAGGAGTAACTAAACATCTGACACAATGAGCAAGAAAGTGCAGGAGGGACAGGTGAAGTAGCCATGGTTCTAACGAGTCGGCTACGAGCTAAGCTAAGCTAGCGAAACAGTAGCTGTGTCCCAAAACATCGGCTGCATCCTTCAGAGGACCCGGTCTTCGCGGTCTACGTGGGCCGGGTCCTTCGAAGACCGAGAAGGCCGGAAGTGCGAGGCTGTGAAATGGGACGGTCTAGCCTTCAGATTTGTGTCACCGCTGTCTCGGTGGAGTTTAATAAACTCGGTCGTCTGCTCCTTGCTATCTAAAATATAACAGGACACTGGCGTAAATTCTCGACCGTCTCACACTTCTGTTTAATCAGTTTTCTGTTTGACGTTTATTCAGCTGTGTGAAAATCCCGGAGGAACCCACCCGAGGGATTAATAAAGTTTTATTTAATCTACTAATCTAATAACTTTGATCTCAGCCAACCCGATTTACTCCGGAACAAATAAAACACCGAAATAAGGCAAACAATAACATTTTTAAGTTATCCGAGTGACTTATATATCATGTTTAACCTGAGTAGCAAAAGAGCGGGGGTCTGAAAACAATGAAGCCGGGAGTCTGCTGCTCTCGCCGGCTCGAGCGACCAATTGAACCCCCCGGCTTGCTATCGAGCTGGTGGGTAACAGACGTCAACGAAAACGTCGAAGCACTTGCAAATATGCGATACCTTGATAAACCAAGCAGGTATTTGAAGTTTACACAGCTACTTTCTCGCCTGAAAATATGTTAAAAGTTTATTTTGTGACCCAGAAAGATTAATAAGACTAATTTTAAAACTTAGTAGCGGCCGCCATTGTTGGCAGCTGAAATTTGGCTGGGCCGCGCTATGAATTCTGGGATATGGTGGGCCACGAAGGACACACCGGACCCATCCTTCAAATTCGGGGAAATGAAGGACGCTTTTGTCGGCCGCATTTGAAGGAGTCGATGAATTGGGACAGCCTTCGTCGCCTGGCTGTGACGTAATCGGCCTTCAAATGCGGCCTCCGGAGGATGCAGCCGACGTTTTGGGACACAGCTAGTATCTCTGTACTGTTTCGCTAGCTTAGCTTAGCTCGTAGTCGACTCGTCAGTGAGTGAATACTTTGGCTATAAATTAGGTAGTGAGCACACAGAAAGGGTGCTTCAGATGAAGCACGTGAAGATTATACTATGAAAAAGGGATGTATCAAAAGATTTTAATTAAATTGCTAAGCAGAAAAGCTACTCAGAAACACCACTGTGTTTGAGCATAAAGAAGTGATACTCTACCACAAAGCGGGCGAACACCAATAATATCAAAGGACAAACTGTGAGGTAAAAAGCCTTCAGCTCCTTCTGACCTACTAAAGTATTTTTTGAGGCAGGATTGGTCCAGAGGAGAGCTGCTTTATCCCAGACTAACTCTTCTATAAAGCTGAAAAGATATTAGGGATATTAGGCCCCTTATGTCAAACTGAGTGATTTATGATCCCAATAAATTATTCATGAGCTTAGGAAGTAATAAAGGAAGTAATAAAAATATGATATTAATAAAATTATGATATTCATAAAAGTATGATATTCATAAAAGTATATTTCATAACTCATTAATTTTCCAAAAATAAATTATTTGATTATTAAAAAATAAAGTTTTTATATCAAATTGCATTTTTTTAAGCTACTAAAAAAGTTTTTACTTTTTATGCTTAAAAAACGCCATCTGGTGGTGGGTCAGTGCATGTGTGCGTGCCCGCGCCTGTGTGTCTGTGCGCGCCTGTGTCTGGGCCCATGCTTGTATGTATGAGTGTTAAACCAGAGTAAAAAGTGCTTCGTTAAACTTGTGCTTTTGTAACGTTCAGTATGGTGGAAGATACAGGCTGCATGCCCCGTTGGAAAAGTTTATTTCAATTTATTTGCATTTGTTTAATCCAAACAAGGAAAATGAGAATAGAGAAAGAACATTATATATATATATAGTATATACATTAGGTGTGCAGTAGTAGCAGCAAGCAGGTGAATTCTGTACATTAAGTGAATTAAATAAGAATAGACAATCTGACTATTTTACAGAATAGACAATATAAACATATTTAAAATTAAAGGAATTTGAAATGTACATTGTGCCGGTGGGTTTAGAGTGTCTGGAAGCGAGTCCTGTTTCAGTCAGTTATAGATGATGTGAGAGGGTGTGTGTGTGTGTGGGGGGGGGGGGGGGGGGGGGGGTTGGGCCCGGATGGCTTGGGGATAGAAGGTCCTCTTGAGTCTCTCTGTCCTTGCCCGGATGATGCGGAACCTACCGGATTGTAGAAGTTTCAACAGTTTGTTGCCAGGATGGGACGGGTCCTTCAGTATCTGCACTGCTCTAGTCTGGCATCTCCTGGTGTAGGTGTCCTGAAGCGGGGGGAGAGCAATCTTGCAGCAGCGTTCTGCTGTACGGATCATTCTCTGGAGAGCTTTTTGGTCCTTAACACAGCTGTTCCCAAACCACGATGTGATGTTCTGTGTGAGGATGCTCTCCACAGCGCCTGTATAGAAAATCATGAGGATCTTTGGAGAGACCCTGAACTTCCTCAGTTGTCTTAGGTGGTACAGGCGCTGCCTAGACTTTTTGGTCTGGCCCTGAATGTGGGCAGACCATGTCAGGTCTGAGGAGATGTGGACACCAAGATACTTGAAGGACTGCACCCTCTCCACTGGAGCTCCATTGATGATAATGGGCTTGTAGTCTCTGTGCTGACTCCTTCTGAAGTCCACTACCAGCTCCTTGGTCTTGCCGACGTTCAGCTGGAGGTGGTTGTCCTGGCACCATCATGCCAGATTCTTCACTTCGTCCATGTAGGCCGCCTCATCGTTGTTGGAGATGGCGCCCAACACCACTGTGTCATCAGCAAACTTCACAATGGTGTTGGAGCCGTGGGTGGCCACACAGTCTGAAGTGTAGAGGGAGTAGAGCAGTGGCGAGAGGACACACCCCTGTGGTGCTCCTGTGTTGATGGTGATGCTGTTAGACACGCATCTACCCACCCTCACCACCTGAGTTCTGCCAGTGAGGAAGTCCAACACCCATGCACACAGCTGTTGAGTCCCAGATCCCTCAGCTTTGTGAACAGTCTGCTGGGCACTATTGTGTTAAACACTGAACTGTAATCAACAAACAGCATTCTCACATAGTTACCCTGTTTCTTGTCCATGTGGCTGAGGGTGGTGTGCAGGACGTGGGCGATGGCATCCTCAGTGGATCTGTTGGGTCGGTAGGCGAACTGGAGCGGATCTGTGGTGTCTGGGATGGAGGAGGAGATGATGTTCTTCAGCAGCCTCTCAAACACCTTCATTACTACCGAGGTCAGTGCAACTGGCCAGTAATCGTTCAGGGATGAGGGTTTGCTGTTCTTGGGCACAGGGATGATGGTGGATCTTTTGAAGCATGTGGGGACCACAGACTTCGCCAGGGACTCGTTGAAGATAGAAGTGAACACACCTGCTAGCTGGTCAGCACAGCAGCGCAGCAGACGGCCGGTGATGCTGTCTGGCCCCGCCGCTTTCCTTGAGTTCACTCTCCTCAACGTCATGCCCCGCGAAACGGGCGTAGAACTGATTCAGCTCATTGGTGAATGCAGAGTCGGCATTGAATGGCGCAGTGTCCCTGGCTTTGTAGTCCGTAATGGTGCGTAGTCCGTGCCACATACTCCGTGTGTCGCCTTGGTGGAAGCGGGACTCCACACGCTCCCGGTACCAGCGTTTGGCATCTCTCACCATGCGCCGCACGCCGTATGAGGCCGCTTTGTAGGCGCTCATATCGCCAGTGGCGAGACCCGCGTTGTAGGTGGCGGTCCTGGCGTTCACTGCAGCACGGATCGATCTGTCCACCCACGGTTTCTGGTTTGGGAATGTGGTGACTCTCGCAGTGGGGATAATCTCCTCCGCTAGCATATTGACAAAGCATACTGCTACTTCCGTAAACTCGTTGATGTTGACTGCGCATGCTCTGAACATGTCCCAGTTGACGTCGTTGAGTGCGTCCTGTAGCGTAGCTTCTGATTGGGCAGACCACCGTTTCACCTCCCTCGTGGTTACTTCTTCCCTCCGTATGTTTTGTTTATACTGGGGAATGAGGAAGATGGCGTTGTGGTCAGACTTCCCAAAAGCTGGGTGTGAGACAGCTTTGTAGCCCTGCTTGTATGGCGTGTAGCAGTGATCCAAAATTCGATTCCCCCTCATCGGACACGAGACATGCTGGTAGAAGTTTGGCATGACTTGTCCGCGGTTCGCTTTATTAAAGTCTCCTGCTACAATGAGGGCTGCGCCCGAGTCCTTGTTTTGAAGCGAACTCAGCACATCATGTAATTCGGACAAAGCCATACCTGTGTCCGCTTGGGGTGGGATGTAAACCACCGTGGCGATGACCGAGGTGAACTCACAGGGCAGATAGAAAGGGTGGCACTTAATGCTCAGGAATTCCAGATGTGGCGAGCAGCCGCTGGAAAGAGTAGAAATGCTCCTGGCATCACACCACTTTCTGTTTACCATGAAACACACTCCTCCACCTTTGGTTTTGTTCGACTCTGCCGTTCTGTCCGCGCGGAGCACAAAGAATGACTCCGACGGAGTTACGGCCTGATCCGGCACGGTGGGGGTCAGCCATGTCTCCATGAAGCACAGAATGTTGCAGTCCCTCATGTCACGTTGGAAGGTGACTCTTGCTCTTAGGTCATCAAGCTTGTTCTCCATGGATTGTACGTTGGCCAGTAGGATACTGGGCAGTGGTGCGCGATGCGCCTGCAGTCTCAGTCTGTTCCTAATGCCAGCGCGTTTCCCCCGGCACTTCTTTGTTCTACGCCTCGGATGAGCGGCCCGTCCTTTGTTGTTCTCCGCGCCGCGTAGAATCTCTGGCGGCCAGGATGGGTCGGGTTTAAAAGTGTCCAAGATTAGATGTGCAACCTTGTCACTGATGTTTACAAGTGATCTGCTGTCGTATACTATAAAACTAGAGGATTTTGGAATGTAAACCAGTGCAAAAAATAAGTAAAAAACGAGAAAAGTGGATAGTCGGAGCGGAGCGGTCAGGAAGGCGTCTGGACGTGGCCGCGCCATCTTTTTTTTTTTTTTGCTCTAATTTATTTGTTTATTTATTTAGGACAGTGCATGTTAATGAACATAAATGTAAAAAAAATTACATGAATGTAAACATGCCAGATTATAGCCAAAGGCTAATTTCCATCTGTTGTCCTAATAATAACTATAATAATAATTAATAATTATTATTAGGACATTATAATACATTATAATATAATTATTATAATATAATACTAATTATTTCTAAGAATTATTTCTCTCCATGAGCTGTTTCTCTGCCTGAAGGAGGCGCCACTCCATCGCTTCTTTTAGTGCAGAACAAGAGTCACATGATGCTGCTCTGTGAATACCAATCACACTTTGTACAGCTCATGTTGTGTTTGTTGTCCTCTCAGTCTGTGAGGTGGAGGTGAAGGAGGGGGCGGAGTCTGTCCAGCTGCCTTTCAAAACCACACAAAACCTGCCTGAAGATACTGAAGTGAGGTGGACAGACAGTTCAAAGAACAAAGTCCATGTGCATGAGAAGGGCTCTGACCGTCCTACAAAACAGAACAAGGATTACAGAAGCCGAACGAAGATGAATGAAGACCTGCTGAAAACTGGAGACCTCAGTCTGACCCTTAAATACCCCACAGAGAGAGACAGTGGGAGATACATGTGTGAAGTCTCAAAGAACGGACGGATAAGATACAAAACAGTGCAGCTGAAAGTCAAAGGTTTGTTTGATTATTTCTCTCTCTCTCTCTCTCTCTCTCTCTGTGTGTGTGTGTGTGTGTGTGTGTGAGTGTCTCTGACTGTCTTTTGTGTCTCCTCTGCAGGGAGAGTTCAGGTCCAGGATCAAACTGGGGACATCAGGAACAGAAGCAGCTCCATTGATCCGACTCCTCTGATGGCTGATCAATCAGTTTGATCTGTGTGTTCTTTGATCAGTGATGTCAGAGTGGAGTCAGTGTGATGTTGTTGTTGTGTGTTTGAGATTTTTAGTGTCCATGAAGGTCTCTGCTGCCGTGGATCCTCTGAACTGTGACAGAGGTCTCACTCTGGAGGAAACGCTCAGCACTTTACAGAAGCTCCTCCATCATGGAGGACGTTCCCTCACTGTAACAGGTGGAGGAGAGAGGACAGGAAGCACAGGTGGATCCTCTGAGGAAGAGGAGCATTCCTACAAACCACATGATCACATGACCAGAGGACAAACATGTGTAGCAACACATTAAAGTCAGCCTGTAAACAGTAGTAAATTGTAGTCATGTTTTTCTGTTACATTCAAATAAAAGCAGAGAAAGCAGAACAAATGCTGAAGCTGTCTGTATGAAATAAAGGAGTTCACGTACTCTCTCACACACACACATCTGTCTCCAGCAGCTGTCTGAGCTGCAGTCTGTATTGTGTGTGTAATATCTTCATATGTTTCTAATATTACAGTTTTATCTTCAGGTGTAAAATCAGCTGCTCTGCTGTCTTATCCCCTGATCCTGTGTGATTGATTTGATCCTGCAAACAACACAACTTTCATTTCAGCTTTTATTTGAAAGCCAGCGAGTAAAAGGATCAGCGATAGTTTTCAGAGCGATGCCAAAGCTTGGGTTCCTCTCCTACAGCAGCTTTTCTTTTCTTTCTTTTCTCTCCCTGTGAAATACAGCAGCTGGACCTTTAGCTGCAACACACTGTGAGACAAACTGCACACAAACAGTTTGTGTGTTTGCTGATGTTTGTTGAGCTGATAGAAACACTGCATTTGAAATTAGCTGACACTTCAAAAACGTTCCTCCCTTTATGCTCGCTCCTCTTCAGCAGGGCTAGCTAGATGCTAAAGTAGCGCTAACACAACTTACAGACACCTGCAGTCGTTCAGGTGTCGTCCCAAAAACATATCAAATAAAAACATGGCCCACTTTAAGCCCTGACTGTGACTCACAGTTTGACTCTTTGGTCTCTTTTTATGTGATTAATAAATGAACAGGATTTCCTTTCATGTGTTTCTGTTTAGGCTCAAATCACTTTGATGTTTGAAGGCTCGCACTGATGAAATAATAACTCCCCTCAAATGTGTTAAACCTAAAGTAACCAGCCTGTTTGAACATGTAAGGAGTAGAAAGTACAGATACCTGTAAATCCTACTTAAGTACAGTAACAGAGTATTTGTACTTTGTTACTTCCACCTCTGGCCCTACCGTTTTATCCCATATGACTAAAGCCAGGTAGAGGCTGGCTGGATTCAGCAGCCAAACATCTAATGTAGTCGTGGGCTCACAAGTTTCTCTCTGGATGCTGTCATGTTGTAGTTGCCATGGTTACAAAAGGTGTTTTTTCATTTGTCCAGATTGTCATTTTTCACTGGACGTGGGTAAAACTCCTGGATATCAAAGACGTTCTGAGGATCACTGAAGTTAAACGGCTGTTGCTGAAAGCTTAAAGAGAATTGTAAAATGATAAGATAATGATTGACTAATAAGATTATCTGACAGGTCCTTAAAGTGGCCCCTTGGTGGAGCTCAGCAGGACGACAGGTGGCTGTGAGCTCATTTTAAAATAATCATAGAATAAACAGAAACATTAGCAGATGACGTTTGAAGGCTTTACATGTGTTGGATATGAATGCTTGGAGCCCAGATCATCATTTGTCTTGTTTCAGTGGGAATGTTTTTCTCCATGTTGGCCTGAGGGTGGTGCTGTTTAGCCTGTACTGAGTATTTGTCACTATGCTGAGTTGTGGGTGGAGTCAGTGATTGGCTGAAGGTGCCTTCTTTAAAGCGGGAACACTGGCTGTGTCCCAATTAAGAGACCGCACCTTGAAGTACGCATTTTGAGTGCAATTACTTCAGCGCCACGTAACGGTGACGTATTTTTTTTTTAACTTTATTTATCACATTTTAGACATACAGTCAAGTAAAACAGGAATCACATAAAAGATGACATTGTGGTATTACAATGAGGAACAATGAGAGTGACAGGGACAGTGAAACAAAAGTGAGTACAAAAATAAAATAAATTAAGGGGAACATAAATAAACAAACTGTGGAAGTCCTTCCAGAATTTACATGTAAATTTACATGACCAACACAAATGAGTAACTGTTTCAGGTTGCTCTTGTCTTGACCGAAGGTACAATTTACATTTATTTCAGCCATAAATTTGGACAAAAATTGTTTGGTGGGGTAAAACTTATGAATCAATTTAAAGGAAATCTCTTTAATTTTGTTTGTTAAAAGAAACCTTTGTGGTAAAGTCCAAACTTTTTTCCATTCAATATCTGTTACAGAATTGGCCCAATAAAATATGACTGATGGAACAGAGACCATTGCATCCTGAAAGAGAGATCTTATTTTGGTATTCATAGACTTATAAGAGGAGAAGCAAACATTGCCAAGAGAAGAATGTAACGCATCCGGGGGAGTGATCTGTAGTGGAGGACTGAGGGAGCATCTGTGTAACATGGACAGACCAGATGGGATGGCATCGAACACTATTGACAATTCTTTAGGCGTTACTGGTACATTGTATCTCCTGAGAAATTCAGAGTAATTATATAGGAGTCCATCTTCTCTATATAACTGACTAACCAAGATTATTCCATTATTAAACCAGTTATTTAAAAAGAAAACAGTTTTATTTTTATAAATAATATTGCAGTTATTCCACATAAAACAGTTTTGTGGAGAGAAATTGTGTTTGTAAATCAGTGCCCATGCCAAAAGAATTTGTTGATGAAAGTGAGAAAGTTTCAGTGGTATTTTTGGAATACTATATGTGCAGAGCAGCAGGAAGTTAAGGTCGCCTAAATTAGAGAAGACATGATGTGAGATAAAGTTCCAGATAGAGGTGGGATTTTTTAAATACTTTTAAATCCAGTTTATTTTAAAAGTGTTGTTAAGAGCACTGAAATCAATAAAATTTATGAATTTAAAGCTACTGACTTCCGAAAGTAGTGAGTTTTATTTTACCATAAAAAATTGTATAATAATTTGTTAATTGACTTACAGGTTGTATTATCAACATGTAGTGACTGGGCAGCATAGGTTAGACGGGAGATGCCTTCAGCCTTCGATAGCAGAACTCTTCCCTTCAACGAGAGGTCTCGCTGTGATTAAAGATTTTGGGGGTTTTATCTAAAATAGGAGTGAAGTTTGTGGAACATCTGGATTGCTCGTTTTTTATTATTTGAATTCCAAGGTATCTTACAGAGTGTCTTACAGGTATTCCATTAATTGAAGTTGCTAAACAACTTTTAACTGAAGTTCACATTTATGCGGGTTGAGTGAAAGTCCAGAGGCTTTAGAGAATGGCTGTATATTGTTAATGGCCACTGAAACTTGCGAGGCGTCTCTGAGGAAGAGAGCTGTATCGTCTGCCAGCTGACTTATGAGTATTTCTCTGTTAGCAATGACCAGGCCTTTTAAAGAACTGAGTTTAATGTGTGAATTAAGGAGTTGCACCAAAAGAAGGAATAAATATATGGATAGGGGGAAACCCTGCCTCACTCCACGCTTTAGAGACAATCTCCGGGAAGTACCAGTGGCAAGCTTTATGGAGCTGTTACTATTGGAATACAGTGTCCGAACGGCATTACAGAAGGATTGACCAAACCCAAATTTATTTAAAGCAGTAAAAATAAACTCATGCTCTAAGGAGTCGAACGCCTTGTAGAAATCTGAAAAAAGAATAAGACTATCATCCTGTACAAGTTCTGGGTAATCTATTATGTCTAAAATTAATCTTATGTTGTTTGAGATATGACGAGTCTGCATGAATCCAGATTGACTCTCATCAATAACTTTATCTAATACAGGTTTCATTCTATTAGCCAGAATTTGTGCCAATATCTTATAATCATTATTCAGTAAAGAGATTGGTCGCCAATTGTCTAAGAGCAAAGGATCCTTTCCTGGTTTTGGAATGAGGGTGATCAAACCTTGACATAAAGTGGGAGGGAGTGCACCTCTATCCATACTTTCCTTAAAAACTTCTAAAAGAAATGGGGCTAAACTGTCAGCGAACTGTTTGTAAAACTCGGCAGTAAGGCCGTCAGGTCCAGGTGATTTGTTAATCTTTAGATGTTTTATAGCATCTGCAACCTCGATCAAAGAAACTGATCTGTCGCAAAGCTGACTATCCTCCTCATTCAGCTGAGTAATTTTGTCTAAAGAATTAAAAAAAGTCAGACAAGCTTCAGGGCAATAACTAGAAGAATAAAGTTTGCAATAAAAGTTTGAACAATATTTTGCTATGGTATCCTTATCATTAGAAAATGTCCCATTAATATTTAGTTGTAGGATGGAGTCGGTGTGAGATTGATGTTTTTCAAGTCTGAAAAAATAAGCTGAATTCTGCTCTCCTTCTTCATATCACTTGTGTCTCCTCAGATCTTCTTTTTTTGCCAAATCACTGCTATATTTTCTAAAGAATTTTCCAGTTTCATATTTCAAAAGTTCCCAGTTGCTACAAAATGTATTATCTGTGAGAGCTTTATTCCAATAAAGTTTAATGAATCTCTGAACTTCACAAATCACTCCTTTATGCTCAAGAATGGTACTATTTAGCTTCCAGTATGAAGTTTTAGTGATGAGAGAGGATGACAATGGGATTGATAAGCTAACCATTGTGTGGTCTGAGAGTGGTGTAGGATAAATATCCATTTTAACTTTTTCTAAATCTTTTGAGATAAGCCAATAATCAATGCCTGGTTTGAGTCTTATTACACCATGTATAAGCTATTTGAGATGAATGAGAATCCCTTCAAGAATCGACTAAGTTGAATCTTTGTGCAAACAGTCTTATGAATGAGTTAGAGTCTGAACTTCTAGAAGGCCATCGGTCCAAATAGCTGTTAAACTCTGTATTAAAGTCTCCACCAAAAACTATAAAAGAATTGGGATATTTAGATAACCAGCGCAGTAGCCGCTCCTCCAACCTATCAAAATATAGTTTATTCTTCCTCTGACAGTTAAAACCATACACATTGACTAAAATATACATAGAGTGTGCAGCCTCAACTATTAGAAAAATGTAATGACCATCTTTATCTATGTAAGAATTCAAAATGTTACCATTAAATCTTCCTTTAAGTATGCAAACACCAGCAGCAGGCTCTGTACCATGGGACATCCACAGATCATCTCCCACTTGCGATCTCCAAAATGTTTTTTCTTGTTCTGTTGAATGAGACTCTTGTATAAAACAGAAATCTGAGTTGAACTGTTTGCAAAACAAAAAAAATAGCCTTATGTTTAACACTGTTTCTTAAACCTCTTGCATTTAAAGAAATAACAGACAGAGACATAAGAATAGTAACAAAAATTAAAAGTGACAAATAAGAAAAAGCTTAGACCAAGTAAATGAAGAAAAATTGAAATGGGAACCTGGTCACTTAAATGTGCACAATCTGCTAAACTTTAATAATTGCTAATAAATGCAATTTTGTTTTCTACACCTACTGTGTGTGAGTCCTCTGTTGTCAGACACACTTGGCTCCTACGAACCTAGAACCTGTCTGATCTGACCCATATTTCCCTTCTGTCCTCGTGCTGCAGTTAAAGGTAACTATACTGCCTGTACTACATGCAAAGAATGCTAGAAACAGCACTAACAGCTCTTACATGCCTACTACTAGTACTGCACCACCAGTGCTACACTCGAGAAAATATAAACAATCCTTTGCACTCCGAGCTTGACTCTCTACAATGTGCTCAAAAGCTCTCATAAAGGTTTGATATTGCAAAGGATCACCATCACAGAAATGAATGTCACGCCTTGGTAGCAAAAACAGAGACTGTCGCTGAGCCAACAAAGTTGTAATTTCATTTTGATTCTTCAAAACAGTGACTAGATGATCATGACCCTAACCTTGCGCTGTAGGTGTAAGATGTTTTGATTGTGCCTGAGGCTGCGACATCATCGGAGTTGTCGAAACTGCACCTGGAAATACTTGATGTAACTTTGTCTCTGACTATTACAACGAAATGACCATGGGCTGAGAAATATTTTTAACCTTGGGCCTTACATCCAATACATGCTGCGCTTGATGATCACTTGCACCAACACCCTGATAGGGTCGCTCTGGTAACCCAGGTTTGAACATCTGAGCATTAGGATTTAAAACACCTAACCTCCTATGTTCCCTTCCTACATAAGAGTTCATTCCATTACCATTAACAGCACTTGAGACTCGAGACATTTCAGAAGCTTTTAAAACATTCACCTTTGCTGCTGAGCAGCTCCTTTCTTTTCTCAAGCTGTATTTCTTGTTCTTCCAAAGCATGCTTTTCTTTCAACAACCCCTGTCGGACAAGAAGGGCGGCCTTGTCAGCCTCTGCCTTTATGCATGCTGACAAGGCAGATGAAACTATGGAGCCACTGAGTGATGATCTACTTCTCCAACCACTTCTGTTTCCAACATTAGAGATGCTATCACTTAACATCACATATAGCAGCACCTTTACCAACATTCCTAGTCTGCCTATAAGCACCAGAACCATTTTTGGCAGGTAATACATCAGAAGAATCAACACCAGGCAGATTTAACTGTGGCGAATCAAGCTCAGACACCTGACTTGTACTATGCGGGTTTCCCTTTGCATTATAAAGCCATTTCTTTATCTCTTCCATAAACTCAGTATTATGTGGACACACATTTATAAGCAGATTATTTTTTTCTTAGTCTCCTTGGTGAAGCAATGTTTCATGCAAGTGAGTTGCCTTATTAAGCAATGCAGTCAAATTCTCTAACTGAGCCTGAGCAGTGGAAACATTATCCTCAGATTGCTTTAATTCTTTAATAACCTTTATGACATTTTTAATTTTACTCGTCTTAGTGTGATGTTCTGTTTGAAGCGTTTCATTCTGATTCTCCAAAGCCTTACCAGTCGGTTTTGGCTGTCTTTTCTTTCCATCCACATCAACACATTGTATTAATTGATTATTCTCCATTTTTCTTTTAAACATTACAAAATCCAGACACTGAACTGTACCTATGCCACACAGCTTCATTTCAACATATCAACTTAGTGACATTCCTTTCAATAAACCTTGGACACACACAATTAATAGCAGCAATATCCCCCACTTTCTGCCTACTAAAACTAAGGAACTCACACTCAGGTGCAGCTTGCGCCTCTGACCAGTGTTGGTCAAGTTACTTGAAAAAAGTAATCAGTAACTAATTACTGATTACTTCCTCCTTTTCAGTGGGAGAAACGTCACTCATCCAAGTGACTTCTTCAGTCTCAGCTGACTGCAGGTTTCCCCAAACTTATAAACAGTACATTTGCATAATGACTGAAACCAGCCCACTGAAGGAACAATGGGCTGGGAGGTCAGTTCCTTAATCATAATTATGCAAATTCTCATGATCATTGATCAACAACCACTGATCAATGGCCATGAGTACCATTCACAGAGAGTTGGGGAATGGCTGCAATCACAGCATTGTAAGATGACGAAAGATGTACCCTTAGGCCCCCTCCTCGATTCAGAGATGGTCTTTCCCTTTTCACATAAATGCCCTCCTTGACTCCGCGCTCAAACCAGCGTTCCTCCCTGTCCAGGATGTGAACATCCTCATCACTGAAAGAGTGTCCACTGGTCTGTAGGTGTAAATAGACTGCAGAGTCCTGGGGCCCGTTCTTCGTACCTCGCTTACTACATCCAAGATCAAATGACACATCCAAGATCAAATCATCGCGCTAACCGTGAGCTCGCTAATCCGGTTCTCCGAACACACCTGTTGTTGACGATTAGTATAGCTGGATGAAGTAATCTGAGATCACTGGGTGGCTTAAAAGGGGCTACGCATCGATAGTAGAAACATTGATCGGCAACCCTGTGATTGGTCGGCGAAGATGTCGAAGGAGCGCGCTCAGTATTTCACGGCAGCAGAGCAAGAACTCTTGATTGAGGGATATCAGGAGTTTCAGAGTTTAATTAAAACGCAGGGGAACACTGCAAAGGCTGCAAAAGCAAGGAGAGAGGGCTGGCAGAAAGTTGCTGACAAATTAAACTCGTAAGTGATCCATGATATTACATTATATCATGTGATATTATATTATACCACATTATATTATATTACATCATATCCTCTTTCACATTAGAGCCACAACAGGACCCACTAGAACATGGGAACAAGTAAAAGTGAAATATAAGAATATTCCACAGAATGGTAATATTTATCACTTATATTGCTTTTAGTCTATGACAAGAGACCCTGGAATAATCTGTTTGTTTGTTCATAACAGCAACCACGAAAAGGGCAGAGCAAATAAAGACAGGTGGTGGTCCTGCACCCCCTCGTCACACCCCTTTTTGTACTGTGACATTTATTGACATTGTGGGGTTTTTTGTGTGTAGTTTGACATAAAACTCCATCACTTTTACCTGTTCCCAATGAAGGGGTGACTGAAGCATGCACAGTAAGTCGGGAGTAAGTATATACAGTACAGTAAGTATATATATATATATATATATAGAGAGAGAGAGAGAGAGAGAGAGAGAGAGAGAGAGAGGAAGAAAGTAAATAATACCCTCACGGGAGAATCGATATCTCTCTATGAGCACACCGTCGCGCTGAGCTAAAGGATCCTGTCTATCCCGCAATATCTGCTAAATTCTGTAAACTCTCCTTATCAATCTTGCACCTTCCTTGCTCGCGTACAAACAGACAGGACATGGCTGCGACAGACTTCCCAAATCCACCTTCGCTTTTATAGTCGTGGTCTCTGATCTTGATTGCACGTAGTAATTTACTATTACTACTCTAAAATATGAATTACATCTGACATGATCTACTACATGTAATAGAATGATTAATAGTACATTTCCCTTTTTTAAGGAAATGACCTGTATGTATCTGTATGAAATCAATACAAGAATCAAATACTGCATTATCTTTAGTTACATTGATAATATTTATTTATGGTAAAACAGTGGCGAGATATCGCTCTTGCTTTCATATAACTGCAGCGGACATACCTGAGTGGCCGCGATCTAATCCTGTTTACATAAAGTAAACCTGCTCCCGAGCAGGTTTACGCTTACGGATCTGTTGCTATGACAGCAAGTCCCAGATGAGCTTCAGAGAACCGAACGATCCAAGATCACGCGAAATCGTCAACATTCAAATCCGGCTAACTTACTTAGCGAGGTACGAAGAACGGGCCCCTGGCCTGACGAGGTAGATAAATCCTGGCAATCCTCCTGGCACTTAACAGCATACACTACGTTACTCTGTTTGTGTCGAGGGACCCGATCCTTGGGGTGGACCAATTTTGGAGATTTACTTACCTGGATGATTGAGAATGCGTCAAGACTAGTTTTGTTAGTTTTAATCTTTAAACTTTATGCTTCAAGCAAAAATTTAATTTTATGCAACATTCTCTGACCGGAAGAACTCTGTTTATGTCACAGTTCTGGGTCAGTTTGACCCAGTATTTTGAGTTATGTTTTGGTGTGTTTTCGCATTTTGGATTCCTTTCTTATTGTGGTGCTTTTGTTGATGATGATGATGAATATTATTATTATTGTGAATCTATGTTTCATTTATTCTTGTTTAGGGATTAGTTCTTAGGTTTTGTGTTCTCATGTTTATTGCAGGTTTAGTTCAGTCTAGTCTGTCTCTCAGTGTCGTGTCTGCGTCTTTGTTTAGTGGTTTCTTGTTTCCTGTTTTATTGTAAAAGTCTTTGTCTTATGTCTGTGTGTGCAGCTTTGCTCCTCCTGTCTCGTTAGTCCAATTTCTCCCAGCTGTGTCTCCCTCCTGTTGCCCATTCCCTGATTACCACCCTGTGTTTATTAGTCCTGTGTTTTCCTGTGCTCAGTGTCGCGTCGTACCCTCATATCCTGCCTGTGTGTTCCAGTTAGTGTTTTCATGTTTGGTTTCTGTTTTGTTTTGTTTGGTTTCTGTTTTTGTTTTGTGCCAGCAGTAAAAGTTGTGGTTTTCAGTTACATTTCGTCTCAGAGTCCTGCATTTGGATCCACATCTCCTCCTGCCCGCACACAGAGCCCTGACAGTTTAACATTTAAACACATTTTCCAGCATATAATCTAGCATATAAAATAAAATAAAACAGTTTTTGTGTTTACACTCACTTTTTCAAATAGAATCAAGTAAAACACAGCAGAAAATAAATAAAATCAAAGACTTGTGTTCCTGTTGCTCTAAAGTCACCTGTATAGCAGGAGTGGGCCAGGTGGAGGTTTGCCCTGGTGCAGGTGTGTCGCAGCAGTCATGTAAGTGGAAGGATCCGGGAGTTTCTCTATGAATTTCACATTCCTGTGGCAGCGTATTCGGTGCTTGCTCGGAAGTTTAGGGGGTTTTTTTGGTGTAAAAAGAAGTTTTCTTCCCACACAGTAAACAACAGACACTAATGTTTTTGTCACTTTTTACAGAATCAAACTCAAAGTAAGGTCAGTACGTCCACACTTTAAACGCTGCACGGTCATACTCTCTCCCGCACTCGTTATTTTATCCGTTTTTGATCTGCACACAGCTGTTGCCATGAACGTCGCACTCGCTTACGTCATTGTCATGAGACACTCGCAAACGAAATCACAGTTTAGTAACGCAGTAACGCAGTGTGCTTACGGGAAAGTAACAGTAATCTAATGACCTTTTTTGCAATAGTAATCCCTTACTTTACTCGTTACTTGGAAAAAGTAATTGGATTAGTAACGGGTTACTTGTAACGCGTTACTGCCCATCTCTGCCTCTGACGTCATGGAAATTCACACAGTGTTGGAAATACAGATTTAATGATGAGGCTTTAATTGTAAACGTATAAGGGAAGGTTAGAAACAGACTAGACTAACAGACTGTGGACTTTTCTTTTTATTCTATACTGAGCTGAACAGTACTACTCCTCCCAGTACTACTATACTTGAACAATATATTTTCTCTTGAAGGAGGAAGGGAAATACTCTTTGTGAATTAATAATTAGTTATTGCATTTGTTATCAGAGAGGACTAGGTTCTGAATAAAGCTCATGAGCTTCATGAGCTTCGCTCAATTTGTCGATCCTGCCCGCGACTCTTGGTGCCGTTGCATGCTTTGGACCCGGTGGACTCCTGCTTGGTTCCTGTTGTGGGATCTCTTGGGAAGGGTTCTGCAAAACCCTCTCCTCTCCGACATCTGCGTTGGCGTGGAGTGGACCGAAAAAACCTCCGACCTGTGGATCTGGTTGTTACCGCCTCGGAAGCTCCCGAGCCTATTCCTCTCAGGTTGGGTTTAATTAACGCCAGATCGGTGGCAAATAAGACATTTATTTTGAAGGAATTTTTCTCTTCCCGTGTGCTGGATTTTCTCTGCTTGACTGAAACTTGGATTCCACCCAGTGAGTTAAGTGCCTTCTCTGAATTACTGCCGGCTGGCTGTGCCTTCTTTAGTGTTCCGAGAGTTTCTGGTCGCGGAGGAGGGCTAGCTGTTGTTTTTAAGGCACATCTTGACTTTAAGCAGCTATCCCCATCGACACGCCACGCCAGTTTTGAACTCTGTTTGTGCGAACTGGGCCACTCGTCTTCACTGTTGTGTGCGATTGTTTATCGGCCCCCAAAATATAATAAGGACTTTTTATCCGAGTTCGCAGAGTTTCTTGCTGACTGTGCATCGCGGTATGACCAGATCCTTTTACTTGGTGATTTTAATATACACGTCTGCTGCCCAGGGAAGCCCCTGGCTAAGGACTTTCTGGACTTAGTGAACTCTTTTAATTTTGTTCAGTCTGTTAAAGGTGCCACTCAAGAACGTGGTCACACACTGGACTTGGTTTTATCACATGGTTTATCTGTCCATAACGTACTCATCGAGGATGCGGTGTTCTCTGACCATATGCCTATTTTATGTGATATTGTTCCTTTTAATCCTGTTGTTAAACAGGCTGTACCTGCTCGATGTTATCGTGCTTTTGGCTCAGATACCGCCGAGCGGTTTTCCATATTGTTTGACCAATTTATTTCTTATCCTCCTGAGTTGTCCACCTCAGATGGATTAGTTTCGTATTTGGATTCTGCTTGTAAATCTGTCCTCGACGTTGTCGCTCCTTTTATATTCAGACAATGCAAGCCAAAGGCTAGTCCTTGGCTATAACTGATTTTACCAGAGCCATTAGAAAAGAATGTAGAAGATGTGAAAGACGGTGGAAAAAAGATGTCTCTATGGAAGCTCTTAAGACTAGCTGGAAAGTCTATCAGAGAGCAGTAAAGGCTGCCAAGCACTCCTATTTTTCTCAACTTATTGCTGCCAGCTCGCATAACCTTCGTGTTTTATATAACACTATAAATTCTGTAATTAATCCGGAAGGCTATATTCTTTTGCACTCTTCTGCGGTTATGTGCAATAAGTTTCTTAATTATTTTGTGGACAAGGTTGCTAGTTTGAGACCTCCGACTCTACCTACTGCTGACCCAGCCATGCATGGTTCTTGCTCAAGTCTGTTCTCTGCTTTTCTACCAATTGTTTTATCTGACTTAGAGAAACTTGTGTTGAATGCTAAACCGTGTGGCTCTCCTAATGACGTTGTTCCTCCCCGTTTTCTTAAAAAGGTATTTCCTATCATTGGACCACACATTCTGAACATTATTAATACTAGTCTTTTGTCTGGTCAAGTACCTAGGGAATTTATGCATGCAGTCATACATCCTTTACTTAAGAAACCGGGCTTAGACAGTTCAGTCATATCCAGTTTTAGACCCATCTCTAAGCTTCCCTTTCTTAGTAAGATTCTGGAAAGGATTGTTTATACTCAGTTGATGGACTACTTGAATGACTCTAATTTGTCAGAAATCTTTCAGTCCGGCTTTAAGCCATTCCACAGTACGGAGACAGCCCTCGTAAAAGTTATGAATGACATCCTGATAGCCACAGACCATGGTAAATATGCAGTGCTGGTCTTGTTGGACATGACCGCTGCATTTGACACAGTGGATCATGATTTGTTGATCTCCCGCTTACAGCACTGTGTGGGAATTTCTGGTTTGGCTCTTTTGTGGTTAAAGTCCTATCTCTTAAATAGGACCTTTTGTGTTAAGTTGGGGTCGGCTTCATCCTCTGTGGCCCCTCTGCTTTGGGGTGTGCCACAGGGATCCATTCTTGGGCCGTTATTGTTTTCATTGTACCTTTTGCCTCTTGGCGCGATTTTCTGGAAACATGGAGTGCCATTCCATCTATACGCAGATGACTGCCAGCTCTACTTACCCTTTAGTCTTTCTGATAGTCTCCCAACTCGACCTCTGCTTGACTGCCTTACTGATGTCAAAGCATGGATGGCAAAAAACTTTTTAAATTTTAATGATCGGAAGACAGAAGCAATTTTATTTGGCCCAAATCGTTCTTCTCATACTCCGGATGTTGATCTTGCAGCTTTAACTTCCCAACTAAAGAGTTCGATCACAAATCTCGGAGTTAAAATTGATTCTGCACTTACCTTTGATGACCATGTAAACGGGGTGGTAAGATCAGCATTTTATCACCTGAGACGTTCATCAAAGGTTAAGCCCTTTCTTTCCAAGCGTGACTTGGAAAGTGTTATTCATGCCTTTATTACCTCACTTTTAGATTATTGTAATTCTCTTTTAATAGGTGACAGGGGATTTCTTTAAATCACCTTGCCGTTCTTCAGTTGAGACGTCTGAGTTCAGAAAACACACAAACACTGCAGAAGTTTTTCCTCGCGAGGGGCAGTCATGTACACAGGATCTGCGCCCCACAACTGTCCCCGTCCTTTATTTATACAAGATGTTTTGTGTGCGTGTGTGTGTGTGTGTGTGTGTGTGTGTGTGTGTGTGTGTGTGTGTGTGTGTACAAAGGTAACAACATCATTTGGAGCCGCGGGTTTTTCCCCTTCACTACATTTGCATGTTCTTCTAATAGAGCTGAGTCTTCACTTCTCTGTTCTCTGAAGACAGGAAGCGGTTAGTAGCTGCAAACAAGTTACTGGGTGAAAAGTCACCCAGACATGTCCCCAACAGTAAGATAAAAAGATACATTTCATATAGCTGATCATATTATACAATATTCTCTTAACATTCCCTCCTGTTGATCACGAAGTGAAATGTACAATTCATCAGTGAGTAACTACTTGTTTCTCACGTTTTCAGTTACCACATCATTAGTTACACTTCATCTTCATCTGACAAATAGGAAAAGAAGTCTTCATCGGTTTTCATAGATTTCAGTACATCTGCGTATGCTGTGAATGATAAACTTATCATCTGTGAAATTACAGCTTCAAACAAAGAAAATTAAGAAAAATTCAATGACGATCAACAGTCTCTTTAAACTTGTTAAAGTTGAGGGCTTCTTCCTGGATCAGGATGACGATGTTGTTGTTGTTGTTGTTGTTGTGCACTTTACAAAAGTCACTCTGGAGGTGGTCGGAAATCAGAATTAGTGCACCTGTCCCAGGATGTTTCCCATACATGGCTGTGTTAATATGCTCGGCATGTGCGAGCAAACATAACAGTCTTTCTCTGTGGCTTTGTTAAACACATATCTGTATCAGTCACTTTCCATCCAAGAATGGATGTGATCTTGTGTCATGTCCATTAGGTGTAAGTTGTCGTACGTCCATCTTCTCTGTCTGCCTCGTGGCTCGGCTGCTGTTGGCATCAGCTGGGATCCTGTAAGGGTGAGCTTTGTAGTCAAGGTAACCATCAGGGTTCCCCTTCACACCTACACCTGGCTGCCTAAAGTTGATCGGATAGAGATTGGAGTGCGGGCTTACCCTACGGGGGCCCCAAGAACGCACTTACCACCCTCACCCCCGAAACAACCAAGCGTAGGCGCTTCCTCCTCGGTGTCGGGGCTTCCCGGGACCTCAACCTTTTTGCAGTGGCTCTGATGTATCCAAGATGGTCTCTCTGCAATTTTACAGGCTGTGGGTGTTGTCAATAACACTTGGTTTCAACCTGCAAGAGACTGGAGAGCCTTACGGCAGTTTATTGTTCAAAACAACCTGTTCTAATTCAAAGGTTGTGGGTTCACACGATTTCCTGTTTTTGCATTAGTTACTTTTTGCAGACTAATCGAACTCTTTTCCTAACTTTCCATATAGCAACAATAAGTGTCCAGCATATGAGAGTTGTCTCACATGTGTGAGACAAGACAAAGTTGCTTATTATTCTTTTTTTATTTTTCTTTAAATTGAAGTCACTGCGTGAGGTACTTAGATGATCAGAGTGTGCCCTAAAACAACGTCAGCTGACTTTTTTACTGCCTCTGCTGCAGCTGCACAGGCCTACAAACAACAGAGTCTAATTTACAGGAAGGAATGCAAGTTACTGAATGCTTCTTCTGATTTCTTTTCTATGTAGGTGCAAGACTTCATTTTGACTTAAGGCATTTAGGTCATTCCTTTTTTTTTTTTTTTAAAAGAACTCACACATCTTACATATTTCAAACTTTTAAGTTAAGGAAAAAACTTTGCATTGCTTACAGCTCATAACTCACAGCTCTAAAACTCGTCATTGTTAAATCATGTGCCTAATCATTATATGTCACTGTGATCCACAAGTATGATCACAAATTTGTTTTCCAAACTTACAAAACAAACAAACAAAAACAAAAACAAATTGCCTATGGCACCAAGGCTTTGTGTTCATATTAATTGAGTGTAAGCTGCTTTCTTCATTGCAAGTATTTGTTTCAATAAGGTTTAATTCATGCATCTTATCACTGAGCTCTAAATTCAAACTATCTCACTTCTAATTCATTTCAATAATAATCTCACATGTAACAATTTGTGTATGTGTGTTCTCATTTTGTGTTTACCTCTTTGTTGTGATGTGGTGGACATCCCTAAACAATCAGTAATTTTCCTAAATCTTGATTTAAAAACAATACACCCTCATTTCACTCACACACATTTAAACCGAGCTCTTTCACACATCCAAACAATTAACCAAGTGTATATGCTTATGTGTTTTTGAACTGAGAGAAAAGAAACTCAACCTCTCATACCATCACTCATGCATTTCTTGAATTAAAAGCACTTTCAAACTTTAGCACATCCTACTTTTCATCACACAAGAAATATATTTCACACACACCTTTAAAGGTTCTAACCTCTTTCAGACGCCATAAATCGTCTCACACGCACTGCCTTTTCTCTCTCAAACTTCCATTTTCCACTCACTCAGACAAATCATGCAGAGTCACTCAACTCAAATACTGACAGCATTCACACGGTTAAAATCACTCGAAATACGCTTTCATACGAGTATTTTGGACATGCCTTCCATGATCAGAAAGAGCAAGTCAAAAGAAAAAAGAAAAAGAAAACTGAAACCTCTCATCATCCTCACGGCTTCTCATTTGCATTCTCACACACACACCGTCTAAAAATAGAATCAGCAGCCAGTGCACTGTTGTGTTGTCACAAACCTGTAGCTTTAGCTGTTGTATTCAGGGCTTGACTTATTATTTATTAGTATAGGTTTGCTCTTCATCTCAAGAAAGTCTCATCTAGGCTAACAGGTTTACAGACAGGTCAGGTGTCTCTATGCACTTGATTAGATTTGGTATTCTCCTTATTTTTTCATCGCATATATCATTGTACTGAGTTTGAGCAAACCTTAAGCTTGAATCAGACTACTTTTAACAATTATCCACCTCACATCATAACTGACTGAGGTGTCTCTTATTATTTAATATTATGTCATTATTAATGTTATTATTGTTTTGGTCTTCCTTTTTTATAACAGCAATAGTATATTACAATACACTACTTTACTACTTTACTATTAATATACAATAGTATATTAGTTTATATTTTATTATGTATCCATCACGGGTCTGTGTGAACCTGCAGCTTCACACCTTCCCAAGCTGGAGACATTTGCATTTTCACACTCTTTCTTTGGCTGAACAATGACACAGCCTTAATATACGTTATGCATTTCTCTTTCTTATTTGATATATTTTCGTGTGAATTATCTGGTTTCATTCATTCTATTCATTCTGGGTATGGTTGTCTACCCAATTTTGTATCATTTGGTAACACCAATTTACAGGTTGCTATGCTTCCTATTATTAGTTTGAATATAGTAGAGATAAGCTCTAATTTAATTTAAGTTAACCTTAATTTAACCTTTTGTTTATTCCACTTCATTCCTCTTTTATTTATATATATATTCAGTTGGATCTGTATCCAACTCTTTTTAAACTTCTACCTTGACCTCTAATTTTACACTTGATGAGGGATTATTATTTCCTCCTGATATGGGTGAATGTATAGTGGGACATTTTATTGTCTTAAGAATTCTTCATCTACAAGCACTGATTTGTCCGGCGCCTGGACATTTCTTTTCTAACCACTGCTCGTCAACAGTGAGTTTTGTGGGCTGATTCCCCATTATCACAGAACTGCAAAGCTTTCTCTGGTACTAAACTCAGGGGTGGTTGCTGACACGCCCTTCTACCTTTCCCCTTTATCACCAGTACTTGACCTTATGCGGGATACACAAAGAAAACAATAAAACAAACAATGGAAGTAGTTCAGCAGCGTATTGTGCTGTAAAATCAACTTACTTCCAAACACATACACAAAACAAATATACATACACACAGATAGACATTTGCGCGCTAATTTGTCACGAAGTGTTTCACGGTCACTTCTGAAACCACTCTAAACACAGTTCCTTGTGGCGAACTTAAACCTTATTTGTCACGAAGTATTTGACGGCTACTTCTGAAACCAGTCTAAACTTAGTTCCTTCCGGCGAACTCAACCTATTTTACGCGTATCCTGAAGTAATTCCGGCTACTTCTAACCTATTTTGCGCATTTCACGAAGTAATTCCGGCTACAGCAAACCTATTTTGCGCATTTCACGAAGTAATTCCGGCTACAGCAAACCTATTTTGCGCATTCTTCTAAACCCTTCCGGCGGTTTAAAACCAAAAAAGTGTTTTCTCACCCTCAGTCGTCTTTTGCTGGTTGTTCAGGTCATCTGGATGCACCCCAACGCCGTGGACCAGACCCGGCCTGGATACGAATTTACGCCCAGGGCTTTCACCTCTACCTGGAGAGGGCTGTCGACAGACTTCGGTTCTGGCTTCCCCACGATGTCAGGATGCAGCAATCAGACCTTATTGGAGTCACAGAAATGAGTCTGCTGTTTCCGTCTCTAGGTTCGAAGGACCAATTTAAATGACAGGGGATTTCTTTAAATCACCTTGCCATTCTTCAGTTGAGACGTCTGAGTTCAGAAAACACACAAACACTGCAGAAGTTTTTCCTCGCGAGGGGCAGTCATGTACACAGGATCTGCGCCCCACAACTGTCCCCGTCCTTTATTTATACAAGATGTTTTGTGTGCGTGTGTGTGTGTGTGTGTGTGTGTGTGTGTGTGTGTGTGTGTGTACAAAGGTAACAACATCATTTGGAGCCGCGGGTTTTTCCCCTTCACTACATTTGCATGTTCTTCTAATAGAGCTGAGTCTTCACTTCTCTGTTCTCTGAAGACAGGAAGCGGTTAGTAGCTGCAAACAAGTTACTGGGTGAAAAGTCACCCAGACATGTCCCCAACAGTAAGATAAAAAGATACATTTCATATAGCTGATCATATTATACAATATTCTCTTAACAATAGGGGTTGGGCAGGGCACTTTGTCACGCTTGCAATTAGTGCAAAATGCTGCGGCACGATTTTTAACTGGCAGAAGAAAATTTGATCACATCACTCCTCTCTACACTGGCTTCCAATTGAATTTAGGATCCGTTTTAAAGTCCTTTTATTGGTTTTTAAATCTCTAAATGGTCTGGTACCTGTTTATTTGGCTGACTTGTTGAAGCCCCACGTCCCCACTCGTTCCCTTCGGTCAGCTGAGCAGTCGCTGCTTTCTGTCCCAAAGTCACGGCGGAAACTTAGAGGAGACCGAGCGTTCTCTGTTGCAGCGCCGATGCTTTGGAATAACCTTCCTCTCCATATTAGACAGGCTACATCAGTGCCAGTTTTTAAGTCTTTATTAAAAACCTATTTTTATTCCTTGGCTTTTAACTCTGTGGGTAACTGATTTTTTTTATTTTTATTTTTTATTCTTTTATTTTTTTATTTCTTTTATTTTTTTATTACAATGTGCATATTAGTATTGTACAGCACTTTGGTCTACCAGGTGTGTTTTTAAAGTGCTATATAAATAAATGATGATGATGATGATGATGAATAAAGAGTGGATATAATCCAGGTGTTGTTACTGAAGAAATAGAAATATTTATTGTTAAATTTTAAACCTGACAGCACAGCAACAGCATGAGGAGAAGAGTGTTTGATCAGGAGTTTGCTCAAGTATCAAGTTCAAATAAATAGTTCAATTTTTTAATATTGCTATTAATTAATAGTTATAGCTGCAATAAATCTGCTGTTAAATCATCATCAGCTTTCAGGTTGCGTTAAAGCACAGATTACTTTGTGTCATGTGTCATCAGGCAGGTTTTAACAGGCATTATAAGGCACGTGTTATTAAAACACACTGTTATATTTGTATTTTAAACATATTTTTGCTTTTTTCCACATCTCATCTATGGTTTGGTGTTGGTCTTTGAACTTAACGCATGATGTGAATCTGTAATAAACTATGAAAATAAGCAGTATATCAGTTTGTTATCCTGGTATTCAGTCTGTGCTGCTCTCACTCAGAGATCAGAGTTCATGTTCAGTAACCACTCTGACAGCAAGAGGAGGAAAATTGGTTTAACTTAAAAGAGCAAACTGAGCTGTGGATTAAAATAAGAAATATATAAGTGAGTCACATATCAAACACAGACCATTAAGTGTAATAAGAAGCAGAATAAAAAGCTGAGTGTGAGGGTCAGGGTGCTGTCTCACTGCAGAGGCTTCAGGCTGAATCCTGCTGAGCTCAGAGAGTCAGACTCACCTGTGCACGCTTGGACAGGTAAACACATCAGGACATGAGGAGACTTGGCAAAAGTACAGACATTCAGTACTTAAGTTTAACTACAAATACTACTATTAAAAATACTCCAGTAAAAGTAGAAGTACCGATTCAACTTCTTCACTCAAGTAAAAGAAAAAAGTACTCAGAGTAATAAAGTAAAAGTAGCTCTTTGGAGGACGTTTGTGCAAAGCTATCTGAACTTTGTGCTTTATTAGTATATATGATAAATTAATATCAGTAGATGGAAATACAAACTTTAGTCTACCTTTTTCTATTCTAAATATACTCGATTTGAATCTAAAGAAAACAAAGTAAAATAAAACTATATTTCTATTTTCTGTTGCTACATTGTAGATGGTGACTTTGCCTCTAAACAGGTAAATATGTACAGTCAGGGGTTCAAGTGGATTAAGCAGGTGAGGAACCTACAATTGGTTGTGATGTCTCAGTGTGGGGAAAAGAATCAAACTCACAATCATTTCTATTGAAAGCTCCAGTAGATTTTCTTAGTGTACAGGCTGCGATCAGCTGACCTGCTGCTCTTTGTGGATGTACACGACTGAATTCAACCAGATGTGAGCAGATGTTTCATGAGTTGTCCTGGCTGATTTCATCCTCTACCCTGACAGTTTACTGTTTATGCTGTCTGTTTACTAGATGGTATGAAGTTGGTATGAAGGTGCAATTCATTCAGTGAATCTCAGCATCATCAGCTAAAGTTCATATGAATCTCTGCGACACTTGATGTCACTTAACTGTGACCATGAAACCACAGCCACTGTGAAACCAGTCACACACTTTTCTTTACTTTAAATACATCACCTGAAAAGAAAAAAGAATACTCAAGTACAGATACCTGAAACATGTAGTTACTGCCCAACTCTGGAGATGAGAAGGCTTTATTATATTCACATTATGTCAATTAATTAGCTGTTAGAATTGTCATCAGTCACTAAGAATCTATATAATCAATATACACTAATAATGTAACATTACACAGTATTATGAGTTTTGCCTCCTGAGGGTTACAGCTGTGTATGATGTGATCAGTGGGCACAAACTAAGATTTGAAATGTGTTCATCCAAACTTAACATTAAATACACCAACATGAGTCACCTGATACACACCTGTGAATGTATAGTTTTGAGACTCTTCTCTCTGTCAGCTTTCAGTGAGCTCACATTTAGTGTGTGAAGCCAAACATCTCACCTCTGAGGAATGAGAAGGCATCCAGCTTCCTCATAGTTTCTCACCTGTTGGTCTACTTTATGTCAGCATGAAGAAGAATCACACTTATGCATGAAACTTCAAATGACTGAACGTCCTCCTCTTGTGATCTGTGGCCGGCCGGACTTCATTCCACAGATGTGCTTTAACAAAGTGTGAAGCTGAACTCTGAGCTGTGACAGTGTGAGCAGTGTGAGAGTGTCAGTAGATGATCAGCAGAGGAAAGTGAGAGCTGCTGTGAGCTGATGTCCTGAAGGGCTTTTAAAGAGTCTCTGAGTTTGACAGGAACATGAAGATGTTTGTGGTGTTTGTGATCCTCCTGCACGGTAAGTACACCTTCCTCTCTCTGCTCTCATCATCATCTCTCTCTCTTTAATGTGTTGAAGTGCAGCAGGAGGAGATTTCCATCAAACACTGGATTCTGATTCAGATCAAACTAACAATCCAAAGCAGCAACTTTCAAATCACTGGATTCTTCTTGGTGGCTTTCAGATGAGCTCATGTTACAATCAGCTGCTGTGTGTGTGTTGTTGTGTAGCTGAAGCTCTGACTCACATTTCATATGTGACCAAAGGAAACTTGGTGCTGTGTGACACACTTTAGATTCTCTGCTGCTGCTTTGAACTCTTCAAACTAAAGAGCCAAACTGATGATTGACTGTGCAGCTCTGACATGGCACCAAATGTCCCTGTTATCAGCTGCTGGATGGACGTTATCAGAGCTTTTTAGTCCCACACGGATCACCAGGAGCTCCTCCTCTGTCTGCAAACAGGCTCAGCAGCTCTGATCATTCATTGGAGTCAGCACAGAGTGTGGAGACATCTAGTGGCCGTGGAGAGAAGTGCACGTGTGTGTTGTGTTAATCAGCATGAGTAGTTAGGGGGACGTGCCTCCCTGTGCCTGATGGGAGTCCTTGTAATTACCCAGCATGCTGTGCTGTGTGTTTCATTTCTAACACTGGTTTTACTGAAGAGCTTTCTGAGCTTCTTTCATTGATTGTGACCATCATACATGTTTGCTGTGGATCCACATCTGCTCTTACTGCTAATGTCATGAAGCTGTTTGAGTGGTGAGCAGCAAAGCAGCAGGTCCTAACAGGGACATAGCAGGATATTCCTGCCTCTAAATGAGCTGTAACTGCACATATGAGCACAGCTGGTCTGCATGTGGTGAACACAAAGAGTCTGTGTGAGCTGAATTTACACCAGTCTGTTTGTGTTCCTGTTATTTTGGCCCTTTGACAAAGTAAAATGTATTTAAGCTTAAATGAAAGTGCACTTATAAAAATGCTGTAAAATCACAGTCCTGCTGATTTTCCTTTGGTGGACACCAAACATTTTTATCTGCAGGTGAAACTCTGCAGTGACCTGAGCGTGTGCTGCTCTCTGGCATCTCTCTGAATGATGTTGACATGCTTGATGTTCTTGTCTGTGGTCACGAGGATCTTATCTTCCATCCCTGCTTCTGTTTCCTGCTCACAAACCTGCATCCATCTCAGCGTCTAAACTCAAAGTCAGCAGCAGCTTCTTAGCTGTCTCTGCCCTCATAGCCCTGATCTCAGGGACTCTTAGATCATTTCAGTATGTACATGGAAATCTGTCCTTGATGACATCGCCCCTTTGAAGGTGAAACATCAGAAATATAATGTCCAACATGGCTCAGTGATCACAGCAGAGATATAAAAACACAAAGCAGAAGAGCTGAGAGGAACTGGGAGAAGGACAAACACCCTCAGGGTTTTATTCCAGGTAATAAAACCTCCTGGATCCTGTCTGAGCTCATCTTGGACCAACATTAAACTTCCAGTTTTTATTTTAAAATGTGAAAAGTCTGCTGCTTCTCAGTTAATCCTTCACATGAACAGCAGCAATATTTCTATAAATCTCTCTCCGGTTTGTTCCCCACAGCACAGAAACAGCTCTGATCACATTGATCAATGATTTATTGTTGCTGCTGCTAACTCTGGGCTCTGATCTCTGCTGATTCTTCTGGATCTGATGTTGTCCATCATAATGGCTGAGAGTCAAGGCTTCTCTGCTGAGTCTTGTATATATTCTGCATCTACTGATGCTTACATCTCCAAGGGGAAAGTAGAAGGAAACTAAAACCCTGAAAACCCCAAACATCAATTAAAACATTCTCATGCAATTGTCATGAAGGTAACATAAAGAGAGAGGAGACTTCACATTAGATGGTTAAACTTGATTATATTTAGATATAAATCAGTGGGAGCACAGACAGGAGGGGTCAGGATCTCCTGAACTCTCACAGACTCAGTTTGACAGTAAATATTTAGTTGTACAGAAGCTGTCTCATCAGAGGTCACAATGTTTTTATTTTACTCTCTGATCCATTCACTAAAGTCAAAAACATAATTTCCACGTAGAGTCAAAGTGTTACTGCAGCAATATTACAGCATCATTACTGAGAACATGGATGTTGATCATGAAGAGTGAGATCTCTGTGAACATTAATGAATATGTAACCATGGTAACAGCGATGATATCCATTAATTACTGTGTGGTTAAACTTCCTGTCAGATACACGCTGTTTTCTCTGCCTCTGGTCTGTCTAAAGGACCAGTTCATCCAGAGTAACCACAGCTGACTGTATCCTGAACACTGGCAGGCTTCAATTCGCCCACAGAGACGCTTTTATGTGTGTCCTTGTTTTACTGCTTAACTTTACACTGACCACAGAGAGCAGCAACAAAATAATGTAAAAGAGCATGACAGCGTAGGCTGGGTTTATTCTGTCCTCTTTAATGTTTTCAGTTCAGGTCCAATAACATCTAAGAACAGAGGATCTCATTTATATTTGAGGACTTCGGGTAGCTGATGTTTTATATCAGCACAGATTTGTGTGACTCTAAACTCTGAGAGGTCTCTGATTGAACTGATGCAGAGTTCATGTTTAGACTCACACGCAGCTGATTCATGGTTCTGTCTCTGTGTCCTCAGTTTCCCAGCATGCCTCAGCTCTGGAGGTATATGAGGGGGTGGAGTCTGTCCTGCTGACCTGCAAGGACTCTTCTGTACCGTCTTTGGCCAATCTGGTGTGGGCTCGCCACGACCTCGATCCTTCAATCGTCCACGAGCGTAATGATGCAGGAGATGAACTGAGAGACCAAAACCAGCGTTATAGGAGAAGAACATCCATGAAGAAGGACTCTCTGAGGACCGGAGACTTCAGCCTCACTCTGAGGAACCCCATCATCTCTGATAGCGGCAACTACACCTGCACCATCACTGCATCTGGAAACACAATGACACTGACTACAGTAGAGCTGCAGGTCAAAGGTCAGCAACAAACTAAAACACTTGCTGTACAATCAGGTATGAGGCCAGAGGTCATTGTTGAAGATACAGATCAGAGGTCAGAGGTTAATCAGGCTTCTCAGCAAACAGCAGGGACAGAAACAGGAACTGTGGGAGGAGCAGAGGAGGGAGCGTATACATGTTAGCTGCTGCACATGAAGCAGAAAACCTTTGTGTCGCCTTTGTTGTAGCTGTGTTTGTGTCTCTGTCTCCTCACAGTGTCCCACCAAGTCCTCACCCTGGAGGTGTACGAGGGGGCGGAGTCAGTCCAGCTGCCCTGTCAGATCCCGTTTGTATCTGGACCCACCACAGTGGTGTGGAGCCGCCACGACCTACAACCTCCAACCGTCCACCAGCGTCAGCAGGAAGAGGACGAGCTGACAGATCAAAACCAGCGTTACAGAGACCGAACATCCATGAAGACTGACGCTCTGCAGACTGGAGACTTCAGCCTCACTCTGAGGAAACCCCACATCTTTGACAGCAGCAACTACACCTGCACCATCAGAGTGACGGGAGAAGAACCCAGACTGACAGATGTTCACCTGCAGGTCAAAGGTCAGCAGCAAACTCCAAACTTTAATATATTAGTCTTCAGTATGTTAATATGCCTTAAGTTACAGCTCATGTTTTCAGACAGAAAACTTTGTAAAACAGAAAAATCGGAATTTATTTGTTGAACTCTAAAAATCAAACAGTCGTTTAATACAGAGTGAAGATGAGAGCCGTTATACACGTGTAAAGATCTTACAGTATTAGCACAAATACCAACAGCCAGATGATCCCCTCTGAGCAAAACACCCCTTTAATATGATGAAATCTTCAACAGAACCAAGATCAGGGAGGGAGAGACACCTGCTTAGACTGGAAGAGGCTGAAAGAGAAAAGAACAATCTTGATGGATCTCGATAGGCTCATGGATGAGTCCTGAACTGACAAAGGGCACCACTTAGAGTCAGACACCAACAAGGTGGAGGTGTTTATGCTGCTATTATCATGGATAAGCTAGTTGGGTCATTTCATGTTGAAGATGGACTTAAAATAAATATTCAAACTTGCTAAAGGATACTTTCTTCAAGCAATAGTACAGAACAAAAGTCAGCCGCATTCAAGAAGGCCTCTGTTTTTATACAGGACAGTGCACCATCACATGTGTCCAAGTACTCCAGCGTTTGGCTAGTCAGCTATAGTCCCAAAGCTGACAGAATAATGACCTAAATTAAATCCTACTGAGAACTGGTGGACCCTTCTGAAGGGTGAGATTTACAGAGTGGGAAGACAGTACGCCTCTTCAAACAGCACTTGGGAGCTGTGGCTGCTGCTGCACAAACAATTGATTGTCAACAGATCAGGAAATTGACTGACCTTATTCATGAAAGGCTGATGGCAGTCCTTGAAAAGAAAGGTGGCTAAATGGATACTAAATGTGATTGCAGCCATTCCCGAACTCTCTGTGAATGGTACTCATGACCATTGATCAGTGGTTGTTGATCAATGGTCATGAGAGATTGCATAATTATGATGAAGGAACTGACCTCCCAGCCCATTGTTCCTTCAGTGGACTGGTTTCAGTCATTATGCAATGACATTATACAATGTGCTGTTTATATTGGGGAAACCTGCAGTCAGCTGAGACTGAAGAAGTCACTTGGATGAGTGACGAAACGTTTCTCCCACTGAAAAGGCTGCGTCCAGATGAACAGAATCAACTTTTGGAGATTTTATTTATTGAGTTTTTCCTTTTGTTGCCTAATGATTGTGCACACATCCATGTGTGTGTCCCTTGAGATTCAGACTTACATTTCCTTTGTTTATTATTCAGGTTTCGGGCTTATTAACAATTTGGATTGACTGATTTGATCCATAGTAAAAATTAATCCCCCAAAATACAACTTGCCTAGTAATTGTGCATGTGTTATTCATCGTCAAAAAGGAAAGTTTTAAGCCTAATCTTGAAAGTAGAGATAGTGTCTGTCTCCCGAATCCAAACTGGAAGCTGGTTCCACAGAAGAGGGGCCTGAAAACTGAAGGCTCTCCCTCCTATTCTACTTTTAAATACTCTAGGAACAACAAGTAGGCCTGCAGTGCGAGAGCGAAGTGCTCTAATAGGGTGATATGGTACTACAAGGTCATTAAGATAAGATGGGGCCTGATTTGTTTAGACCTTTTGTGTGAGGAGCAGGATTTTGAATTCTGTCTTATGTCTTTTAAGCTTTGGTCACACTGGAGTGAAAATAAAACTCCTGTGATTAGGAGAAATAAAAAATCCTCTGTTATAATGAAGTCTCAATTTCTCCTTTTTTCAGTCTGATGCTGTGTTGATTCTTCTTTTAGTTTGTTGGTACTGATATTTTTAGATGGTAACCAATCAGCCTGTTGACTTAAATCTTTAACCAGTAGAAACCATTGGAGGAGCTCAGCAGCAGATCTGATAGAACTTTCAATTAAATTTTATTTCTATAGCACCAAATCACAACAACAGTCGAATCAAGGTGCATTGTATTGAAAGGTATAGACTCTACAATAGTACTGAGGAAAAACCCAACAATCAGGTGACCCCCTATGAGCAAGCACTTTGCAATAGTGGGAAGGAAAAACTCCCTTTTAACAGGAAGAAACCTCTGGCAGAACCAGGCTCAGGGAGGGGCGGCCATCTGCTGCGACCAGTTGGGGTGAGAGAAGGAAGACAGGATAAAAGACATGATGTGGACCTCAGACTGATTCTTTATTTTGGACCACTTTAGTCATGTTCGTGTAAACCTCATCGTGTTGTTGGTTTCTTACAGAGACATACGTTTTTCCTGCTGAGGCCTGGGTCCTCCTGGCTGTCTTGATTATTGCTGTACTCGTGGGTCTTGGAGTATATCTTTGGAAATTACTCAAAAAAGGTATGTTGTGTGTGAGTGTGTACACAAGTCTACACTCAGTCATAAACAAAGTTTCCAGGGAGAAATCATTCAAGTCTGTGTTTCAGTATTCCTCTGTATAACGCTGTGAGCTTCTTCCAGTGACCACTGTGATAATAATCAGGTCATTCAGGCTGATGTTTTGACTTTTCTCATCAGCTGAATATGTTCAACCTTAAAATAAATTTGCTATCAAGTCAAAACTGTGCTGTAATAAAAGCTACTTTCAGCTGCTCCCAAATCACAAGGGGTCACAGCAGGTAGGCCCGCGTGTTTGATACTGATTTGATGTTGGATACTGGATAAGGGGGTGTATGATATGGTAATGGTAATTTTGAAATGTTTGTATGTAAATATCTGATACAATATGTTACAGATTTACAGATTAAGAAACAATACCACTAACATATACAAGGATTAAGAGAGGTGGTTGTAAGTAAATAAATATCAGAACATTGACAGGAATATTACAGCAGTGTTTACAGTGTGTTATATGGAGGAGTTGTACAGGGAGCTGGCCACGGGCAGGAATGATTTTCTATGTTGTTCAGTGGAGCTTTTTGGTAATCTCAGTCTCTCACTGAACGTGCTCCTGTGGATATCCAGTACGTCATGGAGTGGGTGGGAGGTGTTATCCAACATTGTCTTTATCTTGGAAAAAAATCCGCCTCTGTTCTTAAATTCAGTCCAATATTGATCGTTTCTGCTCAGAGTCCAATCATCTCTGGAAACCTGCCACTGTGGTGAAATAGCCTACTCAAATATGCACAATTTGTGCTCCTGTACTTAAAAAAAATAAAACAGCTTTACACCTTAAGACACACCACTAAAAGATCCCAAAAAATATTTTTTTAATTTTATTATAATCTTCTGTTTTCATTCAGTTTTTAACACTGGTTAATGTGATTCTACTTTGACATTGAGTATTTGAACAGCTCATGTTGTGCTTTGTCGTCCTCTCAGTCCCTCAGGTGGAGGTGGATTCAGGGGTGGAGTCTGTCCAGCTGATCTGTAAAGCCAAAGTTCACCTGCCTGAAGATGTTGAGGTGGGGTGGAGGGACAGTTCACACAGGAGGGTCCACATGTATAAGAACAGCTCTGACCAGCCTGAAGAACAGCATCAGGTTTACAGAGACCGAACGAAGATGAATGAAGACCTGCTGAAGACTGAAGACCTCAGTCTGTCCCTGAAACACCCCACAGAGAGAGACACAAACACCTACACCTGCACCATCAACAGCAGGGAGGGAAAAGTCCTGATGAAGAGAAAGGTGGAGCTGAAAGTCAGAGGTCAGTGCTGTACAACTGAATAGAAGACATAATAAGACACATTTTTGAAAATGTTTCCACTTTTATAAAAGTCAGAACCCAGTTTTAAACATAAATGATCAAACATCTGAATTTTCTGTTAAAACCAGTGAAGCTTAAAATGGAAGACAAACGTGAGCAGTGTTGGGAAGGTTAAAATGTATTCCACTACAGATTACAGAATACATGCCCCACAATGTATTTTGTAACGTACTCCGTCACGTTACTCAATGAGAGTAATGTATTCTGAATAGTTTTTATTACTTAATATATTATCATGCTTTTTACAACTACATAAATGTAGGTTGCTGAATTACTTCATTACTTCATTACTTCATTACTGAAGGTTACTCACCATACCAATACGAACTAGATTTTTAAAATCTTATCTACTTGAGCCCCACGCCCCAGTACCAGGGGCAAAAAGGAGGAGATCACTCTTGGGTCTAAACCTAAACCCCGCTGATCTAGGGACTTTTTCCCATGAAGGAAAAAACAAGGGAACAGCGGTCGATCAATTTACTTGTGCAAGGGAGGCCTCGTCAGTATCTCAGGAACGCACTTCGAATCCTACCACAAAATGACTCCAACCCCGGCCTCCGCTCACTGCATTTTATTGGAAAAACAGTTACAACACACAATAGTTTACACAAGCACCTCCCCTCGTAAAACCCCCCTTGGTTACAAAGACAAGGCACTGTGTGTGTGTGTGTGTGTGTGTGTGTGTAAGCATGTGTGCGAGAATGTGTGTGTGGCATGGGGGTGTGTTTGTGTGACCTTCTGATCACAACTGTTTCTAACAACATCCTTGGTCATAAAGGGGGTAATCCCCCCACACCCAATATATGGCTCAATTCCTGTATTGGTTCACCATACACAACACAGTGAAGCCATAAAAAGGGCAGGAGGTTTACCAAACATCAAACAAATTTTCACATGGGATGTGCTTATGATAAAACTCTACAGCCTCCCCCCAGAACCTCAGGGACTTGGGAGGGGGACAAAGGAATGCCTTGATCACAGAGTTTGAAACAATGTAGAGGTGGTAAGCATAAAAATGACAACATTTAACAATTCACTTTAACAATCACGTTTAATCGGTTATAACATGGGGTGAGAAATATAAGTCATGACATGTGTGGTATCGAATCTCAGCTAAATTCTCATATAAACCATTTCTACAACCACCAAACACTACGAAAACAAGACATGATTAAACGAGCAGTTACGTAAATGCGCACAAGTTCAGTCCAGCCAATGATGCGATTCACATTCATATATACGCAGCAAATTAACATCGTTGACAGGCTTTGACAGCGTCCTAATGTGCCGACACCAGTGTTTTAGCTAGCAAAGCGGCGTGGCTGATGTGGAGTGAAGCCACATCAATGACAACGTGTACAACCATTGGAGATGTGAGCAGGACAGACGGAACAATTGACGGAAAAAGTGTGGACTTTATACCAGTTTGTAAATTGTGTTGATAGGCCACGTAAAACCAGAGGTATGGTAAATATATCTATATATATATACATATCTATCTATCTATCTATCTCTCTCTCTCTCTCTCTATATATATATATATATATATATATAAATAAAAAAAAACACCCATCTCGCCCCTGCGGGCGGTTTATCCTTCAAGCTCGGGTCCTCTACCAGAGGCCTGGGAGCTTGAGGGTCCTGCGCAGTATCTTAGCTGTTCCCAGGACTGCGCTCTTCTGGACAGAGATCTCTGATGTTGTTCCCGGGATCTGCTGGAGCCACTCGCCTAGCTTGGGAGTCACCGCACCTAGTGCTCCGATTACCACGGGGACCACCGTTACCTTCACCCTCCACATCCTCTCGAGCTCTTCTCTGAGCCCTTGGTATTTCTCCATTTTCTCGTGTTCCTTCTTCCTGATATTGCTGTCATTCGGAACCGCTACATCGATCACTACAGCCGTCTTCTTCTGTTTGTCTACCACCACTATGTCCGGTTGGTTAGCCACCACCATTTTGTCCGTCTGCATCTGGAAGTCCCACAGGATCTTAGCTCGGTCATTCTCCATCACCCTTGGGGGCATCTCCCATTTTGACCTTGGGACTTCCAGGTTATACTCGGCACAGATGTTCCTGTACACTATGCCGGCCACTTGGTTATGGCGTTCCATGTATGCCTTGCCTGCTAGCATCTTGCACCCTGCTGTTATGTGCTGGATTGTCTCTGGGGCATCTTTACACAGCCTGCACCTATATATACATATATATATATGTATATATATATATATATATATATATACAATTACTATTAATTCATATAACAATTACTCTCAGGCCTACGGCTAAGCCAAACTAAAACACACAGACAGATCCTTCCCCACTCTTCTGATCTACTGCTGGACCCTCTTATCTAAGCAAATTTAACAGATTACGCATTATTATTCTAATAATTACTTTCTTGCACTCACGCTACATAAGGGTTGACAATGTTTTTAGGTTTGTCTTTCTTATACCAACTAAGGAGGATAAGAAAGAGGAGTAAAAGAAGCCACTTATGTCCACTGTGAGCGACCATCTTGAATAGAGGCGGTGGTTTACGACACCAACTGTCTGCCATCTATAATCCAGTTTTGAGATCCCTTCCCAGATGCCTTAACGCCCACTCACATCCTGGGCCATCTGACCACAGGAAATCACACGATAGGGTGGGGCCAGGTTTCACAATGACCCCACCCGAAACCCTGGCTTATTGTGACCTACACCCTTTTTAACACTGTGGCTCATGTGATTAGGTAGAGGATCATTAGGGGGTCCATTGTCCCTCTCGGGGGGATACTCCCACAGAGCTTAAATCTGGGACTCTCCACCATTTGACCCTAGAACTGAAGCAGCTTCTCGGATGGGAGGTGAAACGTCTTCAAGCAACTTAAAGTGCAGACGCCTTTTTTCCAAAGCTCCTTACACTGCACAACAAGTACTTTGACTTTTCATACTTTATGTCCAATTTGCCAGTACTGCAGTTTTGTGTGTAGTGAGGTGTTTTCATGGTGTTTTCTTGGTGCTTTTACTAAAGGAACGCTTCTATCAAATTCTTCCAAATGTTGTCAAACTGAGCTGTGTGATGAAGTGAGTGTGACAGAAACACTCAGACTGTGTTTCTCTGCTTCATCAAGTCAAATCTGGTCCTCAGAGACTGAATAAAGTCCTGTCCCACTAACAGCAGCTCCAACAGTCTGTTCACTGCTTTCTTCCTGTCAGTCTTCATCTTTCTGCTGCGTCTCCTCTTCACACTGACCACTTTCTATCTAACAGTGAGCTCCCAGTGAAGCAGCAGCATTCAGCCTGTTAGAGTCAACACAAATGTCTCCATCCAAGCTCATGTTGTGCTTTGTTGTCCTCTCAGTCCCCCAGGTGGAGGTGGATTCAGGGGTGGAGTCTGTCCAACTGCCCTGCAAAACCACACTTCACCTGCCTAAAGACGCTAAAGTGGAGTGGAAGATCAGTCCATACACAAAGGTCCACGTGTATAAGAACGGCTCTGACCAGCCTGAAGAACAGGACCAGGTTTACAAAAAACGAACGAAGATGAATGAAGACCTGCTGAAAACTGGAGACCTCAGTCTGACCCTGAAATATCCCACAGATGGAGACAACAGGACCTACACCTGCACCGTCTACAGCAGGGAGGGAAAAATCCTGCTGAAGAGAAAAGTGGTGCTGAAAGTCAGAGGTCAGTGCTGTAGATACAGGTCAAAGGTCAGGTCATACAGGAGTTTATTCTCTAAAAGCTTTTAGTTTGAATCTATTTTCAGTTCATTCAAATAAAATAAATTCTCTGATGTTTTGATCTAAAAGTCAAAAATGTCAGGCGGAGCAACTGTGTGTTTAAATGAACAGACTAAGAAGACCATTAAAAATGATCCTAACTTCATAATAGGCTCTAGCATGACTTGACTTTAGATGAAATCAATAGTTTTGTTAATTTTTATGGAATGCCAGGACTGCCAAAATGAATTAATTAAATACACAGTTAAATAATTAACTAAAATTGGAATTAATTAATTAATTATTGACACAATTAATTAATTATTTATTAATATATTTTGTATTTTAAATAATTATTGACACATGTAATTCATTGTTTCACGATGTGTTTATTTATTTCATTTTGGCAGTCCTGACCTCTGGTCTGGTCTAAGGAAGGAAAACACTCGGTGTACAAATGCTCAATCAACAATTATTTTATTCCATACAATTCAACACTTTATGAGCATAAACCATCCGGAGGGGAGATGAGCACGGGAGGGTGTCCGCCTGATCTCGATGTGTCTGAGCGTTTCTTACATTCTTATAGCTTCAGCCCCCCTCCACCTAGTCATAAAACCTAAACATTCACATTCTTTCTCTCTTACGGCGCCTAAGTGACGGCCTTGGCTCCCTGTTTTATCTCCTCCTGATGAGATGGGGCAGAAAACCTCTCCGGTATGCTCTGTTCTCTTCTAATCAGACAAATAAGGCCATAACTCTCTGAAAACAGTATTTCTTATAACTCAGCAATATAATGCATCATAAAACAATATCATTCATTCACAATGAATCGGCAGTCTAATGTAATACAAATAAGTTTAATAAATCTAATAGTTATCATCACTTCAGGAGACTAATGCAAACTAAAACTACATAATAATTTCAAAATCTTTAATCAGGGGTATAACATGACATAAGATAATATAATAATCTCACATTGTTCATGAATTTATTTTATCTGTCAGTGTCATCCATCAAACTCAGGGGGCGCGGTTTAACGCTGATCGAGTTAAAACCATTGCTTCAGCCTGGTGGCCCCGTTTGTCCTTCGCCACTCTCACAACCGGCATGTGGGAACTAACTGAACTGTACTTTGAAAAACCCTGTTTGTGTGTCACCAACAGTGTTGGTCAAGTTACTTGAAAAAAGTAATCAGTAACTAACTACTGATTACTTCCCCCAAAAAGTAATCCCGTTACTTTACTGATTACTTATTTTCAAAAGTAATTAATTACATAGTTACTTAGTTACTTTTGAAAAACATGATTTACAACCTGAATAGGTGATAAAGCGATAGATCTTTCAGCCCAATTCTACTTTTTCTGCATAATCCATCATACAAAATGTAATCAAATGGAAAAGTCTCCTTTTAAAACTTGTTTTATTAGTTTTAATCTTCTAACTTTATACATCAAGCAAACATTAAATTATATGCTGACTGGAAGAAATTTGTTTAACATTTAAACCTATTTTCTGCACATTCCAGCACATAAAATAAAATATTTTTTTGTGTTTACACTCAGTTTTTCAAATAAATGCAAGTGAAACACAGCAGAAAATACATAAAATCAAAGACTCAGCGGTCCTGTTGCTCTATTTTCAACTGTATAGCAGGTGGATGTTTGCCCTGGTGCAGGTGCCACAGCGGTCAGTGGAGAATCCGGCAGTTTCTCTGTGAATTTCACATTCCCGTGGCAGCGTAGCCTATTTGGTGCCTGTGTGGAAGTTTAGTGGTTCTTTCGCTGTAAAAAGAAGTTTTCTTCCTACGCACAACGGACACTAATGTTTTTGTTACTCTCTCCTGCACTCGATATATGATCCATTGTTGATCTGCACACAGCTGTTGCCACGAACGTCGCACTCGCTTACGTCATTGTCATGAGACAAAAATCACGGTTTTAGTAACGCAGTAACGCAGCGTGCCTCCGGGAAAGTAACAGTAATCTAATTACCGTGTTTGCAATAGTAATCTCTTACTTTACTCGTTACTTGAAAAAGTAATCGGATTACAGCAACGCGTTATTGTATTTGGTGCCCATCTCTGGTCACCAAATACACTTTAAATATTTTTTTTTTTAGCCGAGAATGTAGCGGTTTAATCTTCAGATATTTGGTCTGTTTGTCAAGATAGAGCCTCTTTGCAAAAGTGCTTCGATGACTTCGGAGATGTCTGCCCAGCCCAGTCTCACGGCAAAGTGTGTAATAGTCCATCTAAGGAACTTGGAAAGAAAAGTGTCTGGACTTCTTTACGTTTCCGTGAAGACGAGCACATTATGTTAACCCAGGGTCTCCCTGCTGGGTCACATGAAAGTGTCGGCAGTATCAAACTAATCTAACGGTCATCTATGAATCTAGTTCATGGGTCATATTGATATTCTTTTACAGAAAATCATCCTTATTACTGCCAACAAGTCCAAAGACAAATCTACAGTGTAAAGAACACAAAAATATTGCAGTCAAGCACAAAACTGTTATAAAAGAGATGAACGCTTCAGTTTGTCGCACATCAAAGTGGGATGAATTTAATCGGTTGAACAGGTGTTCCTGCATGTTCTGTGTTATCTGCATTTCCATCAGCGTAAGACTCAGCAGCAAATTAGAATCAAGCATAATAACGTTTATACATTTAATAAGTCACCAAATTTATACACTATTCCTCTTCCCCGCTGTCTTTGTTTCCCTCCCTCCTGCCGGTCATGTCTGTCCCATCTGTAACAGCTGAAATCAAATTAAAATAAATAAATGATAACAACAAAGGTCAATCAAGTGGACCAATACGGCAAGGCAGAGATGGTCCACTTCGTAAAGTAATTCCGTTGGGCTTCTCTCTTTGCCTTCAGACAGTAATTCTGATGGCAAAAGAACCAAACGGGACAGGCGGCAAAAAATAAAGGACTGCAAACCGAGCAGCATCACTGACTTTCAGCTTGCTGTGTTTGTGGATATATGACTGACTTTAATTATCCATAAAATCATCACATTCTTTGTAAGATTAAGGTCGACTATATATATATATATAGAAGTAGAGGCTTTAAAACCAAGCTGACGCTGAAAGCACAAACATCACTAACGTCACATAACTTTGCCGACATGTGGCCAACAGTAATGTTTTAATGTTCTTCATTATTAAACATTCGCACATAAATAAGTGACATCATATTCAGTACTTTTGACAGTAAACTCTTCGGCCGCTCCCTTCTGCCGTCTGCCATATTTTGTCGCAAAATTATCCACACCCACTGCCGCGCTTGGAATTGTGGGATGGGACCACAAAGCGTGCACCGGACCATGCTTGATATTTGGGGAAATTGACGGCGCATTTGGAGTATGCATTTGAAGTACACTTCGAATTGGGACAGCCGTTGTCACGTGGCGGTGACGTACTCGCACTTGAAATGCGTACTTCAAGCGTGCGGTCTCTTAATTGGGACACAGCCTTTGTACAGCTCATGTTGTTTTTGTTGTCCTCTCAGTCTGTCAGATGGAGGTGGAGGAGGGGGCGGAGTCTGTTCAGCTGTCCTTCAAAACCACACAAAACCTGCCTGAAGATGCTAAAGTGGAGTGGTGGGAGGTGAGTTCATACCACAAGGTCCACGTGTATGAGAACGGCTCTGACCAGCCTCACAAACAGGACCAGGTGTACAGAGACCGAACACAGATGAATGAAGACCTGCTGAAAACTGGAGACCTCAGTCTGACCCTGAAACACCCCACAGAGAGAGACAGTGGAGAATACAGATGTGGAGTCCGGAAAAATGGATGGATCATTAGAAGAAAAAAAGTTCAGCTTAAAGTCAAAGGTGCGTTTGTGTGTGTGTGTGTCTGACTGTCTTGTGTCTCCTCTGCAGGGAGAGTTCACGTCCAGGATTAAACAGGGGACATCAGGAACAGAAGCAGCTCCATTGATCCGACTCCTCTGATGGCTGATCAATCAGTTTGATCTGTGTGTTCTTTGGTTATTGATCAGTGATGTCAGAGTGGAGTCAGTGTGATGTTGTTGTTGTGTGTTAAAATAACTCAGTTGTTTGGTGGTGGCAATGGTGGAGCTTCCACAGAGGCCAGCAGCTGAATGAGGGAGAGGGGAGGCAGGAGGAGGAGAGACCCGAGGCAGCTGCCGGTCCGAGTGTCAGCAGTCTTTCTGGGTCAGATATAAACCAAGTTTAGGTGTAGTTTATTTTCGTTGTGCTGACTTTGCAGTCAGTTACAATAACTCATACTGCGTACTAGCTAGCATGACGGAGTTTCTATACTGCTGGGTGGGTGCTATGATGTTACTGATAGTGAACTTTATTTTATTCATAAGGTTAGTTAGTAGATTTGTCAACTGTCCCCTGAAAAATGGAATCATCTCAGTAAATATTTCGTATTGAGTTGAAACACAGTTTGTCCCATACGTCAACTACAATGAAAAAGACACAAAGCTCAAAACAACAGCAGCACGTTTAAGCTTGATAAACTGTTAGAATTTATTTAGTATTACTTTGTAGTATCAGCTGATGTTTGCTGGAGCCACAGCTGTAAAGCTGCTGGTCATGATATCGGTTTGGATATCTGGTGAGAGGGAAACATGAAGATGAAACCAGGAGATGTCCTTACTGAATCATCAGAGCTGAACAGGTGATGGAGAAACAGGTTTACCTGTTAGGTGACATGAATGAGTTGAAGGGAAGTTATGAACTGTTTCTGAGAGACAAATAACACCAGGATCCTTTTCTACGTAGCTGACAGCTGGTAACTGTGCAGGGGCGGATCTAGCAAAGTTATGCCAGGGGGCCAGGTAGGGCATTAACAGGGAAAGGGGGGCACAAGGAAATACTTTTCTTTCTTATTGTCATTTAAAATATCTAGCTTTTATTAAATAATTATCTGAAGCTTACAACCAAAGTTTTTATCTGATTTAAAATGTATAGAAATCATACATATACCAACAAGATCTAACAAGGGTCTTCTCTCATTCTCTCTCCCTCCCTCTCCTGTTTCTACTTCAAATATGAAACTGATCAATGACCAGTTATATATATATATATATATATATATATATATACACACACACTTATGCTGGCAGCCGCTATGTGACCAGCTTCTTAATCAGAATCAGAATCAGAATACTTTATTGATCCCTAGGGGAAATTATTTTTTTGTTACAGTGCTCCATAATAACAGACATTAAAAAGACAGAAAATACACTAACTAAGAATAGTACAATATATACAGGCATATATATACATAAGTCGTTTATTAATAAATAGCTAAAACAGAGAAAGAAAAAAGAAACATGTGTGTGTTAAGTGGATGAGTTGTACAGGGAGATGGCCACAGGCAGGAATGATTTCCTGTGTCGTTCAGTGGTGCTTTTCGGTAATCTCAGTCTCTCACTGAACGCGCTCCTGTGACTGATCAGCATGTCAAGGAGTGGGTGGGAGGTGTTATCCAACATTGTCTTTATCTTGGACAGCATCCGCCTCTCCGACACCACTTTGAGGGAGTCCAGCTCCATCCCCACAACATTACTGGCCTTACGGATCAGTTTATATTATTGTGCGATCTACTGCACAATATAAAGCGCCTTGAGTCGACTTTTGTTGTGATTTGGCACTATATAAATAAAATTGAATTGAATTGAATTTATCGAGTCTGTTGGCATCTGCGACCCTAAGCCTGCTCCCCCAGCATGCAACAGCATAGAGAATCGCACTCGCCACAACAGACTCATAGAAAATCCTGAGCATTTTCTGGCAGATGTTGAAGGACCTCAGTCGCCTCAAAAAATAGAGACGACTCTGGCCCTTTCTGTAAAGTGCTTTGGTGTTTTTAGCCCAGTTCAGTTTATTGTCTATGTGTACTCCAAGGTATTTATAGTCCTCCACAATGTCAACACTGACCCCCTGGATTGAAACAGGGGTCAAGTGTTTCCTGGTCTTCCTGAAGTCCACTATTAATTCCTTGGTCTTTGCCATGTTGAGCTGCAGATGATTCTGCTCACACCACGTGACAAAGGAGTCGACCACAGCCCGGTACTCTGTCTCATCATCCCTGCTGATGCATCCAACCACCGCTGAGTCATCAGAAAACTTCTGAAGATGGCAGGTCTCTGTGCAGTGGCTGAAGTCTGTGGTGTAGAGGGTGAAGAGGAAGGGGGAGAGGACAGTCCCCTGTGGTGCCCCTATGCTGCTGATCACCTTGTCAGACACACACTGTGGGAGATGTACATATTGTGGTCTTCCTGACAGGTAATCAACAATCCAGGACACCAGAGAAGCATCCACCTGCATCGCTGTTAACTTATCACCCAGGAGGGTCGGCCTGATGGTATTGAAAGCACTGGAAAAGTCAAAAAACATGACCCTCACAGTGCTCGCCGGCTGGTCCAGATGGGTGTAGACACGATTGAGCAGATAGATGATGGCGTCCTCTGTTCTGAGACAAGGCTGATAGGCAAATTGAAGGGGATCCAGATGTGGTCTGAGAATGGGTCGCAGCTGGTCCAGGATGAGCCTTTCCAGGGTCTTCATGATGTGGGAGGTCAGTGCCACGGGCCTGTAATCCTGGGCGCCGCTGGGACGTGGCGTCTTTGGAATAGGGACGAGGCATGATGTCTTCCACATCACTGGTACCCTCTGCAGACTCAGACTCAGCATAAACAGTTTATGAAAGACTCCACACAGCTGGGGGGCACAGGCCTTGAGGACGCGGGGGCTCTTTTTGAATGAAGCAAAAAAACTTTGGTCCTGAGAGATGGTTCAAAACACAATTCAGACCTACCAAAGTATTATCTGTGCCAAACACATGAAGCCTTCAACTTTGTATTTGTCCCCCTGCCTCCTCTTTGGATCTTCTCCTCCTCTTCTTCCTTATCTGCCTCCTCCACCACTGCTCTCTCCTCCCTCATCTCCTCCTCAGCTGAACTGAAGTCAGGGCTGTAACATGAGCAAACGTGCAGAAATGACTGAGTCAGCATGTTGTTGAAGTGAGTTGAGTGATTGTGAGCAGATTAGATGTGCGAGCCTCCCCTGTAGAGAAAAGCAAATCTTCTCCAGAGTTTCCCACCTCATGTTTTCCTGTGTCACAGCTGATTGTCAAATCCTGGCTGTCACTAAATGAGTGGTCCAAAGGTGGAAGGAGGAGCACAGTTAGATTGTTCACCTCCTAACCTGTGAAATCAATCAGCTGAATGAAAAACACTGTGATCCTATGAGCTGCTATCAGGGCTGCTCCATTCTCAGGATTCTCATCTGGATGATTGAAGCAGATTATTGATGAAGTCAGCAAACAGCTTTCAAAATGGCTCTTTTTCCAGGGGAACTCCCTGAAATGTAAATCTCATGGAAATGAAGAAGAAGTCCAAAGGCGTGGTTAGGCATAATCTCATGGACCAAAGGCTCTCTGTGTCATCTTGGCTCCAGGTGAAATTAACTGAGAGTGGATTTGGGCTTTTAGGGAGGGGTGAAAGCAGACCGCTGCAATGGAAAGGGCTGTGATTGGTTCATAACCAGTGTTGGGCAAGTTACTTTGAAACAGTAATTCAATTATAGTTACTAGTTACTTCTTCAAAAAAGTAACTGAGTTAGTAACTGAGTTACAATATTCTAAAAGTAATTAATTACTTGGAAAAGTAACTATTGCGTTACTTAAAAAACAAACAAAGAACGTGTAACCCTCTGGGGTCCAGGGTATAATTGGCCATTTTTTTACTACTCTTGATTTTCCCTCCACATTTTACCTTTAAAAACTATTTACTTTGCCTTGTTTGGTATCATTCTTTTTAGCGCAACCTCGCGTGCCTGAATTTACAGTTATGTTCTCATTTTGTCATACTGTATAACCAGAATTGATCTAAAATCAGACAAAAAACATAAAATCAGAGTAGAAAAAGTTATTTTTACTGTAACAACCATAAACATGTTTAATGAATCATATTTCATAACTTCAAATGCAAATATTAATTGTCAATTTTAAAATCCTATGCACAAGTTTTGCAAACAACAAAGTTATTTGCATCCATTTACCTTTTACCCTTTTTTAAAATAACCATTTCAAACTATTTAAAGAACAATCAGCTGTTCTTCAATAAGATGCCACACAAATTATTTGTGCCACTCCAAATATTTCTGTCCACCATAAAGGAGAACATCACAGCCTGATACCTGCAGGTCTGACAGCAGCAGGTGTATCACTGCTGTTTCTACCTGGAGACAGCAGTCGCCTCATTGTTCTGACACACAACACAAAACTATACACAACACTACACACTAACTACACAAGACAACACATTAACTACACACTCCAAACACGCTAAACGTCACAAATCTCACATCTCAAAACTCGCTCTCTCTCTTTTTCTGCTCTCTCTCTCTCTCTTTCTCCCTCTCTCTCTCCCTCTCTCTCTCTCTCTTTCTCGCCGTCGCTCCTAAAACTTTTTTTTGTTTTGTTTTTTTGCTCATAAGCAGAGAGTGCTTGCTAGCGCTAACGTGGCGAAACTATTGAGGAAAAAATGCCGCGTATATATTGTTTATCATGACTCTGGTTTTACGTGGCCTATCGACACAATTTAAAAACTGGCACATTGTTGCTTTGTCTTTAAGTGGTCATGTGATTGACTTACCACGACTACTTTATTCTTCCTCAGTCAAACAGCAGCACTCGATTGTTTTGCCCCCTGAGCTCCAGGTGTTGTGCTAGACAGTGATCGTGATTACCGTCCGCGGGAGCGCGCAGCTGCTTAAAGCTGTAGCGTCCAGATTACTTACAGCTACTTCCGTGCAGCTGATATAAGATGCGGTAAGCTGAACACAGCTTCAACCGTCTGTTTGTTGAAAAATAGTAACGGACCGCGTTACCTTGTTAGTAACTGTAACGCCGTTGTAACGATAGGAATAGTAATTAGTTAGATTACTCGTTACTGAATAAAGTAACGCCGTTAGTAACGCCGTTACTTGTAACGCCGTTATTCCCATCACTGTTCATAACATATCTCATTTCTCAAAAAACAAATCTTGATACAAAATTTGAATACCTATTAGGAATGCATTTCATTATTTAATGCTATATGATAAATACAAGCACACCTGGACAAAGGGGTAACATATATATACAGTGATACTTTTAGGTGTTCTAATGAAACACTTGATGAACGTTTAGCATAGCTGGACTGGCCATCGGGCATACCGGGCATTTGCCCGGTGGGCCGCTGGCGATTTTTTGTTTTTACGGGCCGATGGATTTATTTTTTTTTTTTTTAGGAAGGGTATATATAATGAAAGGTGTTGGATTGGCCAATTGGTCATGATCGACTCTGGGCTGGACCAATTACAGCCGAGGAGGCCGGATGCACCCTCCCCCTTGTTTAGCAATCTTATAGACGAACTAAAGAAAATGGAGAACAAAAAAAGGAAAGGAGGTGTTCATGAAAATATCACTAAATCTGTCATTTATTAATTTTAATATTAATTAATGATCATGTCTCACCTCTAGTGTTCTTGGTCTTAATTTAAGGTTTTTCCTATAGGATTGACAGATCACGTGACTCTCGCGCATTGCATGCCGGGAACTCGAGGCAAAACAATCCAAGTACTGCATCAAATGCAAGCATTTGCAGCACCGCAAAACGTTCATTCTCCGGTTCCAATACCTTCTTGGTTTTTCTTTGCCGCACAAAAAAGGAATGTACAAAACTAAGGAGAACAATGCCGGTCCGTACAAAGACAGACTCGACGAAAAGGCAAAGAAAAGATACGAGGAAAAAAATCAAAGGAGTGAAAGGGTCAGACCCTTACGAGCACACAGAGTGGACAAAAGACGTTAGCGTGCTGCCCAACTTTCACCACGCTCAGATTTATAATTATACGGTTCTTGGAGTGAGTGCATACACTCATGAAGTTTTTAGTAACTTGAGGTCACTGCAACAAGCCCAGGTACAGTTTACCAACGGACGGGTACAAGACCTTGAAATGCACCGTGTAGAACGAAAGACCATCGTACAAACAAAGGTAAGTTTACCAGTCTCACAAATCGTTGTCATAAATACACATTCGTTAACCGTTTATTAATAGGACCTTTGAGCTCAACAGTAATTAATTAGTAGTGGAAATAATTTCTGGTACCATTACAGAAATGTAGCAGTGACAATAATATTGTATGTTGTAATCGCACTGGGCAATTAGTGATACAAAACAACTGTTTTATCCTGTGAATAAAAGTATATGTTTTTGTCAATGTACCGTGGTAATAACAGAAGCGAAACGCAATATTGTGTCAGGACAATTCACTATTTATGCACAATAAATAAAGGAGCATAGCGCGACAATTTCTGTTCAGCGCCAGACTTGCTTGTAACCTATATCACCAATTATGTTATGAAAAATGACGTATTAACTACTACAAAACACTGACCTTTGTGGGAATGCTTGGAGCAGACTAACATGTGAGCTGGAGTGTTCTGGGACGTTATATTTGGTATATCCAGACCATCCGTCGGCTCTTACTTCGGAAACATGGCTTAAAACATTTCTCTTCAACGACGTAATCCGACAAAAAAAAAAAAAAAACCCATCTCTTTGCCCGTCGGCTTCCCGTGGCTGTCATGCGACCGGCTATTGCAGTTAATAATACAACAGCTTCTTGCCATTTTTTGTGTTTCTTTTTATCGCTGTGTAACTGAGTTCAATTGAAAGCCTGCGTGCGCTAGTGCCGCTTGCCTCAAGTTCCCATAATCCTTTGCGGTTTTACCCCTGAATGACGTCACATTTTCAATCTCTATCCTGGTGGGCCGGTCTCTAGTCAAAATGCCCGGGCCGATTTTTTGTCCCAGTCCAGCCCTGACGTTTAGATACATCTTTTCTCTCTATACATATGAATGTATGTTCTCAAGCTCAGCTTTGTGCTAACAGCCACATTATTCAATATCTGTATTTATGACAATGGATAACAAAACTCATCTCCGTGGACACTGCCAGCTCTGTCTCTGTCTCAGTCGGCAGAGGATTTCCCACAATCCTTTGCTAGTCAGTACAGGTCAACATTTCAGATAGTATGAGGTGTAATTTTCCTTTTTTAGGATTTAACTTGAGGCTTTTATAATATATAAGTAAGATTTTCATATTTGACCATAAATAGTATCTTAATTTAAAGCAGACCTTCCCAAAGTGCAGGCCCGCCCCCTAGAGGGGGCGCAGAGCCATTGCACAGGGGGTGCGGGATGAAATGGCGTGGGGAGAAACAAAAAACGTTTGGACACTGCTATCACAGGGCGCCCACAGAAACGCAAAGCAGGAGATGAAGCATCGCTGAATATGTTTGCAAACCAACTTCCTTCCAAGCCAAAGACTAGAAAATATGGTGAAGCATATCTTCCCTTTGGTTTCACCTGCACAAGTGCCGAGGTAGGTCTCCCCTGCAAAATTGGTTTTCCCTGCATCAGGAGCACGCGTTGGGCTCTTCAAATCATGGACAAACAGTATCCCACATTCTTGATTTTTAGTTCACAAACACTTGTTGTAATGACTAACTACTCCTGACATTTTGGACATGTTAGCTCTTTATACAGTAAAGTTACAGTGGGATACAAATAATATCAGGCTGATCCTGCCACAATTTGTTCCCCCGGTTCAAATCACGGACAAACAGTATCTCACAGCTGTTTATGTTTTTAAACCCATTTTGCACAGAGAGGCATTTTTTGAAAAATGTATTGACAGCAATGTTGAATATTATTACACAGGAAAAAAACAACTACACGTAAAAAAATCACACCGTGACGCCTCTGCCTTTATAAATGGAGGGACAGTAACTGCATGTGTATATGTAAGCGTGTAAAACCTGCAGATAGTCAGATTAACAGTATTTTGTCTCTATCTGCCATTCTGCAATTCATCTCATGTAAACAAAAATGTGGCGCACAGCGTGACGTGAAAAGAGGCACATACCTTTGACGTTGCGTGACGAACCCTGTATTCCCCCTCCACACGTAAACGCAAAAAAGGAGTTTTAAAAAATCTCCATTTTCGGTGATTCAAAACGCCGTTTACGTGTGGACGAAACAGCTGTGTTTTCAAAAATACCCGTGTAGGTGTGGACGTAGCGTAAAAGAGTTAGTAGTGTATTTTATTACTACCTGTAATTTATTGCAGATTACTTGTATTTGCTTAATTGTTCATAAATGTTTGAGGTGTGAAATAAACTGCAATGGAGCAAAATATGGGTTTGTGTGGTTGGAGGATGTGCGTGTGCGTGTGCGTGCACGCATGGGGGTGGGGGGGCGCGAACATTTTTCTTGTAAAACAAAGGGGGGCTATCAAAAAAAGTTTGGGAACCACTGATCTAATGGAATATGAAAAATACAGTACCTTTGTGTGAGAGCAAAAACACTGCAGAAATGATCATTAACAACTAAATGTACTTATGTGTAAAAGTGCAGACATTATTGGGCTTCAGGTTGATATGCAGTTACGTTTACAATCATGCGTTCATCTATGCAGTAGTGGTCCTATGATAAGCTGAAAGGCAGAGATACAGAAAGTGACTGTCCTGGACCAACTTGATTATACCATCTATGTTACTGTACCTGTTGCGTTTATCTAAACACAAACCGTCCTGGAACAATAAGACAACCAACTGCAGCACCAAAATAAGACACAAGACAGAGCTCTTTGTGTGATTACTCGCGAGGGAAGCCAACTAAGGTCAAGCGCTGTTCCTTCCACTTGAATCCCGTCACCCTCGGCCCGACTTCCTGTAGCGCTCCTTTTATTGTGATTACATGAAAATCCATAGTTCCATTAACACGTGACAGTTTCAAACAGGTTGTGTGTGTAAGCAGAGTATATGCCTGTCTGTGTGTGTATGTGGGTGTGTGTGCTGGTCAAAATATGACCCTGTGAAAAATGCTCAGCCAGGCCTAATAATGTTTTACTATGTTATCTGCAAAGGAATGCAACTCCCAAGATGACTGGTGCCAGGAGTCTCCTGGGAGAATAGTCTTCCTTGCAGCAGCCCAACTAAGACAAACGATTGTGGTAACTGAACAGATACAGAGTGTGTGTTCCGCCATACCATATATCACCAAACAAGATCCGACTTTCACATGAACTTAACATGTGTATGAGGTATGCCCAAACAACAGAAGGGAGTGAACGTCCTCCCCTCTCATGGTGCACAGAGTACACACAGACCCTTAGCAGATCTAAATAAGGATGAGATATTTTATCAACATACCAACGATTATACGGTGGAACCCCGGCTTACGAAGACCCCATTTAACGGAAAATTTAAGTTACGAAGGCACTTAACGGCAATAGTTCTGCCCAGGGTACACAAAATGCCCACGTAACGAAATGGCTGGCTCCGATTGGCCGAATAATGTGATAACCACTTGGCCTTCGTACTTGCGTTTCGCTATTCCACGTGAAAGATGTATTGTTGTTTCAGTTAGCCTATCGTTCATTCATAATGAGGCGGTACACGTACATGTGCACGTACGTATGTATGCATATGTATGCTTTCTTCAGCCTCCGCCATCTCCTCCTCCACCAAGAACTTCATCTTCAGCCAGCATCGCCTCACTCAAAAGGCGATGGAAAAGGGTGCTTCGACTTATGAAGATTTTGACTTACGAAAGACACTCTGGAACAAATTAATTTCATAAGTCGGGGTTTGTATATCTCTAAGCATAAATGAGTATATGTTTATATGAATGAAGACCTGCTGGAAACTGGAGACCTCAGTCTGACCCTGAAACACCCCACAGAGAGAGTCAATGGAGAATACAGCTGTGAGGTCTTGAGCAGAAAACTCTACAGATACAATGTCTTGGTCTTAAGCAGCAACAGATGGTTAGGAGTCAAAGCCTCAAAATCATTAGGATCAGTAGAGGCTTTGGTTATTGGCCTACTGTTCACAATAGCCTCTGCCTCACAAAGAATTGTACAAAGGCCTTCTTTGTCCAAATTCTGCACTTTCAAAATGGAATTTAACAGCTTCCTGACAGACCTTATGAGACATTCCCAAACCCCACCATGATGGAAACCAGGAGGAGGACTAAAAATCCACTTTATGCCTTTTTGCTGCAGCATCTCATGAATCTGAGCCTGATTCCATCCTTCCACTGCCTCTTTCAACTCACATTAACAACCCACAAAATTTATCCAGTCGTCTCTCCAATACCTGACCCGACCTTGATATAAATCGTTGAATCACATTAACAAAGGAGTCTGTGCTTAAAGATGACAACACCTCTAAATGCACAGCTCTCACTGCCAGACATGTAAGGATAATTCCATATCTCTTTACTTCACACCTTCCACGCTTAACCTGAAAAGGTCCAAAACAATTTACTCCAACCCGAGAGAATGGAGGTTCATCTAGTGAGATGGGATCTTGTGAAAGGTCTGCCATCATCCGATATCCTGGTGCTGCATGAAGTCTGCGGCAGACAATGCATTTAGCCAAAATCCTACTTAAGGCAATGCTTGCACCTACAATCCAAATCTTTGCCGCAACTCGGACCGCATGTGGTTACGTCCACCATGACCTGTTTTCTGATGTACATGTTGAAGCACAAGGTCAGAAATATGAAGATCCCTAGCTATAATAGCGGGATGTCTTGCTTCTTCAGGCATAGCTGCTCTACTAAGCCTAACTTTCTTTTAAGCTTTTCCTCAAGATTTTCTTTAGTCACACTAGATTTAAAGATCTCTTTCAGCTGTTTCCTCTTCTTACTAAGTTCCAGCAGCAAACTCTTGAATCTAAGAATCCAGGTGTACCTTTATTCTTCCAGGTGTACCTTTATACAACAAGTCTACCCCACATTTTATCTCCAGTATCTTAATAGGAGTGGATATGTAAGAGCGTGGGGTGTTTCTGAATTCAGACCTTACACAAGAGACGTTTCCTGCAGTCCTTGCTTCTGTGCCCAAAGTGCAGACAACCAAAACACACACCATTCTCTTTCAAAAAAGACAATGTTTCACAGTGCAACTTTCTTTCAAATGAAGGACACAAATCCACAAAACAAGCAAACCTTGGTCACGCCTGAACCACTCTCTCGCCTCAACGCTGGCTCAATCTTCCCTTCCACCTTGGCCACTCTAGTAGCAAAACTACTCCTCTTAGCCTTAAGGCAAAGCTGAGACTTAACATTCCTCGCCTCTTTTCTGATGACTGTTGGAGGATCCTGTATGTCTTCACACAATGGGTCACTTGCGATCTTCACTTGCCTTTTGACAAACTCAACATCACTAAAAACCACTTTACATTGAAACCTCTTTTGCAGATCGCACACAGCATTCCTCCATTCTTACCTTTATAAAGCACCTTTTTTTTATAACTGCATGCATGTTAGCAAGTCATCCAACTCAAGCAGAGACTCAACATCTCCCATTGCATTATAACATTGCCTTAATAGAAACCCATCCTCCTGCAAAACCTTCACATCATTAGATTTTATAGAAGGCCATTTACTGACCCTTACAATGTAGGCAGCAGCAATTTTCCTGGAGCAAAGATTTAGCTTTAGCATATCCATACAGCAGGCATCTACATACAGCTTCTGACCATTTCTCTTGGATGGCCTCTGGTGTATTGCTCGTGTAACCCAGTGTTAAAAACGGGATTAAAAGCATAAATATTAATACTCACACATTCACAATGGGAATAAATATTGATAAAAAGCATGTAAACATAAGTTTAATTAATATGTGGATAAATTGGTTTTGAGAACCTAAGACGAATCAAGCATCCCTTTTCTAGTACTGGATGGCGAGCCCCAGCACAAAGAACCAGATGAACTGGTAGATTGTAACCCGACTGGTTACAAATACAATGAGTGACTATTGAACATTGACAGACTGAAATTGACTTAAAAAAAGACCACAAAAGACAATACAACCTTAGGTTGATTACTTGTGGGTTTATTTAATTTAATTTTGTTTTCAAGAAGCGTGCTCTACTTTTGTTAAATGTGCACAACCTGCTAAACTTTAATAATTGCTAATAAATGCAATTTTGTTTTCTACACCTACTGTGTGTGAGTCCTCTGTTGTCAGACACACTTGGCTCCTACAAACCTAGAACCTGTCTGGTCGGACCCATATTCCCTACTGTCCTCGTACTGCAGTTAAAGATAACTATACTGCCTGTACTACATGCAAAGAATGCTAGAAACAGCACTAACAGCTCTTACATGCCTACTACTAGTACTGCACCACCAGTGCTACACTAGAGAAAATATAAACAATTCTTTGCACTCAAAGTTTGACTTTCTACAATGTGCTCAAAAGCTCTCATAAAGGTTTAATATTGCAAAGGATCACCATCACAGAAATGAATGTCACGCCTCGGTAGCAAAAACAGAGACTATCGCTCAGCCAACAAAGTTGTAATTTCATTTTGCTTCTTCAAAACAGTGACTAGATGATCATGACCCTCACTACCTTACGCTGTAGTGTAAGATGTTTTGATTGTGCCTGAGGCTGCGACATCATCAGAGTAGTTGACAGTGCACCTGGATATACTTGATGCAACTTCGTCTCTGACTATTACAACGAAACGACCATGGGCTGAGAAATATTTTTAACCTTGGGCCTTACATCCAATACATGCTGCACTTGATGATCACTTGCACCAAAACCCCGATAGGGTCGCTCTGGTAACACAGGTTTGAACGTCTGAACATTAGGATTTAAAACACCTAATCTCCTATGTTCCCTTCCTGCATAAGAGTTCATGCCATTACCATTAACAGCACTTGAGACTCGAGACATTTCAGAAGCTTTTAAAACATTCACCCTTCCTGCTGAGCAGTTCCTTTCTTTTCTCAAGCTGTATTTCTTGTTCTTCCATAGCATGCTTTTCTTTCAACAACCCCTGTCGGACAAGAAGGGCGGCCTTGTCAGCCTCTGCCTTTATGCATGCTGACAAGGCAGATGAAACCATGGAGCCACCGAGTGATGATCTACTTCTCCAACCACCTCTGTTTCCAACATTAGAGATGCTATCCCTTAACATCACATATAGCAGCACCTTTACCAACATTCCTAGTCTGCCTAGAAGCACCAGAACCATTTCCAGCAGGTAATACATCAGAAGAATCAACACCAGGCGAATTTAACTGTGGTGAATCATCTTAGTGTGACGTTCTGTTTGAAGCATTTCATTGTGATTCAGGCTGGCTAAACATGAGGACACTCATGACACGCAACGATAAACACATTAGATACACTTCTGTACTATTTGCTCCTTCCTAGTTCCACATTGTACTGTCCACAAAACAAAATCAGTACATTGGATCAAAACATAATACAAATGCACAGACTGCACAAACAAACATGAATGCAACTCACAGACTTTAAATCAATTACTGTGCCAAACTACAGCATTGGCTTATGGCATAAATTAGTGCACTAACCTAAACTCAAGTCGCATTCAAAAAATTAATCAAAATGACTCAAGCTGACGTCAACAGAAGCCCTCTGTCAGAAGGTTTCCCCTCATGCTCACCCTACCTTTCTGCTCATCAACATCAGGTGCAGTGAACGGGTGAGTGCAACCACATTTATCACCTATCACACCCATGAGTCATGCCCCACACCCGTGCACCAATGCAGTGAATGCATTTAAACCAACCCACTTAATTCACAAAGGAACAACTCATATGGCTCCTACACTGCCTCTAACCCTAAGACAACTGGGATAGGCTCCAGCGCTCCCCACAATCCTGAAAAGTACCATTAAACCATTAAAGCTTCTCACAGCCTGATGAAAGACACATGGAACTAGCTGCAGTTTGTGCAGATGAAAGCGAAATGGTTGAGAATGATTGATTAAAATCAAGCAGAGAAAATATTTAAACATATTTTTCTGCATCAGGAAGAAAAAACATGAATGTTCCAGTGAAAATGTTAGTTTGCACTGTGGTAACTTTACAGCCGTTCATGATTTAAATTTAAAAATAAGACAAAATAAAATAAAAATTATAAAATTATAATGTAGCTTCATTCAGTTCACTTCAGACTCAGGGAGTAAAGTGATGGTGTCCACCAGTAGGAGAAATGATTTCCAGATTTTGTTAAATTTCCTAATAGAACCTTTTAGAGAGAATCTAAGTTTTTCCAAGTTTAAGTTAAAGAGTACATCTCTCACCCAATGATGATGAGTTGGGGGATGGGGAAGCTTCCACTTCAACAGAATAAGCTTCTGAAGGCGCTTTATATTGTAGAGTAGATCGCACAATAATAGATATAGAGAAAAACCCAACAATCATATGACCCCCTATAAGCAAGCACTTTGGCGACAGTGGGAAGGAAAAACTCCCTTTTAACAGGAAGAAACCTCCGACAGAACCAGGCTCAGGGAGGGGCGGCCATCTGCTGCGACCGGTTGGGATGAGAGAAGGAAAACAGGATAAAGACATGCTGTGGAAGAGAGAGAGAGATTAGTAACAGATATGATTCAATGCAGAGAGGTCTATTAACACATAGTGAGTGAGAAAGGTGACTGGAAAGGAAAAACTCAATGCATCATGGGAATCCCCGGCACCCTTAGCCATAACTAAGGGAGGATTCAGGGTCACTTGGTCCAGCCCTAACTATATGCTTTAGCAAAAAGGAAAGTTTTAAGCCTAATCCTGAAAGTAGAGATAGTGTCTGTCTGGTTCCACAGAAGAGGGGCCTGAAAACTGAAGGCTCTCCATCCCATTCTACTTTTAAATACTCTAGGAACAGCAAGTAGGCCTGCAGAGCGAGAGCGAAGTGCTCTAATAGGGTGATATGGTACTACAAGGTCATTAAGATAAGATGGGGCCTGATTATTTAAGACCTTGTATGTGAGGAGCAGGACTTTGAATTCAATTCTGGATTTAACAGGAAGCCAATGAAGGGAAGCCAAAACAGGAGAAATATGCTCTCTCTTTCTAGTCCCTGTCAGTACTCTTGCTGCAGCATTTTGGATTAGCTGAAGACTTTTCAGCGAGTTTTTAGGACATCCTGATAATAATGAATTACAGTAGTCCAGTCTGGAAGTAATGAAGGCATGAACTAGTTTTTCAGCATTACTAAGAGACAGGATATTTCTAACTTTAGAGATGTTACGCAAATGGAAGAAAGCAGTCTTACATATTTGTTTAATATGTGCGTTGAAGGACATGTCCTGGTCAAAAATGACTCCAAGGTTCCTCACAGTGTTACTGGAGGCCAAGGTAATGCCATCCAGAGTAAGAATCTGCTTAGATACTATATTTCTAAGATTTTCAGGTCCAAGTACAATTGATAGGTTCATAGCATAAACCTATTCGCTGGAACGTTCAAGACAATTCAACTACACAGCAAAAGCATTGAACACCAAGCAGAGCTCTTTATGATTCTCGTATATGAGGGAAACCAACTGGACAAACGCGGTTCCTTCACTTGACTCCAGTTGTTCTCGTCCGCTCCCCCGTAACACTGATCTTTTATTGAGGTCACATGAATATGCATAGGTTCATTAACATATGACGTATACATACACACAAAGAGTACCTTGCCTGTGCGTTGTGTAAGCGTGTGTGTGTGTGTGTGTGTGTGTGCGGTCAGAGTGTGACCCCATAAATGACTTCCCTAAACCTGCTGGCCTGGAAGTCCAGCAGTTCATCTAAACAAAAGGCACTTAGAGTAAGACAGATATAGATATATTTATCCTACCACAAACAATAAGAGAAGGTACGAGGCCAAGGTAATGCCATCCAGAGTAAAAATCTGGTTAGACACCATATTTCTAAGATTTTCAGGACCGAGTACAATAACCTCAGTTTTATCTGAATTAAGAAGCAGAAAGTTAGCGGCCATCCAGGTCTTTATGTCTTTAAGACATTCCTGCAGTTTAACTACTTGGTGTGTGTTACCTGGCTTCATGGGTAGATAGAGCTGCGTGTCATCTGCATAGCAGTGAAAATGTATGCTATGTCTTCTAATGATGCTGCCTAAGGGAAGCATGTATAGTGTAAAAAGAATTGGTCCTAGCACTGAACCCTGTGGAACTCCATAATAGACCTTAGTTTGTCAGGAGGACTCTCCATTTACATGTGCAAATTGGAGTCTGTTAGATAGATATGATACAAACCACTGCAGCACGGTACCTGTAATACCTACAGCATGTTCTAATCGCTCTAACAGGATATTGTGGTCAACAGTATCGAACGCTGCACTAAGGTCTAGCAGGACAAGCACAGAGATGAGTCCACTGTCAGAGGCAATAAGAAGATCATTTGTAACCTTCACTAAAGCTGTTTCTGTGCTGCGATGAGCTCTGAAACCTGACTGAAACTCTTCAAATAAGCCATTCCTCTGCAGATGATCTGTTAGCTGTTTGACAACTACTCTTTCAAGGATTTTTGATATGAGAGGAAGGTTGGAGATTGGCCTATAATTAGCTAAGACAGCTGGGTCTAGAGATTGCTTTTTGAGTAAAGGTTTAACTACAGCCACCTTGAAGGCCTGTGGTACATAGCCGATTATTAGAGATAGATTGATCATATTTAAGACTGAAGAATTAATTAATGGCAGGACTTCTTTGAGCAGTTTTGTAGGAATGGGGTTTAAAAGACATGTTGATGGTTTGGAGGAAGTAATTATTGAAGTTAAGTCAGAAAGATCAATTGGAGAAAAAGAGTCTAACTTAACATTGATGGTACTAAAAGTAGCTGTAGATAATATTACATCTGTGGGATGATTATTGGTCATTTTTTTTCTCTAATGATAAAAATTTTATTAGTGAAGAAGTTCATGAAGTCATTACTAGTTAATGTTAAAGGCATGGTTGGCTCAAAAGAGCTCTGACTTTTTGTCAGCCTGGCTACAGTGCTGAAGAGAAACCTGGGGTTGTTCTTATTTTCTTCAATCAGTGACAAATAGTAAGATGTTCTGGCTTTGCAGAGGGCTTTCTTATAAAGCAGCAAACTATTTCTCCAGGCTAAATAATGATCCTCTAAACTCACTGAGGTCCAGCTTAGACATTAGCATGAAAAACATTTTCACCCAGCAGACACTCTATACTGCACTTCACATTTACAAAAAGGTCATGTCAGATCTCAGATTTATGAAAGTTAATGACAGGTTATGTAATTTATTAAGACTATGCCATAACTCAGATTATGTTATTAATCTAATTGATTAATATTTAATTATTAATCTGTAGCAGATCAGTTACTGCCTCATGATTTATATTTTAACAGGATGCGTTTAACTTTCTCACCATTATAAAGGCTGAAGCTTCAAATTATAATAATATAATAATTATAATAATGTTTTGTTTTGACAAAACATATTTTAAATGTAAAGACTTATAATTTCACCATAACAAAGTTCACTTCCTGCATGAACGTGATCCACAGCTCCATGAAATATTCACACAAACATCACTGAGCCTCAGACTTTCTATAACAGGCCTGTCAGACCACAATGATCCAGCTGTTTGTTTATGTGGCACATTTATATTTTTTATTTAAAATATAATTCACACACATGTTATAATCTGATATCTACCACACACGGAGACTTCCTGTAAAACAGAAAGTAAACTGTGTGGGTGTGTTTGGAAGCTGCAGGTGTGTCCAGGTGTGGGTTCGTTGGGTCAGCAGAGGATTTAACGGGACTTTGTGTCGGTTTGAGTTATTAGTCATCAGTCTGCGACACTTGATGTAAGTTAACTGTGACCATGAAACCACAGCTGCTGTGAAACCAGTCACACACTGTTCTTTACTTTAAACACATCACCTGAAAAGAATAAAAAAATACTCAAGTACAGATACCTGAAACATGTAGTTACTGCCCAACTCTGGAGATGAGAAGGATTTATTATATTCACATTATGTAAATTAATTAGCTGTTAGAATTGTCATCAGTTACTAAGAATCTATATAATCAATATACACTAATAATGTAACATTACACCGTATTATGAGTTTTACCTCCTGAGGGTTACAGCTGTATATGATGTGATCAGTGGGCACAAACTAAGATTTGAAATGTGTTCATCCAAACTTAACATTAAATACACCAACATGAGTCACCTGATACACACCTGTGAATGTATAGTTTTGTGTGTAGTTTTGAGACTCTTCTCTCTGTCAGCTTTCAGTGAGCTCACATTTAGTGTGTGAAGCCAAACATCTCACCTCTGAGGAATGAGAAGGCATCCAGCTTCCTCATAGTTTCTCACCTGTTGGTCTACTTTATGTCAGCATGAAGAAGAATCACACTTATGCATGAAACTTCAAATGACTGAACGTCCTCCTCTTGTGAGCTGTGGCCGGCCGGACTTCATTCCACAGATGTGCTTTAACAAAGTGTGAAGCTGAACTCTGTGACAGTGTGAGCAGTGTGAGAGTGTCAGTAGATGATCAGCAGAGGAAAGTGAGAGCTGCTGTGAGCTGATGTCCTGAAGGGCTTTTAAAGAGTCTCTGAGTTTGACAGGAAGATGTTTGTGGTGTTTGTGATCCTCCTGCACGGTAAGTACACCTTCCTCTCTCTGCTCTCATCATCATCTCTCTCTCTTTAATGTGTTGAAGTGCAGCAGGAGGAGATTTCCATCAAACACTGGATTCTGATTCAGATCAAACTAACAATCCAAAGCAGCAACTTTCAAATCACTGGATTCTTCTTGGTGGCTTTCAGATGAGCTCATGTTACAATCAGCTGCTGTGTGTGTGTTGTTGTGTAGCTGAAGCTCTGACTCACATTTCATATGTGACCAAAGGAAACTTGGTGCTGTGTGACACACTTTAGATTCTCTGCTGCTGCTTTGAACTCTTCAAACTAAAGAGCCAAACTGATGATTGACTGTGCAGCTCTGACATGGCACCAAATGTCCCTGTTATCAGCTGCTGGATGGACGTTATCAGAGCTTTTTAGTCCCACACGGATCACCAGGAGCTCCTCCTCTGTCTGCAAACAGGCTCAGCAGCTCTGATCATTCATTGGAGTCGGCACAGAGTGTGGAGACATCTAGTGGTCGTGGAGAGAAGTGCATGTAACATGTGTGTGTTGTGTTAATCAGCATGAGTAGTTAGGGGGACGTGCCTCCCTGTGCCTGATGGGAGTCCTTGTAATTACCCAGCATGCTGTGCTGTGTGTTTCATTTCTAACACTGGTTTTACTGAAGAGCTTTCTGAGCTTCTTTCATTGATTGTGACCAACATACATGTTTGCTGTGGATCCACATCTGCTCTTACCAGGAGCGATTCTAGGATCAGAGCTTTGGGGGTGCTGAGCACCCAAAGAGCTGCCCAGCCAGCCAAGATACACTTTACTCTTTACTGCATCCTCCCTGTGCTCATCGTCTGTTGTCTTCGTCTCCGTTATCAGTCATCATAATTTTACCATCTCTGTGCAAGTCTGCAAATGTCTTTATTAAAACATAAGATTCTTAAATTCATCAAGTCTCTCTGTGCCTGGGTCCTCGTCACAAAACATGACATCACTGTTTTGTACATTATAACAGTTTTTTTAAAAGTCAAAAACATGTCCTTGATGACATCGCCACTTTGAAGGTGAAACATCAGAAACATAATGCCTTCCATGGCACAATGATCATAGCAGAGATACAAAAACACAAAGCAGAAGAGCTGAGAGGAACTGGGAGAAGAACGAACAACCTCAGGGTTTTATTCCAGGTAGTAAAACCTCCTGGAGCTCATGTTGGACCAACATTAAACTTCCAGTTTTTATTTTAAAATGTGAAAAGTCTGTTGCTTCTCAGTTAATCCTTCACATGAACAGCAGCAATATGTCTAGAAATCTCTCTCAGGTTTGTTCCCCACAGCACAGAAACAGCTCCAATCACATTGATCAGTGATTTATTGTTGCTGCTGCTAAATCTGGGCTCTGATCTCTGCTGATTCTTCTGGATCTGGTGTTGTCCATTATAATGGCTGAGAGTTAAGGCTTCTCTGCTGAGTCTTGTATATATTCTGCATCCACTGATGCTAACATCTCCAAGGGAAAAGTAGACGGAGGAAACTAAAACCCTGAAAACTCCAAACATCAATTAAAAAATTCTGATGCAATTATCATGAAGGTAACAGAAAGAGTGAGGAGACTTCACATTAGATGGTTAAACCTATATTTAGATATAAATCAGTGGGAGCACAGACAGGAGGGGTCAGGATCTCCTGAACTCTCACAGACTCAGTTTGACAGTAAATATTTAGTTGTACAGAAGAAGTCTCATCAAAGGTCACAATGTTTTTATTTTACTCTCTGATCCATTCACTAAAGTCAAAAACATAATTTCCACGTAGAGTCAAAGTGTTACTGCAGCAATATCACAGCATCATTACTGAAAACATGGATGTTGATCATAAAGAGTGAGATCTTTGTGAACATTAATGAATATGTAACCATGGTAACAGCGATAAAATCAATTAATTACTGTGTGGTTAAACATCCTGTCAGATACACGCTGTTTTCTCTGCCTCTGGTCTGTCTAAAGGACAAGTTCATCAATAGTAACCACAGCTGACTGTATCTGAACACTGGCAGGCTTCAGATCGCCCACAGAGATGCTTTTATGTGTGTCCTTGTTTTACTGCTTAACTTTACACTGACCAGAGGGAGCAGCAACAAAACAATGTAAAAGAGCGTGACAGCGTAGGCTGGGTTTATTCTGTCCTCTTTAATGTTTTCAGGTCAGGTCCAATAACATCTAAGAACAGAGGATCTCATTTATATTTGAGGACTTTGGGTAGCTGATGTTTTATATCAGCACAGATTTTTATGGACTCTAAACTCTGAAAGGTCTCTGAGTGAACTGATGCAGAGTTCATGTTTAGACTCACACACAGCTGATTCATGGTTCTGTCTCTGTGTCCTCAGTTTCCCAGCATGCCTCAGCTCTGGAGGTGTATGAGGGGGTGGAGTCTGTCTTGCTGACCTGCAAGGACACTTCTGTTCCTTCTTTGGCCAATCTGGTGTGGGCTCGCCACGACCTCGATCCTCCAATCGCCCACGAGCGTAATGATGCAGGAGATGAACTGAGGGACCAAAACCAGCGTTATAGGAGAAGAACATCCATGAAGACGGACTCTCTGAGGACCGGAGACTTCAGCCTCACTCTGAGGAACCCCATCATCTCTGATAGCGGCAACTACACCTGCACCATCACTGCATCTGGAAACACAATGACACTGACTACAGTAGAGTTGCAGGTCAAAGGTCAGCAACAAACTAAAAAACTTGCTGTACAATCAGGTTTGAGGCCAGAGGTCATTGTTGAAGATACAGATCAGAGGTCAGAAGTTAATCAGGCTTCTCAGCAAACAGCAGGGACAGAAACAGGAACTGTGGGAGGAGCAGAGGACGGAGCGTATACATGTTAGCTGCTGCACATGAAGCAGAAAACCTTTGTGTCTCTTTGTTGTAGCTGTGTTTGTGTCTCTGTGTCCTCACAGTGTCCCACCAAGTCCTCACCCTGGAGGTGTACGAGGGGGCGGAGTCAGTCCAGCTGCCCTGTCACATCCCATTTGTATCTGGACCTACCACAGTGATGTGGAGCCGCCACGACCTAAATCCTCCAACCGTCCACCAGCGTCAGCAGGAAGACGACGAGCTGACAGATCAAAACCAGCGTTACAGAGACCGAACATCCATGAAGACTGACGCTCTGCAGACTGGAGACTTCAGCCTCACTCTGAGGAAACCTCACATCTTTGACAGCAGCATCATCAGAGTGACGGGAGAAGAACATAGACTGACAGATGTTCACCTTCAGGTCAAAGGTCAGCAGCAAACTCCAAACTTTGACATATTAGACCTCACTACGTTAGTCTGCCTTAAGTTACAGCTCATGTTTTCAGACAGAAAACTTTGTAAAACAGAAAAATCTGAATTTAGTTGTTGAACTCTAAAAATCACTTAAAACACTCTTTAACACAGAGTGAAGATAAGAGCCTTAATACACGTGTAAAGATCTTACAGTAATAACAGGAAACCCAACAGCCAGATGATCCACTCTGAGCAGAACTCAACTTTAATATGACAAAATCTTCAACAGAACCAAGATCAGAGAGGGAGAGCCACCTGCTTAGACTGGGTGAGAGGCTGAAAGAGAAAAGAACAATCTTGATAGGCTCATGGATGAATCCTGAACTGACAAAGGGCACCACTTAGAGACAGACACCAACAAGGTGGAGGTGTTTATGCTGCTATTATCATGGTTAAACTAGTTGGGTCATTTCATGTTGAAGATGGACTTGAAATAATTTTTCAAACTTGCTAAAGGATACTTTCTTCAAGAGATAGTGTAGAAAAAAAGTCAGCCGCATTCAAGAAGGCCACTGTTTTTATACAGGACAGTGCACCATCACATGTGTCCAAGTATTTGGATAGTCAGCTATAGTCCCAAATCAAAGCTGACAGAATAATGACCTAAATTAAATCCTACTGAGAACTGGTGGACCCTTCAGAAGGGTGAGATTTACAGAGAGGGAAGACATTACGCTTTTTCAAACAGCACTTGGGAGCTGTAGCTGTAGCAACAATTGATGGTCAACAGATCACGAAATTGACTGACTTTATGCATGAAAGGCTGATGGCAGTCCTATGAGCAAGCACTTTGAGATAGTGGGAAGGGAAAACTACCATTTAGCAGGAAGAAACCTCAGGCAGAACCAGGCTCAGGGAGGGGCGGCTAGCTGCAGCAAACAGTTGGGATGAGAGAAGGAAGACAGGATAAAAGACATGATGTGGACCTTAGACTGATTCTTTATTTTGGACCATTTTAGTCATGCTCGTGTAAACCTCATCGTGTTGTTCTTACAGAGACATACGTTTTTCCTGCTGAGGCCTGGGTTCTCCTGGCTGTCTTGATTACTGCTGTATTCATGGGTCTTGGAGTATATCTTTGGAAATTACTCAAAAAAGGTATGTTGTGTGTGAGTGTGTGCACAAGTCTAAACTTCAGTCGTAAACAAAGTCTCCAGTGGGAAATCATTCAAGTCTGTGTCAGAGTTTCACTGTATTCCTCTCTATAATGCTGTGTGGTTCTTCCAGTGACCACTATGATAATAATCAGGTCATTCAGGCTGATGTTTTGACTTTTCATATTAGCTGAATATGTTCAACCTTAAAATGAATTTGCTATCAAGTCAAAACTGTGCTGTAATAAAAGCTACTTTCAGCTGCTCCCAAATCACAAGGGGTCACAGCAGGTAGGCCTGCATGTTTGATACTGATTTAATGTTGGATACTGGATAAGGGGGATGTATGATATGGTAATGGTAATTTTGAAATGTTTGTATGTAAATATCTGATACAATATGTTACAGATTTACAGATTAAGAAACAATACCACTAACATATACAAGAATTAAGAGAGGTGGTTATAAGTAAATAAAAATCAGAACATTGAGAGGAATATTACAGCAGTGTTTACAGTGTGTTAGACGGAGGAGTTGTACAGGGAGCTGGCAACGAGCAGGAATGATTTTCTATGTTGTTCAGTGGTGCTTTTTGGTAATATTAGTCTCTCACTGAACGTGCTCCTGTGGATATCCAAAACGTCATGGAGTGGGTGGGAGGTATATCCAACATTGTCTTTATCTTGGACAAAATCCGCCTCCCTAACACCATGCTAAGGGAGTCCAGTTCCATACTGGCCTTGTGGATCAGTTTATTTAGTCTGTTGGCATCTGTGACCCTCAAGCTGCTATCCTCTATGCTGCCTCAGCATGCAACAGCATAGAGGATAGCACTGACCACAACAGATGCGATGATAGATTCAAAAACATGGAAACCTCTAACTAGTTATTTGCATAAAAAAATATGAAGTCAGTTCATGTATAATAACTAATAATAATAATAAGAGCAGCAAATCAGCAACTGAGAAAACAGCAGACCAAATAAAGGAGAGTTTTACCAAACAAGAAGAATGTGGTAATATTTAAATATGTTGCATTTGTTTCTTTGTGGAAGCAGTTCAGATCAATGAGAGGAGGCTGAAGGAGGATCAATATGTTTGTGATATCAGGAAGAAATCTGATAAGATAGAAGCTGCTGGGACTGTGTGAGGTCCTGAGGATTGAGACTCAGGTGGAGCTCAGGATTTATCAGAGGAGAGCTGCATGATTACAAACTGAACTGTGAGGATCAGCTGACTGTACATGAACATGATTTAGCATCAGATCACAGCCTCTGAGCACTGAAGTTACACAGTAACTGCATGATGTGGGTAAACATGTCAATCACAGTTATTTTATGTCTGCTGAGAATTTATATATTTAATAAAGAGATGGCATCATAGTCAGAGACAGAGTGGGCAACTATCCCACAGGAAAGAATGAAAGAAACAGAGAGAAGAGACATCCAGGAAAGAGAGAGATGGAAGCAATATGTAGCAGCTGATGAAGATGCTCAGACAGACGGGCTGGGAGCACAGAGGACTTTATTATCTGTTCTTAGATTCAGTCCAACATGGATCATTTCTGCTCAGAGTCCAATCATCTCTAGAAACCTGCCACTGTGGTGAAATAGCCTACTCAAATACTGTACTGAAAACACTGGTTAACATAATTCTACTTTGACATTATGTATTTGAACAGCTCATGTTGAGCTTTGTCGTCTTCTCAGTCCCTCAGGTGGAGGTGGATTCAGGGGTGGAGTCTGTCCAGCTGATCTGTAAAGCCAAAGTTCGCCTGCCTGAAGATGCTGAGGTGGGGTGGACAGACAGTTCACACAGGAGGGTCCACATGTATGAGAACGGCTCTGACCAGCCTGAAGAACAGCATCAGGTTTACAGAGACCGAACGACAATTAATGAAGAGCTGCTGAAGACTGGAGACCTCAGTCTGGTCCTGAAATACCCCACAGAGAGAGACACAAACACCTACACCTGCAACATCTACAGCAGGGAGGGAAAAGTCCTGATGAAGAGAAAGGTGGAGCTGAAAGTCAGAGGTCAGTGCTGTACAACTGAATAGAAGACATAATAAGGCACATTTTTGAAAATGTTTCCACTTTTATAAAAGTCAGAACCAGTTTTAAACATAAATGATCAAACATCTGGACCTTCTGTTAAAACCAGTGAAGCTTAAAATGGAAGACAAACCTGAACAGTGTTGGGAAGGTTAAAATGTATTCCACTACAGATTACAGAATACATGCCCCAAAATGTATTTTGTAACGTATTCCATTACGTTACTCAATGAGAGTAATGTATTCTGAATAGTTTGTTTTACTTAATATATTATCATGCTTTTTACAACTACATAAACGTAGGTTACTGTGTGATTTATTATAACCACCAAACACTACAAAAACAAGACATGATTAAACAAGTAGTTATGTAAATGCGCACAAGTTTGCTAAACAAATAACACTGAACAAGAATGATGCCACCTTATCCCATAGTCCAGCCAATGATGCGATTCACATTCATATATACGCAGCTAATCAACGTGGTTGACAGGCTATGACAGCGTCCTTACGTGCCGACACCGGTGTTTTAGCCAGCAAAGCGGCGTGGCTGATGTGGAGTGAAGCCACATTAATGACGACGTGTACAACCATTGGAGATGTGAGCAGGACAGACGGAACAATTGACGGAAAAAGTGTGGACTTTATACCAGTTTTTAAATTCTGTTGATGGACCATGTAAAACCAGAGTTATGATAAATATATATATATAAATATATATGTGCAATGTTTGTATTTTTTCCTGAATACTATCATTGTCTATCACTGTAAAAACAGTGTTTCATAAGGAAAAGGCTCTCCACCTGTGAGCACCCCCCCATGCAACCTTTCTATTGGTGGAAAAATGTACCAATTAAAAAAAGTATATGGCAACGGGGCTTTAGTTGTTGAGGAACAGGAGGTTTTAGGAGTGACGGTGGTGTTTTGAGATGTGAGAGATTTGAGACGTTTAGAGCAAATATTGTGTAGTTAGTGTGTAGTGTAGTCAATAGTTTTGTTGGTGTGTCAGAACAATGAGGCGACTGCTGAATGTTACAGGTGTTACAGGAGTGATACATCTCCTGTTGTCAGGCCTGCAGGTATCAGGCTGTTGTTCTCCTTTATCTCATAGTGGACAGAAATTATTTTTTGGAGTGGCACAATTTGTGTGGCATCAAATTTGATGCAGAACAGCTGATTGTTCTGTAAATAGTTTGAAATGTTTATTTAAAAATACCTTGGCTGTCCCATTTCACAACCTCGCAGTTCCGGCCTTCTCGGTCTTCGAAGTACCCGGTCCACGTAGACCGCGAAGGCCAGGTTCTCCAAAGGATGCAGCCGACATTTTAGGACATAGCTTGAGAGTTTAAAGGGCCAGAGGCCAATTAAATGCTCCATGCCCATGGCAGAAAAAGCCCATTGCCAGGTAAATGTGTGCTTAATTCTTCAAAAATATAAAAAAACAAGCATTTTTAGACTTTTTAATAAAATTACATCATTTCTGCTCTTCAATACCTTCAAAATTCATCTGACATGGTGTCCAATGTGTGCCAAAGTTGGACATTTTTGTACAACATTTGGATATTTATGTATTGACAGTGCTGTAATTTTTCATAGTTTTACTTTAGAAACAAATCTTTGCACATATGTTGATATGTTGCTTACGCATTTCTGGAATGAAATATGACATGAGGCTTTTTTTTTAAAGGGTTAAATGCAATGTTCCCTCTAATTTTTCATGTGTCTGAGCAAACACACAAACTCCCTGAGCGATCCCTTTGACCACTGTGAGCAACCTCAGACGTGTGCACTGTGGTCACGCCGGCATCTAATCCATCCAAGTTACATGGTTTATTAAAATAATCAAATTACAGCATTTGCATTTATGTTAGACTACTTTTAATTAACTGCTTTAGTCCACTTACAATGAAAATTAAAAAAAAAAAATCTAGCCATTGACCTGTGTAGTATGTTAACACTATTGGAAGAAAAAATAACTTGAATTCCAATTTCAAAAACACAACTTTCCTTTTTCTTTTTCTTTTTTTTTTTTCTTTTTTTCTTTCTTTTTTTAAAATAAAACCCTGACTTGTATTATGAGTGTCTGGGAGAGAGAACTCTCTGTCTGAAAAATATAGTATATAATGACCAATGTTGGGCAATTAATTATATAGTTACTTCTTCAAAAAATAACTCTGTTTGGGAAACAACAAAGTTTTTTGCAGCTCTTTTTTTTTAAATGCAGCCAAGTCGTTTTTTAAACAAACATTTCAAACCATTTACAGAACAATCAGCTGTTCTACATCAAATTTGATGCCACACAAATTATTTGTGTCCACTCCAAAACATTATTTCTGTCCACTATCATAGCTGGACTGGCCATTGGGCATACTGGGCATTTGCCCGGTGGGCCGATGGTAATTTTTCATTTTTATGGGCAGATGTTTTTTTTGTTTTTATTTTTTTCCCGTAACGGTGTAAACAGTGAATGGTGGCCGATTGGACAGATGCTGGCAGATGTGTAAAAATAACTCAATTGTTTGGTAGTGGCTATGGTGGAGTGGTGGAGGCCAGCAGGTGGATGAGGGAAAGGGGAGGCGGAGCAGGAGAGACCCGAGGCGGCCGCTGGTCCGACTGTCAGGTGAACTGAGCTTCAGATGAGAAGTTATGACCTGAAGTCTATCTGGGTCAGATATAAACCAAGTTTAGGTGTAGTTTATTTTCGTTATGCTGTCTTTTTAAAGTTAGTTACAATAACTGGTACTGCGTACTAGCTAGCATGATGGAGTTTCTATACTACTGCTGGGCGGGTGCTATGATGTGACTAGTGAACTTTATTTTATTCATAAGGTTAGGTTAGTAGAGTTGCCCACCGTCCCTTAAAAAACGGAATCATCTCGTATTCAGAGTTAAAATTACGCGTTTCGTATTGAGCTGAAAATAAATGCGATTTGTCCCGTACTTCAGCTAGAATGGAAAAAAAAAAAAAGACGCAAAGCTGGAGTTATTCTGCGTCTTTGTGCTGTCAGCTGCCTCTTCTTATCTCATTCTCTCCCCTTCCTCTCCTGCTGCTACTTCAATCACGAAACTGATCAATGATCAGCTGATCGGCGTTTCTGCCGCAAGTTTCTCTTGCTTGTTTATCTCCCACTTTGCGCCAGAAAGAGGAAACCAGCGGAGGTCGTGTTAAACAGTAGAAGCACCTTTAAACTTGATCAGCTGTTGTTAGAATTTATTTAATATTACTTTCTAGTATCAGCTGATGATTGCTGGAGCCACAGCCGTAAAGCTGATGGTCATGATATCGGTTTGGATATGTGGCGAGAGGGAAACATGAAGATGAAACCAGGAGATGTCCTTACTGAATCATCAGAGCTGAACAGCTGATGGAGAAACAGGTTTACCTTTAAGTGACATGAATGGGTTGAAGGAAAGTTATGAACTGTTTCTGAGAGACAAATAACACCAGGATACTTTTCTATGTAGCTGACAGTAACTGTGCAGGGGCGGGTCTAGCAAAGTTTTGCCAGGGGGCAGGTAGGGCATTAACAGGGAAAGGAGGGCAAAAAATACTTTCTTATTCTCATTTAAAATTTCTTTAATTGCTTTTAACAAATGATGATCTGAATATTACAACCAAAGTTTTCATCTGATGTCACATGTATAGAAATCCATTATTGTACAAGGTCCCAACATAATTTCTTCAGAAATAAGTACTGTATATGATGCCAGTATTTTCCCACATTTTCTAGATACTGTACCAGTACTGTTTGTAAAATGCCATCAAAAAGTCAATTAAGTTTTTCTTTCTCATCTGTCTTTCTATCTCCTTTCACTTTTTAAAGGTTGCCATGTTAGAAAAAATATTTTGCCCTGCCATGTTGTTTATTGATGTGGTAAATTAATAGGTTATGAAAATGTCTCTAAATCTGTCATTTATTATTTTTAATATTCAGTAATGGTCATGTCTCACCTCAAGTCTTCTCTGTCTTAATTTCAGGTTTCCACCATATGTTGTAGATTGTTCAGGAGGTTAACTCAACCAAAAAGTATTTGGGTTTTGGCTAAGTATTGTTTAGAATACCAGAATATATCTCTCTTTTATATCACTGAAACATAAGTGGGGAGTAAACTTTAAAGATGATGGGATGACGAGTCTGTAGATGAGAGTATGCTGCTTCTCTCATAATCTGACTTACTCAGGACAACTCAAATTCTCAAAACACAAACATTTAGCATTACAAAAATCCTCCTGGTCTTCTGACAGAAACTGCTCCTCTCTCTCTCAGTCCCCCACGTGGAGGTGGATCCAGGGGTGGAGTCTGTCCAGCTGCCCTTCACCACAATTCACCTGGCTAAAGACACCAAAGTGGAGTGGATGGACAGTGACAAGAGAAAGGTCCACGTGTATGAGAACGGCTCTGACCAGCCTGAAGAACAACACGAGGCTTACAGAGGACGAACTAAAATGAAGAGAAACCTGCTGAAAACTGGAGACCTCAGTCTGACCCTGAAATACCCCACAGACTGGGACACAAAAACCTACAGCTGCTCCGTCTACAGCAGGTGGAAGATGATTCAGATGAAGACTCAAGTGGAGCTGAAAGTCAGAGGTCAGTGCTGCAGATATGAGTCAGAAAATAGCAATAGAACTCTATTGCTATTTTCCACGTAAAGTAACCAGAACTTTCTCTTTCAGGAGTTAAAAAGTTAAAATTTTCCTTCAGCCACGTTTAGTTTTTTTCCACTGTCATGAAATTTTTAAAAATATAATTTAAATCATTTCACAGACATAGGTGTTCTCTCTCAGCACTTTAAAGAAACATCTCAAATGTCTACAACATTGTCTGAGCTGGAGCTCTTACATACAACCTGCGGGCGGTTTATCCTTCAAGCTTGGGTTGGGTCTTCTACCAGAGGCCTGGGAGCTTGATGGTCCTGCGCAGTAGCTTAGCTGTTCCCAGGACTGCGCTCTTCTGGACAGAGATCTCCGATGTTGTTCCCGGGATCTGCTGGAGCCACTCACCTAGCTTGGGAGTCACCGCACCTAGTGCTCCGATTACCATGGGGACCACCGTTACCTTCACCCTCCACATCCTCTCGAGCTCTTCTCTTCCTGCTCCACCACAATCACCCACACATGCAGGGCCTTGTCTTAAAGGTGTGTCACCATGGTGCAGGGGAGGCATCCCCCCCCCCCCCCCGTCCCCCGTCCCCCCCCCCCCTCCCCCCCGTCCCCTTCTGGCTGCCTGTGCCTTAATTTTATCTCACAACTTAGACATTCACATTACTCACACTCTCATAACACATACATATAGAATCTTGGGGGTGGGCACGCTACACAGACTCCAAAAGACCACCTCAACCCTGGCGTTGTTGCCCACCTCTCAAATTTAAATACATGTAGACATTGAGGGCTAGCAGGAGGGGATATGCGCTTACCTGCTGCTCTCTGGCAGGTAGCTCCATGCCCTCCTGGGTTTTAAATGCACCTTAGAACACACATGCCTCAACACTACATTTGAGCGGGCGGAGGGAGGTTTGGAGTCTTCTCACACCCCCGTTCTCTGCGGCCTGCTGGAGCGGGGGGGGCTAGGAGAAGGAGTTGGCCATCCAACTCGGGTCTGGACCTCCCTGCTGCTGCGGAGTCGTGGCAGTCTGTTTCTCCCCACTGCAGGGAAAAGGGTAACACCACCTGGTTCTGGGTGCAGTTTCCTCCTGCAAGGATACCTAGACCCGGGGCTTAGAGTACGCTTGGGGATTGTGATTGTGTGTACAGTGTCTCTCTATGTCTGTCTCCACGTTGGCTGAGTGTTGAGTAATTGAATATGAGAGCATGAGGGTGGGAATGGATGTTTGTATCTATGTGTGCCTGTATGTCTGTGTCTGTATGTCAGGTTGGGTATCAGACGCCACCTCTCTGGGTACATCTCTTGGAAACATCAAGTTTGCAAACATCTCTTGCAAACATCAAGTTTGCAAACATCTCTTGCAAACATCAAGTTTGCTGATGACACCACGGTAGTCGGACTGATCTCGAAGGGAGATGAGGCAGAGTACAGAGAGGAAGTCCTGAAGTTGGCAGCATGGTGTTCAGAAAACAACCTGGCGCTGAACACCAAGAAAACCAAAGAGCTCATTGTGGACTTCAGGAGACACAACACCGACTTGGCCCCCCTCTACATCAACTGGGAGTGTGTGGAGAGGGTCTACACTTTCCGGTTCCTTGGTGTCCTCATCTCTGCTGACATCTCTCCCCCCAGCATGTTTACACTGAGTAGGAGATGCTCTGTATCTCATTGTACAACTGTATAGTGACAATAAAGGCATTCTATTCTATTCTATTCTCAGGCCCTCCAAGGTATGGAGGCCTATCTCCCCCCACCACTTCCGCTGCCAGTGGCAGATGCCCTCAGACATCGGTGTGCTGGTGGTTCTTTGTGTCCGGGGATGGGCGTCCAGGTACACACCGGCTCACTCCTTGGTGGCTGCTTATTGGGGGCTGGAGCCTGGGGCTCACTCGGGCCACTTCGGTGGTGGGGTGCCCTCGGACTCTCAGCCCAGAGCTCGGTCACTCAGGCACAGCCGGCTGCCGGCGGAGCTCACGGGCACGTCACTGCAACCCCCCCTGGCTTCTGCTCTGCGGCTACTGAGTGACCCCTTATCTGGGACTCTCCTCAGCTCTTTCTGGGATACTGACACGGCTGCCCCTCTGTTGGTCTTCCTTGGTCTCTTGTGTTCTGGGGGCCTGTGGATGTCTGGAGTTTTGATCTCCTCCATACCTGCTTCATGCCCTGGAGGATGGGGTTGTGGCTCCCCACACCCTCTAGCAGATCATTACATGAAGGAACCTTTTAAAAACAAGCGCGTCCATGCTCACAGGTGTACACACAGGTGCTCACACACATAAACTACACCCTTTTTGGCTCCTACCTCAAAGCACACTGTGCGCTGTCGATCTTACGTGCTGCACAATAATGTTTAATATTTAGTATTTACTGTTACATTCCAATATATCATCATGATGTTGTTTATTCTATTGCTCTCGTTTTCTTCTGCTTTTTTTTTCTCAACAGATTGATTGATATATGTATTTTTTGTGTGCTTATTTTGTTGGCTTTTGTTTTTTGCCCTTTATCTCCGTCCCTCTTCTACGCTGTTTTTTCCCCGTCTTTCTTTCTCCATTTTCTTTTCCTCATTCAAGTCTGTCCCATATCTAGCAAGTGAAAATAAAGAAATAAAATAAAATAAACAATAAAAGGTGAATCAAATAGACCATTAAGGCAAGGCAGGGATGGTCTATTTGGTGAAGTAAATCCGTTGGGCATCTTTTTTTGCCTTTATCAATAATTCTGATGGTAAAAGAACCAAACAGGACAGGCAAAAAAAAAAACCCGAAAGAGTGACTTCAATAAACATACCCTGAAGGTGGAGAGAAAGGAGAGCAAAGGAGGAAAACAAAACACCACACAAAAAAACACACTGGCAGGTTGTCTGACGGAAACGCCTGACCATGACACACAGTGCCGCCACATGTGCATAGGGCATGATTCCTGGGCTAAAGGAATGATGGCAAATGTCTCCATTCAAGCTAATGTTGTGCTTTGTTGTCCTCTCAGTCGATGAGGTGGAGGTGAATCCAGGGTTGGAGTCTGTGCAGCTGCCCTTCAAAACCACACTTCACCTGCCTGAAGAGGCTAAAGTGGAGTGGATGGACAAAAATAACAGGAAGGTCCATATGTATGAGAATGGCTCTGACCAGCCGGAACAACAGCACCAGGTTTACAGAGACCGAACGAAGATGAATGAAGACCTGGTGAAAACTGGAGACCTCAGTCTGACCCTGAAATATCCCACAGATGGAGACAACAGGACCTACACCTGCACTGTCTACAGCAGGGAGGGAAACATCCTGCTAAAGAAACAAGTGGAGCTGAAAGTCAGAGGTCAGTGCTGTAGATACAGGTCAAAGGTCAGACTTAAGATGGTGGTTCAGTCTCAGTGGGCTCCATCCAATAATGTTACAGTGTTAGCATGTCTGATGTTTGTGGTTGTTTTGGTTTTTGTTTGATTTCAACCCAAATATAAAAGCTTCAGCAGATGAACTGTAGCACCAAAGTTTATGTGTGAGACTTCATCTGAAAGGTAACATCTTCTAGTTTCTGAACATGTGTTTGTTTAGCATGTGGCTAAAACACAGGCTAAGCTAAGTCAGTTCAAATATCGGTAAAAACCTTCTTTGGTCCTCATCTATAATCAGTCATATATGAGTCACAATAACTAGAAGATGATTTCTAGCAGAACTGTGAAAATCTCCACATCCTTTCTCCATGTTATCATCCAAAGCTGTGTGAAGTTTCAGAGCTCTGCAGCTAACAGAGACTTTCAGTTTGCTGCTCTCTTCTTCTGACAGCTCCATTCTTAGGGAGCGTTAGTTCTCTATTTCGCTTTATTCCACTTATACAGTCTGATGTTCTCTGATCTGTTTCTCTTGTTTAGTGTCTTAAATTCTGCCTGTGCCTCTCTTTGCTTTAACCAACCTTTCTCTTTATTTCTGAGCTTTTTAAGGACTTAAACTGATGCATCAACCTCTGAAAACGGAAAGAAATCAGTCAGATTCATGGCTGCATCAAAGTGTCACATGCAGTTCTTCCACATCAGCTGGATTATATCTATAGCAGCAAACAGACTGAAAGCCTTGGACAGTTTCTGTGGTTGCATTATTTCATATATGTTTGTAGGAGTTTCACTTTCAGAGCACAAAGTTTGGGAGTAAAGTATTAAACTGAGTTCCTCAGGTCTGTGACACACACTTTACTGCAAACTGTATAATAATTAACACCAAAAAGTGTAAATAAATATGAAGATGATGTGGTTGTTGCTTTGAGAAGTGGTTATTACTTTGGACAGAGAGGGGAAGATGTTATCAGAACAAGCGTTTAACCATCTCAAAGCTGAGAGTGTTTAGAGCCAAGCTACACGTATTTCTTCTCATCAGTAGGGCAGCTCATTTATTGTCAAATAAGTGTCCTGTTCTTACGTGCAATGCTCCCTCTAAACTGCACACGTGCGCAATTGCGCACTGCTGGCATGGTCTCTGCGCACAGAAAATCTGCGTTGCGCCAAAAAAAATAAATAACCTGAATTGAAATTAAAATTAAAACTTTAACAATTCTGTTTTACAGTGTTAGTCAGTAAGTGACTGGCTGCTCCTGTATGGGATTAGAATGATGCCACTTTATCCCATAGTCCAGCCAATGATGCGATTCACATTATACATACGCAGCCAATCAATGTGGTTGACATTGTATAAGGAAAACGCTGGAAAGCCTGTGAGCAAAACCAAAACCAAAACCCCCCACCCTTTCCTATTGGTCGAAAAAAGTACTATGTCGACCAATCAAAAAATGATATGGCAACGTGGCATCTAGTTGTTAAGAAACAGGGGGAAGTTTTAGGAGTGACGGCGGTGTTTTGAGATGTCAGAGATTTGCGACGTTTAGCGCAAATCTTGTGTAGTTAGTGTGTAGTGTAGTCAATAGTTTTGTTGTGTGTGTCAGAACAATGAGGCGACTGCTGAATGTTACAGGTGTTACAGGAGTGATACATCTCCTGCTGTCAGGCCTGCAAGTATCAGGCTGTTGTTCTCCTTTATCTCATAGTGGACAGAAATTATTTTTTGGAGTTGCACAAATAATTTGTGTGGCATTAAATTTGATGCAGAACAGCTGATTGTTCTGTAAATAGTTTGAAATGTTTATTAAAAAATGCTTTGGCTGCATTAAAAAAATAGCTGCAAAAAACTTGTTATGGGTTTAGATTTTATTATTGTCATTTGTATTAAGAAATATCTACCCATATATGCTGAGAGTTTTATAATTAGTTGTAGATTGATAGAGGTTTGATCCTTAATAGTCTACAAAGACTTTGTGTGCGTTCTGGCATTCACACCCACGCTGGGAGCATGGGAGAGGGCATACCTTCTCTTATTTTTTATGGTATGATAAACGTATCTATATCTGTTTTAGGCTAAGTGCCCTTTGTTTAGATGAACTGCTGGACTTCCAGAACAGCAGGTTTAGGGAAGTCGTTTATGGGGTCATACTCTGGGGACTAGAGGGAACATTGCTTACGTGTAATTTGCAGCAACAAGTCAGGTTTCTGCAGGAAAGAATTAAGCAAGTACACTAAAAGTACGCTGTACTTCCTGCGGCGTGGGCCGTATTATGGAGTCACTTAATCTGGTTTAACTTCTGGTATTTTATAGGGAAAGAGAACCAAATTGTACTTTAACCCTTTAAAACCGGTCAAAGCGGGCACGCTCCGTTTTGCGTAACTATTTTTAAATCACTGTAGAACTGGAAACACGTAAGCTAGTGCAATAATTTTTTTGCATATGAAACTGGAGGAGTTGCACTTACATCTTATGCCATAAGCTTGTCCTAGGTCACGGTTTCCTTCTACATAAAGCTTTGCAAAAATTGCATACAAAGCACTTGCAGCAACAAAAACATTATATTCCAGAAACACGCTTTGCTGATCTTATCAGCTGTTCATAACACTTCCTATGTTTGACTAGACATCAGTGCTAACTACCGCATGTCTGCCATTACCTGGTGTGATTGTGGCTCAAGAGTTGGGAGTTCGCCTTGTAATCGAAAGGTTGATGGTTTGAGCCCCGGCTTGGACAGTCTCGGTCGTTGTGTCCTTGGGCACGGCACTTCACCGTTGCTTACCGGTGTTGGTCAGAGGGCCGGTGGCGCCAGTGTCTGGCAAAATTGGTGTTTCTTAAAAATAAAACTATGAACACATTCAAAATAAAATTTTCTGTTGTTAGAAACTATTTTGTGCAAAAAAAAAAAAAAATCCCACACAAACGATTTTCAATTTTTTTCTAGTTTATTGCACTTTTTCGCAATTTGCATATTATTAAAATATGGGCTATATCAGTTGTATTGATGTATAGCAACTTGAAATGCTCCCACAAATGGCACTACAGAATGTAAAAATATAAAGATAAGCTCTGGCAGACTTGGTTCTATGGTAGGTCTTAAAGGGTTAAATCATTTTTAGTATTGTAGCATCCAAAGTAACCACTAAGTAAGTTCTGCTTAAGCAATTTTCTGCATAATGAACGTTCAGCTGTTCAGCTGTTTTTACATGTTGCCCATAAAATGAATACAGTGGTAACCACTTTTCTCCATTTCTTATTAGAAATTATACGTTGATACGCACAATCAAACTTTGGAGAGCACAGGCATCCAAAACAACACTTACACTCAGAACAAGTACAGTGGGGCAAAAAAGTATTTAGTCAGCCACCGATTGTGCAAGTGCCCCCACCTAAAATGATGACAGAGGCCATTAATTTGCACCAGAGGTACACGTCAACTGTGAGAGACAGAATGTGAAAAAAAAATCCATGAATACACATGGTAGGATTTGTAAAGAATTTATTCGTAAATCAGAGTGGCAAATAAGTATTTGGTCACCTCAAACATGGAAAATCCCTGGCTCCCACAGACCTGTAACGTCTTCTGTAAGACGCTTTTCTGTCCCCCACATGTTACCTGTATGAATGGCACCTGTTCGAACTCATCATCTGTATAAAAGACACCTGTCCACAGCCTCAAACCGTCAGACTCCAAACTCCGCCATGGCCAAGACCAAAGAGCTCTCGAAGGACACCAGGAAAAGTATTGTAGACCTGCACCAGGCTGGGAAGAGTGAATCTACAATAGGCAAGCAGCTTGGTGTGAAAAAATCAACTGTGGGAGCAATCATCAGAAAATGGAAGACATACAAGACCACTGATAATCTCCCACGATCTGGGGCTCCACGCAAGATCTCATCCCGTGGGGTCAAAATGATCATGAGAACGGTGAGCAAAGATCCCAGAACCACACGGGGGGACCTGGTGAATGACCTGCAGAGAGCTGGGACCAAAGTAACAAAGGTCACCATCAGTAACACACTAAAACGGCAGGGAATCAGATCCCGCAGTGCCAGACGTGTTCCGCTGCTGAAGCCAGTGCATGTCCAGGCCCGTCTGAAGTTTGCCAGAGAGCACATGGATGATACAGCAGAGGATTGGGAGAATGTCATGTGGTCAGATGAAACCAAAGTAGAACTTTTTGGTATAAACTCAACTCGGCGTGTTTGGAGGACGAAGAATACTGAGTTACATCCCAAGAACACCATACCTACTGTGAAGCATGGGGGTGGAAACATCATGCTATGGGGCTGTTTTTCTGCCAAGGGGACAGGACGACTGATCCGTGTTAAGGACAGAATGAATGGGGCCATGTATCGTGAGATTTTGAGCCAAAACCTCCTTCCATCAGTGAGAACTTTGAAGATGAAACGCGGCTGGGTCTTCCAACATGACAATGATCCAAAACACACCGCCCGGGCAACAAAGGAGTGGCTCCGTAAGAAGCATTTGAAAGTCCTGGAGTGGCCTAGCCAGTCTCCAGACCTCAACCCCATAGCAAATCTGTGGCGGGAGTTGAAAGTCCGTGTTGCTCGGCGACAGCCCCAAAACATCACTGCTCTGGAGAAGATCTGCATGGAGGAATGGGCCAAAATACCAGCTACTGTGTGTGCAAACCTGGTAAAGACCTATAGTAAACGTTTGACCTCTGTTATTGCCAACAAAGGTTATGTTACAAAGTATTGAGTTGTATTTTTGTTATTGACCAAATACTTATTTGCCACCCTGATTTACGAATAAATTCTTTACAAATCCTACCATGTGTATTCATGGATTTTTTTTTCACATTCTGTCTCTCACAGTTGACGTGTACCTCTGGTGCAAATTACTGGCCTCTGTCATCATTTTAGGTGGGGGCACTTGCACAATCGGTGGCTGACTAAATACTTTTTTGCCCCACTGTATATTTTCTTTTCAGTTTGTAAAATGTCTTTTACTTTGTGAGCAAGAGTCCAAAAACTTCCTCAACCCTTCAGCAGATTTTCACAGAGTCGTCCCAAATAGTAGAAAAGCACAGCAAAATTTTCATCTTCCCCAGTGATCTTCACCTGTACAGACAAACATGGAGGTTTTCAGCACTCATTAATACATTTGGCCCTGTTAAGGATCCAATATTGAGGAGGAGTATAAACAACCATGGTCCAGAAGAGCTTGGTCAAACAATTGACTTTAATGAACACACACAGCGTTTGCACTGCAACATCAGCTGTAGATCTCCGCCCAAAAACTACGCAAGCAGTTGTTTTCAAGCATCAGGGTTATACAACACCCTTTAATGCGTTAAGCAGATACAATACATGCATACGTCAATTCAAAACCACAAACGTCTATTAACGACTTTTGACACAGTTTGAAAAGAACATCGCCTCCATCTCCATCCCAGGTGTCTTCCTGTGACTTGTCATCGCTCACTTATCTCGGAACATCAGGCACACGTTCTGCAACAAACTGTTCTTTTGCAGGCACAATTTTGCAGTCACAAGCAAAATATGATTAAACTTTCACCTATAAATGAGTCTATCTACTGTGTATGTGTGTGTGTGTGTGTATGTGTCAACCTTAACTGCACTCAGTTTCACCTCTCACCTCACCAGCTAAATCTTGCAACCTTTCCACCAGACAGAAGGCCCGCACGTACACAACTGAAACTATATGTGTAATATATGGAATAAATGTTTTAATCAAGAACCACTACTAAAAGCTTAATCAAAAGATATAAATGAATAAAAGATAATAATGAATAACCTGGTTATTCAAATAGCATGATCCAAACAGCTCCTCAAAATAACTTACACTTAGACTCTGCTTTAGTTTCACTTTCAGAAGCACGCTCTTCCAAAGCATGCATTTCCAGTCAGGACTTTGGCATAGGCTATACTCAGAGTTGAGCCTTTCTTTTATAACCCAACATAATCAGCATATACACATTTAAGATTATAAATTTAACTCAACAGTTTAAAGTGGTTATCACTGCACCTGGAATAAAGGTAAATATGATGCCAGTATGTTTAAACATCTCAATGCAATATGCTGTAGATTATGTTATTAATGCAATGGTAATGGTGATGATTATGAACAATAGCAGTAAAATATTTCCCTGATCCCCACAGCCCTCTTACTATTAGGACAAATAATTCATTTAGGTTTAATGAATATCGGCCTAAATCCACCATCTGCATCTAAAGGTCAAAGGTCACTCTTCCGAGGATGCCAACGTTCAGATTTTGGACAGAGAGGACAGATGGTTTGAAAGAGGAGTGAAAAAAGCCATTTACGTCCACTGTGAGCGACCATCTTTGAACAGAGGCGGTGGTTTGTCTGCCATCTATAATCCAGTTTTGAGATCCCTTCCCAGATGCCTTAACACCCACTCACATCCTGGGCCATCTGACCACAAGAAATCACATGATAGGGTGGGGCCAGGTTTCACAATGAGCTCACCCGAAACCCTGGCTGATTAGGACCCACACCCGCTTTCACACCTTGGCTCATGTGATTAGGTAGAGGATCATCAGGGGGTCCTTTGTCCTATGGGGGGAAACTCCCTCTGGGTTTAAATCTGGGACTCTCCACCATTTGACCCTTAGAACTGAAGAAGCTTCTCGGATGAGAGGTGAAACATCTTCAAGCAACTTAAAGAAGTCCAGACGCTTTTCTTTCCAAGCTCCTTAGACTACAATGACCTGGAAGACTGAGAACCATCACAGACATATTGACTTTAGCTACCGTCCTCCTCTGTGTATGTGTGAGTGTACGTGAGTGTGCATGTAGGTGTGGGTGCGTCGTAACAGTTAAAGCACTCTCTGTGTGTGTGTGTCTCTGTATGTGACTTCCTGCCGGTCATAAACGTAATCTCCTCTCCCAAGCTACCCCAAATTCCTTTAAATAACATACAAAACACAGTTAACATATTACAAACACTGAGACCCCCACTCTGCATCCACTGGGGCCTTGGCCTCTTCTTGTCTTACGTTTACAGATAAGCATGTGGAGAGTGTGCTTCAAACCTCCTTCTAAGTTATAACAATTATGAGCATTTATTAAATTCAGGTAAAAGCATCAGGATGATGATTGTGACCCAGACCCATTTTCGCACCTCGGCTTGTGATTATGTAGAGGATCATCAGGGGGTCCATTGTCCCTCTTGGGAGGATACTCCCACAGAGCTTAAATCTGGGACTCTCACCATTTGACCCTCTCGGATGAGAGGTGAAACGTCTTCAAGCAACTTAAAGTGCAGACGCCTTTTTTCCAAAGCTCCTTACACTGCACAACAAGTACTTTGACTTTTCATACTTTATGTCCAATTTGCCAGTACTGCAGTTTTGTGTGTAGTGAGGTGTTTTCATGGTGTTTTATTGGTGCTTTTACTAAAGGAAGGCTTCTATCAAATTCTTCCAAATGTTGTCAAACTGAGCTGTGTGATGAAGTGAGTGTGACAGAAACACTCAGACTGTGTTTCTCTGCTTCATCAAGTCAAATCTGGTCCTCAGAGACTGAATAAAGTCCTGTCCCACTAACAGCAGCTCCAACAGTCTGTTCACTGCTTTCTTCCTGTCAGTCTTCATCTTTCTGCTGCGTCTCCTCTTCACACTGACCACTTTCTATCTAACAGTGAGCTCCCAGTGAAGCAGCAGCATTCAGCCTGTTAGAGTCAACACAAATGTCTCCATCCAAGCTCATGTTGTGCTTTGTTGTCCTCTCAGTCCCCCAGGTGGAGGTGGATTCAGGGGTGGAGTCTGTCCAGCTGCCCTTCAACACCACACTTCACCTGCCTGAAGACACTAAAGTGGAGTGGAAGGACAATTATAGAAGGCATAACAACAGGAAGGTCCACGTGTATGAGAACGGCTCTGACCAGCTTGAAGAACAGCACCAGGTTTACAGAAAATGAACGAAGATGAATGAAGACCTGCTGAAAACTGGAAACCTCAGTCTGACCCTGAAATACCCCACAGATGGAGACAACAGGACCTACACCTGCACCGTCTACAGCAGGGAGGGAAACATCCTGCTGAAGAGAAAGGTGGAGCTGAAAGCCAGAGGTCAGTGCTGTAGATACAGGTGTATGGTCAGAAGTCATGTAGAAGTTTATTCTCTAAAAGCTTTTAATTTGAATCTATTTTCAGTTCATATAAATAAAATTAATTATTTAATTTTTTGATCTAAAAGCCAAAAATGTCAGGCGGAGCAACTGTGTGTTTAAATGAACAGACTAAGAAGACGATTCAAAATGATTGAATTGAAATTGAAATGATCCAACATACAAATGATCCAGTCATTTGTATGTTGTCACATGTCAGGGTGGAGCAGCCATAAATATGAGGCTTTTATTGTGAAAATGATGAGTGTGATGATCCAGAGGAGCCCATGGGGTGTTTGTGGCTGGATGCAAAGGTTTGTAGCTCTCCTTGTAAAGAGAAACAGCTTGAAGCTACAGAGGAGCGTCTGCAGAAGAAGACAGGGGAAAGAGGAAGAAGCTGAGGCCGCTGGAGAAAAGACAGGAAAAGAAAATCCGCTTTATTTGTTGGAGGCCGTTTGTTGATCACACTGAAATATTCCCACTTTAGAGACATGAAACAAAGTGAAGTGTGGATTGATGTTTGTCTCAATGCGAGTAATGGAGGCAGCAGGAAACTAACAGGCTGTTTGTTCTGAGAGGTCACATGACTGTTTTTCTCAGCAGAGTCTGATGGATTTGATGAGACCATGAGAGCGGCTTCAGTTCCTCATCAGAAAGAGTCTGACAGAAGCTCCTCCCTCTATACCCCAGTAGACTTCTATTAGACTGCTCCAGATTCCTGAGAGTTCACACAGAAAACTTTACAAACAGCCAAAGAAAAACTATTGAAAAGGCTTCAAGATGACAAAGAGCTCTTTCACAGCACATATGAGCCATTAAGAAGTGCACATTTGTGTTTTCCATAGTCCATCATCCAATAATATCACAGGACAAACTGTGAGGTAAAAAGCCTTCAGCTCTTTGTGAATGAAGCAAAAAGACTTTGGTCCTGAGAGATGGTTCAAAACACAATTCAGACCTACCAAAGTATTATTGGTGCCAAACACATGAAGCCTTCAACTTTGTATTTGTCCAGTCAGTGTGGCAATAGAAGTCACTGTGAGGATTTTCAATGTGCTATCAAAGAGCATCCAAACAATCAGGTGAGAATGAAGAGAATTAGTGTGGATGGACAGAAAATCCATATCCAGTGTGATTTAGGAGCAGTTCATATATAATGAGTGAAATGAAAGAAGAGCACAGACAGTAAGAAGATGAGTGAGCAGACATTTTGGAGCTGCTGATCCACACAGGGCTGGATGGAAGGAGTGGGAGTCCATGATGGCTCAAAGTCTCTGATCCTAACTGTTCCTGAGCCTCTCCCCCTGCCTCCTCTTTGGATCTTCTCCTCCTCTTCTTCCTTATCTGCCTCCTCCACCACTGCTCTCTCCTCCCTCATCTCCTCCTCAGCTGAACTGAAGTCAGGGCTGTAACATGAGGAAACGTGCAGAAATGACTGAGTCAGCATGTTGTTGAAGTGAGTTGAGTGATTGTGAGCAGATTAGATGTGCGAGCCTCCCCTGTAGAGAAAAGCAAATCTTCTCCAGAGTTTCCCACCTCATGTTTTCCTGTGTCACAGCTGATTGTCAAATCCTGGCTGTCACTAAATGAGTGGTCCAAAGGTGGAAGGAGGAGCACAGTTAGATTGTTCACCTGCTAACCTGTGAAATCAATCAGCTGAATGAAAAACACTGTGATCCTATGAGCTGCTATCAGGGCTGCTCCATTCTCAGGATTCTCATCTGGATGATTGAAGCAGATTATTGATGAAGTCAGCAAACAGCTTTCAAAATGGCTCTTTTTCCAGGGGAACTCCCTGAAATGGAAATCTCATGGAAATGAAGAAGAAGTCCAAAGGCGTGGTTAGGCCCAGACTTGTGGCTGTTTTCGATGTAAAGCCCATGTTGCAGGCAGCTGCTGCTCCTTACTGGCCCACAGTCTCCACTGATGGATGTGTCAGCTCACTTGTACTGTAGCCACGGGGAGAGCGATGGAGAGATGAAGCTGACAACCAGAGGTGTAGTGCTATTTGTTGAAGTAGCCCAGCGCACCGTGTGCCATGTAAGCACAAGTTTCCAGAGATGATTGGACTCTGAAATGATCCATGTTGGACTGAATTTAAGAACAGATCATAAAGTCCTCTGTGTGCCCGTCTGTCTGAGCATCTTCATCAGTGTGCAGCTGATCTACAGCTAATGTGCTGATTGATGAGCAGCCTGTTCATGGTGATGATGAGAAACAGATTTGATTCAAAGCACAAATGAGTGAAAAAGGAGCAGCAGCCATGATAGAGCGAGTCATCTGCTGACAGAAATAGTGGAGTGAAGGATTTGTGCCGCGCTTCTCTGTGAAAACAGCTGATTCAGATCAATGAGAGGAGGATGAAGGAGAAGCAGCATGTTTCTGATAGAAGGATCACTGCTGTGCTACAAACTGCTGGGACTGTGTGTGAATGTGTGTGTGTGACGGCTCAGCTGGAGGCAGGATTGGTCCAGAGGAGAGCTGCTTTATTCCAGACTAACTCTTCTAGAAAGCTGAAATCTGTGTGGAACAGCTGACCTGTACCATGTGGAAAAGAACAGCAACACGATTCAGCGTCAGATCCCGACACATCCACGGATTCATCCCGTTACAGGAACTGTGCCACACGTGGCCTCTGTTTGTTCTGCATGTGATGCTGCAGGGATTTCTTCAAGTCACTATAATATAGTGTCAGATGGACACATGAAGCTAACACGGCACATCTTTGTGAGTCTGCAGCATGTTGACACACATGTCAGTGTTGTACAGATCTGAGAGCAGCACAAACAAACTCCATCAAAGTGATTTGTGCTGTTGCAGAGCTGTGTGACTGCATTTGTCTTCATTATGGACACATTTCTACAAATGGGACTAAACATGTGACCCTCTGCACATCCATGGGCTCAGGCTCAACAGTGCACCCATTGGCTGGATGCAGCTTGTATTGTGGCTCCTCCCCCTTAGCTTCAGCTCAGTTTAGCTGTGTTTCCTCCAAATCCCAGAATTCCTGAGGAGCAGGAATATGTGGGGCTGGGCTCTAAACACTCAGGGTGAGGACTGAGTGAAGAGCTACAGGACAGAGCCAAAGTTTCAGCACTGCACTCACAGCTTTGAGACGTCCAATCAGCAACTGGTCCTGATAACATCTCCCCTCTCATTGCACATACATGAAGACTGCTAGAAGCAGCTATCAGCCACATCAGGCTCACATCATGCTTGGTATTAAACATGCTGCAGTCTGCAGTAAACTCCCTGCCACAAAGCTTTGAGTGCTCTGAAAGGGAATCTCCTCCAAATCCACCTGTAACAAGGTCACCTGCAGAAATAACTGTGTCCACGGGCAGAGTCACTAACACTCTGCACCAGAGCTAAACCTGCTTTGGAGCTAAAAAGCTGCTGTCAGGGTTTCCTGCAGAGCTTCACAGTAAATGTGGAGACTGAAAGCTGTGGACAGTTTCTGTCGCTGGATTATTTCATATGTGTTTGTAGGAGTTTCACTTTCAAAGTTTGGAGTAAAGTGTTGAAATAAATCAGGTCTGTGACGCACACTTTACTGCAGATTGTTCTCAATGTAACACAAAAAGCAATCAAAATGTGATTGATCCTGATGTGGTTGTGAGTGTTGCTTCTAGCAGTGTTCATGTATTTGCACAGAGAGGGGGAGATGTTATCAGAGTGTGTAACTGATCAGATCTGATGCTAAATCATGTTCATGTACAGTCAGCTGATCCTCACAGTTCACTTTGTAATCATGCAGCTCTCCTCTGATCAATCCTGAGCTCCACCTGAGTCTCAGTCCTCAGGACCTCACACAGTCCCAGCAGCTTCTATCAGCAGAGTTCTCCCTGATATCACAAACATATTGATCCTCCTTCAGCCTCCTCTCATTGATCTGAACTGTGTCCAAAGAGAAACTCATCAGTGAAACCTGAGCTTACTGTGGATTATTCTGGTTGCTCCATAACTCTCTGCCTCACACTCCCTCATCTGCTGCTTTCCTCTGATTGGCTGCTCTGACAGAGTCTGCTCTGAGCCAGGAGTGGAGGCAGAGCAGCCGCCCAAACGCCCCATTCCACGGCCAGAGGTGGGAGTGGGGCCAGAGATACTAACACCACGGTGGGCTTGTTTCACAGCCTCACAAAGACACAAAGTCCAGTTTGAGGAAGTGGGAGCTCTGTTTGGAATCCGGTTTGTGCCCATGTGGATAAGGATGGTGTCGGCCTCCGGACGGGATCGTATTCTGCCAGGAAACTTGTCTAAAATGTCCCAGAGCTTTGGGCCGGGAAAAGACAGAGCGTACGCCTCCTTTATTGTGAAATTCCTCACCATGGTAACTGAACACATCAGCTGGTCTGCAGCAGGTTATGTTCAGAGTTTGAGGCTCAAATTGGCTCAAAGTGTCCCATTTTCACTGATTGTTTTCCCGACGACATGCTTCAAGTGTGATATGGATCCTCTGCTGAAGGAATCTGCTTTCTATCCACAACCTGTTGATCCGTATCTGACTAACAGCAGCGCAGGAAGCCCTGCAGTTATAGAGAAACTGTCTGAGTCGCATTGTTGCTGCAATTTACCTGCAACTGCTGATGAAGAAAAAGTCTCAATGTGTTTGTGTTTGGTCCTAATCTGCTGCCAAGTCTGTTTGACACTGCTGGATTTCCAGCTGATAGATGACAGATTAGAAACTGATCAGTCTATTGATCACACAATATTCCATCAATAGAATTGATTTGACTTTGATTTGTGTCACAAAGTGATTTCCACGTCTCCTTCATGATGTGACAGTGTCAGAGCTGAATGCACTTGTAGAGTATCATGTTTTTATGGCTCACATTTAAAGTGTTCCAGCTCTAATGTACAGCTGTCATATTAGAAATAGAAGCAGCTCTGATTTTAGTGCTCAAATAAATCTATGAAGTTATGAATTCACACATGAACAGTTTTCTGCAGCGTTCCTCTTGGCCTTATTTGCAGCTCCACTCTTGTTTTTGCTCTAATAATTATTTCTCTCCATGAGCTGTTTCTCTGCCTGAAGGAGGCGCCACTCCATCGCTTCATTTAGTGCAGAACGAGAGTCACATGATGCTGCTCTGTCAACACCAGTAACACTTTGTACAGCTCATGTTGTGCTTTGTTGTCCTCTCAGTCTGTCAGGTGGAGGTGGAGGAGGGGGCGGAGTCTGTCCAGCTGCCCTTCAGAACCACACAAAACCTGCCTGGAGATGCTGAAGTGAGGTGGAGAGACAGTTCAAACAACAAGGTCCACATATATAAGAATGGTTCTGACCAGCCTGAAGAACAGCACCAGGTTTACAGAGACCAAACGAAGATCAATGAAGACCTGCTGAAAACTGGAGACCTCAGTCTGACTCTGAAATACCCCACTGGGGGAGACAGTGGAGAATACAGATGTGACATCTGGAAGAATGGATGGATCATTAGAAGTAAAAAAGTTCAGCTTAACGTCAAAGGTGTGTGTGTTTGTCTGACTGTCTTCCTCGCTACACTGTACAACCCTGTGTATTAGAAAGACTTAGAAGAGTCTTCTTCAAGCACGACATCCAAGTGTACTTCAGACCCAGCAACACACTCAGACAGATACTGGTTCATCCCAAAGAAAAAAGTCCTAAACACAAACTTAACAATGTAGTGTATGGCTACATAGGGGATGACAATGTTTTTAGGTTTGTCTTTCTTACACCAACTAAGGAGGATAAGAAAGAGGAGTAAAAGAAGCCGTTTCTGTCCACTGTGAGCGACCACCTTTAAATAGAGGCGGTGGTTTACAACACCAACTGTCTGCCATCTATAATTGGGGTGGCTGTAGCTCAGGTGGCAGAGAAGGTCAGCCACTAACCAGAAGGTCAGTGGTTCGATCCCAAGCTGCTCCAGCATGCCAAATATCCTCCGATGCATCCATCGGAGTGTGAATGTGTGTGAATGTTAGATAATTAGCACTAAAACTTAGAAGAAGTGCTTGTGTGATTGGGTGCGTGAATTAATTGTATAAGTGCTTTGAGTGCTCAGACAGAGTAGAAAACCGCTATATAAGAACCAGTCCATTTACCATTTATAATCCAGTTTTGAGATCCCTTCCCACACGCCTTAACACCCACTGGGGTGGGGCCAGGTTTCACAATGAACTCACCCAAAACCTTGGCTTATTGTGACCCACACCCATTTTCGCACCTCGGCTCGTGATTAGGTAGAGGATCATTAGTGGGTCCATTGTCCCTCTTGGGGGGATACTCCCACAAAGCTTTAATCTGGGACTCTTCATCATTTGATCTTAGAACTGAAGCAGCTTCTCGGATGAGAGGTGAAACGTCTTCAAGCAACTTAAAGTGCAGACGCCGTTTTTTCCAAAGCTCCTTACACTGCACAATAAGTACTTTGACTTTTCAGACTTTATGTACAATTTGCCAGTACTGCAGTTTTGTGTGTAGTGAGGTGTTTTCATGGTGTTTTATTGGTGCTTTTACTAAAGGAAGGCTTCTATCAAATTCTTCCAGATGTTGTCAAACTGAGCTGTGTGATGAAGTGAGTGTGACAGAAACACTCAGACTGTGTTTCTCTGCTTCATCAAGTCAAATCTGGTCCTCAGAGACTGAATAAAGTCCTGTCCCACTAACAGCAGCTCCAACAGTCTGTTCACTGCTTTCTTCCTGTCAGTCTTCATCTTTCTGCTGCGTCTCCTCTTCACACTGACCACTTTCTATCTAACAGTGAGCTCCCAGTGAAGCAGCAGCATTCAGCCTGTTAGAGTCAACAGAAATGTCTCCATCCAAGCTCATGTTGTGCTTTGTTGTCCTCTCAGTCCCCCAGGTGGAGGTGGATTCAGGGGTGGAGTCTGTCCAGCTGCCCTGCAAAACCACACTTCACCTGCCTGAAGACGCTAAAGTGGAGTGGATGGTCTATTATAGAAGGTATAACAACAGGGGGGTCCACGTGTATGAGAACGGCTCTGACCACCTTGAAGAACAGCACCAGGTTTACAGAGACCGAACAAAGATGAATGAAGACCTGCTGAAAACTGGAGACCTCAGTCTGACCCTGAAATACCCCACAGAGAGAGACAACAGGACCTACACCTGCACCGTCTACAGCAGGGAGGGAAACATCCTGCTGAAGAGAAAGGTGGAGCTGAAAGTCAGAGGTCAGTGCTGTAGATACAGGTCAAAGGTCAGAGGTCAGAGGTCATGTAGGAGTTTATTTTCTAAAAGCTTTTAGTTTGAATCTTATTTCAGTTCATTTAAATAAAATAAATTCTTTAATGTTTTGATCTAAAAGCCAAAAATGTCAGGCGGAGCAACTGTGCCATGTTCATAACATCCGCTAGCATGTTTTGAGTTTGGATGAAATCAATTAGAAAAAAAAAAGTTCAGCCTAACGTCAAAGGTGTGTGTGTGTCTGACTGTCTTGTGTCTCCTCTGCAGGGAGAGTTCACGTCCAGGATTAAACAGGCGACATCAGGAACAGAAGCAGCTCCATTGATCCGACTCCTCTGATGGCTGATCAATCAGTTTGATCTGTTTGTTCTTTGGTTATTGATCAGTGATGTCAGAGTTGAGTCAGTGTGATGTTGTTGTTGTGTGTTAAAATAACTCAGTTGTTTGGTGGTGGCAATGGGGCAGATTCCACAGAGGCCAGCAGCTGAATGAGGGAGAGGAGAGGCAGGAGGAGGAGAGACCCGAGGCAGATATAAACAAAGTTTAGGTGAAGTTTATTTTCGTTGTGCTGACTTTGCAGACAGTTACAATAACTCATACTGCGTACTAGCTAGCATAACGGAGTTTCTATACTGCTGGGTGGGTGGTATGATGTTACTGATAGTGAACTTTACTTCATTCATAAGGTTAGTTAGTAGATTTGCCAACTGTCCCCTAAAAAACGGAATTGTCTCGTATTCAGAGAAAATATTTCGTATTGAGGTGAAAAGGAACACAGTTTGTCCCGTACATTAACCACAATAAAAAAGACACAAAGCTGGAGTTATTCTGCGTTTTTATGCTGTCAGCTGCCTCTTCTTCTCTCATTCTCTCACCCTCCCTCTCCTGTTTCTACTTCAATCATGAAACTGATCAATGAACAGCTGATCGGCTTTTCTGGCCCACTTTGCGCCAGAAAGAAGAAACCAAACGTGCTGCTGTGCTAAACAACAGCAGCATGTTTAAGCGTGATAAACTGTTAGAATTTATTTAATATTTCTAGTATCAGTTTATGTTTGCTGGAGCCACAGCCATAAACGCCACTGGTCACCTTAAAAAGTGAACAATATAGTGCTTTAAATGAATTAAAGGATAAACTTGATTGTCATATTTCATATTTTTTGTAGTCAAATGGCGGCTCTGCTTTTGCCACGGTGAATTGAGCAGCAGATCTAAAAAGATTTTCTGAAGGTTCAATGGAAATCAAATGGGATGGCAAAATCAAAGCCATTTCTTTACACATATGATGTCACATCCTGTAGTGTGCATCATTTATGGTTAAGAATACATCAAATGCAGCAAGTATACACATGTTTCATATCACCTGTAATTTTCTTTAGCCCACATAATTGAACATTTAAGTTACATAAAACTTTATAGTTTATATAATAAATATGTAGCCCAATAAATATAAACTTTTAATAGCAAAATTTGTTGTCTTTTGATTTTACATGTGTATTTCACCTTTAAAAACTATTTTCCTTGCTTGCTATCATTCTTTTCAGCACAACCTAACGTTTCTGAATTTACAGTTATTTTTTTATTGACATACCGTATGAACACAACTGATCTGAAATCACAAGAAACCATAAAATCCTAGTAGTACATATATATTTTTACTGTAAAATCTAGAAACATGTTTAGTGAATGATTTTCATAATTTGAAATGCAAATATCAATGTAAAAAATATGCATTTGTAAACAATAAAATTATATATAAATATTATTTAAAAATGCAGCCAATGCATCTTGCATTTTTTGTAGAGTAATCAGGTGTCACAATAACATGCCCCACAAATTATTTGTGCCAGTGCAAAAAAATGCAGATGTAGCCAAAAGTTTTGAGAATGATACAAATATTGGTTTTTGCAAAACTTGCTGCTTCAGTTTTTATCTTGGTAATGAAAAGTTATGTTTAGGAAGAGTGGTAAGATTAATCAAAGGACCATGATTCTAAAAAAAATTACTGTTTCTTTCTGCACTAAATGTGCTGATAGTTTTTAGAGAAAAGATATTTCTTATGATTACTCTCGTTTTAGTGGCCTACCAAAATATGTTAAAAACGGGTATGTAGATTTTAAGGTGTGGGCATGTCTGTCAACCCCAAAGGGTTAATAACACTCAACCTCACTCATTCTTTCAGAGTGAAACAATCATCTGTGTTAAAATTTGAACATAGCAGTGGTGTTGATTCAAAATGTGCTCTGAACTGTGCTCAGTTCTGTGTTTTCATGTTGGGCGAGTGCTGAGTATTTGTACGTGCATGGGGGTGGGAATGCAGGTTTGTGTCTGTAACAAACAATCCAGTTTTCCCTTTTGGTGTGTCCTTTTTTCATTTCAAGGGAAACATTTTCTTTCAAGCAGCAGTAATAAAAAAAAGTGCAAATGTTATTTAAGTATTCATGTGTGAGATGGTGTGCTAACAGTGCTTAGTTCAGATTTTACATTTTACCAGTCCTGGCCTCACAGATTCTGCTTTTATTGACCTATAATGGCTCCTTTTGAACTCTATGCCACCAGGTAATTTTTGAAGCAAGCTCTTCTTCACCTTTCTCTTTTGGCATCTCACCAATCTGCCACACTCCTCATCTCCTCTGTCCTGGTTATAGGAAGAACTTTTTAAATATTTAACATATTAGCTCCTCACTCCAGATGGCTTGGTTGGAAGAGGTGACACAGCGCAGGGCTGCCTCCAATTACTGGTTCACTCGTTCGGATTGGCTGCTGCTCTGAGGATAATATCCAGAGGAAAGACTGACCTTAGGGCTCAAAGTGGCTCCTTCCGAACACGCGGGATGTAAATTAGGGACCCTGGTCGGACACAATGTCATCAGAGATACCATGCAGGTGAAAGACGTGGTTGGTGAGCAGCCGTACAGTCTCTGTGGGCAGCTTGGGCAGAGCAACAAAGTGAGCAGCCTTAGAGAAGTGGTCAACGATTGTGAGTATTACCTGCAGAAGGCGGGAGGCCGGTTACAAAATCCAGAGATACATGGGACCACAGTCTTTTGGGTGTGGACAAGAGATGAAGGGGGCCCATGGGTGGCTGGTTTGAAGATTTGTTTCGGGCACAGACTGTACAGGCGAAGACTTATTCTCGGGCGTCCCAGCTCAGGGTGGGCCACCAGAAGTAGTGCTGCAGGAAGGTAATGGTGCAGTGTATTCCTGGGTGAGAGGGGGAACGAGCTGTGTGTGCCCACTGTAATACCTGAGACCTGACGGATTGGGGAACGAACAGTCGTCCAGCCGGCCCTGCTCCTGGATCATGTTCCGTTCTCTGAGCCTCTCGAATGGTCGACTCAATCTCCCAGGAGATGGCTCCCACTATGCAGGTGGCCGGGAGGAAGGGCACAGGGTCCGCCTGGTCCTCAGAGGTGGAGAACATTCGAGACAGGGCGTCTGGTTTGAAGCTGCGGGACCCTGGCCTGTAGATGATTGAAAAAATGGAAACGTATGAAAAACAGAGCCCACCTTGATTACTTGGCGTTAAGTCATTTTGCGTATTGCAGATATAGATTTTTACGGCTGAGCTGTGCCCTCCAACCAGTGCCTCCACTCTTCCAAGACGAGCTTGATTGCCAGAAGTTCCTGATCACCGACGTCGTAGTTGCATTCTGCGGCGGTTGAGACAACGAGAGAAAAAAAGCACAAGACTGAAGTTTACCATCCTTCTGTTGTGAGAGGACAGTTCCCACTCCTGTGTCCACCTCTAACACAAATTACCGCGTTAGATCGGGCTGGACCAGAATGGGAGCTAAGGCGAACTGCTTCTTCAGCTCCAGGAAGGCTAACTGGGCAGCGTCCTTCCACTGGAAAGGAAGCTTGGGAGAGGTTAGTTGTGTAAGAGGCAAAGCTACCTTGCTAAATAAAAACTATTGAAAAGGCTTCAAGATCACAAAGAGCTCTTTCACAGCACATATGAGCCATTAAGAAGTGCACATTTGTGTTTTCCATAGTCCATGTTCAGAGTCCCAGATTTTAAGGCCTAATGTGAATGGGCCCAAAGAGCGTCATAGACTCACTATTGATCATGTGGCTTATCATCATCAGTGTTTATCATTGTCCCAGAGCGTCGGGGCCGGGAAAAGACAGAGCGTACGCCTCCTTTATTGTGAAATTCCTCACCATGGTAACTGATCCTGAACACATCAGCTGGTCTGCAGCAGGTTAGGCTCAAATTGGCTCAAAGTGTCCCATTTTCACTGATTGTTTTCCCGACGACATGCTTTAAGTGTAATATGGATCCTCTGCTGAAGGAATGTGCTTTCTATCCACAACCTGTTGTTAAGCTATTGGCACCTGCATAGACATGTTTTTTTAAATTTTAAATTTTTAAATAAACGTAAACTAGCTTGTATGGTCGGTCCCGCCATTCATGTATTGCTGCTTACATAAAGCTAATTTTGATTTTTTTTAAATATTTTTTTTGGTCATATGTTGTGGGGAACAAAGACCAAACAGCTTAATTTATTAAATGATGAGAAATCGATTACCTCTTCACTGGCATGTAGAATTGTTTCACAGTGGCGTGGAGGTACAAGAATACATCAGCTTTTACATCATATTCATATGATGTAAACAACGTACTTGCTGTCACCGAGCAGAAACGGGAGCTGGAAGCATGTAAATACAATAATAACCACTGCAGCCAGAAAAAGTGGAACCCAACCGATGGATTAATAAAGTTTTATTTAATCTAATAATCTAAAACTTTGATCTCAGCCAAACCGATTTACTCCGGAACAAATAAAACACAGAAAAACACAAACAATTACATTTTTAAGTTATCCGAGTGACTTATATATCATGTTTAACCTGAGTAGCGAAAGAGTGAGGGTCTGAAAACGATGAAGTCGGGAGTCCGCTGCTCGCGTCGGCTGGAGTGACCATTGAACGCCCTGGCCTGCTATCGAGCTGGTGGGTAACAGACGTCTAAGAAAACGTCAGCACACTTTTGCAAATATGCAATGTCTTGATAAACCAAGCAGATATTTTTCATTTACACAGCTACTTTCACGCCTGAAAATATGTTAAAAGTTTATTTTGCAACCCAGAAAGATTAATAAGACTAATTTTAAAACTTAGTAGCGGCCGCAATTGTTGGCAGCTGAAATTTGGCTGGGCTATGCTATGAATTCTAGGATATGGTGGGCCACGAAGGACACACCCGACCCATTCTTGAAATTCGGAGAAATGAAGGACGCATTTGTCGGCAGCTTTTGAAAGAGTCGACGAATTGGGACAGCCTTCGTCGCCTGGCTGTGACGTAATCGGCCTTCAAATGCGGCCTCTGGAGGATGCAGCCAACATTTTGGGACACAGCTTCTGTCTCTCGCTAGCAAAGTTGACCCAGACAACAAAGTAAAGCTAGTTTTCAGCTATGAGCCTGATATGAACCGTATTAGTCAGGGGTCCCTTTACTATGGTTTGGAGCCGCGGACCTTCACTAATAGTAATAAATAAGATAAGATAAGACTTTATTGATCCCACGACGGGGACATTTTTGTGTCACCTCAGCTCAGGTACAGATATCAGAAGGAAATACAAAAATACAAATAAGTACAATCAATGAAAAAAAGTAAGATAATACACTATATACAATGGTAGCACACACAGTATATGATTATGGATATGGTTGGAAATATGGAAGAACCTTATCAAAACCAGATGTATTGTCCAGTCACTTCGATGGATTCTGCAATTATGACATTGTGATTGAGGAGTTATAGAGTCTAACTGCTGTTGGGATGAATGATCTGCGAAGCGCTCCTTCCTGCACCGAGGGTGTTTCAGTCTCTGACTAAAGGAGCTGCTCAGCCCACTCACATACTCATGCAGTGGGTGATGTGGGTTGTTCATGATGGATGTCAGCTTTACTAACATCCTCCTCTCGCCAACCACCCCCACAGACTCCAGGGGACATCCCAGCACGGAGCTAGACCTCCGCACCAGTTTGTCAATCCTGCTCCTGTCCCTGTCCGTGCATCCACTCCCCCAGCAGGCCACTGCATAGAAAAGGGCAGATGCTACCACAGTGTCATAGAATGTCCTTAACAGAGTCCTGCAGACTCCGAAGGACCTCAGTCTCCTCAGCAGGTGGAGTCGACTCTGGCCCTTCTTATACAGGATGTCTGTATTTGTAGTCCAGTCCACTTTATTGTTGAGGTGAACACCCAGGTACTTATCAGAGTCCACTGTCTCAATGTCTTTCCCTTGGATGCTCACCGGTGTTGTAGGTGGTGACTTCCTCCTGAAGTCTATGATCATCTCCTTTGTCTTGCCAGTGTTGATTTGGAGTACGTTGGTCTCTCACCAGCCAACAAAGTCACTGATGTCCGTGAGTCAGCTGTTTGCCTACTCCGGCTCCCTCCAGCTTCCCTCTCAGTAGTGCAGGTTGGATGGTGTTGAAAGCACTGGAGAAGTAAAAAAACATGATCCTCACAGTGCTCCCCGCCTGCTCTAGGTGAGAGAGGGATCGGTGTACCAGGTAGATCACAGCGTCATCCACCCCAATTCCAGAACGGTAGGCGAACTGCAAGGGGTCCATCACTGAGCCCACCAGTGGCCGAAGGTGGTGCAGGATGAGCCTTTCCATCGTCTTCATCAGATGAGAAGTCAAGGCAACATGCCTGAAGTGGTTGGGCTCCCTGGGGTGTGCGATTTATGGCACCGGAACCTCACAGGAAGTCTTCCACACTTCAGGAACCCTCTCCAGGCTCAGGCTCAGGTTGAAGATGTACAGGGCCACCTGGCAGAGCTGGTCTCACACAGCAATGATGCATTGATGTAGTTATAAAAAGCACGATAATATATTAAGTAATCCAAAGTATTCAGAATACGTTACTCAATGAGAGTATTCGGAATACATTACAAAATACATTTTGGGGCATGTATTCTGTAATCTGTGATTTTAAAAGTAACTTTCCCAACACTGTGTACAGAACCTGTGATGTCCAGACGGTGTTCCTCTGGTGTTCTGCTGGGAAAACATTTGGGTATGTTTAGGTATTAACATAGTTGTCATGGTTTCCTTTCTCTCTTATTTGTTGTGTGTGACAATTCTGGAGAAGATGGGCCTGCAGGGGAAAGTCACCCGCTTGCAGGCCAGAAGACATGAGATAAATTAAAAAAAATACAAAGTATGTATGTGTGTTATCAAGAAGATAATTCTTAAGAACACAAGTTGTTAAATGTGGATTTACTAAGAGTTGTTGTGATGTTTTTATTTGCCTGCTGTCATTTTTGATTTCCGCTGCCTTTAGGATTGCAAGTATCCAGGCTCAGGAGAGGGGGGTCAGTGGGAAGCCCACTGATGCTACTTGGCCCTGGTTTGCCCTCATGGATGAGGTTATAGGACAGATGCCTTCCATTAAGCATCTTTTCCTAATGTCCCTGAGGACACTCCAGAGCCAAGCACAGCAGTGGGTGACCAAAACAACAGCGATGACGTAGCGAGTCAGCCACCTACGACAGGGAGAAAGATGGTGTGTGATGCTGCTACTGTTTGTGCTGCAGGGACACACCCCATCCTTATTCCTCACTACGAACATCCTTGCATTCTTTGCTCTCCTCTTTGGTCCCTACCACCTGAGAGGTAAGTAGAGGAGAAGAGAGGAGTGCGGTGAGTGCGGGGGAGAAACTTCATGTTTTTCTTTCTCATAAATGTAGAAAATCTCCTAAAACTCAGCTGACTTTGTCATCAAGGGGCCCTGAGTGCAGATCACTGAGGACAACATGACAACACTTTAGAGACTAAACACCACCTCGGCCTGCTCACTCACAGGCCTCCAACTGTGTCCTGCTGTGTCTCCTCTTTGTAGTCAAATCATTGAACTGCTGATTTGTTAAACTGTGTATTTGAGTTTTGAGTTTTCTTCATTTATGTAACTTTTATTAAAAGTTGGTAAGCTGGTGAGGCGTGATTGTGGATGCTCCTAGGGTTTGTCCTCTTCCCCTGCAACAGCACTGCAGACCACACCCCGCCACAGTTTAATTTCTGCCATAAAACCTTCATCTGTTTCTGATCTGAAGTCCAGAGTTCAGAGTGTTTGATTTCATGTGTAGTTAATCATTTCTTCTTCCTGCTGGGATCCTTTGTCTTTTATTTCTCTGTCATTCCTGATTGTAGAGCTGAGATCAACATAAAGCACCACTTCTGTTTCCCTTCTTTCATGTGCAGAAGAACGTGTCTGCATGTGTTTCTCAGTAAAGTGTGCAGTGACAAAAACAGCCTGGTGTACACGTGAACACTTTAATGACAGATTTAGAGCTCAGTGCGTGAATCTGAAATAATAACACACATGTACATTTCAGCCTTTGTGCAAACACACAGTTTCAGTGAGTTTTGTTGGTCAAAGGTGTGATCACTGTCTCCACAAAGAGTCATAGGAGTGTGTGACCTGTGGTTAAAAAAGGTTCCGGCTCAGGCTGACATCACCACATTAATCCCATAAACACTGATGTACAGCACAGAGTGAAGCTTCATGTAGTTGTGTAGCATCCATGCTAACATAAACTCAGTGAAGCACCAAAGCTTCAAGTTACCGTTTTATTGTGCTTGATTCATAAATTTGCTCTGGGCTGGTTGTAAATGACAGTCATGTGGGCGTTGAGCTTTCTGTGTGTCGCTGTGAACCTGGAGCAGTTACACTACTGGGAGACTCAACGTCCTCCTCTTTCCCCAGAAGTAAACTGTGGCCGGCCGGACTTCATTCCACAAATGTGCTTTAACAAAGTGTGAAGCTGAACTCTGTGACAGTGTGAGCAGTGTGAGAGTGTCAGTAGATGATCAGCAGAGGAAAGTGAGAGCTGCTGTGAGCTGATGTCCTGAAGGGCTTTTAAAGAGTCTCTGAGTTTGACAGGAACATGAAGATGTTTGTGGTGTTTGTGATCCTCCTGCACGGTAAGTACACCTTCCTCTCTCTGCTCTCATCATCATCGCTCTCTCTTTAATGTGTTGAAGTGCAGCAGGAGGAGATTTCCATCAAACACTGGATTCTGATTCAGATCAAACTAACAATCCAAAGCAGCAACTTTCAAATCACTGGATTCTTCTTGGTGGCTTTCAGATGAGCTCATGTTACAGCTGCTGTGTGTGTGTTGTTGTGTAGCTGAAGCTCTGACTCACATTTCATATGTGACCAAAGGAAACTTGGCGCTGTGTGACACACTTTAGATTCTCTGCTGCTGCTTTACGTACACATATGAGCACAGCTGGTCTGCATCTAGTGACCACAAAGGGTCTGTGTGAGCTGAATTTACACCAGTCTGTTTGTGTTCCTGTCATTTTGACCCTTTGACAAAGTAAAATGTATTTAAGCTTAAATGAAAGTGCACTTATAAAAATGCTGTAAATCACAGTCCTGCTGATTTTGCTTTGATGGAGGCCAGAACTTCTTTGGTGGACAGCAAACATTTTTATCTGCAGGTGAAACTCTGCAGTGACCTGTGCGTGTGCTGTTCTATGGCATCTCTCTGAGTAATGTTGAAATGCTTGATTTTCTTAGCAATGGGAAATCCTCTATGAGGATGGAGTGTCTGGCTTATTCCTACAGGCCATTCAGTCCTTATACCACCGTTGCAAGAGCTTGGTCCGCATACCCAGCAATATGTCGGACTCCTTCCTGGTGCCTCCACCAGGGCTGCAGTTTGTCACCAATTCTGTTTGTTTTTATGTCTTTATGGGCAAAATTTAGGCGTAGCCAAGCAGTGGAAGGCTTTCACATAAGTGGTCTCAGAATCTCATCTCTGCTTTTCGTGAATGATGTGGTTCTTTTGGTTTCATCGGGTGATGGCATCCAGCTCGCATTGGAACAGTTCCAAGCTGAGTGTGAAGTAGTGGGGATGAGGTCATCAGGGAGCTCTCAGGGCCTCTTAGATAATTTCAATATGTACATGGAAATCTGTCTTTGATGAAACGCCCCTTTGAAGGTAAAACATCTGAAATATAATGTCAATCATGGCTCAGTAGTGGTCACAGCAGAGGATTGGAAACACAGAGCAGAAAGCTGATTGGAGCTGGGAGAAAGATGAACAACCCCAGGGTTTTTTTTTCCAGGTAGTAAGACCTTCTGGACCCTTCTTGACCCTCCTGTCTGAGCTCATCCTGTTTTTATCTCATACTTTGAAAGGTCTACTGCTTTTCAGTTAATTTAACAAAGATAAAGTTAAGTTAACAAGAACAGCAGAGAATTTTTTTGGAATCTCTCACAGGTTTGTTTCCCACAGCACAGAAACAGTTCTGAACAAGTGATTAATGATTTATTGTTGCTGCTTGACTATTAATATCAATATTAGACTCTGGAATTCCTGCCTCTTCCTTTTTTATATCTGTTTGTTAAAATGTTGAATGTTTCTGTCGTTCTGTCTCCTGGTTTCTGTAAATGTGTTTAACATGATTTTTCCCTTAAAGTAACTCATGGAGTCTCTGTCTCTGTCCTCAGTTTCCCAGCATGCGTTGGCTGTGGAGCTGTATGAGGGAGAGTCGCTTGTCCTGCCCTGTGAATTCCCCACTTTTGAACTGGACAGCCCCACAGTGGTGTGGAGTCGCTCCGACCTCAGTCCTCCAACCGTCCACCAGCGTCAGCTTCAAGGAGACGAACTGAAAGATCAAAACCAGCGTTACAGCGGCCGAACATCCATGAAGACTGACGCTCTGGAAACTGGAGACCTCAGCCTGAACCTGACCAACCTCCAACTGTCTGACAGCGCCACCTACACCTGCTCCGTCAAAGACAAGATGATAGGACAAAGAAGAGTGACAGATGTACAGCTGGAGGTCAAAGGTCAGCAACAGACACCTGCTGTAGGCACATCTGACATCACTCAGATAAAGCTTTATTATTTTAACACTGTCAGAATAAACATGATGAATCTTTGATTGAAGCATAGGCCTATTCATTAAATTCATGAATTTCATTCAGTCAGAGGTCAAAAGTCATGTTGTTACTTGTGTTTCTCCACAGAATGGTTTCCATCCTGGGCCAAAGCTCTGCTGGTTCTCCTGGTTCTTCTTTTGGTTTCTGGAGGTCTTTTATGTCATTACCGACAGTATTTCATGTCAGGTGAGTGTCTCCTACTACACAACCCTTAATGCCGATGGTTGATTAAACACCATAATCCTTTCTCAGATCTCAAGTATGCGAGTCCGTGCTCGTGTTCTCAGCAAGTCCGGACTTGCCGAGGACAGATGTATGAAGTTAACACAGCTACATTCTCGCCTGAAAATAACTCAAAAGTTTATTTTGTGACCCAGAATAAGTAATCTTTAAAAGTTCTTAGCCGCGCTCCTCCGCCATTGACATGTTTGAATTTTGGACAAAATGCATTCTGGGATATTTAGCTGTACCAAGTATACACAAGTCACCACCGATGCATGCTCGATAAAATGGGTGGAGCAAGAACACATCCGGGAATTTTTCTCATTCTCGGCTTGATGCGTACTTTGAATTGGGAAAGTAGTTGGTCTCCGACTGATGATGTAACACAAGTACATCAGAATGCAAGTACGCACAAGTACGCATATTGAGACAGGTCCCATGTTTCTTAGATTTTTAAAGTCAAGTACAAAAACCACAACTTTGTCTGAATTTGGGGGAAGAAAGAAAGAAATTCAGGTCATCCAGGCTTTAGGAGAAGCCTGGATGACCTGATTAACTGGTTGGTGTCATCCTTCATCATGACTAAATCTATCTTCATCTGTTTGGCAATGACAATGTAAGCAATAGAATAGAATACTGCACTAAGGTGAAGAAGCACAGAAATAAGTTTACTGTGAGGAGGCTATAAGAAGATCAATATTAACGTTCACTACAGCTCATGTTGTACTGTGGTCATCTCAGTTTACAAGGTGGAGGTGGATTCAGGGGTGGAGTCTGTCCAGCTTATCTGCAAAACCACAGTTTGCCTGCCTAAAGATGCTAAAGTGGAGTGGAAGGACAAAAACAACAGGAAGGTCCACGTGTATGAGAATGGCTCTGACCAGCCTGAAGAACAGAACCAGGATTATAAAGGCCTAACAAAGATGAAGAGAAATTTACCTGGAGACCTCAGTCTGACCCTGAAAAACCCCACAGAAGAAGACACCTACACCTGCACCGTCTACAGCAGGGAGGGAAACATCCTGCTGAAGAAAGATGTGGTGCTCTACGTCAGAGGTCAGTGCTGTAGATACAGGTCAAAGGTCAGAGGTCAGACTCATGATGGTGGTTCAGTCTCAGTGGGCTCCATCCAATAATGTTACAGTGTTAGCATGTCTGATGTTTGTGGCTGTTTTGGTTTTTATTTGATTTCCAGGAAATGTAAAAGCTTCAGCAGATGAACTGTAGGAGCAAAGTTTATGTGTGAGACTTCATCTGAAAGGTAACATCTTGTAGTTTCTGAACATGTGTTTGTTTAGCATGTGGCTAAAACACAGGCTCAGCTAAGTCAGTTCAAATCTCAGTAAAAACCTTCTTTGGTCCTCATCTATAATCAGTCATATATGAGTCACAATAACTAGAAGATGATTTCTAGCAGAGCTGTGAAAATCTCCACATCCTTTCTCCATGTTATCATCCAAAGCTGTGTGAAGTTTCAGAGCTCTGCAGCTAACAGAGACTTTCAGTTTGCTGCTCTCTTCCTCTGACAGCTCCATTCTTAGGGAGCGTTAGTTCTCTGTTTCACTTTATTCCACTTATTCAATCTGATGTTCTCTGATCTGTTTCTCTTGTTTAGTGTCTTAAATGCTGCCAGTGCCTCTCTTTGCTTTAACCAACCTTTCTCTTTATTTCTGAGATTTTTAAGGACTTTAACTGATGCATCAACCTTTGAAAATGGAAAGAAATCAGTCAGATTCATGGCTGCATCAAAGTGTCACATGTAGTTCTCCCACATCAGCTGGATTATATCTATAGCAGCAAACAGCAGCTGATCCACAAATCTTTGTCTGTGTTAATAAAGTTGGATCAGTTCAAATAGTTTGTTGCTCTGCACTTGAAAGCAGCATTTTTTCTAGTGAGGTGTTTTCATGGTGTTTTATTGGTGCTTTTACTAAAGGAAGGCTTCTATCAAATTCTTCCAAATGTTGTCAAACTGAGCTGTGTGATGAAGTGAGTGTGACAGAAACACTCAGACTGTGTTTCTCTGCTTCATCAAGTCAAATCTGGTCCTCAGAGACTGAATAAAGTCCTGTCCCACTAACAGCAGCTCCAACAGTCTGTTCACTGCTTTCTTCCTGTCAGTCTTCATCTTTCTGCTGCGTCTCCTCTTCACACTGACCACTTTCTATCTAACAGTGAGCTCCCAGTGAAGCAGCAGCATTCAGCCTGTTAGAGTCAACACAAATGTCTCCATCCAAGCTCATGTTGTGCTTTGTTGTCCTCTCAGTCCCCCAGGTGGAGGTGGATTCAGGGGTGGAGTCTGTCCAACTGCCCTTCAACACCACACTTCACCTGCCTGAAGACGCTAAAGTGGAGTGGAAGATCAGTTCATACACAAAGATCCACGTGTATGAGAACAGCTCTGACCAGCCTGAAAAACAGCACCAGGCTTACAGAGACCGAACAAAGATGAATGAAGACCTGCTGAAAACTGGAGACCTCAGTTTGACCCTGAAATACCCCACAGATGGAGACAACTACACCTACACCTGCACCGTCTACAGCAGGGAGGGAAACATCCTGCTGAAGAAACTAGTGGAACTGAAAGTTAGAGGTCAGTGCGAAGGATAAACTACGCTAAATTAGCGTTTTTGCTAACAGCTACAATAAGCATAAAAGTTACTGTACGGCTATCATTTGTTAACATGACGCTTGTTTTTATACATGTAATACATTTATTACCAACCTGAGAGTTTATCTGCTGGTCATTCGACATGACGGATGACTTCTGAAGTCTTAATTCTGCTCAAGATGCTGTAGAGTCCCGTCAGTAACACTTTCGGTCCGCTAGAAAAACATAGTTCTATTAATCTGCGCTCGATTACTCTTGAACCGGAACTAGATATAAGTCCCAAAAAACTGAATTATAGAACTGAAACTGAATGGTGAGAATTGAATCCGAAATAATTCGAGAGCTAAATTTTTATAGGATAAAATACAGTTTCAAAGCAAAGGAATTCATTTTCAAAATATAAAATTCAATTTCAATTTAGTGATGATCATTTTCAAACCAATAAATTGAATTTCAAATTCAAATTCAGTTTTTAAAAGCATTTATTCAAGTTACACTTCAGATTCAATCCAAGCAATTCAAATTCGAATTTAACTTATTCAAATTAAGTTTCTGATGGCACAGATTTCTGCCCATAAAGCTTCTGTTTTAAACATTTGATGTACTCAGCTGCATGAAGAGCACATGAGATTTTCTCTGACACAATTAAATAAAACACGATGAAGGTCAAAGGTCGTCACCTATATGTTGCTTAGTCGATATTGTTATTTACCATAAAGTGATTCAGAGGTATTCATACCAGAGTAACCAGAGAGGATCATATATTTTTAAATATATAACTTTCTGCAGCACTGAATATAATATCTTCATGTAAAAGTCCAGAGCCTCTGAGGATTATCCAAGTATTTATAACATTATTAAATGGCTGGCCCCATGTCCTCATTTTAGGTTTGACAGCGTTTTAGTAGGTAAAAGTGAATGCTTTGACATGAATTGAGCTGCGGTTTGGGGAAGGCCTCGAAGGGGACTGGTGATGGTTCCCGGGCTGGCAGATCCCCATGTACTAAATAGAAATGAAATGAAGGAGTTAAAGAATTGAGAAGAAGGAGGGAGGGGAGGGAGGGTAGGGCACGTGAACGAGAATGAACAGCTCACAGAACTGGGGGTACTATTAATATCAACACTTCACCGAGTTCTTTTGATTCCTCAGAGGCATCCGATGGAAGACAAAACACATTATTTCACTTTCACAATACTTCTAGAAGGAAGATGCATCCTGCAAGACACGTTGCCACGGATCTCAAAATGGTGACTGGCACCTGACAATTTTATTACCCTATTCTAGTCTAAATAACAGTATTTTTCAGTAAGTTTCCACTGCAAGATGGTTCCCTCTTATTTTCTACAGGAGTCAAGTCAAGTCAAGTTTATTTATAAAGCACATTTAAAAGCAACCAAGGCTGACCAAAGTGCTGTACAATAAAATACAAATATAAAATGGTATAAAACACAGGAACATAAAATACCTCACTGATAAAACAATAAACTAAAACAATAGGTTAAACCTTGCTAAAAGCCAATGAAAAGAGGTGAGCTTTAAGAGCAGTTTTAAAAGTTCCTAGGCTTGTGGAGAATCTGATATGAGGGGGTAAACTGTTCCACAGTCTGGGTGCAGCCACAGCAAAAGCCCTCTCTCCCCTAGTCTTTAATCTATACCTGGGAACATCTAAAAGCATCAAGTCTGCTGACCTCAAAGATCTCCTGGGGCAGTAAATGCTAAGAAGCTCTGCCAAGTAAGGAGGTGCAGTACCGTTAAGAACCTTAAAAACCAGCAGTAAAATTTTAAAATCAATCCTAAAAGCAACTGGGAGCCAGTGAAGAGAGCAGAGGACCGGAGTGATGTGGTCTCTCTTTTTGGAACCGGTCAGCATGCGAGCAGCAGCGTTCTGCACCATTTGGAGGCGATGCAGACAGGAACGATCTAAACCAACATAAAGGGAGTTACAGTAGTCCAGCCGTGAAGTAATAAAAGCATGGACCACCTTTTCTAGATCATTCCTGCACAGGTAGGACTTGACTTTAGCTAAAATCCGTAGGTGATAAAAAGATCCCTTGACTACGGAGCTGATTTGTTTATCAAATTTAAAAGCACTGTCAAAAGTAACACCAAAGCTCTTAATGGAGGACGTACATTCAGAAGTTAGGGGTCCCATAAAATCAAAGGAAGGGTTGGAGTCTTTAGGAAGCCCAAACACAATGACTTCAGTTTTACTTTCATTTAGATGTAGAAAGTTAAGAGCCATCCAAGTCTTAACGTCAGACAAACAGGAGAATAACGGCTGCAGAGAGTTCTTACAGTCTAACCTCAGAGGGAGGTAGATCTGAATGTCATCAGCAAAAGAGTGGAAGGACACATTATGTTTACGCAGCACATCGCCCAGAGGGAGCAAATACAGAATAAACAGCAGGGGGCCTAGAATGGACCCCTGAGGTACACCACAAGTTAAAGGAGCTCTGGGAGATGACAGTTCACCGAGGTGAACAGAGAAACTCCTGTTATCCAGGTAAGACTGGAAAAACTTTAAAACAGTACCTTTCAAACCGACACAGTGTTCTAAGCGGGATAACAGTATGTTGTGATCGACAGTGTCGAAAGTTGCTGTCAGATCTAAGGTTACTAGGACAGCAGCACGACCAGAGTCAACAGTTAAAAGCAAATCATTGAAAACTCTCAGTAAAGCGGTTTCAGTGCTGTGACGAGCTCTAAAACCAGACTGAAACTTCTCATAGAGACTGTTGTTGTCTAAAAATGACTGGAGCTGCCTGAAGACAACTCGTTCCAATACTTTGGAGAGAAAGGGCAGATTGGAAATGGGCCTATAATTAGAGAGTATAGATGGATCCAGGTTAGGCTTTTTGAGAAGAGGTTGAACAACAGCATGCTTAAAAAGTGTTGGGAAACAACCAGAGCTGAGACAGGCATTGATCAGGACCAGAAGGACAGGTCCAACTGAGTCCAGGACCTGTTTCAGAAGACGAGAGGGGATAGCGTCAGTGGAACAGTTGGTAGACTTGACCTTGCAGACTATTTCATGCAGCTGAGAAAGAGAAATTAGCTCAAACTGATTAAAGGCAGATTGGCATGGGAGAGAAACACAGGGATTGAAAAGAGAAGGTGGAATGGCAGACTGCAGGGAGGAAATCTTATTAACAAAGAAACATAAAAAGTCATTACAAAGGGTAGCAGAAGGTGTGAGGCAAGTGGACGTATGAGGATCAACAATGGAATTTAGAACACGAAACAAAGTCTGAGGTTTATGAACATTACTGCTAACCAGGTTAGATATGTAGGAGGACTTAGCCTCTTTAGCAGCTTTCTGATAAGTTAAAAGAGAGTCTCTCAGAATATTGAAAGAGATTTGCAGCTTGTCCTTTTTCCACTTTCTCTCAGCACACCTGCAGGAGCGCCTGAGAGCACGAACAGAGTCTGTGATCCAGGGTTCAGCGTGAGCTTTGGGACGGAGTGATTTTAGGGGAGCGATGGAGTCCAGAATAGAAGTGCATGTTGAATTAAAAAGAACAGTTAAATCTTCTGCACACAGGGAGTCAATCCAGTTCACCGTGGAGAGCTCAGAGTTGTTAAAAGCAGCAGAAAACTGGGATGGTACATGAGTATTGATGATCCGGTGGCGACGTGAAGGAGCTTTAACTGCAGCAACAGAACAATGTACAGTGGCAGAAAACAGAACAGGATGGTGATCAGAGATACACGCACTCTCACAGATTTCAGAGACGTGGATACTCAGGCCATGGGACATGACAAGGTCCAGTGTGTGACCTTTCTCATGTGTGGAGCCAGACACACACTGAGTCAGGTTAAAGGAGTCCAGCAATGATACAAAGTCTCTGACCAGAGGTTTAGATGGACAACACACATGGATATTCAGATCGCCAACAATAAGAAAATGATCAAAATCTACTGAAAGTCCTGATAAGAATTCCCCAAACTCACTAATAAAGTCCTTATTAAATTTGGGAGGACGATACACTACTGCACACAGTAAAGGAATAGATGAGTTCAGTTTAAAAAGCTGTAGTTCAAAGCTGGAAAAGGAGAAAGATGAAATCTGATGACAGTCATAAACGGATTTAAAAACACAAGCAAGGCCTCTACCTTTACCAGAAGACCTGGGAGAGTTGAAAAAACAACAGCCTGGCGGAAGAAGCTCAGAAAAAGCCACAGTCTCACCAGCATGAAGCCAGGTCTCAGTCAGGAACATAAAATCCAGTTCATGAGAAGAGAAAAAATCCTTAAGCAGAAACGTCTTATTGGAGAGGGAACGAGTGTTGATCAAAGCCATAGATAAAATGAGATCAGTAGCTGTCATCGGGATTGATGTGCGGCTGAGTGGGCGGAGGTTTGAAATAACGGTACCAAATCTGCGGATCCGTGGCTGAAGAGGAGCCGATGACCCAACACCCGGAGTAGGAGCAACCAGCAACGTACTAGGAGAATCACGCAGGAGAGGAGCAGGCATCAGGCACGGGCCAGAGGTGGAAGAGAGTCGCTCACCTGGGCAGAACGCCACCGCCGGTATGGCGAGGAGCGAACCAGATGACTGAAGGAAGCGCGGGCCGAAAAGCGGGCCCACCGGTGAAACAGGAGCAACACCAGGCGGAGTTGGAGAGACAGTGCGGACCCAGGGTCCTCTGGGTTGGAGTGAGCCTCTCACGGTACCAGAGTAGCAAAAACCCATTTGTACAAGGAGAGGATCAGCCAGGCAAGAAAGTGACAGGAATGCCTTTGTACGAACCAAGAGACCACTTCGCTTCCCTCGTCTTCTCCAGCGTTTTCTCCGGTATAGCTTGGGAAGGAGGAACCAGGTGCGACGTAGATAAGGCGGAATGCCATCGAGCGGTGGAGGGGCACTGCTTGTTTGCCCATCAAAAACAAGGGACAAAGGTGCTGTCACTGCTGAGTCTCGGATAGTAAGAAGAGTTTTTCGGTCATAGGCCCGGAGCGAATTAATTTCCACAGTTAAGGCAATGAACAGCAAAGAGAAAACCAAAAAACAGGTGGAGTGACGGCGAGCCGAACATACTGGCGCCATCTTGACTCACAAGCCTGTGATTGATCAGGAAAACATGGGCGAGAGCCTACGACTGAAGGGCACCTATTCTAATGCCTTTATTATTCAGGGCTGTGTCCACTTAACACTACTTCTATATGATTATATGGCAGTTTTGATTAATATGAGATTAATATAAGGCACAGTAATAAAGCACTTCAGGTAAGATCATTCCAACTTCCTCACTTTTGGTCTGCCCCCATAGCAGACCAACACTACTGCAAGTCATCAAACATAGTATCAGCGGATTGACCCTCCCCAGCTCCCAAAAGTGGCACCATTTTATCTGCCTCGGCATCAGATCCTCCAACAGCCTGATTAATCACTCTTACCAATAATGCTCTGAGGCAAGGCACACAACAACAGCCACACGTTACCTGAATAGCTGTAAAAGTAGATAAAGAAACCAAAATACACATAATAACTTTAATAACTCTTCCATTGCCCAAAGACAGAGGTCATCCACTCTCCCAACGGATTATTGACTTATTGTTTCCAGAACAAGGTGATGAAACTGGTGGAAACAGACAGAAAAAAAATCTAGAAACATAAAAGATGAAATGACAGAACCACACACCCGAATGCTCGTGCATGGAATTAGACAAAATCTTCAGGCCTTACAACGCTCAGGTCACAGATCCATCAGGGACTATATTATTAGGAATAAAAGTGCAGCACATATCGCCAAACATCATGCAAGTGCCACCTTTTACCGCCAACAACATATCTAATGCCATTCGATTCTGCACAGTAAGAAGAGAAGTGGGTTCTAATTGTTCTGCAAACCCTCCTACAGCATCACCAATCTAAGAATATTATAATGGACGTAGTTAATACGATCCACATTCCTATTTGGAGTAATTGGAATAATTCCCGCAATCAAAGGCAACTTCTCAAACCCAGCCGCAATTGGGTTGGCCAACTTATAGTGGTCTGGCACCCATCTGGGCACACCAATGCAATCTATATTCGTTGGTGAACCTATAGAAAGGTCAAATGAGCTTGTCGAACGCTTCTTCAAAACATCACGTCTACGTCTGCTGTTAGCTGGGCAGTGCCGGGTTTACCCAGTCGCACCCTCTTTTCACCCACCAGTATTAACGGGGCTCCCAACTGCACTAAGGCACACAAGCCAGATGTTCCCCTTGGAATTCTCACAAACAATTGATATTCGCCACTATAATAATACAAACAAGATTGTGCCCATCAAACAATATATGTGTCCTTCTCCCGTGAGACGTTCCCCCTGACTGGAAAAATTTCGACACACCAGTCAGCGGGAATCTTGCCTGTCATAGTAAAGGCCTCCAAATTCACATATGCCACCACGCTATGCTTTCAAGACCCTTTGGATAGCTTTAGCTACTCCAGCCACATATTGTGTGCATGTTGGATGCCTCCTCTCCACGTTGTCTAGTGCAATGCTAATGTACATGAGCACATGTCTAGATCCCCCTCTTTTCTGAAACAAAACTCCATTCACTACCCCATTTGTTTCAGAAACATGTAAAAAGAAATCTCTGTTTTAGTCCGGAACCACAAGGTCAGCGGTGCGTGATCGATCTTGTTTCAATGAAATAAAGATCTGTTCTGCTTCAGCAGTCTAATTCAATTTAGCAGTGAGGTAAATATAAAAATAACCACTGCAGCCAAAAAGAGTGCCTGACGAGCCCAGTTGTAAGTAAGCTATTAAGACTCGACTGTACACTGTGTTCGTCCTCCGAAACAATATAGTTCTGCTGGAGCAGCCTTTTAATGCCTCTTTCTGTCTCTCGCTAGTAAAGTTGACCCAGACAGTAAAGCTAGTTCCCGGCTACGAGCCTGACATGGAACCCAAAGTAGTGGTAGAGGTCTCCTTACCACGGTTCAGAGCTGCGGACCTGCCCAAGGTAACAAGAGAGTGCAAACATGTTGAGCGATTGGCTGTGTTAGTTTAGTGAGAGATTTATTTGGCCAGAAAGAGTGTACCAGAAAGAGCTGTTTATTTGGTAGTTCAATGAAACTACTGTACTGTACTGTACTATACTACTGAGTGACTGTCTTCTGCTCGTCAAATACATTTCATTGCAATGCTGACCCTGTGCTAACTTGCATATGACAAATGAAACTGAAACTGAAAGGCTTCAGATAGTTAAGAGTGAGAAAAAAATTGCATTCGTGTTTGCAATTTTGTCTTGTTACACAATATTTGGAATTAAATAAAAAAAAAAACACTACATTTTAGGAAATATTAGTGGGTGTTTTTGTGTTTGTTTTTTTGTACTGCTTGGACACTAAAGTGGCCCTCCAATGAGATGACGGTGCCAGAAGTCGCCCGCGGCTCATATGAGTTTGAGATCCCTGGTCTAGAGGCACTATAGCCAGCGAACATAGCCTGTGATCTAGATTATCAACCGAACGAACATGGCCCCATTGCAACATAAAGACAATTGAACGAATATGCACACTCACAATCTAAAACCACTGTAGCAGGAATCCCAATTCTTAGCTCGGAATCGAGCCGGCGAAAGAACTTGGGCCCACATGCTTACAGTGTAATAAACTGTGGCAAATTTAGTCACTCAATTTCAATCGAGACACGAGTCGCAACCTCTCGCGCTTCACATGCACACACACAGCTTAGAAGTGCTGCTGCAGAGACGCCGCTCATGAACCTCCGCGGCCCATCTGTCCAGCGGAGTATGTGGGGGGCCTATTCTCATACAGACTTCAACTGTGGCAGGATCCCCGACCCTGACTGTTTCTTTAAGATGTCCTCAAGTTCAGTTTACCACTCTAGTCCTCCTGTCCTACGGGTCTCGCCCTCACGTCAATGAGCGACTAGGGCAGCCAAGCCCAGAGCAGTTACTCTTATGCTATCACTTTCAGCCATCATCCGCAAATTTCTACTGCCGCAAATTGACACTAAGAATTAGATCAACTTAGCGAACAGACAACTTAAATAAACTCCAATATGCACACTTACAGGTGGTGCCTACCTTTATTTTAAGAGGACCCGAGTCGCTGTTCGCTTCGCTGGTCGAACCCCCAGACCACCCAATCCGTCTTCCATAGCCTCCTATTGGAATCCCGGACGAGCCCCCAATTATTAATACCAACACTTCACCGAGTTCTTTTGATTCCTCAGAAGCATCCAGTGGAAGACAAAACACTGCTCAGTAGACCATTTAACACTTTATTTCACTTTCACATTATTTGCGTCCTGTAAGACATGTTGCCGCAGGACTCAAAATGGTGACGGGCATTTTATTACTGGGCACCCTTTTCTAGTCTAAACAACAGTATTTTTCAGTAAGTTTCCACTGCAAGATGGTTCCCTCTTTTCTACTGCTCTACAGGAAAACATGGGCAAGAGCCTATGACTGAAGGGCACCTATTCTAATGCCTTTATTATTCAGGGATGTGTCCACTTAAAACTACTTCTATATAATTATATGGTAGTTTTGATTAATATGAGATTAATTTAAGGTACAGTAATAAAGCACTTCAGGTAAGATCATTCCAACAGTACCTATATAGATGACAACCGGAAGGCGTGTGTTTGGGGGCGTGGTCCTGCTCCTGAAATTCCGATTCCTAATCTCCGATTCACAAGCTGGGCCCACGTCCTCATTTTAGGTTTGACAGCGTTTTAGTAGGTAAAAGGGAATGCTTTGACATGAATTGAGCTGCAGTTTGGGGAAGGCCTCGAAGGGGACTGGTGATGGCTCCCGGGCCTGGCAGATCCCCAAAGAAGGCATTACCTGAAAGCAGTACTAACTGTGCATTACGAAGGTTGGTGACCTCAGCGAGAATAATTCGATTTTCAATTCAACTTATTTATACAGCACCAAACCACAGTGACAGATGCCTCAAGACCCTCTGATGATGTCTAGAGGAAAAACCCAACTATTGTATGACCCCCTATGAGCAGCCACTTTGGCGACGGTGGGAAGGAAAATCTCCCTTTTAACATGAAGAAACCTCCGGTGGAACCTGGGTCAGGGAGGGGCAGCCATCTGCCATGACTGGTTGGGGTGAGAGAAGGTGAACAGGACAAAGACAAGCGCAGGGAGAGCGAATGCCAAGTGACCTTGCCACCCAGGCTAGCGAAGCTGAACAGCTCTCAAAGGTCGAGGATTCCATGGAATGGAGTGGATCTTATAATGTATATGTTTTCATTTTGTGAATAACTTGAAAATCTTAGCTCAAACAGAAACAGACTGTGTTTCTCTGCTTCATCGAGTCGAATCTGATCCTCAGAGACTGAATAAAGTCCTGTCCCACTAACAGCAGCTCCAACAGTCTGTTCACTGCTTTCTTCCTGTCAGTCTTCATCTTTCTGCTGCGTCTCCTCTTCACACTGACCACTTTCTATCTAACAGTGAGCTCCCAGTAAAGCAGCAGCATTCAGCCTGTTAGAGTCAACACAAATGTCTCCATCCAAGCTCATGTTGTGCTTTGTTGTCCTCTCAGTCCCCCAGGTGGAGGTGGAGTCAGGGGTGGAGTCTATTCAGCTGCCCTTCAACACTACATTCCACCTGCCTGAAGACGCTAAAGTGGAGTGGAAGATCAGTTCATACACAAAGGTTCACGTGTATGAGAATGGCTCTGACCAGCCTGAAGAACAGCACCAGGTTTACAAAGACCGAACAAAGATGAATGAAGACCTGCTGAAAACTGGAGACCTCAGTCTGACCCTGAAATACCCCACAGATGGAGACAACTCCACCTACACCTGCACCGTCTACAGCAGGGAGAGAAACATCCTGCTGAAGAAACAAGTGGAGTTGAAATTCACAGGTCAGTGCTGTAGATACAGGTCAAAGGTCATGTAGGAGTTTATTCTCTAAAAGCCTCTAGTTTGAATCTACTTTCAGTTCATTCAAATAACATGAATTATTTGATGTTTTGATCCAAAAGCCAAAAATGTGAGGCGGAGCAACTGTGTGTTTAAATGAACAGACAATTAAAAATGGAGTTGAAATGATCCTAACTTCAAAATAAAAGCCTCTGGTATGATTTGAGTTTGGATAAAAGAAAATTTTTTTTCAGTATATTCCAAATCAATGTAAATGTATAAATAGCAATTGTTTTAAAGCTGCTGAGATCATTCCAACACTTTGATCCAGTCATTTGGATGTTGTCAAATGTCAGTGTGGAGCAGCCATAAATATGAGGCTTTGATTGTGAAGCGAAAGAGTAATATGTCTGTGAAGGTTCTCAGTCATCCAGGTCATCATAGTCTAAGGAGCTTGTAAAGTAAAGTGTCTGGACTTCTTTAAATTGAAGACATTTCACCTCTCATCCGAGAAGCTTCTTCAGTTCTAGGGTCAAATGGTGGAGAGTCCCAGATTTAAGCCCTGTGGGAGTTTCCCCCCCAAGAGGGACAATGGACCCCCTATTGATCCTCTACCTAATTGCACGAGCCAAGCTGTGAAAATGGATGTAGGTCACAATCAGCCAAGGTTTCAGCTGAACTTGAGGACAAATGGCCCAGGATGTGATTGGGCGTTAAGGCATCTGGGAAGGGATCTCAAAACTGGATTATAAATGGCAGACAGTTGGTGTCGTAACAACTGCCTCTGTTCAAAGATGGTCATTCACAGTGGACATAGATGGCTTCTTTCACTCCTCTTTCAAACCATCTGTCCTCTCTGTCCAAAATGTGAACATTGGCATCCTCGAAAGAGTGACCTTTGTCCTTTAGATGCAGATGGACAGCCGAGTCTATTGATCACACAATATTCCATCAATAGAATTGATTTGACTTTGATTTGTGTAGCAAAGTGATTTCCATGTCTCCTTCATGATGTGACAGTGTCAGAGCTGAATGCACTTGTAGAGTATCATGTTTTTATGGCTCACATTTAAAGTGTTCCAAATCTAATGTACAGCTGTCATATTAGAAATAGAAGCAGCTCTGATTTTACTGCTCAAATAAATCTATGAAGTTATGAATTCACACATGAACAGTTTTCTGCAGCGTTCCTCTTGGCCTTATTTGCAGCTCCACTCTTGTTTTTGCTTTAATAATTATTTCTCTCCATGAGCTGTTTCTCTGCCTGAAGGAGGCGCCACTCCATCGCTTCATTTAGTGCAGAACAAGAGTCACATGATGCTGCTCTGTGAACGCCAATCACACTTTGTACAGCTCATGTTGTGTTTGTTGTCCTCTCAGTCTGTAAGGTGGAAGTGGAGGAGGGGGCGGAGTCTGTCCAGCTGCCCTTCAAAACCACACAAAACCTGCCTGAAGATGTTAAAGTGGAGTGGTGGGAGGTGAGTTCATACCACAAGCTTCACATGTATGAGAACGGTTCTGACCAGCCTGAAGAACAGCACCAGGATTACAGAGACCGAACAAAGATGAATGAAAACCTGCTGAAAACTGGAGACCTCAGTCTCACCCTGAAACACCCCACAGAGAGAAACAGTGGAGAATACAGATGTGGAGTCTACAGGAAAAACATCTGGATCAGAGGGAAAACTGTGCAGCTCAAAGTCAAAGGTTTGTTTCTGTTTGTGTGTGTGTGTGTGTTCTTGTCTAGCTATCTTTGTGAGGACCGAAATCTGCATTCTACTATACTTGTGAGAACCAGCAGTCACTTGTGAGGACACACAACCCGGTCCTCACATTTTTGAAGGCATTTAAAGCCATTTTTGAGGCTCAAAACGTGGTTTTAGTGTCAGGGTTACAATTAGGTTATGGTTAGGTTTAGGGTAAGGGGCTAGGGAAACCATTATGTCAATGAGGGTCCTCACTAAGATAGCTGAACGGGGTTGTGTGTGTGTGTGCGTGTGTGTGTGTGGGTGTGTGTGTGTCTGACTCTCTTGTGTCTCCTCTGCAGGGAGAGTTCAGGTCCAGGACCAAACAGGGGACATCAGGAACAGAAGCAGCTCCATTGATCCGACTCCTCTGATGGCTGATCAATCAGTTTGATCTGTGTGTTCTTTGATTATTGATCAGTGATGTCAGAGTGGAGTCAGTGTTATGTTGTTGTTGTGTGTTTGAGACTTTTAATGTCCATGAAGGTCTCTGCTGCCGTAGATCCTCTGAACTGTGACAGAGGTCTCACTCTGGAGGAAACTCTCAGCACTTTCCAGCAGCTCCTCCATCATGGAGGACGTTCCCTCACTGTAACAGGTGGAGGAGAGAGGAGAGGAAGCACAGGTGGATCCTCTGAGGAAGAGGAGCGTTCATACAAACCACGTGACCAGAGGACAAGCATGTGTAGAAACACATTAAAGTCAGCCTGTAAACACGTTTGTGTAAATTTTAGTCGTGTTTTTCTGTTACATTCAAATAAAAGCAGAGAAAGCAGAACAAATGCTGAAGCTGTTTCTGTGAAATAAAGGAGTTAAAGTACTCACACACACAAACACACATCTGTCTCCATCAGCTGTCTGAGCTGGAGTCTGTATTGTGTGTGTAATATCTTCATATGTTTCTAATATTACAGTTTTATCTTCAGGTGTAAAATCAGCTGCTCTGCTGTCTTATCCCCTGATCCTGTGTGATTGATTAGATCCTGCAAACGCCACAAATTTCATTTCAACTGTTATTTAAAAGCCAGAGAGTAAAAGGATTAGCGATAGTTTTTAGAGCGATGCCAAAGCTTGGGTTCCTCTCCTACAGCAGCTTTTCTTTGCTTTCTTTTCTCTCCCTGTGAAATACAGCAGCTGGACCTTTAGCTGCAACACACTGTGAGACAAACTGCACACAAACAGTTTGTGTGTTTGCTGATGTTTGTTGAGCTGATAGAAACGCTGCATTTGAAATGAGCTGACACTTCAAAAACGTTCCTCCCTTTATGCTCGCTCCTCTTCAGCAGGGCTAGCTAGATGCTAAATTAGCGCTAACACAACTTACAGACACCTGCAGTCGTTCAGGTGTTGTCCCAAAAACATATCAAATAAAAACATGGCCCACTTTAAGCCCTGACTGTGACTCACAGTTTTACTCCTTGGTCTCTTTTCATGTGATAAATAAATGAACAGGATTTCCTTTCATGTGTTTCATTCCTCTCCGTGAATCGCTACCTTATCGTGGTGGAGGGGTTTGTGTGTCCCAGGGATCCCAGGGGCTATGTTGTCTGGGGGCTTTTGCCCCCTGGTAGGGTTTCCCATGGCAAATTGGTCCTGGGTGAGGGACCAGACAAAGAGCGATTCAGAAGACCCTTATGAAGAGAACATCGAGGGAACAGTTTACCCTGCCCGGGATAGGGTTACCGGGGCCTCGCCCTGGAGCCAGGCCCGGGGAGGGTGCCCGAAGGCGAGCGTCTGGTGGCCGGGCCTTAGTCCATGGGGCCTGGCCGGGCACAGCCCGAAGAGGAGACATGGGCCCATCCTCCCGCAGGCCCACCACCAGCAGGAGGCGCCATAGGGGTCGGGTGCATTGTGTGCCGGGCGGCGGCCAGGAGTGGACGTCCTGGCGGACTGATCCCCGGCTGCCAAGACTGGCAATAGGGACATGGAATGTCACCTCTCTTGTGGGGAAGGAGCCTGAGTTAGTGCGTGAGGTTGAGAAGTACCGGCTAGATATAGTCGGGCTCACCTCTACGCATGGCTCGGGCTCTGGAACCAGTCTCCTGGAGAGGGGCTGGACCCTGTCTCAGTCTGGAGTTGCCCCTTGTGAGAGGCGGTGGGCTGGGGTGGGTATTCTAATATCCCCTCGGCTTGCTGCCGGTACATTGGGGTTTTTCCCGGTGGATGAGAGGGTTTGTTCCCTGCGCCTCAGGGTCGGGGAACGGGTCCTGACTGTCATCTGTGCTTATGCCTCGAGTGGCAGTTCAGAGTACCCAGCCTTCTTAGAGTCCCTGGGGGGGGAGGGGGGGGGGGGTGCTGGAAGGTGCCCCACCTGGAGACTCTGTTGTCCTGCTGGGAGACTTCAATGCTCACATGGGTAATGACCGCAAGACCTGGAGGGGCATGATCGGGAGGAACGGCCTCCCTGATCTGAACCCGAGTGGTGTTTTGTTATTGGACTTCTGTGCAAATCACAGTTTGGCCATAACGAAAACCTTGTTCGAACATAGGAGTGTCCATAAGTGCACGTGGCACCAGGATGCTCTAGGCCACAGGTCGATGATCGATTTTGTAATCGTATCACCAGACCTGCGACCATATGTTCTGGACACTCGGGTAAAGAGAGGGGCTGAGCTGTCAACTGATCACCACCTGGTGGTGAGTTGGATCAGGTGGCGGGGGAGGACGCTGGACAGACCCGGTGCACCTAAACGTGTAGTGAGGGTGTGCTGGGAACGTCTAGCAGAGGCCCCAGTCCGCAAGATCTTCAACGCACACCTCCGGCAGAGCTTCAACAGCATTCCGAGGGAGACTGGGGACATTGAGTCCGAATGGACCATGTTCAGCGTCTCCATCGCCGAAGCTGCTGCATTGAGCTGCGGTCGCAAGGTGGTTGGTGCCTGCCGTGGTGGTAATCCCCGAACCAAATGGTGGACACCAGAGGTGAAGGGAGCCACCAAGCTGAAGAAGGAGTCCTATCGGGCTTGGTTAGCCTGTGGGACTCCGGAGGCAGCCGACAGGTATTGTTCCTGCCAAGCGGAATGCGGCTCGGGCAGTGGCTGAAGCAAAAACTCGGGTGTGGGAGGAGTTCGGAGAAGCCATGGAAAAAGACTTTCGGACTGCCTCGAAGAGATTCTGGCAAACCGTCAGGCGTCTCAGGAGGGGAAAGCGGTGCTCTACCTGCACTGTGTATAGTGCTGGCGGAGCGCTGCTGACGTCGACTGAGAAAATTGTCAGGCGCTGGAAGGAATACTTCGAGGACCTCCTTAATCCCACTGACACGTCTTCCAAGGAGGAAGCAGAGTCTGGGGATGAGGGGAATGACCCGCCAATTTTCGGGGGCGAGGTCACTGAGGCAGTTAAACAACTGCTTGGTGGCAGAGCCCCTGGTGTTGATGAGGTCCGCCCCGAGTTCCTGAAGGCTCTGGACGTTGTGGGGCTGTCTTGGTTGACACGCCTCTGCAATGTTGCATGGAGATCAGGGGCAGTATTTGAAACTCTGTTTCAAAGTCTGGGATATGTTAGGCCATGAAGTCTACACCGCCACATCCTTAAAATTCAGGGAAATGAAGGACGCATTTCGAGCAGCCTTTGAATTGGGACAGCCTTCATTGCGTTGCTGTGACGTAATCTGCCTTAAAATGCGGCCTTTAAGGCTGCTGACTCTGAATTGGGATACAGCCTCTGTGGAAGCTGAATGCCTCCTCTTTCCTCAGAAGTGATCTGTGGCAGTCTGCCATGAAATCTGGCTGCACACAATTCAGTTCAATTAAATTTTATTTATACAGCGCCAAATCACAACAACAGTCGCCTCAAGGCGCTTTATATTGTAAGGTAGACCCTACAATAATACATACAGAGAAAACCCAACAATCATATGACCCCCAATGAGCAAGCTCTTTGGTGACAGTGGGAAGGAAAAACTCCCTTTTAACAGGAAGAAACCTCCGGCAGAACCAGGCTCAGGGAGGGGCGGGGCCATCTGCTACAACCAGTTGGGGTGAGAAAAGGAAGACAGGATAAAGACATGCTGTGGAAGAGAGCCCGAAATTAATAACAAGTAATGATTCAGTGCAGAGAGGTCTATTAGGTCATAGTTTGGTCCCAACTTTGCTGTTATGATTGGTGTGGGGGTAGGGACAGGCTTAGGGCGTCGGGGGGTTCCCCAGGAGCATCTTCCTTGGAGGGCTCAACCCGGGGTAGCGGTCATGGCCTATTAAGGGCTCTGTTGGCTCTTAGGTGATGGTTTCCTTGTGGCTGCGTGCAGCGGGGCTAGGGGAGGGTCTGTGCTGACGGATGTGGGTTACTGACCTGGTAGCCTGGCTGCCCCTGGGTGGGTCCGGGACGGGCGTGGGGTTCTGGGGGCTCTCCGTGCTGGGGCCCTGGCGGGGCCTCGGGGGCTTGGGTCCTGGTTGGTGTGTTGCTGGGGTTGTGGGCGGGTGGGTGTATGGGGGCCCAGCCCTGGCGCAGGGTTCCGCCAGTGCATCGAGCCACCTGGGGGGCTCTTCAACTGGTCGGGGAGGTTGTTACAGCTTGCAGGAGCTCTCCTCTCTTCAGGAAGTCTCCGCAGGTGGGGGAGATACAGGAGAGGTGGAGGAAGATCTCACACTGGGAGTCTATTGTCTTGTGTAGTCTGGAACATGAGTGGATGATGGGGTGGGTGCAGTTTTCTCTGTGGTGGGGTCAGGTGGGCTGTCCCGGGCTCTGTGTAAATGGAGTGTGACTACCCGCGATTTAACCAAAAATGATAAAACAAAAGGACCCCAATAAAAATACGAGAGCAGAGTTTTATAAAAGTACAACTACTGATGAAATGATAAAACAAACTGTGATTGTTGAAGGTTGAAATCTTATTTGGAATCAAAGTGCAGTCACAGAAATAAGAGAGTGGATAACAATGATTTACCTGAGCTGTGAGATATAAGGCAGACACCGCAGCAAACTCCTCACTTCACTCTCTTCATGTGAGCAGATTCTCAGCTCCACTTGTTTCTTCTCTGGTTGGAGTTTCAGCACTTCCAGGAGGATGGAGGTCTTTCTGTCTGAGAGCTTTATGGACCAGACTGCAGGAGCTGACTGGAAAACTGACTGTAATGATGGAAGGACACTCAGACCTGTTTTAGTCTCATAGTCCTTCACATGGGAGTACAGATCCAGCAGGAAGTCAAGACGATATTTGTCATTGGAATTAGAATGAAGAGGAAATGTCTGATAAGAGCAGACTGGTGATAGCATGTTGAGGATCTTCTCTCCTGTCCTCTGTTCTCTCTCTGCTGCTCCAGTGAAGAGATTCATCAAGAACTTAGTTTGATCTGAGAGATTTCCTGATGACTGACAGAAACTGGAAGAACGAAAAGGAAACACGATGTGATGATTTGATCTGAGCAACAGAAAGAAGAAACAAGCAGCACTCACTGATACCGTCCTAGAAATGTCTCAGATAAATATCTGCATCACTCTGAAACTTCCAGAGTTTCAGCAGCAATGATCAGCTCTCATTTCTCTCTGGATTCACACTTTAGCATTTATGGAAATTATTACTTAAAGAAGAAAAACACGGTTGACGTTTTACAAGTCAAAGATGGAGAAACTCAAAGACAACAATCCAGGGGTGTCAAACATACGGCCCTTGGGCTGGATGAGGGCCATGAGATGAGTCACCAATAGGGGTGCAACAATACTCGTATCATATTGAACAGTTCGATACAGTGCTTTCGGTGTGGTACGCATATGTATCGAACAATACAACATTTTTAATTTATTTTATCAACTTTTCTTCTGACGATGCTGTCTGTGTTGAGCACTCAGTGGATCTGTGTTTGACTACTCCGCCTAGGCTGCACTATCGAGCGCAGATCCACTGAACACAGCACAAGCTAGCAAGACAGAAGCTAAGCTTGTTGCAACATGGCAACTGCCTCAACGCTAGCTGAAATTAAACCTCCCCCACCCTCATTCAGATCTGGCGTTTGGAACTATCTTGGTTTTCATGTGAAGTATGACCCTGATGGTAAGCGCGTCATAGACAAAGGTAAAACAGTATGTCGGATGTGCCACGCAATGCTCAATGGGTGGGAACTAGTGCGTTAGCACAGTTAGCTTGTTAACGTGTTGACGCCGTCCAGCCCCACACATGGGGCGCTCCGCTGTAACTCGTTAACGGAGATTTGCCGCGTTATGGCATTAATGTCATTTTAACGAGATCAACGCTGACAGCACTAGTGGGAACACAATGAATATGACTGCACATTTACTCCGACATCATCCTAGTGCAAAGACAAGTGGAAGCAGACAAAAACAACAAGCACGCATGCTACAAACATTACCCGGGTCATTTAGACAGCCGTTAGCACATGATTCTCCTTATGGGGACCTGATATGTTTAATATGCTGCTGAGAATATAGCCCAGAAGAAGCGTATAGTATAGCTTTTATTTTGGAAAGAGCCATTTCTCTGTAATAAACTCTCTTTTCCAAAGATGAGTGATTTCTTGATCAGATAGATTTATTTTTTTATTACTTTGTTGTTTCAGCAACATTAAAAACTGTACTTTTGAGTTAAAATATATATTTATAATTTTAATGAATGACAAATTAAAAAGGCATGAACATTTTTTTGTATCGAAAAATATCGAACCGTGACACCAAAGTATCAAACCGAACCGAACCGTGAATTTTGTGTATCATTGCAAACCTAGTCCACAGGTCATTTATTAACGGCCCGTCAGGATGTGGGAGACAAATCTTCAGCCCTGCTGAGACTCCATGAGGCAGGGGTGGGACTTTATTTTGATGAGCACACTATGCACCCGGAAACCTGGCTGATTGTGACCTACACCCGTTTTCACACCTTGGCTCATGTGATTAGGTAGAGGATCATCAGGGGGTCCTTATGTCCCTCTTTTGGATGCTCCCACTGGGTTTAAATCTGGGACTCTCCACCATTTGACCTTAGAACTGAAGAAGCTTCTCGGATGAGAGGTGAAACGTCTTCAAGCAACTTAAAGAAGTCCAGACGCTTTTCTTTGCAAACTCCTTTGACTACGATGACATGGATGACTGAGAACCTTCACAGACAATACAAACCAAAGGAATAAATGGCTTTTATATAGAGTTATATAACTGTGTGTGATGTTTCCGTTGCACTTGCATTTATGCAGACCCACTCTGAGCTGGACCCATATTTCGGGGGCTTATTCCATTCATTTTCAATGTACAAAAATATTTGTGCCAGACTTTGGTAAAGTTGGAGAAATATCCACAGATTAATTCAACTTGATAATGCACAACATGCTCATTTTGATCAGGACAAGTTTTTCTCTGAGTTAAACTAATCAGACTTTTCTCTGTGTGCAGCAGCTGTGAGATGAAGGCTTCAGGATGTCTACATAGAGTTTAAATATTTCTGAATATTTCACAAGTTCAACCTCAGGAATGAAGCTTCACCACAATCGTTTTGACAGCTCTGGTCTCTGCTGATCAAACTACAACTCTTAGATTAGAACTACAGATGTCTAAATATGATTTTAGGATTATTATTAGTTTTATTATTATTATAATAATTATTATTATTATTAGTTATTCTGACAGGACAACATGAAACATTGTGATTTTAAGTCTTTTAGTAATTATTATTTATTAATGACTCATGTCCAAGAAGTAGATAAAAAGAAAACAAAGAAACGAGACAAAAATATTTAACTTAATCATTCACTGCAGTTTTACTCATCTATAAGATAAAAGTATTTGAAACATTGCTGACAGCATCTGCTGTGACGTCTCTGTGCAGCAACTATAAACATCTGTGACTCCTGATTGTTCACATCAGTTTGAGTTTGTTTGATAAGCGTGCATGTGCATGTAGGTTTGTTCCTTGCAGGTTGTTTTGGACATTAAACAGAATACATTTGTGGTCAGAGACACTGATAACATTGCATCACATAGCGTCTGAGACAAGACTGAATAAAGAAGTCTAAGGAGCTTGGAAAGAAAAGCGTCTGGACTTCTTTAAGTTGCTTGAAGACGTTTCACCTCTCATCCGAGAAACGTCTTCAGTTCTAAGGTCAAATGGCCGAGAGTCCCAGATTTAAACCCAGTGGGAGTTTCCCCCCCAAAAAGGGACAAAGGACCCCCTGATGATCCTCTACCTAATCACATGAGCCAAGGTGTGAAAGTGGGTGTGGGTCCCAATCAGCCAGGGTTTCGGGTAAGCTCATTGTGAAACCTGGCCCCACCCTATCATGTGATTTCCTGAGGTCAGATGGCCCAGGATGTGAGTGGGCGTTAAGGCGTCTGGGAAGGGATCTCAGAACTGCATTATTGATGGCAGATAGTTGGTGTCGTAAACCACCGCCTCTGTTCAAAGATGGTCGCTCACAGTGGAAGTAAATTTCCTTTTCTTTCCAAGCTCCTTAGACTACGATGGCCTGGATGACTGAGAACCTTCACAGACACTGAATAAAGAACTGTCAGGATTTGGCTCCCTAAGCATTTGGGATGGACTCTGTGGGTTCAGGGAAAAGGAATGATTTGACAAACAGATCAGGTGTGCATATAAGCTGTGTTAGCAGCTCTGTACTTGTAACGTGCAGTGGAGATGAAGCTGGCCGTGGAGGTGTGCAAGTGGATACTGAATGAGCAACAGCTTCTGACTGTCCACAAGTTCTCATTTATTTAAAATATCAAAAACAAAAGTGCTACCTCTACCACACATTACTTGGAGCACGTTAGTCCGGTTACACACGGGAGAAACCATTATAGGGAGAGAAGAACAAAAAGAGGATCTGGACGCCTCCAGTGTTCAGATACTCTGTTGTCTCTCTCCCAGCAGGAGATGAAACAGAGCGTTCACTGGAAGTGAGAGAGTCCCAGGTATGGAAGGGTTGCATGTTCACAACATGATAAAGCCCTGCGTCCACATCGGAGTCCACCCAAGTGAGTCTGTAATTAACACCACTGACTCTCTGAGACTTACACAATGCTCCCTCAAACAGTGATGCAAGTTTAGCAGTAAAGTTAGACGTTAGACTGAGCATCTGACCTGGGGTGCGTCTTAACTCTCACATGGTCACCAACAAGAAAAGTAGCATGTCAATGTCTCACATCATAGTAATGTTTTTGTCTGTCATGGCTATAGTCAAGAGCCGCTCTGGCATAGTCATGAGCTTCCTGTAGGGAGGCTCTAAGAGTCTCAGGGTAAGGTACCCCCGGTTGATCAACACTTGCCGTAGAAGGCTGAGTGATAAGGTCAAGCAGGGTATCTAACTCACGATGCTGTAGTGAGTCTGTACACCGAGCCTAAGGCAGAAACAGCATGTTCAAAAAGCTCACTCACAAAAGGAGACCCTCTGTCAGAAATCAGGTAAGTGGGTGTACCAAGTCTAGCAAAAATGTCAGTGACAAATTTACCAGCTGCTACCTGAGATGTACAGTCGTGGCCAAACGTTTTGAGAATCATATATGTATTGGAAATTGGAAAAGTTGCTGCTTAAGCTTTTATAATAGCAATTTGCACCTTTCCACTGCATTTCATTGGTGTCATTCAAGGACCTGCTGAGATCATTTCAGTAATTGTCTTGTTAACTCAGGTAAGGTCCTGAAAAAGAAGGGCCAACACTGCAAATACTGAGTCTCTGCATAAATGTCATGTAAATGACATTGAGCTCCACTCATACTTATTGGAAACCAGGTAAAGACCATTCCGCAACACAACACACATACCTTAGCCGCCAGACGTAAAAGACACATTTTGGCAAAAAGAGGGACCCAGGGTACACACGCATATGATCCTCGGCTGAATTCACCAACTTGGATAGACTCCATAGGAGTGCCCAGGGGAGTTCCAAACGAGTATAAGCTGGCAGACCAGGTAGCTTCAGGATTTGAAAGTATATTCATTTGGGTAACGCCTAATAAGAATGTTGATCGCATTAACTATATTCATTACAACTTGCTGAGACTCTCTAACCTTACCAGGGACGCCATGGAAGGGTTTGCAGAACAATTGGGTCCGAGTTCGCTGATGGGAGTGCAAAATCGAATGGCCCTTGACATGTTGGTGGAGAAAGGAGGCGTCTGTGCCATGTTCGGAGACATGTGCTGCACCTTTATCCCCAATAATACTGCCCCAGATGGCTCAGTAACCCGAGCTCTGGAGGGCCTGAAAACCTTGTCTAAAACCATGCATGAGCACTCAGGTATCGGAAACCTGTCAAAAGAGGCAAATGTGGAGATACAGAAATTCTTTTATTGCTGCCAAATAACCTGCATTATTATAATTGCATTAATAACATTCTTTACAGCATTATTCCATTAATAATATTTCTTACAGGGTTGATATTGTATTAAAGATGTTTGTCATCATATTAACCTTTTCTATTACAGGTGTAGTTATGATCATTTTACACACATTGCATATTTGTGCTTATTCAGAGTTGATGTTCAGTCTATTAAAGGTCTTGAGCTTTGTGAAGCGTTATGACTTCACAATCCATGGTGTGGGTGACTTAGAACATAGAAGGATAACTGCATACATGCTTACAATACACATAATCTAGGAACAGGCCTGAGCAAAGGCCCAAATGTATTCAGCTTCTTGTTGCAACCTGTTGCACTTTAGTCTACTTGGTGAGAGATTACCGGAGTCAACAACCAGCCCTCAGAGACCCTGAGGACTTGAAGTTTATTGCCTGGTTTGGAAGGTGTTATAGAAATGAGAAGTTCTATGTCTGTTTATAGCCATCTAAGATGTACTATTGACTGTAATCGATGTATTTTAATCTGTAATTGACACACGGGGGGGCGTAAACCCCGATGCTATAAAATCATCAGCCAGTGTATTTTTATCAGAAGACATATGCTGATATTTCTTCTCCTGTGTGTTAACTCTTTAAAACCGGTCAGAGCGGGCACGCTCCGTTTTGCGCTTTTTGCACTACTTTTAAAATTCCGGTAGCACTGCAACCACATAAGCTAGTGCAATAATTTTTTTTACATATGAAACCGGAGGAGTTGCACTTACATCTTATGCCATCAGCTTGTGCTAGGTCACAGTTTCTTTCCACATATAGCTTTGCAAAAACTGCATAAAAAGCGCTTGCAGCAACAAAAACATAATATTCCAGAAACACGCTTTGCCGATCCGATCAGCTGTTCATAACACTCCCTATGTTGGAATAGACCTCAGCGCGAACTATCGCATGTCCGCCATGACCTGCCCGAAACCGGAAGTGACGTCATATTCGCGGAAATGTAGTTTGTTTTACCATCAGGGCCTCATGAGCCTATACTGGTGTTTTTAAAAGTTATCTTTGACTTTATGACTTTCTGTGTCGTTTCTGGGATGCTTAGAACTCAAATTGCACTGCTGGAAATAGTTTATTTTGATGCATATGCTGCTTTTTTAAAAATTTGCACTATAGTATTTATTTTCGTTTTTGCTGCAGTATATAAAAATTGGTATATTTCAAAAATAAAACTATGAAGACACTCAAAATAAATTTCCTGTGGTGGGAAACTATTTTGTGCAACTTTTTTGTATTTAAAGCCTCTTAAATTTCTCTAACTAGAAATATATGTTAAAAAAAACAAAAACGATTTTAAATTTTTTTGTAGTTTATTGCACTTTTTTGCAATTTATGTAATTACTATGCACTTAATGCATACATATTATTAAAATTTAGGCTGTAATGGTTGTATTGATGTATAGCAACTTGAAACGCTCCCAAAAATGGCACTACAGCATGTAAAAATATAATATAAGCTCAGTTCTGAGTTCCTTTTGTGAACCACATATGTGTAGGTGTGGAGGATGAGGACACCCTGGAGGGTGTCACTGAGACTGTGTGTGCATCAAGTCTGTGAAGCTTTCATCTTCCACTGATCAGAGCGATGACCTCTTTAAGCTCTGCAAACCTTTGTTTGCTTTCTAGAGCAGTGTATCATCCTCACAGAGCACAGCTGGCATGTTTCTGTTAGCTTAGCCACCACGCTAAAGTCAAACTACACACTGCTAGCAGCTGTGTCTATAATAGTTTAGGATCCAGATGTGTGACGTCTAAATTTTCACCTCTGATTAAAATAAATAGTTAAAAATAGCCAATTTTGTCCAAATGTGTCTTAAAACAGATAAACTGACAGCTACAGCTGAGCCTGTTTGTCCTTGGACACTCCTACAGAGATGCATTTTACATCAGACACGAAACTGACATCAGTTCATGTTACTAACAGCTCACCTCTCTGCAACTTTAAAACTATTGGGTTCATCTTTAGACGCGTCACTCTGTAAGGACACAGAGCTGGGTGGAGGTCCAGGTGGGTTCCTGTGAATAATGATGGAGCAGTGATGTGAGTGCTGAGCTGTGACATGGAGAAGAGTCATGGACAGTTAGAGATGGTCATCTCACCTCTGAGCTTTGGTCTGGCTCTCATGTTCCCCACACAGAGTGCTTTTAGAGGGAGGGTCTCCCTCCTCTCTGTCCTCACACTGATCTATGCTGCTCAACTCACATCAGCTCACACACACTTTCTACCTTCACCTGCAGAGGAAACACAAATCATTCATGTGCACATCAACTGAAATCCTCCTTTCCATCATGTGTGCTGTCCAAATATCAGCTGCTTCTTTCCTGCTTTATTCTCAGTGTCAGCTGAGAGAATGACAAACCCACTATGTGTCAACATTTGATGGATGATGACACAGAAATGTGAAATGATATTGACCTAAATCTGTCCTGATGATAAAGAGAAGCTTTGATGAGTTGTGACTGACTGAGGTGTTACTAGGATGTAGAAACACTGGGCTCAGCCCTGAAATCTTTGCTATCTTCACTTGATAACAGCAGCTGTTTAAAGTTACTGAGTGTGTCTGACAGTAAATGAATGTAAATGTGAGACACTGTGTGCTCACAGCTAAAGGCTGCAGTCAGCTGTGTTAGCGCGTCTTTCACACAATGATCCTTTAATAAACACTCAGAGCTCCATGTTGATGAAGTAATCATGTGTGCTGACATGCTGACAGTGTGAGTTCAGAGCTTCTATTGAGCCATAATGGCTCCTTTAAACTGGCTCTGATCTGTCAGACGCTCACCTCTTCTTCACTGTCTCATCAATCTGCTGCACTCTTCATCTCCTCTCTCTCCGCTGTCCTGGATGGAAAAACAAACCAATTAGCATGAGCCAATCAAACTCCGTCCAGATCCTGCAGCTACAGGCTGATATGTAATCAAAATCTTCATCAATCAGCATCTGCTGCTGTTTATTCTGCTGGACTCTGAGCTCTTTATGACCTCTTTCTGCACAGACACAACGCTCCCTTTTCATTTTGAATTCAATATTTTAATAATCACTGTCCTATTACAGTGTATTTGTGTACATCTGATTTATTTCACACAGACGAATGTGTTGTGTCTTCAAATGTCCAAAAGAGTTTAATAACATACAGTGAACAAGGAAAAAGTCCATGAACCTTTAAATGTCTCCTTCTTTAATGCAAGCTTTGAATAAACACACATCTGTGTGTCTTTGAACAACACAAAGACACAATCTTAAACTGGGGAACAATCGTATATTTTTCATCCAGTACGACAGAAATAAAGAAAGTGAGGTTGTTACAGTCCCATCAGTGTAATGTTTACAATTACTTTAAAAATTAAATGATCATAAGATGCTGCTTATATCTGTAACTCAGATTAACAAAACAAGGGGAAACAGTTTGTCTCATGTCCATAACAAAGAGCAAGTGTTTCACACAGAGTCTAAGGCTACGTTTACACTCCAGGTCTTAATGCTCAATTCCGATTCTTTGATCAAATCTGATTTTTTTGTCTGCTTGTTCACACTACAAATAAAATGCGACAGCAAACGCTCTCCAGTGTGAACGCTCAAAGCGGCTCGCATGCGCAAAAGATGTCACACACAACGCGCTGTTTAGACCCAGAGCAAACAATATTGTTTTACTGATGGCCCTTAAAATAAAGACTTCGGACTTTACGTTTCACAATGTTTGCTTTAAGTTATTTTGTTATTTACATAATAATGTAAATAACCTAATAATTATCCTTATTGCTGTTTTAGAGGAGCGGTGCTTCAAAGGATAGTTGCAGATTTCTGTCAGAATCTGCAGAAAATACAGTACAAATAAAATGTTCACGTTTCTCCAACGTTGTCTTCCCAACAGTTTCACTGACATCTACACTGGATGTCCAGGAAGCGTTCGCGATGTCTTCTCGGGGCGCTGATAATCGGCGTCTGTCTCGTGTCAGTGACGTAAAAGACGGATTTAATGCGACCTGACCGTTCAAACAGCAGTCGCTTTCTAAAACATCGGATATGTATCGGATTCAGTACCACATACGAAAGTGACCCAGATCGGATTTGAAAATATCGGATTTGTGCCGTTCACACTGTCATACCAACAAAACAACTGAATCCTTTTAGAGGTGAATCGTTGTATCTACAGCCTCCGAGGAAACCGGTGACTTCACGTCACTTGTAATGAAGCACAGATTTCTACCAACTGATGGTTCCTGTATCACATCTGTACAAAATTCAATAAAAGTCAAATTGATAACTGTTGTCTGTTGTCTCCACATATCTTACATCTATCCAGTTCTTATTGGCCATGACAAAAATACATTTGAGTGCAAAGGAACCATGGAAAGTGTCTCACATGGTGTGTTAGCTGAAACTACGCAAGTTAGCCCAGAGAGCACATGTGGATACGCTAGCATCCATTCACAGGCTAACACAGCTAAGAAATCATTAGCAGCTTCTACAATCACATTTCCAACAAAACATCGTATCCTGACTGGTTTTATAACTCAGACACCGGACTGTGAACACAATTCACTTTGCAAATGAACGAGATTCACCAGGATCTTCTTCACAGAATAAACTCTGTGGTTCAACACATTACCGGACAGAAACTTTGACAACAGCTTTGTGCATCTACAAAACAAAATCAGGGCTCAAAACCTCGTTTCATGGAGCTAAATAAACACGGGCTCTATATACAGAGAAACTCACCCTGCTCCATGCACACAGATGCAGTGAAACCATCAGTAGTAGTGATGTGTCGGTCGGAAACGAAACGGCTCTTAGAGCCGATTCTTTGACGTGAACGACGCGAGCCGGCTCCTTATCCGAGCCGTGTTTTGTTTAGTTTTTTTCTTTCTCTCACCCTCTCTCTCGTATGGAAGCCCGTTTCCGCCACTAAAACCCCCCCCAAAAAAACGATACTTAACTTGAAATTTCGAGTTATCTTTCTCGAAATTTTGACTTATTTTCTCAAAATTTCGACTTCGCAACTCGAATTTTCGACTTAGCAACTCGAAATTATGAGAAAAATAACTCGAAATGTCGAGAAAATAACTCAAAATTTCGAGTTAGCTCTGCCAATCAGTAATCTACGTGAATAACGTCATTTCCGTGTTACCCGGAAGCTGAAGCCCTCAGCTACAAATGCTACAGATATGCTAACAGTATTACAGATACGGATCATGAATTTACACATTGCTGAGTATTTTAACCGTGGCTTCACAAATGAGGAGATTCTTGCGTTATTAGTTGAATCACATGGTATTACTATCAGCCTTCATACACTTGAAAGGATTTTACACAACAACCGACTTTGGCGCAGAAAGAACAAAACAGAGGTGGGAGAGGTGGCAGCTTTTATACAAGCACAATTGGCAACCTCAGGACAGTGTCATGGGTATCGTTGGATGCACCAGAAGTGTTGGATGAATGGCATTGTTACTGACAGAGAAACCGTTCGCCTTCTGCTCCGTTTATTCGATGGAGAAGGTGTGGATTTGAGGTCACGTAGACGACTGCGGAGGCGAGTGTATCATAGCAGAGGCCCCAACTATGTGTGGCATATCGATGGCTACGATAAGTTGAAGCCATTTGGGATTGCAATCAGTGGATTCATTGACGGCTTTTCAAGGAGTGTAATATGGCTAGACGCTTACAAGACAAATAATGACCCGAGAGTAATTGCTGGCTACTTCATGGATGCCGTGATTCAACAAGGTGGTTGCCCTGATCGAGTGAGATTAGATCTAGGAACAGAAAACGTCCATGTGGCTCACATGCAACGATTTTTGCACTTTACAGACTGCAATAGAGACCAGAAAAACAGAGAAAAACACATTAGTTCTTATGAATTCTTTATTAGGTTATTTGACATGCAGTTAATCATTTGTCAACCTAAATATATGTGAAATGAGAACTTTAAAGGTACTCACCTGTCTGGGTTGCTTCTAGCAGGATGTGGAGCAAAAGGGTGAAAGCAGCTCAATCACCTGCTTAAGAGCTCCTGGAGCAGACCAGTGTGCCAGGTTAGGGAGTATGGATAAAGAGGGTTTTAATTTATATAGTAATGGGTGAAGCTTATGTTATTGGTTTGTTTATAGTACGTGTTGGAAATATGTATATGTTTGTGATGTGCTTTAATGTTATTGTATGTTTCTTTGTGTGGAGGGTTATGTTTTCATTTTGATTAGTTAACCCCCATACTTGGGCTATTCCGGATACTTACCTGAAAAGGTAGAGTATAAAAGGAAGCCATTTTTTTTTAGTTGTAGTTAGTGTTTTGTGCTGTTATCATGCTCCTTCTTTAATAAAGTGCCAATCCATGGATGTATTTTACTCCAGTCTCGCGTCATATTATTGGACAGAACCTATGACCGCCGGCCAAAACTGACATTAATATTTATTCATCTGGGAGAAAAATCTAAGGGACATTAAAAATGTGTTTTTCAACAGAGACAAGAACATAAATATAACAGAACAGGTAAATGAACATATTTCAAGTAAACAGCTGGACTGATCAGGTCCAAACACAGAGTGATAAACTTGTCAAACAGCTGTCATATCTTTATATATAAGCTCTTTATAAATCCTGTTCACTGCAGTCTGTTTACTAATAATGTCAAACTGTTAGAAACACAGAAACATGGTCTTTGTTCACATAAACCTGTCTGGGATCCTTTGTTGTTCTTTTGATGCAGAGTTACGTTATAAATATAAAGAGTTATTTCAGAGTCTCGTCAGTTTTCCTGCATGTCTTTATTGAACACATCAGCAGGGCTGAAGCTCTCATGTTAAACACACACTGATCTATGGACACGTTCATGTGTTTCTAACAGAACCAGGCTGTTATCAGCCTGCACTAACATGATGTCACACACACTGAATGTAACAGTGACAGTTTACATCATCACACAATCAGCTGTGATTGTTTCACTGTCATCAAACTAGTCAACAGGAAGTAGATTCAATAGAAACAATCATTTACTGACAGCATGTCTGATTGAAATAAGTGCAGATTATGTATGAAGTATAACTGCACACAGTAACTGTGTTACAATAAGGACTTAACAGCTGCCCTCTGCTGGAGTGTTTCAGTACTGCGTTAACTAGAATACACCACCTCCTCCTCCTCCTCACACCACCTGCTACAGCTCTACTCTTCTATGACTACAGTCATCCACAGCACTGATGTGAGGTCACATGGTTCATATGTAAGGAGCACAGAGACGTCCTAGCAGCTGACCTCAGGTCAGTTTAATGACTGTGAGCAGCAGCTGTGTTCTTGTCACTGTGACAGGGAGACACTCTCAGACACAGCGCTCATGTCAGCTTGTTCTCATGCAGGAGGATCAGGAGCTCCATGTTTGAATCATGATGTGTTTGTGCCATCAGAGTCTGTCATGAGTACTCAGGGTTTCACAGCAGCTCTTCTGAATGCTGACGAGGACTCCAACCTCATGTTTCACCTCTCTGAGCTTCTGATGTCTGTGAACACTCGTGTTTCTTCTCTGGGCTCATCTGGACAAAAACACCTTTCTGTGTTTGGCTCCAGCCTCATTGTGACTGACAGGAAGTGTGTTATCCATGAGCTTCTTTGTTTCCTGCTGTGTTTCCTGTCTGTGGACAAACACGAGTGTTTCAGCTGAGGACTTGGTTCCTTCCACCTGTCCATACAGGACATCACGCTGTCTTTTCTCTTTAAATGCAGCTCCAGGTCCTTCCACGTGCTGCTCTGTATTTGTGCAGTTTGTAGTGTGTCCTGGGAAACGTAGCACACATGGTGTTCTTCTGGTGTTTCCTCCTTTCACTGAGTGTGAAACACTGACGCTGTGCTGTTGTTCACAGAGGGGAGCTGATTCTAGCTGCAGCTGGACTCTGTCATCTAACTGAATGTGTTGGTGCTGATCACGGGGCTCTGAGGGGGGAGCAGCAGGAGGACACTGGATGCTGACGTCAGTGTATCTGTGGAAGCTCACACAGCGTGTCTCTGTCATTCAATATTGTGCTATATATTGTATCTATGCAAAGATGAACAGACTGTGTGTTCACTGGTCTCTGTGCTGCTGACTGCTTTGCTGCAGCTCTGATGTCATCATCACTCCCTCCTCCACCCTCAGCAGTCCCAGCATGCTGCTGTGGTGCACCCCACCCTCACTCTACACCTGAGCCATGGACCACACCCTCCACCTCAATATACACCACAGTTTTCTCTGCTATGGAAATGAGATCAGGAGGAAATCATTATTATTATTATTTAATAAATGCTCACATTAATGTGGGCTTATTTGTTTCATATTAGAAACATTAGTTGAGTGTTTTTAGTATAAAATGGTGAAAGTCCCTCTTTTTGCTCCTCCCCTCACCTGTGGATGGACGGTGCTGTTACCGTGGTGACAGCTGTGAGCTTGGATGTGTTTCAGTCCTGCCTGGTTATCACTGCAGGAATCTTTACTTTCACATTTATTACAGGTAATAACTCTGATTTTTCTGTGTATTATGAACTAAATGTATCCTGATACACACAGAGATGGATGAGCAGAGGTCACATGATGAAAGAACAAACATGGAGTCTTTGATTTATTTAGATATTTATTGATGAATGCAAACAAACCCTGACACTGAACCATCGTCCAGCTTTCACAGAACAAACCTGATCACATGACCTGCTGACCCAAACAGTGAAAAGCTCCATGGCAACAACAACAAACAGCCTCACATACTGTATGTTAACAGAGGCTGTTAGAAGCACAGAGTCTTTACAGTCTTTCTCCTGTTTGTACACAGATCTCTGCACATCTTCATCACAGTTACTCACAGACGTGCAGAGTGTGTGGATATCAAAGCTAAGTTTCCACCATGTTTGTAGTCTGTACTGGGACTCATGGAGCATCTCTCTATGAGCACTCAGTGCTTTAAACAGTGAGTCCCAGTTTAACCAGCAGCCTTCACACCACACATCACACAGACATGGAAACTTCAAACCCTCAGACTGAAGTCACTGGCAGCCTCTGGCACCAGCGACTGTGCTAACAAACATACAGCAAAAAGTGAAGGTTTGGTAGAGAAAGCTGGTTGGGTAATACCAAGTATGCAGCGAAGGAGGCGGGGTTACATTACTAGATGATTAAACATGAAACTATTTTGCTGGCAGTAATTGAAATGATTAAAGAAAATCAAGATAATTCATAATTTTATAAACTGGAATGATGAAATTATATTGGCTGGATCTGATTATTGGGGGGTCATGACCCCCGTAACCCCCCTGGAAATTACGTGCCTGGTCCTGAGGTCAAATCCACCATCTTTGTTTCAGTGCTGAGCTTCATGTTCTCCCTCCGTGTTTGTGTGTTCAGTGCTCATGTGTTCAGACTCATAATGATTACTCTCATAAATCCTGATCTTTGTATTTACTGTGTGTTGGATCAATAACTGAGATTCATCGTATCACACAGCTGTGCTGCTGCTGGGAACTGTGATGTCAGCACATCTGGAACAATACGAGGTATCTGCTACCAGACTGAGCAGGATGTGAGACCTGTGGACTGTTTAAAGCTGTCCCTCCACAGGTCACTCAGACCTGATCCACACCTCAGTGATATTCTCTGACTTCCCCAGTAGAGACAGAAACCATTCAGATCTGGGACGATCAGCTGACTGATGATGTCACACAGACTGTGTTTTTCAGGAACAGTGATTCTGATGTGAGCCTGCTAGCTGACAGCAGACCTGATGAAACCACATGTTCACATCTGTGAGGACAGACTGGACTCTTTGACTGCACCTTGGTTCTCCTCAGAGGTCTGTACAGGAGCATGTCCACCCCCACTGAAGATCTCAGTCACTGTGAAACATAGAAACCTGCTTGTGTGGCCTCTGCCTCACATGTAGATGCAGCTACAGGTTTCTCTGTCAGTCAGACTGAAACAGTGTCCTGATGCTGCATCATTCAGCTCTGTGCCCCAGTCAGCATCACTGTGTCTACCAGTGTCAGTGTTTCTTTTCCTGTAACACTCAGCACAGGCTCAGCTGGTATCCAGTGTTGGACTTTCAGCTGCTGTGATAGATCCTCTAACATAGATCAGCTCTGCAACATGTTGTTAGATAAGTGCAGCTTCTCCATCAGAGGTTCACATGGAGCTGATGCAGTATCTCCAGTAACTGTGTTCTGTGCCTCACTGGTTCATCCTTCTGTCTGTGTGACATCAGTCAGATGTTAAACTCTGTAATCCTCACTGTGTCACAGAGTTCAGTGAGTCCCGTTATTCACAGGATCAATCAGATCATCAGAGAACAGCTGATCAGCAATCAGTGGTGCCAACAGCGCCTCCTGTGGTGAGAGGATGCAATAATGCAATGGAGCATTTTTACACTGAACACTTCCAGTCATGGAAACTGTCTGTTGGATCTGTGTGACGTTGCTTTCTTGGTTAGAGTTCCTCACAAATGTCCAGATTATTCTTCTAATGAGGCGTCGACCATGTTTTCAGTTCTTTGGAAGAAAACATCGCCCTTTGCCATCCTTACTTTTCTTTGACTTCTTCAAATGCAGCTGAACTCCAGCTGGTATTTTATTGGACTTTGCAGCTGTTTCTGGTCATCAGTTCATTCCTGCAAACCTCTGAACCTGAACAACAATGATGCTGCATTGCTGGCTGATCCCAAAAGCTTGATTCTGTTCATCTGGACGTTTTCAGAAACGTTTGCTCACTGATCAGGTGACTTCTTCAGTCTCAGCTGACTGCAGCTTTACAATCTTACAAACAGCACATTTGCACAATGACTGAAACCAGCAGCACCTGATATATATGATACTAATATAATACATATACATATATAATCCATACTAATGATGAAGGAACTGAGCTCACAGTCCATTGTTCATTCAGTGAACTACTCAGTTTATTTTGGGCCTCAGAAATGCTCACTCTGTTTGTACATCACTGTCAGCAATAGACTCATTCTGCTGTGTGGACAGGAACACATGTGACATCACTTCCTGTTTGTTTGTGACTGAAGAGGAAGAAGTTTACAAGGAATCATTTAGAAGAGTTTCAAACATCAACTGATTGAATCCATGAATGTGAAAACGTGTTTGTGAGTGAAAGAGACAGACATGTACAGACTGAACTATCTGTTCAACAGTCAGAGTGTTTCTCTAACAGGAGACACTCTTTACACTCAGCACAGGGACACTGAGGAACCAGGAGACAAGAACACAAACCCAGGATAAAGAGTTTGAGTGAATGTGGTGTTGAAGGTGTGGAGGTGGATCAGAGTGTCAGAGGAGACTCTGTAGAAGGACAGAGTGCCAGCAGGACAGTCCACATACACTGCTGCTCTGTTAGAGACAGAGGAGGAGGAGGAGGAGGAGGAGGGGGAGATGGATGTTTGTCTCTTATTGTGCCAGACAGAATAAGGACCATCATCAGTGCAGCTCAGACTCCAGGACTGATCATTGAGTCCAAACAAACAGTCATCACTGCCTCCTTTCCTTCTGATGCTTCTGTAACTCACTGATATAAAAATGTATCCTCTCCACCTCTCAACCATCGGACTCCAGCAGGCTCCAGCCTGAAAGGAGGAGGGGTCAGAGCAGCACAGTCAGCATGCACACATGGACATTACATGGCTCTCATACACACACCGTTACACACTGAGGACGGCTCAAAGCTCGGCTCCACTGTTTTATTCAAAGAACATGAATATGCATAAGTTCATTAACATATGACGTCTTACACACCAGTCTGTGCATAGTGTAGGTATGTGTGTGTGTGTGTGTGTGTGTGAGTGTTCCAGATGTGTGACCCCAAAGCTGGTGCTAAGAGTCCAGCGGTCCCCCTAACAAAGGGCTCTTATGTTTAAGCAGACACAGAGTAGGTGTCCTCCTATACCAGGGCTCAGCAACCTTTAACACCCAAAGAGCCATTTGGACGCAAAAGAAAACACTGGGAGCCGCAAATACTTTTTGACATCTAAAATGAAGATAACACTGTATATATTGTTTTTTACCTTTGTGTGAACAACTAAGGTGTGTTGCTTATGAAATCCATGAAGTGCTACAGAGAAAATTACATTTTATTTATGTAATTAACATATTTTGAACTCTTGAAGAAATATAACAAAGCAAAGACACCCAGCTGAACTAAAATGATCCAGCAAACAAAAACTGTTGTGAGTCACCACCCTTACATCTCCTTTGGGCTTTTGGACCCTTGACCTGACTTATAAAAAAATAATTGGAAAAAAAGCACTATGCTGCTAAAAATGAAAAATAGATATTTGCACAATTCTGCCTAAATATGTTTTACCAGGTTAATGTGTGTGGCGGGGCGTGGTCTGCAGCGTCGCTGCAGAGGAGGTGGACGCACCTGAGCGGCACCCGCAATCACGCCTTGCCGCCTTAACGTCTGTACTCTCTCTGCTGTTGTTGGTGTGTGTCGGGCTGTGAGCTGCAAAGCTACAGCCGCCTGTATGAGTACAGCAACCGTGTGTGAAAAGTGGTCAATAAAGAGATGCTGAAAAGCATGTTCATGCAAACATCGTCGGGTCTGCCGTGATATGTTTACAATGGGACTTCTGCTCCTGAACCTCTGCGCACAGCGTCTGCAGATGGGGTCTGTATGAGGTCACATTCATCTTTACGCAGGACTGTAAGCTGTCATCTGTGAGGTGTGAGCGTGTTTGTTTTTAACATAGTTCACGGTGGAGAAGAGCTGCTGACATAATGTGGATCCGAAGATCCATAATTGGCCTACCTGGGGTTGAAAGTCTCGATAAATACACGGCGTTTCGACGGGTATATCAGCTTCCGCGAGTGCTTATTATGAGCGATCAAAAAATAATAGAATATAATTTTATATTTATATTTCAATATCACAATAATCTTCCAATTTCAAAATACAAGTTAAAAAAGAACTAACATAAATAAAATACACTTCAGCTAAATACTTCTAATTTATTTTCCCAAACCACGCGGAGCCGCAGGTTGCCGACCCCTGTCCTATACCATGTGGAGATCAGGGAAATATTGTACTGCTATTGTTCATAATCGTCATCATTACCATTGCATTTATAACATAATCTACAGCACTGATATTGCATTCAGATGTTTAAACATACTGGCATCATACTAACCTTTATTGCAGGTGCAGTTACACTTTAAACTGTTGAGTTAAATCTATAAACTTAAATGTTTATATGCTGATTATTTTGGGTTATAAAAGAAAGGCGCAACTCTGAGTATATCCTGTGCCAAAATAGACAGGAAACTGCATGCTTTTGCAGAGCGCGCTTTTGCAGGAAGTGAAACTAAGCAGAGTGTAAGTGTAAGTTATTTTGAGGAGCTGTTTGGATGATGCTATTTGAATAACCAGGTTGTTCATTATTATCTTTTTATTCTTCTTGTATGGCTTCAGCTTTCTCTAGCACTTCTGCTTCAGCTACAGCAGCATCAGCTTCCTTCTGTAATGTTAACACTTCTAATTCTGCATCTATTTTTGCCTTTTCCAGTTTGCTTTGAGCTTTTTCAACCTTTAACTGTGCTTCTTTTGTTGTATAGCATGCTCTCACCTTTGCAGCCTCCGCTTTAGCTCAAGCATGGGCAGCGCTTACTGCTGATCCAGATGAGCGGCTGGTCCTTAAACTGTGTGCAGACTTGTTACTGGATGCCATTTTGACCGTGATGAATCATCAGTAGGCGCCTTTTCACTGTAGTGTTTTCAACAAGGATGTTGGTGACACCGAGTTAAACCACAAATGAAGACTCTGGAGTTTAGTTGCAGCTTGTTTAATTGTCTCCATGAACATGTGGTGAAAACTGAAATGACAGAAAATAATATTAATCCATCTCAACAGGTAGAAGCATGTTTACATCAATAAAGTGCATTACTCTCACTAAAACATTCATGTTAGCAAAGTATACATTAATATCAAAAGCTATTTGTATAAACTGTCATATAAAATAACTTACGGCGTTCCAGCCTGATAATTCAGAGTAGATGGCATTTGATTACATCTCCATACTCCTTTAGCATGTGGAGCCTGTTTCTCAGCAAAACCGAGTGCATGACCAAAACCGGAAGTGCTTGACCGGAACCGGAAGTGCGCCGCCAGAACAGGAAATACATTTTAGCGATATTTTCCTTTTAACTAAAACGTATGTAAAGTATGAATTATTCATTTTAACAACACATATCAATGTTTTAATGACAAATCTTTTTAGAATTATTTATTTCAAACTTATGAACCTATTTATTCAGAGAAATGCCTTAAGGGCAACACAGTGGTTATTTGCTGGACTCACGAAATTCACAAGATCACATTAGATGTCAAACTGCAGGAAAATCGCTGGGGTTTTAAGAGGCAGACAACTACACCCACACCACGTGTTTGCTATCGCTATTTATTGTGGTTTAACCTGTCAAGGACAAAAACGTACAGAAAATTCTGCATCAATCATAGCTTTCCTAGTTTTGTTAAGCCTGGAGTGGCAGCTTGTAGCAGAGGCAGATCTAGAAGGGTGGCATGGGGTGGCAAGTGCCACCCTACAATGATTCCTTGCCACCCCAAGTGCCACCCCAGTCTTGCATATGACAGTGTTGTTTGTTAAAATAAAATAGGATTAACAGTTTGAGCGTAGTTACAGTTAACAGTGAATATAAATGCTAAAACTGAATATATTGCATAGTGTTCCCCCCCCTCCACCATTAACAAATGGTTCAGCCCATAGCAGGACCGGCTTTTTTCTTGTTTTCAGTAGCAAGCGATGTTTATGATTGTGCCAGCGCACATTTTGAACAACACCATGGGAATTACGGATTTTACACAGGTGGTTGGTTGTTAAACTCTGGAAATGGAAGGAAGGTGAGTGTTATTAACCCTCTGTGGTCCACGGACACGCTGCACCTCCAAATCACATGACTGATGTAAGCTGACATAGCAACAAGCTGCAGCCACGCTGAGTCTCCATCTCAGCCCACACTGAAAGTTCAGACTTCAAAGTTTTTAAATTTTAATTACAGGCCAGTAAATCCAGAGTTATGATAATATATATAAGCCACGCTTTTTCCTAAATACTGTCGTAACGTTTTTGTGTGTGTGTGTGTGTTTTAAGCGTTTTCTAAGGACAGCGCGAAAAACAGTAAAGAAAGGGAAAAAAGCCACCTCTTTCCTATCGGTGGAAAAATGTACCATGTCGACCAATTAAAAAAAAAAGTCAACACGTGGGATTTGGTTGTTTAGGAAGAGGGAAAAGTTTTGGGAGTGACGGTAACTGCAGCGAGACAGAGCGAGCGAGTGAGTGAGAGAGAGAGAGAGTTTTTAGATGTGGGAGATTTGTGACGTTTAGTGTGGAGTGTATACTTAGTGTGTTGTGTTGTCTTGTGTAGCTGTTCTGTTGTGTAGTCGCTGTTTTGTGTGTCAGTGAGGGCACTAATGAATGTCACAAAGGCACGTTTGCAACGTAAACACTGTCACTAAGTAGAAAAAAGTGATACACCTCCTGTTGTCAGGCCTGCAGGTTTATCCCTGTGCTGTTCTCCTCTGACTTTTGGTGGAAAAACTTATTTTTGTTTACAAAATGTACATTTTATATTTACCCAACATGTCTGTGGTTTTTTTACGGTAAAAAATACTACTAGGATTTTAAGTTCTTTGTGTGATTTCAGATCAGTAATACTAATGCAGTATGTCAGTGAAAAAAAAACAACTAAATTCAGTTGAGCTGAAAAGAATGATACCAAACAAGTCAAGGGGAAAAAAAATAAATGAAACAATCTGAGGGTGAAATACAAACGTAAACTCAAAAGGAGTCAAAAATGGCCGGTTGTATTTCAGACCTCAGTGGGTTAATCCAACAAATCATGAAAATTTAGTTTTAAATTTTTGTTCATGACAGTGCAGATTTCTGACATTTTGTCTAATTTAAGCTGTAACAATGTGATTGATTTCTAACAAGAAACAGTGAAACTTAAGTTAGACCTCTGTTTGTAAATGAACCGCCCCATGTTGTGTAGCTTTCTGGAGTTTATACTTATTGGGCTACATATTTATTTATTATACAGGCTATACAGTACATAAGATCAAAACTCACATGTTTTATGTAACTAAAGTGTGTAATTATGTGGGCAACAGACAATAATTAAGTTATAGACTATATTTATATGAAAAACGTGTATACTTACTGCATTTGAATCATTTTAACCATATGTAACCACCTGCATATATGTTTGGGGGGGGAGGCTTTGATTTTGCCACCCCATTTGATTTCTTTGCCTACCTCATGCCACCCGAAGAAAATTTCTCTAGATCCGCCCCTGGGTTGGAGAGAAAGCCAGCTTCAGCCAGCAGTCCATGTGAATAACGCTCAGTGTGAAGAACACAGTTACTAATGTAACTTATAAGTGTATTTCACACTCTTATAAGTTTTCTTGTATCTCACTTTATGCTAAAATCCGCTCATGTTGAGTGGAAATGCCTGCTGGCTGCAACCCGATAATTAAAAAAAAAAAAAAATCTGCCTACAACAGCGCAATTTAGCGGGTGAAAAACGAACAGTTTTAACTGCTAACTAACAAACTTTTAACTAACTAACAAACTTCATGTGTAAAAACAGGTTTTACTCGTTGAGCTAAATAACTGGTGTCCGTTTACGAAGTGCTCTGTTGGAGGCTGGTGGAGCTGTGCGGCAGTTTTGAGACGGACTACTGCACTCATGCAGGAAACAGCTTCTGTATTATATATAAACCCGAGATCTGTGTGTAACAGCCGGACGAATGTAGGGCAACACACGAATCACGACTTTTGATCATCAATTGACATATTTTCATTAAGTTAGAGTGCCTGGTGCGTGAACGCGGGCTGCGTTTTTTAAACGCAAATTAGTCTGGGTTGGGCTTCCTGCTCAGCGTTTACTTCCACTTTCCTGAACTTCGTGGCTGACTGTTGCTCTTCGTCTTCGTGTAAAGCTCCGTGTTAAGGTAACAGAAGCTGTCTATAATGTTTCTTTTCTCTCTCTCGTTAACATCAGCTGTTTGTAGATTCGTTGCAGCACAAATCCGCCGCTCCATAGTTCACGGTCACGAACTCACAAAGTATGAAGAAGGGGCAAACGAGGGCGAGTACACGTTTGCGTGTATATATGTGCGCGTGTGTGCGCGTGCATGTACGTAGAAAATGGAAACAAGAGCAGCAGAGTTAGTTGATGGTCAGCAGCTGAACTCAGAGTCGTTGCTACTGTGGATCCACTTTATAATGTCTGAAGGCACCTTTTCCTGCCTCAGTTTGTGGAGGAGGCGGAGAGGAGCCGCTGCTCTACCGCTCACTGACACACTGAATGCGGCCTGAGCTCGAGCCGAGAGCCGCGGAAGAGAGTCTGAGGTCCGGATGTTATTAACACTGCGGACGGAGAGTGTACATGGAGCCACAGCGGACTCTATATAGTCATTATTTACTGGATACGTGGCTCAGATACATATTAAACAATTAGACTTAAGATTAAAAAATACTGCGTCACAAACTGTTGGCTCTGCTCCAACAGGAAGCCATTTTGACTTCTCCTGCACAACGCAGACATTATACAACTTCAATCTGTCTCAGCTGCACAAAGCAGTTAAATACAGTCACACTTTTGACTTATAGAAAAGTCACACGAAGAAACAGTTCAAACAATAAATATCGTTTTATGTACCCCTCCCCATGAGTATTAAAATACTTTAAAAATAGTATTACTTTTACAATAGTAAAGACATTGTACAATACTGCCATCTTTATTTATACAGAAATAGTCTACTCACCAGTTATTACCTTGTATCCGTACAACACAGACATAATTTGAGTCAAAGTGCAGATGTTACAAAAGACGTTCTGTTTCTCCACATTTTACAAAGGGGAAATGGAACAATTTATACCAAATATTTTTTTTAACATGTAGATATGGTACAAACAAGACCATTTAAATTCTAATCTGACTTCATTAAATGTGTTCTGCAATTTGTGTTTTAACATCATATGGAATAAAACGTAAGTAAAACAAAGCCAACACAGCTTTTAAATACCTCCACGCTGTTTGAAAAGAGATTTGGGAATTTCTGAGGAGAGGAGCCGGTGCTCTCTCGGTCACTGATGCACTAAATGCAGGCATTGGATAGACTCTGAGATCCCGGTGCACTGTAAAATCTAATTAGTTCCCAGAACTCAAAAAAATTATGGAAACTCGTTGCCTCAAAAAAATTGAGTAAAGCTTAGCTAAAAATGACTAAGTTAGGACAACGTATTTATTTTGAGTATTCTGTACAAGCTCATTTGTTCCCAGAACTCAAAAAAATTGGATCAAGTTTACGTAAGATGACCAAGTTAGGGCAACTTACTCATTTTGAGTACACCCTACTCAAAATGTACACAGCCGTGTTAGTTCCCAGAACTCAAAAAAATTATGGAAACTCGTTGCCTCAAAAAAACTAAGTAAAGCTTACTTAGGATGACTGTTAGGACAACTTATACATTGCAAGTCTGCAGTATTAAGAATAACTTGATATTTCTGACTTTCTGACAATACTAATTGTTTACCTACTGACAAACATTTCAAGTTCAACTAAATGAAAAAACAATTTGTGGTACCATGAATATCATTAAAAATAATTAACAACACTTTTGTAATGATGTTAAAATGAGCACAACTTTTATTTTCAAACACAACAAAGTACAACAGCCAACATACTGGACACTGTTCTGCTGAATAAAAATGATATTGCCATCACTGTTATAATCTTAAAACGAAACAAAGTCTTAGATGTAATTATTCTGAAAATAAGTTTAGGCCTACCACAAGTTTGTTTTGTACTTACATTATTTATATAATCAACATAAAATATTTATTGTTCTGTCACAAGTGCAGTCTCTAATTTAAACAACACATTCGTTTTTCATTCCAACACAGGAGCTGGATTGTTGTAATATTTTAAGGATGGCTTGTTTCCAGTCCAGGCATTACTGCCTGAATGACTATCATGGATCGAGGTGATCCAAATGTAAGTGCAGAAGAAAGTCTTTAACTTCCCTTAAGTACAGTGGCAGTGGATGTGGGTTGGAGATGCAATGAGCTTGAACCTGCAGGCGACCATCTTCACTGACCACACCATCTGTGACGGGGGACTCATCTCTCCTGGTGTCCTGCAAGCAAACAATCATATTTTTTGGAACATGAACTTAATTGCTTTCTTAAAACATTTTTTTCTGCATTTGGTATAAAACAGACTCCAATTTAGACAATCTCAGGCTCCCTCCCCGCCGGAGAGGTGACATTCAATGTCCCAAATTGTCAGTCTGGATAGCAACACACAATATTGTCATGAAAGAATAATTTTAAAAAGGGCTATGCAAACATGGGCAATAACTTTCATTCTAATGATGTGCAAAATGATTTGGGCACAAAACAAATTTTGCTGTTAGAAAACTTGCAGACTTCACTATATACAGTGTAGACCCTCTAAACTAAGTTTGGGGGATGTGATCCTTCAAGAAATGCAGACCAAACTGTTGTTGTTTGTTTACTTACACAGCATGTCTTGTAGAATTAACTGGAGTCACAGCAACAGCACAGTGCAGTCATATCTCAAGTCTAATAACAGAAGACAGGAAAAGATCAGTAAAGAAACAACTTCCCCAAACCAAAGCACAAACAAAACAATAAGTAAAACAGGCTGATCTAAAGTATGATTAAAGTTCAGCCTGATTAATATAAATGTCACTGACAGTTGCTAATATATTGGAAAACCAAAATACTTACCACTGAGTTGATGTCTTTCTGTCCAACAGCAGGAGTGCTGGTCCCGAGCCTCAAAGACAGTAAGAAGCAAGCAGAGCGAGAAAAAACAGAACATTTTTCAGAAACTGATTTGATCCTTAATGTCTGTGCAATCATTGTAACATGGAGTTCGCTTATGTTGTTAAATAAAGGCTAGATTTGACATTAATAGATGCCACAGATGTTCTAAAGCTGCCACAAAGCATGAAAAAATAGAAGTCTCCGAAAACGTCGGAGCATTTTTGCAAATATGTGATGTCTTGATAAATCGAGCAGATATTTGAAATTCACACAGCTACATTCTCGCCTGAAAATATCTTAAAAGTTTATTTTGTGACCCAGAAAAAGTAATACGTTTTTCAGCAGTGCTCCTCCGCCATTGCCGCGCTTACAAGTGCGCACAGGGTCCGACAACCGTGGCCGACAAATGCGATCCTCTTTTTCACCAGACTACCCTTTCTGGGTCACAAAATAACCTTTTAAGATATTTTCAGGCGAGAATGTAGCTGAGTAATGCTCAAATATCTACTTAATTTATCAAAATATCACATATTTGCAAAAGTGCTTCCACGTTTTCGGAGAGCTCCGTTATCCACCCCCCACACCCACCCCACCCCTAACGGCTGCACCTCCCAAAGAATTTTGTCTGGGCTCTTATCTCACTTATTTATTTCAAACAATCAACAAAAAAATTCACCGACATAGTTTTATGTAAGGTTTTTAAGGCTGTGGTGTTAATTTTTAAGTAACATGAGCACAGCGGCAGCAGCAACGCTAGGCTAACACTAACTAGCTAGCAAGATTATAAACCTGGTGCTAAACTAAGAGAAGCCACAAAATCAGTTTGTGACAGGGGATTTCTTTAGATCACCCTGCCGTTCTTCAGTTGAGACGTCTGAGTTCAGAAAACACACAAACACTGCAGAAGTTTTTCACTCGCGAGGGGCAGTCATGGAACGCACGACCTGCGAACCGCGACTGTCCGCGACCTTTATTTATACAAGATTGTCTGTGTGTGTGTGTGTGTTGTGTGTGTGTGTCACATAGATAACATCACTTCAGTAGCGGGACTTCCCCTTTTCTACATCTGTATGTTCTCGTAAAAGCGCTGAGCTTGGTTTTCTTCTACATCTAAATGTTCAGCACAACAGGATGCGGTTAGTATCTGCAGAGGTTTAGCACACAGGTTACTAGGCAAAAGGTCGTGTAGAAATATGCTTAACTGATAAATATAAAGAATACATTTCATGTAACTGATCAAAACATAATTATCTTCTGACATCCGGCCCTGTTTATCAGAGAAATGAAATGTACAATTTATCAGTGAGTAACTACTTGTTTTTCACATTTTCAGTTACTACATCATTAGTTACATTTCATCTTCATGAAACCAATAGGAAAGGAAACCTTATGATCTTCAATGATTCCAGTACATTTGCATATGCTGTGAATGACAAACTTATCATCTGTGAAATTGCAACTTTTAAACAAGGAATAACTCGAATAAATGAAAAAATAAAAACAAAAAGATAAAAAACTCAGCATTAATGCTCGGCATGTGTGAGTAGATGTAACAGTCTTTCTCTGCGGTTCTGTGTCAGGCACTTTACATCCAAGGATGGATGTAATCTTATGTCATGTCCATTAGGCGTAAGTTGTCGTACGTCCATCTTCTCTTTTCGCCTCGTGGCTCGGCTGCTGTTGGCATCAGCTGGGATCCTGTAAGGGTGAGCTTTTGTAGTCAAGGTAACCAGGAGGCTTCCCCTTCACATTGTTGCACATAGGTCCATCACACCTGCACCTGGCTGCCCTAGAGTTGATCGGATGGAGAGTGGAGTGCGGGCTTACCCTGCGGGGGCCCAATCGCACTGCCCCCCCTCACCCCCGAAGCAACCAAACGTAGGTGAGGCCTTCCTAATGTGCTTCCTCCTTAGTGATGGGGCTCCCCGGGACCTCAACCTTTTTGCAGTGGCTCTGATGTATCCAGGAGGGTCTCTCTGCAATTTTACAGGCTGTGGGTGTTGTCAATAACACTTGGTGTGGACCCTCCCATCGGGGCATACTCCAATTTTTCCTCTGGAGCACCCGTAATAGGATCCAATCGCCTGGTTTCAACCTGCAAGAGACTGGAGAAGACTCGTACGGCAGTTTACTGTTCAAAACAATATCCTTATTTTCTAGTAATTTTCCCATCCATTCTGCCAGATTTGTTTCTCTGACAGACTTGTCTAAAGGTTCACTTGTCACCGGTAGTGGAAAAGGTCTCCCATGAACAACCTCAAAAGGTGTAAGTTTTTGAGAGCCTTGTGTTAATCTCATCCACATTTTTACTAGGCCTATGCATTCAGGCCATGGTCTTCCTGTTTCTGCCATGCATTTTCTGAGTCTCTGTTTTATCGTGCCGTTAGTTCTCTCTACTAACCCTGCACTTTGTGGGTGATAAGCACAATGGTTTTTTATGCTGAATCCTAGTGCTTCAGAGACTTTACTAATCACATCATTGACAAAATGTGTTCCATTATCTGATCTTATCAAAGCGGGAATTCCATAGGTGGGAATGAAATGATTGCATAGACATTTTGCAACTGAGATTGCATCTGCTTTCTTCACTGGATAAATCTCTGGCCATTTTGAGAATACGTCTATAATCACTAGAGCGTATTTTGAGCCTTGACTTTCATTTAGTTCAATAAAGTCCATGTGGATGGTGTGAAATGGATGAGGTGGAGTGGGAAAATGTCCTCTTTTTGTCCTCAAATTGCCTTGTGAATTGTGTTTCTGACAGATCATGCATGTCCTCACAAATTCCTTTGCTGAAGTTTCAAAATTCAGAGTATAGAAATGTGTGTTTAGGACTTGGACCATTCCCCCCGTCGAAACATGTGTCACCCCATGGGTCACCAATGCTGCTGTCCTGTGTAGGGACTTTGGGAGTATTGGTTTACCTTCACAAGTCATCAAATCATTTTCCAGTTGAGCTCCACACTTTAACCATTTCTTTTGTTCTGTAGTTGGTGCGGCTTTTTGTTCATCTCTAAGTACATCAAGTGGTATTTGCATAGAGGATGCAGACATTAACGTGTCTACAGTTTGTTGTGCGGCTAACTTTGCTGCTTGATCTGCAAAGTTATTGCCTTGAGTTATTTCTGATGTATCTCTCTGATGCGCAGCACATTTGCATAACGCTAACCTTTTTGGCAATGTTATCACTTCCAACAGTGCTTTCAGAAGATTTCCATGTTTCACTGGGTTACCAGTAGAGGTAATCATTCCTCTGTTCTGCCAAATTTTAGCAAAATGGTGCACTGCTGAGAAAACATACTGGCTGTCAGTGTGGATATTTATGTCTTGGCCTGCGTGCAATTCACATGCACGTATCACTGCTGTTAGTTCTGCACTCTGTGCAGAATGAGAGGATGTTAGCGGTTTCGCTTCTACGACTCTATCTGCTGTAGTTACTGCGTAACCTACACAGTTTTGTCCTAGGCTATTTTTAGACGCTGAGCCGTCTACAAAAATGTCAGTGAAACCAGCTTGTGGTGTGCTGTAGATGTCAGCTCGTGGCTTTGTCTCCTCATCTAACTTTGTCATACAGCAGTGTGGATAACCTTCGTCGGGTGAGGCCAAAAGTGTGCCAGGGTTCAATTGACCACACTTCTCGATACTGATGTGTGATTGTGACAACAAGATTCCAACATACGACAGTTGCCTTGCATGTGTGAGGTAGGACAAATTGGCTTGGAGTAGGATTGAAGTCACTGCATGGGGTACTTTGATAATCAAAGTATGCCCTAAAACAATGTCAGCTGACTTTTTTACTGCTTCTGCTGCAGCTGCACAGGCTTGCACACACGTAGGCAGGCCTGAAGCAACAGAGTCCAATTTACAGGAGTAAAATGCAAGCGGACGTTGTTTTTCTCCAAATGCCTGTGTTAGCACGGCTTTCATGTAACCGGCACCTCCATCTACATGCAAGTAGAAAGGCTTATCATAGTCCGGCAAAGCCAAAACTGTATTTGTCTGTAATACCAGTTTCAAGTTACTGAATGCTTCCTCTGCTGCTGGAGTCCATTGTATTTTGTCTTTCAGTCCTAAATTCCTGCCATAGATCATGCTTTGCAGGGGTTCTACCAGTGAAGCGTACTCCGGTATCCAGCTTCTACTGAAATTGCAAAGCCCTAGAAAACTCATCATTTGCTGTTTTGTGAGAGGTTTTGGAGCGTTCTGTACTGCCAGTTTCCTGCTGTCTAACAGTTTCTTCCCCTCTCCTGTGAGTGTGTGCCCTAAGTATGTAACTTTGGGACTCCACAATTGGAGTTTGTGTTGTGACACCTTGTGTCCATGCTCAGCTAAATGATGTAGTACTGCCATTGTGTTAGCTTTACAGTCATTCTGTGTGTTGCCTGTAATCAGAATGTCGTCCACATACAAGAGAAACTGCCCTGGTGCGGGCAATGTACAGAGTGACATAGATTTCTTTAACGCCTCTGCATACAAAGTTGGGCTGTTTTGAAAACCCTGTGGGAGTCTCGTGTACGTGTATTTCTGGCCATTAAATGTGAATCCAAAAAGGTTTTGTGACTCTGGATGTAATGGCACAGAAAAGAATGCATTTGACAGGTCTATGACTGAAAACCACTGTTCTTTAGGTGTCACTTGGTTCAAGATTGTGTGTGGGTTTGCCACTACGGGTGGGATTTGCTCCGTCACTTCGTTTATTGCTCTGAGATCATGCACTAAACGGTATTTTCCCGTGCTTGCTTTCTTTACTGGGAAAATAGGTGTGTTGCAAGTTACTTTGTCTGTTTTCACTAGAATGCCAGCTCTCTCCATGTCTGCAATTACCGGTTTGATACCTGCTTTTGCTTCTGTTGTCAGGGGATACTGTGGTTTAAGTGGTCTGTACGTAGAAGTTGTTTTTACCACAACAAGGTCAGCACCTTTGATTAGTCCAACATCAGTTGGACCTGTTGACCACAGCTTTTCAGGCAACTGCTTTAATTCTGGGAGGAGCTCTAGTGAGAGTAAGTGTCATTCATTATTGGTGTCAGACATGTGAGTATCTGCACAGTCAGATAGATGAGTTGCTGGCTGTGTCGTGAGCACCCACCCTAATGTGTACCTCATACATCCTGTTCTACGGCCCTGAAGCCACCCTTCATGTGTTTCTTCAGTTTTTTCATATCTGTCTCCTTCAACTTGAGTCAGGACGTGACCTAACTCCCTCCATTCTGTGGTTTCATTTCGTGCTACAGACACATGTGGTTTTGGCATTCTATTCATTTCCTGCACTCTTCCTGTCTGTATCACTGAGCACACAGCATTGCCACTTTTAGTTACATAAAGGTGCTGCAATGTAAGCTTCTGTGGGCCTAATCTGTGAATTTGTGTGTCATACGAAGGATCTGGGCCTGGGCTTTGTTTAAATCTTAGAGTATTGTGATACTCATCAAAAGCAAGTGGTCGGGAGTCTGGTGGCAAATACTTCTCAGCCAATCTCTGTAGAGGCTCTAATGGTGGAAGGTCTAGAGTCCAATAGTAGTGGGGCACTCCTTCTCCCTCACTGCTATAATTAATTTGTCCCTCCTCTTCTGCCTCTTCATAGTTTAACATCAATTCTGCGTGCATGCCTTGTGCTCCTGGCACTACACCAATTTTTAGTTTCCCCATGCTGTCTCTCCCTAGGAGGTTGACTGGACAGGATGGATCATATATACATTGATTTTTACAGCTCCTGCCACTTTCTTTGTGCACTAGCAGTAGGCCTTCTGTTAGAGATTTTACACTAGTGTGACCTGATGCAGACTTAACTGTCAGGGAGTCTTTTGAAAATTTTAGGTTTTTAGGTTTCTGATTTAGCACGGTTTTGCATGCACCTGTGTCACATAACATAGTCATGGGTTGGCCATTTACATGAATTTTAAGTATGGGTTTGTCTTCTAACAGTGTGACTAGTTCATACACATTAAACACTTCTGTGTCATCCTGTTTTTCCTCACTCCCTTTTTCTCTGTCTAGTCAATCTTCATTTCTACCTACTCTGTCTTTTCCTGATCTACATTTTCTAGCAATGTGTCCTTCCACACTGCCAACAGGTGTTGTCTCTTTCCCTGTCGAAACGTTCTGATCGGTTATTTCCTCTGCCTCTATAACCTCCTCTGCCCCTTCCTCTGTTTCCTCTCGTACGTCCTTGCATCTGTCTTCCTGAAAATGCAATAAATCCTGTCTCTGGATCTACTGTGAAAGTGCCTACATTCTCATTTTTCTTTTTTATAACACGGACAGCATGCTCTGCATATTGCAGTGCTTCGGGCAGTGATCCTGTGTTCATAGTCACCCAGTGTTTTTCTACATGTGACTTCACTGGTGCTAGGAGGCCATTTAAAAAGGCATTCTTAAGTTGTTGTTGATATGGGGTCTCTGGAGCCTCCTCATAATCTAGTCCTGAATGTTGTCTAAAAACTGGACGCAGGCGGTCCAGAAAATCAGAAGCTGTTTCGGCTTCTTTTTGTTTCACCTCTCCTATTTTTCCATAGTCAGCCCTCGGGGCCAACTGTACTCTAATTCTCTCATATAAATTTGTTAGGGCATTGACTAGGTCTGTGCTTCCTGGTGCGTATGCTACACCCACGGCGTTTGAGCCGGTAAAATCTCCTCTAACTGTTCCTATCTTTAATCCTAATAAATCTTGCACGACTTGAAGCATTTCATGACCGTTTAAATACCATTGCCTTCTGATCAGTTCTACAGCATCCCTCCATGGTATAAAACCTTCATTCAGTGGAGGAACATCTTTCAGGACATTTTGTCTGTCTTTTTGTGACCATGGACGAAAAATATGTATGTTTGGGCGGTCATCTTGCTCTTCTTCTCCTTCTGGCCCTATTATTAGGCCAAATCTGGGATTAGCTACTGCTACCATTGGATAAATACCAGTGGCTGGTGGGTCGACTGCGTCTCCCCAGAGGTCGGTCCCAGTGGGATCACGACCTATCTCTTCTTGTGGGCTATTTTTGAGTGAGAGTTTGTTTAGCATTGTCTGTGCTTTTACATAAGGATGATGATGTGTGTGCGACCTAGTTCAGCCTGATATGGGTGAGTGTACAGTGAGTGGTGCTGCAGCTGTGGCTGCAGAAGTGGGTGACGCCGCAGCTGTGGCTGCAGCAGTGGGTGGTGGTGGTGCATATGGTGGTGGATTCATACTCATATTGCGAGCACCGCACGGTGTCTCGTCTTCTGGTTTTATTAAACTTGCGGTTAAGTTCTGTTTTTCTGACTTCTTATCTTTTTTCTCTTGTTTTTTCTTTTTATTCTCCTCTCGTCTAGCTGCTTCTTCTTTCCAGGCCTGGAAATATTGTGATTCTTGTGAGCGTTTTCCTTTCTTTTTTAAGTTTTTTGTTTCTGCTATTTCCTTCAAAAGAGCTTCTTTCAGCTGTGTTAGTGCTGAGGGGCTACATTTCCCTTCCCAAGTGGGACATTTTGTTTTCTTAGGATTTCTCCATCTACAAGCACTGATTTGTCCGGCGCCTGGACATTTCTTTTCTAACCACTGCTCGTCAGCAGTGAGTTTTGTGGGTTGATTCCCCATTGTTACAACACAACTGCAGAGCTTTCTCTGGTATGAGACTCAGAAGTGGTTGCTGACACGCCCTTCTACTCCGGGACTACTTCCACGGAGCGATGTCAGTTTTACGGGACAGAACCCAACCTATTTCTTCGTCACCAGTACTTCAGCGTCTTACAGCAAATAAAACAACAATAACAACTGGAGGCAACTCAGCAGCGTATTGTGCTGTAAAATTAGTTTACCTCCAAAACACATACACAAAACACATATACATACACACAGATAGACATTTGCGCGCTAATTTGTCACGAAGTAATTCCGGCTACTTCTGAAACCAGTCTAAATATAATTTATTACGAGGTAATTCCGGCTACCTCTAAAACCAGCCTAAATTTAGTTCCTTCCGGCGAACTCAACCTATTTCACGTGTTTTTCCGAAGTAATTCCGGCTACTTCCAACCTTTGCGCATTTCCTGAAGTAATTCCGGCTACTTCTAACCTATTTTGCGCATTCTTCTAAACCCTTCCGGCGGTTTAAAACCAAAAAGTGTTTTCTCACCCTCAGTCGTCTTTTGCTGGTTGGTCAGGTCATCTGGCTGGACCCCAATGCCGTGGACCAGGCCCGGCCTGGATACGAATTTACGCCCAGGGCTTTCACCTCTACCTAGAGAGGGCTGTCGACAGACTTCGGTTCTGGCTTTTCCACGACGTCAGGATGCAGCAATCAGACCTTATTGGAGTCACAGAAACGTGTCTGGTGTTTCCATCTCTAGGCTCGAAGGACCAATTTAAATGACAGGGGATTTCTTTAGATCACCCTGCCGTTCTTCAGTTGAGACGTCTGAGTTCAGAAAACACACAAACACTGCAGAAGTTTTTCACTCGCGAGGGGCAGTCATGGAACGCACGACCTGCGAACCGCGACTGTCCGCGACCTTTATTTATACAAGATTGTCTGTGTGTGTGTGTGTGTTGTGTGTGTGTGTCACATAGATAACATCACTTCAGTAGCGGGACTTCCCCTTTTCTACATCTGTATGTTCTCGTAAAAGCGCTGAGCTTGGTTTTCTTCTACATCTAAATGTTCAGCACAACAGGATGCGGTTAGTATCTGCAGAGGTTTAGCACACAGGTTACTAGGCAAAAGGTCGTGTAGAAATATGCTTAACTGATAAATATAAAGAATACATTTCATGTAACTGATCAAAACATAATTATCTTCTGACAGTTTGAATAAGAGTAAACATTTACTCACCAAGTCAGTAAAGATCCACAGCAATGACAACAATAATATCTCCAGGTTTGCTCAATATATTCCATAACAAATGCTGGCGCCATGAACATGCGGACTGATCCGGGAGGGAGGAGAACGGCAGTCACGCGGGATTTTCAAAACACATCTTTCATCCTTCCGCCTTGAGAAGCAAAACTTCCAGCTTTCTTAGTTTTTCTAAGTTAGGACAACTCAAATTAATCGAGTTTATCAGCATTTTTGCATAAAAAGTACTGGTAACTTATTTAAATTGAGTTCTAATAACAAATTGATAAAACTTGAGTTCAGCCTATTCAATATTTTTAATTAAACACAATATTACATTTTACAGTGTGTTATTAACACTGCGGGCAGAGGCATACATGGATTATATCATTATTATTATTATTATTATTATATATTATAAAGTCATTATTTATTATATATGTCTCTTAGATACAGATTCAATATGCAGACCTTTGATTAAAAATACTGCGTCACAAACTGTTGGCTCTGCTCCAACAGGAAGTCATGTGGACTACACCCACACAGAGGAGTCATGTTACACTGTGTATCAGATACTGTGTGGTCGTGTCCCGAGTTCCTGCCAGACATGGTAGAAAAATAAAATACAGGGACTTCTGCCCTCCTGTGTCCTCACGTTTTGTTGTGTTCAGTTTTCTTTAATACAGACATACAGACATATTTGTCTCTGAAGTTAAACATTCACTTACATTCGTTGTAATGTTGCATTTTACCGTTCAGGAGTTTGCTGACATGTGAGAGAGCTTATATTGTTGTGATGGTTGTTCTTCTGTCACTGAAGTCAACAGTTGGACTGTATCCGCGACGTGTTAGGGGACGGTTACCACGTACCTATGATGTAGTTTTTCCCCACTTGAACCGGCCAGAGTTATTATATTTACAGCTTATTTACAATTTAGGTTATTTAGGTAAGTTATTTACCAGTTGCACTTTTAATTTAATTTAATAGAAAACACATGTTAGAACAGTTGAAACTTTGATTATTATTTTCGTTAAATGACTAAAGTATTTTGAAAATATGATTAATGTTACAATTGTAAACATAATAATAATTTGTATAATTATGTTACTTTATTTATATAGTTGCACTTTCCAAATAATTGATACTAACTTCTATCTATACACAAAAATAATTTTGGGGGAAAAACTGCAGCTGTTACAGATGCTATTCTATCTTTCTGTTTCTGAGACCAAGGTACTTTGAAGCTGACAAATTAAATGAAAAAAAACAAAAAACAAAACAAAAAACTCTTATTGTGAAAACCCATCTCCTCCCCGCTCTTTAGTGGAAACTTTGACTAGTTCCAGGGAAACCGATCCCTGTGACGAAACTGTTCAGTATCAAGCTTGTTGTTGGTGTCTCTGTGAAGAAACTGTAAGTTTGCTTTCTTTCCTCCTTTAACAGTTTGACTGTTTGTTTCTGTGATGTTTGGACCTGATGTTCAGCTCTTATTCACAAACTTTGATCACTCTTCTGTTTAAAGACAAAACCACATGATTATACATTATTGATTGACAGTGATGTCATTTGTAATGTTGGATTGTAGTCAGGTTAAGTTTGTATTTCCTTCATGGTAGGGCTGTTCGACAAAAACATCTACCGCCTTATTTTACCAAATTCTTTGTTTTGTGGTGTCGCCAAATAAACTGTTTACGGCAATATTTTTTCATGGTTTCGATGGTCACTGTAGTGGATATATTAATTTCTTAAAGTTCTCTCTTTCTCTTATATTTAGTATAACCACATTATGGACGGGCAAGCGCCTGTTTTTATGCGTTGTCGTTAGCAACAGCGACGGTAAAACCATCGCATGTCCGCTTGTTTATTTTCCACATAAACCTTTCACAATAAAGCTCAAGATCCTGTTGAGACTTCAAAATAAACTGAATCACGTGAAAGAGTATGCAGAGTATTTTTGGATGAGAGGCAAAAAAGAGCCGTCAGGTGCAACAAAAACAAACCTTAGACTCAAACGTTAGAACAGGCTTTTCCCCGCAGCACGCCGTGTAATAAATACTCACAAAGGAAACGGCGGCCGTTACAAATTATGTAACGTTTCATGCATCGGATAAAACACTTGCCTCCAGGTACACGACGCCCAGCTGGAAAAACTTCTGCTGTCCGAGATTCACAAAATTTACAGATCGGGACATGAGATTTTGGTCATATCACACAGCCCTGCTTGACAGATCACTGAAATCACATCTGTTACTGATTTGATCAATATCAAATAATGTGTGTCCTTAAAGAGTCACTGGTCCCATTATTGCTCTAATAATTTTAAAGTCCATAAAACATTAAATAACATGTTGTTACTAGGGGTGGGCGATATAAACGATATACGATAGAAACGATATAAATTTGGCCAACGATAGAGATTTTAACTATACCGCTCTATTGCGATAGCGCATGTTGATGATGTCATCAAGCTGCGCCTGTTTTGGTCGAAAGCATCGCAGTGGCTACAACCGTTATCATCTGCAAATTATGGCAGGCGACAGTCACAGCAAAGAGATGAAGCACTTTTGAAATATGGGGAAAGCCAAAAACTGCACTTCCTCCACTTCCGTAACATTGATTCATTAATGTTGAATTCTCTCGCAGCTGTTCTATTCCCATGTTGCTGCAGTATATTAATGAATAACCTCGTATTGTGGATGAATAATCTCAGTTGTTCTCCTGACTGAAGTTTGGCCCGTGTATAGCATCCTGCTATGCGATTGCATTTGTCCCTAACCACCTGAATCCCTCACGTTAACTTTTATCGAGTGGAAAAAAAAGTTAGCGTTCATCCCCCAGCTTCACTGTGCTAATGTTATGCTAACATAGCTGTGTCGCTAGCAATCACGTAGCACAACATTATATACCAGGTAGTCCAACTTCAGTAACCCTGCAAACACCACTGCTGTTTAGTTTCCTGTCTTCATTTATGTTGGAAGTGGTAGCAGAGCTGTACGTTTTAATTAGTTTCAAAAATCTCTCAGTCAGAACATGGTATGTCATGTTTAGGTGGAAACTAGCAAGCTAACTTCCTGTTAACTTCTAACTCTGTTAAATTTAATAAATTCTGTTTTCATGGATGCATGGATGTTAAACTTAACTGTTAAACCTGGTAAAGCAGCAACGCTGATGATTTTATTAAAGATGGAAGAATTTAGACTGTTTTTAACTCTCAGTGTTCGTTTCACTTTAGGACCTGAAGCGGACGGAGTTTTGGACCCAGATTACTCCGCGAAGCTCCTCACCACGGCAGCCATAATGCTCTGACATCAAACATTTTTTTAACAGATTTCTGCACGCCAAAATCGGTTCAAGGTCAGTAAGCACAACCAGCTTTTTTCAAGGCTCCCAAAGCGCTTTACAATGCCATTATTGATTCACGCTCACATTCATACACTGGTGGAGGCAAGCTACGGTTGTAGCCACAGCTGCCCTGGGGCAGACTGACAGAGGCGAGGCGCCATCGGCCCCTCTGGCCAACACCAGTAGGCGGTAGGGTAAAGTGTCTTGCCCAAGGACACAACGACCAGGACAGAAAGGCCAGGACAGAAAGGCCGGGGATCGAACCGGCGACCTTCCGGTTACAGGTGCGCTTCCCAACCCCTCTACCTCTCAGACTGACTGAAGATGATGATGGAGGAAGAGGAGGACAGAGCAGAGTCTGCAGGATCCAGCTGTCCGTCTGTGAGGAGTGACCGGTCCAAAGGTCTACCTCCAGACTTCAGTGGTGAACCTGGACCAACGAGGTCAGAGAGCTGAACCCACTGAGTTAACAGAAATAATTCTGCACTGACATTATAATCAGTGTTGATTCTGGTTGATTTTCTGACTGTGTTTGTGAGCTGAGAGGAAATGAAAATGAATTTGTAACAAAAATCAGTTTTGTCCAGTTTTCCTGTAAAAAGCTGAACTCTAATCTAAGAGGATGTTACTGACAGGAAACAGCTGCATTATCTGCAGTCTGTGTGATCACAGCTGCTTCAATCATGTTTGTGTCTGCAGGGGTCAGAGGTCACAGTCTGCAGGGTCCAGCTGTCCGTCTGTGAGGAGCGACTGGTCCAAAGGTCGACCTCCACACCTCAGTTGTGAACCTGGACCAACGAGGTCAGAGAGCTGTGATGACTCCTTTACATGTTTGTGTTTCCTGGATAAATCTGACCTGAAACATCCTCAGATTGTTACAAAGATTCATTAAAAAGAAAACAATGAAAGAGAAAAGATCCAAATGTTCGACTTGGACATTTGCTGTTTGAGGACAGTGATGCTCATATCTGTGGGGAAAGTGTGACCTGAGTGGGTTCATGTTTGTCTTTAAAGAGCTGCTATGATTCTCTTTGTGTCTGATCTGTTAAACAGTCTGAGAGGTCACACAGAGACCCAGCAGCTAAAGCCTGGATCATACTGGCTGCTGTTACTCCATCAGGACAACACTGAACCACAGTGCTGTTCATGGAAATCAATTAGTGCAACTTTACACTGTATTACCAAAAGTACTGACTCATCTGCCTTCACACACATGTAAACTTGAGTGACATCATATTCTGAATCCACAGCATTTAATATGATGTCAGCCAAGAGTTCAACATTTCACAGGTTTAAAAATGTTCTAAAAAGGTTTTTTCACAGGTTTAAAAGTGTTTATGGGAATTTTTAACGGTTCTTTCAGAAGCACATACGTGAGGTTAGACACAGGGAAGCAGCAACACTGACTGAACACAGCTTTTAGAGGCTAAATTCACATTTTAATAATGAAAGTGGCTTCATGTGTGTGTGTGTGTGTGTGTGTGTGTGTCCATGGTTCCTCCACAGAGTGGACCAGCAGAGCTCAGAGGTTCCCAGTGGTCAGTCTGCCCAGCAGCATCAAACACAGCTGGTCTCCATATTTATGGTCTGTACATGTACAACTTTTATTATTAATATTAATAATAATGCATTTGTTTATAACTCCCTTTCAGAACACCAAGGACTCTGTGGACTAAATGACCAAAAGAAAACAAACTTTGAAATCAGACGGTGCAATTGTGATCACAGGGAAACGTTTTAAACATCGAGGCTTTAAACAAAAACCAAAGTGAAACAGTTTGTAGTCGAGATCAGTGGGAATGAAGCTGAATAACTGTTTCTACAATAAGTTTGTCAATGACAAATATGATGGAAATTAGCAGCATTAGCACTTACTAATGATGTGACTTGACACTGGGCTGTATTGACACGGCCACATTAGGTGGAACTCAACTGTAATGGAAACCAGTGGATCCAGTCCAGTGGTGGCGACCTGTGGTGAGTCGATCTGAGCAGCTACTAATGGAAACGGGGCCATAGATGTGTTTGTGCTTAATAACAATGAATCACAGGATTTTTAAGTGTGGATTTAAAGTGTGCAGTTCAGGGTGTGTTACTAAAACTGTGGTTTGCTCACTTTCCAAAGACCAGCCCCCATAAAAAGCAGCCAAACAGCTTCTAAGAGTTACACACCCACACATATCTGTCAAGTTAACTCTGGTCTAACACACTTGGATGTAGCTTGAAGAATGTTCCTGTACGAGGACTGAAAATGATTTAAAAAGCAGCCAAAGAACAACTTTGACACACCTTCATAAAGCCTGCAGAGTAAAAGAAAAACTAGCTGAAAGTCTGATTGCTCTTATGAAAAGTACAGAGAAATTATGGGTCACTCAACACTTGTGCACAATATAAGAGTTTAAATAAATCTAAAGAATAACTCAAAATCCTACAGTAACACTGAAAAAATTATCTACAGCTAACTATCCAAGTGGATTTGTTTCAGACAGCTCCATCTCCTGATGGTGACAGATGTACCCTTAGGTCCCTCCTCCATTCAGAGACTTTTTTTCCTTTTTCCCTTTCCCTTTTCACATAAATGGCCTCCTTGACTCCGCCCTCAAACCAGCGTTCACATTTACTCAGGACCTTCTTGATGTGCTGATCTTCTGCTTCCCTGGCTGCTGTGTCTGTGGGGATGGTGTTCGTTCTGTGTTGTAGCGTCCTGATCACGTCCAGTTTGTGCTCCAGTGGATGATGAGAGTCAAACTTTAAACACTGATCTGTATGTGTAAACAGAGTGAACCTTTAAGACTAGTTGGCTGTACGATCAGCTCAGTCACCTGTAACATCTCCAAGTTTCTGGCTTCAATCCTCAACCTGTTGATAGTTCAGCTCTGAACACCAGTGAAATGTTTCTCCCACTGAAATCACTGCATTCATATGAACAGAATCAATGTTTTGGGATCATGGAGTTGTGGAGAATCTCTCAGTTAATCAGATAAAGTCAGACTTACAATTGGTGAAGAGATCGTGGATGATCGGGTTAGAAGTGGATGATGTGTAGACTGAAATTCAGAGTGGTGGGCAATGTTCCCTCTAATGTTTCATGTGTCTGAGCGAACACACAAACTCCCTGAGCGACCTCATGGACCACTGTGAGCGACATCAGACGTGTGCACTGTGGTCACGCCAGCATCTAATCCATCCAAGTTACATGTTTATTAAAATAATCAAATTACAGCATTTACATTTATGTTAGACTACTTTTAAATTAACTGATTTAGCCCACTTACAATGAAAATGTAAAAAAAATCTTGTTCATGACCTGTGTGGTATGTTAACACTATTGAAAGTAAAAATAACTTGAACTCCAATTTTGAAAACACAACTTCTTTTTTTAAATAAAGCTCTGACTTGTATTATGAGTCTGTGGTCTGGGAGAGAGCCCTGTAACTCTCTGTCTGCAAAATACAGTATATAATGACCAATGTTGCACAATTAATTATATAGTTAATTCTTCAAAAAAGTAACTGAGTTTTGCAAACAACAAAGTTTTTTGCAGCTGTTTACGTAAAAATGCAGCCAAGGCCCTTTTTTAAACATTTCAAACTATTTACAGAACAATCAGCTGTTCTGCATCAAATTTGATGCCACACAAATTATTTGTGTCACTCCAAAAAAATAATTTCTGTCCACTATGAGATAAAGGAGAACAACAGCCTGATACCTGCAGGCCTGACAACAGGAGATGTATCACTGCTGTAACACCTGTAACATTCAGCAGTCGCCTCATTGTTCTGACACACACAACAAAACTATTGACTACACTACACACTAACTACACAAGATTTGCGCTAAACGTCACAAATCTCTCACATCTCAAAACAAAACTCCTAAAACTTCCTCGCGTTTCTTAACAACTAAATGCCATGTTTTGATTGGTTGACATGGTACATTTTTCGACCAATGAGAAAGGGTGGGGTGTTTTGGTTTCGTCTTTGCTCACAGGCTTTTGAGCGTTTTCCTAAACGCCATTTTTACCGTTTCTTCCCGCAGTAAATATAAACAACGATAGTATTCAGGAAGAAAACCAAATATTGCAGATATTTTATCATAACTCTGGTTTTACGTGGCCTATCAACACAATTTAAAAACTGGTATAAAGTCCACACTTTTTCCGTCAGTCGTTCCGTCTGTCCTGCTCACATCTCCAATGGTTGTAAACGTTGTCATTAATGTGGCTTCACTCCACATCAGCCACGCCACTTTGCTAGCTAAAACACCGGTGTCGGCACATATTTACTTTAATTTCAATTCAGGTTAGGTTTGTGTGCGCAACGCAGATTTTCTCTGCGCAGAGACCGTGCCAACAGCGCGCAATTGCGCACGTGCGCAGCTTAGAGGGAACATTGGTGGTGGGTCATTCATAAAGTATTCTGTTCCAGCTGCTGGAGGACAACATCATTACTTTTGTGAAGACCGAGCTGAAGAAGATCCAGAAGGTTCTGAATCCAAATAAGCCCCAGTGCTTGGAGTTTCAGAGGGAGGATGATGAGCAGAGGAGCAGCAGAGAAGCATTTGTGAAGATCACAGTGGACTTCCTGAGGAGAATGAAGCAGGAGGAGCTGGCTGACCGTCTGCAGAGCAGTAAGAGGATTTCTTGCTTAAGGTTTTAAGCTGTTGGATAAATGAGACACCTGTGACACCAGCGTGTTCAGTCATTTCTCAGTGGGTCAGAAATTGTCATCAGCATTTTGTAAAATATGATTGTTGAAGTTGTGTTTTTATTATTATTACTCAGAACTTCCAGCTGCTGTTTGTCATCGTAACCTTAAATCTGCCCTGAAGAAGAAGTTCCAGTGTGTGTTTGAGGGCATCGCTAAAGCAGGAAACCCAACCCTTCTGAATCAGATCTACACAGAGCTCTACATCACAGAGGGAGGGACTGCAGAGGTCAATGATGAACATGAGGTCAGACAGATTGAAACAGCATCCAGGAAACCAGACAGACCAGAAACAACCATCAGACAAGAAGACATCTTTAAAGCCTCACCTGGAAGAGACGAACCAATCAGAACAGTGCTGACAAAGGGAGTGGCTGGCATTGGGAAAACAGTCTTAACACAGAAATACACCCTGGACTGGGCTGAAGACAAAGCCAACCAGGACATCCAGTTCATATTTCCATTCACTTTCAGAGAGCTGAATGTGCTGAAAGAGGAAAAGTTCAGCTTGGTGGAACTTGTTCATCACTTCTTTACTGAAACAGAACAAGCAGGAATCTGCAGCTTTGAAGACTTCCAGGTTGTGTTCATCTTTGATGGTCTGGATGGGTGTCGACTTCCTCTGGACTTCCACAAAACTACAATCCTTACTGACCCTAGAAAGTCCACCTCAGTGGATGTGCTGCTGATAAACCTCATCAGGGGGAAACTGCTTCCCTGTGCTTATATCTGGATAACCACACGACCTGCAGCAGCCAATCAGATCCCTGCTGAGTGTGTTGGCATGGTGACAGAGGTCAGAGGGTTCACTGACCCACAGAAGGAGGAGTACTTCAGGAAGAGATTCAGAGATGAGGAGCAGGCCATCAGGATCATCTCCCACATCAAGACATCACGAAGCCTCCACATCATGTGCCACATCCCAGTCTTCTGCTGGATCACTGCTACAGTTCTGGAGGATGTGCTGGAAACCAGAGAGGGAGGACAGCTGCCCAAGACCCTGACTGAGATGTACATCCACTTCCTGGTGGTTCAGGCCAAAGTGAAGAAGGTCAAGTACGATGGAGGAGCTGAGACAGATCCACACTGGAGTCCAGAGAGCAGGAAGATGATTGAGTCTCTGGGAAAACTGGCTTTTGATCAGCTGCAGAAAGGAAACCTGATCTTCTATGAATCAGACCTGACAGAGTGTGGCATCGATATCAGAGCAGCCTCAGTGTACTCAGGAGTGTTCACACAGATCTTTAAAGAGGAGAGAGGACTGTACCAGGACAAGGTGTTCTGCTTCATCCATCTGAGTGTTCAGGAGTTTCTGGCTGCTCTTCATGTCCATCTGACCTTCATCAACTCTGGACTCAATCTGCTGGCACAACAACAAAAAACCTCCAAGCGTTTTAGCTTTTTAAGCAAAAAAGAATCTTTTCACCAGAGTGCTGTGAACAAGGCCTTACAGAGTCCAAATGGACACCTGGACTTGTTACTCCGCTTCCTCCTGGGTCTCTCAGTGCAGACCAATCAGACGCTCCTACGAGGTCTGCTGACACAGAGAGGAAGTAGCTCACTGACCAATCAGGAAACAGTCCAGTACATCAAGAAGAAGCTCAGTGAGAATCTGTCTGCAGAGAAAAGCATCAATCTGTTCCACTGTCTGAATGAACTGAATGATCGTTCTCTAGTGGAGGAGATCCAACAGTCCCTGAGATCAGGAAGTCTCTCCACAGATAAACTGTCTCCTGCTCAGTGGTCAGCTCTGGTCTTCATCTTACTGTCATCAGAAAAAGATCTGGATGTGTTTGACCTGAAGAAATACTCTGCTTCAGAGGAGGCTCTTCTGAGGCTGCTGCCAGTGGTCAAAGCCTCCAACAAAGCTCTGTAAGTAAATATGTGATCAGTCTTTTATTTATAACATAAACAGTGTAATGTGTGATGGCTGCTTAAAATTTTAAACATATTTAATTAAATGATCATCAGCACTAAATAAAGTAGGTTTTATTTAATATAGTTTGATAGCAGCAGTAAATGTCAGAGTGTCTTAAACATATCTGGGTGTCAGTTTTTATCAAAGTCATATCCAGAATCATCCTATAAGTAAACTTTATTTATACATATATACAGCAGCTTTCACAGGTGAAAAACCACAAATTGCTTTACAATAGAAACAGGCAATAAAAAACACATTAAATAGCAAACACCAAACATCATACAGCCTAAAACTAGTTAAAGGCCACTCTGAATTCTAGAGTCTGAATAAATGAGTTAGTGGGACCATTAACAGCCTTTGACTGGAAGATCTCAGACTGTGAGAAGAACTGTAAGGTTCTAGAAGGTCAGAAATATAGACTGGGACTTGACCATTTTAAATGAATTCCAAAATAAACTGGTTACCAATATAAGAGATTAAACTGAAGTAATGCGCAGTCTATTTCATGTGCTGATTAAAAGTGTGGCAGCATCATTCTCCACTGACTGAAGACATTCAAAGACTGTGATGGACTCATAGGTGATAATCATCAACTCCCCCATTCCTCCTCTGGTCTTATTGCTCTGCATCAGTGCACTGCTCAGCTGAAGAGTTCACTTCTACAGGGAGTACAGAATTATTAGGCAAGTTGTATTTTTGAGGAATAATTTTATTATTGAACAACAACCATGTTCTCAATGAACCCAAAAAACTCATTAATATCAAAGCTGAATGTTTTTGGAAGTAGTTTTTAGTTTGTTTTTAGTTTTAGCTATTTTAGGGGGATATCTGTGTGTGCAGGTGACTATTACTGTGCATAATTATTAGGCAACTTAACAAAAACAAATATATACCCATTTCAATTATTTATTTTTACCAGTGAAACCAATATAACATCTCCACATTCACAAATATACATTTCTGACATTCAAAAACAAAACAAAAACAAATCAGCGGCCAATATAGCCACCTTTCTTTGCAAGGACACTCAAAAGCCTGCCATCCATGGATTCTGTCAGTGTTTTGATCTGTTCACCATCAACATTGCGTGCAGCAGCAACCACAGCCTCCCAGACACTGTTCAGAGAGGTGTACTGTTTTCCCTCCTTGTAAATCTCACATTTGATGATGGACCACAGGTTCTCAATGGGGTTCAGATCAGGTGAACAAGGAGGCCATGTCATTAGTTTTTCTTCTTTTATACCCTTTCTTGCCAGCCACGCTGTGGAGTACTTGGACGCGTGTGATGGAGCATTGTCCTGCATGAAAATCATGTTTTTCTTGAAGGATGCAGACTTCTTCCTGTACCACTGCTTGAAGAAGGTGTCTTCCAGAAACTGGCAGTAGGACTGGGAGTTGAGCTTGACTCCATCCTCAACCCGAAAAGGCCCCACAAGCTCATCTTTGATGATACCAGCCCAAACCAGTACTCCACCTCCACCTTGCTGGCGTCTGAGTGGGACTGGAGCTCTCTGCCCTTTACCAATCCAGCCACGGGCCCATCCATCTGGCCCATCAAGACTCACTCTCATTTCATCAGTCCATAAAACCTTAGAAAAATCAGTCTTGAGATATTTCTTGGCCCAGTCTTGACGTTTCAGCTTGTGTGTCTTCTTCAGTGGTGGTCGTCTTTCAGCCTTTCTTACCTTGGCCATGTCTCTGAGTATTGCACACCTTGTGCTTTTGGGCACTCCAGTGATGTTGCAGCTCTGAAATATGGCCAAACTGGTGGCAAGTGGCATCTTGGCAGCTGCACGCTTGACTTTTCTCAGTTCATGGGCAGTTATTTTGCGCCTTGGTTTTTCCACACGCTTCTTGCGACCCTGTTGACTATTTTGAATGAAACGCTTGATTGTTCGATGATCACGCTTCAGAAGCTTTGCAATTTTAAGACTGCTGCATCCCTCTGCAAGATATCTCACTATTTTTGACTTTTCTGAGCCTGTCAAGTCCTTCTTTTGACCCATTTTGCCAAAGGAAAGGAAGTTGCCTAATAATTATGCACACCTGATATAGGGTGTTGATGTCATTAGACCACACCCCTTCTCATTACAGAGATGCACATCACCTAATATGCTTAATTGGTAGTAGGCTTTCGAGCCTATACAGCTTGGAGTAAGACAACATGCATGAAGAGGATGATGTGGACAAAATACTCATTTGCCTAATAATTCTGCACTCCCTGTATACAGGAAGTCTTGATCCTTGACCCTCTGAGTCTGACTCAGAGTTCTGAGCTGATGTGGGTGAGGGGACTCGGGCAGCCTGACACACTTGATGTCCATGTCTTCCCTGCTTGTCCTGATACAAATAAACATGAGTAGCCTTTGCAGGTCAAATGTTATCAGTCACACCTGTTAGTCAAGCTCTCTTCTAGATTGTAATGCTTGTTAAACTAGGATGGTTTTAGAAGTCTGGACCACAGACTCCAACAAAAGATATGACTTGGAAAGGCCAAAGTAACCTATTAGAGGTGTTTGCACTAACTTAGAATAATACTCACATTTAAATCTTTATTGTTTCACAAAGGGTTAAAAAGTGAATGTACACAGAGAGGTTGGTGGTGAGACGGGCACTTCCAGCACTGTAGATGTGTTCCAGCTCAGTGTTGATTGAAATAATCCGGAGAGCAGGATTGATTAATGTCACATCTTCGTAAAGTTATAATCCACAGGGGAAACTGTCAGTCTGATATCTGGTCAACCAATCAGGTGTTTACATCATATTCACTGATCTTCAGCCCCACTTTATTATCAGTCTCTCTCTTTCACATCTGAATAATCTTCATTTCACATTTCAGTCAGTTCAGGTTTCATTAGTACAGAGGTGTACAAACTTTTTTCACTGAGGGCCACATACATAAAAATATAGGAGGGGCTGGGCCACTTACTAGATCCGGGTAAACACTTGACCTCCTTGAATCTGGCTCCAGTGCAGCAGCAGTTTTCACATATATAGTTGTCAATTTCAGCTGTAGTTGCCATGGCAGCATAATCCATTTTAAACCAAACACCTTTCTCTTTAAACTCTGTCAGTCACAGTATATTCAATACAATCCTCTTTTTCACTGAGTCACACACATTCAGAGATCAGAGTGTCTCCTGTGTGCTCTCATTCACTCACACTCACTCTCATATGGCTGAAGTCTTTTTGTACAGAGGCTACCTAATCACATCTTGGCTCGTGTGATTAGGTAGAGGATCAACAGGTGGGTTCATGACCCCCTTGGCGGACTCTCCCACAGGGCTTAAATCTGGGACTCTCCACCATTTGACCCTAGAAATAAAGAAGCTTCTTGGATGAGAGGTGAAACGTCTTCAAGAAACTTAAAGAAGTCCAGATGCCTTTTTTTCTAAGCTCTTTAGATGACTGTGAACCTTCACAGACACCTCATCAGTGTCACTCTCAGAGCTACCAGCCCTTTCATAAAATCACAAAGCTCTGCATTGAAATCAATGATATCAAAGCTGGAATTAAATGAGTCCAAGTCTTCTGCTGATTCAGCATCACATTCATCTTTGGTCCTTGCTCTGCATCCCCACAATGGACTTCATTCATGTCCAAGCCAGCCTTGAGTGTCCTTTATTCAACTTATGCTCTGCTTTACTTTTAGATCTGATTTTAGCTGCTTTATCTCTCTTTGAACAAGTGTATGTGCTTCAATCTTTTTCTTCTCTCCCTCATAACAAGACAGTTTCTTGTGACTGAGAACATGTTTGAGTGATTATCTAATCTAGGGCTGTTTATTGGGGAAAATACTTCCTGTTTTCAAAGTAATCCCCATTTTTCCCAGGAAGAAAGGTAAGTAGAAATCGATGATCTAAGTGAGAACATGAGCCTTTAAAAAGGGTCTTCTGAGGCTGCTGCCAGTGGTCAAAGCCTCCAACAAAGCTCTGTAAGTACATATGTGATCATAGCTTTAGTTTTTAAAGATCAGGTGGGAACAACTAAAATAAAATATAAAAAAAACTCAACCAAAGAAGTAATGACTGCTGATGTCTGAAAAGTCTAAGTAATCATCAATGTTGGGTCTAAACTCAGACCCCGCTGTATCCAGGACTTATTCCCGTGAAAGAAAAACAAGGCAACAGCGATTGATCATATACTTGCAAGGAAGGCCTCGTCGGTATCTCAGCTCATTACGAATGACCCCAACGATGGCCTCCTCTCGCTGGCTTTTATTGACAAACTTCAAACAGTAGTTTACAAAACACCTCCCCTCGCAACCCCCTTTGGTTACAAAGACAAGGCACTGTATGTATGTGTATGCAAGAATGTGTGTGTGTGTGTCCTCCTGCTGATCAAAGGGTCATAAAACATAAACAGCAGTAGGAACATCCTTGGTCATAAAGAGGGTAGTCTCCCCCACACCCAATGTATGGTTTACCATAGATAACACAGTGAAACCATACAAAGGGCAGGAAGATTTACCAACATCAAACAGACCTTCACAAGGATGTTGCCTGTGATAAAACACTTCAACCTCGCACCCAGAACCTCGAGAATCTGGGGATGGGAGGAAGAAAGAATTCCTTTCACAGAGTTAAAACAATGGACAAATGGTAAACATAAAAATGACAAATGTTTAACTATTCACTCTAACAATCAGCACTCACTTTGTTCAATACTGAATACATAGGAGCACAAATTGTCCACATTTCTGAAATATTTCTGGGTGTAACTGTTACCAAAGTGCAATTTAGACCTGGCCTGTGGTTGTTATCTAAGTGATAATCATCGATTCTACTAAAACGAATATAAAATAAAGAAATTTGACATATTGTGTTAATACCAAAAGCACGCTGAACAATTCAGTGTTGTTTTACTGCTGTTCTCTCTTCACTTCTTCTCCTCTGATTCTCTCCACATGTTGCTCTGCATCAGTGCTCAGTTTCCTGACAAAAACAAGATTAAATATTGCTAAATATAATAGTATCTCATTACACTTCAACATAAGTGTTTTATTTTTGTAATTGTTTATCTGTTATTTTTCAGACTGAGTCACTGTGACCTGTCAGAGAGAAGCTGTGAAGCTCTGTCCTCAGGTCTCAGCTCTCAGACCTCTAATCTGAGACAGCTGGACCTGAGTAACATTAACCTGAAGGATTCAGGCGTGAAGCTTCTGTCTGAAGGACTGAAGAGTCCACACTGTACACTGGAAACTCTCAGGTGAGATCAAGCATTTTTCTTTCATCAACTGACAGAATTAGCAGATTAATAATAAGGCAGTCCTCTAAAAAGAGGAGAAGTGGAGGTGTTTTGAAGGGCAACATACTCTTATGTTAACAAGACAGGAAGTAGTTCCTGGTAACTGCTTCCTTTGCTATTGTCTAAGTAGAAACATGATGGTAAAACAGTGATGAGTTTGCAGAGGTTCATCCACAGCACACAACAATGCTGTTGCGTGCTGAAAGCAGACTTCTCACAGATTCTGAGACTGCAGGTTTCATCACTGTCCAACCAAAATTCACTTTTTATTCAGTGTTATCATAAAAGCCTTATTTTTATCCATTTACTGCTATTAGGAAGAACACACGTGAAGTTTAAGACCTGGACGAGTTTGAAACCTTTTGTCCTCCACAATGGAAAATGGGTGGAAATAAAAATGGGTATCACTTTAGCCAGCTCCTAATTTTATCAGTTCTACTCTCAGCGTCTCCTATATATCTCCTATATACATTCTGCACTCAGCTTTGTGGTCTCCAGTATCACTGAAATGCAGCCAGATGCTGCTCATTTTACCTTTTCACTCTTTCCTGACACGCTTGCATTTCAATACAGCTCCCTATTTCTCTGTGTACCTGGTCTATACCACTACACTTGCTGTATATGGGACATTTCCGTCTTCTTTCACATAATGGTATGATCCCAGTCTGTCTCTTAAAGTGTTTGGCCTCATGGTTTGCTCATCAGAATAAAACCTCAGCCATTCTCACATTGATTATCAGCAAGCCTGAAAATTCATCAGTATTTGACATATGAAATTATCTCAAGGGCTGGATTTGGCCCACGGGCCATATGTTTGACACCCCTGGTTTACACAGTTTGGTATTCAATGTACGAGTTAGCTCTCAGCTAACTAGCAGACAAGCAAACTTTTGGGACTACTTCTTTCTAACAAGAGCGTCAGACACTCAGACTGGTTTTCTTTGTGGATGATGATGTGTTCTCACACTGATCCTTCATGCTGATGCTGCCATCCACCCACTGCTCCTGGATTCCTCACCATCATCTCCATCAGCCCTCACAATACTCCACCTTCATCAGCTTCATGTTCAGGAGCCTGGATGGACAGTAATTCTTTCCATGGGTTATGGTGGGACATTGAGAGCTGAAGTCAAACAGCAGTGAGAAATGAAAGACTGATTCATTTCTATTTAGTCTTGTGATGTGCAGCTTTGTTCAGAGCATTAAGGCCCAGCAAAGATTACTGAGGTCACAGAGTCACTGATGGAACCTGTGTGCTTATAGAAACTGAAACCAGATGAACCAGAATAGAAGGACATTAAAATGAAGTGTCAGCTACACAAAGGCAAAGGTATTCAGTTGTTGGTGTGAGTTATTTAAATGGAGGATGGAGTCAGACTTTAAGCTGCTGGACTCAGTCACTATATCCTGTTCTCCTCATAGAACCTGGATACACAGACTCACCTGTGACACAATGACACACAGTGTGGGCTACACACACATTAGAAAGTGGATCAGTCACACTTGTACAATCATTTGTAGTGCTGGGAAACCATGAACACTTTGATTCACCATTAATGACATTGTTACAGCAACATGCAATCATGAGTTCAGAAGTAGTGTATTGTGTCCTTATTTTAATAGTACTGCAGTATGAGAAGTGCAACATTCAGAGTGCAGAAACAAATCAGGTGCTTTCTAACAGCAGTGTTCCCTTTAACACAGTAGCAGTTCAAATATTTCTGTCAGTCTGAGCTGAAACATGAATCTAATCAAATCAAATATCAAATCAATCAAAGTTCCTCTCAGAGTCCACAGCCACCAACATACCTTTGACCAACAGCAAGTGAACATTTATAAATGTGTGTTTTCAGAACAGGAACCAGCAGAACTATTGTTCTGTTATCAGGTAGCAGCACAAACGCTCATCAGCACATTTACTGTGCAGGACTTTGAGTGTGTGAAGTGTGTGTTTGTACTGGATTTCCTTTGGAGAATCTCAGTCAGAAACAAGACAAAGAAAAACACTTTCAGTCGTCCAGGTTGAGTTGACAACATGAACTGCATTTATCTTCCTCTGACTTGACATTTTCTTCCTCCTCTGCACCGAGCCAGCTGCTAAGACTCACAAGCTCACTGACATTTTCTGATGATAAAGAAACTCTCTTCTTCTGTACAATATGAGCAGCAGCAGAGAACAAGCTTTCACAGGTACAGATGTTGCAGCTGTGGCCAAGTACATGTGCTGCATGTTTGGAGCAGCACTCTAATGGACAGGCCTCTGTACTGATGGTGGGCTCTGCTCTGTATCCACCATACTGTTCTCAGCTGAGTCTTCCTCCTGTTCACACTCTGATGAAGTGTGAACAGGAGGAAGTGTGAAGAATAGGGCCAACTTTTTCTCTGGCGGCTCGGATGTTGTGGCTTCCACAGGTTTCCCTCCAACAACCCTCTGTTCCTTCAGTAGTTCAGTAAGATCTGGGTAAACACTTGAGCTCCTTGAATCTGGCTCCAGTGCAGCAGCAGGTTTCACATATACAATGTTGGCATTTTGCTTGCGTGTCTCCAGGTCTGTTCTGAATGTAGACTTAAATTTGACCACATAGGCGGGGTCATCATCTGAGCTCTCCATCAGCCGAGAGAGATGACAAAACACAGAATCACAGAGCATGAAACCAACTTTTCTCCTCCCAGAAGTTCAGTCACAGACCTGCAACAGAAACAAGAATCAAAGATTCAAATGACGTAGAGCATTCATGTACTTATATACACAAACATGTCCTCTACATATTCATGCTGTATTTACACACACATACAGAGGCTGTTTGTCTCTCACACACAGACAGGACACTGAGAAATACATCATGTTAAATATACCTGCAGGGTTCCAGCTGTGCACGTTGTCCCTGTTACCTGTGATTGCCATGGCAACCTTGGGGTTGTGCGCGATGCAGGGACGTGTTCACAGGCAGACGTCTGGCAGCAGCATCATATTTGATGCACTCTCTGTACTGAGTGTGCTGACTTTATTTCAAATGTCCCACTGCTGTGCAACATGAATCACAGCACGTTTCTGTAACTCCCAGGTAACCATGGTTACCCAGCCACGTCCAGTAGTCTCCAGAGAGACCAACAGACCAACTCTGACGATAAGAAAACTCAACTTTGCTTCCAGATAACTTTAGTTGTATCAACACTGCCCTCTGGAACAGTTTAAAATGAACATGTCAAAGATCTGTACCTGTCTCCATGTTTCTGTCCCCGCCCCTTTCTTTCTGTCCTGGGTCATGTGAGCGCTGCAGTAGTATTAGGCCCACCCTCAATGCTCTCATTGGCTGAGACACATAATGACGCCCATTTCAAGCCAGCACTCGTCAACATCCCTCCTGTGACCCATGGCTTTATATTCAGAGCCAGTGAGCACTTTCACAATAATCATGATTTTAAAAACTGTGATTAAAATAATTGCTTACGTTAATCAGTTAATGAGTTAACGAGATAATAACAGGTTAAGTTGCCCTAATAATTAGACTTTGATGACAAACTGTGATCTCCATGTTTCCTTTGTTGGACTGTGGGCGAGTGTCAGAACTGAATGTACTGAGTAACACTCAGTGTTTAAATATGTGTCAGTTCCAGTTTTAGAGCTCTAAAGTGCAGCTATCATGTTAGGAATAGACAGCAACACTGAGGTCAAATCTTTATTTTACCACTCGCTGCATTCTTGCTGTTCATGAATTCAGCAGGTTCATGACTGTCTGCAGCATTAATCTCATATTTCCATCTAAAGTGTTGAATTTGACTGTTTGATGTTCTTTATGATCTCTGGCACCAGTTCATCTGTAGGCCGAGCTCAGTCCATCCATTTAGTGAAATGATGTTTAAAGGTCTCCTTGTTCTGTGAGCGTGCACAGATCCTGAAGCAGAAAGCCTGGGTTAACAGAGAAATGATCATCACTGTGATGATGCTCATCATCTCTGACTGGGATCTGAGGTTTTGTCAAAGCAGCAAAGAAAGCCTGGCTATGTTGGACTTGGTGTGGAAGCAGCTCCCAGTTTGAGTTCAGGAGACAGACACCCTCTCTACTTTGAAGGTCAGCTTCAAACGTTTCTTTTTTGATAAAGCTTATAGTTAGAGCTGGATCAGGTGACCCTGAACCATCCCTTAGTTATGCTGCTATAGGCTCAGGCTGTTGGTGGATTTCCCATGATGCTCTGCTTTCTTCTCCACTCCCCTCTTTTCACTCCTGATGCTTTTATATGTCACTACTGCATGTCCTTAACTTTTGTCTTCTCTCTCCTTGGTTTGTGTTTTGTTCTTGTCTCCCTGAGATCATCTCTTCTCTTTCCCCTCACCCTGCAACATGGTAGATGCTCCTCCTGGAGCCTGTTTTCACTGGGAGGAGGATCTTTGTGTCAAAGGGAGTTCTTCCTTCCCACCATCACCAAGTGCTGCTCACAGTGGATTGTCTGATGGTTGGGGCTTTCTCTCTAATACTGGAGGCTGTTACCTTACACTGTTAAACAGCTTCACATCACTGTTGTTGGTGGTAATTTTCACTTATAAATAAGTCTGTGAAGGTTCTCAGTCATCCAGGTCATCGTAGACTAAGGAGCTTCAGTTCAGAGCTGAAGAAGCTTCTCGGATGAGAGTTGAAACGTCTTCAAGCCACTCAAGAAGTCCAGACGCTTTTCTTTCCAAGCTCCTTAGTCACTTATAAATAAAGTTACATTGAATGGATGTAAATGGATAGATGTTATTGTGACAAAGAGAAAATGATTGTTGACAGATGGATTGTTGTTTTGTGTGTCTGCAGTCTGTCAGGCTGTCTGATCACAGAGGAAGGCTGTACTTCTCTGGCCTCAGCTCTGAGCTCCAACCCCTCCCATCTGAGAGAGCTGGACCTGAGCTACAATCATCCAGGAGACTCAGGAATGAAGCTGCTGTCGGCTGGACTGAAGGATCCAGGTTGGAGACTGGACACTCTCAGGTATGAAGAATGTCTCATAGAGGAGGAAGAGCTGGAAACTGTGTCCTTCACTCACTTCCTGTTTGATTCCTGCAGATGAGACATGAACAATCACACATGCAGGAATATTTTCAGGGAAAGACACACTAGTCTAGCTGGATAGCACATGGATATTTATGTAGGGCTGCGGCAGAGCTCTAGGGTGCGGCCAAATTTCTCAATGGTCCAACTAAAAAAAATCCTACGTCGCACTGGTGCAACCTGTGACCAGTTGTTCGACTAAAGAAAAAAAAACGTCTCCTCAACTCTGAAAGTCTCCGTGTGGTCAACAACAGACACACATTATGCCCCTCTTGTGGTCTAAACCAATCAGAGATAGTCAGGGGCGGGACCTCAGGGGCTGTGGTCCAGTTATTCCTGTGGTCCTTTGTGTGTACATTTGAAAGTGCAGGCGGATAGAGAGAGGTAAGCAGCTTGAATAAACTGATATTGATTCATTAAATCCTGAATCGTCTCTTAAATATAAATATATTTTGCCAGAAACGCCAGAATCTCAGGTTAAAACTATTTCAACAACCACCAAACAGTAAACGAGAGCAGGTAAACGGATTCCACACAAAGACGTAAACACAGAGCGCGGACCCGACCCATCAGAATCAGCTTTCTCTTTCTCGGCTTTCTCACTTGACGGCATGTAGACAGACACGCCATTGGTGCTGAAAGTCAACAGCTCAAAGATTCTGATGCATTTGCGGTTTCGAGCTTTGTGTTTACATCTTTTTTGCGCTAGGTTGCGCTAGGTCTTGTCTTTCTCAAACCAAAATTCGTGAACCAGCAGCAAAAGAAGAGCCAAACTATGCTTCACATTTGATAAATGTCGTCATTAATTCCCTCTTACTTTTGCTGTTGCTTCCACCACTGTAAAATCACACTTCATGCACAGCTCTCTCTCTCTCTGTGTGTACTTCAAGAACTGTTTCCCATCTCAAATCTCTGTTTTCTGCATTATTCATTCGCTTATTACCTACCAATCTGGCCGCTGTCTTTTTTGTTGTGTTTTTTTACTTAAATGTAAACTTTTTTAAAATTGTGCACAATTACAGAATATTGCAGAATATTTTTAAGGTTATCCGCTATAGAAAGCAAGACCAGGAAAGTCATCTTGATGTTTTTCTGTTTTATTCTCAGTTACTTTGACACAAAGGCATCTGCTGTGATGCTTATCATAATTCTGATATTTCTGGCTGTCTGAGGTAAAATTGAATAGACTCCAATCGGGATCTTGTGAATCAGAATCGAATGGATTATATATATATGTATATGTGTATATATATGTATGTATATATATATATATGTATGTGTATGTATATATGTATGTATGTGTGTATGTATATATGTATGTATGTATATATATGTATGTGTATATACAGTTAAGCCCATAATTATTCATACCCCTGGCAAATTTTGACTTAAAGTTACTTTTATTCAACTAGCAAGTTATTTTTTGACTGGAAATGACACAGGCGTCTCCCAAAATATAAAAGGGTGATGTACAAGACGCATCATTGTGGAAAAAAATATTTCTCAGCTTTTATTTACATTTGAGCAAAAAGTATCATGTCCAGAATTATTCATACCCTTCACAAACTGTCACAGTTCCATCCATTCCAAATAGTCAAAGCTGTTCTAAAGCATCCTAATTACCCTGATTAATTGGAAATAGCTGTTTTGATCAACTCAACAGGTGAAAAACAGCAGCTCTCTGCAGGTGGTCTGTGGACATTCATGGCTAAGACAAAGGAACTCAGTGAGGACCTGCAGCTGTGCATTGTGGCTGCTCACAAGTGAGGAATGGGCTACAAGGCCATATCCAAATGTTTTCAAGTTCCAGTGGCCACAGTGCAAAGTATTATTAAAAAATACAAGATGTTCCGCACTGTGGAAAATCTCAGAGGACGTTGTCGGAAGCCAAAAGTGAAACCTGTGCTGGCCAGGAGAATAGTGAGAGAGGTGAAAAAGAATCCAAGTATCACCACCAAGGCCATTCTGGTGAATCTGGGCTCTGCTGGTGGCAATGTCTCAAGGCAGACAGTCCAACGGACACTGTTGGGTTCCACGGATGCAGACCAAGGAAAACGCCACTTCTCCAGGCACTTCTAAGGCATGCAAAAGCTCGTTTGGCCTTTGCAAATGCTCATCTGGACAAAGAAGAAGATTTCTGGTCTTCAGTGTTATGGTCAGATGAAACAAAAATTTAATTATTTGGTCACAATGATGTCGCCTTCATTTGGCATAAAAATGGAGAAGCCTTCAACCCAAAGAACACCATCCCCACTGTCAAACATGGTGGTGGGAACCTAATGCTTTGGGGGTGTTTTTTAGCCAATGGACCATGGAACCTAATCACAGTAAACAGCACCATGAAAAAAGAGCAATACATGAAGATTCTCAACAACAACATCAGGCAGTCTGCAGAAAAACTTGGCCTTGGGAACCAGTGGACATTTTAGCACGACAATGACCCAAAACATACAGCAAACGTGGTGAAGAAATGGTTAGCAGACAACAACATTAACGTTTTGCAGTGGCCTAGCCAGAGTCCTGACTTGAATCCAATTGAGAATCTGTGGAGGGAGCTAAAGATCAGGGTGATGGCAAGAAGACCCTCCAACCTGAAAGATTTGGAGCTCATTGCTAAAGATGAATGGGCAAAAATGCCTGTGGAGACATGCAAAAAGCTGGTCTGCAGTTATAGGAAGCGTTTGATTGCTGTAATAGCCAATAAAGGCTTTTCTATTGATTATTGAGAAGGGTATGAATAATTCTGGACATGATACTTTTTGCTAAAATATAAATAAAACCTGGGAAATATTTTTTTCCACATTGATGCCTCTTGTACATCGTCTTATTATCTTTGGGGAGACACCTGTGTCATTTCTGCTCAAAAAAGAACTTGCTTGTTGAACAAAAGTAACTTTAAGTCAAAATTTGGCAGGGGTATGAATAATTATGGGCTTAACTGTATATTCAAAATAACACTAAAAGCCTATTAAGAGAGATATGAATTTATTTAGAACTCACCAGAAAGAAAATGGCGCGAGCAAACCAACAAAAGATTGGGGATGGCAGAGAACTCGATATTCGCTCGTCTGACCGCTGCAATCCAAGCCTGACGTCTTCGTTTAGTAATATCGGATACATGAGATCCCTCCCGTTGCCTCCAGGAGGGGAAACGATGAAAAGAGAGACCATTTTCCAGCTTCTTGCCTTCCCTATCGTGTGATCTAACGTTGCAACCGACAACACAGCACGTACGAACCATAGCTGACGCTTCCGTGTGCTTTCTTTAGCCTACTGTCATGGCGGGAGGGGGCGTGGCCCCGCTCCCGTGACATCACGCTCCAAAGCCATATATATATATATATATATATACCACCGTTACCTTCACCCTCCACATCCTCTCGAGCTCTTCTCTGAGCCCTTGGTATTTCTCCAGCTTCTCGTGTTCCTTCTTTATGATGTTGCTGTCATTCGGAACTGCTACATCGATCACTACGGCCGTCATCTTCTGTTTGTCTACCACCACTATGTCCAGTTGGTTAGCCACCACCATTTTGTCCGTCTGTATCTGGAAGTCCCACAGGATCTTAGCTCGGTCATTCTCCACCACCCTTGGGGGCATCTCCCATTTTGACCTCGGGACTTCCAGGTTATACTCGGCACAGATGTTCCTGTACACTATACCGGCCACTTGGTTATGGCGTTCCATGTACGCCCTGCCTGCTAGCATCTTGCACCCTGCTGTTATGTGCTGGATTGTCTCTGGGGCATCTTTACACAGCCTGCACCTGGGGTCTTGCCTGGTGTGATAGACCCCAGCCTCTACGGATCTTGTGCTCAGTGCCTGTTCCTGTGCTGCCATGATTAGTGCCTCTGTGCTGTCTTTCATTCCAGCTTTGTCCAGCCACTGGTAGGATTTCTGGATATCAGCCTCCTCCTCTATTTGCCGGTGGTACATACCGTGCAGGGGCCTGTCCTTCCATGATGGTTCCTCATCTCCCTCCTCTTCCTTGGGTTTCTGCTGCCTGAGGTATACTGAGCACTCGGTCAGTTGGGGCCATCTTCGTGATGTATTCTTGGATGTTCGTTGTCTCATCCTGACACTCACCAGGCCCCGGCCCCCTTCCTTCCACTTAGCGTACAGCCTCAGGATGCTGGACTTGGGGTGAAACCCTCCATGCATGTTAAGGAGCTTTCTTGTCTTTATGTCAGTGGCTTCTATCACCTCCTTTGGCCAGCCTATTACCCCAGCAGGGTACCTGATCACGGGCAGGGCGTAGGTGTTGATAGCCCGGATCTTGTTCTTACCGTTCAGCTGACTCCTCAGGACTTGCCTGACCCTCTGCAGGTACTTGGTGGTTGCAGCTTTCCTAGCGGCCTCTTCATGGTTCCCGTTCGCCTGCGGGATCCCCAGGTACTTGTAACTGTCCTCTATGTCTGCAATGTTGCCTTCTGGTAGTTCAATCCCCTCAGTTCTGACTACCTTCCCTCTCTTTGTTACCATCTGACTACACTTCTCCGGTCCGAATGACATTCCAATGTCATTGCTGTATAGCCTGGTAGTGTGGATCAGTGAATCGATGTCTCGTTCACTCTTGGCATACAGCTTGATGTCATCCATGTACAAGAGGTGGCTGACAACTGCTCCGTTCCGTAATCAGTATCCGTAGCCAGTCTTGTTAATGGTTCAGGCCTATGCAGAACAGCAGTGGGGACAGTGGTAGTTGGATGGGGATCAGGACCGCCTGACCTTCGGTTAGACCAGGGGTCGGCAACCTGCGGCTCCGGAGTCTTTATACTGCGGCTCCACGTGGTTTGGAAAAAAATTATTTAACTGAAGTGTATTTTTTTGTGTTCGTTCTTCTTTTAACTTGTAGTTCTAAATTGGAATATTATTGTGATCTTGAAATATAAAAATAAAATTATGTTATTGTTTTTTATCGCTTAAAATAAGCACTCCCATAAACCATACCCGCCGAAATGCCGTGCATTTATGGAGACTTCCAACCCCAGGCAGGCCAAGTATGGATCTTCGTTCGGATCCACATATGTATTTGAGCAGTTATTATCCACCATGAACCATGGTAAAAACAAACACCGCTCACGCCTGACACCTGACTGTAAGCTGATGACAGCTTACAGTCAGGGTACATGTCCATGTGTGCATGCTGACTGTGCTGGTTTGACCCCCCTCTTCCTTTCAGGGTGGAGCCTGCTGGAGTCCAATGGTTGAGACCAGGTCTGAGGAAGTGTAAGTGTGTTTTTAATGTGATTCATGAAAACAAAGCAGCACACATTCAACCATCTTCATCATGTCAGGAGTCATCATCAAAGTGTCAATCAATGAACAGATGATGGATCAATAACTGCAGCTGGATTGTGTTTGTTCTCTCCATCAGATTCCTGTCAACTCACAATCGACACAAACACAGTAGACACAAACCTCCAACTGTCTGACAACAACAGGAAGGTGACACATGTGAAGGAGGTTCAGTCATATCCTGATCATCCAGACAGATTTGATGGTTCTTTTCAGCTGCTGTGTAGAAATGGTCTGACTGGTCGCTGTTACTGGGAGGTCGAGTGGAAAGGATGGTCCGATGTATCTTTGAGTTACAGAAGAATAACCAGGAAAGGAAATAACCAAAACTGCTGGTTTGGATGGAATGATCAGTCCTGGAGTCTTTGGTTCAATGATACTGACCCTTACTCTGTCTCTTATAATAAAATTAAAACACCCATCTCCTCCTCCTCCTCCTCCTCCTCCTCTGTCTCTAACAGAGCAGCAGTGTATGTGGACTGTCCTGCTGGCACTCTGTCCTTCTACAGAGTCTCCTCTGACACTCTGATCCACCTCCACACCTTCAAAACCACATTCACTGAACCTCTTTATCCTGGATTTAGAGTCCACCCTGGTGCCTCAATGACTCTGTGCTGAGTTGAGTGTAAAGAGTGTCTCCTGTTAGAGAAACACTCTGACTGTTGAACAGATAGTTCAGTCTGTACATGTCTGTCTCTTTCACTCACAAACACGTTTTCACATTCATGGATTCAATCAGTGTTGAATCCATGAATGTTTGTAACTCTTCTAAATGATTTTGTTTTTCTGTCTTTTTCCACTCAGAGTTTCACAGTGAATATCAGTATGTTGTGTTTCTCTGAAGCTCAGTTTACAACCAGCTCCTCTGCATTTTCAACAAGTCTGAGCTCATTAAAATGAATCCAAATGTTTGATTTCTCTTTCTTAATGGGATGATTCCATCATAGCTGAATAAGTGGACATCCAAAAGTACTCAGTGTATCAAATATTAAATACATTGAGCATCTCTCATGTTTCTGTCATTCTATAAAAACAGCTGATTTTAAAACTGATCCAATCAAAGAAACATGTACTTCCATATTGATCAGATCAATACGTACAGCTCTGATGTCACTAACATCTCCTTGAACTCTTCATTGATGGTGATTTGTGGCCTTCTGCTGGTGAGATGTGCATGGTGAACTGCATGATGTCAGTTTAATGAGCACAGATGACATGAAGTGTTTTTAAATCTGCTTTTTCTAATTGTTCAGGGTCCTGCTCCAGGAAGCAGCTTCAACAAACTCTGGCTTTCAAAAATAAGACCTCAGTCTGAGGTTTTGTTTTTTGTTTTTGTATTCTTTTAAATTTCTAATGTGTAATATCCATTTTTATGCTATTTTATACTTAATGAAGTAAAGTAGTCAGTATTACTTATGTATCTAATTTTTGAACCACATAGGTTGAACAGTAGCATTGTGCTTAAAGCATCTACCATAGCTGAAGACTCTTGTTATTGATTAAAACAGGACTAAGCAAAGAAATTGAGATTTTATGTGCTTTACATGCACACAAAACCCAGCTTCCTTAAGAAGTTTCAAATTTGGGTAAATTTGGTTATAAACTTGTGAATTAAGTTCATTATTTGGCTAATAAATAATAGTATAACTTTTTGTTTTAAACAGGTGAACTAATACATTTAAGTTAAGGACAATATTTACATCATATTTCACTTTGTGTGTGTGTGTGTTTTGTTTTTTTAAATTTTATTTTCACTTGCTACACACGGGACAGACATGACTGGGGGAAAGAAAAGGGAGAAAGAAAGAGAGGTTGGGGAAAAAAAACAGCGGGGAAGAGGAACTGTGATAAAGGGCAAAAAACAACAAAACAAACAGACAAAAAATACATATGTCAATCACTTGGATCACCTGTTGAGAAAAAAGAAGAGAAAACAAGCAAAAAAGAGAGCAATACAATAAACAACATCATCGCCATAATCTATGCGAGTATAACAAATACTAAATATTGAATATTATTGTGCAGCATGTAAGATCGACAGCGCACAGTGTGCTTTAAGGTAGCAGCCAAAAAAGCAATGGAAAAGTATTTTCTCAAAGACAAGTTAACATATTTTGATGATATTTGGAAGCCATTTAAAAACTTTATGAAAGAAGTAAACATCGGACAACTCCTTCCTGCAGGAGTTGTCCGATGAGGGGAAAATTGTTTAGTCTGTGCTAGCTATTTCTATTTTTTCCCCTTTTTGTTTCCTTCAATATGTATAAATCTCACATTGTACTAATGTATGCATATTTCATGTGTTTTTCTTTGATGTAGTTTTGGGAGAGAGCAGGGATGGGAGGTGAGGGGGGAAAGTGTTCTTATTACTACGGCATATTACTGTGAAAACAAACCTTTGTATGCTGTTGCAAAGAGCAATAAAAAAAAATATTGTTTTAAAGCACCTCCCATTGCAAAACCCCCCTATGGTTACAAAAGATAAGGCACTATGCGTGTATGTGCGTGCACGTGTAAGCACGTGTGTGTATTTGTATGTCTGTGTATGCTTGTGCAATGTGTGTGTGTGTGTGTGCATGAATGTGCGAGCATCTGTATTTGTGTGTGTGTGTGTTTGTGTTTGGGGGTGCATTTGTGTGACCTCCTGCTTACCAAAAGGATCATAAAAGCAGGAAGCTTACTAAACAAGAAAACAGAACCCTCACATAGATGTCCCTATAATAAAACACTATAGCCTCCCCCACCAACAGACTGGCTGGAGAGGTGGTCAGAGACAAAGGAATGTCTTTGATCATGCTGCTTGAACTAAGACTTACAAATTTAAGTAACACGATGACACCATTTAACAATTTGACTCCAACAAATACAAGCGCGCTCATGCTCACAGGTGCACTCACGGGTGCTCACAGACACAAACTGTAATGTACAATAATCCATAAACTTAATTTGATGGGCTCTTAGTTTAAGATTTTTAGGATACATATGTAGTAGCAACATTTCTGCATCTAAAGCAATCTTTGTAGTCAAAACTTGGTTTATTTTGTTCATCACCTCCTGCCAAAATGCACGGACAATTCTGCATTCCAATATACAGTGGAAAAATGTTCCAAGGGCTTCACCACATTTAAAGCATGTATTTGGAATTCTGTTATTATATTTGTTCAATTTCACCAGTGTTACATATGTTTGCATGATCCAATTGTATTGTAATAGCTTTAGGTTACTATTAATCGATTGTTTTTGTGATTTTAAGCAAGTTGACTTTCATGTCTCCTCAGAAATATTAATATTTAGGTCCTTTCTCTCAGTTTCTCTTAGAAACTGATGTTTCCGGAGAGGCAGAGACAATCCAGTTATAGAATGTTGAAATTAAGCCTTTGTTACCACATTTTTTCACCATCCATACAAAGCCAATCTGACTGTGAGCCAATGTGTTTGATAGTTTGTGTTTGATCAATAGATTTGACAGACTTGGTTCTCATCCAGAGGGAAACAGTCCAATTTCAGATCTAATGAAATGATGGAGGCTGTTTCCTACCACGGTGCTAATGTGGTAATGCTGGAGACCATGAGCCTTGTTAGTACAAGGCTCATGGTCTCCAGCAGACAAGCGCCTGGAATGAGGTGAGCTGAGTGTTGCTTTGGTGGGTCTGTGCCCACGTCATGCATCAGGATTCATATTGGCAATAGTTCATATCTCTGTTCTTTAGCCTTCATCACAAAGCTGTGAAGGAAAAACAAACATCTAACAGGATTTGATGGATGCAAAGTCCACTGAGCTCTTTGTCATTTACAAACTTGTCCAACCAACAAGAGCACAGATGAAAAACACAGTGACACTTAAAGGATTTTGCCATATATGAGCATAGATTACTTTCATATAGATTTTGTGTGTTTCTCATTTGATGTTAGTTTCATGTTTCATCCTCTCCATGCACCTTGGAAGTAGGTAGGTGAAGTTGTGCCAGAAATTTTTGCTGTGATTTTTCCATTTACATTTTAACAGTTTTTTAATGTGTTATGCAAGTTGATGTTATGTTCTTAATATGCTGATAGTTGTAGTGGTCCTGTGATAGGTAAAAGTGTGACCAAAGATGAAACGGCTTGTGGACCCAGAGCCAAAAAGAAAGCCAGACGGATCCTTTGGAACAGATGGCAGTCAGTGGCAGTAGTGATGAGGGTTTTTTTTAATTTTATTTGTACTTTATATTTAACCCTTGGATGCACAACCTACCAATACCTCCACTCTTCCACGAGTGGGGTCAAAAATGACCCCAAATAGAAACAATGCATTTTGCTATAAACTCGGTTGTTATTCTTCAAAATCTTTAAAACGAAGAGTTGTAACATTACATGAAAAAATAAATAAAAATGCAAATGGCCTCATGTTACAAACATATTTTATGAGGAATACCTGGAATATGAATATATTACAACTTTGCATTTTGAAGAAAAACAATCCGTGGGGTCATCTAAGGGTTAAAGACAGTAAAGATTATATTAAAAATAATAATAAAATGCGATGCAGTAAGCCTGAAGCCAAAACAGACTTATAGAGATAGCAACTGTTGGGTTATTATTGTCATTTATGCTTAGAAATTTATAATCACTTAGAAGTATATTATTGTTTGTAGATTGATAGAGGTTTCATCCTTAGCAGTCTGCAATGACTCTGTGTGCCTTCCAGAGTGCTCTGGCATACACACACATCTTAAGGTCATGAGTGAGGTCATACCTTCTCTTACTGATTTATGGTATAGGAGGACACCTACTCTTTGTTCACATGTATGCCTGTGTAATGTCATATGTTAATGAACTTATGAATATTCATGTAACCTCAATAAAGGGCAGTGCTACGAGGGAGCAGACGACGGCAACTGGGGTCAAGCGAAGAAACAGCACTCGTCACAGTTCTCTCCCTCGTGCACGAGATCAAAGAGCTCTGCTTGGTGTCGTCTTGATGCATTCTCAATCATCCAGGAAAGTAAATCTCCAAAAGTTGAATCTGTTCATCTGGACGTAGCGTTTTGTGGGAGAAACGTTTCGTCACTCATCCAAGTGACTTCTTCAGTCTCAGCTGACTGCAGGTTTCCCCAAACCTTATAAACAGTACATTTGCATAATGACTGAAACCAGCCCACTGAAGGAACAATGGGCTGTGAGGTCAGTTCCTTAATCATAATTATGCAAATTCCCATGACCATTGATCAACAATCACTGACCAAAACCCACTGATCAAAGAACACTGATCAATGGCCATGAGTACCATTCACAGAGAGTTGGGGAATGGCTGCAATCACAGCGTTGTAAGATGGCGAAAGATGTACCCTTAGGCCCCCTCCTCGATTCAGAGATGGTCTTTCCCTTTTCACGTAAATGGCCTCCTTGACGCCGCGCTCAAACCAGCGTTCCTCCCTGACCTGCAGTCAGCTGAGACTGAAGAAGTCACTTGGATGAGTGACGAAACGTTTCTCCCACAAAACGCTACGTCCAGATGAACAGATTCAACTTTTGGAGATCTGCTTGGTGTCCAATGCTTTTTGCTGTTGTAGTAGAATTGTCTCGTTCCAGCAAGGGGTTTGTGCTAGACAGACCAATCAGTAACCCTAACTAATAATGGCTGACCTAACCACAAAAATAAGAAAAAAGAAAAGAAATAACGAACGTTTACACAGCAGATTGTCAAGGGTCCTGGGTCTTTTACCCAGTATTTTCAGTTCATTAATGTTCAGTTTATTTATCACTCGTTCTCATTTCCTTTTTTTCCTGTGCCAGTTCATTTCATGTGTCATTAGCCAGATTCATGTTCAGTTGTGTACTCTCATCAGTCTGTGTATTTAAGTCCTTAGTTTCCACTTGTTCACTGTCTTGTCATTAATGTTGTCTGCCGTGTTTTCAGTCCAGTCAGCCAGTCAGCCTTCTTATGTTCTGCTCGTCCTGTCCTTTACAATAAACCCCCTTAATCCGCATCGTGAGTCCTGTGTTTGGGACAGATTACTGATGGTGATGTTACTGCTTGCTTTACTTGTTAAAACTAGTCTTATTTCTCACACATTCAAATCTTTCTGTCTTTTTTTTTTTTCAGTCTTTCTCAGTCGAAATGTAGCACGAGGTGACTGATTTATCTTCATTGATCACTATTGCCACTCCTTAATTTGCTTGTAATGCACATTAATCATGAACATAAATATTTCATTTTTAATTTAAATGCTGACGTGTCACTTTTTTTAAAAAACAATTTTTGTACTTTGGTTATTTAGACATAATTTATTATGATATTATGAAAAATGAAAAACGGAAAAGCCACAGGACCGGACGACATCCCAGCTGAAATCTGGAAGATGGTTGAAGAGTGCCGCGGTACAACATACCTTGCGGCACTCTTCAACCATATCACGGTCGAAGACAAAGCTCCCCGAGCTTGGACATCGAGCATCACAGTGCCCATCTGGAAGGGCAAGAGAGACGTCACAGAGTGCACCAACTATCGACCAATTCGTCTACTCTGCCATGCAATGAACATCTTCGAACATGTCCTGGAAAATCGGATCCGTCAACTGGTCACAATCACCCCGAATCAATGCGGCTTTGTTAAGGGCTGCGGAACCATCGATGCCATACCCGTTTGCTAATGGAAAAGCACCGGGAAAAGAACAAGATGCTGCACATGGTCTTCCTGGATCTGGAAAAGGCATTCGACAGGGTCCCCCACAAGCTGATTTGGCGATCATTACGAACTCATGGTGCCCCGAAAGCTTATGTGAGATGGACTCAGCTGCTCTACCGTAATGTCACAAGCGAGGTCCGATGTTCAGCGGGAACATCACCAGCCTTCCCGATTACCGTTGGCGTCCACCAGGGCTCGGCCCTCTCGCCCATGCTGTTCACTCTCTGTATGGATACCGCGACAGCTGATCTGCAATCACCACATCCATGGAGCCTCCTGTATGCAGATGATGTGTGCCTATCAGAAACAGAAAACTGCCTAGCCCTGCAAACCCAAACAAAAGCATGGAAAGACCGGCTCTCCGAAAACGGCATGCGCCTGAACATCAAGAAGACTGATTACCTTGATTGCGGCCCCCAGACCAACAGTACCATCACTATCGACGGCGAGCCGCTGACTAAAGTTGCCCAATTCAAGTACCTTGGGTCCCTTGTCACCTCAGACTGCGAAACCCTACCAGACGCCAGACTCCGTGTCAACACAGCATGGATGAAGTGGCATCAGGTGAGTGGAGTCTTATGTGGCAAGAGTATGCCAATCTATCTTAAGGCGAAAGTCTATAAGTCGATTATGCGCCCAGTGGCACTCTACGGGGCAGAGTGCTGGCCAGCGACGACCAAACATGAACAAGCTCTTCACACCATGGAGATGAAGATGCTGAGGTGGCCTCTGGGTCTCACACGACTTGACCGAGCGAGGAACGAAGATGTCAGGAAACAACGGGGAGTGACACTGATCACAGACAAGATGCGAGAAGCGAGGCTCCGATGGTACGGCCATGTTGTCCGTAGCGATAAAATTTCCATCGCAAAGACAGCCCAGCAATTAGATCTGGAGGGAAACAGGCCGCAAGGAAGACCAAAAAAGCGCTGGATGGACCGAATCAAGGATGATATGAAGGCTGTGAATGTTACACCAGAAGACGCCCTTGATAGGAAGAAGTGGAGGAAGGCATGCAAGATGGCGGACCCTGCGTCGCGGGATATAAACCGCTAGGAAGAAGAACCTATGATATTATGTACAAAGCAGTTGTCGTAGAAGCTTCTAACCTTAAAGGCAACATCAAAACAGAATGCATTGATTTGCAGCTCACATATCTTATTCACAAAAGAACATAGAGAACATGTCAAATGTTTAAACTGAAAATTATAATGGTAGCAGCACTTTGGGCAGGGCAACAATATTTACCCATACATGCTTAGAGTTTTATAATCGATTGCATAATGATAGAGGTCTGATCCTTAGCAGTCTGCAAAGACTCTGTGTGCCTCCCAGAGCACTTTGGCATACACACATATCTTGGGGTCATGAGACTGATTTATGGTATAGGAGGACACCTACTCCATATCTGTTTGAGTGTAAGATGTTTAGGTGAGCTGCTGGACTCCCTGGTACCAGTAGGTGGGGAGTCTAGCAGGGTCACATCTTGACCCCACACACACACCTACACAACACACAGACAAGGTATTCTTTGTTCACATGTATGCCTGTGTAAAATGTCATATGTTAATGAACTTATGCATAGTCATGTAACCGCAGTAAAGAGCAGTGTTACGAGGGAGCAGACGAGAGTCCGACGGAGGTCAAGTGGGCGGAACAACACTCGGCTTTGGGTCTCCCTCGTGCATGAGTAACACGAAGAACTTTGGTGACTTGCGTCTTGCTTTTGCTGTTGTGGTAGAATTGTCTCGTTCCAGCGAGGGGCTTGTGCTAGACAGACGCATCATTAATTGGTGGACATTCATCGAGGGGAAAAGAGACAGACATCAGCCAGGACTTACAGAAGTTCCTGTAGTAAAGTCCCGATATATGAAAATTCATCATCAGGCCGGTGGATTAGCCGTCTGTTTTTTCTCCTCAATGGATGAAGAATGACGGGACCTGAGACTATACTACACGCTATCACACCAAGTAAGTGAAAGAGAGCGACTCTATAACCACGTTACTGGGTTTGTGTCCTGAAACTGGGTTTCCGTCCCATTACTGGGTTTGGGTCCCGAGCATCCGGTACGTGTCCGAGGTTTTAATGAAATCGCCCCGGGGTTTGGGTCCCAAGCGTCCCTTGATTGGGCTTTGCGTCGCGAAACTGGGTTGGGGTCTTGAGCGTACCGGTGTGAGTTCGAAGTAGGCCTAATTTGTGTTGTTGAGAATTTCAAGGATGGCAATGTTCACATTTTGGACAGAGAGGACAGATGGTTTGAAAGAGGAGTGAAAGAAGCCATCTATGTCCACTGTGAGCGACCATCTTTGAACAGAGGCGGTGGTTTACGACACCACTGTCTGCCATCTATAATCCAGTTTTGAGTTCCCTCCCCAGACGCCTTAACGCCCACTCACATCCTGTGCCATCTGACCTCAGGAAATCACATGATAAGGTGGGGCCAGGTCTCACAATGAGCTCACCCAAAACTCTGGCTGAGTGGGACCCACACCCATTTTCACACCTTGGTGATTAGAGGATCATCAGGGGGTCCTTTTGTCCCTCTTTGGGGGGATACTCCCACTGGGTTTAAATCTGGGACTCTCCGCCATTTGACCTTAGAACTGAAGAAGCTTCTCGGAGGAGAGGTAAAACGTCTTCAAGCAACTTAAAGAAGTCCAGACGCTTTTCTTGCCAAGCTTCTTAGACTATGGAGGACAGTTAGACTATTTGCAAGCTCCTTTGACTCTTCAGTGTATAGATCAGTATTTTGTGTTTTTGCACTTTTGCAATCTAAATAAATCACTCTTTTTCTGTTAAGGTCTTTTCCTGCTGCTGTTGTCTGCATCACTCTACGCATCCCTGAGTCTGCACATCACTCATGACACAGTGTAGCTTTTTTCGTCTGTTCTTCTACTTAGCGTTAATAATTTTAAACCAAATATATATATATATTTTTTTTTACCATAGAGCGTATAAAAGATGGACACAGTCAGGGGCGATTCTAGGATCAGAGCTTTGGGGGTGCTGAGCACCCAGCGAGCTGCCCAGCCAGGCAAGATAAACTTTACACGTCACGATGAGACTTCTTCCCTGTCTCTGTGAGTCCACGCATCCTCAAATGTCTCCAGTTGTCCCGAGTTCCCTCTGACTGTCTCCTTGGTGCATTTAAACCCCTGTTCCTCCCTGTCCTTGTCGTATGTTGTCTTCGTCTCTGTTATCAGTCATCAAAATTTTACCATCTCTGTGCAAATCTGCAAATTTCTTTATTAAATCATAAGATTCTTAAATTCATCAAGTCTCTCTCTGCCTGGGTCCTCGTCACAAAACATGACATCACCGTTTTGTACATTTTAACACAACCCCCACATTTGTGAAAGAAAAGCAAAACACTTTTTTGAGAAGTCTGTAACAAAACCATCAAATCTGATAAAGGTTATTTAAATGATGCTCACAGTGAGTAAGAATTAAACTGAGTGCATGTTTTGGACAGAGATTCACTTTTAATGTGTATGTATAATATAATACAGATACATAAAAACACTCCCAAAACAGAATAAATTATTACAAAATATTCATAAAAAACTATAAAAATGGAGGCAACTTTGCCTGTGGTAGAATGTATACAATGTATGAAAAAATCTTTACTGCAAATACTAATTTAACTCATTTAATAATACTAATTTTGTGTTGTAAGATTTATGAGTTTCATGCTTTCATAGTGGTACTTGGGAGAGCTTGACATTTTTCTCAGGTGGTACACACTGTAAAAAGTTTGAGAAACACTGATAAGTGTGTCTGTATGCGGCAGTCAGACAACTGGACAGTCCAAAAGTTGGCCTACCTATTACTGGCTGAGGTTTTAGTAGAGTTGTGGCTGAACCACATAAAAATATATCATTAATTTTAATCTCCCCAATCAATGATAATGTTATGTTGGAATGTTGTTAAAGAGGGTCAAAAATGTTTCAACCCAGTTTGTTTTGCAGATTCTGTATAGCAGCTTTAATATAGGGAGGACACAACTCATACAACAGATTGTTTGAGTAAAATCAGGTTTTTTCTCTTTGTCAGTTTAACAGTTTCTGTTTTGCCTGTCACTGTTCCCTGTCTCTTTTCTTACCTGGTTCTTCCTGACCTTGTACTTTCTCCTCATCTTCCCCTCTTTCCTCTCTCCCTCTTTGGACTGACAATCATACACAAATAGATTGTATTCAATTAGATGAAAAAATCACATTAATATGAAAAAATACTATTACAGTTTTTTCTGATTGCTTAAGCACATTTTTTGTAACTATTGGCAATCTTTGCAAAACTCTACACACAAATAAGAAAACCTGTCACCCAATCATCAAAACATTGTAGTTCTCTTGCAAAAGCAAACACAGCTAGATTAACTCTTCACACCTTCGTAAAAATGGTGTTTTCGTATCAAACGGTACACACAAGCCATCATCTACTAAGCACACAATGCGGCAACTGCACACTGATGGTATGAATACAAAACACATCTGGCTTTTGCTTTCCCTGTGTACAGATGTCAATTTGAGGTCACACTTTTGTCATAGTGTCATGTAAACATACAAGGATCCAAACTTCAAGTATTGGTGTTTATTCACACTCATCAAAACCAAGACAAAGTCAGAACACAAAATAGGAATTTCACAAAAAAAAAGGGAAAAAAAAGACAATCAGCGTACATCATGTCGTCTTTCTGGGTCCGGCCACAACATTTCGTCCACATCGCATGCGATAGCCTCCAGTCCAAGGCACCGGGGAAAATATCTCCTTGAATGGCGTATCCAGGCCTGACATGATGCCTGGTCAATATCTCCACATACCTCCTCCATTGCCTGTAAAAGGGCTACCTGTGGATGAGGATGACGGTCGTACACTTTCCAACGCCAGGCAGAGAAGAACTCCTCGATGGGATTTACAGTTTTTTCTGATTGCTTAAGCACATTTTTTGTAACTATTGGCTATTTTTGCAAAACTCTACACACAAATAAGAAAACCTGTCACCCAATTATCAAAACATTGTAGTTCTCTTGCAAAAGCGAACACAGCTAGATTAACTCTTCACACCTTCGTAAAAATGGTGTTTTCGTATCAAACAGTACACACAAGCCATCATCTACTAAGCACACAATGCGCCAACTACACACTGATGGTATGAATACAAAACACATCTGACTTTTGCTTTCTCTGTGCACAAGGTAGGCCATGTCAGTTTGAGCTCATACTTTTGTCATAGATCCATAAGCATAGAGGGATCCAAACTTCAAGTACTGGTGTTTATTCACACACATCAAAACAAACACAAGTGTTTATTTCCAAGTATAGGACTATTTGCAATCACCATATTGACTATATGGGTTTCTTGGTCTGCAGTGAACATGCTTCCTCTGCCCCAGCATCTGGTCGTCTAGCAATTCTGTAAAGTAACAATTTCAGTATTTTTACATCTATGGTATTGTTGTGTTTCTCATTAGAATATGGGAGTGCTACAAGTCTTAGTGCAAAGTGACTGTACTAACGGATTCTCATTTCGAAATGTCCTTATGATGCTTGCTACAGTGTAGCGGCTCAAGTTAGGCTGAACCGGTTGGCCAGCTTCCCTCAGTGTCATTCCATGGTTGATTACATGGTCCACTATTGTAGCTCTGATGTCATCAGCAATTCTATTTCTTACTCTTCTTACCCTTCCTCTCCCCCCTCCTCGTCCTCCTCTCCCCCCTCCTCATCCTCCTCTTGCTCCTCCTTGTCCTTGTCGTCCTCTTCATCCTACTTCTTCACCTCCACGTCCTCTTCCTCGGCCTCCTCTACTTCTCACTCTTCCTGCTCCCTCCATTGTACTCCACACACAGAGCTTACCTGTGTTATAGTGCTTAGGCTGATTGCAAAGTGAACTAATTATCTAAAAAAGTTTTCACATGTGAAAGTGTGCCAGACAGTTGGCAAAATAGCATAAATAATGGCCATAAATGTGTATAGTTTTGCTAGGAGTCTGTTGGAAATTTGGTAATTGAGTGTAAGCAGTGAATTGTGTTTACAGTTTTGCAAAGTGTGTGTTACAAAATGGCAAACTGAGTGCAAAGCAGTGTTTGTGCTTTTAGTTTTGCAAACTCAGTAAGTGGTTTTGCTATAAGTATTAATAGTTTTAGAAATTGTGCTATAAGAATCACAGTTAGGGTTTAAGCATTCAGTAAAAACTGTAAGAATGGAGAGTATGGAGGGAGGTTGAGTGCCATGAAGGATGGGTGGTCTGTAAACCAGTTGTGGACCAAAGCAGCCCTATGGAAACTAACATTGTCGCATATGATGACATATCGGGTCTGCTCTGGTCTCTGAACAGTGAGCATGTCATGCAAGGTGTCCAGGAATGCAATAATGTGTGCAGTGTTGTATGGGCCTATGGTTGCATGATGGTGAACAACACCATTTTGGCTTATAGCTGCACACATGGTTATGTTACCACCACGTTGTCCTGGGACATTGATGATGGCACGGTGTCCAATAATGTTCCTGCCACGTCTCCTGGTTTTACTGAGGTTAAAACCGGCCTCATCCACAAAAAGTAGCTCATGTGCCATTGCATCTGCTTCTAGTTCCATCACTCTCTGGACAAGACAAAACAAATGCAACACATCAGGCCCATGCACAGCACTACAGTATGCACTTCCAAATTCGTAACCAATGACACTAGCTTACCTGCACATAGTCATATCGCAGTTGCTGTGTTTCTCTCGAAAGGAACTCTGTAAATTTGCTTCATTCTTATTCTGTGGCGCGCAAGTACACGACTTAGTGCAGAAATGCTTGCACTGTGTATATTTTGAAAGATGGTGTCATTATCAATTATGCGCTGCTGTATTTCGCGCAGTCTTATTGCATTATTGGCAATCACCATGTTCACTATATGGGTCTCTTGCTCTGGAGTGAACATTCTGCCTCTTCCCCCAACATCTGGACGTCTAGCAATTCTGTAAAGTAACAATTTCAGTATTTTTGCATGTATGGTAGTGTTGTGTTTCTCATTAGAGTATGGCAGTGCTACAAAGTACTTACCGATTCTCATTTCGAAATGTCCTAATGATGCCTGCCACAGTCTAGCGGCTCAGTTTAGGCTGAACCCGTTGGCCAGCTTCCCTCAGGGTCATCCCATGGTTGATGACATGGTCCACTATTGTAGCTCTGATGTTATCAGTTATTCTGTTTCTTACTCTTCTTACCCTTCCTCTTTCCCCTCCTCGTCCTCTTCTTGCTCCTCCACGTCCTCTTCATCCAACTTCTTCACCTCCACGTCCTCTCCCTCGGCCTCTGATTCTCACTCTTCTCACTCTTGCTGCTCGTTCCATTGTACTCCACATAGACAGCTTACCTGTGGCCTGTTTATAGTGCTTAGGCTGATTGCAAAGTGAACTGATTATCTAAAACAGTTTTCACATGTGAAAGTGTGCCAGACAGTTGGCAAAATAGTGTTAATGATAGCCATAAATGTGTATAATTTTGCTAGGAGTGTGTTGGAAATTTGGTAATTGAGTGTAAGCAGTGAGTTGTGTTTAAAGTTCTGCAAAAAGAGTGCTGTGCAGTGAATTGTGCCTACAGTTTTGCAAACTGAGTGCAAAGCAGTGTTTGTGCTTTTAGTTTTGCAAACTCAGTGAGTGGTTTTGCTATAAGTATTAATAGTTTTAGAAATTGTGCTATAAGAATCACAGTTAGGGTTTAAGCATTCAGAAAAAACTGCAATGTCAAGCTTGCAGTGAGAGGAAGTGAACACCCTGCTTATAAAAATAAAAGCTCTTTTTAATCAGCATTGAGACTGTGAAACTTCTGAAATATTGATCAGTTCAGTTAATCGGTCACACGCTGTTTGTGGACTGAGGGTAGCTGGAGGAAAGCTCACGGGATCATTTAAAGGTTAAAGGTGAGTCTACTGTGTTCAAAGCTGCATCACTGTCCAGTTTAAAAGCAAAGACTAAAAATGACTCTGATTCAAAGGTTTCAGTCACAGATGAAAAGCTCGTGTTGTGTCTTTTCTCCTAGCTGTTCTTCGTCTCATCTCACTTCTCCAATCCGTGTTTCCAGGCAAGGGTGTAGATTTGGTTTTGGCATTGGTGGGGACGGATGATTCAACCACCGAACCCTGTTTCTGTTTTTTTTCCTTTTTGTCTTTGCTTCTTGATAAAAAAAAGGAGAAATATACTTACCTACATATGCTATTCTACATGCTTTTAAACCATTTAAAATTACAATTCATAGTTTCATATGTGAATTATATAATGTTAAATTACTATTAAACAAATGACTGATTTTAGACTTTAGTTTACTTCAGCCATATTCCATATAAATCAGGTATCATGCAAAAAGAAAAATATTTTCAAATAGAGTCATGACAATAAAAGAATATGACTTTAAGGACTTAACAACATTACTTCAGTTATAGTTAGAGTTGGATGTCTCGAGACCACTTTTACGTGGTCTTGGTCTCGTCTTGGTCTCGACGGACTTTTGTCTTGGTCTCGGTCTTGGTCTCGCTGTTTTGGTCTTCCGTTCTCAAATCGACATAGTGTTCGGGAGATTTGGAGTCAACCATCAGCGGAGCGGGGGGGTGGCTTACTGGGCTTAAGCCCGGGTCATTTTTTCAGAAGCATGGGGCACCGTCGTAAATTCCCCCTAATTTTGGTATGATCCGAGCTCAGGCACTAGGCGACTGAGCACAGCACGCATGTGAGCGAGGGGGGAGAAGCTGCTGCCTGCGAGTTTGCTGCAGACAGAGGACAGCTTAAGTTTGACCAGGTACCAAAGCAAATCATTCGTACTGAACTAATAATGTAAATATGACGGTGTATCACAAAAGATTGATATCAAACTGATCAGTTGGTTGCGTTACTTACTCTTCGAGTGAATCAACAAATGGATCAATAAAAAGCCGAACAACAATGCTGATTTCTTAGAGAGTCTTAGCTTACATTTCATGTTTTCAGTTGTTACCCTCCACGGCTAAACAAACTCTCTAAATCGGTTTCAGTTGTGTACTGATGAACACAACAATGGACATAAGAAGCTTCTTTCAAAGAAAAAACTCAGGTAGATGTTATTTTATATATTATGCTTTGTATGTTGTTCAGTATATCTATGCAAAACAAGAGGAATTTCAATACACAGCAGTATATTCACAGATGAAACCAGATATTTACATACACTTTAGGTAGAAAACATAAAAACTATTTTTTTACTGTTAAACATCAATTTAGAGTAAACTTTTGTTTTAGATAAATAAATGTTGAAATATCTTTTGAATTAGTTTAATGACAGAATAAAGAGAGACAGAGCTGTCTATTTTAATCACTTTCATCAAATTGAGCAGTACATATACACTAAGTTTATTGTTAATTAATAAGAAAACTCCAGACGATTCCATTCTGAGCTAAAGAAGCTTCTGATAGGTTAGTAGAGTCCATGTGAGTAAATTGGTGGCACACCTGTGGATGTATATAAGGCAAAACACAGAGCCTGTTTCTGTGACATGTGAAAATCAAGAGATGTCAACCAAAACACCAGGAAAAGAATTGTGGAGCTCCATAAGTGTGGCTCAATTTTGAATACAATTTGGTGCCATTTGCAATTAAGAAATACAGATAGTTTCTCTCTTTACTCTTAAAGTTAACAAATATGATTTTTATATTTATCAATCTAAAAAAATAAACATTTAGTCTGATTTGATGTTACAATTAAAAAATTGTTTGTGTTTTTATCTGAAGAGTATGTAAATATCTGGTTTCAACTGTATATTTGATGATGTTGGTGTTTGGCTTGATTGTCAGCACAAAAAGGGAGAGAGAGGAGCAGAGAGGGAGAGAGAGGGAGAGAGAGAGGAACAGAGAGGGAGAGAGAGGAACAGAGAGGGAGAGAGAGAGAGGAGAATGAGGACAGAACAGAGATGGAACAAGAGCAGGTGAGACACACATGCAGAGGTGGGTAGTAACGAGCTACATTTACTCCGTTACATTTACTTGAGTAAGTTTTTGAAAAAAAAAAGTACTTTTTAAGTACCTTTTTTGCACGATACTTTTTACTTTTACTTGAGTACATTTATGAAGAAGAAACGGTACTTTTACTCCGCTACATTTGCAAAATTCGACTCGTTACTTTAAAAAAAATTTAGTTTAACACATTAGATAGCATGCCGTCAGTGGAGTTTCCGGTAACCTTTTTACCAATGAGACGTTGCCATGCAGTCACATGACCAGTTTGAAACCGTGGCGGGCGGAGCGGACCAAGCGTTTCAAATTAGCGGACACACGGAAAGAAGAAATATGATGGCAGAGTCTACGCTAGAGCTGAAGAGGATGAACACCTTTGGCCTCACATACAAAGAATGTTTCGCTTAAAAGCAGCACAAAAGAACAGCTGTGTCTGCAGTGTCGGTGTCTTCAATGAGAGCCAAAACAAACCAACTTTTCAGCGTGAAACCACTGATGAAACGGTAAGTTTTCTCTAAATATCTTTTTAGCTGTGGTTAGCTGGATGTCAGTCTTATGTTACAGCAGCTGTGTAGAGCTCGAGCTGCGAGTCATATTTCCGGTGCTACGTTGTAGTGAGATATGTTTGTGGGTGTTTTGTGCAGCTTCAGCTGTCTTTTTAACTGCTCGCTGGTTAGCTAGCGTGAGCTATAAGCTAACAGCTAGCCTGGTTAATGACGCTAGAGTTTCACGAACATGCAAACAGCTCGTCTCTACTGCTTTAACTGTTAAACAGAAGGCAATACTGCGGCTAACAGGGTTTATTATGTGAAACAGCAGCTTGTTTAGTTTAAACAGTCTGCATTAAGCTGGGCAAACACTGTGCGAGTTTTTTCAGTCACGTTGTTCCGCTCCTGCTCAAACTGTACAATTAAATCGCAGGAGTTAGAAGTTCATAGGTCACGATGCAGGTCTCACACTATACGGCCTGATGCTCTGATGCGACCTGAGTGCTCAAACTGTGCGTCCATAACATGAAGCTTATAATACAAAATCTGTCCCTCGCTCTCCCTCTCTGTCTTTCACTCACACAGGCACACACACCATCAACTTTGCTAAATTACTAATGAAAAACATGGACCAGGCAGCTGTGATTGAGCAGCAATGTCCATCCAGCTCTTTTCGTGGTTGTTGTAGTCGTGATAATTTTGTGAGGCCACACTGAAAAGCCTCGGATACGGAAGCATAGAGCTGCCACCGGGGCAAAAGAAAAATATGTCACGTTATAACGTGAAAGGTTTATTGTTCTAACAATATACTGGTCATGTTTGAACAATATAATATCACGTTATTGCAATATACATAATTATCACGTTTGTAGAATATAAATATTATATTGTTCAAACGTGAAAGGTATATTGTTAGAACAATAAACTGTTTACGTTATAACGTGATATAGCTCTATTTTTCCTTTGCCCCGGTGGCAGCTCTACGCTTGCGTACTCGGATGAGCTTGCCTCTTCCTCCAAGTTGTGCCTCCATCTCTTGTGTCCAGATCACACGCTGCGCTGCCGTGCCGCTCCACCTTTTCTTTCATTTCTGTGTTTGTGCTGCGCAGTGTGAGAGGCGACAGGATTTCAAACTGGTTTGATTATCATGCAACCATACGATTGATGATTGGGAGTTGGTCGTGAGGTGTTAACTGCTTATCGTTACAACATGTATACTACACGATGCACACACGATTAAGGCAAAACACGGCCGATCCCCAAAACGGTTGTGCGACTGAAAAATCCGCTCAAAATGGGCCAAAAATCGCACAGTGTATGGGCAGCTTTTGGAGGCTAGCTCCAAACAAACATCTGCAGCTTGGCAGTGTATACAGCACTATAATGATCAGACCTAATTCTTTTGAAAACCTTACATCTTTCCACAGGTCTCCACTTCATCAGACATCACCTAGACCCCGAGCTGGGTGAGGCCAGCACAAACAGCAGCCTATTCGATGAAGATGATGGATCCATGGGGTCAGGAAAGCCAGTAGCAGAGGAACTGGAGAGGTACCTTTCATGTCACTTCACTGGAGGTGTGGAGCTATTGCATGGCTTTCCTCACATCAAGAAGCTGTCGATCAAAGTTAATACAGCTCTTCCTGCATCTGCAGCATGTGAGAGACTTTTTAGTCATGCAGGACTCCTGTTCACTGCCAAACGGTCACAGCTTCACAGCAAGAACCTTGAGAGCCAACTGCTGCTGAAGCTGAAGCACCATTTTACTGACTGAAGAAACAATTTATGGTAAAGTGAGCTATACACATATGTACATCCACATAGTGGAAATTTGTATTTGTCTTTTATAATTAATTTTACTCTGATTTCAGTGTTTATTTTTGAGTGTAGTTTTTACATTTTTATATATTACATTGTGTTAATCCACTGTCTATACTTCAGGGTATTTTAGTATACAAAATAAGTTTTGTTAGAATGTCTATTCTTGTGGAATTTTAGCACAGATTTTTTGTTTGTTGTTTTTATTCCTGCTGTCCGCCTTGGGAATAAACTTTTCCCGATTATACCTGTTGCATCTCTGTGTCATTTGTTTCTGATTTACTTAATCCCTCCTTGTATTTTAAAAAAAACACCCCTAGTATGACATTCTGGCGCATCAGCTGTAGTCTGTTATGTTGAAGCTGCCTCGTTCTAATGTTTTCTCTGAGGCTGCAGTAAATGTGAATATATTTACTGTGGGTTTTGCTTGAAAAAGCTTTACGTTGTGAAAAACTGAAATCTTGAAATTAGAATTGTTGTGCCTTATTTTGTGGATCTTTTTACACATATTCCTTTTGAAAATACTAACATTTGTATATTTATTTATTTTTGATTGTCTGATAGCATTTATTTATAAAATAAATCGGACATTTCAAACAGTTACTCGCTATTTACTCAGTACTTGAGTAGCCTTTTCCCCAAGTACTTTTTTACTCTTACTCGAGTAACTTTTTTGACGACTACTTTTTACTTTTACTTGAGTAATAATTTTTTAAAGTAACGATACTCTTACTTGAGTACAATTTTTGGATACTCGACCCACCTCTGCACACATGTTAGTCAAATGGTTGTTTGCCAAAACTCATCAGAACATGTATCTAGTACCTAGTGTTTCTTTTTAGATACCATTTGTTACTTTTCAAATTCTATATTTATTAAGTTATGCAGGTTTGTTTGCACAACAAGGCTAAATAATTATATAAACTTTTCAGAATCTAAATAGTGTACTTTGGTAGAATTAAAAAATAAGTGTAGTGCAGGTCTATGATGATTTTCAGTGCTACTATCATCTAGTTCTGATTCTGGTTCTGTCTTGGTTAAGTCCTAAGTACTCCTGATTTTGAACTGTTGTAGTCCTGTTTTAATTCCGGATCAGGGTCTGGTTGAATTGGGGTTTAGTCCCTGTGTCTTGATACAGGCCTGACTTTGTTCTGCCTTGCTGCTTAATTAAAAAACTAGTTTAAGGTGTCCTGCATATGTGATATTTATTTTTTTTCCTATATGAAGTCATTCTTTTTTGAACAAAACTCAAAACAGAGCCTAATAATCTTTCAGTCATTTCTACCCTCACTTAATTTCCTTTCGCTGCTCAGCTCTCACACAGTGGCTCAGTTATGCTCCAATCCCTCCATATTGTGGCCAATCACATGCGAGGATATAGGATAATATCATTATGTGAAAAACAGAGAGGGTGAGAGACGCGACAGTCAAGTGGAGCGTGCGTCTGTCCTCTCAGTAAGTGAGTGAGACAGTAGACAGCGGTGAGGAGGGCTGTGCGAAAGCAAAAACACATAAATATGCCTGACACCCGTAAACGAAGCAGCATCTGGCTGCAGTTTAAAGACTTTTTTGTCTCGGTCTTGGTTTTGGTCTTGGTCTCGTCTCGACTCGGTCTCGGTCTTGGTCTCGTCTCAAATTGGTCTTGGTCTTGTCTTGGTCTCGATACCCTCTGGTCTTGGTCTTGTCTTGGTCTCGGATTAGGCGGTCTTGACTACAAGTCTAGTTATAGTACACCAACATCTCTTACACATTAGCACTAAGGGAACACTGAATGACCTGGTGGTTTTTGTCCATAAAACTACTCATCTAAGATTACCACAAAGTAAAAGATCTCTCAGCAAAATTGTGCAACATTTTAGGCACACTATTGCCCCGATCAAATCAGTGAGCTGGGACTTTTTATTCTAAACATGAACTACTGTTACAGCAACAGACATGGACTACTGGTGCCCCACACAACAACTCAATGTCCACTATGTGAAGGAGTCTATATTATACTGTCCTGGTGGACATGGCAACACTTCATGGTTACATACAGTTTTAGACTGATGTGTGCCAAAGCCTAGCACATACCTGCCAACCTTGAGACCTCAGAATTAGGGAGACATTCAAAGGGGTTTTTTACAGTGTTTACTTATCGGAAAAGAAATAAGTTAAATGTCACCGGCCTGTTTCGGGGGTGTCCAAATTCAGAGGGTGCGTCCACCTGAGGACCCGGCCTTCGCGGGCTAAGTGGGCCGGGTCCTCCGAAAGCCGGGTAGACCGGAAATGAGCGACTGTGAAATTGGGGGGTCTAGCCTTCATAATTACATCACCTCTGCCGTCTGCTCCTTGCTGTCTAAATAAAATAAAATATAACCGGACGCTTGCGTAGATTCTTGACCACCTCACACTTCTGTTTAATCAGTTTTCTGTTTGACATTTATTCAGCTGTGTAAAAACCCCAGAGGAACCCTCCCGAGGGATTAATAAAGTTTTATTTAATCTAATCTAATAACTTTAATCTCAGCCAAACCGATTTACTCACGAACAAATAAAACACTGAAAAAGGCCAAACAATAACATGTTTAAGCTATTTGAAGTTTACACACCTACAATCTCGCCTGAAAATATGTTAAAAGTTTATTTCGCGACCCAGAAAGAGTAATAAGAGTAATATTAATACTAAGTAGCTGCAGTAGTAGCAGCTATTGTTGGAATCTGGAATTGGCTGGGCCAATCTAGGATATGGTTTTTCAATTTTGTTGTCCGGGTGGAAAATCGGGAGAAATTGGGGAGAATGATGGCTCCGGGTGATTTTCGGGAGGGGCACTGAAATTCGGGATTCTCCCGGAAAAATCGGGAGGGTTGGCATGTGTGGCCTGGTATTGCCTGTAACGTGTTTATGACGGACATATTTTATGAGTGAACTTGTCTTTAAGTAACTTACAGGTTTCTTTGAAAAATACTTTCTTATATCCAGCTTCTTCCTTTTTGCTGCCATCCTCCTGTCCTCCTTGCAGGTCCTCGCAGCGCAGGCTTGCCGCTGCTAAAACTAAACAGAGCTCGCTGAAAGGCACAGCCAATCACATTGGCCATATTTGTCACATGAGGTAGGACTCCAGTAGAGAACGTAATTTAACTCTTTCTGCACCGCTGGGTGAATGAGACGTTGACAGATCGTTTTTTTTCTTTCTATCGGGTTTGTATTTCTTTACTCGAAGAGATCAAATTATTGGTGGGGACAATTCAATAATCGCTGGATATTGGTGGGGACATGTCCCTTCCGTCCATGCCAAATCGACGCCCTTGTTTCCAGGTGTGTCAGAGGCTGCTTTAAAGTCAGGAAAAGTGAGCTTTAATGGGAAAGCTGCTGTGCTGGGTGACTAATGTGAGGCGGAGGGCAGAAGCTGGAGGTCTGGATCGGATCCACATGAGAGAAAAGCAGGAACAGATTCAGTCAGAGTCATTCCTTTGATTCCAATCAGCACATTTATTGATCATTAGTATCCATATTAAACATTAAGCACTGATTCATCAACTGAGGCTCAAACTGCACACATACATGAAAACATGATATTTATCTTATAAAAACATGATGTTTATTATTCAAAGGTGTTTGAAAGCCTTTCCAGGTGAGTTTGATCCAGGAGGGTCTGAAGCCAGAGTCAGACAGAGACTGTGCAGAGACTGTAGAAGAACAGAGCAGCAGCAGAGCAGTCCAGATACACTGATGATCCTCTGTCAGATCCAGAGGGACACACAGGGATGATGCTGGACTCTACATTGTGTCTGACAGTGGAGCTGTTCTCAGAGCAGTTCACTCTGCAGCACTGACAGTCATCTGCACTTCATTCCTCTGTCAGTCACTGCTGGATGAAGCTCCCCTCTCCACCTTCCAGTAACATGGCCCAGTCAGAGCGTCTCTACACACAAGCTGCTGCTGCTTCAACCTCTCTGGATCATCAGGACACAGCTGCTCCTCTCTCAGCACACACACCGTCCTGTTCACCATCATCACCTCCACCTGCAGAGAGAAGGAGGAAGAGCAGAGGAGATAAATGAGTGTCTCCAGAGACTCTTCATCAGCTGTCAGTCAGTGATGCAGCACATCCAGTATAAAGAGCAGCAGGGACTTCAGTGCTGGGACTGTACTAGGACTCATTGTTGCTTCACTTTTTCTAATCTTTGGATTTTTATTGAAGTTGATGAAAATGTTTTTCCCTCCTAGTTTGAGTTTGGACTTTCATTCATTAGAAGAACCTTGGTGTGTCCACTCTGAGCTCTGTAGGAACCCCAACAACAAGCCCAACAATCCAGATGGACGGTTCCAGCTGTTAACTGGAGGAATTCCATCCAAATGTCTGCTCTCACTAAATTCTTCCTCACCTACAGACTGTGTTCTTCACTGCTTTAAACTTGGAAATGAATGCAGTCATTGGTCTGCGTGCTGCTTTGTTCAGAGAGCTGATTGGCTGTTGACAGTTTTTGATTAGAGCATGTCAGCCGTTACTATGGTGACCATAAACCAGAAACAGGAAGTGTTTGTGTCCAATCCCGAAGCCTGTCACCATTCTCCTCTCACAGTTTCACTGAGAAGCTGCAGCTTTACAGGAAACACTGGATCTTTGTTTTGTATTAGATTAAATGTATATTTTTAATGCTTATTTGCTGATTATATTGTTTTATGTATAAGAGAGGGCCAGCTTTGAGTCTGGGTCACAGGCTGACAGGAAACTGCATGTTTTTGCAGAATGTGAGGAGCAGACAAAGTGAAACTAAGTTCAAACAGGTTGCCCTGGCAACAGACCTCAGAAAGGGGAAGTTATTGCAAGCTGCACAGGAAGTTTTAGTGCACAGGCATATTAATAAATCAGACACAAAAAAGAGAAACTGAGTAGAAGGAGTTTGTTTGTAATGAAACTGTGTGTGTCACGTGTGACGTGTACAAAAATAACACGTATATGAGACATATCTTGAGCTTCAAATCTTAGCGATCCTGCAACTGGCGTTTGGGCTGTGCGGAGGTCTCTCTTTTCCGGAAGAGGATTGAATAAAAAGAAATAAATGTTTTGACCACTATGAGTCGGGTTTTTCTCTGTTCTATCATGGGGATCAAAGAACTGGGTTTTAATAGTTTCATACTGACTCTGTTCAGTACAATACTGCTGACAGCACCACCCACTCAGTCCCACACTCTACTAACCACAGAGTCTCCAGTCTGTAGTCTGGACTCTCCTTAAGATCAAACAGCTGCTTCACATCGTGTTCCTGCAGGTTCTTGTTCTCACTCAAGTCCAGCTTTCTCAGATGGGAGGGGTTGGACTTCAGTGCTGCTGCCAGATAGTCACAGCTGATCTTTGTCAAACCACAGCTCATCAATCTGTATAAAGAATCATAGAAGTAAGTTTATTAGACAAAATGTGTGATTGAAATCATTCAGTGTTTCATCATCTGTTCAGAGCTGAAGAAGGTTCAGCATGTAGAAGTTTAGAAAATGGAAACTCCAAACAGCTGAAGCCAACAGGAAGCAGCTTCAAACAAACACAACAACAGAATGAAAAAAAAATTTACACATTAGAATCTTAGATTTCTAACTACAGTATTTTAATGACAGCATCATTGATGATCATTTTCTGTTCAGTAAAAATTATGACTGACCTCAGAGTTTCAAGTCCACATCCTGGACTCTCCACAAAACCACACAGCTGATTTACTCCTGAATCATGCAGGTTGTTCCATCTCAGGTCCAGCTCTCTCAGATGGGAGGGGTTGGACTGCAGTGCCCTTGCCAGATAATGGCAGCTGATCTCTGACAAACCGCAGCTCCTCAATCTGTATAAAGAATGAAAGATTTAAGTTTATTAGACAAAGTGTGAGCTTGAAGTCATCCAGTGTTTCATAATGTGGTGGATTTTTGTATGACATGTATACTTATATATCTATCTGCACTAAATATACTGTAACTTTCACGTAGAGTTATAGGCATGAGGTGTTTTGCACACACACGCACACACACACAAAATAGAATGTTTTTCATGCAACACATTATACTGAAAACAACATAATAAAATCACTGTCATGTACACACACACACACACACACACACACACAATATAAACCTACACTGGAGTGTTTATTTTATATAATGCATTTAACCCATATATTTGATGTAGTTAGGTCAAGTATTATTCACATGGATATCATAAGATTATCACAAAAAACTATGCTGTTTGCTGTACTAATGTATGACCTTTGACCATGTTGTGACCTATTGTCAGAAATCAAAGCAAAGGGTTAACCTAAGGGTGTCCCTTTGGGCAGGGCCCTCAGCCAGAGTCCTGCCCGAACCCTGGCCCTTACTTGACCCTGCACCTCCTGTTTCTGGGCACGTGGGAAAGTTACTCAGCAGCAGGAGGTGGGACTACTGGTACCTTTAAAAGGGGACCTGAGAAAGCCCTCTGGGCTTTTTCCTGCTGTCTGTCCATTGGGGTTGGTCCCAACCTGCATGTGCTTACGGCGAACACCCTAGGGGAGCTTTGCTTTTCTTTCTGTTTTGCTGGGCTGCAAAGTTCAATAAAAAAGCTGGCATAGAACTTTGCTCCTCATCTGTGATTTTTGTGTTTTTGACTTTAATTGAAATTAGGAAGCTGAGATCCACCTATTGCTAATCTGAAGAATTACTCTCAATTCCTCAACCACAATAATCTGTTCAGAGCTAAAGAGGTTAAGAATGTATGTTTTTTAGAAGTTTAGAAAATGGAAACTCCAAACAGCTGAAGCCAACAGGAAGCAGCTTCAAACAAACACAACAGAGAAAAAACTCTGAACTTTTTGCATGAAAGAACATCACACAAATATTTGCTTCCAGCACTTTCACACAAACATCTACTGTCATTCTTTTAACCAAACTCTGTGGAGTCCTTTATTGGAAATTCAAATGGGATTCAAATGGTCAGACAAAAGCGAAACTCAGTGTTTAACTTTGATAAGCAGGATAACCCTGACGTTTAAAGTCGGCCATATTTTGATATTTCCCACAATAATCAAAACAAGTGGTTATGAAAAAACTCCATCATATTATTGTTCATCATGTCCCACGGTTCCTCTGGGATCATTTGAACTTGTAGAAATCCAACATTTTCTAATGATTCATATCTAAAGTCAGAATTTGATCCATTCACTTTTTTTTTTTTTTTCCATTTTCTGTTTTATTGGGACAGCAGTTGAACAAAACAATTGAATACCTTTTTACACTTTCTTTGCTGTTACATTTTTAAGTTATATTAAAATAAAAAGAAAGAAAGAAAAATAAATAATAATAATAATAATAATAGTAATAATTAAAAAAAAAAAAGAGAGACTAGGGTTGGAGGGCAGCGGGGTAGGTAGGTTTACATAGTGCTCAGGGTTGTAACATCTTATACAAAATCACACCTCATATGCTTAACATAGTCTGCCCATTTAGACCATATTCCGTAGAAGGTATCCCTCTGAAGTTTAAGAGAATAAGACACTTTTTCCATCGTATAGATCTCTTGTACTGAATGTATCCAGTCTTCCATCGTTGGTGGTTCAGATTTTAGCCATCTTCTCATAAGAGGCTTTTTACTTGCGGCCAGTAGGATATACAGGAGTCATCTGTCATTGGAATTTAGTTTATCCACTGGTACATTGCACAAAAAATGGTCTCAAAAGTTGAAGGAAAAAGAAAAGAAAAGACATTTAGTAAATGATCATGGATTAGAGACCAATACCGGCAGATGACTTTACAGTCCCAAAAGATGTGGAAATGGTTGGCTCCGTCTCCACCACATCTCCAACTTTTATCACCAATTCCTCGATGTCGGCGGATGTTGTTGATGTTGGCGAAGCTACTGGCAGAGCTAAAGATGGTGACAGTGCTGCAGCCTGGGCTAGCAAATCCGGTGCTTTAGCTGGAAACAGATCAGCTAGCCTAACTAGGGATTGTGCTAGGGCATGGAAAGCTGGGTGAGGAGATGGATGAGGTGGTGGACTAGCAAGTGGACAGGCTAGCTCTTCCGGGCCTCTAGGGAGGTCAGGCTGGGTTCTGGCTGCCCTGAGCCTGGGCGCTGGGACAGGCACGGGAGGTGGCTGGACACCAGTAACACCCACCCGAGGAACATTAACGGGTGCAGGAGTGGACTGGGTCACAGCTGCCCTCATCCTGGGAGCTGGCACGGGTGTGGGTGTTGGCTGACAGAAAGTGGTGGAAATAATGATTGGGTGAGTGATACTGACAGCTTTAGGTGCATGAGCATTTTTAGCAGTGCCCTGGGCTGATGAAACCGGAACAGGCTGAGAGGTAGGTGAAGAAGCAGGCTCAGATAAAACAGTCTTAGAATAAGCAGACCTAGGGTTTGCGTACCCAGGAATCGTGACAATCGTGATTTATCAGAGATTATTCTGGCCCTTCTGCCACAACTATTTACAGTCTTTAACTGAACAGTCTTCGGGGGTGTTGAAGTGCAGTTGTTGTCTTTAATAAATCCCCACTCAGAGGGAGCAGAGCAGAAAAAATCTTCCCAGCCCACATCCTCATCCAGGAGGGAAACTCCCCATGAATCAGAGATGAGTCTATTGTTTGTTTTCAGTGAGGAATCAGATGAAGAGTGTGAAAAACAGTCACTGGAACTCACCACCAGGAGTTGCTCAAAATAGTCAATTTTATGGCGGCGTGTGCGCCGGCGTGTGCGCCGCCTTCTCCGAGAAGAAGCTGGCGGGGTAAACAGCTGAGTCTCTGGCATGGGAGCCTCTGTTGAGCTGAGGCGGGATGCGGAGCCGCTGTGTCGTGGCGAGGCAGAGAGGCTGGTGAGTGAAGTGTCTGTGAAGGTTCTCAGTCATCCAGGTCATCGTAGTCTAAGGAGCTTGGAAAGAAAAGTGTCTGGACTTCTCAATCGTTGTGATCTCTATCATCCCATGCTGTGTGTTCTGTCTGCCTTCCTGTCAATGCGCCAGGAGGAGACTCGAAGCAGTCATTTTGCCAAAATCAAGACTTGGAGGATACAAATAGAATACCCTTTAGTAATTGTGCATTTAGTCATTGGCAGTGTTTGTTTGCATGAAGACAAATATGTCTCACCATGCAGGAGTGAATAAGTGATAGCAAGCCACCATTATAACCAATCTGCTTTCTTTTGTGTGAATCGGCGGAGGCCGGTTGTGGAAAAGACACTGGATTGAACTGCTAGCTTTCTACAGCTTTCTACAGTCGCTGCTTATCAACGGGCAATGACTTTTGTAACTTTTGTAACTTCTAAAACGGCAAACAGGACTTTGGTTAAGAAGAGGACAACCAACATCCTACTAGTTCTATCGATCGAAGTGTTTCGGGCTGCGCTCCCTAACCGGGAGATAGCTAGCAAGTTGTACGAATTAACTACCAGCAACTGCTAGCTCGCCAGTTAAATAAAAAAGGACCCCTGGACTGGAAAGGCTGGTTACCCAGTATGCCACCCAAGAAAGGCCCAACACCAGAGGAGGTCGAGGACATAAAAACCTCCCTCGGAGCGCTGTGTGGAGATGTGGCCGCAGTCAGGGCGCAGCAGGAGCTGCTTCTGGGGCTTCTGGAGGAGGTAAAACAGCTACGCCTCCAAAATGCCCAGAAGGATAGACGAATCATGGATCTCGAGCGGCGGGTGGATGAACTGGAGCAGTACACCCGTACGAACGACGTGGTCATCAGCAGTATTAAAATCAAGCCGCGCTCGTATGCGTGCGCGGTGGCCGGGAACGTCGGGGAGCCAAGTGATGAGGAGAACCGCTCGGTGGAGCAACAGGTGGCGTCCTTCCTCCAAAGCAAAGGGATAGAGATGGACTTGGAGCATGTAGAAGCATGTCACCCACTGCCCAGGAGGAGCGACAGACCGCCGGCCGTCATTATGAGATTTGTCAATCGGAAAAACAAGGTCGCACTGCTGAAACAAGGACGCAAACTGAAAGGCACGGACGTTTTCATTAATGAGCATCTGACACGAAAAAACACAGACATCGCGAGGAAGGCAAGGCAACTGAAGAAGAACGGTAAAATACAACATACATGGGTAACAAACTGCAAGATTTTCATCAAGCTAAACGGGACACCAGAAGAGGCAAAAGTACTGATAGTGAGGAACATGGAGGACCTGGACAAGTACAACTGACACTAATGTATCGAGGTAATATATAACTCTAATGACAATCAAAAATGATAAATACACCAACATCTCTAATTACACCAGGAAATGACATGGACACGTTGAAATCAATTCTCCAACAGAAAGTAATTGATCTAGATTGTGAATATAAGGAGCATAATATAATAGACCCAGAAATAGATTCTGAAAGTAATTTTCTCTCTTCTTTTGTTAAAAATTGTAATTATTTCACACAGGAACAATATGAAAAAAAAATCAACCTAGACGGGAAGCTCTCATTAATTCACTTTAACAGTAGAAGTATGTACTCTAATTTTGATTTCATTAAGGATTACTTGAAACAATTTTCTCGCCCCTTTAGTGTTATAGCCATCACTGAAACGTGGTTTAATGTCGATAAAGGAATAGATTTCGGTTTGAATGGATATGATTTAAAATACATGAATAGATTAAATAAGGCGGGCGGCGGGGTTGCTATATATGTCCATAACTCTATAAGATATAATGTTGTAACAACTATGTCTATGGCTATTGATGGAATTTTGGAATGTTTGACTATTGAGATCATGAATGAAAAAAAGAGAAATGTTATAATAAGTTGTATATATCGGACACCCAGTTCAAGTATTGACATTTTTAATGAATGGATAGAAAAAGTGTTTTCTTCGGTAAACCAAAAATTACTATTCATCTGCGGTGATTTCAATATTGATTTGCTAAACCCAACAAGGTTAAAAGCCATTGATGACTTTTCTGACACGATGTATAGCTTATCACTATATCCAACAATAACAAAGCCAAGCAGAATAACATCACATAGCGCCACTATTATTCGCAACATTTTTACTAATGTCATGGATTTCCAAATTAATAGTGGCCTGCTTGTCTGTGACATAACTGACCACTTACCAGTTTTTACTTTGTATGACTGTGATTTAAAAAAAAATAATAGATACCAAGATTACGATAGCAAAGCGAACAATAAATGAAGAAGCAATTCATGCCTTCAATTTCGATTTAGCGCAACAAGATTGGAGTTCGGTGTATGAAGAGTCAGAGGTGGACAAGGCTTATGAAAATTTCCTAGATATTTACACTATGTTGTACAATAAACATTGTCCTGTAAAAGAATACAGGACAAAGAAAAAAAAGATAAAAAGTCCTTGGCTCACAAAAGGAATTATCAATGCATGCAAAAAGAAAAACAATCTGTATAAACAGTTCATCAAAGTAAAAACAAAAGAAGTGGAACAAAGATATAAAGCATATAGAAATAAATTGACTGATATTATAAGAACGAGTAAACAACTTTATTATAGAAGAAGATTATATGATAATAAAAACAATATAAAAGGAACTTGGGGGGGGGCGCTAGTGAGCCAGCAATGGAGTAAGACGCGTTCGTGAAGGCTCCCGCTGACTGAGTTTCAGAAACTGTTTTTTTTTCAACCTACAAAATCTCATTTTGTGTCGCAGGGGTAACTAACAGTTTTATATACCATATTACAGCTCCATCCGAGACAGAATGGCATCTAATCTAAGAAAATATAAGTACACAGGAGGAGCGGCGGCTAGGCCCAGCACATCCTCGGGCGAGAGTACTAACGATGACCCAAGGGCGGCGCCCGGCTCAGCGACCACTGAGGAACAGACTCAGCAGAGTGATGGGCGTTTTGTGGATACTGATGCCCTGAAATTGGAGCTCCTTCAGTCCATCAAAGACGATATCAGTGTGGTGTTAAAAGAAGAACTCAGGAATGCACTGAAAGAAGATTTTGATAACATTAGGGCTGACGTGCAGGAAGTGAGAAATGAGATCGCTAACAGTACGGCGGCAGCGCGCGTTGAAATTGATGGAGTTAAGGCCACGGTGAAAGAAGTGGAGGACGGGCTGTCAATGTGGAGCGATGAGGTGGTCACTTTGCAATCTACAGTGAAGACTTTAAGGAAGGAGCTGTCTGACCTGAAGGACAAATGTGATGACATGGAGGGCAGGATGCGGAGATCTAATATCCGTATCATAGGGGTTCCGGAGGGCCCAGATTCTTGCTCCACCACGGCCGTATCCGCGCTATTACGTGAAGCGCTGGGTATGGACAAAGACGTTATTGTCGACCGCTCACACAGGAGTCTGGCCCCGAGGAAGCTGGGTGGTAACCCGCGCGCCATCATAGCCAAGCTTCATTACTACCAGGATTGTGTGGAAATTCTACGCCGTGCCAGGACCCAAGCTCCGCTGAGGTTCAATGGACAACCAATTGCAATATTCCCGGATTTTACGACCTCGGTGGCCCGAGCTCGGGCTGCTTTCACAGAAGTCCGGAAACTTCTTCGTGAACAAGAAGGTGTCCGCTTTGGGATCAGGTTCCCAGCGCGACTTTGTATCACGCACAACGGGGAGGAGAGAGAATTTCTGGATGCGGCGAAGGCAATGGAATATGTTAAAGAACATATTATTAACATATGAGGAGGCTGCGCCTGATGCCCTGTGTGGGAGCGCCGTGCCTAAGTTCAGCGGTACGGTTGGTTATTTCAGTTACTGCTGCGTATACATGACTCTGTTTATTGCAGCGTTCGCACTGTGATGAAAAGTTTACAGAGACACTTCTTGTTAAGACATTTAAACTTATCTCATAAGCACATGTTGGTTCATTTTATTTCATGACAATACCATTGGGTTTCGAAAACTTTTATAACCTGTATGGACGTCGATTTTTATTGTTATGTTCTGTAGGATATGTTATGTCACGCGGTCAGCGGGAGCCTAAGGCGCTGGCCTATAGTAAACCAAACAAGCACTAGGCTATATGTGTGGATTTGTTTGCAGGGGGTTTGGCAGTCACCATGTTCAATCTGGTGTAATTGCTCATTATGTTCTTGGTTTGGGCTTCAGCCAGATATGTTTATTTTACTTATCACTGTGTTTTGGTTTTTTTTTTTCTCTTTTTGTTGTTGTTGTTTGTTTGTTTGTTTTTTTCATTTTTTTTTTTTTTTTCCATTCTCTTTTCTTTTTTCTCTACGCGTGTCTTGCATCTGGGGCTTTCATATTTTACTATTTGAGCAGAGATGAGTAAAGCGCGATCGTTTAGTGATCGGGTAGTGAATTTTGTAAGCTGGAATGTAAAATCGCTTAACCATCCGGTCAAGCGGAAAAAGGTTATTACTCATCTACAACGACTTAGAACAGATATAGCATTTCTCCAGGAAACGCATCTGCGTACCTCTGATCATTTTCGAATCAAGTCTGGATGGGTAGGCCAGGTATATCACTCTAAATTTAATTCTAAAGCTCGGGGGACAGCGATCTTGATAAGCAAAACTCTGCCATTTATAGCCACAACTATAGATGAAGACCCTGCAGGCCGTTTTGTTATAGTTGTAGGACATTTATATGGGTTCCCCTTGATTCTAGCGAATGTCTATGCCCCTAACTGGGACGATCATAGTTTTTTCACTAACGTCTTTGCACGACTTCCCAACATGGCAACACATAATATTATTTTTGGTGGGGACCTAAATTGCTCACTATCTGCTATGGACCGCAGCTCGCACAAAAGCACACCTGTTTCAAAATCAGCACGTGTTATTCAGCGTTTTCTTCATAACTATGGGTTAGCTGATGTATGGAGATTCCGTAACCCGAATTCAAGTCAATATTCTTTTTTTTCTAATGTCCATAAAACATATACTCGTATAGATTATTTCTTTCTGGACAAAAAACTTCTCCCTTCAGTAACAGACTGTGATTACAAGGCCATGGTGATTTCAGATCATTCACCTGTTGTTCTTTCAATGCGTATTCCCAATGCCTATTCTAATTATCGACCATGGAGACTCAATCCAGTATTGTTAGCAGATGACGAGTTTGTTAATTATATTAGGTCTCAAATAGATTTCTTCCTTGCTATCAATCAAACCCCAGGGATGTCTCCATCAAATGTTTGGGAATCCCTAAAAGCATATTTGAGAGGCCAGATAATCTCGTTTTGTGCGTACAAAAGAAAGCGTGATACTGAGCGACTCTCTCAGTTAGCTGATGAAATTACTAAACTAGACGCTCTATATAGCCATTCCCCTGATCCGGTATTATATAAACGTAGGCTGAAATTACAAACTGAATATAATCTTATATCTACAAAACAGGCCGAGTATCTAATTTCGAAGTTGCGTAGCTACTCGTACGAACATGGAGAAAAAACAGGCAAGCTGTTAGCTCATCAGCTACGACAAAGAACAGCTAATCAAGCTATCCCTGAGATCCGAAATGACCAGGGAATAAGGTGTACGGATAACCAAGGTATAAATGATAGTTTTTTTAAATTTTATCAGACTTTATACAGCTCCCCCCCAGCTAAAGATGACCTGGCACTAGAAAAGTTCTTTGAGAAACTTCATATCCCGTCCTTAGGAGACGATGCGGCCACCAGTTTGGAGGAGCCCATTTCTAATGCTGAAATTGAAATGGCTATACGGAGTATGCAGTCTGGAAAATCACCTGGCCCCGACGGGTATCCTTCTGATTTTTTCAAGAAGTTTTCTAACCAATTGAATCCATTGTTAAAGTCAACTTTTGAGGAATCTTTCCTCTCACAATCCTTGCCTCCAACAATGCGTCAAGCAGTGATCTCCTTAATTCTAAAAAAGGATAAGGATCATTTAGATTGTGGCTCATACCGTCCAATATCTTTGCTGAACACGGACACCAAGATCCTCGCTAAAGTGTTGGCCCGCCGTTTAGAGAAACATCTGTCCTCCATTATCTCACCCGATCAGACAGGCTTTATCAAAAACAGGTATTCTTTTTTTAATATTAGACGTTTATTAAATATAATCTATAGCCATGTCAAAGGTAATGTGTTGGAAACCGTAATCTCGCTTGATGCAGAGAAAGCGTTTGATCGGGTGAGATGGGACTTTCTTTTCTATACGCTTAAAAAATTTGGCTTCGGAAGTAATTTTGTATCCTGGATTAAAGTATTGTACTGTGCCCCTGTAGTGGCTATTCGGACCAACAATAGCCTGTCTCCCTTTTTTCAGCTTCAGCGTGGCACACGACAGGGGTGCCCTTTGTCACCTCTTCTTTTTGCCATCGCAATTGAACCGCTAGCTATTGCTCTGAGACATTGTGTTGAGGTTGAGGGAATACGTCGTGGGGATGTCGAACATAAAGTCTCTCTTTATGCTGACGACATGCTCTTGTTTATTTCCAACCCTTCAAATAGCCTCCCTAAACTTTTAGATATACTTAAGGAATTTGGGACAATTTCCGGATATAAGGTGAATTTCGGGAAAAGTGAGGCAATGCCTTTAGGTGCAATAACCGGGGAACCTTCGTCTACTTTGGCACCTTTCAAACTCAGCTATAATAAGTTCAAATACTTGGGCATTTGGATTACACAGAACCATAAAGACTTGTATAAAACTAATTATCTTCCTTTATTGTCTAAGTTAAAAGAGGATTTTGGAAAGTGGGAGTCCTTGCCTCTTTCGCTGGGTGGTAGATTAAACATCATTAAGATGGCTATATTTCCTAAATTTCTATATCTTTTTCAATGTTTTCCAATTTTTTTAACTAAGTCATTTTTTAATAATCTAAATAGTCAAATCTCCTCCTTCATTTGGAACAAAAAGCCACCTAGGCTGAAATAGAGTGTATTACAAAGACCGCGGAGCGCAGGAGGCTTAGCACTCCCAAATTTTCTGTTTTATCATTGGGCATCTAATATAAGGGCATTATTGTACTGGATAAAGGACCATGATAATTTATCATCATGGGTAACACTGGAAAAGTTGTCAGTGAGTCAATCCTCCCTGATGTCTCTGCTGTGTGCCAGATTGCCTCTGGCGGGACCGATCTCCAGCTTCACCACGAATCCTCTTGTTATCCATTCACTGAAACTATGGTACCAGCTCAGAAGGCACTTTGAACAGACTGAACTCTCTCTTAATGCGCCACCGCATGGACATTGCATGTTTTCTCCATCCTTAACGGACAAGGCATTTAATATATGGACAAAGCTTGGAATAACTTCAATGAATGCTCTTTTCACGGACAATGTCTTTTCCTCATTTGAACAGCTGGTGAACAGGTTCAAGGTCCCTCAGTCACATTTTTTCAGATATCTACAACTCAGGAATTTTGTTGCTTCTAATACTGGGTGCTTTCCGTTCTGTCCACCTCCATCCCTTTTGGATGATATTTTTGATTTTAAACCAAATGCCAAGCGGGTTATAAGTGACGTTTATGAGCTGTTAAGTAATTTTAGGCTGTCCACATTGCAATCACTTAGGGAACGATAGGGAAGAGACCTTGGCCAGCAGATTGTGGATGAGACTTGGCATAAGATAATCAGTAGAATCTTTTCGTCATCTATTTGCCTTAAACATGTGATGATTCAGTTTAAAGTGGTTCACCGTCTCCATTGGTCCAAAGCTAGATTGAGTAAAGTCAAGGATGGGTTTGACCCCACATGTGACCGGTGCAAACAAGAGCCTGCTTCTCTGTTTCACATGTTCTGGGCATGTCCAAAACTGGGCAGCTTTTGGAAAAGTATATTTCAAACTATGTCCAACATATTTGGTGTCCCAATTGCACCCTGCCCATTTATAGCCATTTTTGGGGTAACACTTTATGATCCCAGCCTTTCCAGGTCACACTCTGATCTTCTGGCTTTTGGTTCTCTTTTGGCCCGTAGATTGATCTTATTGAAATGGAAAGAGCCACTTCCACCTGTATATGGCCAATGGGTTAAGGATGTCATGTACTATACTCAGCTGGAAAAGATCTGCTACACTGTAAAAGGTTCAACTCGGAGGTTTTATGACACATGGCAACCTTTTCTTACTTACTTTGAAAAGCTAAGTCCAGATACTATCGCTTAATGTGTGTGTGGGTTTTTTTTTTGTTTTGTTTTGTTGTTTTTTCTTTGTTTGTTTGTTTGTTGTTGTTGTTGTTGTTTTCCCTTGCTGTTATTCATTTATTTTATTATTGACTTTTTATTTGTAATTTTCTTTTATCTTATCTCTTCCTTCCTCTCTGGCTGGGTTTTAGTTATATTGTTCTGTATGGGGGGGGATACACAACTGTTTGTTAATACTGCCGTAATTGTTGTTAAAAGCAATTCTTTGTTCAATAAAAAGACCTTGATCAAAAAAAAATAAAAGGAACTTGGGATGTGTTAAATAACTTAATTAAACAAGGATCTTCTGGAACATCATATCCTGAATATTTCATTGATGCAAATGGTGTAAATTACAACATGAGTAACATTGTTGATGGGTTCAATAAATTTTTTATAAATGTTGGCCCTGAACTAGCAGCGGACATCCCGTGTCAAAAAAATGAAAATATCAGTAATATAAAACCAAATCCCTTTTCACTGTTCCTTTCAGCTACAAATGAGCAAGAAGTAATAAATATCACATTAAAATGTAAAAGTAAGTCTTCAATGGATTATCATGACATAAATATGTCTGTAGTTAAACAGGTTATTCTGAACATTGCTAGTCCCTTAACATATATCTGTAATTTATCATTTCAGGCTGGTTGTTTTCCGAAAAAAATGAAAATTGCAAAAGTAATACCACTATACAAAAGTAATGACAAACACAGTTTTACCAATTATAGGCCTATTTCACTACTGCCTCAATTCTCAAAAATTTTAGAAAAACTTTTTAATTCAAGATTAGAAAAATTCCTTGAAAAACATAAAATAATAAATGTTGGTCAGTATGGTTTCAGAACGCAAAGAACCACTTCTATGGCGATAATTGAGGCAGTAGAAGAAATTACCAATGCACTGGATAAAAATAAATATGCAGTTGGTATTTTTGTTGATCTCAAAAAGGCCTTCGACACAATCAATCACTCAATTTTATTGGATAAATTGGAAAGATATGGTGTTCGAGGGAAAGCTGGAAACTGGTTAAAAAGTTACCTAACGGGTCGGGAACAATATGTTAGCATAGGGCATTACCATTCAGAGAAACTTGGTATTACATGTGGTGTTCCCCAAGGGTCAGTGTTGGGACCAAAACTTTTCAATGTTTACATAAATGATATTTTTGATGTTTCTCAAGTACTTAAACTCATACTGTTCGCAGATGATACTAACATATTTTTCAGTAGCGATGATTATACTGATCTTGTAATGACTGTAAACAGGGAGCTAAAATTAATAAAAAAATGGATGGATATAAATAAATTATCATTAAATATAAATAAAACTAAGGCAATGTTTTTTGGTAATTTAAAATATAATATAGAATTACCAATTACTATAGAAGGTGTACCCATTGATAATGTGAGTGAAAACAAATTTTTGGGAGTCATAATTGATAACAAAATTTCATGGAAACCCCACGTCAGACACATAAAAACCAAAATTTCCAGAAGCCTCGCAGTTTTGAATAAAGTGAAACCATACCTTGATAAAGATGCACTTCGTACTCTGTACTGTACTCTGGTTCTTCCATATTTTACATATTGTGTGGAAGTTTATAACACATATAAAAACACAACTAATCCATTAGTCACAGTACAGAAACGAGCACTGCGTATTATTCACAAGGCTGGTTATCTAGATCATACTCACAAACTCTTTCTTCAGGCAAAGTTACTTAAATTCCAGGATCTGGTTAATTACAATACATCCATAATCTTATACAAAGCCTTTAATAAACTTCTACCTGCAAATTTACAATCTATATTTGAAATTTCGAGAAAGGGCTTATAATGTGAGAGGCTTTGGACAATTCAAATTACCCAGAACTCGAACAACCCGTAAAGGTTTTTGTGTGTCTGTATGTGGTGTGAAAATCTGGAACAGTCTGAGTTTACAACTGAAACAATGCAAAAATATTCATAGATTTAAATTTCTCTACAAACAGTTGGTCTGGTCACAGTATAATCAATGATGGTGTTAGTGTGCTCTGAAATGTCTGTTCTCTTACCATTGCTGGCATGGATTCCAAGGAAAAAAAAAAAAAAAAAAAAAAAAAAAAAGTTTGTGTGTATGTATGTACAGTGGGGCAAAAAAGTATTTAGTCAGCCACCGATTGTGCAAGTGCCCCCACCTAAAATGATGACAGAGGCCAGTAATTTGCACCAGAGGTACACGTCAACTGTGAGAGACAGAATGTGAAAAAAAAATCCATGAATACACATGGTAGGATTTGTAAAGAATTTATTTGTAAATCAGGGTGGCAAATAAGTATTTGGTCACCTCAAACATGGACAATCCCTGGCTCCCACAGACCTGTAACGTCTTCTGTAAGACGCTTTTCTGTCCCCCACTCGTTACCTGTATGAATGGCACCTGTGCGAACTCATCATCTGTATAAAAGACACCTGTCCACAGCCTCAAACAGTCAGACTCCAAACTGGCCAAGACCAAAGAGCTCTCGAAGGACACCAGGAAAAGTATTGTAGACCTGCACCAGGCTGGGAAGAGTGAATCTACAATAGGCAAGCAGCTTGGTGTGAAAAAATCAACTGTGGGAGCAATCATCAGGAAATGGAAGACTTACAAGACCACTGATAATCTCCCACGATCTGGGGCTCCACGCAAGATCTCATCCCGTGGGGTCAAAATGATCATGAGAACGGTGAGCAAAGATCCCAGAACCACACGGGGGGACCTGGTGAATGACCTGCAGAGAGCTGGGACCAAAGTAACAAAGGTCACCATCAGTAACACACTAAAACGGCAGGGAATCAGATCCCGCAGTGCCAGACGTGTTCCGCTGCTGAAGCCAGTGCATGTCCAGGCCCGTCTGAAGTTTGCCAGAGAGCACATGGATGATACAGCAGAGGATTGGGAGAATGTCATGTGGTCAGATGAAACCAAAGTAGAACTTTTTGGTATAAACTCAACTCGTCGTGTTTGGAGGACGAAGAATACCGAGTTGCATCCCAAGAACACCATACCTACTGTGAAGCATGGGGGTGGAAACATCATGCTATGGGGCTGTTTTTCTGCCAAGGGGACAGGACGACTGATCCGTGTTAAGGACAGAATGAATGTGGCCATGTATCGTGAGATTTTGAGCCAAAACCTCCTTCCATCAGTGAGAACTTTGAAGATGAAACGCGGCTGGGTCTTCCAACATGACAATGATCCAAAACACACCGCCCGGGCAACAAAGGAGTGGCTCCGTAAGAAGCATTTGAAAGTCCTGGAGTGGCCTAGCCAGTCTCCAGACCTCAACCCCATAGCAAATCTGTGGCGGGAGTTGAAAGTCCGTGTTGCTCGGCGACAGCCCCAAAACATCACTGCTCTGGAGAAGATCTGCATGGAGGAATGGGCCAAAATACCAGCTACTGTGTGTGCAAACCTGGTAAAGACCTATAGTAAACGTTTGGCCTCTGTTATTGCCAACAAAGGTTATGTTACAAAGTATTGAGTTGTATTTTTGTTATTGACCAAATACTTATTTGCCACCCTGATTTACGAATAAATTCTTTACAAATCCTACCATGTGTATTCATGGATTTTTTTTTCACATTCTGTCTCTCACAGTTGACGTGTACCTCTGGTGCAAATTACTGGCCTCTGTCATCATTTTAGGTGGGGGCACTTGCACAATCGGTGGCTGACTAAATACTTTTTTGCCCCACTGTATATATATATACATGTGTGTGTAGATATATATGTATGTATGTATATGTATGTGTGTTTGTTACTTGTAATTATTATTGCCTGTTACCTGTGGTAACGCAATATATAATTAATATATTCTGTATTCAGTTATGAAGGTTCTATTTGTTTTGCTTGGGCGTAGCTGCGGGAAGTTTATTGTTTTTGTTGATAAGTGAATATAGGGGTGGGATTTAATAAGTTTTCTTCATCCCACTCCTTTTCAGGTACATTTTGTTGTTTGTTTTTGTTTTTGTGCACTTTATGTTCAACTTTATTGTTGTGCCTGAAATGAACAAATTAAAAAAAAAAAAACATAAACTAAACGTGACAAAACTGAAAACACTGGGTCAAAGACCCAGGCACCCTGACAGCTCGGCACTGAAACATCTTCATATTCCTGCTCCTCTGGATTCACATCAAGCCTCTGCTCTTTTTTTACCTGTTGCCATGGTGAATTGTAGTATGGGGCCCGTATCTCTCCAAAAGTTGATTCTGTTCATCTGGACGTAGTGTTTTGTTGGAGAAACGTTTCGTCACTCATCCAAGTGACTTCTTCAGTCTCAGCTGACTGCAGGTTTCCCCAAACCTTATAAACAGTACATTTGCATAATGACTGAAACCAGCCCACTGAAGGAACAATGGGCTGTGAGGTCAGTTCCTTAATCATAATTATGCAAATTCCCATGACCATTGATCTACAACCACTGACCAAAACCCACTGATCAAAGAACACTGATCAATGGCCATGAGTCCCATTCACAGAGAGTTGGGGAATGGCTGCAATCACAGCATTGTAAGATGGCGAAAGATGTACCCTTAGGCCCCCTCCTCGATTCAGAGATGGTCTTTCCCTCTTCACGTAAATGGCCTCCTTGACTCCGCGCTCAAACCAGCGTTCCTCCCTGTCCAGGATGTGTACATCCTCATCCTTGAAAGAGTGTCCACTGGCCTGTATGTCTAAATAGACTGCAGAGTCCTGGCCTGACGAGGTAGCTCTTCTGTGTTGTGCCATCCGCTTTGCCAGAGGTTGTTTGGTTTCCCCGATGTATAAATCCTGGCAATCCTCTTGGCACTTAACAGCGTACACTATGTTACTCTGTTTGTGTCGGGGGACCCGATCCTTGGGGTGGACCAGTTTTTGGCGCAGCGTGTTTTGGGGTTTAAAAGCCACAGAGACCCGGTGTTTAGAAAAAATGCGTCTCAACTGCTCCGATACTCCTGACACATATGGGATCACTACAGGTTTTCGCCTGGGCAGCGGTTGTCCTTCTCTCCTGGATCGGCTGGAGCTTTCTTTAGGTGTCTTTCCAGCTTTGACAAAAGCCCAGCTGGGATAACCACATTTACTCAGGGCCTTCTTGATGTTCTTCTGCCTCCCTGGCCACTGTGTCAGTGGGGATGGTGTTCGCTCTGTGTTGTAGCATCCTGATGACACCCAGTTTGTGCTCCAGTGGATGATGAGAGTCAAACCTTAGATACTGATCCGTATGTGTAGGTTTACGGTACACGTCAGCCTTTAGATGTCCCCCATTACTGATGGAAATCTCACAGTCTAAGAAGGCTAACCTGCCACTTTTCATATCCTCCGTGGTGAATTTGATGTGTTGGTCCACCGAGTTAATGTGATCCGTGAAATGCAAACGTCCTGAGATTTGATTTTCACCCAGGTGTCATCCACATATCTGAACCAATGGCTTGGTGGTGTTCCAGGGTAGGATAGCAAAGCCCTCTTTTCCACTTCTTCCATGTACAAATTGGCCACGATGGGTGAAACTGGGGAGCCCATGGCACACCCATGTTTCTGCCTGTAGAACTGACCCTTGTATGTGAAGTAGGTGGAATGACGACACAGTTCCAAAAGCAAACACACTTGGTCGATGCTGAGAGTGGTCCTGTTGCTGAGACCACTGCCCGTAACTCAGACTGAGCATGCTCAGAGCTGATTGACCTGGCTCTGATCAGCTGATCTGGAACAGGAAGCAGCTTCCTGGAATAAACCTTATTATCTAATATAAGCTGATTCTTATTATTAATACCTTATTCTCCTCACAGAGCACTGCACTTTCAGACTGCAGGCTCACTTGTGCTCCCTGGAAAATTAGAAAGTAGAAGATTAAATGGTTTTCTAATAAAAAGCTTTGAATATAAATGCTTGTGTGTTTAACTGTTGGAGTGAGCTAACTGTAACAGAGGAGGAAATAATCTGAGCCAATTTCAAAGTCTGGATTATAAAACAGTTCTGTCAGCTGAACATTTTCCACTGTGTGTTCATGCTGCACTAAATAACAACACGAAGCTGTGATTGGCCGAAACTTTGAACACAGCACACACAGAGGAAGACTCTGTCTATACCCTCAGTATAAAAGCTGTCCACATGTTTCTGTCAGTCCAAATACTTCTTACAGTTATTGCTGTAATCACTGCCTTCACACAGTCAAAGTAGGAAATCATTCACAAGTAAACTTCATATATAACAACACTCAGTGTGATGTCATTATTAAATGTCTCAGCCTCCAGCTCACATCAAAGCATGGCGACTGACCTCAGAGTTTCAAGTCCACATCCTGGGCTCTCCAGAAAACCACACAGCTGCTTCACTCCTGAATCCTGCAGCTTGTTGTTTTCAGTGAAGTGCCCAATGTCAGTACTCAGGTCCAGCTCTCTCAGATGGGAGGGGTTGGACTTCAGCGCTGCTACCAGATAATCACAGCTGATCTCTGACAAACCACAGTCCTTCAATCTGTATAAAGAATGAAAGATGTAAGTTTATTAGACAAAGTGTGAGCTTGAAATCATTCAGTGTTTCATCATCTGTTCAGAGCTGAAGAAGGTTCAGAATGTAGAAGTTTAGAAAATGGAAACTCCAAACAGCTGAAGCCAACAGGAAGCAGCTTCAAACACACAACAAGAGAAAAAACTCTGAACTTTTCACATTAAAGTCCAACATTTATCATAAAAACGTAAAAAAAAATATAGAAAAAGTTATATTTTTTATTCCAGTCACATGATTAAAGCAGACAAACTACAAGCTCATTTTCATTCCAACAAGTCATCTTCTGACCTGGACTAACAACACTGGTCTCTATGTGCAGTTGGCTGTGAGGCTCAGGGAGCGTCTACAAAGTGCAACACTGAAGAACATCACACACTCATTTGCTTCCAGCACTTTCACACAAACATCTACTGTCATTGTAGCTTGACATGTTTCATGACAGGGACAGCACCGCAAGCAGTAAGCAGTGCTGTTCTTGGTAACAACTGGTGGTGTAACCATGCCCACATAATAGTCAAAGAACGGATTTGCTGCCCGGACATTGAACTGTGCGCTAATGGACTCAGGCCATATTATTTGCCCAGGGAATTTACTCATGTATTCTTGCCAGCTTTTTTATGTTCCTCTCTCTGCTAACACTTTGCTATAGCCTGGTTACAGACTCAGCACCAGAGTAGAATAGAATAGAATAGAATAGAATTAAACTTTACTGTCATTGCACATGTCACAAGTACAAGGCAATGAAATGCAGTTTGCATATATCCAGAAAGTGCTTTAGCCATGATATAGATATATTACAAAATATATATTAGCAATTATATAGATATATAGACATATTACAGAAATGGGTCTGTTATAGGTATGAGGGTACAAAATATGAGTCTATTATGGGTATGTTAGAATGCACATGGTATGAAGGTATGTCATGAATATGCTATAACTGTAAGTATGTACAGGCTGTAGTGAGTACAAGCTATGAACAGGATATAAATATGAAAACTATACAGACATATGAAATATAAAGCTATAGAGAAATATAAAATATGAACTATGCGAGTTATAAACAGTTATAAACAGTTGTAAAACTATAATTATCATATTGTACAGAATGATTGTCTATACAGCATTTACAGTAGTGTGGTTAGAATCAGTGAGATATGTGGCTAATTTCTACAGTGGCTATATAAAGTACTAGTGGTTGTGAGTGGTGGTTCAGTGGTGGTGGTTCAGTCCATGTTATTATTGTGTGTATAAGGGTACAGTCAGCCATTTGTTTGTTTTTGTCCATTAAGTGTGTTCAGTTACAGAGTTCATGAGTTTAACGTGGGTCGGGTGTCAGGAGGCAGAGTTCAGGAGTCTGACAGCTGTAGGGAAGAATCTGTTCCGGTACCTGGTGGTCTTAGTCCGGAGGCTCCTGCAGCGCCTCCCAGAGAGCAGGAGGGTGAAGAGTCCATGTGCTTGGTGACAGGGGTCATTGATGATTTTCCCAGCCCTTTTCAGATACTCTTTCCTGTAGATGTAGAGTACCCTCATTGCTATCTGAGGGGACTTCAACCATGTCACCTTGGACAACACACTACCAACGTTCACACTATATGTGGTCTGTCCCACCAGAATTTTAGATCTACTGTGTGCTAATGTCAAGAACACATACAGCTCCTCCTCCCCCCCCCCCTACTGGGTACGTCGGATCACAACCTGATTCACCTCACCCCCCGCTATGTGCCGATTGTGAGGGGGGAACCTGTAACCAGAAGAAGCATTAGGAGGTGGTCAGAGGAGGCCTTAGTGGCAAATTTGCGTGAATTCCCAGAACCCAACACCTACTACAATTACTGACACTCCACATAACACTGTAGCCTGACACCCCTCCCCACCTATCACTTTCACTCATGACGAGGTTCAGAGGCAAATGAGGAGACTCCACTCTTGGAGAGGAGTCTCCAGGAAGATTGTACCTTGAAGAGGTGAAGAAGAGGAGAGGGAGGCCACCCTGACTCCAGCTGAAAACATCACACTTCCATTACAGTTGGTGAGAAAATGTTGAGCAGGATGAGCTGCTGGCTAATCTGGAGGCTGTAGCAGCAGCTCACAGTCACAGTGGATTTCCACTCACGAAAAAGCTCTGGCTGCTTCATTTTTCATTTCATATCACAGACTTTAAAGCTTCAGTGAAGCTGGATTGTTATGCTTCTTTTCCATATTCCATAATGATTCCAGCTGTTCTGTACACACACTGTGTGCCCTGTATGTCTAATTATTGAAGGAGGAAAAGAAGCCAGAGCTGATCATGTCCCACCTTCATTGGACGCCATCTTTGGCTTTATTGGCAAACTCTACTCTGATTGGCTGGCCTGGAATCCCTGTTACCTGTAATGCAACAGGCGTCAGACACGGGCAGAAAGAGTTTGAGATTTTTTACAAAGTGAAAACAGCACATAAATTATATTTCATACACAGACCCAAACTCTCTGATTCTTTTGAAATCTCACTGAGAGCAAATAGAAATAAAGAAAAGTCCAGAATGACAGTATGCTTCCCTCGCCCTGAGTTTCTTAGTGTTCACCAGCTGGACAGCGAGATAACGATGCTGCAATAATCAGATTTATTTCCCTTTTTTTGCTGATTTATTGAAGAATGGCCTCTGACCATCATAAAACTGAAAATGTACAAAATATTGTGTTAGCTAACTAACATTGCAAACTAGCTTGTTACATGCTTAAAAGCTAACAAGACAAAATCTACCCACTTAAATGTGCAAATTATCATTTAGCAACACCCGTTACAATCATTATTTTATCATCACTCATACCTGCAGACAAATCTCGTCCAAAGTAACAACATTTCAAGTTTCATATCAGCTTAAAACAATAATACTTAACCCTCTGATGCATAGTGGTCACTGGAGTGGACAGCTACTAAAACGTACATATCTCTTTAATGCATTGGTTTCTATAGTGGAACTGCATATTAGCCTTTAGAGTGCTCTCTGCTGCCATACTCCATTGAGGTCAATTCAGTGTTCAGTTAGTGCAACTGCAAGTAAATTTCCTGTAAATCAAAGATGGCAGACAAACTGTCACCCCTGCCGACCACTGCTGGCATATCCTGTCAATCCTTCAATGCTAAAAGAGCCCAACAGGTAAAAAAAATATGATGATATGCAGTAACATCTAGGGAAGGATATTATCTGTTTGGAACAAGAAATTGTTATGTCTAATATGTAGAAAACTACGATTAACCATGTGTCCACTGAAGTGGACATCATGCATTACCCACTATATTTTTTTAACATAAGTCATAAATTGCTACACTGGTTCTTGGGACTGTTTTGGTTATAAGTAAGCGTATAATTGTTAAATTTATAAGCTACTCATTTAAAATATATATTTTTGTGCAGACCAGCTATAGTTTGAGTTACTATAATAATTATTTTATCATATTTTGTAGACTTCAAATGCAGCAAAGAATAAGGCAGCGTACAGAATAGTCCAGGAAATTCCATCCAGCTCAAGTAATGATGATTTCATTGATGAGTGCAGTGATAGTGAGTTCAGTGATAAGTCCAGTGATAAGTCCAGGGAGTGAAGGTATGGGTGAGAGCAGGAACCTCAGGCTATATGACAGGCTATAGCCTGTCATATAGCCTGAGGTTCCTGGTTCGACAGTTCTGTCATCCACATGGTCTCGTCCTGTGCTGGCCAATCCCCTGAAGATGTTACCAACAGATGGGTCAAAAAGGAAAAAAAGATGATGATGGTCCAAAAGCCCTTCTTTGTGGCCCTTTACAATCAACACATGGGTGGGGTTGATCTTGTTGACCAATGTCTGGCAATGTACCCCCACAGACGTCGAAACAAGAGGTGGTACATCCGAGTGTTTTTTCATTTTTTGGATGTGGATGTAATACTGTCCTGCATCATTATAGAACTGTGTAGACTCAAAAATGTTTCTCTTGTTGGAGATAGTTTGCCATATTCAGGTGTAGGATTCACAGCTAGGACTGTTGACTGGTTTTGTTATTTACGCCCAAACATTGGGGCTATACGAGTTGAAAGTTCCAAAAAATTGCTGAGATGTTTTTCAAAGGATACAAACAAACAAGTGTTTGTATATTTACAATACAACACAAGGTAATTCATTTTTACAGTAAATTCACAGTATTTCATGCTAAGTGCTCGGGTGCATGTAGTCCACTGGAGTGGACACGTTTATAACTTTATAAAAAAACATATTTTTGGGAAAAAAAGAGTTGAACATTTTTTTTTCATGTCCTGAGAAGAATAAAAGCACTTAAGAAAAAAATCTTGACCAAGGCTTTCATAATTCATGCATCAGAGGGTTAATTACGGTGTTAGAGTGGATTGTTAAATGTTTGTCATTTTTATGCTTGCCATCCATTTCTACATTGTTTAACTGTGAGGCTGAAGTGTTTTATCCTTGTGGAGGTCTGTTCCTGCTTTTGTGATTTATGACCCTTTGATCAGCAGGAACACACACACACACACACACACACACACACACACACACACACACACACACACACCTACTTACATATAGAAGTTCACATATATACATACAATGCCTTAGAACCATATGGGCGTTGCTTTGCTGTGTTTTGTGTGAACTGTCTCTCAATAAAAGGCAGCGAGAGGAGGCCATCGGGGGGTCATTCGTGATGAACTAAGATACCAACGAGGCCTCCCTTGCGCAAGTAATCGATCGAACACTGTTGCCTTGTTTTTCTTTCATGGGAATAAGTCCTGGATACAGCGGGGTCTGAGTTTAGACCCAACATACGGTCAGCCATCTTGGATTTTTCCTATATCTAAAGCCACTGGAGGGAGGTCTAGGGCTGTATCCCAATTCAGGGTCTGCATCCCTAAAGACCGCATTTAAAGCCAGTTACATCACAGCAACGCGACAAAGGCTGTCCTAATTCAAAGGCTGCTCGAAATGCGGCCCTCAAATGCGTCCTTTATTTCCCTGAATTATAAGGATGGCTCCCTGTATCCTGTATCCAGACTTGATAGAGCGGCCTTGGGTGTGGATAATTTTGCTGAGAAAAAAAAAAAAACGGTGGAAGTGGAGCGGCCAAAGAGTAAACTTTTAAAAGTAAGTACTGAATATTATGTCACTTATTTATGTGCAAATGTTTAATAATGAAGAACATTAAAACATTACTGTTGGCCACATGTCGGCAAAGTTATGTGACATTAGTGATGTTTATACTAACTTGGTTTTAAAGTCTTTACTTTAAAATATGTGCCGTTCAATAGTCGACCTTAATCTTACAGAGAATGTGATGATTTTATGGATAAAGCCAGTCATATATCCACAAACACAACAAGCTGAAAGTCAGTGATGCTGCTCGGTTTGCAGTCCTGAATATCACGGCACAAGCAGGATTCACTGCACTGTTAATGTTAGCTATGTTATATCGCTGCCTCTGTTCGGTGGTGTCGAGCCAAACGGACTTTAACGTGTGTTTGAACGAGCTGACGGTTCACTCGTTAAGCTGAAAGAAAGATGCTTTAATCACAGGAGTCACACATGTGTCCACTGGACCATCTGGGAACTCTTCTTGTTTAGCACTCGTAATAACACAAACACTAAATCCTCCTTCTCTTGTGCTGTTTTGTAGCAGTGTATACACCTGAGACTGTCACCTGTCTGTCTGCCCTGCACTCTCTCTCTGTTTCTTTCTCTCTGATTGTGGAATAAAAGTATGAACATGTATTTATAAGTTACACTTGTGTTTGAATCCTGCAGCTTATCACACATTTGATTTCCATGTGTGACGACTGCAAGTGTCCAGAGTGAGGACAGACTGAGGGACCCACTGCTGCACATCATCTGTGAGGCTTTGCACCCCTGATGATCCACCAGGACAAACTCAGCAGTGTGTGAGGAAGAGGAGGAGGAAGAGCCAGCAGCAGCTGACAGATGGAGAGAATAGACAGACTGCAACAAGTCTTTCTGTAGTCATTCCAACAGAGTCCTTTCTGTTCTCCAGCTTCTGTTTGAAATCCTCTCACAGTCTCTGAGTCCTGCTTTGTTGTCATGTTTGGGCCTGTGTTAGGCTGCTCTGTGTTCCTCTGCTTTAACACACACTTCACCACAGCAGCTGTGTGGGTTGTCTCTGTAGCAGCCATATCAGCTTCTGATACCATGAACATCATCACAGCTCTTAACTTCACCTTTATTAGCTTTAACATTCATGTCTTTCTTTTCTCTTTCTCTGTTTCCACACAAGCTCAAAGTCTCTGCAGCCTGTTTTTATCTGCTATCGTCAGTTCTTCAACAGCCTCATTCACATCCCTCACACACTCTACAGCCTTATCAGTACTGACTTCATCTTCATTGACTGATGGAGCACAACATGAACCTGTGGAGGCCAGAAAACTGTCCTATCAAACATCTCCCCGTCACCACTCCACTTCTGTCAGCCTTTAAATGAACCCTGCTCAAGTATGTGACTTCTACTTGGAGCCAAAAGGAAAAACCGTTGTTCAATCATTTGGAAAGACAACATTTCTGAAAGCACTCAAACTCCTTCACATTTCTCTTCAGACACATCCTGAACATTTAGGAAGTAAAGCAAGTTTCAAACATTGATTAAAGATCTGAAATATAGAAAAACAACAGCAGCTGCAGTCAGTGAACTCACCTCAGAGTCTCCAGTCGACAGTTTGGACTCTCCAGTCCAGCACACAGAAGCTTCACTGCTGAATCCTGCAGGTTGTTTTTACTCATGTCCAGCTCTGTCAGATGGGAGGGGTTGGACTTCAGAGCTGAGGCCACAACTTCACAGTGAGACTCTGAGAGTCGACACTGAGTCAGTCTGTGATTATAGAAAATATAAACTGTGTTATTATAAAAGCAGACTAAATGTATATGAAGACAAAACAGAGTGAGGTCATAATCTGATGATCTGCTCTTCACATCTGTGCTTAAGCTCCTCTTACTGTGTTTGACATGACACAATGATTCAGTCTCTCTAAGACTTTTAATGAAAATCATTGTTTGGCTTTAAACTGCAGATGAAGGAGGAAGATGATGTCACATTTAGGCGTCCATTATGTCCACATTCTGTCAGTGAAATCTGATCCAGAGTCAGAGTGAAGACATATATTTGAACTGTTTCCTGTTTTGAATCCAGAACATTTTGAATGAGTTAAGCTCAGTGAAGAGTTCCAGCTGGAAACGGAACTGGATGATCTGTGTTGGCTACGTGCTGCTGTCAGGTACGACTGTTCACGTCCACACGCAGGAAAAATCTGCTGACTGTTACCAAACGGAGCAGAAATCTCATCACTGGACAATAATGATGAATTCAGTGATGGTGGCTGCACAAAACCAAGCAGTGTGTTACTCTGATATCAAATATGGATCCTGCTCTTATAATAATGATCATCAGATGATATTATTGTGTTATTTTGTAGTTGAATACAATGTTTGTGTGATTATCAGTAAAAGAAGCAGTGAGGAGGCTGGAGAGAGAGAGAGGACAGATGGTGAAGTTAGAAACTCCTGACTCTTGGTGGCGCTGTCACGTGGTGTTCGCTCGCTTTGTAGTAGAGTATCACTTCCTGTTCCTGCTCAAACACAGTGGTGTTTCTGAGTAGCTTTTCTGCTTAGCAATTTAATTAAAAACTTTTAGATACATTCCTTCTTCATAGTATAATCTTCACGTGCTTCATCTGATGCACCCTTTCTGTGTACTCACTACCTAATTTATAGCCAAAGTATTCACTCACTGTCTCTGTACTGTTTCGCTAGCTTAGCTTAGCTCGTAGCCGACTCGTTAGCACCATGGCTACTTCACCTGTCCCTCCTGCACTTTCCTGCTCATTGTGTCAGATGTTTAGTTACTCCTCGGCCTCCTTTAGCAGTAATGATACCTGTAACAAATGTAGCATATTTGCAGCTCTGGAGGCCAGGATTACTGAATTGGAGACTCAGCTTCGCACCCTTCATTCACCCGTAGCTAGCCAGGCCCTTGTAACTGGTGCAGCCGAAGATAGCGTAGGTCCCGCTAGCCGCCCTCTTTCCCCGGCAGACCCCAAGCAGCTGGGGAACGAGGGCGGTTGGGTGATGGTGAGGAGGAAGCATAGTCTTAAACAGAAGCCCCAGGTACACCACCAACCTGTTCATGTGTCTAACCGTTTTCCCCCACTCGGCGACAAACCCACCGGGGGTCAAATTCTGGTAATTGGTGATTCTGTTCTCAGACACGTGAAGCTAGAGACACTGGCAACCGTAGTCAATTGTCTTCCAGGGGCCAGAGCAGGCGACATTGAAGGAAATTTAAAACTGCTGGCTAAGGGTAAACGTAAATACAGTAAAATCATAATTCACGTCGGCAGTAATGACACCCGGTTACGCCAATCGGAGGTCACTAAAATCAATATTGAATCGGTGTGTAACTTTGCCAAAACAATGTGGGACTCTGTAGTTTTCTCTGGTCCCCTCCCCAATCAGACCAGGAGTGACATGTTTAGCCACATGTTCTCCTTAAATTGCTGGCTGTCTGAGTGGTGTCCCAGAAACGATGTGGGCTTCATAGATTTTACTTGCACGCAAAGGCAGCCACAGAGCACTCGCACTTGGACTGAGGGCTCCGAGACTCGCACTCTGCCACTGCCCTGGTCTTTATTTATACACAAGAAGATACAACAGTGAATACGTTTGTTCAGTGGAATGTTGATGCGTGAGCATGCGCGGATATGTGTGTGTGTGTGTGCATGTGTGCGTGTGCCAGGAGAGGCTCCTCTACCTGGTACAAAGTGAAACTGCTTATTAAGCTTTTATCTAGCAGGTACTGCTCCTTCCCTGCATGATAACGGGTCACAGTGAATTAAAAACAGTCTGAGTTATAAAGAGGTCATCATGCAGTATTCTATCATATGTAAACTTATATTATTAAAACATTATACTGACTACAATTTTCTATTGACAGGGTAGCAGGAGGAGAGAAGCTGCAGAGAGGCGTGTAAGACTGCAACTCTGCTTCCTGGTCCCAACTCTGGATGGTCATATTTTTTTTTGGGGGGGGGGGGTTTAATAAATTTGTCCATATTTCTAGAAATGAGAGCTGCTCCATCCAAAGTGGGATGGATGCCGTCTCTCCTAACAAGACCAGGTTTCCTCCAGAAGGTTTGCCAATAGAGTACATCTCTTGACATCCCCAAAACCCATCTCCATAGAGACTGTGTCAGCTCCCAAAAAGACAAAAAACAAACTAAAAACCAGCAACAAACAACTTAAACATAAAAAATCAAAAAGAAAGAACAATACAGAATCCACATCTGAACCAAAGAGTAAAACAGTGAAATGTGGATTATTAAACATTAGGTCTCTCTCCTCCAAGTCTCTGTTAGTACATGACTTAATAATTGATCAACAAATCGATTTACTCTGCCTTACAGAAACCTGGTTGCAGCAGATGAGTATGTTAGTTTAAATGAATCAACACCCCCGAGTCATTCTAACTACCAGAAACCTCGACGCACAGGCCGAGGGGGCGGTGTGGCAGCAATTTTTCACACCAGCCTATTAATTAACGAAAGAACAAGACAGACTTTTAATTCATTTGAAAGCCTGATGCTTAGCCTTGTCCAACCCAGCTGTAAAACTCCGAAACCAGTCTTACTTGTTATCATCTATCGTCCACCTGGGCCTTACACAGAGTTTCTCTCTGATTTCTCAGACTTTTTATCTGATTTAGTGCTCAGATCTGATAAAATAATTATTGTCTGTGATTTTTGTCGGTGATTGCCGGTGACTCGTAAGCTGGAGAGGAAATGGCGTGTCACAAATTTAGAGGATCATCATTTAGCCTGGAGAAATAGTTTGCTGCTTTATAAGAAAGCCCTCTGCAAAGCCAGAACATCTTACTATTCGTCACTGATTGAAGAAAATAAGAACACATTGTTTTTACAGCCCTATGCATTGCCAAGAAAACGGTCCTCCTTAACTGGAAAAATAAAAATAATCTTAATTCTAATCAATATAAAAACCATCTAATAGATCACATTAGTCTTGATACAGCGTCTGCCATCACATTTGATCAATCCCTTTGGGCTCCTTTGATCGGCTTCATCACCTAGTGGGGGTGGGGGGTCATGGTTTGGTCCTGCCTTCGCTATTGTGGTTGATATGGGGGTAGGGACGGCCTTAGGGCGTCTGGGGAGTCCCTAGGGATGTTTTCCCTGGAGGGCCTAACCCGGGGGATGTGGCCACGACCTGGTTAGGGGCTCTGATGGCTCCTAGATGGTGTTTTCCTTGTGGCTGCGTGCAGCTGAGACGGGGGAGGGTCTGTACTGGCGGACGTTGGTTACTGGCCTGGTGGCCTGGTTGCCCCCGGGTGGGTCCGGGACGGGCGTGGAGGCTTGGGGGTCTGGGGGTGCTCCGCCCCAGGTCTGGGGTGCTGGCTGGGCCTTTGGGGCTTGGGTCCTGGCTGTTATGTCGCCGGGGCTGTGGGCTGGTGGGTGAAGGGGAGCTCAGCCCCAGTGCAGGGGACCTCTGGTGCATCGGCTCTAATAGGGGTGGGTTTTTATAATCTATTTATCGATTAAAATTGATTCTGGCTTGGATAACGTAAAATCGATTCATTAAAATCCTGAATCGATTTTTTAATATAAATTTATTTTGTCCGAAATGCCAGAATCTCTGGTAAAATCTCACAAAATTTCAACAACCACCAAACCGCTAAGACAGTAAATGAGAGCAGGTACACGGATTCTGCACAAAGACTTAAACACACAGCGCGACCCGCGGATCAGAATCAGTGAGATGTCGCCTTTCTCACGGTCGGGGCTGAAAGCCGACAGCTCACTGATCCTGATCTGTCGGCGGGTCCGCGCATTGTGTCCACGCCCTTTCTGCGTTGATTCTAAAGCTGTTAGTTTGATCTCTCTCCAAACAATATTGACCGAACCAGCGGCAAAAGAATATCCAAACTACGCTTCACATAAACATCATCATGAAATCACTCTGACTTTTGCTGTTTTGCTTCCACCACGATGCACAGTGCTCTCTCTCTCTCTCCCCCCCCCCCCCCCTCTCTCTCTCTCTGTACTTCAAGAACAGTTTCCCGTCTAAAAATCTGTTTTCTGCATTATTCGCTTGCTTGTTACGCACAAGTCTACCATTGTTTATAGCGCTGTCGGCCGCTGTTTTTCTTCCCTTTTACATTCTTCCGAAAAGAAAACCTAATTTCTGCCGTTCAATACTGAACAAATTTAAACGTTTTAAAATTATGCAAAATGCAAAACGCTTAGCCGTGTCTCTAATAAAACCGCTGTAACATCAGAGGTAACGTTCATATGTTGATTAATGGTTTTCTTTAGTTTTTGATGTACTGCAGAATATTTTTTATAAAATCCAGACCAGGAAAACCACCTTCATGTTTTTCTGTTTTATCTTCAGCTACTTTGACATAAAGGCATCTGCTGTGACGCTCACACCTTTGATAAAGTCTTGCGTGTGTCAGCTTCCTTTTTATAGATACAAAAATATGTAAATGTACTGATCTGAATTATAATCTTTCTGACTGTCCCAGATTTAAATAGAATTGAATCGAATTGAATCGAATTAAATCGAATCGTGGATCGAATCGATTCGGGACCTTGCGAATCGGAATTGAATCGATTCTAGAAATCAGTGACGATACCCAGCCCTACTCTCTAACTGGTGGGGAGGCTGTTACATCATTGCAGGTGGTCTCCTCTCTAACGGAGCTCACTTTGCAGGTGGGGGAGAGATATAGGAGAGGTGGAGAATGAACTCAACCTGGGTGTCTATTGTCTTGTGTAGTTTGGGAGATGATTGGATGATGGGGTGGGTGCAGTTTTCTCTGTGGTGGGGTCGGGTGGGCTGCCCCGGACTCTGTAGGGCTGGGCGGTGCTGCTGCTGTGGGCCCCGGTCCGGATGGGCCTGGGCCCCCTTGCCCTGGGCCCCCTTGCCCTGGTGGGTTCCAGAGTTGGGGGTGCTTACTGGGGTCAGCGGGGAAGCTGGCCCCAGGGAGGGGCCACCTGCCCCTCCCTTTCTTCCCTCCCCATCCTCAGTTACCTCCCTCTTCCCGCTCTACCACATCCACCCACACACGCAGGGCTTGGGGTGCAGATATGTCACCAGGGTGCAGGGGAGGCACTCCCCCCCTCTGTCCCCTTCTGGCCACCTGTGCCTCAATTTTATTCTGCAACCTAGACATCCACATTACTCACACTCTCACATAACACATACATATAGGGCCTTGGGGGTGGGCACGTTTTACAGCATCCAGAGGATGGTCGGTGTATTCCAACCCACCTCTGGCGCTGGTGCCCTACCCTCAATTTTAATGCATATAGACACTGAGGGTTTTTGGGAGGAGCCGTGCTGCTCTCTGGCAGGAAGCACCATGCCCTCCTGTGTTTTAAATGCACTTTAGAACAGCACGCAGCAACACTACATATGAGCGGGCGGGGGGAGGTTTGGGGTCTTCACCCCCCCCCCCCGGTTCTGTTAGCCATCAGGGCTGGGGGGCTGGGAGGAGCTGCTGGCCGTCGGATTGGGGTCTGGGATGCGGGGCCTCCCTGCTACTGCAGATAGGGGGGCGGTCCGCTTGCCTCCACCCCAGAGAGAAGGGTTACACCTCCTTGGTCTAGGTGCGGCTTGCCCCTCTGGGGGCGGGGGTACCTGGACCTGGGATACAGAGTATGTTTGGGGAGTGTGATTGTCTGTGCAGTGTCTATTTGTGTCTGTCTACATGTTGGGTAAGTGCCGGCAGAGCCGGCGGGCACGCCACTGCAACCCCCTCTGGCCTCTGCTCTGTGGCTGCTGGGTGACCTCTCGTTTGGGGCTCTACTCAGCCCTTCCCAGGAGGGTGGCACGGTTCCCCCCCTTTTGGTGGTCCTCCTTGGGTCCTCATACTCTGGGGCCTCTGGTTGTCTGGGGCCTGGATCTCCTCCATACCTGCTTCATGCCCTGGGGGACGGGGCTATGGCTCCCCCACACTCCCTAGCAGACCGTTACATGGAGAAACCTTTGGAATACAAGCATGCTTATCCACACAGGTGTACACACGGGTGTTCACAGACACAAACTACACCTTTCTTGGCTGCTACCTCAAAGCACATTGTGCGCTGTCTATCTTGCGTGCTGCACAATAACATTTAATATTTAGTATCTACTTTTATCTACTGATAGCTAGTTTATTGTGATGGTGCTGTATTTATTATGTTGCAGTTTTGTTTGTTTGTTTTCTCTTCTGTTTTTTTTCTCCATACAGGTGATCCAGGTGTTTTGTTTGTTTTCTTTCTTTCTTCTCCCCTTTCTCACCATCTCTTCTCCCCTCTATTTTTCTTTCTCTCTCTCTCTCTTTCTTTCATTCATTCTCCCTGTCCTATCCCCCAGTCATGTCTGTCCCGACTGTAACAACTGGGGACATATATATATAATAAAGGTCAATCAAATGGACCAATATGGCAAGGCCATGATGATCCACTTGGTAAAGTAAATCCGCTTGGCATCTCTCTTGGCCTTAAGACAACAATTCTGATGGCTGAAGATCCAAATGGGACAGGGGAAAAGAAAAAAAAAAAGAAAATAAGAACAACCCCAGGTTTCTCTTCAGCACTGTAGCCAGGCTGACAAACAGTCAGAGCTCTGTTGAGCCAACCATCCCTTTAACGTTAACTAGTAATGACTTCATGAACTTCTTCAGAAATAAAATTTTTATCATTAGAGAAAAAATTACCAATAATCATCCCACAGATGTAATATTATCTACAGCTACTTTTAGTACCATTGATATTAAGTTAGACTCTTTTTCTCCAATTGATCTTTCTGAGTTAACTTCAATAATTACTTCCTCCAAACCATCAACGTGTCTTTTAGACCCCATTCCTACAAAACTGCTCAAAGAAGTCCTGCCATTAATTAATTCTTCAATCTTAAATATGATCAACCTATCTCTAATAATCGGCTATGTACCACAGGCCTTCAAGCTGGCTGTAGTTAAACCTTTACTCAAAAAGCATCTCTAGACCCAGCTGTCTTAGCTAATTATAGGCCAATCTCCAACCTTCCTTTCATATCAAACATCCTTGAAAGAGTAGTTGTCAAACAGCTAACAGATCATCTGCAGAGGAATGGCTTATTTGAAGCGTTTCAGTCAGGTTTCAGAGCTCATCACAGCACAGAAACAGCTTTAGTGAAGGTTACAAATGATCTTCTTATGGCCTCTGACAGTGGACTCATCTCTGTGCTTGTCCTGCTAGACCTTAGTGCCGCGTTCGATACTGTTGACCATAATTGTCACGATCGGGAGAAACGCGCGAACTAAACGCGGTAATTCGGCGTGCCCGTGTGGCGTGCTGGCTAGACCCAAACGCGGGGAAGGCTAGCGATGGGTTGGGACAGGCACGCAGTTACTCTAGTTTCGGTACACGAAACGCCGCTTCGGAACCGACGTTACAGGAGAAGAGCGAACGGAGCCGGGATGAGGAAATGAGTTATAAGAGATAACACTCACAGTCACTGAAGCAGGTGGAGACTGACGTCGGTAGGGATTCGGAGCTCCTGATATGAAGAGAACGATGTCTGAGCGGAGAACAGGTGGGTGGTGTCTCTCTTTTAAACCCGACCCCGTGGTCAGCTGACCACTACCTGACAATAATATCCTATTAGAGCGATTAGAGCATGCTGTAGGTATTACAGGTACTGCACTGCAGTGGTTTGTATCATATCTATCTAATAGACTCCAATTTGTACATGTAAATGGAGAGTCCTCTTCACACACTAAGGTCAATTATGGTGTTCCACAGGGTTCGGTGCTAGGACCAATTCTGTTTACATTATACATGCTTCCCCTAGGCAGCATAATTAGAAGACATGGCATAAATTTTCACTGCTATGCAGATGATACGCAGCTCTATCTATCCATGAAGCCAGGTAACACACACCAATTAGTTAAACTGCAGGAATGTCTTAAAGACATAAAGACCTGGATGGCCGCTAACTTTCTGCTTCTTAATTCAGATAAAACTGAGGTTGTTGTACTCGGCCCTGAAAATCTTAGAAATATGATATCTAACCAGATTCTTACTCTGGATGGCATTACCTTGGCCTCCAGTAACACTGTGAGGAACCTTGGAGTCATTTTTGACCAGGATATGTCCTTCAACGCACATATTAAACAAATATGTAAGACTGCTTTCTTCCATTTGCGCAACATCTTTAAAGTTAGAAATATCCTTGTCAAGGCTAACAGATGGATCTAAGTGCAGACTGCATGCTGGCAAGCAAAAAGGTTGAAAATTCATTAATACAGAAGGGAAACCACAGTGATGAGTATATACAGTGAATGGGGCAGGGGTTCAGGCCTCCAGGGGAAGGAACCTCACGCTCGCTCGCTCCTCCAAGGCCACTCTCGCTCCAATTTCTACTTATGTTAACACACACACGCACACGGGGATCACAGGTCTGGGTCCGCCACCAGGTCCAGGGAGATCTAAACACACTACTGTTCATACATTACTGATGTAATCAAAGTGATGTATATATACATATATATATATATACATATACATATATATACACATATACATATATACATATATATATATATATATGTATATATATATACATATATATACACACACATATATACACACACACATATATATATACACACACACACATATATATATACACACACACATATACAGTTAAGCCCATAATTATTCATACCCCTGCCAAATTTTGACTTAAAGTTACTTTTGTTCAACAAGCAAGTTCTTTTTTGAGCAGAAATGACACAGGTGTCTCCCCAAAGATAATAAGACGATGTACAAGAGGCATCATTGTGGAAAAAAATATTTCTCAGGTTTTATTTATATTTTAGCAAAAAGTATCATGTCCAGAATTATTCATACCCTTCTCAATAATCAATAGAAAAAAACCTTTATTGGCTATTACAGCAATCAAACGCTTCCTATAATTGCAGACCAGCTTTTTGCATGTCTCCACAGGCATTTTTGCCCATTCATCTTTAGCAATGAGCTCCAAATCTTTCAGGTTGGAAGGTCTTCTTGCCATCACCCTGATCTTTAGCTCCCTCCACAGATTCTCAATTGGATTCAAGTCAGGACTCTGGCTAGGCCACTGCAAAACGTTAATGTTGTTGTCTGCTAACCATTTCTTCACCACGTTTGCTGTATGTTTTGGGTCATTGTCGTGCTAAAATGTCCACTGGTTCCCAAGGCCAAGTTTTTCTGCAGACTGCCTGATGTTGTTGTTGAGAATCTTCATGTATTGCTCTTTTTTCATGGTGCTGTTTACTGTGATTAGGTTCCATGGTCCATTGGCTAAAAAACACCACCAAAGCATTAGGTTCCCACCACCATGTTTGACAGTGGGGATGGTGTTCTTTGGGTTGAAGGCTTCTCCATTTTTATGCCAAATGAAGGCAACATCATTGTGACCAAATAATTCAATTTTTGTTTCATCTGACCATAACACTGAAGACCAGAAACCTTCTTCTTTGTCCAGATGAGCATTTGCAAAGGCCAAATGAGCTTTTGCATGCCTTAGAAGTGCCTGGAGAAGTGGCGTTTTCCTTGGTCTGCATCCGTGCAACCCAGCAGTGTCCGTTGGACTGTCTGCCTTGAGACAGCAGAGCCCAGATTCACCAGAATGGCCTTGGTGGTGATCCTTGGATTCTTTTTCACCTCTCTCACTATCCTCCTGGCCAGCACAGGTTTCACTTTTGGCTTCCGACAACGTCCTCTGAGATTTTCCACAGTGCAGAACATCTTGTATTTTTTAATAATACTTTGCACTGTAGCCACTGGAACTTGAAAACATTTGGATATGGCCTTGTAGCCCATTCCTCACTTGTGAGCAGCCACAATGCACAGCTGCAGGTCCTCACTGAGTTCCTTTGTCTTAGCCATGAATGTCCACAGACCACCTGCAGAGAGCTGCTGTTTTTCACCTGTTGAGTTGATCAAAACAGCTATTTCCAATTAATCAGGGTAATTAGGATGCTGTAGAACAGCTTTGACTATTTGGAATGGTATGGAACTTTGGATTTTCCCAGAGACTGTGACAGTTTGTAAAGGGTATGAATAATTCTGGACATGATACTTTTTGCTCAAATGTAAACAAAAGCTGATAAAAAAATTTTTTCCACAATGATGCGTCTTGTACATCATCTTATTATCTTTTGTGAGACGCCTGTGTCATTTCCAGTCAAAATATAACTTGCTAGTTGAATAAAAGTAACTTTAAGTCAAAATTTGCCAGGGGTATGAATAATTATGGGCTTAACTGTATATACACACACACATATATATACATATATATATATACACACACACACATATATATATATACACACACACACATATATACACACACACACACACACACATATATATATATATGTGTGTGTGTGTGTGTGAGTTTGCTTGTGTCCAAACTGGGGACTTCTATCAGCTCACACACCAGTCAATTGGGGACACCTCTACCTTTGGGGACCAAAACCACCGTCCCCAATTAGATTTACCTCTGACAGCGTTCAGCATGCTCTAAAATGTATTTTAATCCAAAAATCTCACCTGTCCCCAAAAGTGACATTTTTTAGATTTTTTGTGTATGTGTATGACATTGCCCCCAAAATCTTTCAAAATCTGTGTATAACTCTATGTTGCCCCTAGTGGAAGTGTGTGAAATTGCAAAAATTTCCACTGTCCCCAAAAGTGACATTTCTTGGATTTTTTTGTGTGTGTATTACCTCTCCCTAACCCTTGTATTATTATAGTGTAAGATTTCTTTTAATATAATGATCTTTGTTGAAAATCTTATTCAACATTCTTTTATATGAATGGTTTTATATAAACAAACATTTGTTCTCTTGACTAAATAATAGAAATCAGTAGACTATTTGTTAGAAAGTAGATTATATTTTCTAAAGGTAAAGAGGACACTAGAAAATACAAAAGAGTCATATTTCACGTAATTATGATATAAATAGCTTTAATATTTTTTAAAGAATTATTTGGCATGATGTGAAGCCGATGCATGAAATAATGGAGCACTTTAGGTTCATATTTGTTTTCTGAACTGCAGTGTAAGGAAGAGGACTCCCTTACTAAATTTATTTATATTATATGATTTGTATAGCACTTTAGAGCACACCTTTCACTTTATTAAAAGCACCTTATCAAGCACTTTATTTAGCATTGCACTTTAAGCATGGATTTGCACAGTAAAACATTTGCACATAAGAAGTTTAATTATTTATTGGGAATTTTAAAATCAGTTGGTAGCCTTATTTTAGATCCTAGATCCTTAGATTTAAGAATTTACCTGAGAGTGGAAGAATGGTTTAGTCTGTGACAGCTGAACATATTTAAGGCTGCTGGTTGTCATTAGAGAGGGTGGATTTGTGCTGTGAAGAAGCTCGATGATTAATTGTTGTAAGGAGAGCTGTATAGCAAATAAATTGGTCCATCTCACTGTGTTTCCAGCTGCTAAGGGCCACCTTGTTACATGCAGCTTGACATAAATTACTCTAAATTCTTGATACTTGTATTGCAACATATTTAAGATGTTTCTTGAATTTCTATTGAATGGTGATAAAACTTAATTCTCACCAAAGTCTCTTTAACAGCTGATCAAAAACTGTGTAAGACTATGGTCATTAGATATGGATCATGCAGAAAAAAAAATTATATCCTGGATACAAGCGGGAAAGATTAGCTTCTGTAGCATGGTTGGACTGGGCCTTAGAGATGTGTGCAGAGCTTGACTCAAGTCAAATTCAAAGTCAGCTTTATTGTGAAAACCCATATGTACAGATGATGTACACAGGAATTTTAAATTGTAATGCTCCCACGGTCTTCAGTGTACAGTGAACAACTTAAAGATAAAAACAAAACAAAAGTCTTATGTACAACACAATACAATAAACACTAGTGTCATACAATCAGAGTGCTTTCGGGTAAGAGTTTGTGTGCAAGTAGGGGTGGGGCAGTCAGTCAAAGGGCGATGTTTAGAGTTTTGTAAGTCTGTCGGGTGAGGGGGATCAGAGGAAAGAGATGAACGCAGGTCTGGAGTTTGTGTGTGTGAGAGTCAAGAGGGACAGAGCAGGGACAGCCTAAAGGTAGGGGCGGTGAGGTAAGACCTCTATGTCACCATAGGCCTTGATCGCAGCCATGGAGGTGTGTGCCAGGAAGCAGCAGCATGTAGAGCAGCTTTAAAGGTATGAAAATTGATTAAAACTTTTTTAGTTTCTTATACCTATATCTTAAGGTTTCTGCTGAAATGTTTCAGCATTTTCTGTTTGAATGTAAGAAAGTTATTTAGTAATAAATGCTAATATTGGTTTGCTAGATTTGCCCTTGATAATTTTGAAAAAAAAAAAAGGCTTTAGCTAATTAGCTCGAAAAAGCTAGCCACGTATAAATTACACATTCAGAGCTGTCTTGGATTAAAAATCAAGGGATGTGTGAATGAACCAAACTTTCAATATTTTAGGGGATTTCAATTTTTTTATGCTTTTATGATTCTAAAATAAAAAAGGACGTTTATTAGCATCCTTAAGTTTTTCATGTGCAAGCTAACAATGAGGATTATCTTGTTAATTAAGAGAGGCTAATGAAACTGAAAAAATTCATAAAGAGGAATATTATGTTATTTGTGTAATTTATTTATTTATTATTCTGAAACAAAGAAACATAAATAAGCTGCAGGATTTTGAATGTCCCCATTTAGGTTAAAGTGGAGTGTATTTGTGTTAGAAACGTCCCCAAAAGTCATAAGAATATGGCATACTAAAGACTATAGTTGAATATGGTTTTGTATTTTTTTTAATGGTATCATGTCCCTATTTTCTGTATAAATCTACCCATAAAGTCGGAGAACAATTTATCAATGATTCCCACACTCAAGCAAGGGTTATGTTGTAAAATCCTTCATTATGTCTAAGATTTAGAAATATGGAACAAATACCAATCAGAATGAGGACTAAGATAAAGCAATCCCTCCCCCAAATCATTACACATACCTTAACATATGCAGATGTTTAATAATCCGAGTTCGTTGTATTTACCAGTTCCCTAAGGAAAGTTTCCCATTGAATCTCCCCATTTAGGTTAAAGCGGAGTGTATTTGTGTTAAAAACGTCCCCAAAAGTCCTAAGCATACGGCATACTAATGACTATACTTGGATATGTTTTGGGATTTTTTTTCTAAAAATAGTATCATTTCCCTTTTTTAGTATAAATCTATCCATGAAGTCTGTAAACAATTTATCAATGATCCCCACACTCAAGCAAGGGTTATGTTAAAAAAAAAAAAACCTTCATTATGTCTAAGATTTAAAAATATGGGACAAATACCAATCAGAATAAGGACTAAGATAAAGCAATCCATCCCCCAATCATTACACATACTTTAACATAAGCAAATGTTTAATAATCAGAGTTCATTGCATTTACCAGTTCCCTAAGGAAAGTTTCCCATTGAATGTCCCCATTTAGGTTAAAGCGGAGTGTATTTGTGTTAAAAACGTCCCCAAAAGTCATAACTATATGGCATACTAATGACTATAGTTGGATATGTTTTTGTATATCTTTTTTTAAATAGTGCCATGTCCCTATTTTCTGTATAACTCCATACATGAAGTTCAAGAACAATTTATCAATGATCACCCCACTCAAGTAAGTGTTATGTTGTAAAACCCTTCATTATGTCTAAGATTTGGAACTATGAAACAAATACCAATAAGAATGAGGACTAAGATAAAGCAATCCCTCCCCCAAATCATTACACATACTTTAACATAAGCAAATATTTAATAATCAGAGTTCATTGCATTTACCAGTTCCCTAAGGAAAGTTTCCCATTGAATGTCCCCATTATGTTAAAGCGAAGTGCATTTGTGTAAGAAACGTCCCCAAAAGTCATAACTATATGGCATACTAATTACTATAGTTGGATATGCTTTGGGATTTTTAAAAAAATGTTATCATGTTCCTTTTTTCTGTATAAATCTACCTATAAAGTCAATAAACAATTTATCAATGATCACCCCCCTCAAGTAAGGATTATTGTTGGAAAATCCTTCATTATGTCTAAGATTTAAAAATACGGAACAAATACCAATCAGAATGAGGACTAAGATAAAGAAATCAATCCGAAAAGTAGTTACACATACCTTAACAAATGCAGATGTTTAATAATCCAAGTTTGTTGCATTTACCAGTTCCCTAAGGAAAGTTTCCAATTGAATGTCCCCATTTAGGTTAAAGCGGAGTGTATTTGTGTTAAAAACGTCCCCAAAAGTCCTAAGCATACGGCATACTAATGACTATACTTGGATATGTTTTGGGATTTTTTTTCTAAAAAAAAGTATCATGTTCCTTTTTCAGTATAAATCTATCCATGAAGTCTGTAAACAATTTATCAATGATTCCCACACTCAAGCAAGGGTTATGTTAAAAAAAGAACCTTCATTATGTCTAAGATTTAGAAATATGGAACAAATACCAATCAGAATAAGGACTAAGATAAAGCAATCCCTCCCCCAAATCATTACACATACCTCAACATATGCAGATGTTTAATAATCAGAGTTCAATGTATTTACCAGATCCCTAAGGAAGGTTTCCCATTGAATGTCCCCATTTAGGTTAAAGCGGAGTGTATTTGTGTTAAAAACGTCCCCAAAAGTCCTAAGCATACGGCATACTAATGACTATACTTGGATATGTTTTGGGATTATTTTTTTCTAAAAATGGTATCATGTCCCTCTTTCAGTATAAATCTATCCATGAAGTCTGTAAACAATTTATCAATGATTCCCACACTCAAGCAAGGGTTATGTTAAAAAAAAAAACCCTTCATTATGTCTAAGATTTAAAAATATGGGACAAATACCAATCAGAATAAGGACTAAGATAAAGCAATCCATCCCCCAAATCATTACACATACTTTAACATAAGCAAATATTTAATAATCAGAGTTCATTGCATTTACCAGTTCCCTAAGGAAAGTTTCCCATTGAATGTCCCCATTTAGGTTAAAGCGGAGTGTATTTGTGTTAAAAACGTCCCCAAAAGTCATAAGTATATGGCATTGTATTAATTATAGTTGGATATGCTTTGGGATTTTTTTAAAAAATGTTATCATGTCCCTTTTTTCTGTATAAATCTACCTATAAAGTCAATAAACAATTTATCAATGATCACCCCCCTCAAGTAAGGGTTATTGTTGTAAAATCCTTCATTATGTCTAAGATTTAAAAATACGGAACAAATACCAATCAGAATGAGGACTAAGATAAAGAAATCAATCCGAAAAGTAGTTACACATACCTTAACATATGCAGATGTTTAATAATCCGAGTTCGTTGTATTTACCAGTTCCCTAAGGAAAGTTTCCCATTGAATGTCCCCATTTAGGTTAAAGCGGAGTGTATTTGTGTTAGAAACGTCCCCAAAAGTCATAACTATACGGCATACTAATGACTATAGTTGGATATGTTTTTGTATTGTTTTTTTTTTTTAAATAGTGTCATGTCCCTTTTTCTGTATAACTCCATACATGAAGTTCAAGAACAATTTATCAGTTATCACCCCACTCAAGTAAGTGTTATGTTGTAAAACCCTTCATTATGTCTAAGATTTGGAAATATGAAACAAATACCAATCAGAATGAGGACTAAGATAAAGCAATCCCTCTCCCAAATCATTACACATACTTTAACATAAGCAAATATTTAATAATCAGCATATCAGTAACTTTTTTAGACCATTCAGTTTAAAAAATTATTTAAGGTCTTGAGGGGCTGCTTTCCATTTAGTGTTACCAGCATATTTTACCAAAATATCTCTACAAATAGGAGACTGAATCTGAAAAACCACTATAACCCTGCTTTAGTAGTGAGCTACAAATTGTGTCTACATAACACACTGTATACAATCTGGTTAAAAAGTCCTCTCTCCTCAACATCTCCATACTGCCACAGATATGTCATGTGGACCAACTGCCTTTCCTCTCTTCATAGCTGCCCTCACTTCCTCCTTACTAATCCCCTGCACTTCCTGATTCAGTAACTTTCCTCCATCTGTCCTCATTTTCTGTCTTCATTAATGTCTTTATTAATGACGACAATAGGGCTGCACGATTAATCGTTAGAAAATCGCGATCTCGATTCATACTTACGTGCGATCTCATTTCCAAATGACAACGATTTAAAAAAAAAAAGAAAAAAAAAAAAAAAAGACGACAACGATTGTACCGCATTTTGATCCAGGACATAACCTGCATGAAAACAAGCGCTCACTCTTCCTGCTCAACAAATGACAAGGGCGGAGCCTTATACCACGTGATACAGAAGCTGTGCCGTGTGATGCTCAAATTGGCAGGAAAGAAACAACGGAGAACACGTCGGGGATGACGAGAAAGTGACAGGAGAAAATCTGTCCCGGTCAACCACCCAAACATCAATAACGGGAACCTAATACAGCGCTTCCCTATACACGTCGAACTCCCGCAGGCACAAAGAAATTACGGAGGCTATTACTTATCACCTGACCAAAGATATGGCTCCCATCAACACTGTGCAAAACGAGGGATTTAGGAAAATGAGCAACACCCTAGACCAGCGGTCGGCAACCTGCGGCTCCGGAGCCGCATGCGGATCTTTAGTCCTTCTACGGCTCCGCGTGGTTTGGGGAAATAAATAATTTCTTGTAAGTAATTAGCTAAAGTCTATTTTATTTATGTTAGTTCTTCTTTTAACTCGTAGTTCTAAATTGGAAGATTATTGTGATATTGAAATATAAATATAAAATTATATTCTATTAGTTTTTGATCGATCAAAATGTCACACTTGCGGAAGCTGATATACCCGCCGAAACGCCCGCCAACCCCAGGTAGGCCAATTATGGATCTTCGGATCCACATTATGTCAGCAGCTTTTCTCCAAAAACAAACACGTTCACGCCTCACAGACGACAGCTTACAGTCGTGCATAAAGATGAAAGTGACTTCGTACAGCCCCGATCGTACAGCAGACGCTGTGCGCAGAGGTTCAGGAGCGGAAGTCCCATTGTAAACATATCACGGCAGACCCGACTATGTTTCCATGAACACGCTTTTCAGCATCTTTTTATTGACCACTTTTCACACACGGTTGCTTTACGCATACAGCCGGTGTTAAAGCTCGCAGCCCGACACACACCAACACAACAGCATAGGTGGCACAGACGTTAAGGCGGCGAGGCGTGATTGCGGGTACCGCTAAGGTGCGTCCGCCTCCCCTGCAGCGGCGCTGCAGTCCACGCCCCGCCACACATATTAACCAGGTAAAATACATACTTAGGCGGAATTTTGCAAAGTTCAAAATGTGTTAAATACATAAATAAAATGTAATTTTCTCTGTAGCACTTCATGCATTTAAGCAACACACCTTAGTTGTTCACACAAAGCATAAAGGTAAAAAAAACAATATATACAGTGTTATGTTCATTTTAGATGTCAAAAAGTATTTGCGGCTCCCAGAGTTTTCTTTTGTGTGGAAATCGCGTCCAAATGGCTCTTTGGGTGTTAAAGGTTGCTGACCCCTGCCCTAGACAAACGCTACACAGTGCCGTCCCGCAACTATTTTTCTATTGTTGCACTACCTGCTCTATACACGTAGTGTCGAGCAACGGTGGAGACGGAATTTCAAGCAATACAACATTTTGCGGCAACGACAAAATGTGAGGCATTTATTGTTTTTATGTTTATTTATTGTTTTTATGTTCAGTTTCAACTGTTACCAAGTTGATGTGCAGTTAATAAGTGCAATAAATATTTATATTGGAAAAGAAAATCGTGAGAGAATCGTGATCTCAATTCTAAGCAAAAAAATCGTGATTCTCATTTTTTGCATAATCGTGCAGCCCTAGACGACAATGAGAGAATACTTCCATCTTCTCAACACACTCTCTTCACCATCTTTAACCTTAATCACCCTTACCTGCTGCACATCCTTTTCAGCTCAATCTCTGTCTAGCTAATTGATACAAGTACTGTTCTCCTTCCTTAGTGCCCAGCCTCACATACAACTCAGTATAAGCTTTTTCCTTTGCCACCTCTATCCTTGCAGTAGGCCTGGCCTCCCAGTATTCCTGTCTACTTTCTCCATCTCCCTGACTACCGCACTTTCTCTTAGCCATTCCTTTGAGGAACTACAGGAAAGTGTCCAATCCACCACCAAGTCTCCTTGTCCTCTTTTCTCTCTCCAAAAGATACACCAAACACCTTCTTTGCCTTTCTCTCACCATTTCAGTTTTATTTTCCCAGTCATCTGGTAACTCTTCCCTTCCACCCAGAGAATCTCTCTACTCCTCGCTGAACTAACAACTGCACAACATTCTTCCTTCTTCAGCTTCCACCATTTAGTTCTTGTCTCTACCTTCACTCTCTTCCTCTTCTTGACGTCCAAAGTCATCCTCCAGACTAGTGTCCAATGTTGCATGGCTACATTCTCTCCTGACACCACCTTGCAGTCTCCTATCTCTTTCAGACTGACCCTTCTGTTTAGGATGTAAGCCACCGGTGTGCACTTTCATCCACTCTTCTACGTCACCTTATGTTCCTCCTTCTTCTTGAAGTATGAGTTCACCCCAGCCATTTCCATTCTTCCTAATTTTGACCTTCTGCATTTCTCTGCTTAACACCATACCTATCTAACACCTCATCATTATCTCTCTTTCCTTCACCTACATGGCTACTGACGTCTGCTCCAATCAACACTCTCTACCACTTTATCAAACTAACTGCAGAATTCCTCTTTCTCTTCTAACTGACATCCAACCTTCAACCTCGTCTCCTGCACACACAGTAAATCTACCTTCCTTCTCTCCATTCATATCAGCCAGCTCTCTCCCTTTGCTAGTCATAGTACCTCCACGCTCCTGCCTGTCCTTCTCTTCGACTCCTAACACGCTTCTCCCCTTTCCTCTTTCTTTGTCTTCGAATAGTAGCACAGTTTCCATCAGATCTCTATTTTTACTACTTTCTACATAGAAGAGCCACCTCCACAGGACAAGACTCAGCAGTCCATCTGCATCTTAAGGATAAAGGACACTCTTTTGAGGATGCCAATGTTCACATTTTGGACAGAGAGGACAGATGGTTTGAAAGAGGAGTGAAAGAGGCCATCTATGTCCACTTTGAGCGACCATCTTTGAACAGAGGCGGTGGTTTACGACATCAACTGTCTGCCATCTATAATCCAGTTTTGAGTTCCCTCCCCAGACGCCTTAATGCCCACTCACATCTTGGGCCATCTGACCTCAGGAATTCACATGACAAGGTGGGGCCAGGTTTCACAATGAGCACACCCGAAACCCTGGCTGATTAGGTCCCACACCCACTTTCACACCTTGGCTCATGTGATTAGAGGATCACCAGGGGGTCCTTTGTCCCTCTTTGGGGGGATATACTCCCACTTGGTTTAAATCTGGGACTCTCGGCCATTTGACCTTAGAACTGAAGAAGATTCTCGGATGAGAGGTGAAACGTCTTCAAGCAACTTAAAGAAGTCCAGACGCTTTTCTTTGCAACTCCTTTGACTACGATGACCTGGATGACTGAGAACCTTCACAGACATACTTTCTACATTGTACATACAAACTGAAGACATCAAATATATGAAGCAATATATATGGAATTATATAGGAAAGAGATAGCTGATATATAACTCTAAATATGTTTTATATTTTAAATTCCACCCTTTGCTTTGTTGACAGCGCTGCAAACCTTTGGCCTTCTCTCAGTGAGCTTCATGATGTAGTCACCTGAAATGGTTTCAACTCACAGGTGTACTTTGTCAGGGTTCATTTGTGGAATTTCTTTCCATCTTTATGGGGTTTGGGCCATCAGTTGTGTTGTCCAGAAGTCAGGTTGGTGCACAGCTGACAGCCCTATTTGACTACTGTTAAAAGTCATATTATGGCAACAACCAATCAGCTAAGTATGCTTTGCTGGTGACACCAGTTTAGTTGGACCATCATTTATTTTTCAACGGGACAATGACCCCAAACACACCTCCAGACTGTGTAAGGGCTCTGTGACCCAGAAGGAGAGTGATGGAGTGCCTACCAGATGGCCTCCACAGTCACCTAACCCAATTCCATTGGAGATGTTTTGGGATGAGACGGAGCACAGAGCAAAGGCAAAAGGGCCAACAAGTACTCAGCATCTTATGCGTATTTCTGTTTTCCATTCAGAAAGAACATAACTGTCCACAGCCTTCTGTCATTATTTTCAAACTAGTTACACTAAGCTACTATAAAAATGCTTATACAGAAAAAATAATGTTTGATCATCATCAAAAGCCAGATATTTCAAAGTTTCATCTATGAAATATCTGGCTTTCACATCATAGCAGATGAAATACCTATTTTGCATTAAATTGCATCATTTCGCCTCCTGAAGGGCTCGCCATGAGTCCACTGTGTGTGTATATATATATATGTATTTTTTCCCCTGTGGTAATAATAATTTTAGATAAATACTAAGTACTTTTCCACTACTGATGTATATAAAGTAAAATTAGGCTGTAAATTTAAATCTTACTTTAGATAAATCTTAGTATGTGCTTTTATAATGTGTACTAAATTGTAGTAAAAAATGTCAGGGTTCCTTTGTTTCATGTGTTCAGGCCTGTACAATAAGCCTGAGTCAGAACTGAGCAGAGAATTGTAGCTCACTCTGCTCCCAACTTAACTGAAGCCCTGCACCTCCCCCATAGCTGCTGCAGTGGGGGAGGGGCAGGTGAATGTTTCCAGCACTTTGGCAGGTCTGAAGGCAAAAGAGTCCAAACCAGGACTAGCAAGGTGTACCTAATATAGCTGTTTAGTGTGTGTGTAAAATAAATAAATAATATGGTAATTGCTCTTTCCACTACTGATATATATATAAAGTTAAATTAGGCTGTAAAACTAAATCTTACTTTAGATAAATTTTATTTTGTTATTTCATAATGTGTACTAAACTGTAGTTAAAATAAATGTCAGGCTTCCTTTATTTCACATATTGTAGCCTGTAAATCAGGTTTGAGAGTCAGAGCTGAGGAGAAAACTTTGGCTCTCTCTGCTGCTCCATCAGTGACCCTCCCCCTTCCCACGCGCACCTGCACTGCAGCTTGCAAACTTTTGCAGGGCATGTGACGTCATTCAGTCCACAGTCGGAGTAGCCGTTTAAGTGGAGCTCTGAAGACTGCAAAGCTTTCTGCAGGTAAGATTTCACATTTTTACTATATGAAAACTGTTCAAATGCTGTCTTTCTAAGAAACGAAAGAAAAAGGTATCTTACATTAAGTTTAATTTTTTAAACTTAATGACACGCCAGTAAATATACTTTTTTTTTTTGAACAATGCATAAAGTTCGTCTCAATCTATATTTGTGCATATTTTTTCTTATAATTGAACATAGGGACAAAAACCGATTCCTTCGTGATATGTTTAACACTAAATTTTATGCCAAACCTACCGTCCCCTCCCCCTCAATTCCTGGCATTTTCTATCTGTATTTCTCTTCAGTCTCGCTCTTAGAAATATAAAATTAACGTAAGAATTTATTATTGGATCTGGATTTCAGTTCAAAAGGGAAAAATGTACGCTTAATTACAGTAAAAACATGATTTTTGCAAGAAAACCTGAAGTTACAGATTTTTGTCAGTTTCAGTGAGTAAAAATCTATAATGAAAAATCCTATGCAGTGTTTTGGTTGCAGACCTGTGTGAGTTCCAGCCTTTTAACAAGGCAGCTTAGTGGAATGCTTTTTAATTGTTCACAAACTTTATTAAAGATAACAAGCGGCCAAACTGTGGTTTGTACTGTTTTATTTGGGGTATCTCCTTAAGGCATTTTATAGCTAGACTGGGTTTTTTCCCTTTTTAAGTCACAGTTTTAGCCTAGATTTAGTCGAAAGGCACTTATACTCCGAGCGCTTTAATCTTTTGTTAAAACCCAACCTCAGTCGCCCAGCTATAACATCTATCAAGTTAGCATTTCAAAATATGTAAAGGAAACAGCTTTCGTTGTCTTAAAGTGTTTACAATCCAAAATGACTGAAATCATCGTCCTCCTTTATCCATCAAATATAAACGTTCCCACGTGTTTATGCCAACATGGAGTTTTATGGTGGTGTCGATGTTTCAGTGACTGAGCGGCGTCTGTCCGTCCAGTATATTTACTGGTGTAGCCGCACATCAGCATGACCCAGCTGAGCAGCGTGCTCTGTTTAGCCTCGTTTGTCTAATTCCTCACGTTTGTTTTTCACTGTCAAACATAACTGGACAGAAGGCCTGGCGCTCTGCTGCTGAAGTGGGCTTCAGACAATGTTTTCTGTGGAACATCAAGGCTGTCATGTAGTATTCATTTGGCTATTCAAAGCAAATAATGTACATGCTTATACAAAATGTAAGTCTTTGTATAGTGTGTTATATTTGTGCCTTCCAACAATTGAAAGTGTGTTTATGTGTTGTCTCTTTGGCTGCTATGTTTTAGTGTTAAAATAAGACTCACCTTGGAGGCAACAATAATCAACAATAATCAATAATCAATGACCTTGTAGTACCATATCACCCTATTAAAGCACTTCGCTCTGGCACTTCAGGCTTACTTGTTGTTCCTAGAGTATTTAAAAGTAGAATGGGAGGCAGAGCCTTCAGTTTTCAGGCCCCTCTTCTATGGAACCAGCTTCCAGTTTGGATTCAGGAGACAGACACTATCTCTACTTTCAGGATTAGGCTTCAAATACTTCAGATACTTCATATTTTTTCAATATTATAGTTTTATCTTCTTTTGAAAAACCAGCCTGTTTCAGTACACTTCTCAATAATCATGATTGATCAGATATTATAATATTTGCCTTATTTAAGACAATTGCAAATTATTAAAGTCTGACAGTTTGTTTTTGTTTTTTTACAAAAATAGTTTTATGGTGAATTATTTTACCAGCAGTAACTAGTTAGTATCTGATTTGCCTAGATGCAATAAGTAGCTGTGAAAACAAAATGTATCAAAGTCAATTGGCTGTTGTTTCATTTTGTAAGTACATTACTCAATAATTGATCCCATGTTTCTGTAATCTTTAAAATACTAAATTTTAAAGTGCTTACTACATATCTTGGGTACAAATTTTTGAGTAAACCGTTCAGCCTACAGTTGGGTTAGGCATTTCCTGCAAATATATACAAGCAGAACCCAGTTTCTAATAAAATCTACAGTTGCATATGTGTTGTAAAGTTAACCGTCCACATTGTGTTTTGTGTTATTTGTAGAGAAACCCTGTGTGAAGGTCAAGATGCCGTGGAGTGAAGAAAACAACAGTACAAAGACGGTTATCAGCTTTTCTGATTTGTCCTTTTGGCAGGCATACAAACAAATCAAGTACTTAATGATCACTTTGTTGGTGTAAGTCATGAAAAATAGTTACACATACCTCAAGATATGCATATGTTTAATAATCAGAGTTCATTGTATTTACCAGTTCCCTAAGGAAAGTTTCCCATTGAACGTCCCCATTTAGGTTAAAGTGGAGTGTATTTGTGTTAAAAACGTCCCCAAAAGTCATAAGCATACGGCATACTAATGACTATAGTTGGATATGTTTTGGGATTTTTTTTCTAAAAATAGTATCATGTTCCTTTTTCAGTATAAATCTATCCATGAAGTCTGTAAACAATTTATCAATGATCCCCACACTCAAGCAAGGGTTATGTTAAAAAAAAACCTTCATTATGTCTAAGATTTAAAAATACGGAACAAATATCAATCAGAATGAGGACTAAGATAAAGCAATCCATCCGAAAAGTAGTTACACATACCTTAACATATGCAGATGTTTAATAATCTGGGTTGTATTTACCAGTTCCCTAAGGAAAGTTTCCCATTGAATGTCCCCATTTAGGTTAAAGCGGAGTGTATTTGTTTTTAAAAACGTCCCCAGAAGTCAAAAGAATATGGCATACTAATGACTATAGTTGGATATGCTTTGTATTTTTTAAAACAAAATAGTATCATGTACTTTTTTTCTGTATAAATGTATACATGAAGTTCAAGAACTTCACGGTTCGGTTCGATCTTTTCTTTGATTTTAATGTCAGACTTTTTAATAGCCTACAAAAACCGTAGTATATTTCTGAATAACAAAGCTACTGTTCTATGTGGATGATGCTGATGAACCAATCTGGACTCACCGAGCCTTTCTGCAGTTCCTCACAGCTGGAATCAGTCTCAGTCGTCCTTGCTCTGATGTGTTGTACTTCTGCAGGTCCAACTCATCCACAACCTCCTCTGACATCTGCAGCATGAAGGCCAGAGCTGAGCACTGGATCTCAGAGAGTCTCTTTTCTGATCTGTTCTTTGACTTCAGGAACTCTTGGATCTCCTGATGTACTGAGAGGTCGTTTATCTCCATCAGACAGTGGAAGATGTTGATGCTTCTGTCAGGAGAGATTTTATCACCGTTCATCTTCTTCAGGTTTCTGGTGACTCTCTGCATGGTTGCTGGACTGATCTCTGTCTGACCCAGCAGACCTCTCAAGAGACTCTGGTTGGACTTAAGAGAGCGGCCATGAAGGAAGCGAACAAAGAGGTCCAGGTGGCCATTTTTACTCTGGAGGGATTTCTGCATGACACTTTGAAGGAAATCATCCAGATATAACTTATTGTAGTCTTTCCCTAAGAAGTTCCTAAGAACATCTACCTTCCAGGTAGTGTAACAGTGGAACATGTAGACTGCAGCCAGAAACTCCTGAATGCTCAGATGAACAAAGCAGTAGACTGGTTTCTGGAAGATCACACACTCTCTTTTGAAGATCTCTGTACAAACTCCTGAGTACACCGAGGCCTCTGTCACATCCAGACCACACTGCTCCAGGTCTTTTTGGTAGAACATGATGTTTCCTTTCTCCAGATGTTCAAACGCCAGCCTCCCCAGCTTCAGAAGAACTTCCCTGTCAGCCTCTGTCAGCTCCTGTGGACTCGTCTCATGTCGCTCATGGTACTTGTTCTTCTTCCTCTTTGTCTGAACCAGCAGGAAGTGTGAGTACATGTCAGTCAGGGTCTTGGGCAGCTCTCCTCTCTGCTCTGTAGTCAACATGTGCTCCAGAACTGTAGCAGTGATCCAGCAGAAGACTGGGATACTACACATGATGTGGAGGCTCCTGGATGTCTTCATGTGGGAGATGATTCTGCTGGACAGCTCTTCATCACTGAATCTCCTCCTGAAGTACTCCTCCTTCTGGGCGTCAGTGAAGCCTCGTACTTCTGTTAGCCTGTCGACACATGTAGGAGGGATCTGATTGGCTGCTGCGGGTCGGGAAGTTATCCAGACGAGAGCCGAGGGAAGCAGATTCCCCTGGATGAGGTTTGTCAGCAGCTGGCTGACTGATGACTTCTGTGTGACATCAGACAGCAGCTTCCTGTTGGTGAAATCCAATGAAAGTCTGCTTTCATCCAGGCCGTCAAAGATGAACAAAAGCTGAGAGACAGCCAGCTTCTCTGCTGTGACCTTCTGTAATGTTGGATGGAAAACATGGAGCAGCTCCAGAAGACTGTACTGCTCATCTCTGATCAGGTTCAGCTCCCTGAATGAAAGCAGAACCACCACACTGACATGTTGGTTCTCCAAGCCCTCTGCCCAGTCCAGAGTGAACTTCTGCACTGAGAAGGTTTTTCCAACACCAGCCACGCCGTTGGTCAGAACCACTCTGATGGGTCTCTGTTGGTCAGGTAAGGCTTTAAAGATGTCCTGGCACCTGATTGGAGCGTCATGGAGGGCGTCCATCTTGGAAGCTGTCTCCAGCTGCCTCACCTCATGTTGGGTATGAACCTCTTCACTCTGTCCCTCTGTGATGTAGAGCTCAGTGTAGATCCTGTTGAGGAGGGTTCTACTTCCTGTTTCATCACTTCCTTCAGTCACACGTTCACATCTCCTCCTCAGACTGATCTTATGTTCCTCTAAAACCTCCTGCAGACCAACATCTGCTGAAAGAAAAACAGAAAGAAAACTCTTCAATGTCTGAACAACAACAAGAAGTCCAGTTTTCAGAAATGAGTCCATCAGCAGACAGATGTTCAGTCTTACTTTGTACACAGCTGCTCTGACTGGCTGTCTGCAGTCCAGCTCTGGTTCTTTCTCCACACTGGGGACAGGACGAGTCTCCTGATGAAGCAGACTGGTCCCAGTATGAGCAGATGCACTGTCTGCAGAACCAGAAACATATCCAAGATGAGCAGGTTCCCCTCCAGCATAAACTCTAAGCAGCTAACATCAATGAATGTAAAATGTGTCACAGCTTTCCAGTCCGACTGTACTCAGTGCCTCATTACAGATGTGGTTCCTGAAAGCTGCTCCAGCTGCAGGTCAGTGTTGGGGAGTAACAGAATACATGTACCGCCGTTACGTATTTAAAATACAAAATATGAGTAACTGTATTCCATCACAGTTACCGATTAAAAAGGTGGTACTCCGAATACAGTTACTTTGTTGAAATAAATGGGTTTCACGGTGGTCTTTCCTGTTTCATATGTTAGGCTCTATTTTTGGTAATTCCACACTGGAAACCCAGACAACACATGCATTAAGAGGCTCTAATGCCCGTGTCTCAATCAATCAACGGCTGTGAATACATGAAAACAATTATTAGAATGTAATGTGTTAAATTTGCTTAGATGAGAGGGACCAGCAGTAGATCAGATGATTAGGGAAGGATTTGTCTGTGTGTTTTAGTTTGGCTTAGCTGTAGGCCTGAGAGTGTTTGTAATTGTTTAGAGAGTCCAGTGCCGTCTCTGGATGCCCGAGGAATAAAAAAAGAACTGGGGTAAAACTGATTTCCTAACACGGCCCATGTCACTTCTACTTGTGGCTCGCAAAATGACGTGATGAAATGTTTTTAAAAAATTATTGTTCAAACAATGGAGCAGCCTTTTGAGCAGCCTTGCAACTCCTCTCTCTGTCTCTCGCTAGCAAAGTTGACCCATACAATAAAGTAAAGCTAGTTTTCGGCTACGAGCCCGACACGGAAACCGACGTATAAGCCAGAGGTCCCTTTATTACAGTTCGAAGCCACGGACCTGTTTTATATCCACGCGGAATAGTTTTCTATATGAGATCGCTGTAAAAAGTGCAGCCTTACCTAATGTCCACCCTACTGTTACTCATTTTATATTAAGGTTTAATACTAGATTTAGTAACCCTGTGCAAATTTGCGTAAATCCTCTGAACCCAACACCTACTAGAATTACTGACTTTTTTTATTTTCTGCAAGTCCCAAGGTGTTATTCACCCCTGCTGAGATTTTCACAAGTCCTCTGCTCGATTCTCCTCCTGCTTTTGTTGTGCAAACCACCCTTTATCTTTGAGTCCTGGCACGTTTGCTTTTGTTTACTCACAGTGGCTCAGATCCAAGGCAGGCCAAACCCTATGTGTTACAACCTCTCACAACTCTGTCAAATGCAGGTTTGAAAGGTTTGTGAGTGTACATTTTATCCAAAACCTAGTGAGGGTTTACTCATGTTTACCACTGGGTAGCTGTAGCTCAGGAGGTAGAGCAGGTCCCCTACTGATTGGAAGGTTAGTGGTTTGATCCCTGGCTCTTCCAGTCTGCATGTCAAGAGTGAATATGTATGAATGTGGTTAGGAAGAACTCAGTTTAGAGAAAGTATGTGATTTGGTGAATGTGGCATGTTGTACAGAGCACTTTGAGTAATCCGGGGGAGTAGAAAAGTGCTATATAAGAATCAGTCCATTCAGTGTCTAAACAGAGTTTCATCATGTTGCTTTTGCACTATTATATTCCGGCACATGTTGTTATCACATGGCTTGATTAAGGTACACATTAAGCTGACACAGCTGAAACTGTTCTGGGCCAGCAGTGTGTTTGCAACTTGCCCCAGGCTGCACACAACTTACACATGGCCCACATAAATATTTGTCAAAATGCTTTTTTGTCCCAAGATTTTTAGCAATTTTTATTTTTAAATCAGTCATATTCAGTGTTGGGCAAGTTACTTTGAAAAAGTAATTAATTATAGTTACTAGTTACTTCTTCAAAAAAGTAACTGAGTTAGTAACTGAGTTACAATATTCTAAAAGTAATTAATTACTTGGAAAAGTAACTATTGCGTTACTTTAAAAAAAAAAAAATGTTTAACCCTCTGGCGTCCAGAGTATTATTGGCCATTTTTTACTACTCTTGATTTTCCCTCCACATTTTACCTTTAAAAACTATTTGCTTTGCCTTGTTTGTATCATCGTTTTCAGCACAACCTCACGTGCCTGAATTTACAGTTATGTTTTTATTTTGACATACTGTATAACCAGAATTGATCTAAAATCAGACAAAAACCATAAAATCAGAGTAGAAAAAGTTATATTTTTACTGTAACAACCATAAACATGTTTAATGAATCATATTTCATAACTTTAAATGCAAATATTAACTGTCAATTTTAAAATCCTATGCACAAGTTTTGCAAACAACAAAGTTATTTGCATCCATTTACCTTTTACCCTTTTTTTAAATAACCATTTCAAACTATTTACAGAACAATCAGCTGTTCTTCAATAAGATGCCACACAAACTATTTGTGCCACTATAAAGGAGAACATCACAGCCTGATACCTGCAGGTCTGACAGCAGCAGGTGTATCACTCCTGTTTCTACCTGGAGACAGCAGTCGCCTCATTGTTCTGACACACAACACAAAACTATCCACAACACTACACACTAACTACACACTCCAAACACACTAAACGTCACAAATCTCTCACATCTCAGAACTCGCTCTCTCTCTTTTTCTGCTCTCTCTCTCTCTCGCCGTCACTCCTAAAACTTTTTTTTGTTTTGTTTTTTTTTGCTCAGAGTGCTTGCTAGCGCTAACGTGGCGAAACCATTGAGGAAAAAACTCCATGCATATATTGTTTATCATGACTCTGGTTTTATGTGGCCTATCAACACAGTTTATAAACTGGTATATATCACCTTGTTGCTTTGTCTTTAAGTGGTCATGTGATTGGCTTACCACGACTACTTTATTCTTCCTCAGTCAAACAGCAGCACTCATGCCATTGTTTTGCCTCCTGAGCTCCAGGTGTTGTGCTAGACAGTGGTCGTGATTACCGTCCGCGGAAGCGCGCAGCTGCTTAAAGCTGTAGCGTCCAGATTACTTACAGCTACTTCCATGCAGCTGATATAAGATGCGGTAAACTGAACACAGCTTCAACCGTCTGTTTGTTGAAAAATAGTAACGGACCGCATTTTCTTGTTAGTAACTGTAACGCCGTTGTAACGATAGGAATAGTAATTAGTTAGATTACTCGTTACTGAAAAAAGTAACGCCGTTACTTGTGTAGCCCTCATTTACTCAATATCATTAAATAAATGGGCTTTGGGTTCTTTTTCTAGTGTACTCTCGTACGATATTTTTAAATTAACTTCTCTTTTGTTTTTGGGATCAGTGAAGCTTATTTCTTAACAGTGGCACTACACGCGAAAATGAACACTAGTGTCTACAGTGCAGTAAATCATATCATACACCATGTAAAGTAAACCAATGTAACCCTCCTTTAATTTACCCAACAATGAAAACAATAAAATAATAAAATGACAGGTTTCAGTATTAAGGCAAAGCAAAACACACACAGCAATTTACCAGCTGTTCACAGCATCTCCACATATACAGTGTAAACCACCAGTGGTAAAACAATTATAGTCCGAAACTGAACCTAAAGCCGGCAGAAATAAATCCTACGTTGCAGGCCTGTATTGCTCCAGTATAAATCCAAAACGATCTCCAAACCGGAAGTTCTTCACTCAACGAGCAGAAAATAAATAAATAAACTCAGTACCTTGTGAAACTTGCATTTCCCACCAGATTAATCCAGGCAACAGGTTGTCTTCAGCTCCTTCAGAAACACTCCGCTCTGAATGCAGTAGATGATGAGATGAGGTCCGTGATCTCCATGTGCTCCACAAGCTAGCTGTTTTAGCTTCCCACGTTGCCAGAGGTACTCAGAGTGAGGCGGGCACTCAGAGTGACTATCTGGGGTCTGTCGTCGTTATCCAGTTCGGTAACGATCCTCTGCAGCTTTTTACGTCCCACAACTTTAGCGAAACGGCAGTCTACAGTAGTCCTTATTAGTGAACGGCTGGGTTAGCCTCACTTTAACTTAATGCGTGCACCGCCGCAGTAAACAAAACACACAGTCCAGCAGCTTCACGCCGAAACTTCATGTGTCATGTTACTAGCTTACCGACACTGTGACTTATCTTTCCGAAAAGTCAAAACACACTTATTACTAGTACATAAAAACAAGCTAACTTCTCCGGATGCTCCGTGTAACTCACGCACCACCCTTCTCTCTCCTCGCGCTCTCTTTTTCCCTTCTCCACCCTGTTACCTTCACAGACCATCTTCCCGTAAGAAATCACAGTTTTCACAAGCAATTCACAAGAAAAGAAAGATAACTTATTTTAAACAATGCAAACATGTTTTTAATCATTTGACATGAACTTTGATCTTTTTAATATACAAGAAAATTTAAATAAATGAATTTAACTCTTTGATATTTATATTCTTAGACTTTACTTATCTTTTACTATCTATGCATCTTTTTAACCCGGGTTACACTTGTAAAGCCGTTATTCCCATCACTGGTCATATTGAGTAAGTAGATAAAATAAAAAAAACTAACAATCCATCCATCCATCTTCATCCGCTTTATCCGAGGCCGGGTCGCAGGGGCAGCAGCCTAAGCAGAGAAGCCCAGACCTCCCTCTCCCCAGCCACCTCCTCCTGCTTATCCGGGGGAACACCAAGGCGTTCCCAGGCCAGCCGAGAGATATAATCTCTCCAGCGTGTCCTGGGTCTGCCCCGGGGCCTCCTCCCGGTGGGACATGCCCGGAACACCTCACCCAGGAGGCGCCCAGGAGGCATCCTTGTCAGATGCCCGAACCACCTCAACTGGCTCCTTTCAATGTGGAGGAGCAGCGGCTCTACTCTGAGCCCCTCCCAGATGGCCGAACTTCTCACCCTATCTCTAAGGGAGAGGCCAGCCACCCTTCAGAGGAAGCTTATTTCTGCTGCTTGTATCCGTGATCTCGTTCTTTCGAATGCCTTCTCCAAGTCCACAAAACACATGTAGACTGGTTGGGCAAACTCCCATGCACCCTCAAGTATCCTTGAGAGGATAAAGAGCTGGTCCAGTGTTCCGACCAGGACGAAAACCGCATTGTTCCTCCTGTATCAGAGGTTCAACTAGCGGACGAACTCTCCTTTCCAGCACCCTGGCATAGACTTTCCCAGGGAGGCTGAGGAGTGTGATCCCACTGTAGTTGGAAAACACCCTCCGGTCTCCCTTCTTAAAGATGGGGACCACCACCCCGGTCTGCCAGTCCAGGGGTACCGCCCCTGATCTCCACGCAAAACAAACAAATGAGACAAAAACATTTCAGGTATTACCTTTGGTTGTATCAGCACAGGGCTCTAGACTAACTTTTTGACATGGGCGCACCGGTACGCCTAACTTAAAAAATTTAGGCGTACCGGCACAAAAGTTAGGCGTACCGGCACAAAAGTTAGGCGCACTCAAATTTTTCAACCGCATCGCTTAACACCGCAGTTTTACATGTGCACCTTCTTTGGGGGGAAGTCCATACAGACAATATTCATTTCTAAATTATTAACTAACAATGTTGTGCTTAAAGTGCTTTGTCAATATTGTAGAAAATGTTAAACTTAATCATCATCTTGGCCTCCTCTGACGACCTGTTTGCTGTTTCATGCTGATGAAAGGCAGTGGGGAGAGGGGACTCTTGGGCAGTGCATTTATTGCAGCATGAAGTGTGTTTTCTGGATACACTGTGCTTTTTCAGCATTCAAAGATTGATGGCACTGTGTCAGAGTTGGCTATGAATTTCAGACGGATCAGGCCTTAACTTAACAAAAAAGTTATCAATAGTTCTTTTCATCTTTTCTTATTACCCACAGCTACATCCACTTCTGTTGGGCCTAGGCTGATCACTAGGGCTGGGTGTCATCACTGATTTCTATAATCCATTAGATTCGGGTTCTCAAAGTCCTGATTCAATTCAATTTAGCCTCAGACAGTCAGAAATATTATAATTCTGATCATTTATCAGTACTGATACATGTGAGACTTCATCAGAATTGTGAACATCACAGCAGATGCCTTTGTGTCAAAGTAACTGAGAATAAAACACAGAAAAACATGAAGGAGATTTTCCTGGTCTGGCTTTTTATAGCAGATAACCTTAAAAATATTCTGCAATATTCTGCAATTTTGCATAATTTTAAGAAGTTTAAATTTCTTCAGTATTGAACAGCAGAAATTAGGCTTTCTTGTCCGAGGTCATTTACATGAAAAAAGAAAAAGACAGCGCTGTAAACAACGGTAGACTGGTGGGTAATAAGCGAATGAATAATCCAGAAAACAGAGATTTGAGACGGGAAACTGTTCTTGAAGTACACACAGGGAGCTGTGTAGGAAGTGTAATTTTTATCGTGGTGGAAGCAAAACAGCAAAAGTTAGAGGGAATTCATGACGACATTGATCACACGTGAAGCGCAGTTTGCTGCTTCTTTTTGGCTCGGCGAATTTTGGTTGGAGACATAACCTGCAGCTCAGAATCAGCGCAAAAAGACGTAAACACAGCGCGGACCCGACGCATCAGAATCGCTAAGCTCCGACAGCGTGTCCGTCTGCGGGCCGTCCGGTGAGAAAGCCGAGAAAGACAAAGCTGGTTCTGATGCGTCGGGTCGCTCTGTGTTTACGTCTTTGTGTAGAATCCGTTAATGAATTGATATCGCCTTATTAAAGCTACTCACCTCCCTCTTCTACCTGCACTTTCCACTGGACCACGGCCAATCAGAGAGGTCCCGCCCCTGACTATCTCTGATTGGTTTAGTCCACGATAGGGGCATAATGTGTGTCTGTTGTTGACCACATGGAGAGTTGCAGAGATTTTTTTTTTGTTACCCAAACAGGTGCGACCAAATGTTGGTAACAGTTGGTCGCACCGGTGCGACCAAATGTTTTTTTTTAGTTGCACCACGGAAAAATTTGGTCGCATTTGCGACCAATTTGGTCGCACTCTAGAGCCCTGCAGCAGAACCCCCCCCCCCCCCCCCCCCCCGAAAAAAACCATACATATACAAACAGAACAGAAACACAATTTTTACATATTTACATCATGGTACAGTACAGTTGTTAAAATTATCATACAGATAGTGTGCAAACAGAGCAGGATACTGAAAGATGTTTAAATATTTAAGAATATTTAGAATAATTAGAAAAGTGCAGATTGTGTATTGTACCTGTGCCTTAAAAAGGAGACATGTACTTCCAATAAGTTAGTGTATATATAAGCTGAGAAAGGTAATGTGCAGTTATAACAGTAGACGTTGTTACAGCAATGATGTAAACATCTATGATTGTTGGGAGCAGTCTGACAGCTGCAGGGAGGAAGGACCTGCAGCTTCATGCATCTAGGATGCAGCTATCTGTCTAATAAAAATAAATAAATGTTCCCTTTAGAATTTTTGTTGCTCTAAAAAAAATAGTTGTTTTCTTTTACAATCATTCATCTTAGCAGCACTCTCTGGTCAACTGACTCAGTGACTCAAATGACTCAAGAAACCCAATTCACTTTGGTGAGTGACTCATTAAAACTTGATTCAGTAAAAAGAATCGAATTTACTATCACTAGTGTTGATGTAAGAACAGAGCCGCACCCAGAGGTAAACACAGTCATTTACACTGCGCAGGACTGTTGATGATGTGAGCTGATGGGTCTGTCTAGCACAAACCCACCACTGGAATGAGACAATTCTACTGCACAGCAAAGCAAGACATAAGTAGGCAAAGTTCTTTGTGTTACTCGTGCATGAGGGAGTGAACCGGACGAGCGCTGTTCCTTAGCTTGACCTCAGTTGCTCTCATCTGCTCCCTCATAGCACTGCTCTTTGTTAAGGTTACAAGAATATGCATACGTTCATTAACATATGATGTCTTACACAGATATACATGTGGACAAAGAACACCTTGTCTGTGTGTCGTGTAGGTATATGTGTGTGTGTGTGTCATCAAGATGTGACCCCATGAAGACTCCCCAAAGCTGGTGCCAGGAGTCTAGCAGTTCACATAAACAAAAGGCTGTTACACTCAAACAGATATACGTGATTTTGCTATACCATATATCAGCAAGAGAAGATACAACCTCTCTCATGGCCCTAGGAGGTGTGTGATCTGTGCCACAACACTGAAGAGGAGTGAACACACTCCCCTCTTCATGCTACACAGAGTTGTTACAGACCTCCTAGGATGAGACATTCTTTCAATATACAAATGATTATATACTTCTAAGCATATATGACTATATTTCTCTAAATACAAATGACAATAATAAAATATAAATCCAACATGTTCCCCACTCAGTGACTTCCTTTGAGATGCACTTTATAGATCAGGAAACAACATCAAGCAGTTCATTTAAATTAGACAAAGAGTTCATGTTATTAACAGCTCACCTCTCAGCACCAGATGCCTCTGGGACTTTAAAATCAATGGGGTCATCTTTAGACCCGTCACTCTTACAGGACACAGAGCTGGGTGGAGGACCAGGTGGGTTCCTGTGAATAATGATGGAGCAGTGATGTGAGTACTGAGCTGTGACATGGAGAAGAGTCATGGACAGTTAGAGATGGTCATCTCACCTCTGAGCTTTGGTCTGGCTCTCATGTTCCCCACACAGAGTGGTTTTAGAGGGAGGGACTCCCTCCTCTCTGTCCTCACACTGATCCATGCTGCTCAATTCAGCTCACACACACTTTCTACCTTCACCTGCAGAGGAAACACAAATCATTCATGTGCACATGAGCTGAAATCCTCCTTTCCATCATGTGTGCTGTCCAACTATCAGCTGCTTCTTTCCTGCTTCATCTCAGTGACAGCTGAATGCAGTCAGACAGCAGTGTGAGGCAGAGGAAGCTGCCATCAGCTGCTCTACTAGCAGTCCACTAGATGGAGCCGTGAAGCACACACGTGGATTTGACATTAGACTGACATTTAAATTAAAGTGCAGCACAGCTCAGAGCTTAAAGCGACAGCATAATAAAAGTATGAAATTGAATTAATGTACTAGAAAGAATAATCTAAATGCAGTAAAACTGCACTGGATAATTTCTAAAGTTCAGATGTGACATTTGCAATTATTTCACAGCCTGCATCAGATTCAATTCATTTATTTTCAGACACTGAAACAGTTTTTTAAATTTTTATTTTAGCTGTTCAGAAAGAAAGTTATTATTTTTTTTAAACAGGGTGAAGTGAAGACGAAAGGGTACATCTTTCACTATCTTCCAGCGCTGTGATTGCAGCCATTCCCCAATTCTCTGTGGATGGTACTTATGACCATTGATCAGTGTTCTTTGATCAGTGGGCTTTGATCAGTGGTTGTTGATCAACGGTCATGAGAATTTGCATAATTAGTGTGAATGCTTGTAAAAGCATTCACAGTATTGTTCTTCTAATCTTTATTATTAGTGTGAATGCTTGTAAAAGCATTCACAGTATTGTTCTTCTAATCTTTATTATTATTAGTGTGAATGCTTGTACAAGCATTCACAGTATTGTTCTTCTAATCTTTATTATTATTATTATATATTCCGTACGTTTTTTGTAGTCTATCTCCTTCAAAACCGTTCAACTTAGAAAAACCATTCAAACACCATTAGATTCCTCTTCTTTTGGACATGACTGCTTCTATTTTTCTTATTTTTAACATTTATATTTTTAATTTTTTTCAACTTTTTTCAACAAAAATTTCCCATGTATTTCAATGGAGAGACCCTTCAAATTCTCATTCAACTCACTCCTCTTCAAACTGTATCTACTTCCACATACATTGACGTAGAGCCACCATTCAAACTTTAAAACGAAGACAAGATATTCAACTATTCAACTTGTATTTATCTTATCTATATTTTTTATACTTTTTCTTCAGTTCCAGTTTAAGTTTCATGATGTTTTTTCAGCCGTTTCAGAGTTTATAATGGGTGTGTATGGGACGGAATGTTGCCGCTAGAGTGAGACAGCTCAACTGGTAGAGTGAGAGCAGGGGGGGAATTAATCTTAAAATATTTTCTTAAAACTGCTGCTGTGTCCGCAGCGTTTCGTCTACAGGTATGATTTTACCCTCAAAACGTAGCCATCGCTGTCCTCTTTCATCCAATGTGTTTACTATTGTACTAGGTGTTATGGTTCTTTCATAAATGTCACCAATGCACAGCCTCCTCCCTCCAACTCTTCCATAGACTCTAATGTTAAAATGGCTCAGAAGGTTCGTTTGAAAATCAGAAGAGCATGGTGTCTTTCCACTGTCACCACGTCCATATAATAAACTCCACAGGCATGAAAACTGAGAATTCAGTAGACTAGACATTGCTGGCGCTCATGGTGAAAGAATTTTGTCAATACGACGTGTACTTTTCATTTGGGAGCGATTTGTTTCGGGCTGACTTTTCTGTTCATTTTAAGCAGCAAAAGTGAGGTGCATGTCTGTGTGCGTGCCATTGGGTGCAGTCACTATAGCAACCAGGCTCACACCTGCCTGCTTAACGAGCTCTCTCTCACTCTGCCAAGGTTAAACCTAAAAATGTCTGCTGCATCTAAGCAGTTGTAGTAAGATTAACTTTTTCAATAGGTACAATAAGACAGATTTGACAGGGGTCAGTAGTTAGTATATGCCAACTAAGTAGAGCATTGTGATTGGCACATAGGTTTTTCAGATCTGGGCAGTTGGAGTCAGTTGATGACTTTAAAATCATCCTTTCTGACTGGATAATTAAAGCTTACAGCATCTACCTGTCTGTAGTTGATTTTCCCACATTTTAACTAACGTTTAACTAATCTAATCTCCTTTATTGTCTGTGTTTATAGTCTGTATAGTTTATCTCCCCACTAACAAACTTAAAGTAGTCTTAAAATAAAACCCACAAAACAGTTCAAAATGAAATACTTTTTATTTGCTCATGTAATGCCAGTTGCCATATTTTTCTGTATGTCACTCATTCGCTTATACAAAAAGTACCAATTTGTACACTAGTCTAGTGTATTTTTTCCCTCTATCTCTCTATGTCTCTTACACACAGAGACTAACACAGACATGTATATGCTCATTATTGCTGTTCAAACTGATGTTCAAATTTCCAAGCACCACCTGAACGCCTCATTTATTTTTAACCCATCACTGGACCAACTGTCATCATTCCGCTTTGCTCTCTGCTGTGGTAAGTACAGTACACTCAGTACTGCACTGTTTTATTTTTATGATGATAAAAAATACATGTTTGACATTTAAACTCACATATCAAGTCCAATAGAGTTCAAAGAATAAAGAAAGAAAGAAAAAAGAATAACCTTCGCTATCATTTATATTTGTTTATGACGTTTTGCTGTTAGCAGCAGTGCTAACGCTAGCTTCAATGCTAATGCTAGCAACGATACTAATGCTAGCAACAATGCTAACGCTAGCTATAGTGCTAACACTAGCACTAGCAGTTGTTAACTGACAAAAAGAATATTCCTGTGATATTCCTGTGATATTTCTTGGCGGTCAGTGAGACAAAAGTAACAAATGAGCTTTATTATTGCCATTGTGGCTCAGTTTTAACAGTAAGAGTGCTAGCGCTAGCAGCATTGCTAATGCTAGCTGCAATGCTAGCGCAAGCAGCAATGCTAAGGCTAGTAACAGTCGAACAGTAGCCTTACATAAGTGGAAATACTTCAGGTAATTAGTTTGAATTATAAAATGGTTGCTGTGTCTGTTGGTGTGCTATATTATTCTATAACCTGCTGACTATAAGTTCAGTGTATCATGTCATGTGGGCTTTGTATTTCTGTTAGTCTGATAATACTGTACAGACAACTAACATTATTTCTCGTCTTACACTTTCAGGAACTTGACTGACATCTGTGCTTTGCCTGGTAGGTGTGCACATACTGTAAGAGAAGTATACCAAAATAAAAAAATAATCTGACTTTTATAAGCTGTAAAGTGATGGGTTCAATCTTTCATTCAAACTAGACCTTTTAAACACAATTTTATAATAAATACACATAAGTGCAGCTTAACAATTGGGCTAAAATATTTTTTTCGTACATTTTTGTAGTCACACTACATGTGATTAGTTAATGATTCACTCAATCATATTTGTATTAAAAATATTATTGCTGAATTTAAATAAATATTTATTATTTTAAAAAGTGCCCAATTATGCAACTTTTTGCACATGGCAGCCAACAACAGTTTAGCTTCAATATTTGTTTTGTCCTTTTTCAGTAGTCACAATTAGTTCATACAATTACCATGTGATATAATTTTAATAAAATTATTATTTTTTTCTTCTTTTTTGTTCACAGTGTGCAGAAGAACAAGGACCAGATCTCCAGTCTTCTCTGTCACATCCCAACCCCCCATCCCCTCTATCCTCTGTCCTGCTCCACCTGTTGTCTCTGCCTTCTTTCCATCTGTATTTCACCCTGTGGTTTGTGAGAAATTTTGCCAAACCAAGAATCTTATTGCGGTTTGATTTCAAAACCGTGTCTTTCCTGCTCTCTCTGTTCTCTCTGCTAAATTTTCTCTCTACCTGTTTTTCACTCTTTGGCTTGCTGCTGAGAAATGCACAAGCCAATAAAGCAATAAAGAGTGCATATTTTGCCTCAACCTTTGAACAAACTGAACAAAGAAAACTCTGCGGTTTGATTTCCAAGCCGTGTCTCTCCTGCTCTGCCTGTTCTCTCTGCTAAATTTTCTCTCTACCTGTTTTTCACTCTTGGCTTGCTGCTGAAAAATGCCAAGCCATTAAAGCAATAAAGAGTGCATATTGCCTCTACCTGAGAACAAACTGAACAAATAAAGAAAACTCTAATTCACGGTTTGATTGTCATTTCCCAGCCGTGTCTCTCCTGCTCTGTCTATTCTCTCTTCTAAATTTTCTCTCTACCTGTTTTTCATTCTGGGCTTGCTGCTAAGTTGTGCCAAGCCAATAAAGAGAGTACATAATATTCTCTCGACTGACAAACTGTCAAACAAACAAAGACATTGTTTCTGAGAAATAAAAGCTGAAATATAAAGACAAAGAAAACATCTCCTGCTGTGTGCCACTCTTGTTTTTTGAATACATTTTCTAAAGACTAACAGAAACACTTAAAGGTGTGTAAAAATGCCAAAAAAGCAGAAAAAGTCACAAGCTGCAAAACAACGCTGGAAGAAGTTCCATGAGTTTCACAAAGTACCAACATGTGAACAAACTGAGTGTGATTTTCCTCAGAGCTCTGCAGAAGACCGTGTGTCTGCAAAGACCAATGCTGATGGTGTCAAACAGGCAGGTCGACATGTTCCTGCACATGTACAACAGGTATCCTATGCAGATGCTGTAAAGACTGGATTGCAGCATGCATTTAATGAACATCAGGTAAACCATAGAGACCAACCTGAGGTGTCAAGTGCCCCACAGGTGGGTTATGCTGATATTGTGAAAAGAGGCCATCACAGTGATGTGGCAGGGCCATCTCATGCAGAAAGAGTGAACCTTGAAAACCAGCCCTCTGTAACACATGTCTGTGCATCTCACAGCCAGGCTCATCCCAAATATGGAGACTCCAGAAACAGTCAGTGCACATGTAACTCACTCACATTTCTTGCTTTCCTTCATGAGAATGAAAACATAACTACAGCTGACCTTAATCTGGTCTTGGATAAAGGTGATGTGATGTACAAAGAGGCCAAGAAAAGATTCCCCAAGAGTATTCATTTGGCAACCGATGAGCTGCCAGACAAAGTTGATGCTCGCAGGTCTATGTATCATGTCGACATGACACAGCCTTCCCGGTATGGGACATTTGAAGAACCTCCAGAGGAGGCAGTAGATACCTTTCTCAGCTTAGAAGCAGGACTGAGCTGCCTGTTGTCAGATGTGCAGTATGCCTTATTGATTATGAGTGGATTGTGTATCGCAGTGTTCAGATCCACATCAGGCAAATATGGTTTCTTTGATCCACACTCCAGAACAGCCAGTGGTCTTCCTCTACCACTATGGTCACGTGATCGTGGTACGGCTGTGATGCTGAAATTCAGACTCCTCAGTGACATGATTAAGAGGCTCCAGGATTCTTATGAAGGGATGGAGATATCACCCTCTTGTACCTATGAGCTGAAGCATGTGCAGTTTTACAGTATGAGCACAGTCAACCTGAATGATACTATCACAGACACAGTCTGCAGACCAACAGCTGCCACTGCTGTGGCACCTACTCACTCTGATACAACTGTTGATGAAGCAAACTCCTCTACTCCAAGGAGAAACATAACCACTGATCTTACTGAGATCTCTCAAATGTCCATTTGTACACCACTGCTGAAACAAGAAGTCCACATGACTCAGTTCACATCACACAAAGCTCCTCAGAATGAATTTACTTTTATACCTACCGAAGAACTATCCAGTGACTTTAATTTCCTTCCATCAAATGATGTTTTTTCCTGTCAGTCAAGGACTGCAATAAAAAATGGTGCTAACTGTGATCTTTCTGATACAGTTTTACAAAAAATCTGTAACATGTCAAAAGTTACTAAACAGCAAAGGCGCAAAATGAAAAAAAGATTAATGGCATCAGACAAACCGAGAAATCGGAGAAAAGAAAATCAAAAAAGGAAAGAACGACAAAAGTACGCATCAAATAAAGAGTACAAAGAAAAGAAGAAATCTTCCACAAGCGAGGCATATAAAAACAATCCTGAAGTCAGACAGAAACATCAACAGTATATTAAAAGACGTTATTGTGAGAATGCTGAATTCAGAAAGAAACAACAACAATATATTAAAAGACGTTACTGTGAGAACGATGAATTCAGAAAGAAACAACAACAATATATTTAAAGACGCTACTGTACCAATGCTGAATTTAGACAAAAACAAAAAAACTATATCACTAAAAGGTATCAAGAGAGCCCAGAATTCAGAGAGAGACAGAGATCTCGAGTGACTCAGCGTTATGCACGTGACAATGCATTCAGAGTAAGACACAGACAACTAATGAAACAACTAATGCGAGACAGGTATCAAAGTAATCTTGCATTCAGGATTATGCACAATATGAGATGTGCCATGAAAATAAAAAGGAAATACAGATGGGTTAATAGACAAACCCAAGAGAGTGACAACAGTGTGATCAACGAGGCCATATCTGTGTTCAAATCACAAATCAAAGTTGGACCATCATACCCATGTACCGTATGTTTCAAGGCTTCATTTCCGAACCAAGTGCGACCCTGCAGAAGGTCAAATTATGTCAAAAACCCACATGTGGTTGCAACATGTTTGACAGGAAAGTTTGTTCATGTTTGTGATGAAAACTGCAGAAATGAGCAGTGCAATGTGCCTGATGAGAGAAAGAGAGAGTGGATTTGTCACACCTGCCACAATCATCTTAAAAATGGATCCATGCCAGCACTTGCTGCTGCCAATAAACTGGAGCTTGCTGATATTCCACCTGAACTGTCTGATCTCAACATACTGGAGAGACATCTCATAGCCAAGTGCATACCATTTGCCAAGATTATTCCTCTTCCCAAAGGCAGACAGAGAGCAATTAGAGGAAATGTGGTCTGTGTCCCATCAGAGGTACAGGAAACTGTTGAAGCATTGCCTAGATTAAGAATTAATTCTCAAGTCATGAGAGTTAAACTGAAGAGACGCTTGTCTTATAAAGGTCATCAGCTGTTTCAGACTGTAAGCTGGTCTAAACTTGTGCAAGCACTGCATAAACTCAAGCAGGTTCATCCACAGTATAAGGATGTGAGCATCAGAGATTATGCTGAGCTGTGTGATCCAACACTTCCTGATGAAGGTGAGGAGGAGGAGGATGATGAAAACATGAATGAGGACGATTACGATGAGGCTGATTTAATGGAAATTGACAGCTGTGAGAAAAATGCACTGAGTGAAGCACAAAATAAAAATGAACAGGATATTGACATGTTACCCTGTGATGGTGAACAACCACATGAGCAGATGAGAGATGATTCAGACCAAGCAGATGGACTGACTAATGGTGGTTTTGCACTTGAGTACTGTTTGCAGCCCCCTGATGTGGCTGAGGAGATATTATGTTTCAGTGAAGGAATCTACTCTGTTACTCCTGCAGAGAGAAACAATCCAATAAGTTTTTTCAAAACACCTAAACTGGAGGCCATGGCCTTCCCTGTGCAGTTTCCTACAGGCCAAAACACACTGGATGAAAGAAGGCTGATCAAAGTATCCCCCAGTGGGTATTTCAAATCAAGACTTTTCTGCATTGATGATCGTTTTGCCAGAGACACAAACTATTTGTTCTTTGCACAGTTTGTGACTGAAATACATTTGGCTACTTCCAGCATGACAATACAGTTAAGGAAGGCAAAGCCTTTGACCAGAGATGGGAGAAAAATAACCTCAGGCATGTTACAAGATAAACATGAGGTGGAGAAACTGGTGCGAAATAAAGATGCAGTGAGATTCATGCAGCCTCTGAGAGGAACCCCAGCCTATTGGGAGAAAACCACAAGAGATCTTTTTGCCATGATCAGACAGTTGGGAACTCCAACGTTCTTTTGCACATTTTCAGCTGCTGAAATGCGCTGGCCCGAAGTGATTGAGGCAATAACAAGGCAGCAAGGTAAACAAGTGAACTTTGAAGGACTCGACTGGTCAGCAATGTGTGACATCCTGAGGAGCAATCCTGTCACAACAATGCGCATGTTTGACAAGAGAGTTGAAGCATTATTTAGAGATATATCTCCTGCAGAGCCACTTGGCAAAGTCATTGACTACTTTTACAGAGTCGAGTTTCAGCACAGAGGAAGCCCACACATACACTGTCTCCTGTGGGTAGAAGGTGCTCCTGTGTTTGAGGAGGATGATGATCAAACTGTTGTTGATTTTATAAACAAATACATCACAGCTCAGCTGCCTCATCCACATAAACAACCTGAACTGTACAAGAAAGTAACAGAAGTGCAAAAACACAGTAAAAAACACACAAAGACGTGCTTTAGGAGTTTAAGCTCTGGGTGCCGTTTTGGTTTTCCTAAACCACCCTGCAATGAGACAATGATCACAAGACCCAGTGAGGATGATGAACTGGAGGTAGAAACAGCAAAGAACAAGCTCAGGCCACTAAACCAGCTGCTGAATGAGCCTGAAACTGCTTCCATGAGTTTAGAGCAGCTCTTGGCAAGATGCAAGTTGACACATGCAGAATATGAGCGATACCTGAATAAAATGAACACAAGGAGTACGATCATACTAAAGCGTGATCCAAAAGACTCTTGGATAAACGGCTATAATCCACATCTGCTTGAAGCCTGGAACAGTAATATCGACATAAGCTTTGTTCTAGATGCTTTCGGTGTAGCAAATTATTTAATGAAATATATATCAAAAAAAGAGGGCGGGCTTTCTGAGTACCTGAAAACTGTCATTGAGAACTCCCATAAAGACAGTGTAAATGAGTGTGATGAAATGAGAGCCGTCATGCAGGCATATTCAAAGAAGCGAGAGATCAGTGCACAGGAGTGTGTTGCTCGTGCATGTGGTCTTCACATGAAGCAATGTTCACGGGCTGTAATATTCATACCAACTGATGATAATCCAGTGAAAATGAGTCGTCCCCTGTCAGTTCTGGACAACACAACTCCTGAGTCTTCCAATGTTTGGATGACATCTTTGAATGACAAATACAAAGCCAGACCTGAAACACCAGAGTATGAGGAGATGTGCATGGCAGACTTTGCTGCTACTTGCAGGATTGTCTATGGCCAACAGACAAAAGGTAAAGATGTTTTGCCCCTTCTCAATGAGATGGGATTTGTGCAAAGGCGCAAAAACAATAAGCCTGCTATCATCAGATTTCACCGCTGCTCACAAGAAAAACATCCAGAGCAATATTTCGGAAGACTGCTTAAACTGTACCTTCCTCATCGTTCAGACCATGAACTGAAAACGCCATCTTTGCCAACCTATCAGGCTTTCTATGGTGCTGGCTGTGTACAGCTACCAGGTACTGACCGTCTTGAGTACGTGCAACACATTGTCAAAAGAAACAGAGAAAAATATGAGAAAAACAGTGAGGAGATCGAGAGCGCTGTTGAGGAATATGAGCAGAGCAGAGGTGTGACTGACGAATGGTGTAATCTGGCACCTGAATCAGATCTCGTAAGGTTGCCACTTGTTGAACAAGAAAGAGAGCAAGAAAATGAAAATGAACAGGAAGATGTGCCCGACTACAGCCGTCAGGTTGATGCTTCAACAGAAGTCAGAGCCATCAGGGAACCCCCTGCTATTGATCCCACATTGTTACGTCAGATGTTTCAGAATCTGAATAAGAAGCAAGCCTGCATATTTTATGCAGTTAGAGACTGGTGCATTAAAAGAGTCTGTGCTCTAAATGCAGAGCAGTTCTTCTTTTATATTAATGGTGGTGCTGGAACAGGAAAATCACATCTTATCAAATGCATCTACTCAGAAGCATCTAAGATACTGAGCAAAGTGCCCAGATATGCAGACGACGTTGACATATCAAAACCCACTGTCCTGTTAACTGCTTTCACTGGGACTGCAGCATTTAACATTTCTGGAACAACACTGCATTCTCTTCTCAAGCTCCCTAGAAGCTTAAAACCTCCCATTCAAGGACTTGGTAATCAGCTGGATGAAGTCAGATCAGAACTTTTGAATGCTGAAATAATCATCATTGACGAAGTGTCTATGGTGTCAAGACATCTCTTTGCATATGTAGATGCAAGACTCAAACAGATCAAAGGGACTCGGAGACCCTTTGGAGGCATGTCAGTCATTGCTGTTGGAGACTTCTATCAGCTACCCCCAGTGCGACAGTCTAAACCTCTCTGTGTGCACGACCCGTCCGAGATCGACCTGTAGCGGGAGCATTTTCAGATGATCACTCTGACTGAGATTATGCGTCAGAAAGATGATGTTGTCTTTGCTGAGATGCTGAACAGAATCCGTGTGAAAGGAAAGTTGGATATGCTTTGCGAAGCAGATAGAAATTTGTTGTCACAGGCCATAACTGAACCAGCCCATTGTCCGACTGATGCGTTGCACATTTTTGCAACTAATAAAGAAGTGGATGCGCACAACTCTGCAACACTGGGTCTGCTCCATACTCATATCATTGACATCCATGCAGATGATTATAGAAAGGATCCTAGAACTGGCAGAATGGCATTACAAGACAGACCATTGAAAGGAGGTAAAAACGAGTTACCAGACACACTGAAAGTTGCAGAAGGAGCTCGTGTCATGCTCACCAGAAACATTGACATGCAAAATGGTTTGGTTAATGGAGCTTTTGGAATACTACTTAGAGTAGTTTACTCTGAAAATGACCAACACATCATCAAGCTTGGACTTAAAATGGATAATGAGACATCTGGAAAGAATAACCGCACACCAGCAGACGACATGGTGTACATTGAGAGAGCTGAGGAGAATCTAAAGCAGAAAGGAGTGGTACGAAGACAGTTCCCATTGAAGCTGGCCTTTGCATGTACAATACATAAGGTACAAGGTATGACAACCACATCAGCTGTTGTCTCTCTTAAGAGCATTTTTGAGCCCGGCATGGCCTACGTAGCTGTCAGTAGAGTGACGTCTCTCAGTGGACTGTATCTTCTTGATATGGAGGAGAAAAAAATATTCACCAACCCAGAAATCTCTGCAGCACTTGAGAACATGAGACAAGCCAACCTTGATGACATGATGCCTCTTCTACATGTGAGACAAACACTGAGCAGGTCAGAGGTTTTCACCATTGTTCATCATAACACAGAAGGACTGCCAGCTCACATTAATGACATCAAGAGTCACCATGAATTGTGTCTAGCAGATGTTTTGTGCCTAACAGAAACACACCTGCGGGGCTCTTTTGTCGCAGAGAGTCTCCACTTGGAAAATTACAATTTGTTCAAACGCAACAGACACCTTTCGTACACAAACTTTCCCCAGATGGCAAACAGAAATGGTGGTGGAGTTGCTGTTTATGTGAAAAGTGACATTCAAGTGCATGAAAAACAGTACATCCATAATGTAACTGACCTTGAATTTCTGGCTTTAAAGGTTGAAGCACCAGTCAGTGCTCTGATTGCAGTTGTGTACAGACCTCCAGACTACACTCTGAAGCCATTCCTGAAAAACCTGGTAAGCCTATTAGACTCATTAGAGATCATGGACTGTCGTCCCATCATAGTGTGTGGTGATTTTAATGAGAATGTTTTATCCAGTGCAAACAAACCAATCCTGGAGCTGTTTGAATCTAGGGGATACGCACAGGTCATCACTGCCACTACCACAGAGAAGAACACACTGCTTGACCTAATTTTCATTTCTCAGCCAGAGCGATGTCTCCATTCTGGAGTCATGAAGACCTACCATAGTTACCATGACCCTGTATACTGTGTATTGTCCTGTGATGATTCATGATCTAGATCTTTGACTACAGTAAGTAATTTCTATATTTTTGAATGACTTAAGAAAGTAGAGCGATATTTAAAAGTTGACTTAAGAAAAAGCGCCCTGCATTGCAATATAATGTTTGAATTGTCTACATAAAATACAATTAAATGAATTAAGTAATGATATCAGTGAAAGATGACAATTTTATGTATTACAGAAAATCTAAAAATCAGAAATCTATGAATGTCAGAAAAATCAAATATAGCAGTTTAAAACAAACAGTGTAGGCATATCCTCTCTGCAGCCAGGCTTCAAAATCCTGCCAGGCTGCCCCAGTCTCACTGTGGCTGGGAGGGAGGGAGGGTGGACCAGAGGATTGCCCACACAGCAAATAAATGTTCAACAGCTTCTTCATTGTTTCTGAGAGAACAACACAGACTAAAGGTTGCTTTTAAAAAAAAATAAAATAAATAAAAATAAAAATCTAATTACAGCAATAATGACAGTTAAGCCAGTTTATCTGTGCCTCTATTTTGAAATAATATTTACAAAAATGTTATTGATTTCAGTTTGTTATAATCTTTAAACTTTTTCAAAAGTATATCATTATATTTTTGGACAAATCTTTCAATGAAACATACATTTTTATGAGCTTTTATCATGTTTCAGCCAGTGCATTTATCAGGGTGGGTCTGGGTCTGGGATGATAAATGCACTGGCTGATAACTGCACATTTCTGGCCAGAAATGTTTCAGCAGTGTTACATATGTACTACATATGTTAAACTTGCTTTTTGTTACCAGTTGATACCCTACATTTGTATAGACATTGGGTGGTGTGAGGCTGGGGAGTTGAGTGGAGTGGGTAGGTGGGAGTTGAATGTGGGGGGGTACGGTGGGAGGTTGTTAGGTTTCTTTTTTTTTTTTTTTTTTTTTTTTGTTAAGAGAGACACAGTCCTCCTGTGTCTTCTCCAAGCTTCACATGTAAAATCCAACAGTGTGAAGCACATAGCAGCCAGAAACTGTAATGCCACAGATCAGAGAGGCTTCATCATCACCATCTTCGCCGTACGATCAGAGCATGAGACTTCACATCTGGAGCACAGGAGAGATTCTGTGATAAGTCCTCCTTCTAGCTTGTCCCACAAGCAGTCGGTAAGATTTACTCACAACAAAAAGGGTTAATGACATTATTTCCATGAAAACATGTATTAATTCTTTGTAAAGTGTTTAAATTGTGTTTTCACTTGACCTTAGGAGTGTTATTTTGAGTGTATTTTAATATCTTTACTCAGGTGTTTCCCTCTGTGATCCATCCCCTTCAGAGCTGAGACACTCAGGACTGAACAGACTGCACAGTTTCTGTGACTGAGCCTCCAAAACATCTTCTTTGAAACCACACATGATAGAAGGGCTTTATATTTGCAGCAGCACTACTAAAGGTATTCAGTTTATTACAGGATGTGTTTGTTTCTTAGGACCAGCTCTAAGTGCACACTACCTAACATATACACCTTTCTGTTCATTACAAACCAACTACTCTGGATCATATGGCCAGTCGGCAGGAATGTTGCTGCAGGAAAACATCCCTGCAGATCACCATCATTGTCAGACTGACTGTGCCTCCTCTGTGCAGTGTCAAGATCCTCCCTAAATGAGTGTGTAAGTTCATTATTTTATTCCCTTTGACAAGACAAGTATCACTGATATTTACATTTACAACTACATATGTTCCTGTTTTCTGCTCTTCTTTTAAAGTCCTCAGCTATCCTGCTTCTGTGCTGCTTGCCACACATCAAACACTGGCCGGATGACAGGGAGGATCCACTCTGAAGTCACTGGACATGATGAGGATCATATGGGACTTTATAGTTTCACAGAAATGTTGTGCTCTTTGATTACAGGTTTTAAATGGACATAATTACTGCCTCTCTCTGATCTGACAGGCTAAAGGATTGTTTTCATTGTTAGTGCTCTGTACAGTGTATGCTTATTTAATATTTCATCACAGAGCAAACCTTTATTTATTTAACATTTTTTTATTTTGTTTTAATGTTGAATTAACTGTGGGGATTTTTTTAAGTGGGCACTCGGGATGTCATATGACCAGAAATGTGGTAACTGTAATTCAAGAGTATGTAAAGAAAGAATCTGCTAAGAACAAAACACACACAAAAAACCCCAAGAGAACTCAAATTCGTTCCATGTAATCCAATCTAAAACATTTTAAACTGCTGAACAGCAACACAAACAGTGTTAAAGAAACAGTGTTAACAGAATAATTATGATGAGTTTGTACCAAAGTTTCAGGTCACATGGCACACCTAGTGTGTAGTGTGGGGTATCAGCTGGTAAGTATAGGTTTTTTCATATTTGTGTCCTTAGAGTTCAGATAGATAAAGCCTTGTGTATAATAATTAGTCATAACCACAACTCAAAGTCAGGGACTAACTAAATTTGGGACTTCGTGTCTGAGCCCAGGTTAAAATACAGTGTTAAAAAGCATTTAGTGGCATGGCTGAACAATGCTGTAAACTAATGATACGTATTTATCCATGTTCACAAAAAGGACTAATGTGTTCATTTGATTATTTGTATGTGTTAAACTGTGTCACCACCTTAGGCTTTCGTTTGAGTTCACTCAAAAATCTCTATACAGTTCTCTTTTACCACTGTGTGGACACTGTTTACAATAAAACATAAAAAACAATGAGTAATAAAAAGATGTGTAGACAGATCAGTAGATTCAGTAGACCAATATTAACAGCTGTTCAGCCATGTTCTACGAAACCAACACAATTTAAAGGTTCAGGATTGTGGTTTTAAAAGTTGAATTTTCATGTATTTCATATGTTGCTTATTATTTTTATTTGGTTATTTAATTTAGTTATTTTTATTTATTCTCCTGTGAAGTGTTTAACAAAAAAAGCTACTTTAATTTCAATTTTATTTGTTTATTATTTGGTAATTTGTTCTTTAAGAATCGAGTCTGTGCCAAAAACTAAAGTTGAACAGATACATGACAGGATCAGATTATTAACACCTTAAAACATTGCAAACGTCTCTTTTTAAAATGATTTTTATTCTATTTCGAAAAAAAAAATTGTTGAATTAATTTAAGTCCTTTTCAGAAAGAAGCTGTACAATATGACTTAAGATTTTTATGTTATTTTCTATGATATACAAAACAAATGGACGTATGTAATACCATTAAACATGATATACACATGTGTATATGTCTGAAAAACATTATGCTGTATATTAAAGCTTGTATTTTCTCCAGCATGTTTGTTCATCTTTTCAGTTCAATTCAACAAATTTGTTTTTACATTTATTTGTATTATTTTTTTTATGAATTAGAGATTTATAATACATAATTCCACTCTTTAAGTGATTAGAAGAATATGAACTTTTGTTATTCATTCAGAGGTTTTCTGACTAAATTTTCTTTTGTCATTACTCATCTTTTTCTAATTTATATTTTAAACATGTTAGCTATTTTCCAACTTCTTCTGTGTGAAAACCAGCTTTCAAAAGTTCTGCACTTTTGTTTTCATGTTAAAAATTCTGTATTTTCCAGCTAATTCAACATTTTTAGCTTAATATTCAGTAATGATTTCGTTTCAGTGCATACATTCAGATTCAAGCATTCACACTGCAGTTTCTTCAGAAAATGCACTTTCTAGTTTTTCTAGTTAGTGTGAATGCTTGTAAAAGCATTCACAGTATTGTTCTTCTAATCTTTATTATTAGTGTGAATGCTTGTAAAAGCATTCACAGTATTGTTGTTGTAATCTTTATTATTATTATTATATTTTATTATATATTCCGTACGTTTTTTGTACTCTATCTCCTTCAAAACCGTTCAACTTAGAAAAACCATTCAAACACCGTTAGAATCCTCTTCTTTTGGACATGACTGCTTCTATTTTTCTCATTTTTAACATTTATATTTTTAAAATTATTCAACTTTTTTCAACAAAAATTTCCCATGTATTTCAATGGGGAGACCCTTCAAATTATCCTTCAAGTTACTCCTCTTTAAACTGTATCTACTTCCACATACATTGACGTAGAGCCACCATTCAAACTTTAAAACGAAGACAAGACATTCAACTATTCAACTTGTATTTATCTTTTCAATATCTATTATACTTTTTCTTCAGTTCCAGTTTAAGTTTCATGATGTTTTTTCACCCGTTTCAGAGTTTATAATGGGTGTGTATGGGACGGAATGTTGGGGCTTGAGTGAGACAGCTCAACTGGTAGAGTGAAAGGAGCAAAAAAATTAATCTTAAAATCTTTTTAAAAACTGCTGCTGTGTCTGCAGCGTTTGGTCTACAGGTATGATTTTACCCTCAAAACGTAGCCATCGCTGTCCTCTTTCATCCAATGTGTTTACTATTGTACTAGGTGTTATGGTTCTTTCATAAATGTCACCAGAGCACAGCCTACTCCCTCCAACTCTTCCATAGACTCTAATGTTAAAATGGCTCAGAAGGTTCGTTTGAAAATCAGAAGAGCATGGTGTCTTTACACTGTCACCACGTCCATATAATAAACTCCACAGGCATGAAAACCGAGAATTCTGTAGACTAGACATTGCTGCCGCTCACGGTGAAAGAATTTTGTCAATACGACTTGTACTTTTCATTTGGGAGCGATTTGTTTCGGCTTGACTTTTCTATTCATTTTAAGCAGCAAAAGTAAGGTGCATGTCTGTGTCCGTGTGTATGGAGCCATTGGGTGCAGTCACTATAGCAACCAGGCTCACACCTGCCTGCCTAACGAGCTCTGTCTCTCACTGTGCCAAGATTCATCTTAAACACTTCTCTTTCAACTGCTGCTGTGTCCACAGTGTTTGCTCTACAGCCATCATTTTACCCTCAAAACGTCGCCATCGTTGTTCTCTTTCCAGCACCGTGTCTTTCAAAGCTCAGACATTTAAACTTTTTAAACTCTGTGGATCCAAGTGGAGGGATCACATTTTAGTCATTCAGTTAATCAAAGAATATTAACTTTTTATATTTATTCAGATGTTTTCTGACGCTAAATTTTCTTTTCTCATTACTTAGGTTTTTCTAATTTACATTTGAAACATTTTCAACTATTTTCTAACTTCTTCTTTGTGCACTTCAGCTTTTAGCAGTTTAGCACTTTTGTTTTCAGGTTAAAAATTCAGTTTCTTTTTCTCTCATTCATGTCTCATTCATGTTTGCTCTACAGCAGGGGTGGGCACCGAGGGCCGGTGTCCCTGCAGGTTTTACATGTGTCCTTGAACCAACACAGCTGATTTAAATGGCTAAATTATCTCCTCAACATGTCCTGATGTTCTCCAGAGGCCTGGTAACGAACTAATCATGTGATTCAGGTGTGTTGACCCAAGGTGAGATCTAAAACCTGCAGGGACACTGGCCCTCGGGGCCTGGAATTGCCCACCCCTGCTCTACAGCCATCATTTACCCTCAAAACGTCGCCATGGTTGTTCTCTTTCCAACAGCGTGTCTTTCAAAGCTCAGAGATGTAAACGTTTTAAACTGTGTGGCTCCAAGTGGAGCGATCACATTTTAGTCATACAGCGATTCAAAGAGTATGAACTTTTAATATTCATTCAGATGTTTTCTGACTCTAAATAGTCTTTTGTCATTTCTTAGGTTTTTCTAATTTACATTTAAAACATTTTCAGCTCTTTTCCAACTTCTTCTCTGTAATTGTCAGCTTTTAGCAGTTCAGCTTTTTTGTTTTCAGGTGCAGATTTCTGTATTTTTCATCTCATTCAACATTTTTAACTTAAATTCAGCAATTAATTCATTTCAGTGCATACATTCAGATTCAAGCATTCACACTGCAGTTTCTTCAGAAAATGCACTTTCTAGTTATTAGTGTGAATGCTTGTAAAAGCATTCACAGTATTGTTGTTGTAATCTTTATTATTATTATTATATCATATTCCGTACGTTTTTGTGCATCTATCTCCTTCAAAACCGTTCAACTTAGAAAAACCATTCAAACACCGTTAGATTCCTCTTCTTTTGGACATGACTGCTTCTACTTTTCTCATTTTTAACATTTATATTTTTTAAATTATTCAACTTTTTTCAACAAAAATTTCCCATGTATTTCAATGGGGAGACCCTTCAAATCCACATTCAACTTACTCATTTTCAAACTGTATCTACTTCCACTTACGTTGACATAGAGCCACCATTCAAACTTTAAAACGAAGCCAAGACATTCAACTATTCAACTTGTATTTATCTTTTCAATATCTATTATACTTTTTCTTCAGTTCCAGTTTAAGTTTCATGATGTTTTTTCAGCCGTTTCAGAGTTTATAATGGGTGTGTATGGGACGGAATGTTGGGGCCAGAGTGAGACAGCTCAACTGCTACAGTGAGAGAAGCAAAAAAATTAATCTTAAAATCTTTTTTAAAACTGCTGCTGTGTCCGCAGCGTTTTCTCTACCGGTCTGATTTTACCCTCAAAACGTAGCTATCGCTGTCCTCTTTCATCCAATGTGTTTACTATTGTACTAGGTGTTATGGTTCTTTCATAAATGTCACGAATGCACAGCCTCCTCCCTCCAACTGCTCCATAGACTGTAATGTTAAAATGGCTCAGAAGGTTCGTTTGAAAATCAGAAGAGCATGGTGTCTTTCCACTGTCACCACGTCCATATAATAAACTCCACAGGCATGAAAACTGAGAATTCAGTAGACTAGACATTGCTGGCGCTCACGGTGAAAGAATTTTGTCAATACGACATGTACTTTTCATTTGGGAGCGATTTGTTTCGGCTTGACTTTTCTATTCATTTTAAGCAGCAAAAGTGAGGTGCATGTCTGTGTGTGTGTGTATGGAGCCATTGGCTGCAGTCACTATAGCAACCAGGCTCACACCTGCCTGCTTAACCAGCTCTCTCTCCCTCACTGTGCCAAGATTCATCTTAAACACTTTCAACTGCTGCTGTGTCCATAGTGTTTGCACTACAGCCATCATTTTACCCTCAACGAAGACCTTGATGTTCTCTTTCCAGCACCGTGTCTTTCAAAGCTCATAGTCACAAACTTTTAAAACTGTATGGATTCAAGTGGAGGGAGCACATTTTAGTCATTCAGTTATTCAAAGAATATGAAGTTTTGATATTCATTCAGATGTTTTTTGACTCTAAATTTTCTTTTCTTATTTCTTAGGTTTTTCTAATTTTTATTTAAAAGCTTTTCAGCTATTTTCCAACTTCTTCTCTGTAATTGTCAGCTTTTAGCAGTTCAGCACTTTTGTTTTCAGGTTATAATTTCTGTATTTTTCATCTCATTCAATATTTTTAACTTAAAATTCAGCAATTAATTCATTTCAGTGCATACATTCAGATTCAAGCATTCACACTGCAGTTTCTTCAGAAAATGCACTTTCTAGTTATTATTTCATATTCCGTACGTTTTTTGGCATCTAACTCCTTCAAAACCGTTCAACTTAGAAAAACCATTCAAACACCGTTAGATTCCTCTTCTTTTGGACATGACTGCTTCTACTTTTCTCATTTTTAACATTTATATTTTTTAAATTATTTAACTTTTTTCAACAAAAATTTCCCATGTATTTCAATGGGGAGACCCTTTAAATTCTCCTTCAACTTATTCATTTTTAAACTCCTACTACTTCCACATACGTTCACATAAAGCCACCATTCAAACTTTAAAACGAAGACAAGACATTCAAGTATTCAACTTGTATTTATCTTTTCAATATCTATTATACTTTTTCTTCAGTTCCAGTTTAAGTTTCATGATGTTTTTTCACCCGTTTCAGAGTTTATAATGGGTGTGTATGGGACGGAATGTTGCCGCTAGAGTGAGACAGCTCAACTGTTAGAGTGAAAGCAGCAAAAAAATTAATCTTAAAATATTTTTTAAAACTGCTGCTGTGTCCGCGGCGTTTGCTCTACAGCCATCATTTTACCCTCAAAACGTAGCCATCGCTGTCCTCTTTCATCCAATGTGTTTACTATTGTACTAGGTCTTATGGTTCTTTCATAAATGTCACCAATGCACAGCCTACTCCCTCCAACTCTTCCATAGACTCTAATGTTAAAATGGCTCAGAAGGTTCGTTTGAAAATCAGAAGAGCATGGCGTCTTTCCACTGTCACCACGTCCATATAATAAACTCCACAGCCATGAAAACTCAGAATTCAGTAGACTAGACATTGCTGTCGCTCACGGTGAAAGAATTTTGTCAATACGACCTGTACTTTTCATTTGGGGGCGATTTGTTTCGGCCTTACTTTTCTGTTCATTTTAAGCAGCAAAAGTGAGGTGCATGTCTGTGTCCGTGTGTATGGAGCCGTTGGGTGCAGTCACTATAGCAACCAGGCTCACACCTGCCTGCCTAACGAGCTCTGTTTCTCACTGTGCCAAGATTCATTCTAAACACTTCTCTTTCAACTACAGCTGTGTCCACAGTGTTTGCTCTACAGCCATCATTTTACTCTCAAAACGTCGCCATTGTTGTTGTCTTTCCAGCACCGTGTCTTTCAAAGCTCAGAGATGTAAACCTTGTAAACTGTGTGGATCCAAGTGGAGGGATCACATTTTAGTCATTCAGTGATTCAAAGAATATGAACTTTTAATATTCATTCAGATGTTTTCTGACTCTTAATAGTCTTTTCTCATTTTTTAGGTTTTTCTAATTTACATTTAAAACATTTTCAGATCTTTTCTAACTTCTTCTCTGTGGATGTCAGCTTTTAGCAGTTCAGCTTTTTTGTTTTCAGGTGCAAATTTCTGTATTTTTCATCTCATTCAACATTTTTAACTTAAAATTCAGCAATTAATTCATTTCAGCACATATATTCAGATTCAAGCATTCACACTGCAGTTTCTTCAGAAAATGCACTTTCTAGTTATTATTATATTTTATTATATATTCCGTACGTTTTTTGTAGTCTATCTCCTTCAAAACCGTTCAACTTAGAAAAACCATTCAAACACCGTTAGATTCCTCTTCTTTTGGACATGACTGCTTCTATTTTTCTTATTTTTAACATTTATATTTTTAATTTTATTCAACTTTTTTCAACAAAAATTTCCCATGTATTTCAATGGAGAGACCCTTCAAATTCTCATTCAACTCACTCCTCTTCAAACTGTATCTACTTCCACATACATTGACGTAGAGCCACCATTCAAACTTTAAAACGAAGACAAGATATTCAACTATTCAACTTGTATTTATCTTTTCAATATCTTTTATACTTTTTCTTCAGTTCCAGTTTAAGTTTCATGATGTTTTTTCAGCCGTTTCAGAGTTTATAATGGGTGTGTATGGGACGGAATGTTGCCCCTAGAGTGAGACAGCTCAACTGCCAGAGTGAAAGCAGGTCGAAAATTAATCTTAAAATATTTTTTAAAACTGCTGCTGTGTCTGCAGCGTTCGCTCTACAGCCATCATTTTACCCTCAAAACGTAGCCATCGCTGTCCTCTTTCATCCAATGTGTTTACTATTGTAATAGGTGTTATGGTTCTTTCATAAATGTCACCAATGCACAGCCTACTCCCTCCAACTGCTCCATAGACTCCAATGTTAAAATGGCTCAGAAGGTTCGTTTGAAAATCAGAAGAGCATGGTGTCTTTCCACTGTCACCACGTCCATATAATAAACTCCACAGGCATGAAAACCGAGAATTAGGTAGACTACACATTGCTGTCGCTCACGGTGAAAGAATTTTGTCAATACGACTTGTACTTTTCATTTGGGAACGATTTGTTTGGGGCTGACTTTTCTGTTCATTTTAAGCAGCAAAAGTGAGGTGCATGTCTGTGTGTGTGTGTATGGAGCCACTGGGTGCAGTCACTATAGCAACCAGGCTCACACCTGCCTGCTTAACGAGCTCTCGCTCTCACTGTGCCAAGATTCATCTTAAACACTTTCAACTGCTGCTGTGTCCACAGTGTTTGCTCTACAGCCATCAGTTTTACCCTGAAAATGTCACCATCGTTGTTCTCTTTCCAGCAGCGTGTCTTTCAAAGCTCAGACATTTAAATTTTTTAAACTGTGTGGATCCAAGCGGAGGGATCACATTTTAGTCATTCAGTGATTCAAAGAATATGAACTTTTAATATTCATTCAGATGTTTTCTGACTTTGAATCTTAGGGTTTTCTAATTTACATTTAAAACATTTTCAGCTATTTTCCAACTTCTTCTGTGTAAAAATCAGCTTTCAAAGGTTGTGCACTTTTGTTTTCAGGTTAAAAATTCTGTTTTTTCCAGCTCATTCAACATTTTTAGGTTAATATTAATTCATTTCAGTGCATACATTCAGATTCAAGCATTCACACTGCAGTTTCTTCAGAAAATGCACTTTCTAGTTAGTGTGAATGCTTGTAAAAGCATTCACAGTATTGTTCTTCTAATCTTTATTGTGTGGATGCTTTATGCATCCACACTATTGAGTTCCTGTTTCTCTTTATTCTTTATTCTTTATTCTTCAAGTTGCTTCCGTACGTTTTTTGGACTTTAACTACTTCCACAATTTTTGTGCTATTTTCACCGTTCAAATTTTAAAATATTCTGCTATTTCTGGAGATGGGTGCTATGACTTTTGGTATTTTCTGCTATTATACTTTTTAAAATATTAAGCTTTTTATGCAATTTTTTGTCCCATTGAAATGAATGGAAAACTTCCAAAATTCTGCTAAAACTTGCTTGTTTTTGAAACTTAACTACTTCCTCATACTTTCACCTAGAACAACCATTCAAACTTTAAAATGTTCACAATTTATTGGGCTATTCATGTATGATTCAGCTTTTTCATATCTGTTACCGTTTTCATCTTATCCCTCTTTTAGTTGTGAGTTGCAAAATTATGATTTTTCAGAAAATACATGCGTTGTTATGGTTGCTATGCACTTGGCTTTCAGTGAGCCACTGTAAGTTTTGCAGTCTTCTCTTCATGTCCGAACAACTTCTTGCTACTCGCTCAATTTTCACTCAACCCACACAAATTATACATCAAAACGTAGGTATTTTTGCTGGCTTTCAGAAAATGTCACTATCATTGTTGTGAGATTTATAGAATTTTGGCAAATCTCCTCAGAGCAACACAAACTCTCAAAAATCCCCATAGAAAGTCAATGGAGTGTTCGTTTAAAATCACAGCTTGATTTCTGAAATGAGAGGCATTTTCGAATCGTCATATCTCCTTAATGAAGCGAAGTTAAAACATGAGGCTTGTCCCAGTATATCTTCAGACACTCCTGACGCTCAAAATTCAAGAATTCTTTTCTCATCTATTACCATTTGGCCATGAATTGGGTTTGTTTGAGGGTAGGAAATTCGTCCTTCGCTCAGATTTCTTCAGATTTCAAACTCTGGAAATGAGGCACTTTTTTCTCTCGTCATATCTTTTTGATAGATTTCCACAGAGACCTGAAAATTTCCATGACTGTTCACCAAAGCCTGCTTTCACTTACAGTGAAAGAATGATATCTGTACTCCAAATAGAATTAGAGTTAGAAAGCGTTGTTTGAGGGCAAGTCAAGGCAGTCTTCGCTTTGCCTCTACTCAGTTATGGTGCATTAGAAGTCAAATATCTTCAATAATTTATATTTTAATGATAAATTGTCAATACCTTAAGATTCCTCCATCTCTTCTGAACAAAACGGTGTAAGAATGACTGTTCTAGCCCCTACGGTTAGGAAATTATAGCCATTTGTTTGAGGGGAATCCTGACTATGAAAAATAGACTGCAGAAATCCTGTCTCTGTGCTGCGTGTGTGTAAAAACAGGTGCACCTGTTTTGGCGGGAAAAGGCACAGAGCCTCTCTGATTGGTGGATTCAAATTTAGCAGCTCCCAGGCTGCTTGACTGACCTAGAAACTTGGCTTTCTCTCCCTGTGTGTGTGTGTGTGTGTGTGTGTGTGTGTGTGTGTGTGTGTGTGTGTGTGTGTGACACAGAGAGAGAGAGAGAGAGAGAGAGCCTTTTTATGGGAGCATCTTATTGTATGATTTAAATTCAATATATTTAGACTGGTTGACTGAATTTGATGCTGTGTGTGTGTCTCTGTGCTTGTGTGTTTCTGTATTTGTCCATATTTGTGATTGTGTGACTGTTATGCTTTTTTTTACAGATTTTTTTTCATTTAACAATTACATTTGAGGAACCCTCAGCATGTTCAGCATTTGTTCAGCTGTCCATTTTGCTTTTCCAATTTTTTTACTTAAGTTCTTGTGCTAAGTCATAGCATTTCTGCTGCTTTTCAGCATTTGTGCTAAATACACCATTTCTGCTAAATCATACTTTTTCTGCTATTTTATGAGATTTGTGATAAATACAGCATTTCTGCTAAATCCTACTTTTTCTGCTTTTTTATGAGATTTGTGCTAAATACAGCTTTTCTGCTAAATCATACTTTTTCTGCTATTTTATGAGATTTGTGCTAAATACAGCATTTCTGCTAAATCATACTTTTTCTGCTATTTTATGAGATTTATGATAAATACAGCATTTCTGCTAAATCATACTATTTCTGCTATTTTATAAGATTTGTGCTAAATACAGCATTTCTGCTAAATCATAGGGCACCTGTAACCGGAAGGTCGCCGGTTCGATCCCCGGCCTCTCTGTCCTGGTCTTACGGTGAAAGAATGATATAGAGACTCCAAATAGAATTAGAATTAGAAAGCGTTGTTTGAGGGCAAGTCAAGGCAGTTTTCGCTTTGCCTCTACTCAGTTATGGTGCATTACAAGTCAAATATCTTCAATAATTCATATTTTAATGGTAAATTGTCAACACTTGAAGATTCCCTGATCTCTTCTGAACAAAACAGTGTAAGAATGACTGTTCTAGCCCCTACAGTTAGGAAATTAAAGCCATTTGTTTGAGGGGAATCCTGACTATGAAAGGTAGACAGCACAAATCCTGTCTCTGTGCTGCATGTGTAAAAGCCTGCACTTGGTGCACCAGTTTTGGCGGGAAAAAGCCCACAGCCTCTCTGATTGGTGGATTCAAATTGAGAAGGTCACAGCTCTTTGACTGACCTAAAAACATGCTGTTAACAGCCCCTCTCCATTTGCTGCTGCTGTCTCTCTCTCTCTCTCTCTCTCTCTCTCTCTCTCTCTCTCTCTGTGTGTGTGTGTGTGTGTGTGTGTGTGTGTGTGTGTGTGTGTGTGTGTGTGTGTGACAGACAGAGACAGAAAGAGAGGGCGAGAGAGACTTTTTATGGCAGCATCTTATTGTATGATTTAAATTCAATATATTTAGACTGGTTGACTGAATTTGATCCTGTGTGTGTCTCTCTGTGCATGTGTGTTTCCATATGTGTACATATTTGTGATTGTGTGACTGTTATACTTTTTATGCTGATTATTTTTCGTTTCACAATTACATTTAAGGGACCCTTAGCATGTTCAGGATTTCTTCAGCTGTCCATTTTGCTTTTCCAATTTTTCTATTTAAGTTATTACTATTGTGCTAAGTCATAGCATTGCTGCTGCTTTTCAGTATTTGTGCTAAAAACAGCATTTCTGCTAAATCATACTATTTTTGCTATTAAATAAGATTTGTGCTAATTACAGCATTTGTGCTAACTCATACTATTTCTGCTATTTTATGGGATTTGTGCTAAATACAGCATTTCTGCTAAATCATACTATTTCTGCTATTTTATAAGATTTGTGCTAAATACAGCATTTGTGCTAACTCATACTATTTCTGCTATTTCATAAGATTTGTGCTAAATACAGCATTTCTGCTAAATCATACTATTTCTGCTATTTTATAGAATTTGTACTTAATATAATATTTCTGCTTAATTATACTATTTCTGCCATTTTATAATATTCGTGCTAAATACAACATTTCTGCTAAATCATACTATTTCTGCTATTTTATAAGATTTGTGCTAAATAATGCATTTGTTCTAAATCATATTATTTCTGCTATTTTATAGGATTTGTACTCAATATAATATTTCTGCTTAATTATAGTATTTCTACCATTTTATAGTATTTGTGCTAAAACATAGTATTTCTGCTAAATGCAGTATTTCTAGGTAATCATTGTATTTCTATATATTTCTGCCAGGTCCCCAGGGAGTCAATCCTCTGTGAGAACTGTAATATTCAAATTTACATATCAGGACCTGGACGGCTTCACAGCCAGCCAATCATATCTGAGGGCTGGCACATTCAAATTTGCATATTGGGGGCTTCATGGCTTCTAAGACAACCAATCATATCTGAGCCCTGGCACATTCAAATTTGCATATTGTTGCCTTCATGGCTTCCCAGCCAGCCAATCATATCTGAGGTCTGGCACATTCAAATTTGTATATTGGGGCCTTCATGGCTTCTAAGCCCAACCGATCATCTATGTCATATATCTTTAATATTTCATATTTGCATTTTAAATGGTCAACATTTCACGATTCTCCCATGTCTTCTGAACAAAACGGTCTAAGAATGACCATTTTAGCCCCTACGGTTAGGAATTTATGGCTGTTTGTTTGAGGGGAGTCCTGACTATGAGAAATAGACTGCAAAAATCCTGTCTCTCTCTGTGCTGCATGTGTAAAAGCCTGCACAAAAATTATACTTTTTCTGCTTTTTTATGAGATTTGTGCTAAATACAGCATTTCTGCTAAATCATACTATTTCTGCTATTTTATAAGATTTGTGCTAAATACAGCATTTCTGCTAAATCATACTATTTCTGCTTTTTTATGAGATTTGTGCTAAATACAGCATTTCTGCTAAATCATACTATTTCTGCTATTTTATGAGATTTGTGCTAAATACTTCATTTCTGCTAAATCATACTATTTCTGCTTTTTTATGAGATTTGTGCTAAATACAGCATTTCTGCTAAATCCTACTATTTCTGCTGTTTTATGAGATTTGTGCTAAATACAGCATTTCTGCTAAATCAAAATATTTCTGCTAAGTTCTGCTATGCTATTGTATTTCTGCCAGGTATTATGTTTCCTCTAAGATATTACAGTTCTGCTAAGTTACTACATTTTAGCAAAGTTCCTTTGCTTCTGCAAAGTTTTTACAATTTCTGCAACTTTTCAGCTTTTTCAGCTAGTTTCAGCAGACAGCTTCAGCGTTCCAGCATCCACACTGCATTTTCGCAGGAAATGCAAATTTTTCTAGTTATTATTATTTTTCTTCCGCCTGAAATTATGAACTTTTTCACAGCCCGCAGCATTGAGACGACCAACACGTATGTCACACCGTTTCGTGCGGCTCGATCGGGAATAGGGTGCTATGACTCTTGGTAGGGATTCGTCACACGGTTTTCCCAAAATTCCCCAAAAAAGACCAGATTTTTCCCCATGCATTTCGATTGGGAAGTGCCCAAAAAAAGGTGCCAACCCAGGCCACTTTGAAGGCCTACCGCTCGGCAATACTTTGTCGTAGAAACGTCATTTAAACTTTAAACGGGTCACAAGATGTTGGACTTTTATTGACCAAATCCTCGTTGCGATATCTTTTACGGTTGTTTCACAAGAGCAGTTTACGTTTTAGGAAAATTGAGATTTTCACGGAATGTTCGCCGCACTGTCAACTGCCGAAAAAACAGAGTGTGGGGAATAATTTTAAAAATTTGTCTTTCTCGTCCTGTCACATCCAAACCGTTTACCCCACATCAATAATTTATACATCAAAACGTAGCTATCGTTGTCTTCTTTCATCCAATGTGTTTGTGATCATGATCAGATTTACGGTTTTCTCACAAATGCCATCAAAGCGCAGCCTCCTCCCTCTCTGTCCCCCATAGACGACCATTCTAAAACTGCTCTCAATTTTCAGCTCAAACCTAACATCGAAGGGTGTCTTTACACTGTCACCACGTCAGTATAATACACTCTACAGGCATGAAAATTTAATATGTTGTAGTCTGGAAGTTCCTGCCACTCACGGTGAAAGAATTATTGCGATCGGACCTACAGTTTTCTCTTGGCAAGCATTTGTTTCAGAGCTTAATTCCTGTTTGCCCAACTCTCTGTCTGACCCCAACTGCAGAGTGTGTGTGTGTGTGTCCCATCCCCTCCTGCCACTCACAGGAGTTACTATAGCAACAGGCCCTAACAGCTGAGTGCAGGAACAGCTGATGACTCTCTGCTTAAAACTCAACAGTTTTTTGCTCTAAATACATACATCCTGATGACTTTGGACAACCGATCCGGCAGTAGCATAGGCACACTTAAAATTTCTTCGGAAATTTTCGCTTTCTAGTTATTATTATTTTTCTTCCGCCTGAAATTATGAACTTTTTCACAGCCCGCAGCGTTGAGACGACCCACACGTATGTCACACCGTTTCGTGCGGCTCGATCGGGAATAGGGTGCTATGACTCTTGGTAGGGATTCGTCGCACGGTTTTCCCAAAATTCCCCAAAAAAGACCCCATTTTTCCCCATGCATTTCGATTGGGAAGGGCCCAAAAAAAGGTGCCAACCCAGGCCACTTTGAAGGCTTACCGCTCGGCCATACTTTGTCGTAGAAACGTCATTTAAACTTTAAACGGGTCACAAGAATTTGGACTTTTATTGTCCAAATCCTCGTTACCAGATCTCTTACGGTTGTTTCACAAGAGCAGTTTAAGTTTTAGGAAAATTGAGATTTTCACGGAATGTTCGCCGCACTGTCAACTGCCAAAAAAACAGAGTGTGGGGAATAATTTAAAAAATTTGTCTTTCTCTTCCTGTCCCATCCAAACCGTTTACCCCACATCAATAATTTATACATCAAAACGTAGCTATCGTTGTCTTCTTTCATCCAGTGTGTTTCTTATCAAGATCAGATTTACGGTTTTCTCACAAATGCCATCAAAGCGCAGCCTCCTCCCTCTCTGTCCCCCATAGACGACCATTCTAAAACTGCTCTCAATTTTCAGCTCAAACCTAACATCGAAGGGTGTCTTTACACTGTCACCACGTCAGTATAATACACTCTACAGGCATGAAAATTTAATATGTTGTAGTCTGGAAGTTCCTGCCACTCACGGTGAAAGAATTATTGCGATCGGACCTACAGTTTTCTCTTGGCAAGCATTTGTTTCAGAGCTTAATTCCTGTTTGCCCATCTCTCTGTCTGACCCCAACTGCAGAGTGTGTGTGTGTGTGTGTGTCCCAATCCCTCCTGTCACTCACAGGAGTTACTATAGCAACTGGCCCTAACAGCTGAGTGCAGGAACAGCTGATGACTCTCTGCTTAAAACTCAGCAGTTTTTTGCTCCAAATACATACATCCTGATGTCTTTAGACAACTGATCCGGCAGTAGCATAGGCACACTTAAAATTTCTTCAGAAATTTTCGCTTTCTAGTTCTTATTATTATTATTATTATTATTTTTCTTCCGCCTGAAATTATGAACTTTTTCACAGCCCGCAGCGTTGAGACGACCCACACGTATGTCACACCGTTTCGTGCGGCTCGATCGGGAATAGGGTGCTATGACTCTTGGTAGGGATTCGTCGCATGGTTTTCCCAAAATTCCCCAAAAAAGACCCCATTTTTCCCCATGCATTTCGATTGGGAAGGGCCCAAAAAAAGGTGCCAACCCAGGTCACTTTGAAGGCTTACCGCTCGGCCATACTTTGTCGTAGAAACGTCATTTAAACTTTAAACGGGTCACAAGAATTTGGACTTTTATTGTCCAAATCCTCGTTACCAGATCTCTTACGGTTGTTTCACAAGAGCAGTTTAAGTTTTAGGAAAATTGAGATTTTCACGGAATGTTCGCCGCACTGTCAACTGCCAAAAAAACAGAGTGTGGGGAATAATTTAAAAAATTTGTCTTTCTCTTCCTGTCCCATCCAAACCGTTTACCCCACATCAATAATTTATACATCAAAACGTAGCTATCGTTGTCTTCTTTCATCCAATGTGTTTCTTATCAAGATCAGATTTACGGTTTTCTCACAAATGCCATCAAAGCGCAGCCTCCTCCCTCTCTGTCCCCCATAGACGACCATTCTAAAACTGCTCTCAATTTTCAGCTCAAACTTAACATCGAAGGGTGTCTTTACACTGTCACCACGTCAGTATGATACACTCTACAGGCATGAAAATTTAATATGTTGTAGTCTGGAAGTTCCTGCCACTCACGGTGAAAGAATTATTGCGATCAGACCTACAGTTTTCTCTTGGCAAGCATTTGTTTCAGAGCTTAATTCCTGTTTGCCCATCTCTCTGTCTGACCCCAACTGCAGTGTGTGTGTGTGTGTGTGTGTCCCATCCCCTCCTGCCACTCACAGGAGTTACTATAGCAACAGGCCCTAACAGCTGAGTGCAGGAACAGCTGATGACTCTCTGCTTAAAACTCAACAGTTTTTTGCCCCAAATACATACATCCTGATGACTTTGGACAACCGACCCGGCAGTAGCATAGGCACACTTAAAATTTCTTCGGAAATTTTCGCTTTCTAGTTATTATTATTGTGTGGATGCCCTAAAGGGCTTCCACACCATTGAGTTCCTGTTTCTCTTTAATCTTTATTGTGTGGATGCCTTCAAAGGCATCCACACTATTGAGTTCCTGTTTCTCTTTATTGTGTGGATGCCTCAAGGCATCCACACTATTGTTTTCCTGTTTCTCTTTCTTCTTTATTATTATTCCCCTAGTTGCTTCCGTACACTTTTTGGCACTTAACTACTCCCACACTTTTCATCCGATTTTCGCCATTCCAACTTTAAAAAATTCTGCTATTTCTGCTCTTTCCGGCTATGACTTTTGGTGCTCATACCTTCTATACTTTTTGAGATATTTAATTTTTTTTGCAATATTTTTTGCCCATTTCTGCCATATCATCAGTGGCCTCACTGATTTTCCTTGCCAGGTTGACCTGTGTTTTAGCTCAGTGAGATGAGCATCCGTTCTCAGACTGGGAGGCCCGGGTTCAAATCCCGCTTATGGCAACATTTCTTTCAGTTAACAGTTAAACTTTTTTAACTCAATTTCAGCTTTTTCACCCCTTTTCAGCAAAATTTTCAGTTTTTTCACCACTTTTTAGCACAAATATCAGCTTTTTCAGCTGTTCTCAGCAAAAACCTCTTTTGAGCAGAATTCTGCTCATTCACCTCTTTTCAGCTCAAAGTTCTGCTTCATTGCCTGTTTTCTGCAGAAATTCTGCTGATTCACCTCTTTTCTGCAAAATTTTCAGCCTTTTTACCTCTTATCAGCACAATTCTCAGCAGCTTTTGCTCATTCCACCATAATTGTCAATCTCTCCATCTCTTTCCTTGCGAGAGTGAGTTTGGCACAGTGCGATGAGTCTCTGCCTTGAGCCTAGGAGGGCCAGGTTCAAATCCTGCTCAGGGAGACATTTTTTTTCACCACCATACAACTTTTTGCAACTTTCATATTTTTCAGCTTTTCAGCAGACAGCTTCAGCGATAAGGCATCCACACAGCATTTTCGCAGGAAATGCAAATTTTTCTAGTTATTATTATTATATATTCCGTACGTTTTTTGGCATCTATCTCCTTCAAAACCGTTCAACTTAGAAAAACCATTCAAACACCGTTAGATTCCTCTTCTTTTGGACATGACTGCTTCTACTTTTCTCATTTATAACATTTATATTTTTAAAATTATTCAACTTTTTTCAACAAAAATTTCCCATGTATTTCAATGGGGAGACCCTTCAAATCCTCATTCAACTTACTCATTTTCAAACTGTATCTACTTCCACATATGTTGACATAGAGCCACCATTCAAACTTTAAAACGAAGACAAGACATTCAACTATTCAACTTGTATTTATCTTTTCAATATGTATTATACTTTTTCTTCAGTTCCAGTTTAAGTTTCATGATGTTTTTTCACCCGTTTCAGAGTTTATAATGGGTGTGTATGGGACGGAATGTTGCCGCTAGAGTGAGACGGCTCAACTGGTAGAGTGGAAGCAGGTCGAAAATTAATCTTAAAATCATTTTTTAAAACTGTTGCTGTGTCCGCAGCGTTTGCTCTACAGGTATGATTTTACCCTCAAAACGTAGCCATCGCTGTCCTCTTTCATCCAATGTGTTTACTATTGTACTAGGTGTTATGGTTCTTTCATAAATGTCACCAATGCGCAGCCTACTCCCTCCAACTGCTCCATAGACTCCAATGTTAAAATGGCTCAGAAGGTTCGTTTGAAAATCAGAAGAGCATGCTGTCTTTCCACTGTCACCACGTCCATATAATAAACTCCACCGCCATGAAAACCGAGAATTAGGTAGACTAGACGTTGCTGTCGCTCACGGTGAAAGTATTTTGTCAATACGACTTGTACTTTTCATTTGGGAACGATTTGTTTCGGGCTGACTTTTCTGTTCATTTTAAGCAGCAAAAGTGAGGTGCATGTCTGTGAGCGTGTGTATGGAGCCATTGGGTGCAGTCACTATAGCAACCAGGCTCACACCTGCCTGCTTAACGAGCTCTCTCTCTCACTGTGCCAAGATTCATCTTAAACACTTTCAACTGCTGCTGTGTCCACAGTGTTTGCTCTACAGCCATCATTTTACCCTCAAAATGTCACCATCGTTGTTCTCTTTCCAACACTGTGTCTTTCAAAGCTCAGACATTTAAATTTTTTAAACTGTGTGGATCCAAGCGGGGGGATCACATTTTAGTCATTCAGTGATTCAACGAATATGAACTTTTAATATTCATTCAGATGTTTTCTGACTTTGAATCTTAGGTTTTTCTAATTTACATTTAAAACATTTTCAGCTATTTTCCAACTTCTGTGTAAAAATCAGCTTTCAAAGGTTCTGCACTTTTGTTTTCAGGTTAAAAATTCTGTTTTTTCTAGCTCATTTAACATTTTTAGGTTAATATTAATTCATTTCAGTGCATACATTCAGATTCAAGCATTCACACTGCAGTTTCTTCAGAAAATGCACTTTCTAGTTAGTGTGAATGCTTGTAAAAGCATTCACAGTATTGTTCTTCTAATCTTTATTATTAGTGTGAATGCTTGTAAAAGCATTCACAGTATTGTTCTTCTAATCTTTATTATTCTATTTTTTTATTATTATTATCTATTCCGTACGTTTTTTGTAGTCCTACTACTTCAAAACCGTTCAACTTAGAAAAACCATTCAAACACCGTTAGATTCCTCTTCTTTAGGACATGACTGCTTCTATTTTTCTCATTTTTAACATTTATATTTTTAATTTTATTCAACTTTTTTCAACAAAAATTTCCCATGTATTTCAATGGGGAGACCCTTCAAATCCTCATTCAACTTACTCATTTTTAAACTCCTACTACTTCCACATACGTTGACATAGAGCCACCATTCAAACTTTAAAACGAAGACAAGACATTCAACTATTCAACTTGTATTTATCTTTTCAATATCTTTTATAATTTTTCTTCAGTTCCAGTTTAAGTTTCATGATGTTTTTTCAGCCGTTTCAGAGTTTATAATGGGTGTGTATGGGACGGAATGTTGGGGCTAGAGTGAGACAGCTCAACTGGCAGAGTGGAAACAGGTCTAAAATTAATCTTAAAATCTTTTTTAAAACTGCTGCTGTGTCCACAGCGTTTGCTCTACAGCCATCATTTTACCCTCAAAACGTAGCCATCGCTGTCCTCTTTCATCCAATGTGTTTACTATTGTACTAGGTGTTATGGTTCTTTCATAAATGTCACCAATGCACAGCCTACTCCCTACAACTGCTCCATAGACTCTAATGTTAAAATGGCTCAGAAGGTTCGTTTGAAAATCAGAAGAGCATGGTGTCTTTCCACTGTCACCACGTCCATATAATAAACTCCACAGGCATGAAAACTGAGAATGCAGTAGACTAGACATTGCTGGCGCTCACGGTGAAAGAATTTTGTCAATACGACGTGTACTTTTCATTTGGGAGCGATTTGTTTCGGGCTGACTTTTCTGTTCATTTTAAGCAGCAAAAGTGAGGTGCATGTCTGTGTCTGTGTGTATGGAGCCATTGGGTGCAGTCACTATAGCAACCAGGCTCACACCTGCCTGCCTAACGAGCTCTGTCTCTCACTCTGCCAAGATTCATCTTAAACACTTCTCTTTCAACTGCTGCTGTGTTTGCTCTACAGCCATCATTTACCCTCAAAACGTCGCCATGGTTGTTCTCTTTCCAACAGCGTGTCTTTCAAAGCTCAGAGATGTAAACGTTTTAAACTGTGTGGCTCCAAGTGGAGCGATCACATTTTAGTCATACAGCGATTCAAAGAGTATGAACTTTTAATATTCATTCAGATGTTTTCTGACTCTAAATAGTCTTTTGTCATTTCTTAGGTTTTTCTAATTTACATTTAAAACATTTTCAGCTCTTTTCCAACTTCTTCTCTGTAATTGTCAGCTTTTAGCAGTTCAGCTTTTTTGTTTTCAGGTGCAAATTTCTGTATTTTTCATCTCATTCAACATTTTTAACTTAAAATTCAGCAATAATTCATTTCAGTGCATGCATTCAGATTCAAGCATTCACACTGCAGTTTCTTCAGAAAATGCACTTTCTAGTTATTATTATTATTATATTTTATTATATATTCCGTACGTTTTTTGTAGTCTATCTCCTTCAAAACCGTTCAACTTAGAAAAACCATTCAAACACCGTTAGATTCCTCTTCTTTTGGACATGACTGCTTCTATTTTTCTTATTTTTAACATTTATATTTTTAATTTTATTCAACTTTTTTCAACAAAAATTTCCCATGTATTTCAATGGAGAGACCCTTCAAATTCTCATTCAACTCACTCCTCTTCAAACTGTATCTACTTCCACATACATTGACGTAGAGCCACCATTCAAACTTTAAAACGAAGACAAGATATTCAACTATTCAACTTGTATTTATCTTTTCAATATCTTTTATACTTTTTCTTCAGTTCCAGTTTAAGTTTCATGATGTTTTTTCAGCCGTTTCAGAGTTTATAATGGGTGTGTATGGGATGGAATGTTGCTGCTAGAGTGAGACAGCTCAACTGCCAGAGTGGAAGCAGGTCGAAAATTAATCTTAAAATCTTTTTTAAAACTGCTGCTGTGTCTGCAGCGTTTGCTCTACCGGTCTGATTTTACCCTCAAAACGTAGCCATCGCTGTCCTCTTTCATCCAATGTGTTTACTATTGTACTAGGTGTTATGGTTCTTTCATAAATGTCACCAATGCGCAGCCTACTCCCTCCAACTGCTCCATAGACTCCAATGTTAAAATGGCTCAGAAGGTTCGTTTGAAAATCAGAAGAGCATGGTATCTTTCCACTGTCACCACGTCCATATAATAAACTCCACCGCCATGAAAACCGAGAATTAGGTAGACTAGACGTTGCCGTCGCTCACGGTGAAAGAATTTTGTCAATACGACTTGTACTTTTCATTTGGGAACGATTTGTTTCGGCCTGACTTTTCTGTTCATTTTAAGCAGCAAAAGTGAGGTGCATGTCTGTGTGTGTGTATGGAGCCATTGGGTGCAGTCACTATAGCAACCAGGCTCACTCCTGCCTGCTTAACGAGCTCTCGCTCTCACTGTGCCAAGATTCATCTTAAACACTTTCAACTGCTGCTGTGTCCACAGTGTTTGCTCTACAGCCATCATTTTACCCTCAAAATGTCACCATCGTTGTTCTCTTTCCAACACTGTGTCTTTCAAAGCTCAGACATTTAAATTTTTTAAACTGTGTGGATCCAAGCGGAGGGATCACATTTTAGTCATTCAGTGATTCAAAGAATATGAACTTTTAATATTCATTCAGATGTTTTCTGACTTTGAATCTTAGGTTTTTCTAATTTACATTTAAAATATTTTCAGCTATTTTCCAACTTCTTCTGTGTAAAAATCAGCTTTCAAAGGTTGTGCACTTTTGTTTTCAGGTTAAAAATTCTGTTTTTTCCAGCTCATTCAACATTTTTAGGTTAATATTAATTCATTTCAGTGCATACATTCAGATTCAAGCATTCACACTGCAGTTTCTTCAGAAAATGCACTTTCTAGTTGTGTGGATGCTTTATGCATCCACACTATTGTGTTCCTGTTTCTCTTTATTCTTTATACTTTATTATTATTCTAGTTGCCAATTTTTGTAGGTTTTTTGGCACTTAACTACTTCCACAATTTTCAGCCGATTTTCACCGTTCAAATTTTAAACTATTCTGCTATTTCTGCTAATTCCGGCTATGATTTTTGATATTTTCTGCTATTATACTTTTTAAAATATTAAGCTTTTTATGCTTTTTTTTGTCCCATTGAAATGAATGGGAAACTTCCGCAATTCTGCTAAAACTTGCTTGTTTTTGAAACTTAACTACTTCCTCATACTTTCACCTAGAACAACCATTCAAACTTTAAAATGTTGACAATTTATTGGGCTATTCATGTATGATTTAGCTTTTTCATATCTGTTACCATTTTCATCTTATCCCTCTTTTAGTTTTGAGTTGCAAAATTATGATTTTTCAGAAAATACATGCGTTGTTATGGTTGCTATGCACTTGGCTTTCAGTGAGCCACTGTAAGCTTTGCAGTCTTCTCTTCATGTCCGAACAACTTCTTGCTACTCGCTCAATTTTCGCTCAACCCACACAAATTATACATCAAAACGTAGGTATTTTTGCTGGCTTTCAGAAAATGTCACTATCATTGTTGTGTGATTTATAGAATTTTGCCAAATCTCCTCAGACAAACACAAGTTCGGAAATGTCTCCATACAAAGTCAATGGAGAGTTTGCTCAAAATCACCGCTTGATTTCTGCAATGACAGGCATATTCGAATCGTCATATCTCCTTAACGAAGCGAAGTTAAAACATGAGGCTTGTCCCAGTATATCTTCAGACACTCCTGACGCTCACAATTCAAGAATTTTTTTCTCATCTATTACCGTTCTGAAATGAGTTAGACTTGTTTGAGGGTAGGAAATTCGTCCTTCGCTCAGATTTCTTCAGATTTCAAACTCTGGAAATGAGGCACTTTTTTCTCTCGTCATAACTTTTTTTTGGATTCCCACAGAGACCTGAAAAGTTCCATGACTGTTCACCAAAGCCTGCTGTCTCTTACAGTGAAAGAATGATATCGATACTCCAAATAGATTTAGAGTTACAAAACTTTGTTCGAGGGCAAGTCAGGGCAGTTTTCCCTTCGCCTCTACTAAGTTATGGTGCATTAGAAGTCAAATATCTACAATAGTTCATATTTTAATGATAAATTGTCAACACTTGAAGATTCCCCAATCTCTTCTGAACAAAACGGTGTAAGAATGACCGTTCTAGCCCCTACGGTTAGGAAATTATGGCCATTTGTTTGAGGGGAGTCCTCACTATGAGAAATAGACTGCAGAAATCCTGTCTCTCTCTGTGCTGCGTGTGTGTAAAAAGAGGTGCACCTGTTTTGGCGGGAAAAAGTGCACAGCCTCTCTGATTGGTGGATTCAAATTTAGCAGCTCCCAGGCTGCTTGACTGACCTAGAAACTTGATTTTCTCTCCCTGTGTGTGTGTGTGTGTGTGTGTGTGTGTGTGTGTGTGTGTGTGTGTGTGTGTGACACAGAGAGAGAGAGAGAGAGACTTTTTATGGGAGCATCTTATTGTATGATTCAAATTCAATATATTTAGACTGGTTGACTGAATTTGATCCTGTGTGTCTCTCTGTGCTTGTGTGTTTCCATATGTGTTCATATTTGTGATTGTGTGACTGTTATACTTTTTTTTGCTGATTCTTTTTTCATTTAACAATTACATTTGAGGGACCCTTAGTATGTTCAGGATTTTTTCAGCTGTCCATTTTGCTTTTCCAATTTTTGTATTTAACTTATTACTATTGTGCTAAGTCATAGCATTTCTGCTGATTTACAGTAGTTGTGCTAAATACAGCATTTCTGCTAAATCATACTATTTCTGCTATTTTATAGGATTTGTACTTAATATAATATTTCTGCTTAATTATAGTATTTCTGCCATTTTATAGTATTTGTGCTAAAACATAGTATTTGTACTAAATGCAGTATTTCTGGGTAATCATTGTATTTCTATATATTTCTGCCAGGTCCCCAGGGAGTCAGTCCTCTGTAAGGACTGTAATATTCAAACTTACCTATCAGGACCTGGACGGCTTCCCAGCCAGCCAATCATATCTGAGCCCTGGCACATTCAAATTTACATATTGGGGCCTTCATGGCTTCTAAGACAACCAATCATATCTGAGCCCTGGCACATTCAAATTTGCATATTGGGGCATTCATGGCTTCTAAGCCAACCAATCATCTATGTCATATATCTTTAATATTTCATATTTGTATTTTAAATGGTCAACATTTCAAGATTCCCCCATGTCTTCTGAACAAAACGGTCTAAGAATGACTGTTTTAGCCCCTACAGTTAGGAATTTATGGCTGTTTGTTTGAGGGGAGTCCTGACTATGAGAAATAGACTGCAAAAATCCTTTCTCTCTCTGTGCTGCATGTGTAAAAGCCTGCACTTGGTGCACCAGTTTTGGCGGGAAAAAGCACACAGCCTCTCTGATTGGTGGATTCAAATTGAGAAGCTCACAGCTGTTTTACTGACCTAGAATCATGCTGTTCACTTGCTGCTGCTGCTGTGTGTGTGTGTGTGTGTGTGTGTGTGTGTGTGTGTGTGTGTGTGTGTGTGTGTGTGTGTGTGTGTGTGTGTGTGTGTGTGAGAGAGAGAGAGAGAGAGAGAGACAGGGAGGGAGGGAGAGAGAGAGAGAGAGAGAGAGAGAGAGAGAAAGAAAGACACACACAAAGACCTTTTTAGGGCAGCATCTCATTGGTGGATAGAAATTTAATATATTCAGACTGGTTGACTGGCATAGACCCTGTCTGTTTGGCTCTCTCTATGCTGCGTATGTGTAAGCAGTTGCACCTGTTTTGGCGGGAAAAAGTAAACAGCCTCTCTGATTGGTGGATTCAAATTTAGCAGCTCCCAGGCTGCTTGAATGACCTACAAACGTCCTGTTCTCTCCCTAGTGTGTGTGTGTGTGTGTGACAAAGAGTGAGAGATAGAGAGGGCGAGAGAGAATTTCTATTGGAGCATCTTATTGTATGATTTGAATTTAATATATTTAGACTTGTTGACTGAATTTGATCCTGTGTGTTTTTCTGTGCTTGTGTGTTTCCATATGTGTCCATATTTGTGATTGTGTGACTGTTATACTTTTTTTTGGTGATTCTTTTTTCATTTAACAATTACATTTGAGTGTCCCTTAGCATGTTCAGGACTTTTTCAGCTGTTCATTTTGCTTTTCCAATTTTTCTATATAACTTATTACTATTGTGCTAAGTCATAGCATTTCTGCTGCTTTTCAGTATTTGTGCTAAATACAGCATTTGTGCTAAATCATACTATTTCTGCTATTTTATAGGATTTGTACTTAATATAATATTTCTGCTTAATTATAGTATTTCTGCCATTTTATAGTATTTGTGCTAAAACATAGTATTTGTACTAAATGCAGTATTTCTGGGTAATCATTGTATTTCTATATATTTCCGCCAGGTCCCCAGGGAGTCAGTCCTCTGTAAGGACTGTAATATTCAAACTTACCTATCAGGACCTGGACGGCTTCCCAGCCAGCCAATCATATCTGAGCCCTGGCACATTCAAATTTACATATTGGGGCCTTCATGGCTTCTAAGACAACCAATCATATCTGAGCCCTGGCACATTCAAATTTGCATATTGGGTCATTCATGGCTTCTAAGCCAACCAATCATCTATGTCATATATCTTTAATATGTCATATTTGTATTTTAAATGGTCAACATTTCAAGATTCCCCCATGTCTTCTGAACAAAACGGTGTAAGAATGACCGTTCTAGCCCCTACGGTTAGGAATTTATGGCTGTTTCCTTGAGGGGAGTCCTGACTATGAGAAATAGACTGCAGAAATCCTGTCTCTGTGCTGCGTGTGTATAAAAAGAGGTGCACCTGTTTTGGCGGGAAAAGTGCACAGCCTCTCTGATTGGTGGATTCAAATTTAGCAGCTCCCAGGCTGCTTGACTGACCTAGAAACTTGATTTTCTCTCCCTGTGTGTGTGTGTGTGTGTGTGTGTGTGTGTGTGTGTGTGTGTGTGTGTGTGTGTGTGACACACACAGAGAGAGAGAGAGAGAGAGAGAGAGACTTTTTATGGCAGCATCTTATTGTATGATTTAAATCCAATATATTTAGACTGGTTGACTGAATTTGATCCTGTGTGTGTCTCTCTGTGCATGTGTGTTTCCATATGTGTACATATTTGTGATTGTGTGACTGTTATACTTTTTTTGCTGATTATTTTTCGTTTCACAATTACATTTAAGGGACCCTTAGCATGTTCAGGATTTTTTCAGCTGTCCATTTTGCTTTTCCAATTTTTGTATTTAACTTATTACTATTGTGCTAAGTCATAGCATTGCTGCTGCTTTTCAGCATTTCTGCTAAATACAGCATTTCTGCTAAATCATACTATTTCTGCTTTTTTATGAGATTTGTGCTAAATACAGCATTTCTGCTAAATCATACTGTTTTTGCTATTTTATAAGATTTGTACTAAATACTGCATTTCTGCTCAATCATACTTTTTCTCCTGTTCTATGAGATTTGTGCTAAATACAGCATTTCTTCTAAATCATACTATTTTTAGTTTTTTATGAGATTTGTGCTAAATACAGCATTTCTGCTGAATCATACTTTTTCTGCTATTTTATGAGATTTGTGCTAAATACAGCATTTCTGCTAAATCATACTATTTCTGCTATTTTATAAGATTTGTGCTAAATAGAGCATTTCTGCTAAATCATAGGATTTCTACTATATTATATTTTTCTTTCTAAATATAGCATTTCTGCTATAGAATAGTGTTTCTGCTATATTATAATATTTGTGCTAAACTGGAATATTTTTGTTAAAACATAGTACTTATATAAAATTATAATATTCATAGTATATTACAGTGTCTCTGGTAAATCACAGCATTTCTGCTATGTTGTACTGTTTTTCTAAATCATAGTATTTCTGTAATGTTTAAGATTGTTTGGCTAAATATATTCTTTCTGTTATCTTATACTATTTCTCCTAAATTCTTGTATTTTTGAGAAGTTATCATGTTTCTGGTAAGTTACAATATTTCTGCTAAGTTCTGTTATGCTATTGTATTTCTGCCAAGTATTATGTTTCCTCTAAGATATTGCAGTTCTCTAAGTTACTACATTTTAGCAAAGTTCCTTTACTTCTGCAAAGTTTTTACAACTTCTGCAACTTTTTAGCTTTTTCAGCTAGTTTCAGCAGACAGCTTCAGCGTTCCAGCATCCACACTGCATTTTCGCAGGAAATGCAAATTTTTCTAGTTTATTATTATTATCTATTCCGTACGTTTTTTGTACTCCTACTCCTTCAAAACCGTTCAACTTAGAAAAACCATTCAAACACCGTTAGATTCCTCTTCTTTTGGACATGACTGCTTCTACTTTTCTCATTTTTAACATTTATGTTTTTAATTTTATTCAACTTTTTTCAACAAAAATTTCCCATGTATTTCAATGGGGAGACCCTTCAAATCCTCATTCAACTTACTCATTTTTAAACTCCTACTACTTCCACATACGTTGACATAGAGCCACCATTCAAACTTTAAAACGAAGACAAGACATTCAACTATTCAACTTGTATTTATCTTTTCAATATCTTTTATACTTTTTCTTCAGTTCCAGTTTAAGTTTCATGATGTTTTTTCAGCCGTTTCAGAGTTTATAATGGGTGTGTATGGGACGGAATGTTGGGGCCAGAGTGAGACAGCTCAACTGCTACAGTGAGAGAAGCAAAAAAATTAATCTTAAAATCTTTTTTAAAACTGCTGCTGTGTCCGCAGCGTTTGCTCTACAGATATGATTTTACCCTCAAAATGTAGCCATCGCTGTCCTCTTTCATCCAATGTGTTTACTATTGTACTAGGTCTTATGGTTCTTTCATAAATGTCACCAAAGCACAGGCTACTCCCTCCAACTCTTCCATAGACTCTAATGTTAAAATGGCTCAGAAGGTTCGTTTGAAAATCAGAAGAGCATGGTGTCTTTACACTGTCACCACGTCCATATAATAAACTCCACAGGCATGAAAACCGAGAATTAGGTAGACTAGACATTGCTGCCGCTCACGGTGAAAGAATTTTGTCAATACGACTTGTACTTTTCATTTGGGAGCGATTTGTTTCGGCTTGACTTTTCTGTTCATTTTAAGCAGCAAAAGTGAGGTGCATGTCTGTGTCCGTGTGTATGGAGCCATTGGGTGCAGTCACTATAGCAACCAGGCTCACGCCTGCCTGCCTAATGAGCTCTGTCTCTCACTGTGCCAAGATTCATCTTAAACACTTCTCTTTCAACTGCTGCTGTGTCCACAGTGTTTGCTCTACAGCCATCATTTTACCCTCAAAACGTCGCCATCGTTCTTCTCTTTCCAGCACCGTGTCTTTCAAAGCTCAGACATTTAAACTTTTTAAACTCTGTGGATCCAAGTGGAGGGATCACATTTTAGTCATTCAGTTAATCAAAGAATATGAACTTTTTATATTTATTCAGATGTTTTCTGACGCTAAATTTTCTTTTCTCATTACTTAGGTTTTTCTAATTTACATTTAAAACATTTTCAGCTATTTTCCAACTTCTTCTTTGTGCACTTCAGCTTTTAGCAGTTTAGCACTTTTGTTTTCAGGTTAAAAATTCAGTTTTTTTTCTCTCATTCAACATTTTTAACTTAAATTCAGCAATTAATTCATTTCAGTGCATACATTCAGATTCAAGCATTCACACTGCAGTTTCTTCAGAAAATGCACTTTCTAGTTATTATTATTATTATATTTTATTATATATTCCGTACGTTTTTTGTAGTCTATCTCCTTCAAAACCGTTCAACTTAGAAAAACCATTCAAACACCGTTAGATTCCTCTTCTTTTGGACATGACTGCTTCTATTTTTCTTATTTTTAACATTTATATTTTTAATTTTATTCAACTTTTTTCAACAAAAATTTCCCATGTATTTCAATGGAGAGACCCTTCAAATTCTCATTCAACTCACTCCTCTTCAAACTGTATCTACTTCCACATACATTGACGTAGAGCCACCATTCAAACTTTAAAACAAAGACAAGATATTCAACTATTCAACTTGTATTTATCTTTTCAATATCTTTTATACTTTTTCTTCAGTTCCAGTTTAAGTTTCATGATGTTTTTTCAGCCGTTTCAGAGTTTATAATGGGTGTGTATGGGATGGAATGTTGCCGCTAGAGTGAGACAGCTCAACTGCCAGAGTGGAAGCAGGTCGAAAATTAATCTTAAAATCTTTTTTTAAACTGCTGCTGTGTCCACAGCGTTTGGTCTACAGGTATGATTTTACCCTCAAAACGTAGCCATCGCTGTCCTCTTTCATCCAATGTGTTTACTATTGTAATAGGTGTTATGGTTCTTTCATAAATGTCACCAATGCGCAGCCTACTCCCTCCAACTGCTCCATAGACTCCAATGTTAAAATGGCTCAGAAGGTTCATTTGAAAATCAGAAGAGCATGGTGTCTTTCCACTGTCACCACGTCCATATAATAAACTCCACAGGCATGAAAACCGAGAATTAGGTAGACTAGACATTGCTGCCGCTCACGGTGAAAGAATTTTGTCAATACGACTTGTACTTTTCATTTGGGAGCGATTTGTTTCGGCTTGACTTTTCTGTTCATTTTAAGCAGCAAAAGTGAGGTGCATGTCTGTGTCCGTGTGTATGGAGCCATTGGGTGCAGTCACTATAGCAACCAGGCTCACGCCTGCCTGCCTAATGAGCTCTGTCTCTCACTGTGCCAAGATTCATCTTAAACACTTCTCTTTCAACTGCTGCTGTGTCCACAGTGTTTGCTCTACAGCCATCATTTTACCCTCAAAACGTCGCCATCGTTGTTCTCTTTCCAGCACCGTGTCTTTCAAAGCTCAGACATTTAAACTTTTTAAACTCTGTGGATCCAAGTGGAGGGATCACATTTTAGTCATTCAGTTAATCAAAGAATATGAACTTTTTATATTTATTCAGATGTTTTCTGACGCTAAATTTTCTTTTCTCATTACTTAGGTTTTTCTAATTTACATTTAAACATTTTCAGCTATTTTCCAACTTCTTCTTTGTGCACTTCAGCTTTTAGCAGTTTAGCACTTTTGTTTTCAGGTTAAAAATTCAGTTTTTTTTCTCTCATTCAACATTTTTAACTTAAATTCCGCAATTAATTCATTTCAGTGCATACATTCAGATTCAAGCATTCACACTGCAGTTTCTTCAGAAAATGCACTTTCTAGTTATTATTATTATTATATTTTATTATATATTCCGTACGTTTTTTGTAGTCTATCTCCTTCAAAACCGTTCAACTTAGAAAAACCATTCAAACACCGTTAGATTCCTCTTCTTTTGGACATGACTGCTTCTATTTTTCTTATTTTTAACATTTATATTTTTAATTTTATTCAACTTTTTTCAACAAAAATTTCCCATGTATTTCAATGGAGAGACCCTTCAAATTCTCATTCAACTCACTCCTCTTCAAACTGTATCTACTTCCACATACATTGACGTAGAGCCACCATTCAAACTTTAAAACAAAGACAAGATATTCAACTATTCAACTTGTATTTATCTTTTCAATATCTTTTATACTTTTTCTTCAGTTCCAGTTTAAGTTTCATGATGTTTTTTCAGCCGCTTCAGAGTTTATAATGGGTGTGTATGGGATGGAATGTTGCTGCTAGAGTGAGACAGCTCAACTGCCAGAGTGGAAGCAGGTCGAAAATTAATCTTAAAATCTTTTTTTAAACTGCTGCTGTGTCCACAGCGTTTGGTCTACAGGTATGATTTTACCCTCAAAACGTAGCCATCGCTGTCCTCTTTCATCCAATGTGTTTACTATTGTAATAGGTGTTATGGTTCTTTCATAAATGTCACCAATGCGCAGCCTACTCCCTCCAACTGCTCCATAGACTCCAATGTTAAAATGGCTCAGAAGGTTCATTTGAAAATCAGAAGAGCATGGTGTCTTTCCACTGTCACCACGTCCATATAATAAACTCCACCGCCATGAAAACCGAGAATTAGGTAGACTAGACGTTGCCGTCGCTCACGGTGAAAGAATTTTGTCAATACGACCTGTACTTTTCATTTGGGAGCGATTTGTTTCGGCCTGACTTTTCTGTTCATTTTAAGCAGCAAAAGTGAGGTGCATGTCTGTGTGTGTGTATGGAGCCATTGGGTGCAGTCACTATAGCAACCAGGCTCACACCTGCCTGCCTAACGAGCTCTGTCTCTCACTGTGCCAAGATTCATCTTAAACACTTCTCTTTCAACTGCTGCTGTGTCCACAGTGTTTGCTCTACAGCCATCATTTTACCCTCAAAATGTCACCATCGTTGTTCTCTTTCCAACACTGTGTCTTTCAAAGCTCAGACATTTAAATTTTTTAAACTGTGTGGATCCAAGCGGAGGGATCACATTTTAGTCATTCAGTGATTCAAAGAATATGAACTTTTAATATTCATTCAGATGTTTTCTGACTTTGAATCTTAGGTTTTTCTAATTTACATTTAAAACATTTTCAGCTATTTTCCAACTTCTTCTGTGTAAAAATCAGCTTTCAAAGGTTCTGCACTTTTGTTTTCAGGTTAAAATTCTGTTTTTTCCAGCTCATTCAACATTTTTAGGTTAATATTAATTCATTTCAGTGCATACATTCAGATTCAAGCATTCACACTGCAGTTTCTTCAGAAAATGCACTTTCTAGTTAGTGTGAATGCTTGTAAAAGCATTCACAGTATTGTTGTTGTAATCTTTATTCTATTTTTTTATTATTATTATCTATTCCGTACGTTTTTTGTACTCCTACTCCTTCAAAACCGTTCAACTTAGAAAAACCATTCAAACACCGTTAGATTCCTCTTCTTTTGGACATGACTGCTTCTATTTTTCTCATTTTTAACATTTATATTTTTAATTTTATTCAACTTTTTTCAACAAAAATTTCCCATGTATTTCAATGGGGAGACCCTTCAAATCCTCATTCAACTCACTCATTTTTAAACTCCTACTACTTCCACATACGTTGACATAGAGCCACCATTCAAACTTTAAAACGAAGACAAGACATTCAACTATTCAACCTGTATTTATCTTTTCAATATCTTTTATACTTTTTCTTCAGTTCCAGTTTAAGTTTCATGATGTTTTTTCAGCCGTTTCAGAGTTTATAATGGGTGTGTATGGGACGGAATGTTGGGGCCACAGTGAGACAGCTCAACTGCTACAGTGAGAGAAGCAAAAAAATTAATCTTAAAATCTTTTTTAAAACTGCTGCTGTGTCCGCAGCGTTTGCTCTACAGATATGATTTTACCCTCAAAATGTAGCCATCGCTGTCCTCTTTCATCCAATGTGTTTACTATTGTACTAGGTGTTATGGTTCTTTCATAAATGTCACCAATGCACAGCCTACTCCCTCCAACTCTTCCATAGACTCTAATGTTAAAATGGCTCAGAAGGTTCGTTTGAAATTCAGAAGAGCATGGTGTCTTTCCACTGTCACCACGTCCATATAATAAACTCCACAGGCATGAAAACTCAGAATTCAGTAGACTAGACATTACTGCCGCTCACGGTGAAAGAATTTTGTCAATACGACATGTACTTTTCATTTGGGAGCGATTTGTTTCGGCCTGACTTTTCTGTTCATTTTAAGCAGCAAAAGTGAGGTGCATGTCTGTGTGCATGTGTACTGAGCCATTGGGTGCAGTCACTATAGCAACCAGGCTCACACCTGCCTGCTTAACGATCTCAGTCTCTCACTCTGCCAAGGTTAAACCTAAAAATGTCTGTTACATCTAAGCAGTTGTAGTAAGATTAACTTTTTCAATAGGTACAATAAGACAGGTTTTGACAGGGTTTTGCCACAGATTAACAGTGTGTCAGTAGTTAGTATAGGCCAACTGAATAGAGCATTCTCATTGCCCTGTTAAATTCAAGTTGATTGTGTATTGGTGGACTTGTCTTCTCCACAGAGGTTTTTCAGATCTGGGCGGTTGGAGTCAGTTGATGACTTTAAAATAATCTTTTCTGACTGGATAGTTAAAGCTCTACCTGTCTGTAGTTGATTTTCCCACATTTTAAATAATCTAATCTCATTTAATGTCTCTGTTTTTAGTCTGTATAATTTATCTCCCCACTAATACACACAAAGTAGTCTTAAAGTAAAACCCATAAAACAGTTCAAGATGACATACTTTTTATTTGCTAATATAATGCCAGTTGCCCTCTTTCCTGAGTATAAGCGAATGAGTGACATAAAGAGAAAAAGTACCAATTTGTATGCTGATGAGTCTTGTGTGTTTTTTTCTCTGTCTCGCTATGACAGAGAAATGTATATGCTCAATATTGCTGTTTAAACTGATGCTCAAATTTCCAAGCACCACCTGAACGCCTCATCGGTCTTTAACTACTCACTGCACCAACTGTCGTCATTCCGCTTTGCTCTCTTCTGTGGTAAGTACAATACACTCAGTATAGCACTGTTTAATTTTTATGATGGTAAAAATACATGTTTGACATTTAAACTCACATATCAAGTCTTTTTAAAGTTCAACACAGTTCAAAGAATAAAGAAAGCAAAAAAAGAATAACTTTCGCTATCATTTATATAGGTTTATGACTTTTGCTGTTAGCAGCAGTGCTAACGCTAGCTTTAGTGCTAACGCTAGCTATAGTGCTAACACTAGCCTTAGCAGTTGTTAACTGACAAAAAGAATATTCCTGTGATATTCCTGTGATATTTATTGGGGGTCAGTAAGACAAAAGTAACAAATGAGCTTTATTATTGCCATTGTGGCTCAGTTATAACACTAAGAGCGCTTTATGACTTTTGCTGTTAGTAGCAGTGCTAACGCTATCTTCAATGCTAACGCTAGCTTTAATGCTAACGCTAGCATCAATGCTAATGCTAGCATCAATGCTAACGCTACCTATAATGCTAACACTAGCCTTAGCAGTTGTTAACTGACAAAAAGAATATTCCTGTGATATTTATTGGCGGTCAGTGAGACAAAAGTAACAAATGATTTTTATTATTGCCATTGTGGCTCAGTTTTAACAGTAAGACTGCTAGTGCTAGCAGCAGTGCTAACACTAACTGAAGTGCTAATGCTAGCAGGAATGCTAGCGCTAGCAGCAATGCTAACGCTAGTAACAGTCTAACAGTAGCCTTACATAAGTACTTAAATCAATACTTCAGTTAATTAGTTTGAATTATAAAATGGCTGCTGTATCAGCTGGGGTGCTATATTACTCTATAATTACCCTGCTGACTATAAGTTCAGTGTATCATGTCATGCGGCCTTTGTATTTCTGTTAGTCTAATAACACTGTACAGACAACTAACATATTATTTCTCTTCTTACACTTTCAGGAACTTGACTCGCATCTGTGCTTTGCCTGGTAGGTGTGCACATACTGTAAGAGAAGTAGACCAAAATAAAAAAAAAATAATCTGACTAATATAAGCTGTAAAGTGATGGGTTCAAACTTCGTGCTAGACCTTTTAAACACATTTTTATAATAAATACACATAAGTTCAGCTTAACAATTGGGCTAAAATATTTTTTTCGTACATTTTTGTAGTCACATTACATGTGATTAGTTAACGATTCAATCAATCATATTTATATTTTAAAATATTATTGCTGAATTTAATTAAATATTTATTCTTTTAAAAAGTGCCCAATTATGCAACTTTTTGCACATGGCAGCCGACAACAGTTTAGCTTGAATATTTCTTTTGTCCTTTTTCAGTAGTCACAATTAGTTTATACAATTACCATGTGATATCATTTTAATGATTTTTTTTTTTCTTGTTTTTTGTTCACAGTGTGCAGAAGAAGAACAAGGACCAGATCTCCAGTCTTCTCTGTCACATCCCAACCCCCCAACCCCTCTATCCTCTGTACTGCTCCACCTGTTGTCTCTGCCTTCTTTCCATCTGTATTTCACCATGTGGTTTGTGAGAAATTTTGCCAAACCAAGAATCTTATTGCGGTTTGATTTCAAAACCGTGTCTCTCCTGCTCTGTCTGTTCTCTCTGCTAAATTTTCTCTCTACCTGTTTTTCACTCTTTGGCTTGCTGCTGAGAAATGCACAAGCCAATAAAGCAATAAAGAGTGCATATTTTGCCTCAACCTTTGAACAAACTGAACAAACAAAGAAAACTCTACGGTTTGATTTCAAAACCGTGTCTTTCCTGCTCTCTCTGTTCTCTCTGCTAAATTTTCTCTCTACCTGTTTTTCACTCTTTGGCTTGCTGCTGAGAAATGCACAAGCCAATAAAGCAATAAAGAGTGCATATTTTGCCTCAACCTTTGAACAAACTGAACAAAGAAAACTCTGCGGTTTGATTTCCAAGCCGTGTCTCTCCTGCTCTGCCTGTTCTCTCTGCTAAATTTTCTCTCTACCTGTTTTTCACTCTTGGCTTGCTGCTGAAAAATGCCAAGCCATTAAAGCAATAAAGAGTGCATATTGCCTCTACCTGAGAACAAACTGAACAAATAAAGAAAACTCTAATTCACGGTCTGATTGTGATTTCCCAGCCGTGTCTCTCCTGCTCTGTCTATTCTCTCTTCTAAATTTTCTCTCTACCTGTTTTTCATTCTGGGCTTGCTGCTAAGTTGTGCCAAGCCCATAAAGAGAGTACATATTATTCTCTCGACTGACAAAAAAACTCAAACAAACAAAGACATCTGTTTCTGAGAAATAAAAACTGAAATATAAAGACAAAGACAACATCTCCTGGTGTGTGCCACTCTTATTTTTTGAATATATTTTCTAAAGACTAAGAGAAACACAGGTGTGTAAAAATGCCAAGGAAGAAGAAAAAGTCACAAGCTGCAAAACAATGCTGGAAGAAGTTCCATGAGTTTCACAGTGTACCAACATGTGAACAAGCTGAGTGTGATTTTCCTAAGGGCTCTGCAGAAGACAGTGTGTCTGCAAAGACCAATGCTGATGGTGTCAAACAGACAGGTCAACATGTTCCTGCACATGTACAACAGGTATCCTATGCTGATGCTGTAAAGACTGGATTGCAGCATGAATTTAATGAACATCGGGTAAACCGTAGAGACCAACCTGAGGTGTCAAGTTCCCCACAGGTGGGTTATGCTGACATTGTGAAAAGAGGCCATCACAGTGATGTGGCAGGACGATCTCATTCAGAAAGAGTGAACCTTGAAAACCAGCCCTCTGTAGCACATGTCTGTGCATCTCACAGCCAGGCTCATCCTAAATATGGGGACTCCAGAAACAAGCAGTGCACATGTAACTCAATCACATTTCTTGCTTTCCTTCATGAGAATGATAACATGACTACAGCTGACCTTAATCTGGTCTTGGATAAAGGTGATGTGATGTACAAAGAGGCCAAGAAAAGATTCCCCAAGAGTATTCATTTGGCAACCGATGAGCTGCCAGACAAAGTTGATGCTCGCAGGTCTATGTATCATGTCGACATGACACAGCCTTCCCGGTATGGGACATTTGAAGAACCTCCAGAGGAAGCAGTAGATACCTTTCTCAGCTTAGAAGCAGGACTGAGCTGCCTGTTGTCAGATGTGCAGTATGCCTTACTAATTATGAGTGGATTGTGTATCGCAGTGTTCAGATCCACATCAGGCAAATATGGTTTCTTTGATCCACACTCCAGAACAGCCAGTGGTCTTCCTCTACCACTATGGTCACGTGATCGTGGTACGGCTGTGATGCTGAAATTCACACTCCTCAGTGACATGATTAAGAGGCTCCAGGATTCTTATGAAGGGATGGAGATATCACCTTCTTGTAAATATGAGCTGAAGCCTGTGCAGTTCTACAGTATGAGCACAGTCAACCTGAGTGATACCATCACAGACACACTCTGCAGACCAACAGCTGCCACTGCTGTGGCACCTACACACTCTGATACAACTGTTGATGAAGCAAACTCCTCTACTCCAAGGAGAAACACAACCACTGATCTGACTGAGAACATCTTTTGTCAAATGTCCATTTGCACGCCACTGGTGAAACAAAAAGAAGTCCACATGACTCAGTTCACATCATATGAACATCAGAATGAACCTCCTAATATACCCACAGAAGAACTATGCAGTGAATTAAATTTCCTTCCATCAAATTATGCTTTTTCATGTCAATCAAATGCTGCAATAACAAATGTTGCTGCCTGTGATCTTTCTGATATAGTTTTAAAAAAACTGAAAAAAGTTGATAAACAACAAAGGCACAAAATGAAAAGAAGATTAATGGCATCAGAGAAACCCAGAAATCAGAGAAAAGAAAACCAAAAAAGGAAAGAACGACAAAAGTACGCTTCAAATAAAGATTACAAAGAAAAGAAAAAATCTTGCACAAGCACGGCATATAAAAACAATCCTGAAGTTAGACAGAAACAACAACAGTATGTTAAAAGACGTTACTGTGAGAATGGAGAATTCAGACAAAAACAACAACAGTATGTTAAAAGACGTTACTGTGAGAATGGAGAATTCAGACAGAAACAACAACAGTATGTTAAAAGACGTTACTGTGAGAATGCAGAATTCAGACAAAAACAACAACAGTATGTTAAAAGACGTTACTGTGAGAATGCAGAATTCAGACTGAAACAACAACAGTATGTTAAAAGACGTTACTGTGAGAATGCAGAATTCAGACAAAAACAACAACAGTATGTTAAAAGACGTTACTGTGAGAATGCTAAAGTTAGACAGAAACAAAAACAATATATTAAAAGACGTTACTGTGAGAATACTGATTTCAGAGAGGAGAAAAAAAGCTATATCACTAAAAGGTATCGAGAAAACCCAGAATTCAGAGAGAGACAGAGACAACTGATGAAACAACTAATGCGAGTCAGGTATCAAAGTAATCTTGCATTCAGGATTATGCACAACATGAGATGTGCCATGAAAATAAAAAGGAAATACAGATGGGTGAACAGACAAACCCAAGAGAGTGACAACAGTGTGATCAACGAGGCCATATCTGTGTTCAAATCACAAATCAAAGTTGGAACATCATACCCATGTACTGTATGTTTCAAGGCTTCATTTCCAAACCAAGTGCGACCCTGCAGAAGGTCAAATTATGTCAAAAACCCACATGTGGTTGCAACATGTTTGACAGGAAAGTTTGTTCATGTTTGTGATGAAAACTGCAGAAATGAGCAGTGCAATGTGCCTGATGAGAGAAAGAGAGAGTGGATTTGTCACACCTGCCACAATCATCTTAAAAATGGATCCATGCCAGCACTTGCTGTTGCCAATAAACTGGATCTTGCTGATATTCCATCTGAATTGTCTGATCTCAACATACTGGAGAGACATCTCATAGCCAAGTGCATACCATTTGCCAAGATTATTCCTCTTCCCAAAGGCAGACAGAGAGCAATTAGAGGAAATGTGGTCTGTGTCCCATCAGAGGTACAGGAAACTGTTGAAGCATTGCCTAGATTGAGAATTAATTCTCAGGTGATTAGAGTTAAACTGAAGAGACGCTTGTCTTATAAAGGTCATCAGCTGTTTCAGACTGTAAGCTGGTCTAAACTTGTGCAAGCACTGCATAAACTCAAGCAGATTCATCCACAGTATAAGGATGTGAGCATCAGAGATGATGCTGAGCTGTGTGATCCAACACTTCCTGATGAAGATGAGGAGGATGATGATGAGAACATGAATGAGGACGATTATGACGAGGCTGATTTAATGGAAATTGACAGCTGTGAGAAAAATGCACTGAGTGAAGCACAAAATAAAAATGAACAGAATATCGACATGTTACCCTGTGATGGTGAACAACCACGTGAACAGATGTCAGATGATTCAGAGCAAGCAGATGGACTGACTAATGGTGGTTTTGCACTCGAGTCCTGTTTGCAGCCCCCTGATGTGGCCGAGGAGATATTATGTTTCAGTGAAGGAATCTACTCTGTTGCTCCTGCAGAGAGAAACAATCCAATAAGTTTTTTCAAAACACCTAAACTGGAGGCCATGGCCTTCCCTGTGCAGTTTCCTACAGGCCAAAACACACTTGATGAAAGAAGGCTGATCAAAGTATCCCCCAGTGGGTATTTCAAATCAAGACTTTTCTGCACTGATGACCGTTTTGCCAAAGACACAAACTATTTGTTCTTTGCACAGTTTGTGACTGAAATACATTTGGCTACTTCCAGCATGACAATCCAGTTAAGGAAGGCAAAGCCTTTGACCAGAGATGGGAGAAAAATAACCTCAGGCATGCTGCAAGATAAACATGAGGTGGAGAAACTGGTGCGAAATAAAGATGCAGTGAGATTCATGCAGCCTCTGAGAGGAACCCCAGCCTATTGGGAGAAAACAACAAGAGATCTTTTTGCCATGATCAGACAGTTGGGAACTCCCACGTTCTTTTGCACAATCTCAGCTGCTGAAATGCGCTGGCCTGAAGTGATTGAAGCAATAACAAGGCAGCAAGGTGAACAAGTGAATTTTGAAGGACTCGACTGGTCAGCAAAATGTGACATCCTGAGAAGCAATCCTGTCACAACAATGCGCATGTTTGACAAGAGAGTTGAAGCATTATTTAGAGATTTACTCTTATCTCCTGCAGAGCCACTTGGCAAAGTCATTGACTACTTTTACAGAGTGGAGTTTCAGCACAGAGGAAGCCCACACATACACTGCCTCCTGTGGGTAGAAGGTGCTCCTGTGTTTGAGGATGATGATGATCAAACTGTTGTTGATTTTATAAACAAATACATCACAGCTCAGCTGCCTGATCCACATAAACAACCTGAACTGTACAAGAAAGTTACAGAAGTGCAAAAACACAGTAAGAACCACACGAAGACGTGCTTTAGGAGTTTAAGCTCTGGGTGCCGTTTTGGTTTTCCCAAACCACCCTGCAATGAGACAATGATCACAAGACCCAGTGAGGATGATGAACTGGAGGTAGAAACTGCAAAGAACAAGCTCAGACCACTGAACCAGCTGCTGAATGAGCCTGAAACTGCTTCCATGAGTTTAGAGCAACTCTTGGCAAGATGCAAGTTGACACATGCAGAATATGAGAGATACCTGAATAAAATGAACACAAGGAGTACGATCATACTAAAGCGTGATCCAAAAGACTCTTGGATAAACAGCTATAATCCACATCTGCTTGAAGCTTGGAACAGTAATATTGACATAAGCTTTGTTCTAGATGCTTTTGGCGCTGTAAATTATTTAATGAAATATATATCAAAAAAAGAGGGCGGGCTATCTGAGTACCTGAAAACTGTCATTGAGAGCTCCCATAAGGACAGTGTAAATGAGTGCGATGAAATGAGAGCCGTCATGCAGGCATATTCAAAGAAGCGAGAGATCAGTGCACAGGAGTGTGTTGCTCGTGCATGTGGTCTTCACATGAAGCAATGTTCACGGGCTGTAATATTCATACCAACTGATGATAATCCAGTGAAAATGAGTCGTCCCCTGTCAGTTCTGGACAACACAACACCTGAGTCTTCCAATGTTTGGATGACATCTTTGAATGACAAGTATAAAGCCAGACCTGAAACACCAGAGTATGAGGAGATGTGCATGGCAGACTTTGCTGCTACTTGCAGGATTGTCTATGGCCAACAGACAAAAGGTAAAGATGTTTTGCCCCTTCTCAATGAGATGGGATTTGTGCAAAGGCGTAAAAATGATATGCATGCTATCATCAGATTTCACCGCTGCTCACAAGAAAAACATCCAGAGCAATATTATGGAAGACTGCTTAAACTGTACCTTCCTCATCGTTCAGACAACGAACTGAAAACGCCATCGTTGCCAACCTATCAGGCTTTCTATGGTGCTGGCTGTGTACAGCTACCAGGTACTGACCGTCTTGAGTACGTGCAACACATTGTCAAAAGAAACAGAGAGAAATATGAGAAAAACAGTGAGGAGATCGAGAGCGCTGTTGAGGAATATGAGCAGAACAGAGGTGTGACTGACGAATGGTGTAATCTGGCACCTGAATCAGATCTTGTAAGGTTGCCACTTGTTGAACAAGAAAGAGAGCAAGAAAATGAAAATGAACAGGAAGATGTTCCCGACTACAGCCGTCAGGCTGATGCTTCAACAGAAGTCAGAGCCATCAGGGAACCCCCTGCTATTGATCCCACTTTGTTACGTCAGATGTTTCAGAATCTGAATAAGAAGCAAGCCTGCATATTTTATGCAATTAGAGACTGGTGCATTAAAAGAGTCTGTGCTCTAAATGCAGAGCAGTTCTTCTTTTATATTAATGGTGGTGCTGGAACAGGAAAATCACATCTTATCAAATGCATCTACTCAGAAGCATCTAAGATACTGAGCAAAGTGCCCAGATATGCAGACGATGTTGACATATCAAAACCCACTGTCCTGTTAACTGCTTTCACTGGGACTGCAGCATTTAACATTTCTGGAACAACTCTGCATTCTCTTCTCAAGCTCCCTAGAAGCTTAAAACCTCCCATTCAGGGACTTGGCAATCAGCTGGATGAAGTCAGATCCGAACTTTTGAATGCTGAAATAATCGTCATTGACGAAGTGTCTATGGTGTCAAGACATCTCTTTGCATATGTAGATGCAAGACTCAAACAGATCAAAGGGACTCGGAGACCCTTTGGAGGCATGTCAGTCATTGCTGTTGGAGACTTCTATCAGCTACCCCCAGTGCGACAGTCTAAACCTCTCTGTGTGCACGACCCGTCCGAGATCGACCTGTGGCGGGAGCATTTTCAGATGATCACTCTGACTGAGATTATGCGTCAGAAAGATGATGTTGTCTTTGCTGAGATGCTGAACAGAATCCGTGTGAAAGGAAAGTTGGATATGCTTTGCGAAGCAGATAGAAATTTGTTGTCACAGGCCATAACTGAACCAGCCCGTTGTCCGACTGATGCGTTGCACATTTTTGCAACTAACAAAGAAGTGGATGCGCACAACTCTGCAACACTGGGTCTGCTCCACACTCATATCATTGACATCCATGCAGATGATTATAGAAAGGATCCTAGAACTGGCAGAATGGCACTTCAAGACAGACCATTGAAAGGAGGTAAAAACGAGTTACCAGACACACTGAAAGTTGCAGAAGGAGCTCGTGTCATGCTCACCAGAAACATTGACATACAAAATGGTTTGGTTAATGGAGCTTTTGGAAAACTACTTAGAGTAGTTTACTCTGAAAATGACCAACACATCATCAAGCTTGGACTTCAAATGGATAATGAGACATCTGGAAAGAATAACCGCACACCAGCAGACAACATGGTGTACATTGAGAGAGCAGAGGAGAATCTAAAGCAGAAAGGAGTGGTACGAAGACAGTTCCCAGTAAAGTTGGCCTTTGCATGTACAATACATAAGGTACAAGGTATGACAACCACATCAGCTGTTGTCTCTCTTAAGAGCATTTTTGAGCCCGGCATGGCCTACGTAGCTGTCAGTAGAGTGACGTCTCTCAGTGGACTGTATCTTCTTGATATGGAGGAGAAAAAAATATTCACCAATCCAGAAATCACTGCAGCGCTTGACAACATGAGACAAGCCAACCTTGATGACATGATGCCTCTTCTACATGTGAGACAAACACTGAGCAGGTCAGAGGTTTTCACCATTGTTCATCATAACACAGAAGGACTGCCAGCTCACATTAATGACATCAAGAGTCACCATGAATTGTGTCTAGCAGATGTTTTGTGCCTAACAGAAACACACATGCGGGGCTCTTTTGTCGCAGAGAGTCTCCACTTGGAAAATTACAATTTGTTCAAACGCAACAGACACCTGTCCTACACAAACTTTCCCCAGATGGCAAACAGAAGTGGTGGTGGAGTTGCTGTTTATGTGAAAAGTGACATTCAAGTGCATGAAAAACAGTACATCCATAATGTAACTGACCTTGAATTTCTGGCTTTAAAGGTTGAAGCACCAGTCAGTGCTCTGATTGCAGTTGTGTACAGACCTCCAGACTACACTCTGAGGCCATTCCTGAAAAACCTGGTAAGCCTATTAGACTCATTAGAGATCATGGACTGTCGTCCCATCATAGTGTGTGGTGATTTTAATGAGAATGTTTTATCCAGTGCAAACAAACCAATCCTGGAGCTGTTTGAATCTAGGGGATACGCACAGGTCATCACAGCCCCTACCACAGAGAAGAACACACTGCTTGACCTAATTTTCATTTCTCAGCCAGAGCGATGTCTCCATTCTGGAGTCATGAAGACCTACTATAGTTACCATGACCCTGTATACTGTGTATTGTCCTGTGATGATTCATGATCTAGATCTTTGAGTAAGAAATTTCTATATTTTTGAATCACTTAAGAAAGTAGAGCGATATTTAAAAGTTGACTTAAGAAAAAACGCCCTGCATTGCAGTATAATGCTTGAATTTTTTACATAAAATACATTACATAAATTACATCAAATATAGCAGTTTAAAACGAACAGTGTAGGCATATCCTCTCTGCAGCTAGGCTTCAACATTCTGCCAGGCTGCCCCAGTCTCACTGTGGCTGGGAGGGAGGGAGGGTGGACCAGAGGATTGCCCACACGGCAAATAAATGTTCAACAGATTCTTCATTGATTCTGAGAGAACAACACAGACTAAAGGTTGCTTTAAAAAATAAATAAAAAGAAAAAGAAAAACCTAATTACAGCAATAATGACAGTTAAGCCAGTTTATGTTTGCCTCTATTCTGAAATACTGTTTTAAAAAAAACTTTTTATGGATTTTGGTTTGTTATAATCTTTAAACTTTTTCAAAAGTATATGATTATATTTTTAGACAATTTTTTCAATGAAACATACATTTTTATGAGCCTTTATCATGTTTCAGCCAGTGCATTTATCAGGGTGGGTCTGGGTCTGGGTTGATAAATGCACATTTCTGGCCAGAAATGTTTCAGCAGTGTTACATATGTACTACATATGTTACACTTGCTTTTTGTTACCAGCTGATACCCTACATTTGTATAGACATTGGATGGTGTGAGGCTGGGGAGTTGAGTGGAGTGAGTAGGTGGGAGTTGAATTTGGGGGGGGGTACGGTGGGAGGTTGTTAGGTTTCCTTTTTTTTTTTTTTTGTTAAGAGAGACACAGTCCTCCTGTGTCTTCTCCAAGCTTCGCATGTAAAATCCAACAGTGTGAAGTACATAGCAGCCAGAAACTGTAATGCCACAGATCAGAGAGGCTTCATCATCACCATCTTCATCGCCGTACGATCAGAGCGTGAGACTTCACATCTGGAGCATAGGAGAGATTCTGTGATAAGTCCTCCTTCTAGCTTGTCCCACAAGCAGTCGGTGAGATTTACTCACAACAAAAAGGGTTAATGACATTATTTTCATGACAACATGTATTAATTCTTTGTAAAGTGTTTAAATTGTGTTTTCACTTGACCTTAGGAGTGTTATTTTGAGTGTATTTTAATGTCTGTACTTAGGTGTTTCCCTCTGTGATCCATCCCCTTCAGAGCTGAGACACTCAGGACTGAACAGACTGCACAGTTTCTGTGACCGAGCCTCCAAAACATCTTCTTTGAAACCACACATGATAGAAGGGCTTTATATTTGCAGCAGCACTACTAAAGGTATTCAGTTTATTACAGGATGTGTTTGTTTCTTAGGACCAGCTGTAAGTGCACACTACCTAACATATACACCTTTCTGTTCATTACAAACCAGCTACTCTGGACCATATGGCCCGTTGGCAGGAATGTTGCTGCAGGAAAACATCCCTGCAGATCACCATCATTGTCAGACTGACTTTGCCTCCTCTGTGCAGTGTCAAGATCCTCCCTAAATGAGTATGTAAGTTAACGTTTTCATTATTTTATTCCCTTTGACAAGACAAGTATCACTGATATTTACATTTACAACTACATATGTTCCTGTTTTCTGCTTTTCTTTTAAAGTCCTCAGCTATCCTGCTTCTGTGCTGCTTGCCACACATCAAACATTGGCCGGATGACAGGGAGGATCCACTCTAATGTCACTGGACATGATGAGGATCATATGGGACTTTATGGTTTCACAAAGATGTTGTGCTCTTTGATTATAGGTCTTGCATAATGACTTCCTCTCTGATCAACAGGCTAAAGGATCATTTTCATTGTTAGGGCTCTGTAAAATGAATGCTTATTCAATATTTCATTACAGAGCCAACCTTTATTTATTTACTTATTTATATTTCTTTTTCATTATCAGGGAAATGTTGAATTAACTGTGGGGATTTTTTTTTTAAGTGGGCACTTGGGATGTCATATGACCAGAAACGTCAGCGATGTGGTAGCTTAAATTCGACAGTATGTAAAAAATCTGCTAAGAACAAAACAAAAACAAACAAACAAAATCCAATACAAAACAAAGCCAAACAGAACTCTAATTCATTCCATGTAACCCATTTTCAAACATTTTAAACTGCTGAACAGCAACACTGTGTTAACAGTGTTTGTTAACAGAATGAATGATTATGACAAATTTTTAAGAGAAAGAATCTGCTAAGAACAAAACACACACAAAAAACCCCAAGAGAACTCAAATTCGTTCCATGTAATCCAATCTAAAACATTTTAAACTGCTGAACAGCAACACAAACAGTGTTAAAGAAACAGTGTTAACAGAATAATTATGATGAGTTTGTACCAAAGTTTCAGGTCACATGGCACACCTAGTGTATAGTGTGGGGTATCAGTTGGTAAGTAAAGGTTTTTTCATATTTGTGTCCTTAGAGTTCAAATTTAACCTGAGCCCAGGTTAAAGCACTGTGTAAAAAATATTTAGTGCAATGGCTGAACAATGTTGTAAACTAATGGTACTTATTTAGCAATGTTCACAAAAGGACTAATGTGTTTATGTGATTATAGACATGTGTTAAACTGTGTCACCACCTTAGGCTTTCATTTGAGTTTAGTTAAAAAATCTCAGTTTCTACAGTTCTCTTTTACCACTGTTTTATTTGGACACTCTGTTTACAACAAAACATAAAAAGAATGAGTAATAAAACATGTGCAGATAGATTAGTAAAGGTAGATTGATATAAACAGCTGTTCAGCCATGTTCTATGTAAACAACAAAGTTTAAAGGCTCAGGATTGAGGTTTTTAAAGTAGAATTTTCATGCATTTCATATGTTGCTTATTTAATTTTTTTTATTTATATTTATAAAGTGTTTGAAAAAAAGAATTGTATTTGTTTATATGTTAATTCATAATTGAGTCTCTGTCAGAAGCCAAAGTTCAACAAAAATGAAGATCAGATTATTAGCACCAAAAAACATTGCAAACATCTAAGCAGTTATTTATATTAAAAGAAAAAAAACCACACTTACCTGTGAAGCACCAGTTCCTCTCAGATCTGAACACATATGTGTAAATTACATGATCTCAAGCATTAGACAGGTCTACTCAGTGTTCCAAATTATGTTGTGATCAAATTGAATGCATTTAATATTTGCCTGTTAGTACTCCTTGTACTAAAAGCAATGCAGGCCAAAAAATCATCAAAAATGTCTCTTTATTCCATTAATGTAATGCTCCTCTTCCATTTACATTGGCAAGTTAGACTTTCTATCTGTATAACTATCATAACAGTTACACCACTTAACATTTACAAACAATACCTCTTCACAAAGAAACGTCTAACACTAGGTAAACTTGATTTGCACATAAGATTTTAGAAATATTTTTGATTTCAGATTTTTGGTTTTCTCTTTTTAAAATTATTTTTATACTATATTTCTGTCCTTTTTTGAAAGAAGCTTCCAAATTTATCCTAAGATTATGTTATTGTTTATGACATTATGATTCTGTACAAAATAATTTTGTCTCTTATACTATGGAAAATAATATACACAATATGTTTGAAACACATTATGCTGTAACCAAAGTTTTTCTATTGTCTGACAGTTATAATAGCCAAAATTAAAAGAAATGAAAACTTGAAACATATCACTGTGGAATGATTGTATACACCATACAACGCCTACTGGTGTTGGCCAGAGGGGCCGATGGTGCGATGTGGCAGCTTCGCTTCTGTCAGTCTGCCCCAAAGCAGCTGTGGCTACAACTGTAGCTGCCTCCACCAGTGTGTGAATGTGAGAGTGAATGAATAGTGGAATTGTAAAGCGCTTTGGGTTCCTTGAAAAGACCTATATAAATCCAATCCATTATTATTATTATTACTACATTATACAAGTTTCTCTTTTTGAATGGAATTATTGAAATAAATTAACTTTTTGATGGTATTCTAATTATATGAGCATCACCTGTAATTTATGCCCTTGGCTTTATAAACAGTTTTTCTAAAGGTGCACTTACAAAACTTTGACAGGATTTGGATTGTGTGAGATGATCATTCCTTCACTCTACCTTCTCACTCTCATACTTTAAAAGTAAGGAAAATACATTTAGAGATTAAACTTTTATTATTTCAATATCTTTTAGAGTTTTTCCTCTGGTGAATTTGGCTTCAGCAAACAGATCATTTAAATCTGGACATTTTTGGTCAGTAGATGACTTTCAAATAATTTTATTTTATTCTATTGTGATTACATGATTAGATGATAGATGATTGCATATGTGTGTCTGTCACTAGTCTAAATATTAATTCAAGGATATTAAACAAAGACTTGTAAAATGAAATTCCCCAAAACGGTTACAGGAGCTGCTATGGAAATGTGAAACAAATGGATTTACACAAACAGGCTGTCTTTCTGAGGTTTTAATTCAACTTTGCAAAATTAAATTAAGGAAACAAATTATTAGAAACAAGCGATCTACCTACCATATTCACATAAAACAATCAGAACAATTAATATAAAAGAACACTTGTATATTCACAAAGAACTGGAGAAAACTAAAACGTGATACTAATCCATTCAGCTAACACAGCTTAACAGTCACTTGGATGAATGGAATTTGAAAGCATCAGATGTATGCTGAGAAGTGTGCCCCATCCAGGTCAGTCAATAGTTGAAGGACGAGTGAGGCAACTTCTGGGGCCACCCACCACTTTGGTGTAAATGCATCTGAGCCGCTGATCTAATTCAGTATGTCACAGTCAGTGTTTTATAGAAGTTCAGTGCTGCGGTAGTATTACTGTGTACAGTTTGCTATCTGATGGGAGGAATTGCCTAAATTTATAATATTTTAAAGCCTTGCATCCCAAATAAAAAGAAAAAAACCACCTGATCGTGGCCTGGCTTCATTTAGAATTTAGAGCATTGAGAGCCAAATCCTAACTATGTACAAGTTAAAATAGATTGTTAGATATCTAACTATCTATCTATCTACAAAAAAACAAAAAACAAACAAACAAACACACACATCCATATGGCTTTGCACTGCATGATCCCTACAGTGAGGGTTGGTAAATTACTTGAGTGCAGTGTTTGTTATGCATTGGTTTGATACTCTTAGATGCTGACCAGAAACGTCAGCGATGTGGTAGCTTAAATTCGACAGTATGTAAAAAATCTGCTAAGAACAAAACAAAAACAAACAAACAAAATCCAATACAAAACAAAGCCAAACAGAACTCTAATTCATTCTGATGCTTGTCTTCTACTTATGTTTCTGTGTACAGCTTGGGCCATCAGCTCATCATACTGTCAGTTGTTTGGTTGAAGGTTTTTCCTGACACCCCGGAACTCTGCGATCCTGGTTCTGTGAAGTGTGGAAAACAGAAAAAAGATACTATGAAGATTAACCAAATTAAAATTAACCAAACACTAAACTGTCACTCTGTCAATTATTCTGTTCATTACAAACCAATATATGGTTTGTAATGAATTGAGATATACACACACACACACATTTGTGTGTGCGTATACATACATATACATATACGTATATGTATATATATAGATATATATATATATATATATATATATATATATACATACATACATATATATACACACACACAGTGTAACTACTGACATTATGTTTCTCTGTGACAAATCCCTGTCAAATTTGTAAGGTGAATTAAGGTTAGGCACAAAACATCTGCTAGATACAGGTCATGGTGACTCTTGATGACATTAATATGAGCTGGCAGTGCCTCTGTAATATGGTTAACAATGATGACAGTTTTTAACCAGCTGACTGTTTGTCTTATAAGTAGACACCACTCTACACACTAAGTATCTCGAGATAAACGGCTTTTGTCTCGAGCGCATCACGCACTTTGATGGGCGCGAGCAGATTCCTTCTAGAACATCAGACCGTTGGCTGTTATTTGACGTCTAAAACATAACTGCAAAAGGTAGGTGAGTTTTATTCATTTAAACGCACAGTTAATCTCTTAAATCAAAATATGTAGTCCCGAATCAATAACACAACTCCATAATTGATGTTATTGTATAAAAAAAACAACAACAACAACAACAAAAAAACCCAGCATGAACAATTAATAACTACGTAAAACCTCCGGTTATAAAAACCGAAATCTGCCGTTAGCAGGCACTCCTTTAGCTAAGCTGTCAGTTAAACATTATCAAAGGTGACAAAGAAATCACCATAAACATTTTTTTTAAATTTCTGTGAAATAAACCAATTTTACTGGTTTGTTAAAAGATTAGCCGTTTTTTTCTTTTTCATTTTTTTTCAGTTATCCTGACATATGCAAAGACAAGAACATAAAACAGTGATGTGGCCTACAGAAGGCTATATGCCTTTTAACAGATATTCTCAGCATATAAATAACACAATGCGACATACTTCTTGTAAAGGCTCCGTGTAACTCTGCTTACGTTAACTAAGCCATGAACACCTGTGCGACTTGAATTTCTCATGTTAGCAGCACCGTAGCAGGTACACTGACCGCTAGCCACACAGCTTATACTCTTAAATTCATGTGCTCTTTGTACACTCTTGGCTAATTAACTGTGAAGTTTACATTGCAAGTTATTAACACCGAGAGTATTGAAAAACGTATAAGTCCTACCTGCATGTTCGGGTTTAATTTCTTCCTCTGTTGCCTCGTTTCACGTTATGAGCTCCCCCTTGTCTCCGCGGGATCCGAAACTGCAGCACTTATTCTGTTCCTGGCATGTATGAATCCAGAGTTAACGATATGTGGCGCCTCCTACTGCACGGAGTGTGTGATATCACGAAAGACGTCTTAAGACACAAAAACACGTTTTTGTATTTGTCATATTTGATTAAATGGAAATTATGGTGTCTCATAAAACTGTGTGTGTCTGTGTGTGTGTGTGTGTGTTTTTGTAATTTCAGAATGGCTTCATCAAAGCATCATCGTCATCAAAGTACCGGTGAGCCGTGCACGAGGCTGCCACCCCTAACAGTCAAAGTGATTGGTCTGAAGGAAAGCCCAAAAGTCAGTGGCTGGCATTTCAGTAATGGAACTGCAAGTCCCAAAGCCGTCCATAATAATTCGACTGCGGCAGTATGTGACGGGACAAATGTATTCAAATTTGTTATATTTGAAAGTTTGGCCTCTCAAATGAAAGAGGGTAAAACTTATACAGTTAGAAATTTTAGAATAACAACATTTGGAACCACAAGAACAATGCTTTCTAGCAAGGATACGGCAGTATATGTAAGTGCGCCCATCCAGGTCTCTCAGCAGCTGGAGGACGAGGCAAGGCTGCTTCTGGGACCACCCACCACCGTGATCCCACTGTCCAACGTCAGCCAATCACATATGATGTATGTGACAGTGAAGGGATGGGTAACAGCTGTAAGTTTTCCCACATTAATTTGCTACTAACACATTAAGATTTAGCTTAAGGTTTTGACCGTTTCATTTTTACCGTTCCAAGTTAAAGCTAAAGCACCAAACAATATGTTAATTTTAGTGCACATGCAAAACAAAAATCAAATAAATGAAAATCAGAGAATGACAAAACAAAGAGGATGGTTCTTTTGAGTTTTACAGCATGTAGAGCCAAATCGGAACTATGTAGAAGTTAAAATAGGATATGGTTACCTTCTGCAATACACAGATTTATGTCCATTTTTAAAATAAATGTCCTTCTCTGTCACATTTAGATGGAACCCTTGAAAAAAATTAAAAAGGAGCAGAATTCAGCAGTCCCTTTGCAGATCATCAATATCAAAGAGGTAAGGAATATATATACAGATAGAGAGAGAGGGGGGGGATAGAGAGAGAGGGGGAGAGAGAGAGAGAGGGATAGAGATAGGGGGGATAGAGAGAGAGAGAGGGAGGGATAGAGAGAGAGGGAGAGAGAGAGAGAGGGGGAGGGATAGAGAGAGAGGGATAGAGAGCGAGAGAGAGAGAGGGATAGAGAGAGAGAGGGAGATAGAGAGGGATTGAGAGAGAGAGAGAGAGAGAGAGGGATAGAGAGAGAGAGGGGGATAGAGAGGGATAGAGAGAGAGAGAGAGAGGGGGGATAGAGAGAGAGAGAGGGATAGAAAGAGAGGGGGGATAGAGAGAGAGGGGGGGCTAGAGAGAGAGAGAGGGAGGGATAGAGAGAGAGAGATAGAGATAGAGATTACAGAATGTTTTAATTTTACAGGATGAGTCAGAGGTGAAGGTGGCACTCTGGGGAGAGGCTGTGCTCACCCCAGTCTGTATTGGATCTCCAGTAGAGATCAGTCACTTAAGAGGCAACGACTCACAGTCATATGGCTTTGCTCTGCACACATCACCATTTACTGTGATTAAGGTTGGTAAATTACTTTATGCAGTTTCTTGATGCTCTTAGTACTGGTCTTAAACTGGCCATGAAGTTCTTTTTCTTTTCTTCATCTTTTATTATCTACAGCCTGGAAGTGGGATCTATGAGATCAAGCCAGTAGGTTACAGAACCATTGGACAAGACCAAGAGGTCCTAGACTCGGATGACATTCCACACATCATGTCATCTGACGTGTGGATAAAAGTCTTCCCAGACAACCCAGAAATACTACCTTCAGTGATCCAGCTGAATTATGAAAAGGGCATCGTAATAGATATTCTGATGCCTGAGGAGTAATGACCTTTATTATTTCCCCAGTATTTTTAGTAAATTATCTAATGTATTTCTTTTTTTAATCTGTTGTTTATCTGTAAGTAATTAGTTAAAGATAAAAATGAAATAAGTTGGAAAAAAATCAGTTAATTAGTTCATTGTTTTGTGGTGGTTTGTTATTCCTGAATGTTTTAATAAATGCTTTGCAAACTTTAAGGGTCTTATTTAATTTAATAACATAATGTATTTAAATATACCTTAAAGGATTTGAGGCAGCAGCACTAAATTAGTAAATTCCAACTGAAGAAAATGGAATAGAACAACAAGGAGAAAGATGAGGAGTAAAAGAACAGTTTTTACTGTGATTGCATTCCTGTTTTGAGCAAAGGTCCTTGTTTTTACTGTTATTAGCAGCATCTTGAGGCTGTATTTGTTTCCAAGTCTTGACTCTTCAGAGTTTTAGTGTTTCGGTGAATTTGCTCTAACAAATGTAACAGTTGCAGGGTTATAATATCTAACAACTGCTCCACTATATAATGTACTAGAATGAATAGAAACACACACGCACTCATTAAGGTAGATTGTGTCAACTAATAACTTTCCAAAGATTTAGGTACACTCTTTTCTGACAGAGAAGATGGTCTCTTAAAGAACTTATGCTAGACTTTATTTCCACTTTCAGGTGGATTACTGACTTCCTGTTTGAGAGGAAGGAATAAAAGCAGACTACATTGTGCCATGATCGCTACTAAGAAGATACTGATGACCCAACACATAGACTGTTTGTCACACTGTTCTCTGGCAAGAGGCTGCTGATCAGTGACAAGAAGTCACTGATCTACAAACCCAGCACATTAGAGTAGACATGACGATGTTCTGGTGTTTCGTTTAAGAATATAAGATTCTTGAATTTAGACACTTAAAATGAATAATTCCACTCTTCTAGTGATAAAAAGAATATCAACTTTCAATATAAATTCAGATGTTTTCTGACTCTAAATTTTCTTTTATCATTTCTTAGCTTTTTCTAATTTACATTTAAAACATTTTCATCTATTTTTCCAACTTCTTCTGTGTGATTGTCAGCTTTTAGCAGTTTACCACTTTTGTTTTCAGTTTAAAAATTCATTTTTTTTATATCTCATTCAACATTTTTAACTTAAATTCAGTAATTATTTCAATTCAGTGCATACATTCAGATTCAAGCATTCACACTGCAGTTTCTTCAGAAAATGCACTTTCTAGTTAGTGTGAATGCTTGTAAAAGCATTCACAGTATTGTTGTTGTAATCTTTATTATTAGTGTGAATGCTTGTAAAAGCATTCACAGTATTGTTCTTCTAATCTTTATTATTATTTTCTTTTCCGTACGTTTTTCGCCGTCTATCTCCTTCAAAACCGTTCAACTTAGAAAAACCATTCAAACACCGTTAGATTCCTCTTCTTTTGGAATGGTGTGCTTCTATTTTTTTCATTTTTAACATTTATATTTTTAAAATTATTCAACTTTTTTCAACAAAAATTTCCCATGTATTTCAATGGGGAGACCCTTCAAATTCTCCTTCAAATTACTCCTCTTTAAACTGTATCTACTTCTACATACATTGACGTAGAACCACCATTCAAACTTTAAAACGAAGACAAGACATTCAACTATTCAACCTGTATTTATCTTTTCAATATCTATTATACTTTTTCTTCAGTTCCAGTTTAAGTTTCATGATGTTTTTTCACCCGTTTCAGAGTTTATAATGGGTGTGTATGGGACGGAATGTTGGGGCCAGAGTGAAACAGCTCAACTGCTACAGTGAGAGGAGCAAGAAAATTAATCTTAAAATCTTTTTTAAAACTGCTGCTGTGTCCGCAGCGTTGGCTCTTCAGGTATGATTTTACCCTCAAAACGTAGCCACCGCTGTCCTCTTTCATCCAATGTGTTTATTATTGTACTAGGTGTTATGGTTCTTTCATAAATGTCACCAAAGCACAGCCTCCTCCCTCCAACTGCTCCATAGACTCCAATGTTAAAATGGCTCAGAAGGTTCGTTTGAAAATCAGAAGAGCATGGTGTCTTTCCACTGTCACCACGTTCATATAATAAACTCCACAGGCATGAAAACCGAGAATTAGGTAGACTAGACATTGCTGTCACTCACGGTGAAAGAATTTTGTCAATACGACTTGTACTTTTCATTTGGGAACGATTTGTTTCGGCCTGACTTTTCTGTTCATTTTAAGCAGCAAAAGTGAGGTGCGTGTCTGTGTGTGTGTATGGAGCCATTGGGTGCAGTCACTATAGCAACCAGGCTCACACCTGCCTGCTTAACGAGCTCTCTCTGCCACTCTGCCAAGATTCATCTTAAACACTTTCAACTGCTGCTGTGTCCACAGTGTTTGCTCTACAGCCATCATTTTACCCTCAAAATGTCACCATCGTTGTTCTCTTTCCAACACCGTGTCTTTCAAAGCTCAGACATTTAAATTTTTTAAACTGTGTGGATCCAAGCGGAGGGATCACATTTTAGTCATTCAGTGATTCAAAGAATATGAACTTTTAATATTCATTCAGATCTTTTCTGACTTTGAATTTTCTTTCTCATTTCTTAGGTTTTTCTAATTTACATTTAAAACATTTTCAGCTTTTTTCCAACTTCTTCTGTGTAACCTTTAGCTTTTAGCAGAATAGCTTTTTTGTTTTCAGTTTAAAATACTTTATTTTTCATCTCATTCAACATTTTTAACTTAAAATTCAGCAATTAATTCATTTCAGTGTATACATTAAGATTCAAGCATTCACACTGCAGTTTCTTCAGAAAATGCACTTTCTAGTTCTATTTTATTATCTATTCCGTACGTTTTTTGTACTCCTACTCCTTCAAAACCGTTCAACTTAGAAAAACCATTCAAACACCGTTAGATTCCTCTTCTTTTGGAATGGTGTGCTTCTATTTTTCTCATTTTTAACATTTATATTTTTAATTTTATTTAACTTTTTTCAACAAAAATTTCCCATGTATTTCAATGGGGAGACCCTTCAAATTCTCCTTCAACTCACTCATTTTTAAACTCTTACTACTTCCACATACGTTGACATAGAGCCACCATTCAAACTTTAAAACGAAGACAAGACATTCAACTATTCAACTTGTATTTATCTTTTCAATATCTATTATACTTTTTCTTCAGTTCCAGTTTAAGTTTCATGATGTTTTTTCACCCGTTTCAGAGTTTATAATGGGTGTGTATGGGACGGAATGTTGGGGCTAGAGTGAGACAGCTCAACTGCTACAGTGAGAGAAGCAAAAAAATTAATCTTAAAATGTTTTTTAAAACTGCTGCTGTGTCCGCAGCGTTTGCTCTACAGGTATGATTTTACCCTCAAAACGTAGCCATCGCTGTCCTCTTTCATCCAATGTGTTTACTATTGTACTAGGTGTTATGGTTCTTTCATAAATGTCACCAATGCACAGCCTACTCCCTCCAACTCTTCCATAGACTCTAATGTTAAAATGGCTCAGAAGGTTCGTTTGAAAATCAGAAGAGCATGGTGTCTTTACACTGTCACCACGTCCATATAATAAACTGCACAGGCATGAAAACTGAGAATTAGGTAGACTGGACATTGCTGGCGCTCACGGTGAAAGAATTTCGTCAATAGGACCTGTACTTTTCATTTGGGAGCGATTTGTTTCGGCCTGAATTTTCTGTTCATTTTAAGCAGCAAAAGTGAGGTGCATGTCTGTCCGTGTGTGTGTATGGAGCCATTGGGTGCAGTCACTATAGCAACCAGGCTCACACCTGCCTGCCTAACGAGCTCTGTCTCTCACTGTGCCAAGATTAATCTTAAACACTTCTCTTTCAACCACTGCTGTGTCCACAGTGTTTGCTCTACAGCCATCATTTTACCCTCAAAACGTCGCCATCGTTCTTCTCTTTCCAACACCGTGTCTTTCAAAACTCATAGATACAAACTTTTTAAACTGTGTGGATCCAAGTGGAGGGTTCACATTTTAGTCATTCAGTGATTCAACGAATATGAACTTTTAATATTCATTCAGAGGTTTTCTGACTCTAAATTTTCTTTTCTCATTTCTTAGGTTTTTCTAATTTTTATTGAAAAACTTTTCAGCTATTTTCCAACTTCTTCTGTGTGATTGTCAGCTTTTAGCAGTTCAGCACTTTTGTTTTCAGGTTAAAAACTCTGTATTTTCCAGCTCATTCAACATTTTTAGCTTAATATTCAGTAATTAATTAATTTCAGTGCATACATTCAGATTCAAGCATTCACACTGCAGTTTCTTCAGAAAATGCACTTTCTAGTTATTATATCATATTCCGTACGTTTTTGTGCATCTATCTCCTTCAAAACCGTTCAACTTAGAAAAACCATTCAAACACCATTAGATTCCTCTTCTTTTGGACATGACTGCTTGTATTTTTCTCATTTATAACATTTATATTTTTAATTTTATTCAACTTTTTTCAACAAAAATTCCCCATGTATTTCAATGGGGAGACCCTTCAAATCCTCATTCAACTTACTCATTTTCAAACTGTATCTACTTCCACATACGTTGACATAGAGCCACCATTCAAACTTTAAAACGAAGACAAGACATTCAACTATTCAACTTGTATTTATCTTTTTAATATCTATTATACTTTTTCTTCAGTTCCAGTTTAAGTTTCATGATGTTTTTTCACCCGTTTCAGAGTTTATAATGGGTGTGTATGGGACGGAATGTTGCCGCTAGAGTGAGACAGCTCAACTGCTAGAGTGGAAGCAGGTGAAAGATTAATCTTAAAATCTTCGATTTAAACTGCTGCTGTGTCCACAGCGTTTGCTCTACAGGTATGATTTTAACCTCAAAACGTAGCCATCGCTGTCCTCTTTCATCCAGTGTGTTTACTATTGTACTAGGTATTATGGTTCTTTCATAAATGTCACCAATGCACAGCCTACTCCCTCCAACTCCTCCATAGACTCTAATGTTAAAATGGCTCAGAAGGTTCGTTCGAAAATCAGAAGAGCATGGTGTCTTTCCACTGTCACCACGTCCATATAATAAACTCCACTGGCATGAAAACTGAGAATTTGTTAGACTGGACATTGCTGCCGCTCACGATGAAAGAATTATGTCAATACGACATGTACTTTTCATTTGGGAGCGATTTGTTTCGGCCTGACTTTTCTGTTCTTTTTAAGCAGCAAAAGTGAGGTGCATGTCTGTGTGCGTGTGTATGGAGCCATTGGGTGCAGTCACTATAGCAACCAGGCTCACACCTGCCTGCCTAACAAGCTCTGTCTCTCACTGTGCCAAGATTCATCTTAAACACTTTCAACTGCTGCTGTGTCCACAGTGTTTGCTTTACAGCCATCATTTTACCCTCAAAACGTCGCCATCGTTGTTTTCTTTCCAACAGCATGTCTTTCAAAGCTCAGAGATGTAAACCTTGTAAACTGTGTGGATCCAAGTGGAGGGATCACATTTTAGTCATTCAGTGATTCAAAGAATATGAACTTTTAATATTTATTCAGATGTTTTCTGAAACTAAATTTTCTTTTCTCATTTCTTAGGTTTTTCTAATTTACAATTAAAAACATTTTCAACTATTTTCCAACTTCTTCTCTGTGGATTTTAGCTTTTAGCAGTTCAGTGTTCTGTCCGCCTGCCTATGTAAGTTTATTTTGTATTTTTCGGGTTTTTGTTATGTTTTGCCATCCAGCAATAAAAGCTGAGTTTTGAAGTACACTTTTGCCTGCCATGAGTCTGCACTTTGGGTCCTCCTACTACCACTCCTGCCTGCACACAGCCCTCACATGACATTCTGTTAGTTCTTGTTGTGTGAAATAATTCTTTTCTTAATAAGTGACTCAGTAAAACACATATTCCTGACAGTCACAGCTGATAATAATTAAAGGTTCCCATGAAATTCCAGAGGACATAAATGTGGGTGTTTTTGACCCACTTATGGACGTTTGGGGTAGAAATACAAAAACTAAAAATTGCACAAAATGTATAAAAAATAAATTAAAAATTTAAAAAATCATGACATCAAAAACATGTTTCTCAGGAGTAGCTGGAAAATAAAATGACCAAGATATTTAATTAATTAGATATTACAACAAAACAACCTCACTGAGTTATTTTTTTACCCACTTCTGCATCTTAAGGTTAATGGAGAGATGATCTGAACAAACAGTAAAGTTCCTAAAGACAAACTGTTAAAGGAGGAAACAAAGCAAACTTACAGTTTCCTCAGACACACACACGAACAACAACTCCACACCTGGACACTAAAAACGGACACACAGGTGAGCTGCTTCCTGGAAGGACTCAGCAGGACAGGTGGGAGGGGCTGAGCAGGAACCGTCGAGTTCATTTGACTGGGCACTGGAACATTTCGCTGCTTTCTTCCTCTTTGATTTACATTAAATTTGCATTTGATGTCCCTGTGTGTGTCTCTCTGTTCAGATGTGACTGACTTCTTTTTGACTCTCCTGTTGCATGTTCATCTCCACTACAGACCTGTTTGTCAAACACACAGTATAAATATTTATACTGCAAACATTCACAGTGACTTTCTGTTTCCAGTCTATAGTAGGGTGACCAACTGTCCTCTTTATTTGCACTTGCTGACTTGTAAAAGCCATGACATGTTGATATGTTTTATTTCACCATTCATTAACCGCACAGAGAAGGCATCGTTTAAATAAAAAGACCAAGTGTCCTCTTTTTTGGAAATCAAAATATGACCACCCTAATCTATAGATCCAGTCACACTCTCTACCTTTACTGCTCTCAGCAGTGAAGACTGAGAACAGAGCTGAAACCAGCCGTTCAATCATTGGACAGCAACAACACCCAAACTTCATTCAAATGTGGTGACAGGGTGGGGTTGGCTGGAACAGCTGTGATGATTTAAAAATTTGAGTTTCCAATTTCACATTAACATGCTGGGACTGAGAGTGAAAAAGGAGAGTGGCCAGGGCAGTGATGTGAAAACAGAGCAGTTCAAACTCTGTTGGGTCTGTCTAGCACAGTCCCACCACTGGAACAAGACAATTTAACTACACAGCAAAAGCATTGAACAACAAGTAGGCAAAGTTCCTTGCGCTACTCATGCATGAGGAGGCCTGTCTGGAACCAAGTGTCGTTCCAACCACTTGATCTCCGTCAGACTCTCAGCCAGGTTCCCCATAGCACTCCTTTTATTATGGTTACATGAATATGCATAGAGTCATTAACATATGATGTCTTACATAGGTATACATGTGAACAAAGAATGTGTGTGTGTGTATGTATGTTTGTGTGTGTGTGTGTGTATGTGTGGGGGGGGGGGTCAAGATGTGACCCCATGAAGACTCCCCAAAGCTGGTGCCAGGAGTCTAGCAGTACAACTGAACAAAAGGCCCTTACACTCAAACAGATATATGTGTGTTTGCTATACCATATATGAGCAAGACAAGATACAACCTCTCCTAGGAGGTGTGTGATCTATGCCAGAACACTCTGAAGAGGAGTGAACACACTCCACTCTTCATGCTACACAGAGTGTGGGTGTGAATGCCAGAGCACTCTGGAATACACACAAAGTCTTTGCAGGCTATTAAGGATCAAACCTCTACCAACATGACATTGATTATACAACTCTAAGCATATATGAGTAGATATTTCTAAACATGAATGACAATCAACAATACAGTTCTAACAAACTCTGTAGTTAAATAATTAAGAATCACACAGCTGTCTGGAAACACCGGAGTATCCCCCCAAACCCTGGCTGATTGGGACCCACACCCATTTTTACACCTTGGCTCAGGCAATTAGAGGATCATCAGGGGGTCCTTTTGTCCCTTTTATAGGTTTAAATCTAGGACTCTCCACCATTTGACCTTAGAACTGTAGAAGCTCCTCGGATGAGAGGTGAAACATCTTCAAGCAACTTAAAGAAGTCCAGACGCTTTGCTTTGCAAGCTCCTTAGACTCCCCAGAGATCAGGAAAAGGGCCTGAGGGTGCTGTGTTTAGAGTCTGCTGGTTACAGTGTGCAGGACCTCACAGGCTGTTGCAGTGCTAGTGTAACGGAGTTAAAAAGACATCTGAAGAACATGCACTTACCTGGTCTTAATTATTATTTTAAGTGTGAATTTTATCTTTTTTTTTGTTGTGTTTTATTTTGAAAACCCAGAAACCGGATCTCACTCTAGTGTTTAGAAGCTGCTAAGGCTTCCGCTCCTCACAGCGCGCGTTTGCACTCTGAGGGTAAGTTCTGTAATGAAAGGCTCTGGCATTTTTATGGTTTCTGGTGTGAATGTTGTTACATAAGTTGTACATGTCGATGTATATAGGTTTATATTGATGTTAGGATGTTACTGTGTAACCGAAACAAAGGCTGGTTGCTGTTAAACAGTGTTTCTGCTGTATTTATGCTCTTTGGCAGTAAGCTTTTGTCGGCCCCCTAGTGGTTGCTGCACATAGCAGGAAATGTGCTTTGACTTAGTGTTTTTCTGTGCTTTTTGTAATGTTGTTTTACATTGTAGGAGCTACAATTGCTGGTACCACCAGAAGACACCTGTTGAGTGTGTTTTATGTCTTCTGCAGGTACGTGAGCTTGTTAACAGTCATCTTGTCTGTAAAGCACAAGCAAGTGAAAATGTAATGCGCTACTGTTAATTTGTCCACTAGAGGGAAATGTTTAGCCAGTGATATTTCTGTTATCCTGTTATTTTGTTTTATACGGTTGTGAAATGTATTTTTTATAAGTGATAAGATTTCTTTTTGTATACAAGTTCAGTGTGACAGACTGTAAAATTGAAGAAATGATTATTTTCCATCTTTTCTTTATTAAGAAGTTAATTGTAAGTCTGTTTACTCAGCGTGCGTTTGCACTGTGAGGGAGCTACAATAGCGGGTACCACCAGAAGACATGTTAAGTGTTTTCTGTCTTCTGCAGGAATAAACCGTGAAAAGCCAAACCTTTCTGAGCGTCTGTGATTCATGAAGAACGGAAGCATTACACTAGCAGAGGGCGGGACATACACAGCTATCATAATCACGTGTGTGAACTCTCGCGGTAGATAGTACGGTCTCATGCTAACCGCTAGCAGCTCAATGTCCTTACAGCATAGCGTCTCTTTGATAGATAAATGCCCAGAGTTACACCATCTATCGTTCACAAACACAGCCAGACCCCCTCCTCTCTTCTTACCACTCTCCGTTGTTCTGTTGGCCCGGATCAGATGGAAACCATCCATGTTTACGTGTGAGTCCGGAGTTAGCGCAGTTAGCCACGACTCTGTGAAGCACATCAGGCTGCACTCCCTGTAGCTCCTCTGATGTCGGGTAAGGGCCGCCAGCTCGTCTACTTTATTGGGGAGAGATCTCACATTCCCCATAATAATAGATGGGGATACACAAAACAACAGAGAAACATATATTAAAGAGAAAAAAGGACTCGGCCAGCTCGGAGCGGCGCCGGAAGTAAGATGTATTTGGTGACATTTTTGACTCTAGGTTAATGACTTAAGCATTGATTAACAACTCGTTTTCCGTGAGTCCTGTTCAAAACCATGAAGGGAATTTCATGACAACAGGAGGCTCCAAATACGCCAGTAACACCAGTTACATCTAATTTTTCTGCTGGTTTTGTGACCGAAGTACATTTAAAATGGTTTATTTGTCAAACACTGAGGTACATTTACAAGTGAAATCCAAGCAACTCATCAGGAGACTGTTTAAGAGCATTTTAAAAGCTCAGCATCTTGAACCATCTTATCAGCTTCATCAATACTTGTGTTTAATGTGTATTAATGATGGAGATCATTAGATAACACCTCACAGACTGAACCCACTCCAGTGGACAGAAGAGAATAAAATATGATTTAGTGTCAACATGTAAGGACTGTTCAGCCTGAAACATTTTTATATAAACAAATGTGTCCAATCCTGCTAAACTGTATGATCTGCATTGTGTTACACTGAGAAATGACACTCTAGTGTCCTCAGTTGTTGGTGAAATACTGAGGTATGAACCTACTCGTTTGAAGCTTTATGACTAGGGATGGGTATTGTTTAGGTTTTTTCCGATACCGGTGCCAAACCGGTACTTTTGAAACGGTGCCGGTGCTTAAAAGGTGCTCAAACCAGTGCTTAAAGAATGGGGAACACAAAATTGGTCTTAAAACCTCTCATGTTTAGCTGTTTTTTTGTAAAAAGATAACAATGGTAACCTTTTCTGCAGCTATAGGGCATGTATGGTATCACTCTTGGCTGGAAGCAGTGCTTAAACAATGGAAAAAACACAAACTTTGTCCAAAAACCTTCATGTTTAACTGTTTTCCACTTTTTCTTTGGTCATTTTAGCCTTTTTGGCCAGGGTGAAGGGAGTATCTGCCATCAAACAAGAAGACAGCCGCATGTAACTATGACGGTGTTTGCTAGTTCATCTTACATGCATTAATGTAATAACGTGGTTAGCGTACTCAACGTTAATGAAACACGAACAACATGAAGCTACTCACGCAGAGAAGAACGGCTGCTGCTGCCATCATCATCGTCATCATTTCTGCTACGCTGGCAGGGCTAGGGGCCAGGACTCTACTCTATGGGTTTTTGGGGGATGTTGCTAACTCCAGGTCCGATAACAGGCACCACCACACCCGCAGTAGATGTGCACGGTGTGAGGTCTAGCAAGCTATCAAACATGGCGCATTTCTCGGCTTTAAAAAAACCGCTATGCGTCGCCAGGTGTTTCATCAGATTTGAGGTGTTACCTCCTTTGACAGTGTCACAGTATCAGCTTAAAGCACTTGTTGCAGCCTGCTGAGTTTGCATCTTTTGCTGTGAAGTACAGCCAGACTTTTGACCGCTTCGCCTTGGGCATTTTTAATCTGTAGCTCTGCTTTAAAAGAACGTACGTACCTGGGCCCGCCTACTATCCTCGGAAACGTAAAATGATTGGCTAGAATTGGCTCAGAAAAAAAAAAAGTACCGAAATGTGGCTGCTTTTCGGTCTGGTTACTACCGTTTATGTCAGAACCAGTGCCTTCATGGCACCGGACACCGGTACCCATCCCTATTTATGACTAAAGAATTATTGTAAATGAATGAAGACAACAATGATTTTTTGGATCAGCTACAGGAACATGAATTCATGTCAATCCCCGATACAGCAGCATAACAGAATGACTCATTTTTGATATCGTTATCAGGCTGGAAAATGTTGAACTTAAAGTATTAAATGACCTCCAGAAAAGTCAAACCTTAAAGTGTTGCAAACACCCTCAGCAGAGACCTGCACTATAATGCTACCTTCACACTGCAGGTCTTAATGCTCAATTCCGATTTTTTGATCAAATCCGATTTTTTTGTCTGCTTGTTCACACTACACATAAAAGGCGACAGCAAATGCTCTCCAGTGTGAACGCTCAAATCGGCCCGCATGCGCAAAAGAAGATGTCACACACAACGCGCTCTGTTTAGACCCAGAGCAAACAGTATTGTTTCAATTCAATTCAATTCAATTCAATTCAATTTTATTTATATTTATATTGTTTGACTGATGGCCCTTAATATAAAAAATTCGGACTTTATGTTTCCAGATTTTTGCTTTAAGTTATTTTGTTATTTACATAATAATGTAGATGACCTAATATTGATCCTTTTTGCTGTTTTAGAGGAGCGGTGCTTCAAAGGATAGCTGCAGATTTCTGTCAGAATCTGCAGAAAATACAGTAAAAATAAAATGTTCACATTTCTCCAACGTTGTCTTCCCAACAGTTTCACCGGATGGTAGGAAATCGTTCGCGATGTCCTATCGGGCGCTTCTCCGGCGCTGATAATTGGCGTCTGTTTTGGGTCAGTGACGTAAAAGACGGATTTAATGCGACTTGACCGTTCACACAGCAGTCGCTTTCTAAAACATCGGATACGTATCGGATTCAGTACCACATACGAAAGTGACCCAGATTGGATTTGAAAATATCGGATTTGTGCCGTTCACACTGTCATACCAAGATCGGATACGGGTCGCATAGGGGCGAAAAAATCGGATTTGATGCGCTTTCGCCTGCAGTGTGAACATAGCCTTAATGAGATGGTGAAACAGCTGAAGGAGAGCTATTGAAAGGCCGTCTGAGGCTCGTCTGCTGTAGCAGGACAAAGCCCAGATTTTAAGAGAGGACAAGCTTCAGGTTCACAGACACAAAAAGCAACTCTGCAGTTGCAGAGCTGACCTACCAACAAGAGGCAAAGATAAGAAGTCATTCAACATTTGTTTTTATGAACCTCCTGAGACCCACTGCCCTCACATGGAGACATGGTGGTGATGGTGGCTCCATCTTCATCCTCCTCTTTCCAATATATCCACTAACCCTCTGTGCACATGTACAAACTGTCTCAGCCTCTCAAACTTTCAAACCTGAGCTGTGCCTGCGATGGACTCATTGCTAATCATTTCCATTTTGCATTTAGAAATAAATAAATACAAAAAACACCATTCAAAGAGATTAAACTTGACCTCAGGTCAGGACAAATTAATGCAGTTGGTACATGGTCATCTTCATTTACCTGATAAATATTTCATTTTAAATTTAGATCAAAATAGTTTTGCATTAAGTCATAAATCTGTAAGAACAAACCTGTGTTCACAAACATGTTTATCTCTCTTGTGTTTACTGCATGGTTCTGTGATTCTTTGGTAAATGTAGCTCTGACTCAAGCCAAGTCATTTCATAGTAGGTTTCCTATAGAGAGGTGAGGTTTATGGGAAAAAACAAAAAAGAAAACAAGCAAAGAAAATATCTATTTTAGAGCAATTATGAACTTATTTAAAAGAAATCTGAAATCCCAACATTTATGAATATAAATAATGATTAGCTACTTACAGTCCACTTCTCTGGAAGGTGGAGAGAGTTTTTGTGTTTTTCTAATGCAGATTCTGCAGAACACATGAGTACTGCTGCGTTCATACACCATTATTCTCCACGTTCTCTGCAAATGATGCAAATGTTTGTGGATTGAGGATTTATATCACACTTGCTAAATGTGATATTTCAGTGAATCCCACAGGCTGAGTTCTTTCCTCTTTGTCTTACTGTTTGCTGTCTCTGAACCAAAATTGCTGCAAGTCACATGATCCATGTTCTCAGCCAGTGGTGTGACTGGTGTGGGGACAGGTAAACCAGTCTGACTGAAGCTGGGAGGTGACGACTTCATTTGTAGATATGAACATTTAACATCTTGTTTGTCCTGAAGCAGACACCATTCTTCAGTTTGGGCATGATACTAAGTAGGAGAACAAAAACAAGCTCAAATATAGCTGAACAGATTAGCAGAATGTTTAGTTACTGGATTAACTGGACAAACATGCAGACAGACAAAAAGTCTAATGACTAAACCGAGAGACCTTTGGGATGGAAAGTGTCAAACGTCAGGAGAGATCCACTAGTTCTATACAGTACATGCTTTCCTAGCTACAACCAACTGTACAGCAGCAATTTTAACATGAATTAGGCGATCGTGGCTCAAGAGTTGGCAGTTTGTCTTGTAATCGTAAGGTTGCCGGTTTGAGCCCCGGCTTGGACAGTCTCGGTCGTTGTGTCCTTGGGCAAGACACTTCACCCGTTGCCTACTGGTGGTCAGAGGGCCCGGTGGCGTCCGGCAGCCTCGCCTCTGTACAATGTAGCTGCCATCGCCAGTGTGTGAATGGGTGGATGACTGGATATGTAAAGTGCTTTGGGGTCCTTAGGGACCAGTAAAGCGCTATACAAATACAGGCCATTTACCATGAAATTGTGGAGAAATACTGAAATAGAAGAACACTACCTTCATTTATGTCATTAATCTTTGGTCAAATACATGTCACGTTACATTTGTAGCAGTTCCAGCCACACATTTACACAGGTTAAAGCAATATAAGTCAAATATGAATGTTACATTTATCCAGCTGACTTCAATATTAACTATATGACCCAAAACCACAAAGTGGAATTGGTTGGACTATATGAATAACCTTACTCATTTTTAAGTATGAATCAATCTATTAAAAGGCCAAAAATCATTTTAGAAAATACTTTAAAAAGGAACATTGGAACGTAGCTACTTTAAAACTAAAATTCAATCAAGAAGAGGTGAGCATCCAAAATCCTAGAGGAGGGCTCACAGTTTAAAAGGACCATCATGGCACCAGTTATGAGAGCAGTGCTGCTAAGGTTTCAAACTCAATCAACTACTGTCAGCATGCTGTCCTGAAAATGACACCTCCATCAAAATGTTCTTTTTTTGATGTTTCAAACCAAACAACAAAAACAGAGCAGCTGAGCTCCACATGCTCCGGTCAGTCTGATCAGAGGCCATAAAGAGGCCACTCAGGATGTCCTTCAGCACAGAGACCAGACTGGAAATAAAGAACCAGTCTGAGCCCACACTCTGTTACCATGGTGATCAAACAGCTGATCAAACAGGTAAACTCTGACTTTAAGCCACTGATCTGTCTGGTCGGTTCCAACCTGATGATTCAGTGAGTGAACGGCACAGAAACATGGAGTCTGTCAAAGGAAACAGCAGTTAGCATGAATTTCTCCATAAGGCTTCATATTCAGACACTGAGCAGCTGTAGGTGAGCTGAACATGTCTGATGCTGACACACAGATCAGCTGTTGTTTCCTGGAATCAAAAGCTGAAGTGATGAAGATGTCTTTATACTAAATAATGTCAGCAGCTGTGAGGAAACTCCAGATGTTCCAGATGAAGTGATCAGAGTGAGTAGAATCAGTGTGCATCAGGACCACAATAATCAGAGTAAGGGCAGCTCTGACTGTGCTTCTGTGTGAAATCAGAAACAGTTCACATCAATGAGAGGAGTCTGAAGGAGGATCAATGTGTTCCTGCTGATAGAAACTGCTGGGACTGTGTGAGGTCCTGAGGACTGAGACTCGGGTGGGGCTCAGGATTTATCAGAGGAGAGCTGCATGATTACATGTTTGTTCACATCCAGAAGCATCCAGGCATGAATCTCTCCACATTTATTTATACTGGCCACTGAGATGCTGCCTATTTACCTTAACTGATAAGACCATATGAGATTAAACATTATTTCTAAAAGATAAAACATCAAATTCCAATAACTATTAAAAAATGTAAACACTGTCCAAGACATCAGGATTAACATTAAATCTTAATAACTGTGAACTCTTTGCCATAATTGATAAACAAGAAAAAGATTTCTGTAACATTCCTGTTAAAGCAGAAATCAGACATTTGGGAATTCATTTCAAAAACTAAATAAGTTGTTGAACGTGGAGAAGAAACTAAAAGAAATTCAAGGCCAAACTGAACTCTGGGCTTCAAAGAGATTTATCAATTTTAGGGAGATATTATTGAACAAAAATGGAAAGTTTACCAAGATGTATCAATCCAACACACACTAATGTCATTCCAGATAAATGAAGAGAAACTATTAATCAAACTTTAATTTTATCTGGAAAAATAAAACTCACTACGAGAAAAAGAAACATTTGATCCACTATACTACAAAATGGACTAAAAGCTGGTGACTTTGACCGCCTTACTGGTTGAGATCCTGGATCAAATGCAGGGACTCATTTTGGTCCTGGATTCCAGATCAGCTCTTCAGTAAAGTTGATGGCTTAAATGTTCTTCTTATCACAGACTTTCATGTTAACAGCCCCCAATTCTATTGTACTTGAAAGCAAACCACAGGAACTATATGATACGCTAAAGCATCTGATTTGGATACCTGAGATGAAACATATCTCCACTTTTTTCAGCTCTGCATTTAATTTAGTGTTACATCTTTGCCATATTAGCATATGTGTCTAAAAGATAATAAAAACATGAGAAAACACACCTCCACCTGCTGCAGTTCTCCCTCTGAACCACTAGATGTCTCTGTTATCTAAATGATTGAAGACGTATGGCACAGCAACCACAGCAGCGGTCAGATCACGTGTCCTGTTATTATGTATAAAAGCAGGAATATACTCTGTATTTAAATATATTCAGATTATTCAAAAGTGTTTGAAAGCCTTTCCAGGTGAGTTTGATCCAGGAGGGTCTGAAGCCAGAGTCAGACAGAGACTGTGCAGAGACTGTAGAAGAACAGAGCAGCAGCAGAGCAGTCCAGATACACTGATGATCCTCTGTCAGATCCAGAGGGACACACAGGGATGATGCTGGACTCTACATTGTGTCTGACAGTGGAGCTGTTCTCAGAGCAGTTCACTCTGCAGCACTGACAGTCATCTGCACTTCTTCTCATGCATCTGTCAGTCACAGCTGGATGAAGCTTTCCTCTCCACCTCCCAGTAACATGGCCCAGTCAGAGCGTCTCTACACACAAGCTGCTGCTGCTTCAACCTCTCTGGATCATCAGGACACAGCTGCTCCTCTCTCAGCACACACACCGTCCTGTTTAACATCCTCCCACCTGCAGTGAGAAGAAGGAAGAGCAGAGGAAATAAACAAGTGTTTATTTCCTCTGCTATTTCCAGAGACTCTTCATCAGCTGTCAGTCAGTGATGCAGCACATCCAGTATAAAGAGCAGCAGGGACTTCATTGCTGGGACTGTACTAGGACTCATTGTTGCTTCACTTTTTCTAATCTCTGGATTTTTATTGAAGTTGATGAAAATGTTTTTCACTGGTTTGAGTTTGGACTTTCATTCATTAGAAGAACCTTGGTGTGTCCACTCTGAGCTCTGTAGGAACCCCAACAACAAGCCCAGCAATCCACATGGTTCCAGCTGTTAACTGGAGGAATTCCATCCAAACATCTGCTCTCACTAAATTCTTCCTCACCTACAGACTGTGTTCTTCACTGCTTTAAACTTGGAAATGAATGCAGTCATTGGTCTGCGTGCTGCTTTGTTCAGAGAGCTGATTGGCTGTTCTCCTCTCACAGCTTCACTGAGAAGCTGCAGCTTTACAGGAAACACTGGATCTTTGTTTCATACTGACTGTGTTTAGTACAATACTGCTGACAGCACCACCCACTCACTCCATCACTCTACTTACACCAGACTGTCCAGTCTGTAGTTTGGACTATTCTCAAGATCAGACAGCTGCTTCACATCTGGATCCCGCAGCTTGTTTCTATACAGGTCCAGCTCTCTCCATAGTAAGGAGAGAGGGAGAAGGGAAGACATCCATCACAGGGCTGTAGGTCAGAATTGAACCCAGGTCAGTGCTTTCCATTATATGTCGAGTAAATACAGCATGAAGAAAAATGATTAGATATTTTTTCTTTAAATAATTGTCTAAAAACTGCATGTTGTATTTGAACAAACTACACATTTTCATGTTATCAAAACATTAGGATCCTTCTGTTCTGCATCCTCCTCATGAACTCTGGGGCAGCGGTCCCCAACCTCCGGGCCACGGACCAGTACCAGTCCGTGAGTCGTTTGGTACCGGGCCGCGAGAGTTGAGGCTTGGGTGTGAAATTTATGGTTTTCAGGGTTTATATTGTTAACTCGGTTTCACTGGGTCTTTTCTCATGTTGTAGTTGTGTCTTATTTTGAAAGAAATATTTACGTGTTACCATAGCGACCAGAGAGCATTAAGGGCCAGAGAGGATGTTACTCTCAATGTTGTTGGCGCATTTCAGGAAGCTAATAAAGTTTCACAATTGCGCAGTGAATTCGTGTTTATTATTATATTTAAAAACTGCACCAGTTTTTGTCTCGGTCGTATCATTTTATTTTGTTGTATTTATCCGCGACACCTTAAAGGCCGGTCCATGGAAATACTGTCTGACATTTAACCGGTCTGTGGGCACCGCTGCTGTAGGGTATATACTGTATAATATGAGTGAAAAGTAATGAAAGTTGGCACCATGTAGAGAAGGTAACCCAACGGAGTGTTTAACTGACAGTTTCATATCAGCAATCACAGATGGTTTTTAATAAATGTTTAACATGAGTTCATCACATTCCTCTAAAGTTGTTACATTTGAGCAGACTTGGCCTTTAATTTCTCGGGAGCGTGAACGCAGTTTGGGATGAAACTGAGCAGGTGTAGAGCAGGTGGAGCAGAGGACGGATGTGTTGAAAGTTTCACGTTAGAGACTTAAATACACGAGTACAAAACAAGCAAGCGCTCCTTCAAATCTGTGATCGCACGGTAACAAAAACACTTGACATGTGAAAGATCATCAGTGTCTGAATCTTCACTGAAATGCAAAAATAAAAACGTAGAAAAGAAAACAGCAGATTTTTAGTGACAGAAGTGAAGAAAATGCTGTTTTCATTTTGCTTGCAGCATCAGAAGAGTGTGACATGATGCACACGTGTAGAAACAGACACATGTACCTGTGCATGGACACATGATTCCATCTTTCTCATGCAAACACCTACAGAAGCTGTAAACAGGCAGAGAAGCTTTCCTGCACATGTTCTCAGCAGTGACGCTGCTCACAGCTGCTTCGTCCTCGTGGTGATGTGAGGCTGCAGGTCAGTAACCATGGTTACACAGGAAGCTAAACTCCATCTCTCACAGCAAAGAACGGAGCGTTTGTCAGAGCCACACATATTCTTAAGGACAAAATCAGTGTTTCACAATAAAAGCCTTGTTAATACAAAACTGTCCAGCAGCTATTAGGAGGGCCTTTAATTTGAAATAGATGGAAAAGGAAGCACATAAGGTCAGCCAGCTTCAGCGGTCAGAGGTTAAAGGTCATGTGAATGAAGAAATGCTGTTCATATTTTGGTTATTTTTTCTGTCTGAACTGGCAGGAAGTCCTCTGTGAGAAGCAGGAAGTCCTCTGTGAGAAGCAGGAAGTCCTCTGTGAAAAGCAGGAAGTCCTCTGTGAGGAGCAGGAAGTCCCACTTTTGTTGTTTTTGGTGACTTTCAGAAATCTTCCAGCTCTATAAAATAAAGTGATGCTGGAAACATGGCTGTGGCAGATGGAGGGCTCAGCCGCCTCCAACCGAGTAAAGAGGTTCAGCAGCTCTGATGGTTCATTGGAGGCAGCACAGAGTGTGGAGACATCTAGTGGTGGTGGAGAGAAGTGCAATCAAAGCTCTGCTGGTGGATGTAGTTACTGTAAGGTCCCTGATGGAGCTCTGTGATTGGTGGATTGTCCAAACTAAACTCAGTGATAAAGTTTCCTCTGATAAACAATGAAAGGACCGATCAGCTGATCAGCATCGTGACACGAGCACTGGATCCAAATTTGAAGTTCTTTTCTCTGACCAATGAAATCTGACCTGGAATTTGGGGAAAGTCCTGGAAAGTTGTTTTCCTGCATTAAGGATTCTGCTCACAGCCTGGGTGACCTTTGACCTTAAGCTGAAGATTCAGCTCCACATTAATCATTAATAATAACTGACATATGAAAGCATATCAGGGCCTGATGTGGCCCGCTGGCCGTATGTTGGACACCCCTGCTTTAGCTGCTGAGTCACGGCTGAACGAGCACAAACAGCTCAGACTTGTTTCTCACTACTTTCTGTGGAAAAAGAAAGAAAACAAACCCACTCATGATCTTCAGAGTGAACATTTGATTCTGTGTCACAGTGTGACTGTGGGGATGAAGGAGCTCTCAGGGCCTCCACAGCCTCCTGCAGGGGGTGGAGGTGCTGTCCATCATGGGGACAACTAAAGCTTTAGAAGTGACTACATGGCTTGTCTTTACAATATGTGACACCTGCTTCCTTTAAGAAGTCAGTGAGTGTTTGTTGTACCTGCAGCAGGTGACAGTCGTATCATACAGCTGCAGCTACTGTGTGTGTGTGTCAGGTTTAGGCTTCAGTTTGGAGAATAAGTGGCGAGAAAAAGCATCATCTTAATTAGATGTCCTCCCTAAAATATGAAAACAAGTGTGTTTGTGTGAAAAGCCAGCGGGCTAAGTGGGTAAATGTAGCGGTGCATCCATTAAAACAGTGATCTGCCACAGTCACAGGGTCATGTTCTCTATCTCATGTGGAAACATGTTTATGTTTGTTACATGGAGCTGCTGTTCCTGATGTCCTCTGTTTGATCATGGACCAGAGGAGACACACACACACACACACACACACACACACACACACTTAGCTGCTGCTCTGAGTTTGTTCCAGACTCAAACAAAAATAATCCATTTAAAGAATAAAAACATTGTTTTTCATCATAAGGTGAAGATGACCCTGTTGCCATGGTGAATTCCTGTTTTAATGGCTGCACCGATGTGCTGGGAGAAGTTGTTTCTAACTTTCCCATAATTCCTCCAACTCTGATTTGCTTTGTTTCTATAAGCAGCAGCAGCAGCTTCAATGACAGGAGGGGGAATAATTATGTGTTTAGTCACAAACAACAAAGTCTCTGATTTGATGCTGTTTCATTTTAATGCAGACAGAATATCAACAGCATCACAAAGGCTGCAGAGAAAGTATTAGATGCTACAACACACACGCACACTCCTGATCTCAGCTCATGTGTGGATGAAGCACAGCTGTGCACAGAGTCACTTTCTTCTGCTCCACCCTCTCCACCACCACAGGACCAAAGAGCTAAGCCACGCCCCCTCACCCCCATCACTGCTCTGCTGTTACAATAACACACTTATTGACTCAGGCTGTGGAAACTCTGCTCGTCACTCCTGCCTGGATTTTGCACTCAGCTCATAATCATTCATAGTTCATATTTTCTAATCTATATCTGTGGGCAGGTCTGGTCTGGAACAGGTGAGTGATCAGCAGGTGTGACCAGCCCACCTACTGACCAATCAGCTGTCATGAGGGTGTGTCAGTGCTGTGTGGGGAGAGCACAGTTGTTCACAGTTGTTCCTCTGATGAGCATCAGTGTTGATTATGGAAGCTCAGACACAGCTTTACTCTCTGATTCTTCCTCCATCAGCTGCTCTGTAAGCAGTAATATAGGATCCTGTCTCTGACAGACAGATGATGACCTTTGATGACCTTTGTGCCTGTGAACTCTGTTTTTGAGTTTACTCTGAGCGTGAAACAGCATGAAAACTCAAATTTAAACATTAATTTAATGAAACACGATTCTTACCTTCTGGCGCCCCCTGTGTGCGGCAGCCTGTTACAGCAGCTCTGCTCATTCTGAGTTTCTTTCTTTCTTATCTTTTTCTTCTCGTAATTATTTATAACTAACGTATTAGTAATTAGACTCTGCAACCATGTTCTACCGTTTTGTGCTAGTTCTGGTCGTTTTTCTTAGTTTTTTTCTACTTTTTTCACCCGTGTCTGGGGACCCAGAGCAGGGATCCTTTGTTTACAGTAAAGATCAGCTGTTAGCGCTGCGTCCCGCAGCAGTACTGCCGGCGGACAGACCCGACATTCCCAGCGAGCTGAGGAGGAAAAGACGGGGGTGTCGTGCTGGGAAGGAGCGCCGTCGCCCGAGAAGGAGACGTTATCGACCACATCTTCCTTCTGTAATTATTGGAAATGTACGATCTTTGCCCAATAAGATGGACGAGCTCACGTCGCTAACCTGGTCACAGAGGGAGTACCGGCAATGTAGCATCATGATGCTAACGGAGTCGTGGCTAACACCGCTAACTCCGGACACGAGCGTGACACTACCGGGATTCCAGCTGCTGCGAGCGGACAGGACGAGAGAGAGCGGTAAGAGGAAAGGAGGGGGACTGGCAGTGTTTGTGAATGACAGATGGTGTAACCCTGGGCACATCACTGTAAAAGAACAACTCTGCAGCAGAGACATTGAGCTGTTAGCCGTTAGCATGCGTCCGTACTACCTGCCCCGGGAATTCTCGCATGTTATCGCGATAACAGCGTATGTCCCCCCCTCGGCCAACGCGGATGCAGCCTGTGACACTCTCCACTCTGTGGTCAGCAGACTGCAAACACAATCTCCAAGAGCCCTCCTCATAATATCAGGGGACTTCAATCATGCCTCAATGGACTCCACACTTCCCACCTTCACCCAGTATGTGACATGCCCCACCAGAGACAATAAAACACTGGACTTACTGTATGCCAATGCAGAAGAGGCATACGGTTCATCACCTCTCCCTCCACTGGGCAGATCTGATCATAACCTGGTGCACCTTGTCCCTGTGTATGAGCCCTTAGTGCGCAGGGAGCCACCAGCCACCCGCACAGTACAGAGATGGTCGGAGGAGAGCGAGGAGGCTCTTAAGGATTGTTTTGAGTCGACTGTGTGGGAGGTGATCTGTGACGACTACGGAGAGGACATCGACAGCCTTACTACATGCATTTCTGTAGGATCATCTATGTTAAAATTCATGGACATTATATATTTGAAAACGTTAGAAATGATATATCGTGTGATGAAAAAGAATGTTCCAATTTGTATTTTAAGTATGTTTAAACTAAGAGATGGAAAATATGATTTGAGGGGGTCTTATGTGTTTGAAATACCTAAAGTGAGAACCAATGTTAAATATAGATGTGTGTCAGTTTTGGGAGTGAAATTATGGAATGAACTTAATGATGCACTGAAGATGTGTTTTTCTTTGTTATTCTTCAGGAAGATTTTAAAAAAATGTATTATACAAGGTTATAGAAATTTGGTTTGTTAAATTTTTTTTGTGTTGATTTAATTTCTTGATTTATCATTGATTTCTTTTCAAACTGTTATACAACTTATTTATCTATAAGTTTAGCTATTTATTTTCTTGGTTAAGGATTTGATTATTTCTATGGGGGTAAGGGATAGGATAAGTATAAGCCACAAGGCTTCAGCCAATTCCTTTTTCGGTTACTGTTTGAGTACTTTTATGTAAAATTATAATCTGCTGTTGTTGTTGTTGACTGAAATAAAAAAAATTCAATTCAATTCAATTTCTGACTATATTAATTTCTGTGTGGATAACATCGTACCTACCAGGACTGTACAGTGTTTCTCCAACAACAAACCTTGGATTACCCCAGAAATTAAAGCAGTCCTCAAGCAGAAGAGGAGGGCCTTCAAATCCAAAGACAAATGTAACACTTTTACCACCGGCTTGTGTAATAAAACCCACCTTATGCCTTCGGGTGAAGTCTTAACCCTGATGAAGTCTTAACCCTGATTAAGCAAGTAACTTGTCTTGACCAAGATGGCGGCGCGTGAACAACGCGAGGCTCAGTGTCTCTCCAGAATCTGCTATTTAGCGGTTTTTTATCTACTTTTAACCGGATTATTCATCCAGAATTGCTGTGCGTTGCTGACCTACAGCAGACAAGAGATTCTGGACATCTGGACTCACAACTCCAACAGTTTTATCGCCGATCTCCGACTCATCCCAGAGATCTCCAGAACACCGGAGGCTGCCCACTCTCCCCGGCCGGGCGGAAGTGCACGCAGACGGCGCCGAGAACGTAAACAAAGGCGAGGTAGGCGCGGAGGGCTACGGGCTAAGCTAAAGCTAACACCACATCGGCTGCCTTTACCCAGTATTTTCCTCGCCAATGTCCGTTCTCTGGCAAACAAAATGGATGAGATACGGCTCACCATGACCAACAACAGACGGATTATGGATTCAAATGTCATGTTTTTCACCGAAACATGGTTGAACAACAACTGCCCGGACAACGCTATCGAGTTAGCAGGACGCCACACACACCGAGCCAACAGGCTAGCAGATGACTCCGGCAAGACCAGAGGTGGAGGTTTGTGCATTTATATTAACAATGCTTGGTGCATGAACTCCACTACTACTGAGAGTCACTGCTCACCTAATGCGGAGTTTTTAATGGTCAAATGCAGACCTTATTATCTCCCCAGAGAGCTCACTTCGATCATACTCACTGCAGTATATATCCCCCCCGACGCTAATGCTAGGTGGGCCATGAAAGAACTTTCTGCAGCCATTAACAAACACCAGAATAAACACCCCGAGGCTGCTTTTATTGTTGCTGGCGACTTCAACCACACCAACTTAAAGACAGTCCTCCCCAGATTCCACCAACATGTCTCCTGCCACACCAGAGGAGACAAGACTTTAGACCATGTTTATTCCAACTTGGCTGGAGCCTACAAAGCAACACCCCTCCCCCACATTGGACAATCGGACCATCTCTCCCTGTTCCTCACACCTAGGTATTCACCACTCATCCAACGTGTGAAACCTGCTGTGAGGACAATTAAAGTGTGGCCAGAGGGGACAGAGGCAGTGCTCCAGGACAGATTTAAAAACACAGACTGGAATATGTTCACCCACACAGACCTGGACCAGTACGCCTCATCTGTACTGGATTACATCTCCGAAACCACAGACAGTGTCACCACCCAGAAACGGATCACCATGTACCCCAACCAGAAGCCTTGGATGAACCGGGATGTTCGTCTCCTCCTGAAGGCCCGCAACACTGCTTTTAGGTCAGGAGATGCACACGCCTACAGTACAGCCAGGGCTAATCTAAAGAAGGGCATCAAAAAAGCCAAACACCATTACAAAAAGAAGGTAGAAGAACACTTCTCCAACTCCAACCCCCGACGCATGTGGCAAGGACTCCAGACCATTACAGACTACAGGACCACCAAACCCTCCCCCGCATCCTCTGATGTCTCCTTCCTCAACGAGCTCAACAACTTTTATGCTCGTTTTGAGCGAGGGAACCCCACAACCATAACAGACATGACGCCAGACCCTCCAACCTTTCCTCTACTCCCTCTTCACCCACGACTGCAGACCTGCTGATGGTTCTAACACCATCATTAAGTTTGCAGATGACACCACGGTGATTGGCCTCATCAGCGACAACGATGAGACCGCCTACAGGGAGGAGGTGGATCGTCTGGCTGAGTGGTGCGACACAAACAACCTGCTGCTTAACACTGAGAAGACCAAGGAGCTCATCGTGGACTACAGGAGGAATGCTGACCCACATCCACCCATCCACATTAAGGGGATGGCTGTGGAGCGTGTGAGCAGCTTCAAGTTCCTGGAAGTCCACATCTCCGAGGATCTCACCTGGACAACCAACTGCTCCAAGCTGGTCAAGAAGGCTCACCAGCGCCTCTTCTTCTTGAGGACTCTGAGGAAGAACCACCTGTCCTCAGACATCCTGGTGAACTTCTACCGCTGCACCATCGAGAGCATCCTGACCAACTGTATAACAGTCTGGTACGGGAACTGCTCCGCCTCGGACCGGAAGGCGTTGCAGAGGGTCGTGAAAACTGCCCAGCGCATCGCCGGAGCACCACTTCCTGCCATAAAGGACATCTACAGGAAGCGGTGTCTGAAAAGGGCTGGGAAAATCATCAGAGACCCCAGTCACCCATCACATGGACTCTTCACCCTCCTGCCCTCTGGGAGGCGCTACAGGAGCCTCCGGACTAAGACCACCAGGTACCGGAACAGCTTCTTCCCCACAGCTGTCAGACTCCTGAACTCTGCCTCCTGACATCTGACCCACATTAAACTCATGGACTGAACATACACACACCCACAACCACTAGCACTTTACCATTACTATATAGTTCTGTGTAAATAATAATTCTGTACATATAATTTTTAATCATACAACTGTTTATAACTTTCATAGTTCACATTTCTGTATAACTGTATATCTCAGATTTCTGTATAGTTTTTATTTCATATTTATATCCTGTTCATAGCCTGTACATAGCTTGTACTCACTACAGCCTGTACATACTTATAGTTATAGAATATTCATAACATACTTCACACTGTGTACATTATAACATACCACAATAGACCCATTTCTGTAACATACTACACATCTATATTATTGCTAATATATATTGTAATATATCTATATCACGGCTAAAGCACTTTCTGGATAGATGCAAACTGCATTTCGTTGCCCTGTACCTGTGCATGTGCAATGACAATAAAGTTGAATTCTATTCTATTCTATTCTAAACATTCTGTGATAAAAGATACATCTCGAAAAGTAAATATCGGTCTAGGGTATCGTATGATTCTCACATCTAAATAATCAATTGGAGGCTATGGGAAATACACTGGGCCTGTAAACGCTTATGTATCTGCGTACTTAAATGTTAAAACACCATGCAATAAAACCAACACAAGATCTCAGTTTTAGAAAATGTATTAAACATTTGCAGGAAACTCACATTCAAACCCTTTTTTTATGAAGAAGAACGAATATAGAAAATAAAATAGAACCCCCGGGGGCTAGGTTTTAGTCTTTCTCTTTTCAACTGTATAATTTTATTTTGAGTGCACTCTTAGTCTATTTCTGTTGGCGCGCTTTAGTTGGAGCTCTTTTTAATAACGATACCTCCGCGTATCCATGAAGTCTTGGCCGCATCCGATGAATCACTCGCTCGTTGCAGTAGCAACCGTCTCCGCTCGCAGCACCTAGCAACGAATCTCCGGTTCCCTCGGTAGTAGCAAAACGTCCTCCGTCAACGTCTCTCTCCCGAGACGACTCTCAAAACTCCTTCTGTCCGTTCAGGCGGTATCTCCTTCAGCAAGGACTGGGGCGTTAGCCTAGCTCCGGCTAGCTAACGTAACCAAGCTTGCCTCGTGTTCACCAAGCACAAATGGATACAGAAAGTCCAGCTCAAATGCTCCGATCAATCACCGGAAAGTCCACAGTCTGTTGTTTTGTTGTTGCTGAACAACCTCAACATTGGCGACATACGACAACATTGGAGACTTTGCTCCGTCTACGCCATTTTTCACATTACTCCTTTCCTCCTCTCTTGTTTTCGAGTCTTCTCCCGGAAGTGAAAAAAACTCAAGGTCATGAACTCACGTAACGTAGCATAAGAAAATAATTTTTAAACCTCTTCTCTTTTTAAAGACATTCAAATTCCGTGAAATTATGTTTCAAAGTAACTGATTTTAAACACAACTATTTATGCATTTTCATACATTTATTTATATCAAATATTTATGCAAATTTTACACAAGGCTCCAGCCTGTCTCTCTCAACCACCCAGGTTAGGAGGGAACTGAGGAGGATTAAAGCCAAGAAGGCAGCGGGTCCAGATGGCATCAGCTCGAGGGTCGTCAGGTCCTGCGCGGACCAACTCTGTGGTGTGATGGAGCACCTCTTCAACCTGAGCCTGAGGCTGGGAAGAGTCCCACAGCTCTGGAAAACCTCCTGTGTTGTACCAGTGCCAAAGACTTCACGCCCCAAGGACCTCAACAGCTACAGGCCGGTGGCTCTGACATCCCACCTGATGAAGACCCTGGAGCGGTTGGTCCTGGCTCAGCTTTGGCACCTGGTGAGCTCATCACTGGACCCACTTCAGTTTGCCTACCAGCCTGGCATTGGAGCGGATGATGCCGTCATTCACCTCCTACATCGTTCCCTCGCTCACCTGGAGACCGCTGGGAGCACTGTGAGCATCATGTTCTTTGATTTCTCCAGTGCCTTCAACACTATTCTTCCCTCGGTTCTGAAGGACATCCTGGAGAACTCTGGAGTGGACCATCACCTCACAGCATGGATACTGGACTACCTCACCGACCGACCACAGTATGTGAGAACTCAGGGCTGTGTGTCGGACAGGGTCGTCTGCAGTACGGGGGCCCCACAGGGAACGGTTCTGGCTCTGTTCCTCTTCACCATCTACACTGCAGACTTCTCCCACAACTCCACCCAGTGCTTCCTGCAGAAGTTCTCTGATGACTCTGCAATAGTCGGCCTCATCACTGATGGGGACGACAAGGAGTAGAGAGGACTGACTCAAGACTTTGTGGACTGGTGCCAGCTGAACTACCTCCAGATCAACGCCAGTAAAACCAAGGAGCTGGTGGTAGACTTCCGCAGGCACAAGCATCCTCCACTGCAACCACTGAACATCCAAGGTATGGACATCGAGGCTGTGGACAGCTACAGGTACCTTGGTGTTCATCTGAACAGCAAACTGGACTGGACTCATAACTCAGATGCCCTCTACAGGAAAGGGCAGAGCAGACTGTACCTGCTGCGGAGACTCAGGTCGTTTGGAGTAGAGGGCCCACTCCTGAAGACCTTCTATGACTCTGTGGTGGCCTCAGCCATCTTTTATGGTGTGGTCTGCTGGGGCGGCAGCATCTCTGCTGGGGACAGGAAAAGACTGAACAGGCTGATCCGAAGGGCCAGCTTTGTTCTAGGATGCCCTCTGGACCCAGTGGAGGTGGTGAGTGACAGGAGAATGGTGGCTAAGCTGTCATCCCTGTTGGACAACATCTCCCACCCCATGCATGAGACTGTGACAGCACTGAGCAGCTCTTTCAGTGGGAGACTGCGGCACCCACAGTGTGGGACAGAGAGATTTTGGAGGTCTTTCCTCCCCACTGCTGTCAGACTCCACAACAAAGACTTTAACTGATCAAACACACACATCCACACATGTGCAATAACACTAATGTGCAAATGATCTTTTCTGGCATCGTTGTATTTTTACTCAGTTGTATATAACATTTGTATTCTGTTTTTATGCTATTGTATATTTTATTCTATTTTATTCTACTGTATATAGTATTTTATTTTATTCTGTTTTGTACAGTTGTGTACTGTATTTATTCTTATTTTATTTTATTCTAATTTTTGCTTCATAACTTTTGCACTGTCCACTTCCTGCTGTGACAAAACAAATTTCCCACATGTGGGACTAATAAAGGTTATCTTATCTTATCTTATCTTTATAAAACTTGAAACTTGAAAAGTGTAGCAGGTTTGGACTTGTTGGTCTGAGGCTGAAGTTAAGTGAGGAGCTCAGACTTGTGAGAATAAGAGGACTCACTTGTAGAACTTCTATCAGACACTTTAAAGGTTTTTCATGGAAATCATTGAGGACCCACAGTGGGCCCACAGACTGTGAAACCTTTGATTTATTATTTATTGCTGCAGTCAGTGGAACATTTAGAGAATAATGATGAACACGTTTGAACTGATTATATCTAAATCAATGTGTAAAATCAGCTCCAAACCAATCAAGAAGAACAGTTATTCACTGTAGTGAGATAGGAAGTCAAAGTTTCCAGTTAAAACAAGTAGAAGAAGAAACATGGAGCTGATAAAGTGTAACATGAGTTTGTAATGAAGAGGCTTCCTGCTCTGCAGCAAACTGTTCACTTCAGATTGGATTAAGGACACAGCTCAGCTAAAAACAGCTTCCACTAACACACTGAGTGTTTCTGTGATCTGCACTGGAACCAGTTTAAAGTGTCACTACAATAGAAACTACAATAGAAACTAGAATAGAAACATCATTTTACCACTGTGCTTAGTAACAGGACAGAAAACCTCAACCAAACATTTCTACATGTTCTGTAGTCTAGACTCCATTTCTGCTTTTGTTTCATCCAAACGTCCTCATAAACAACTCTGTGTGTTTGGTTCCTTATTAAAGTTTCACTTCTTTTTACTGAACTCAGTGTCAGATGATCGTATTCAGCACAAATCTGCTGCTCCATATTTCACGGTATTGAACTCACTCTGCTGATCGTCTTTGAATCTTGGATCGGGAGGTAAAGCCAGTGAATATTTGGTGTTTAAATAACTTTTTTTACACTTTGTTTTTGAGAGAAAAAAGATTTCAGATTAACTGGTGTTCCTGCTGCTGCGCTGATGCCTGTTCATAATTTCACCAAAGTTAATAAACTGTTGGCTAAATGTTCTTGTTGTCAGAGGTAAACAGAGCTGAGGGGAGCAGATAATAAGGATTAAATGAGGATTAAATGCATTAAATATAATGCTGAACAACTAAATTTTTCGTAAACTTATTTACAGCGACTCATGTCATATGCACCCAAATTTCCAGCTTGCAGTGGGGAGGAAAGAAAAATCTAGAGCTAGGCAACTGCTATGCTCACTGCACAGTGGTGCATTCAATGACTCCCAAATGATTAAAAATCTCATACTTCAAAAAATAACCTGGGTTACATGCACATGTATATTAATGATTTGTGTTTCCTCTGCAGGTGAAGGTAAAAAGTGTGTGTGAGCTGAATTCAGCAGCATGGGTGCCAGTGAGAGCAAACAGGAGGGAGCCTCTCCCTCTAAAACCACTCTGTGTGGGGAACATGAGAGCCAGACCAAAGCTCAGAGGTGAGATGACCATCTCTAACTGACCATGACTCTTCTCAATGTCACAGCTCAGCACTCACATCACTGCTCCATCATTATTTACAGGAACCCACCTGGACCTCCACCCAGCTCTGTGTCCTTACAGAGTGATGCATCTAAAGAAGAGCCCTTAAACTTTAAAGCCCAGCCTCTGTCTGCTGCAGGGAGGTGAGCTGTTAGTAAGATGAACTCTTTGATTTAAATGATTTTGATGTTTCCTGGTTTCTAAAATGTAGGAGAGCAGTGTCTCAAAGGACGCACAGGCTCAGCTGTAACTGTCAGTTTATCTCGTTTTAAGACACATGTGGACACAATTGGCTTTTTTTTTTTTAACTATTTACTTTAATCACAGGTTTAAATTTAGACGTCACACATCTGGATCCTAAACTATGATAGAAACAGCTGCTAGCAGTGGGTAGTTTGACTTTAGTCTGGTGGCTAAGCCAACAGAAACAAGCGTGCCAGCTGTGCTCTGTGAGGATGATACGCTGCTCTAGAAAGCAAACAAAGGCTTGTGCAGCTCCTCTTCAGAAAAGTGTTCAGACAGCAGCTGCTTTATTACATAAAGGCTCGTTGTGGTGAGCCCAGATGTGTGTGTAGCTGCTAGGTAAAGGAGAAACATCACAGTCAGATCTCCATCCCGCCTTTATTAATGAACTTCCTGTTGGTTGCAGATGACAGGAACACTAAGTGTTTATTTTACGTGATGCTGCAGGATTTGTTAACATTTCCATGATGGTAACATCTCCTCGTCTAACTGTAAACACATGAATGCTCCTAACGGCAGCTATGACAGCCACAGATGAAGTAACAGAGGCAGCTTTATTTCAGCTGTGAACATGCAAACACTAGAAATAAGGGAACATAACTGTAAGTTTGCGGTGAATGAAGCCTCAGCTTGACGCTCCACTTTGTCCCTGTTTTATTTCTCCAAACATCCACATCAGGAGTCTTTTATCGAGTTTTAAAATATTTACTTACAAATGTCCAAAGATGGGTTCAGGATACCTGAATCCACAATTATTAAACAGTTAAAGTTCAAACAGATGCAGAGAGATCGAGAGGTCAAAAAACTGTGTTGCTCCACTCTCCTCACTTCCTGTATCTGCCAGACTATCAAAATAAAAGCTGACATTTTAAATACAAGAAATCAACCTTAATTCATTATTCTTAGATGTTAATCTCTAAATATTTCTTCCAATTTTTGTGGACATTTTTAAATAAAACTGCAACCACCTGGTAAGTGTGCCTTTTGAAGTGAGATTTATTAAAAAACACTGCAGTGGAGAAAACATTCATTTCAAACACCAAAATGGTTTTCTGAGGAAGGACAGTGCCCCGAACTCTTTTATACCCCCTCTGACAAAAAGAACATTCCACAGCACATCATATATCGCTATACCTTCCGTCCAGGTCATCCTTGACCCCTCTCACTCTAAGAAAAGTTACGACCACCCGTCACCTCCCTTGAGCAGGGTGCCTGGATGTGTTCAACTCTACAACGGGCCCTCTGTGAAGGTGCAATAAACATGAGGCCCACTTGTGATAACATTCCACCTGCATACAAATTGTGACAGGAGTAATCTTAGTATAATAAAGTGATATAGTTGAACTGAAGCAGAACTGAACACACTGAACTCCAGACAAGGGACAATCAAAAGGAAAAACAAAGAAGGCACAGGAAACAGAACAGAGCTGCTCCTTCTCTGATTTTAAAGTGATGAAAACCACATTTGGAAAAACATATAAATAATCTAGTGTGAACATGGGTCACAATCAGCCAAGGTTTTCAGGTGAGCCACCTTGGCTCGTGTGATTAGGTAGGGGGTCCATTGTCCCTCTTGGGGGGACACTCCCACAGAGCTTAAATCTGGGACTCTCCATCATTTGACCCTAGAACTGAAGAAGCTTCTTGGATGAGAGGTGAAACGTCTTCAAACAACTTAAAGAAGTCCAGACACTTTTCTTTCCAAGCTCCTTAGACCACATCCCTTCACAATAAAACATTCAAAAATCAAACAGGAAGCTGATAGTAGATAACAGTGATGAGTGCCAAAATAAGGTGCGAGGAACTAAATAAAAGTATTTAGGATTATTTACATCTATTGTGGCTCCTAATTATGGAATAACTTGCCCTTGCATGTTAGTGAGGCCCCTTTACTGTCCACTTTTAAAACACGTCTTAAAACCTGTTTTTATTCAATGGCTTTTGACCATAGTGACACTAATTTCTCTTGTAATTAAATTAGTTATTAACTGACAAATTAATAACTTTACATAGTTTCTTTTATTTGGCTTTATTTTTATCTTGTGCAATTTTATTATGTAATTCAAATGTACAGCACTTTGTGTCAGTTGTCAGTTGGTTACATTAAAGTACTTTATAAATAATGATGATGATGATGACGTAACTGGATCACAAATGCCTGTTGTAAATTTAGGGCCACGTGGTTTTTGTTTTTTTTTGACTTGCAATTTCTGACTGGTTGAATAGACATGAACATGGCATCATTAAAGAGAGGTGTCAATCATACAAATCACCCAATAGAAGCCGAACTTCGAGGCCTTTAGAATTGAAAGCACCCGAGTCCATTTAAACCATCTATGACGCACAGGAAAATGGGCCTGCTGGACATGAGTGTGTGGGTAATTCTTCAACAGTATGAAAAAAAAAAAACAAGCATTTTTAGACATGTAATTACAATTCAATCATTTCTGATTTATTTTCTGGTTTAATTTCTGATTCTGTTCAATACCTAAAAATATTCAACCTATATGGTGTCCAATGTGTGCACAATTTTGACACTCTGCACAAGGCCTGAATATTTATTTGTTAGAATTGCAGTAAGTTTTTTATTCATTCCTACCTCATCTTGTCTGTTTTGTTTTTGATTTTCTTAATGTTACTGTACTCGAGTAACTGTAACCCACATAGTTTCCCTAGGGATTAATAAAGTATTTTGATTCCTCTTTCTTTGTAATTGTTGTTTGATTTGACAATAGGACCAGTGTGCAGTGTGGGTTATCCTCAGACTGAGTGGGAGAGGGTTGGCCCACTGCATGAACCCCTGACCTTTACCGAGTTAGCTGTGGGTTGATTGTAATAACTGAGAGTGGGAACACCGATCTTCTCCTCACCCTATGCCGGCCCCTCTCAACAGTTTCTGACCGTGTTTCTGTTGCACATATGCTAACAATGCTAATGCTAAAGGCTGCATAACTGATGTTAAACTGGGACAAAAACTACATGTTGTGTTGTTCAATAATAAAGACACAGCAAAGGCAAAGATGTTTGGACTTGTGTGTGTTTGATCCTGCAGCTGGAGCAGCTGTCAGAAACCACATCTGTAATGTGACACCGAGTACAGTTTGACTGACAGCTGGGACACTTTTTAGATTCATGTTTTAGCTGCTTAGAGTTTATGCTGGAGGGGAACCTGCTCAACTTGGATATGTTTCTGGTTCTGCAGACAGTGCATCTGCTCATACTGGGACCAGTCTGCTTCATCAGGAGACTCCTCCTGTCCCCAGTGTGGAGAAAGATCCAGAAGCAGAGCTGGACTGCAGACAGCCAGTCAGAGCAGCTGTGTACAAAGTAAGACTGAACATCTGTCTGCTGATGGACTCATTTCTGAAAACTGGACTTCTTGTTGTTGTTCAGACATTGAAGAGTTTTCTTTCTGTTTTTCTTTCAGCAGATGTTGGTCTGCAGGAGGTTTTAGAGGAACATAAGATCAGTCTGAGGAGGAGATGTGAACGTGTGACTGAAGGAAGTGATGAAACAGGAAGTAGAACCCTCCTCAACAGGATCTACACTGAGCTCTACATCACAGAGGGACAGAGTGAAGAGGTTCATACCCAACATGAGGTGAGGCAGCTGGAGACAGCTTCCAAGATGGACGCCCTCCATGACGCTCCAATCAGGTGCCAGGACATCTTTAAAGCCTTACCTGACCAACAGAGACCCATCAGAGTGGTTCTGACCAACGGCGTGGCTGGTGTTGGAAAAACCTTCTCAGTGCAGAAGTTCACTCTGGACTGGGCAGAGGGCTTGGAGAACCAACATGTCAGTGTGGTGGTTCTGCTTTCATTCAGGGAGCTGAACCTGATCAGAGATGAGCAGTACAGTCTTCTGGAGCTGCTCCATGTTTTCCATCCAACACTACAGAAGGTCACAGCAGAGAAGCTGGCTGTCTCTCAGCTTTTGTTCATCTTTGACGGCCTGGATGAAAGCAGACTTTCATTGGATTTCACCAACAGGAAGCTGCTGTCTGATGTCACACAGAAGTCATCAGTCAGCCAGCTGCTGACAAACCTCATCCAGGGGAATCTGCTTCCCTCGGCTCTCGTCTGGATAACTTCCCGACCCGCAGCAGCCAATCAGATCCCTCCTACATGTGTTGACAGGCTAACAGAAGTACGAGGTTTCACTGACGCCCAGAAGGAGGAGTACTTCAGGAGGAGATTCAGTGATGAAGAGCTGTCCAGCAGAATCATCTCCCACATGAAGACATGCAGGAGCCTCCACATCATGTGTAGCATCCCAGTCTTCTGCTGGATCACTGCTACAGTTCTGGAGCACATGTTGACTACAGAGCAGAGAGGAGAGCTGCCCAAGACCCTGACTGACATGTACTCACACTTCCTGCTGGTTCAGACAAAGAGGAAGAAGAACAAGTACCACGAGGGACATGAGACGAGTCCACAGGAGCTGACGGAGGCTGACAGGGAAGTTCTTCTGAAGCTGGGGAGGCTGGCGTTTGAACATCTGGAGAAAGGAAACATCATGTTCTACCAAGAAGACCTGGAGCAGTGTGGTCTGGATGTGACAGAGGCCTCGGTGTACTCAGGAGTTTGTACAGAGATCTTCAAAAGAGAGTGTGTGATCTTCCAGAAACCAGTCTACTGCTTTGTTCATCTGAGCATTCAGGAGTTTCTGGCTGCTGTCTACATGTTCCACTGTCACACCAACAGGAAGACAAAGGTGTTGGAGTCGTACCTCGGGAAAAACTATTGGAAATCAGGTCAGGATGATTTCCTGGATGATTTGCTTTATGATTTCCTGGATGAATCCTCTGTGGATGAGTTGCTAAAGAGAGTCATGAAGAAATCCCTCCAGAGTAAAAATGGCCACCTGGACCTGTTGGTTCGCTTCCTTCATGGCCTCTGTCTGGAGTCCAACCAGAGACTCTTAGTTTGTCTGCTGGGTCAGACAGAGATCAGACCAAAAACCATCCAGAGAGTCATCAACAACATGAAGAACATGAGCAGTGATAAATTCTCTCCTGACAGAAGCATCAACATCTTCCTCTGTCTGATGGAGATGAACGACCTCTCAGTACATCAGGAGATCCAAGAGTTCCTGAAGTCAGAGAACAGATCAAAGAAGAAACTCTCTGAGATCCACTGCTCAGCTCTGGCCTTCATGCTGCAGATGTCAGAGGAGGTTGTGGATGAGTTGGACCTGCAGAAGTACAACACATCAGAGCGGGGACGACGGAGACTGATTCCAGCTGTGAGGAACTGCAGAAAGGCTCGGTGAGTCCAGATTGGTTCATCAATGTCATCAGAGAAGGGTAGGTTTGTTATTCAGAAATGCATCAGGGTTTCTGTAGGTTATTAAAAAGCCTGAAATTGAAATGAAAGAAAATAACAAATTTCAGATCACATTTCTAAATTAAATAGCTATCAGTGTTATTTTGTATATGAATACATACCATAGCCATTATGGTAGATTATGTAAGTCAGTTTTCCATTGTTTTATGGCATCTAATTTTAATATCCCCTTTGTTATTGCACATGTTAGATTAATAGATATACACAGTACTAACTTACTCTCATTAGTTTGAGTTTCTCAGATAAAATGATGTTTTGTGTTGATCAGGAAATGTGTGTGTGCACTTAGCATGATCCTGCATTGGTAGTCGTACGCTGTGTGTTGCAGACTCACATCTACATGTAGTACCTGTGTTGTGTCATTAGGGGGCAGTATTTTAAATGTGCTGCTGCTGTTGTTGGTCATTCAGACGCTGCTGTTAGAGAGACAGAAATAAGAATCTATGAAGAGCTTCTTTGTAGTGAAGTGAATTCTAATGTTACAAACAGAGACAAATATTCAGAGAAGTCACCATCTGAGCTTCTCCTCTGACTACAGACAGAACTACAGACACAGAGTTTAGTGGCATAAATATGGTGAGTGAGGATGAAGGTGCCAAGGAAGACTCTGGTTTAGTGTGATTAAAGTGTGATGTACTGATGAGTGACAGTAATGTGGTCCAGAGTGCGGGTCAGAGGTGAACCAGCTGTGCTCTCTTACTGCCAACAGTGGGACAAACTGAGTGAGAAGACACTGCTGACATCTGGACTGAACATGTGTCAAATATGTGAGCTAACACTGATGTCACAGCAGCACATGGATTCACTCTCATTCCTGCTGCTGCTCCTAATGACCAATGTCTGACTTCATGTCCTCATTAATCAGAGAGCTGATTGTTCAATGTTTACTTGTTGCTGCTGAAATATCATCCCTATTTTCTGCTGATGGAATTCACTGCTGTGTTTTTGGCTGCTGTTTACATTCCCGAGCTACCTTCCTGGCACCGTTCGCCAAACGTCATGATGTCATCAGTGCTTTATAGACGGTGGAAGGTTTAGGTTGTAACCACAAAGTGTTTGTGTCCGTACGCTGCAGCCTTCCACACCATCCTTTATTGTACAGACTCAGCAGCAGCTCCATGGATCCCAAATCCAAGAGTGGAGAACAGATTTGAAGTGTGTCACATCCATATAGTCACAGCTGTTTCCACCATGTTTCCACTGATATTCAAGGTTTAAGGTTCTTTATTCGTCACATGCATAGTTGTACAAGTGTAGCACCCAACTCAAGTAGCTCAGGATTAACCCTCGGTTAAGGTGGTGATAGTACTATGAGCGGGGCCCTGGGTACGTTACTTAATTGTACTGGTAAACAGGAGAAACAATAATTAACCAGTTTAACCTTTGTACTTAATATTGGCGGTGCCTCCACTTAGTGAAAATAATATGAGTTCTGTTTAATCTTCACTAAGAATAATAAATTTATCTAACATGTTAAACCTCTTTTTTACCTTTTTAGTAACCCTCATCACTTATAAACTCTGTAAATAATAATTATGACACAAGACAAAACTTTAAATCCAAGATGTGAAATTTAGTCAAAATAAAGTATGATTTAAATAAAAAAAAAAATACAATATTCCAAGTTCTGAAGTGTTTCCTTACAATTCAATTTGATGTTTTTCTTCACAACTCAATGTTTTAGAAAACACATTTATCCAAAATACTCCCCTTTAAGTTCAGTTCAAATTTTGTAACCTTTGTGAGCTCATTCACTGAAACCGTTGCAGGCCTGATCGTTGCTTGGGCTCGTTGGACCAGAAAACATACAAATGGCCGCTTCACTTGTTAAACAAGCGGAAAACAAAACGCATGTGCTCAGGTCTACTCATGAATCCTTTGGGCTAAGTGTGAGGGCAAGCTGAGGGGCAGGCTCGGTTGGTGACTATGTGGCCTCCACTCGGCAACGTGGTCGGAATTAGCGGCATACCCGGGCTGCTGAGTACACTGGGACAAACACACCGAAATCCTATCCACAGCAGAAGGGTCCAGAGAATTCCTCTCAGTCCACTGTGCATTAGAAATTACTATTTAGTTCTATAGAATAATCTGTAGCTTACATACTCGGCATACATAGCTATTACAGGCTCTAAAATGCTAACATGCTAACTCGCGATTAACATCATACATTTTAAGCACTTATACATTCCGTTTAAGCTCAATGCTAACTCCACATTCAGTACTCACTCATCACAGGGTAAAACAGCCCATAACAGGAACGTAGACTCTGCATCCACGGCTATTATTTTACTATTCTCCCGTTAGCTCTGGTACACAACCTCCTCCGGTAACGTGCTGCTGCCGACTCTCACTATCTTACTTAGTGTTTTTTCCTTCCGCCTCGCTTAGATCCCGCCTTCCTCACGTCTGATTGGACAATAGGTTTACATCAACCAATGGGATAAAAGAAAATGCAAGACTGACAACCTAAAATGAACTTGTAAAAGAACTTGCAGCAAATACAAAGTTTTCCTTGTTTCACATTAGATAACAAACCTTTGGTTTTCTTGTAACTTATAACTCCATGAACACTTAAATTATGATTGACTTCTATTTATTGTGATTTTAAACACATTTTTAATGCAATTGAACTCTTTTTTTGTCTTTTAAACACATATATGAAATATTTACAATAAAGTCTTTACATGAAAATATTTATATCCTTTTAACCTGTAGGGTCTAAAATAAATATTTGAGACCAGGCTACACAAGTATAACACACAGTGAAATGTAACCTGACACGCTCAGGTGAGCGTGCTACTACTGCACAGGTTAGGTGAATGTGCAGTAGTAACACTGTACGCAGCAAGCAGGTGAATTCTGTACATTAATTGAATTAAATAACAATAGACAATCTGAACATTTTATAAATAGATAAAAATGGTTTCGGGCCCGGATGGCTTGGGGATAGAAGCTCCTCTTGAGTCTCTCTGTCCTTGCACGGATGATGCAGAACCTTCTGCCGGAAGGTTCAGTTGTGCAGTTGTCGTAGGGGGTACAGGCACTGCCTAGCCTTTTTGGTCTGGACCTGAATATGGGCAGACCATGTCATGTCTGAGAAGATGTGGACACTGACATACTTGAACGACTGCACCCTCTCCACTGGAGCTCTATTGATGATAATGGGCTTGTAGTCTTTGTGTTGACTCCTTCTGACGTCCACCACCAGCTCCTTGGTCTTCCCAACGTTCAGCTGGAGATGGTTGTCCTGGCACCATGATGCCAGATTCTTCACTTCATCCATGTAGGTTGCCTCATCATTGTTGGAGATGGCGCCCCACACCATTGTGTCGTCAGCAAACTTCACAATGGTCTTGGAGCCGTGGGTGGTGGATCTTTTGAAGCATGTGGGGACCACAGACCTTGCCAGGGACTCACTGAAGATGGAAGTGAACACACCTGGAGGAAAGGGGGCCCAGAGTGCTATCGCGATTAAAGTTGCCAAAAATGACAACTTCGGTTTTATTTTCATTTAGCTTTAAAAAATTTAATGACAACCACTGTTTGACATCGTCAAGGCAGCGTAATAAGAGCAAGGGATGGTCTGACCCAGCTTTTAAAGATAGATAAATCTGCAAATCATCAGCAAAACAATGAAATGAAATGCTGTACCACAAGAAGATGGAACCCAATGGCAACAAATAGAGTGCGAACAGGACAGGACCCAAAATGGAGCCTTGAGGTACACCATATTGAGGTACACCATATTTAAGAGGGGCTATTTTGGAGTTATGGGGGCCCATGTTGACATGAAAAGACCTTTCTGACAAGTAGGACTGAAACCACTGTAGGGCAGATCCTTTTAGGCCAGCATGAAATTCTAGCCATGATAGTAGGATGTCATGGTCGACCGTGTCAAAAGCTGCTGACATGTCCAATAATAAAAGGGCAGCAGGGTTGCCAGAGTCAGGAGTTAAAAAAATATCGTTAAAAATCCTTAAAAGTGCTGTCTCAGTACTATGAAGAGATTTAAAACCAGATTGAAATTTTTCAGAGATCATATTAAAATCAAGGTGGGCCTGCAACTGTAAGTAGACCGCTTTCTTCAAAACTTTAGACAGAAAAGGAAGCTTTGAGATTGGCCTGTAATTGGACAGAACAGTTGAGTCAAGGTTATTTTTTTAAGAAGAGGCTGAACTATAGTTTGTTTAAAGCATGATGGGACGCAGCCTGTAGCAAGGGGCGTATTAATTAATCTCAGGATAAAAGGCCCAACAGTATTAAAAGTGCTTTTAACCCTTTAAACCCGGGCACGCTCTGTTTTGCGTAACTATTTTTAAATCCCGGTAGCACTGCTACCACGTGAGCTAGTGCAATAATTTTTTTTGCATATGAAACCGGAGGAGTTGTACTTACATCTCATGCCATCAGCTTGTCCTAGGTCACGGTTTTCTTCCACAAATAGCTTTGCAAAAACTGCATAAAAAGCGCTTGCAGCAACAAAAACATAATATTCCAGAAACACTGTTCATAACACTTCCTAGGTTGGAATAGACGTCAGCGTGAACTTTCACATGTCCGCCATGACCTGCCCGAAACCGGAAGTGACGTCATTTTCGCGGAAATGTAGTTTTTTTTACCATCAGGGCCTCATGAGCCTGTACTGGTGTTTTTAAAAGTTATGTTTGACTTTATGACTTTCTGTGTCGTTTCTGGGATGCTTTGGACTCATATTGCACTGCTGGAAATAGTTTATTTTGATGCATATGCTGCTTTTTTGCAAATTCGCACTATAATTTTTATTTTCATTTTTCCTGCAGTATATAAAAATTGGTGTATCTCAAAAATAAAACTATGAAGACACTCAAAATAAATTTCCTGTGGTGGGAAACTATTTTGTGCAACTTTTTTGTATTTACAGTTTTGAGGGATAAGCCTCTTACATTTCTCTAACTAGAAATATATTTTAAAAAAAGAAAAATGATTTTCAATGTTTTTGTAGTTTATTGCACTTTTGGCAATTTATGTAATTACTATGCACTAATGCATACATATTATTAAAATTTGGGCTATAATGGTTGTATTGATGTATAGCAACTTGAAACGCTCCCAAAAATGGCACTACAGCATGTAAAAATATAATATAAGCTCTGGCGGACTTGGTTCTATGATAGGTCTTGAAGGGTTAAGCAAGCTTGGGGGGGAGACAATCAGAGGGGCAGTGTGATGATCTTAGGTTACTAACTACAGCTGTCAAGTCATTAAGGGAGGCAGGATCAAACTGCTCTATGACAGCTAAGTAAGAGGAGCTGAAGCACAGATGTGAAGAGCAGATGTTTATCAGATTATGACGTCACTCTGTTTTGTCTTCATATACATTCAGTCTGTGTTTATAATGCAGATTTTCTGCTTTTATATTAACACATTTTATATTTTCTGTGATCACAGACTGGATGAGTGTGAACTCTCAGTGACTCACTTTGAAGTTGTGGCCTCAGCTCTGACGTCCAGCCCCTCCCATCTGACAGAGCTGGACATGAGTGGAAACGACATGCAGGATTCAGCAGTGAAGCTTCTGTGTGCTGGACTGGAGAGTCCTAACTGTCGACTGGAGACTCTGAGGTGAGTTCACTGACTGCAGCTGTTGGTATTTTTCTATATTTCAGATCTTTGATTGATCTTTGAAATGTTCTTTAGCTCCTAAATGTTCAGGATGTGTCTGAAGACAAATGTGAAGAAGTTTGAGTGCTTTCAGAAATGTTGTATTTGCAAACAACTGAACAACAGTTTTTCCTTTTGGCTCCAAACAAAGGTGACAGACTTGAGCAGGGTTCATTTAAAGGCCAACAGAAGTGGAGTGGTGAGGTGAAGCTGTTTGACACGACAGTTTTTCAGCCTCCACAAGTTCATGTTGTGCTCCATCAGTCAGTGAAGATGAAGTCAGTACTGATGAGGCTGTAGAGTGTGTGAGCGATGTAAATGAGGCTGTTGAAGATCTGATGATAGCAGATAAAATCAGGCTGCAGAGACTTTGAGCTTGTGTGGAAACAGAGACAAAAGAAAGACATGAATGTCAAAGCTAATAAAGGTGAAGTTAGGAGCTGTAATGATGCTCATGGTATCAGAAGCTTAAATACACAAACAGTACACATATGCTTTCAATTGTGTTTCTAGGTAGCTCTGTTTTGGAAGTTCACTTAACGCTAGAAATGTGCTTTTTGGAGTTTGTACGTGCTTAGTCTCTAGGTGCCACCGCATATATTTATATATAAACATATATAAATAAACCACGTTTTTTTTTTTTTTTACATTAGTAATTCCTTTTGGGCTTAATTTTATATTGTTGTTAATAATAAATTAATTAAAGCAACAAAACAACCTGAAGAGCCGGTTGGGAGCTGAAAGAGCCGGCTCTTTTTAGTGAGCTGAGCCGAAAGAGCCGGTTATCTAAAAAGAGCCGAAAATCCCATCACTATCACATTCTATACTGCTTAATGTCACATGGTGGAAGAAAAACACTAAATAATAAACCAAATACTAACGTACTTACTATATATGCCAGCACATGTTTCCTCACATGTGTTGAAGATCTCGTGGACTGGGGCCTCTGCTAGACATTCCCAGCACACCCTCACTAGGCGTTTAGGTGCTCCGGGTCTGTCCAGCGTCCTCCCCCGCCACCTGATCCAACTCACCACCAGGTGGTGATCACTTGACAGCTTAGCCCCTCTCTTTACCCGAGTGTCCAGAACATATGGTCGCAGGTCTGGTGATACGATTACAAAGTCGATCATCGACCTGCAGCCTAGAGTGTTCTGGTGCCACGTGCACTTATGGACACTCTTATGTTTGAACAAGGTGTTCGTTATGGCCAAACTGTGATTTGCACAGAAGTCCAATAACAAAACACTGCTCGGATTCAGATCAGGGAGGCCATTCCTCCCAATCACGCCCCTCCAGGTCTCGCATCAAAGTCTCCCTGCAGGACAACAGAGTCTCCAGGTGGGGCACCTTCCAGAGTCCAGCCCCTCTCCAGGAGACTGGTTCCAGAGCCCAAGCCATGCATAGAGGTGAGCCCGACTATCTAGCCGGTACCTCTCAACCTCACGCACTAACTCAGGCTCCTTCCCCACCAGAGAGGTGACATTCCATGTCCCTATTGTCAGTCTTGGCAGCCAGGGATCAGTCCGCCAGGGCCTCCGCTCCTGGCCGCCGCCCGGCACACAATGCACCCGGCCCCTATGGCGTCTCCTGCGGGTGGTGGGCCTGCGGGAGGATGGGCCCATGTCTCCTCTTCTGGCTGTGCCCGGCCGGGCCCCATAGACTAAGGCCCGGCCACCAGACGTTCACCCTCGGGCACCCTCCCCGGGCCTGGCTCCAGGGCAGGGCCCCGGTAACCCTATCCCGGGCAGGGTAAACTGTTTCCTCGATGTTCTCTTCATAAGGGTCTTCTGAATCACTCTTTGTCTGGTCCCTCACCCAGGACCAATTTGCCATGGGAGACCCTACCAGGGGGCAAAAGCCCCCAGACAACATAGCCCCTGGGATCCCTGGGACACACAAACCCCTCCACCATGATAAGGTAGCGATTCACGGAGAGGTGTGCGGTGTGCGGGAGTATGGGGTGTCTTTGTAATAAACCCTTTTCTTAAATTGACCTCCCCCAAAGTTGACCTCTGCCTCCCTCTTTTATATTATCTTCCAAGACCCCAGCCAAGCCAGGTCGTAACAGTGTACAGAATAGCTTAAATCATTTTGGAGCCCTCACTGGAATATGGAAAGGAAGCATCACAGTCCAGCTTCACTGAAGCTTTAATGTCTCTGATATGAAATGAGAATTGAAGCAGCCACAGCTTTTTCATGAGCAGAGATGGGCAGTAACGCATTACTTGTAACGCCTTACTGTAATCTGATTACTTTTTTCAAGTAACGAGTAAAGTAAGGGATTACTATTGCAAAAACGGTAATTAGATTACCGTTACTTTCCTGTAGGAACGCTGCATTACTGCGTTACTAAAACCGTGATTTTGTTTTCCTTGAATGTCTAATGACAGTGGCGTAAGCGAGTGCGACGTTCTTGACAACAGCTGTGTGCAGATCAATAATGGATAATATATCGAGTGCGGGAGAGAGTATGAGCGTGCAAGATTAAAACTAATAAAACAACTTTTAAAAAGAGACTTTTTCTGCATAATCCATCATACAAAATGTAATCAAATGAAAAAGTAGAATTGGGCTGAAAGATCTATTGCTTTATTACCTTTTCAGGTTATAAATCGTGTTTTTAAAAAGTAACTAAGTAACTAAGTAATTAATTACTTTTGAAAATAAGTAATCAGCAAAGTAACGGGATTACTTTTTGAGGGAAGTAATCAGTAATTAGTTACTGATTACTTTTTTCAAGTAACTTGACCAACACTTTTCATGAGTGGAAATCCACTGTGACTGTGAGCTGCTGCTAAAGCCTCCAGATTAGCCAGCATCTCATCCTGCTCAACATTTTCTCACCAACTTTAATGGAAGTGTGATGTTTTCAGCTGGAGTGATGGTCAGCATGGCCTTCCTCTCCTCTTCTTCTCCTCTTCCTCTTTCATTTGTAAAGCCACGTCTGCTACTTTCATTCATTTGGAAGTCCTGTAGCTGAATTTGGGAGAGACTAATAGCCTTGGCAGCAGAGGGGAGAAAGGCTGTAACACCACCACTTTATTCTTTTCTAACTGTCACATCATTTTATCAGAAAACATATGCATGCTCATGTTTTTAGTATGTTTGGCTTGAAAAGCTAAAATGTAAATAGATCAAATGGTGCTCTTTATTATCGTGTTGGTTTTGTTTCCTGTCTATTGGATGGAGCCCAGCTGTGCATGGCCCCTGGGCCGGTGGTCAGAGTGTGTGTTGGATAATCTGGCCCAGGATGAGGCCAAACTGAAATGGGATTTAAAGTCTGTCACATATTTAAGCTCAGTGTAGTTTCAATTCTGCCTAATTTAAAAAATAACCCAAAGCTTTTTTTCTCTGTTCTTTTTTATACTGTAGACTTTCTTTGATACTGTGTTCAAAAGGAGCGGCTTTTACTCTGAAGGCGAGCTGTCTCTGTTTTCTGTTCAGGTTGGATGCTTTGGTGTGTTGAAATGTGTTACACATCTGTGTCCAAAGTTCACACGCTGTTCAGGAGACATCGTCTGTTGAAGAATAAATTCACAGCTATCAGCATGGGTACAACTTTTTGCTGAACATTGGGGGGATCTCTGTTTAAAGAGATGAATTCTGGGATATGGTAGGCCACGAAGGACACACCCAACCCGTCCTTCAAATTCGGGTGAATGAAGGACGCATTTGTCGGCCGCGTTTGAAGGAGTCGACGAATTGGGACAGCCTTCGTCACTGGGCTTAGACGTAATCAGCCTTCAAATGCGGCCTCCGGAGGATCCAGCCGACGTTTTGGGACAAAGCTACAGTGAATACTTTGGCTATAAATTAGGTAGTGAGTACACAGAAAGTGTACTTCGGATGAAGCAGGTGAAGAATATACTATGAAAAAAAGAATGTATCTGACAGTTTTTAATTAAATTACTTAGCAGATAAGCTACTCAGAAACACCACTGTGTTTGAGCAAGAACAAGAAGTAATACTCTACCGCAGAGTGAACACCAAGTGACAGCGCCACCAAAGAGGAGGAGGCCCCGGGAGAGACCCAGGACATGCTGGAGCGATTAAATCTCTCGGCTGGCCTGGGAACACCATGGTGTTTCCCGGACAAGCTGGAGGAGGTGGCTGGGGAGAGGGAGGTGTGGGCTTCTCTGCTTGGGCCGCTGCCCCCGCGACCCGGCTTGGGATGAGTGGAAGAAAATGGTTGGATGGATGGATGGATGGATGGATGGATGGATGGACTATTTTGCTGGTAATAATTGGAATGATTAAAGAAAAACAAAAACCTATTTATGCAAGATCATTCATAATTTTATGGTGGGGTTATATTGGCTGGATCTGATTATTGGGGGCATCATAACCCCCTGAATCCCCCCCAGAATCAGAAATCAGAATCAGAATCAGAATCAGAAACAGCTTTATTTGTCACAAGCAGGTTGCCCTGCAGTGAGATGGGACCCCCCCGACCTTACACACATTACACAGACATCACTTGGGGTTACAAGTCGGAGATCGGAAGCGTTACAGAAAAGAACACTGAAATGTACACAACAACGGGAGAGTACAAGAGGAAAAAAAGAGACCTCCTCTCATGCTGTGCTTCCATGGCAGGACAGCACGGGAGCAGGAAACAAAAAAACTCCTCTGCACAAAAAAGCACATGAATAACCACAGCACAACATTATGAAAGACATGACAAGCCACAGGGTTGGGTAGGGGATATCATAACACAATCAACACAGTGTGCACATCTGATCTGGGACTGCTGCAAATTACGCCGCCAGCTGACCCGATGTCCACATCATGGGGGAGGTACGCATCGAAGACGTTGGGAGGGGGGGGGGGATCAGTGAGTGCTAATCAGTGTAAGTGTATGTGTATGCGTGTCCATAGTTCAGCGGAGACACTGTCCTTCGCCCTATCAGGCTAAGTAAACAGTCCTCCAGCCAATCCAGGTGGCCTTGCAAGGGATGGGAAGAATAGTCATCACAGTCGTTATCAGGGAGTAGTTGTTCGGCTCCAGCCTTGGGCCTGCAGCTGGCGCCGTGGTGATATCCGCATTTCGATATTGGTTTTGTTGATTTTTCATGCGAGCAGGCCAGGAGAATGTAAAGCTGCTCTTTTAACACTCCGACACTGGACTCTCAATCTCCCGTTGGATAGCCGTACAGCTGTAAGCGTCTCCAAGGTGTTGACCACGCTCCGTTTGTTGTGAGAGGTCGCGCCTCGTCCCATCGCTTCAATTCCAGTGGGCAGCCTTGGGGGGGGGGGGGTTTGAACAGCTGGTTCCGCTTTCTTATTTCTCCGATAAACCAGGGCCAGGCCAGCTCCAATCAGCAAGAACCCTGTTATCATGGTTCCGAATAGGTAGACATCTTCAGCGTCCTCGATCGACAGTCCCGCCAGGCACACGACCCTCCAGGTCTGCCACCCGTCCATCGTGTTTGTGAAAGTGAGCTTGTACTTTATCTCCTTTAATAATGTGACCGGAAAAAGGTGTTGTTGGACTTTAAATATATCAATTTCTTTCAAACTCTACCTTTAAAAGTGAAGCCATGTGGTTCCTTGAATGACAAACACGACTTTTTTAAGTCTTTTTCAGTTTTTTCATGATAAATGTACGACTTTAATGTGAAACATTCAGAGTTTTTTCTCATGTTGTGTTTCTTTGAAGCTGCTTCCTGTTGGCTTCAGCTGTTTGGAGTTTCCATTTTCTAAACTTCTACATTCTGAACCTTCTTCAGCTATGAACAGATTATGAAACACTGAATGATTTCAAGCTCACACTTTGTCTAATAAACTTACATCTTTCATTCTTGATACAGATTGAGTTACTGTGATTTGTCAAAGATCAGCTGTGATTATCTGGCAGCAGCGCTGAAGTCCAACCCCCCCCATCTGAGAGAGCTGGACCTGAGTAACAACTACCTGCAGGATTCAGGAGTGAAGCATCTGTGTGGTTTTCTGGAGAGTCCAGGATGTAAACTTGAAACTCTGAGGTCAGTCACCACATTTTAGATGTTCTGAGATGAATTTGATGTGAAAGTTGTGCTGACACTAAACTGCAGACATCAGGCTGATATTATACTGATCCACACTGAGGATCTTCATGGTAAAGTCTGTTTTCTTCTTTTCTGGTTTAGTCCATTGACTGTAGCAGAACAATGTTCACATTTCAAACCTCCAGAGAAGAAGAACAATCCTCCACTGGATAATTAACCGTGAAACTCTCCAACTGTTCATTCCACCTTAAAGTCTGTCTGACACTGAAATCTAAAGCAAAATGTGCGTTTGCTTTACAGACAGCAGTCCAACACAAACATACACACATCATCCAAAACACAGTCCAACATCCAAATCTCCTCCACTGCAGCATGAATGATGGGAAAGAGAAGGAGGAACACTCTGACATTCAGGGTTAGAATGAGTTTCATGAAGTAGACTGTGAAGATCAAAGCTGCATTAGAAGCTTACATGAATGAATGAGTGGACAGAAGTGGACAGAGATCATCTGAAGCACTTCAAAGGCTTTAAATCAGCATATTTCTCTTTATTCTTTATCAACTCTGTTAGTTTCTCTCAGTTTTCTGTGTAATGAAGCTAACAGCAGGCTAATAAGATGCTGACCAATAGGTTTCTATTAAAGGTTATAATTTGTATATTAAAAAGTGCGTTGCTTTGGCTCAGCAGGGATCAGCTTACAGTTAGAATACAGCTGCTGGATGTGATTAGCATGTCATAGCTATTTAGCCTAGCCTAACCCTAGCTGTCATAGAGCAAGAAGCGTGATGATAACTAAAAATTTCCATTTATATAGCAGGGCTGCTTATTGGGGAAAATACTTCCTGTTTTCAAGTAATCCCCATTTTCCCAGAAAGAAATGTAAGTACAAATCGATGATCTAAGTGAGAACATGAGCCTGTAATAAGTCCCAGTGGGTGCAGTCAAAGGAGTCTCTCAGTTCCAGTATAGAGTCTTTGGTCCAGACAGGAACAACTGTGTGCTCACACTGTAAAAAAAAAACTGTCAAATTTACGGTAAAATACCGGCAGCTGTGGTTGCCAGGAATGAACCGTGAAAAAAATGTGGAATCTGTAAAAGACAATACGGTATACTGGTTTTGTAACCGTAAATTTTAAGGTAGACAACGTATTATTTTACCAAAATCATGATAGAAAAAAACAAATATATTTGTCAATTATACAGCAATTTAATGTAAAAAATGCAACTTTCCATAGCTTTTTACGGATATTTGCAGTAAAAAAAAAGTTATAATATAATCATATTTACAGTAATTTGTTGTTAATTTAACAGTAATAGGATAGACCCTATTATTGTAAATAACTGTAAAAATAACAGAAATATGTTAAACCTTATTAAAACCTTTGACAGTAAAAAACACAGTGAAATTGTATAACAAATTACAGCATTTTATTTTGACCAGATACATTTTACGGTAAATTCCGGGCAACCACAGCTGCCGGTATTTTACCGCTAAAAATACAGTACAATATGAGGAACATAAATGGTTTACCGTAAATTTTACATTTGCAACCGCTAAATATAGAAAAACCTAAAGATGCTCATATATAACCAAGGTAGTGAATATTACTGATAAACAATGAGAAAATTTGACATACCATTTGAAAACAGACTAAACATATCATTTTCTCTATTCCTGCAAAACAGCATAGATCTTGAGAATACAGCATGTGTCCATATATATGGCTGGTAATCCATGGAGGAATGAATAAACATGAAACAAAATATTACCTGCCCCTGACCTATCAACAGTAATGAGTCACTGGGTCCTGCCTTGGTGAAGGAAAGGACTCAGTGGAGTTTCTAATGCGCATGGTGTCGAAGATACAAGCTCTGCAGGAGTACTTCAATGTCCATCAGGAGTTCACTTTGGACTGGCAGGATCCCCTCTGCAGCAAAAAATGGACAAAGTTTGATCAGTGCTTGAGCAAAATGCACAGAAATGAACAAAACGTGCTGCCAAAAACAGATCTAATGATAAATGATTTCTTAAGTGTAAAATATACAGTTCTTAAAGGATAGCTATTGTCAAAATGCAACCTGGGCTGTTTTTTTTTTTAACTGTAAACGAGACAAACATATATCTAAAAGAATAATTACGACAAATGAGCCGTTTTTGAGATTGACCTTGATTTTGTTTTGTGGTCAATAGCCAGTGAATGGGAATACTAGGGGGCCAGGTCATAAATTTAAGCGCATCAAAATCAATACAGTAAAAAAAAAAACAGCCCAGGTTGTGTTTTGGCAATATTTATCCTTTAAATCTACTTATGTAAAAGTGATACATAGACAACCCAGCCCTAATCACAATCATAATTTGTTGGAAAACGTATTTAAGTTTCCTATTGATTTATCATAGATAGGGCTGTGCGATATGAGCAAAATCTCATATCCCGATATAAGAATTCTATCGTCCCGATAACGATATAAATCACAAAAATGTAACATTTTCTGTAAATTCTGTGAATCTCGGGCAGCTCGTCTTGCGGGAAGTGTTTCCAGCTGCGCGTCATGTACTTGGAGTCGAGTGTTTTAACCGATGCATGAAACTATACATTTTTAGATATAAGTTGTAATGGCCGCCGTTTTCTTTGTATTTATTACACGGCGTGCTGCGGGGAAAAGCCTGTTCTAACCTTTTAGTCTAAGGTTTATTTTTAAAACACCTGGCGGCTCTTTTTTTACTTCTCATCCGTAAATAATCTGCTCTTTCACGTGATTCAGTTTATTTTGAAAAGTCTCAACAGGATCTTGAGCTTTATTGTGAAAGGTTTATGTGGAACATAAACAAGCGGACACGCGATGCTGTTACCGTCGTTGTTGCTAACCACAACACATAAAAACAGGGGCGTGTCCGTCTGTAGTGTGGTTATATTAAATATAAGAGAAAGAGAGAACTTTAAGAAATTAATATAGCCACTACAGTGACCGTCAAAACAATGAAAAAATACTGCCGTAAACAGTTTATTTTGTGACAGCACGAAACAAATGATAGCGTAAATCATCCGATATATATCGTTATATCGAACAGCCCTAATCATAGAACTTGAAGTTAATGCCTGAATGCATGGTGATGAGACCTATCATTCAATCTACATTTTATAGCGTATGAAACTGCTCACCTCACTGCTCACTTGAATAATACCACTGCTTACCTCTTATTGAATCTTTGGGTGCAGACTTAATTGAAGAGCCTCGTATAAACAGGCAGGGTGTGATGTTTAGGGAAACCAAAGAATACAGGCGCCATCATTTCTGCCAGAAGACTCATGGGGTGCACCGAAGCTTTCATTGTGGACTGGCTAGATACCTTCTGCATTCAGAAAGAAAACAAGAAGGGCATACACCATAAACAATAATAACTGACAAAAATAATGAGACAAGAAATTAAAGTAACAAAATAAGTGCAAATCAAGTTTCCCTGTGTTGCAGTGTAGCTGAATGTTTTTCAACAATTTGATTTACGGTAAAACACATACCAAATATTTCCAGCCAAGGTTTGTTTCAATCTTCAGCATGTTTTTCCTGCCATTGTCTTGAAACTGTTTCATCTGTCCCTCTCATTTGATGCTGTTTACAAAAAGAAAACAGCAATATTGTAAAGGGAAAAAGGAAAATGAATTTAATGGAAAAAAAAGAAAAAAAGATTATGACCTGAAATCTCACCATTTCCTGAGAGTCACAGGTCCTTTGAGTATCCTTATGGTTTCTGCTCAAATTCAGTGTCTGAAAAGGGCAGGAACAAAACAAACCTTTTTAATCATAATAAAGACAAAATAAGACTTAGAGACAGACAACAAAGAAATGTGTAAAATATGTACACCGAAAGAAACAACGTGGCTTATTCCGATGCAGTTTACAATGAAGCACGTAGCCCCTTGATGACTGAACTACCTTACCACAGAAATTACAGATTAACATAACTCCATGTACTTTGGTAATTCCTCCCTAGCAAATTAAGCACGCCAAACACAGAAACTAATCCAGAGCAATGCTTTCCTGGTGATAGTAATGCTAACTCAACTCACAAATGCTAACTAAATTCACAACCTCACTCATAAAAAACGAACTGCTAAAATTATCTATAAACGCTGGGCTGGTGGATTTTTATAACAGAGATAACTTGAAGTTGCATGTACTCACCTCACCTCGAACTAATTGTAAGCTGCCAGGATGTCTACAAATTCCGAAGATGCTGTGGTCCAAGCAGCCATAAATGGCGCTAATATACGAGTTCAAAACTGTGTCCGTTAGCGAAGCCAACTTGAGTCTCCTGCATGAAAAAAAGAGCGGTTGGCACACAGCTCAGCAGCGCGCCAGGCTATTGGTCATTTTCAGGTGACGTCATCCCGCAATGTAATGTCGCTCTTTGTTTCTTTAGGAGGAGGTTCGAATTTGATCAGAAGTCACGTCTGCAGACCGCTGCAGCCACGTCTTGCCTTGCTTCCCCTTTTTTTTGGTGAAATGGTTCGCTCATACTGCACAATGTTGCTACCAGAATTTTTTTTTCTCTGCAATTCGAACGTAAAACGTCTTTACACAGTTTACCAGCAGTTTAGCTACCAATCAACAGCGATCACACAAACTCAAAATTTAAGGCGGACCCACTTAAGGTGGTCTGATAATATGGCGTGAAACACAACAACATAAAGTTGTTTTAAAATAATAATTAAAAAAGATTATTGAAATCAATTTTATTCACAACGATGAATTTTATTTTTAACATCTTCTTTTGCTGTTGATTTTTTTTTTATCAGAAGGTTAACAATGATATACTGCAGGCCTAACTTTTAATCTGTATATCAGTATCTGAATTTTAAAATAAAAAAAATACTATCAATTTTATTGTCTTTCACTGCTGATATTTCCTTTTTTTTTTAAATGGTATTTACTGGTTGTATTATTACGGTGGACCCTATTTTTTAACATCTTGCTTCTGTAAAAATGAATGTTTTTGTTTGCTTAAAAATCTACAGCTTTATACTGTGAATTCCAATGTGCACAACCCCAAAATATGTAGTTTTACTCAAATAATACCGTAAAATCTAAGTTTTTCAGACATTTTCAACATTACAATATTTAATTGTAAAATGTATGCATATTTTTTTGTTTTCACAGACAATATTTATAATTTCAACATTTTATTACAGTAAAAAACAAAGTTTTTTCCAGTCTCACAATTAACGGTTATTCAATCTATTTAATACAGTAAAAGGAAGTTTTTGGTTTTACGCTCCATTACCGTTGGAATTTGACGGTGTTTTGCTGTATATTTTACTGACTTTTGTTACAGTGCAGTTCTCTTCAGTCCTCTGATCTGACAGACCCAGAGGGGCCATCACATCACATTTAGAATATCTAATGGAGCTTGTCCAATACAGTGGCTTGCAAAAGTATTCGGCCCTCTTTAACTTTTCCAGATTTTGTCACATTACAGCCACAAACATGAATCAATTTTATTGGAATTCCACGTGAAAGACCAATACAAAGTGGTGTACATGTGAGAAGTGGAAAGAAAATCATACATGATTCCAAACGTTTTTTACAAATAAATAACTGTGGGGTGTGTGTAATTATTCAGCCCCTTTGGTCTGAGTGCAGTCAGTTGCCCATAGACATTGCCTGATGAGTGCTAATGACTAAATAGAGTGCACCTGTGTGTAATCTAATGTCAGTACAAATACAGTTGCTCTGTGACCGACTCAGAGGTTGTCTAAGAGAATATTGGGAGCAACAACACCATGAAGTCCAAAGAACACACTAGACAGGTCAAGGATAAAGTTATTGAGAAATTTAAAGCAGGCTTAGGCTACAAAAAGAAATGCACAGCTGATCTTTGACAAATGTGGTTTGTCAAAGATCAGCTGTCTTAAAAGCCATAAAGTGACCAACATGAGCAGGTTTCCTGAGAGTAGGATTATCCATAGAGCAGCATCTGTATTTACAATGGCAGTGGTGTGTGGTGTCCAATAGATTTCGTTAGTGGTTTGTGTGGGTGTGTGTGGTGAGGGGGAGTGGGGGAGCTGGTAGTTACTTCAGGAGTCTGATGGCTTGGGGGGGGGGAGCTATTCTGCAGTCTGGAGGATCGGGCCCCAATGCTGGTGTGTGAGGGTCAAGCATGATGCAGGAGGCTTACTGATGCAGTGCTTATAGAAGATGTCCTGTAGCACAGGGAGAGATGTTCGATGAGCTTGGCAGCTGCTTTGACAATCCGATGTAGCTGGCTGAGGTCGCCGACTTTGCAGTTTCCAAACCACATGGAGATGCAGCTGGTCAGAACACTCTCTATGGTGCCCCTGTAGAACATGGGGAGGTTGGGAGGGGGGAGGTTGGCCCGCTTTAGGTGTCTCAGGAAGTGGAGGCGCTGCTGGGCCTTTTTGGTGATGGAGATGTTGTTAGTGGCCCACGTGGGCCTTTTTGGTGATGGAGATGTTGTTAGTGGTCCAGGTGAGGTCGTCTGAGATGTGAATTCCCAGGAACTTGGTGCTGTTAATTGTCTCTACCGTGGAACCGTGGATGCTGTGGTGTGTGAGTGGAGCGATGGATTCCTGAAGTCAATGATCATCCCCTTGGTTTTGTCCCCATTCAGTGGCACATTGTTTTCACTGCACCAGAATGCCAGCTGCTGAACCTCATCTCTGTACGCTGACTCGTCGTTGCTGCTGCTGAGTCCAACCACGGTTGTGTCGTCAGTGAACTTGATGATGTGGTTAGAGCTGTGTAGAGCGGTGGAGTCATGTGTCAGGAGAGAAAACAACAGTGAGCTGAGGACACAGCCCTGAGGAGCTCCTGTGCTCAGCCTGATGGTGCTGGAGATGTTTTTGCTGATTTGGACGGGCTGAGGACTTTGACAGGAAGTATCCAGTTGCAGAGGGAGGTGCTCAGTCCCAACTTGCTGACTATTTGAGCATGTTGCCTGCCTGCAGAACTAAAGGACTCGGCGAGAGACGCCTGTCTCGTCCTAGCAGCACCGTCCCTCTTCTTCAGTTTGCCTTAGCAAACACCTCAGAGTAAATCATATCACAGAATATGATGAGCTTATGTTAAGGTTAGTGAAGCAGCCACAAAACCTCACCATCTTCCTACATGTAGCACAATCCACACATGACTCCGTTTACACTCAGCCATTGTTGTGAGTGCACACACCATGCGACACATTTATACAGCCATTTTTTCACATATGACTATGGAAGGCGTAAGAGGAAGTAGTTCCTTCCAATTCAGATGATCTGAATGATATGGTTTCTTTCTACTGTGTTCTTGTTAATGAAAAACTACATATTTACCCCAAAGTACTAAAATATCGATATTTTAATATGAGAATCGATTCTGGAACATAAATTACTGGTATTGGAAGAATCAATATTTCAATATCGATCCGCACACCACTACTAGGCAGCATTTGGGAGCTGACACGGTTAGTAAGATGGATTGTCATTTTACCCTGAGTGGTCTAAGTGAGAAGAGGGATCCTATGAAGAAAGACTAGGGTTTTTTTGAGGGGAGTTCCCTGTTAACTTGGTTTTGGGGATATTGGGGTTTTGGGGAGAGGAGACCCTAGCTATTGTATGGGGATTACGAGTGCTGTTAGCTTGAACAAAGACAGAGGGTTTTTCCAGGAGAACCCTGTTAACTTGCCTAAGGTTTTGGGGATGGAGGGGAGATGCTGTGAGCACTTTATTATGGTTTAACACACACACACACACACACACACACACACACACACACACACACACACACACAGGGCCCATAAATAGATGGCACTTGTTAACCAATTAAATGAGAAAAATGCTATTTTTTTAATTATTGAAAATTAACAAGTTATAAAATATAATAATTGTATTAATAACATATTTTTATGGCTACCATGTTTTCTTACTTGCTGTATTACTTCCTAGGTCATAAATAATTTCATTTGGGGGTCATAAATCACTTGGTTTGACATAAGGGTTTAATATCCCTCCTCATGTCTCCATTTCTTTGCATAACCCATATTTGATACTGAGAGTTTCACGAAGAGCAAACATCAAACATGCCTCCAAACATGTGACGAGTCAGACTGACATCATCTCTGCAGAGAACAGTGTGAGCTCTCAGCAGGTCATTTCCCAGTGTTCCTGTTGTTTTACAGCATCATCATTAATTCTGCTCTGCCACCATCACTGCAGCTGACCAATCTTCTTCTTCTGTGACGTTATGTGACACGCTGAGACTGGACAAATGCTAAATGGCTAACCTGAGAAACAGTCAAAAGTACTGATGATTCCTACAAAGTGTGTGTGTTCAGTATTAGATGAGTTTGGTAGTAGTGTTTGTGCACAGATGGACTCCACCAGAGATCTCCTTTATGAAGAAACTGTTTGTCCAACAGTGGGAAATATTTCAGAGAATATCTCAGAGAATATCTGTGAAGCAGAAGCTAAACATAATAACAGAAGAAAAGCCAAATTATGATCCAAATCCTGCTCTGAGCCATTGTTTAAACATCACTATCAGACAGTAAAGGCTTCCAAAGACTGCTCACCTCTCACACTTAGTTAAAGATGCTGGTGCTGTCCACAGATCAGCTGACCTGCTGGGGCTCCATGATCAGCTTTGTTTGTTGGCGATAAAGGCTGAGCCCTTTAGAGCTTCATTTTTCTTTTTTCTTTCTTTCTTTTTTTTTGTACGAAAAAGATGATGATCATCAGTGACACTGTCTTTAAAACACTCTTGTTGCAAATGTACGACTTTAATGTGAAACATTCAGAGTTTTTTCTCTTGTTTGTTTGAAGCTGCTTCCTGTTGGCTTCAGCTGTTTGGAGTTTCCATTTTCTAAACTTCTACATTCTGAACCTTCTTCAGCTCTGAACAGATGATGAAACACTGAATGATTTCAAGCTCACACTTTGTCTAATAAACTTAAATCTTTCATTCTTGATACAGTTTGATGGACTGTGGTTTGTCAAAGATCAGCTGTGATTATCTGGCAGCAGCGCTGAAGTCCAACCCCTCCCATCTGAGACAGCTGGACCTGAGAGAAAACTACCTGAAGGATTCAGGAGTGAAGCATCTGTGTGGTTTTCTGGAGAGTCCAGACTGCAGCCTGGAGACTTTGAGGTCAGTAGAGTGTTGGAGTGAGTGGGTGGGGCTGTCAGCAGTATTGTACTAAACACAGTCAGTATGAAACAAAGATCCAGTGTTTCCTGTAAAGCTGCAGCTTCTCAACTTCAATAAAAATCCAAAGATTAGAAAAAGTGAAGCAACAATGAGTCCTAGTACAGTCCCAGCACTGAAGTCCCTGCTGCTCTTTATACTGGATGTGCTGCATCACTGACTGACAGCTGATGAAGAGTCTCTGGAGACACTCATTTATCTCCTCTGCTCTTCCTCCTTCTCTCTGCAGGTGGAGGTGATGATGGTGAACAGGACGGTGTGTGTGCTGAGAGAGGAGCAGCTGTGTCCTGATGATCCAGAGAGGTTGAAGCAGCAGCAGCTTGTGTGTAGAGACGCTCTGACTGGGCCATGTTACTGGGAGGTGGAGAGGAGAGCTTCATCCAGCAGTGACTGACAGAGGAATGAAGTGCAGATGACTGTCGGTGCTGCAGAGTGAACTGCTCTGAGAACATCTCCACTGTCAGACACAATGTAGAGTCCAGCATCATCCCTGTGTGTCCCTCTGGATCTGACAGAGGATCATCAGTGTATCTATTATTGTGCGATCTACTGTACAATATAAAGCGCCTTGAGGCGACTTTTGTTGTGATTTGGCGCTATATAAATAAAATTGAATTGAATTGAATTGAATTGAATTGGACTGCTCTGCTGCTGCTCTGTCCTTCTACAGTCTCTGTCTGACTCTGGCTTCAGACCCTCCTGGATCAAACTCACCTAGAAAGGCTTTGAAACACCTTTGAATAATAAACATCATGTTTTTATAAGATAAATATCATGTTTTCATGTATGTGCAGTTTGAGCCTCAGTGGAGGAATCAGCGCTTAATGTTTAATGTGGATACTTATGATCAATAAATGTGCTGATCGGAATCAAAGGAATGACTCGGACTGAATCTGTTCCTGCTTTTCTCTCATGTGGATCTGATCCAGACCTCCAGCTTCTGCCCTCCACCTCACATTAGTCGCCCAGCACAGCAGCTTCCCCATTAAAGCTCACTTTTCCCACCTTAGAAAGGAGCCTCAGACACACCTGGAAACACGGATCGGAGAAGTGAGACAAGATGAAGAACAGCTGGGAGAAAAGACACAACACGAGCTTCTCATCTGTGACTGAAACGTTTGACTCATTTTTAATCTTTTCTGTTAAACAGGGCAGTGATGCAGCTTTGAACACAGGAGACTCACCTTTGACCTTTCCTCCAGCGCCACCTTCAGTCCACAAACAGCGTGTGACTGATTAACTGAACTGAGCAGATAATTATTCCAGGAGTTTCACAGACTCAAAGCTGCATTCTGATTAAAGAGCTGTTATTTTGATGAGCAGGGTATAGTTCACTTCCTCTCACTCCTAGTGCGACATCAAAAATGTTTAAATGAGCTCAGTGAACAGATGAAGACAAAAACAACAAGGATGAAGCCGATCCCTGCAGTTCCTCTGGCGTCCAGCAGAGGCAGCAGTGACTGATGGGTCTGTCTAGCACAACCCCTCACTGGAACAAGGCAATTTTACTACAACAGCAAAAGCAAGACGCAAGTAGGCAAAGTTATTTGTATTGCTTGTGCACGAGGGAGACCCGACTGGAGCCAAGTGTTGTTCACTTGACCTCCGTCGGACTCTCGTCTGCTCCCCCGTAACACCTTCTTTATTGAGGTTACATGAATATGCATAGCTTCATTAACATATGACGTTTTACATAGGCGCACACGTGAACAAGGGTACCAGTCTGTGGATACTGTAAGTGTGTGTGTGTGTGTGTGTGTGTGGTCAAGATGTGACCCTGTGAACAACTTCCCCAAACCTACAGGCATGGAAGTCCAGCAGTTCATCTAAACAAAAGGCACTTATACTAAAACAGATATACGTGTGTTTGCTATACCATAGATCAGAAAGAGAAGATACGACCTCTCTCATGACCCTAGGAAGTGGGTGATCTATACACTCTTTTTATACTGCCGACACTTTATTCATTGTCCATGTATTGTCCTTATCTTCAACGAATGTTGCTCAGTTGTTTGTTAATTGCCCCTTGGGGATAAATAAAGTTTTCTGATCTGATCTGATACCAGAACACTCTAAAGAGGAGTGAACGCACTCTCCTCCTCACAGAGTTGTTACAGACTCCCTAGGATGAGACATTCTTTCAATCTACAAACGATTAGATACTTCTAAGAATATATGGTTATATATTTTTAAGCATAAATGATAATCAACAATATAAACCTAACAGTGAGTCAGTCCCCATAGACTCCCATGTTTCCAGCCTGATACACAAACTGCTTTGGTCTCTACAGATAATTTCCTCCTTCATGTGTTTTGTATTGACGAGGAGGTCAAAGTCACATGACCTCATTGTTGTTTCCTGCTTACAGCACACTGGACTCTCCAGGTGTGTGTTTGTGACATCATCACAGACATAGTGTACGTGTGCGCTGCTCTCAGGATTTCCTAAAGAGCAGCTGGGACTGAAAGGCGTGGGCAGGAGGCCGGCCTTGTGGGACATGTATTTGTAAGAGATCTCTTGTGGAGTCCATCTGTGATAATATGTTAAACACTGAATTACGATTCATATCTGAATGTACTGACTGTTAATCAATGATGAGAACATAATCAGTAAATGTAAAGATTGTCACGGTCCTGGGTCAGTGACCCAGTGTTTTTGGTTTTGTACCTTTTCTTTTGATTTCATTACAAAGTAAGACTTTCCAGTTTGGCTGTACTTCCTGAGTTCTTGTCTTTAGGTTTTGTTATTTGGTCTCCCAGGGTTTATTCTCTGCTCCCTCTTCTCTGTGCTCCTGTCTGTCCATGGTGTTATTTTGCCTACTCATGAGTCTGCGTATGTTAAGTTCTGTGTCTCGTGTGGATCTCTCTGTCTGTCGTGTGCTTCCTGTTTTACTTTGTAGGTCTGTGCCTTATGTCTGTGAGTTCGGCATGGTGCTCTCCCTGTCTCGTCAGTGTAATCAGCGTCAGCTGTGTCTCCCAGCTGTTTTCTCTTAGCTCCGTTCACCTCTTGTATTTAGTGTCTGCGTCTGCGCCTACTCGTTGTCGTGTCGTACCCTCACGTTAACTGTGTGTTATGTCTGCTAGCCTGCCTGCCTGCTTAGTTTGTTTTTGTATTCTCAGTTTAGTTAAGTTTCTGTTCTGTTTCTATTAGAGATGGACCGATCCGATATTACGTATCGGTATTGGTCCGATACTGACCAAAATTACTGGATCGGATATCGGAGAGAAATAAAAAATGTAATCCGAGCCGAAGTATCACAAAATCACCTCACAAAACGCGCTACCTGGCGTAACCCAGCTCATCGGAGCAGTATGTGTCACGTGATAGAAAGGCTGTTGTCTGCGAGACCTGTCAGTGGTCTGGTGGAGCATTTGGAGTGTCGAAATGCTTCCAGAGAAGTAAAGCAAGTGTGTTAGTGCATGTCTGAATGTTTGCATAGTATTTCCACGTTAAGCTTAACAACTGATTTATGGTGCCACAGCTGGACTGGCCGTCAGAGTTCCACGCTGTGAAAAGGAAGTGATTTGTCCTGTACTTCAGCTAGAACGAAAAACAAAACAAAACACAAAGCTGGAGTTATTCCGTCTTTGCAGCAAAGCTGACTCTTCTCTCATTCACTCCCCCTCCCTCTCCTGTTTCTATTTCAATCATGAAACTGATCAATGACCAGCTGATCGGCTTTTCTGTCGCAAGTCCGTCTTTCTTATTTTTTTATCGCCCACTTTGCACTAGAAAGAGGAGACCAGCAGATAAACAACAGCAGCATGTTTAAGCTTGATCAGCTGTTGTTAGAATTTATTTAATATTAATTTCTAGTATCAGCTGATGTTTTCTGGAGCCACAGCTGTAAAGCTGCTGGTCATGATGTCAGTTTGGATACGTGGTGAGAGGGAAACATGAAGATGAAACCAAGAGATGTCCTTACTGAATCATCAGAGCTGAACAGGTGATGGAAAAACAGGTTTACCTTTTAGGTGACATGAATCAGTTGAAGTTATGAACTGTTTCTGAGAGTCAAGTAACACCAGAATCCTTTTCTATGTAGCTGACAGCCTGTGTACAAACAGACTTCAGCCATATGAGAGTGCGTGTGAATGAATGAGAGCAGACACAGGACACTCTGATCTCTGAATGTGTGTGACTTAGTGAAAGAGAGGATTATAATGAATATACTGTGACTGACGAACAGAGATTAAAGAGAAAAGTGTTTGGATTAAAATGGATTACGCTAAAGTAAATGTGCTAATGAAATCTGAACTGACTGAAATGTGAAGTGAAGATTACACTGAGCTGGAAAACATCTACAGTACTGGAAGTGCCCATCTCACCACCAAACTCTCTGTGTACATTCACTTTTTAACCCTTTGTGAAAAAATAAAGGTGTAATCTGAGTATTAATCTATGTTAGTACAAACACCTCTAATACATTGCTTTGGCCTTTCCAAGTCATATCTTCCCTTGGAGTCTGCGGTCCAGGCTTCTAAAACCATTAACAAGCACTACACTCTAGAGGAGAGCTGCACTAACATGATTGATAACATTTGACCTGCAAAGGATACTCCTGTTTATTTGTATCACGACAAGCAGGGAAGACCTGGACATCAAGACCGTCAGGCTGCCCGAGTCCCCTCACCCATATCAGCTCAGAACTCTGCATTTTCTACTGAGTTAGACTCAGAGTGTCAGGGATCAGAAGTTCTACAAAGAGTAGAACCAGACTTCCTGTATAGAGGTTTGTGGGCCTACTGATCCACAGTGTCAGCATAACTTTCACATCATATTCATCTCAGCACAACTAAAACATGGTGACTGACCTCAGAGTTTCAAATCGACATCGTGGATTCTCCAGAAGAACACACAGCTGCTTCACTCATGAATCCTGCAGGTTGTTGTTGTCTACACTCAGGTCCAGCACTCTGGGATACGAGGGGTTGGACTTCAGCGCTGCTGCCAGATAATCACAGCTGATCTCTGACAAACCACAGCCCCACAATCTGTATAAAGAATGAAAGATGTGAGTTTATTAGACAAAGTGCTTGAAATCATTCAGTGTTTCATCATCTGTTCAGAGCTGAAGAAGGTTCAGAATGTAGAAGTTTAGAAAATGGAAACTCCAAACAGCTGAAGCCAACAGGAAGCAGCTTCAAACAAACAAGAGAAAAAACTCTGAATATTTCCCATTAAAGTCATACATTTATCATAAAAACAGGAAACGTTGTCAAATTTTACTGTGTGGAAAAAAAAAAAAAAAACAGACCAAGAAACATCAGAGTCCAAAACAAAACAAACTCTCAGTTCAGGAGGCCGACAGTGGGACTGTGGTGAAGGCTCTACAGTAAAGCTGCACAAGAAAGCTGAAGTTTGAAGTTGAAACTGTGAAGCTGTGAGTGAAAGAGCTCCAGCGTCTGTCACGTTACAGGAAACCTTCTTATTTTCACGCTGATGAAAGCATCATGCTTTTATTTTTTTAATGCTGCTTTTACTGAGTCACACTGTGAAACTGAGCCACAGCTGAACCAGCATCCCTGTACAGCAGACACTCCCAGTGCTTGGCTGCTTCCATTGAACCCTCTGCACAGAGCTTCAGTTTCCTCTTCTGGTCCCAAAGTGCAGAACAACAAGGTTTCAAACAGCTTTGTTCCAGCAGCATCAGCCACAGAAATGCAGAGAGAATTATTTGGATCTCTTGGTTGTGTTGTATGATGCTGTGTTTGCATATCTGGTTTCTCTTTTGCTTTGTGAGGATGGATCACTCATTTACTGCAGCTCCAGATAAACAGCTGGACCTGAACCTGGTAGCTTCAATTAGTAACACTTGTGACGGGAACGCAGCTGGGACCGCTGCTGCACCAAAAACAGGTTTCAGTGTTTCCATGTGTGTGTGTGTGATGTCTTTACTTATACTGGTCAATAGACTTTAGTCAACACATGATTGAAAGGTGTTACACATGAAATAAAAACAGTGTTTCATCTTTATTCCTGTGAAGCAGCTGCATTATAACCAATCTGCTCCTTTGTGGCCTTTAAAACAGCTTAAATAACTGTTGTTATATTTGTTTCTGCTCCTCTTGGACAGACGACTCTTGAAAAGACATTTTTGAATTTCAATGTGACTTTAACTGGATAAATATGGGATATATAAACGTCTGCAACAAACTGATTCCAGCTTCTACCTCATGATAGGAATGTTTTTGTGGCTCAAGATGACCTGATATCTTTCATGATGGAGACATTTGACACATGTTTCACATATTATAGACCAACAAGTTATTCATAGCAGTTTAAATACGGGGAGTCACTTTTGGGCCCAGCAGATAAAACAGAGCCAATATTTCCTTCTTTATTTAAGTGACGTGTGTCACAGATGTGACCTAGTAAAGTGTAACTGAACATTAGTAACGTTATTAACACTCTCAGCTCGTCCTTGTTCCAGACCTGAAGATCCTCTTCTTTCATTCAGCAGCAGCTTCAGGTCTCTGATGGTCCAGGGCTTGTTGTTGGGAAACAGCCCTGCTGGGATGATGGTGTCCTCACAGAAACAGTCAGTGATGCTGTTGATCTCCATCACAGAGCACGTCCCAGTCTGCAGTCTCAGTCCTGCAGGGCCTCGCTGGCTTCCTGACTCCACCCAGTCAACAACAGGAAGTGTTTGCAGGAACAAAGTGAGGCTGTGGTCAAACAGGAGTTTTTATCTCCTGGCTCTGACTCTCACTGCGGCCCCGCTGCTGTGTCAACATGTGTTTGTGCTAAACAATGATGGAAAGTGTTATAAATGACTTGTTGGCCTCTGATCTGTCACAAACAGCTGAAACGTGTCTCTCATGAGTCACATGAAGGTTTCTGACAGAAAGGACAAAAAGTAGCTGCAGTCAGTTTGTGTCATTTTTATATTTATTCATCTGGGAGAAAAATCTGAGGGACATTAAAATGTGTTTTTCAACAGAGACAAGAACATAAATATAACGTCACAGGTAAATGAACATATTTCAAGTAAACAGCTGGACTGATCAGGTCCAAACACAGAGTGATCAACAAACAGCTGTCATATCTTTATATATAAGCTCTTTATAAATCCTGTTCACTGCAGTCTGTTTACTAATAATGTCAAACTGTTAGAAACACAGAAACATGGTCTTTGTTCACATAAACCTGTCTGGGATCCTTTGTTGTTCTTTTGATGCAGAGTTACATTATAAATATAAAGAGTTATTTCAGAGTCTCATCAGTTTTCCTGCATGTCTTTATTGAACACATCAGCAGGGCTGAAGCTCTCATGTTAAACACACACTGATCTATGGACACGTTCATGTGTTTCTAACAGAACCAGGCTGTTATCAGCTGCACTAACATGATGTCACACACACTGAATGTAACAGTGACAGTTTACATCATCACACAATCAGCTGTGATTGTTTCACTGTCATCAAACTAGTCAACAGGAAGTAGAATCAATAGAAACAATCATTTACTGACAGCATGTCTGATTGAAATAAGTGCAGATTATGTATGAAGTATAACTGCACACAGTAACTGTGTTACAATAAGGACTTAACAGCGCCCTCTGCTGGAGTGTTTCAGTACTGCGTTAACTAGAATACACCACCCCCTCCTCCTCCTCACACCACCTGCTACAGCTCTACTCTTCTATGACTACAGTCATCCACAGCACTGATGTGAGGTCACATGGTTCATATGTAAGGAGCACAGAGACGTCCTGGCAGCTGACCTCAGGTCAGTTTAATGACTGTGAGCAGCAGCTGTGTTCTTGTCACTGTGACAGGGAGACACTCTCAGACACAGCGCTCATGTCAGCTTGTTCTCATGCAGGAGGATCAGGAGCTCCATGTTTGTCTTCATGTTTGAATCATGATGTGTTTGTGCCATCAGAGTCTGTCATGAGTACTCAGGGTTTCACAGCAGCTCTTCTGAATGCTGACGAGGACTCCAACCTCATGTTTCACCTCTCTGAGCTTCTGATGTCTGTGAACACTCGTGTTTCTTCTCTGGGCTCATCTGGACAAAAACACCTTTCTGTGTTTGGCTCCAGCCTCATTGTGACTGACAGGAAGTGTGTTATCCATGAGCTTCTTTGTTTCCTGCTGTGTTTCCTGTCTGTGGACAAACACCAGTGTTTCAGCTGAGGACTTGGTTCCTTCCACCTGTCCATACAGGACATCACGCTGTCTTTTCTCTTTAAATGCAGCTCCAGGTCCTTCCACGTGCTGCTCTGTATTTGTGCAGTTTGTAGTGTGTCCTGGGAAACGTAGCACACATGGTGTTCTTCTGGTGTTTCCTCCTTTCACTGAGTGTGAAACACTGACGCTGTGCTGTTGTTCACAGAGCTGATTCTAGCTGCAGCTGGACTCTGTCATCTAACTGAATGTGTTGGTGCTGATCACGGGGCTCTGAGGGGGGAGCAGCAGGAGGACTCTGGATGCTGACGTCAGTGTATCTGTGGAAGCTCACACAGCGTGTCTCTGTCATTCAATATTGTGCTATATATTGTATCTATGCAAAGATGAACAGACTGTGTGTTCACTGGTCTCTGTGCTGCTGACTGCTTTGCTGCAGCTCTGATGTCATCATCACTCCCTCCTCCACCCTCAGCAGTCCCAGCATGCTGCTGTGGTGCACCCCACCCTCACTCTACACCTGAGCCATAGACCACACCCTCACCTCAATATACACCACAGTTTTCTCTGCTATGGAAATGAGATCAGGAGGAAATCATCATTATTATTATTTAATAAATGCTCACATTAATGTGGGCTTATTTGTTTCATATTAGAAACATTAGTCGAGTGTTTTTAGTATAAAATGGTGAAAGTCCCTCTTTTTGCTCCTCCCCTCACCTGTGGATGGACGGTGCTGTTACCGTGGTGACAGCTGTGAGCTTGGATGTGTTTCAGTCCTGCCTGGTTATCACTGCAGGAATCTTTACTTTCACATTTATTACAGGTAATAACTCTGATTTTTCTGTGTATTATGAACTAAATGTATCCTGATACACACAGAGATGATGAGCAGAGGTCACATGATGAAAGAAAAAACATGGAGTCTTTGATTTATTTAGATATTTATTGATGAATGCAAACAAACCCTGACACTGAACCATCGTCCAGCTTTCACAGAACAAACCTGATCACATGACCTGCTGACCCAAACAGTGAAAAGCTCCATGGCAACAACAACAAACAGCCTCACATATGTTAACAGAGGCTGTTAGAAGCACAGAGTCTTTACAGTCTTTCTCCTGTTTGTACACAGATCTCTGCACATCTTCATCACAGTTACTCACAGACGTGCAGAGTGTGTGGATATCAAAGCTAAGTTTCCACCATGTTTGTAGTCTGTACTGGGACTCATGGAGCATCTCTCTATGAGCACTCAGTGCTTTAAACAGTGAGTCCCAGTTTAACCAGCAGCCTTCACACCACACATCACACAGACATGGAAACTTCAAACCCTCAGACTGAAGTCACTGGCAGTCTCTGGCACCAGCGACTGCGCTAACAAACATACAGCAAACAGTGAAGGTTTGGTAGAGAAAGCTGGTTGGGTAATACCAAGTATGCAGCGGAGGAGGCGGGGTTACATTACTAGATGATTAAACATGAAACTATTTTGCTGATAATAATTGAAACGATTAAAGAAAATCAACAAGCTATTTATTCAAGACAATTCATAATTTTATAAACTGGAATGATGAAATTATATTGGCTGATCTGATTATTGGGGGGTCTTGACCCCCGTAACCCCCCTGGAAATTACGTGCCTGGTCCTGAGGTCAAATCCACCATCTTTGTTTCAGAGCTTCATGTTCTCCCGTGTTTGTGTGCGTCCTCTCCGGTACTCCGGCTTCCTCCCACAGTCCAAACACATGCAGTTAGTGGGGTCAGGTTAACTGTGAGTGGTTGTGTGTCTCTGTGTTATTCCACCTTAATAAATGACTTCCTGTTAGCATTAAGTGTTTCTGTAGGACTGATGTCATTTTCATGATTGGATCATTTAAATGAAGCTGGACTCAGATGCAGTAAATAAGTTGATTGATCATTAATGAATAAAGCTGGTCAAATCCATCACGTGGACACATGTGATTGTGTAGTATTGATCCCAATGCTGGTATTAGTCCTGGATCAGTAACACTGGATGGATGCGTTCAGCATGGAGCCCCTGAGCTGTGTTACAGACAAACATGAAACTGACAGGTCTGTGTCATTCACAGTCTGTAACACTTCTAAACAACAGAGGCTGACCCAAGTGCCTCAGAGCCAGGCACGCTCACATCACAGCTCTCTAAAGAAGTTTCAAAATAAGAGCTGAAAGCTGTGTTTGCTTGTGTTAGCTTATTATTGTGGAGACTAACATTCAGTGATCATGTGTTCAGACTCATAATGATTACTCTCATAAATCCTGATCTTTGTATTTACTGTGTGTTGGATCAATAACTGAGATTCATCGTATCACACAGCTGTGCTGCTGCTGCTGGTGATGTCAGCACATCTGGAACAATACGAGGTATCTGCTACCAGACTGAGCAGGACGTGAGACCTGTGGACTGTTTAAAGCTGTCCCTCCACAGGTCACTCAGACCTGATCCACACCTCAGTGATATTCTCTGACTTCCTCAGTAGAGACAGAAACCATTCAGATCTGGGACGATCAGCTGACTGATGATGTCACACAGACTGTGTTTTTCAGGAACAGTGATTCTGATGTGAGCCTGCTAGCTGACAGCAGACCTGATGAAACCACATGTTCACATCTGTGAGGACAGACTGGACTCTTTGACTGCACCTTGGTTCTCCTCAGAGGTCTGTACAGGAGCATGTCCACCCCCACTGAAGATCTCAGTCACTGTGAAACATAGAAAGCTGCTTGTGTGGCCTCTGCCTCACATGTAGATGCAGCTACAGGTTTCTCTGTCAGTCAGACTGAAACAGTGTCCTGATGCTGCATCATTCAGCTCTGTGCCCCAGTCAGCATCACTGTGTCTACCAGTGTCAGTGTTTCTTTTCCTGTAACACTCAGCACAGGCTCAGCTGGTATCCAGTGTTGGACTTTCAGCTGCTGTGATAGATCCTCTAACATAGATCAGCTCTGCTACATGTTGTTAGATCAGTGCAGCTGCCTGTCATGTCCTGATGTTTCTCTGGGTCAGCAGCTTCTCCATCAGAGGTTCACATGGAGCTGATCCAGTATCTCCAGTAACTGTGTTCTGTGCCTCACTGGTTCATCCTTCTGTCTGTGTGACGTCAGTCAGATGTTAAACTCTGTAATCTTCACTGTGTCACAGAGTTCAGTGAGTCCCGTTATTCACAGTATCAATCAGATCATCAGAGATGATCAGCAATCAGTGGTGCCAACAGCGCCTCCTGTGGTGAGAGGATGCAATAATGCACTGTAGCATTTTTACACTGAACACTTCCAGTCATGGAAACTGTCTGTTGGATCTGTGTGACGTTGCTTTCTTGTGTTGCTTTCTTGGTTAGAGTTCCTCACAAATGTCCAGATTATTCTTCTAATGAGGCGTCGACCATGTTTTCAGTTCTTTGGAAGAAAACATCGCCCTTTGCCATCCTTACTTTTCTTTGACTTCTTCAAATGCAGCTGAACTCCAGCTGGTATTTTATTGGACTTTGCAGCTGTTTCTGGTCATCAGTTCATTCCTGCAAACCTCTGAACCTGAACAACAATGATGCTGCATTGCTGGCTGATCCCAAAAGGTTGATTCTGTTCATCTGGACGTTTTCACGTTTGCTCACTGATCAGGTGACTTCTTCAGTCTCAGCTGACTGCAGCTTTACAACCTTACAAACAGCACATTTGCACAATGACTGAAACCAGCAGCACCTGATATATATGATACTAATATAATACATATACATATATAATCCATACTAATGATGAAGGAACTGAGCTCACAGTCCATTGTTCATTCAGTGAACTACTCAGTTTATTTTGGCCTCAGAAATGCTCACTCTGTTTGTACATCACTGATTGTCAGCAATAGACTCATTCTGCTGTGTGGACAGGAACACATGTGACATCACTTCCTGTTTGTTTGTGACTGAAGAGGAAGACGTTTACAAGGAATCATTTAGAAGGGTTTCAAACATCAACTGATTGAATCCATGAATGTGAAACGTGTTTGTGAGTGAAAGAGACAGACATGTACAGACTGAACTATCTGTTCAACAGTCAGAGTGTTTCTCTAACAGGAGACGCTCTTTACACTCAGCACAGGGACACTGAGGCACCAGGAGACAAGAACACAAATCCAGGATAAAGAGTTTTAGTGAATGTGGTGTTGAAGGTGTGGAGGTGGATCAGAGTGTCAGAGGAGACTCTGTAGAAGGACAGAGTGCCAGCAGGACAGTCCACATACACTGCTGCTCTGTTAGAGACAGAGGAGGAGGAGGAGGAGGAGGAGGAGATGGGTTTGTGTCTGTTATTGTGCCAGACATAACGAGGACCATCATAGCAGCTCAGACTCCAGGACTGATCATTGTATCCAAACACACAGTCTCTGTCTCCTTTCCTTCTGATGCTTCTGTAACTCACTGATATATAAACGTCTCCTCTCCACTCGACCTCCCAGTAACAGCGACCAGTCAGACCATTTCTACACAGCAGCTGATGAACATCAAATCTGTCTGGATGATCAGGATATGACTGAACCTCCTTCACATGTGTCACCTTCCTGTTGTTGTCAGACAGTTGGAGCTTTGTGTTCACTGTGTTTGTGTCGATTGTGAGTTGACAGGAATCTGATGGAGAGAAGAAACACAATCCAGCTGCAGTTATTGATCCATCATCTGTTCATTGATTGACACTTTGATGATGACTCCTGACATGATGAAGATGGTTGAATGTGTGCTGCTTTGTTTTCATGAATCCCATTAAAAACACACTTACACTTCCTCAGACCTGGTCTCAACCATCGGACTCCAGCAGGCTCCACCCTGAAAGGAGGAGGGGGGTCAGAGCAGCACAGTCAGCATGCACACATGGACATTACATGGCTCTCATACACACACTGTTACACACTGAGCTCAAAGCTCGGCTCCACTGTTTTATTCAAAGAAATCTACATTTATTTATCAGCACATTTAAAAACAGGTTGAGCCAAAGTGCTGCACAGAGTAGAGATAAAATAGGAAACATACACAGTAATTACTATAAGGACTCGTCAGAATTGAAAGCTACAGAGTACAAATGTGTTTCCAACCGGGTTTTAAAAATGTCGAGTGTTGGTGACGACCTGATGTGAAGGGCGACTGTTCCAGAGTTTGGCTGCAGCGATCGATAAAGCTCACCTCTGTTTTTACGTCTAGTTCTGGTCAGAAGCTACTTATCTGCAGACCTGAGGGCTCTGCTTGGATTATTTTTGTTAAAGAGAGATAAGATGGAGCCAATCCACTCAGAGATTTAAAGACAAACAACAAGTTCTGGAAGTGGATTCTACGACGTACTGGTAACCAGTGGAAAAAGCTGGTGATGGGTCGTCTAGCACAGAGCTACCGGTGGAACATACTGGCATTGTCTTACATAGGTATACATGTGAACAAAGAGTACCAGTCTCTGTGTGTGTGTGTGTACCAGATGTGACCCTGTGAAGATTGCTGGTGCTAAGAGTCCAGTGGTCCCCCTAACAAAGGGCTCTTATACTTACAGTAACCAGATACAGAGTAGGTGTCCTCCTACACCATAAATGAGTAAGAGAAGGTACGACCTCTCTCATGACCTTAAGGTGTGTGTGCATGCCAGAGCACTCTGGAAGGCACACAGAGTCTTTACAGACTACTAAGGATCAAACCTCTATCATTATGCAATCGATTATAAAACTCTAAGCATATATGAGTAAATATTTCTAAGCATAAATGTCAATCAACAATATAAACCTTACAGCTGATTTAATTACAGAATTTATTTGTTTCTCAAATGAGAAAGAGCTATCGAGAAACACTCCTAAATCTTTAGTTCTTAACTTTTCCAGTGGGCCAAGGTCAACATTATACGACAATGCTAACTCTTTTCCCTTGCATTATAAGGGAATAATTATTAGCAGCTAATGCTAATATCGTTTTGCCTTCCCTTTAAACAATGTGAGCAGCTAGTGCTAGGTAGGCTGATGTTAGCAGCTAATGCTAATTTGATTTGAATTAGCATTATATTAGTGAGGAGTTAATGCTAAGTAGACTGCCATTAGTGGCTAATGCTAATGGCTGCTGTGTTGCATCGGACTATTCCTCACCCTCTATCCAACCCTGTGGCTTGGCACGTGTTCCATAATGTTGTGCTGTGGACATTCATGTGCTTCTTTTTGTGCAGAAGAGTTTTTTTGTTTCCTGTTCTCATGCTGTCCTCCCAGGAGCCCAGCATGAGGAGAGGTCTCTTTTTTTCCTCTTGTACTTCCCCCCATATTTCAGTGTTTTTTCTGTAACACCACCGATCTCCGACCTGTAACCCCATGCGATGTCTGTGTTGTGTATATATGGTCGGGGGGGGGGGGGTCCCCATTTCTCTGCAGGGCAACCTGCATGTGGCGAATAAAGCCTTGATTGATTGATTGATTTTAGGTGAATAGGAATTAGCAGGTAATGCTAATACCATATTTTCTTGCTTTATAACAATGTGACCAGCTAAAGCTAAGTAGGTTGCTGTTATTAGCTAATGCTAATTTAAGGTGGATTAGCATTATCCGCTTATGCTAACAATGTTTTTTTTTACCTTTTAACAATATGAGTAGCTAATGTGAACACTATTTTTCATTCAATTTTAACTTTTTCCCTGCGATGTAAAGAGTTCATGCTAAATAGGAGGCCATCAGTGGCTAATTCTAATTTTGGGTGAATAAGTATTTGCAGCTAATGCTCATACCGTTTTCTTTTGCTTTGTAAGAAGCAGCTTATGATACGAAGTCTACGGTTATTAACTAATGCTAATTTGAAGTGATTAAGCATTAGTAGCTAATGCTAATATTATATTTTCTTGCTTTATAAAAATATCAATAGATAATAACACTACATTCCCTTCAATTAAACCTATTTAGCAATAATTAACTTAATTTAGCATTAAGAAGTTAATGCTAAATAGGCTACCATTGGTGGCTAATGGTAATTTTCGGTGAATAAGCATTCGCAGCTAATGCTAATACCATATGTTACTACCCGATCCGTACCGGAAACCCGATCGGTACCCCGCATGCGCGAAAAGTGTCTACTTCCGGTTGAAGCGTTTTACGATAGTTACGGGTCAGAGTATCTGTTAAGATGTTAAGAATAATAAGTGTCTCTTAAAATGTTTCCGATAACGAAACGTTTAATATAATGTAGACAAAAACAAAAATATAAAAAGATAGTTACGGATCAGGACTCCCCGATCCTTACTGCGCATGTGCAAAGTCGGACCGTACAAATCGGGTCTACCCGATCCGTACTGCGCATGTGCAGGGGTTTTCTTCTTCTTCTGTTCATTTAATGGCAGTTTACTCCCCAGTGTACGAGGATATCGACACCTGCCTACCAAACGAATGAACCGTATTTTAAACTGAAGCAGCGTCATTACAAATGCATGTTTAATTTGATTTAGTGATAGTCGAGTGTTTTTATGCTTGTCTGTGCGAAGAGGATTGTTGGAATAGTGATGATGATGTCCGCTATCACTGTCAGTTGTCAGTAAACACTTAATCTGACTGATGAATCTTTACGTGACACATTACTAAGTCAGTATTATTAAGTCTGTAATTCGGCACCGTTCTTCTTATTTTACGGCGCTGTTGTTCAATCAGGGGAAGCTCTCTGTTGAGGAGAAAAGCATGAATTTGTTTGTATACGGATTATCCACTGTTTAAATGTCCCGGGCAGTCGAAAATGAGGCAGAGCTGTTGAGAAATGCTAGGAGCTAACTGGGCGCTAACCGTATCATTCAAATATATTGAATGTCGCAATGTTGGCAAAGAGAGGAAGTGACGTAAGATTTGCGCATGCGGGGTACCGATCGGGTTTCCGGTACGGATCGGGTAGCGACACCATATTCTACTCCTTTATAAAAATCTGAGCAGCTAATGCTAGGTACATTGCCATTATTAGCTAATGCTAATTTGAGGTGAATTAGCATTATCCTCTAATGCTAACAATGTTTTTGCTAACTCTTTTCCTTTCCATTATAATAATATGAGCAGTTAATGCTAAGAAGGCTGCCGTTATTAGCTAATGCTAGTTTGATGTGTGTTAGCATTATCCGCTACTGTTAACAATGTTCTTTCTTACTTTTTCTTACTTTTTAACATTATCAGCAGCTAATGCTAACACTACTTTCATTTCCGTTAAGCTTATTTAGCATTAATTAACATCATTTAGCATTAAGAAGTTTATGCTAAATAGGCTACCATTAGTGGCTAATGCTAATTTTAGGTGAATAAGCATTCGCAGCTAATGCTAATACCATATTCTCTTAATTTATAACAATGTGAGCAGCTAATGCTAAGTATGTTGCCATTATTAACTAATGATAATTTATCTGCTAATGCTAACAATGTTTTTTCTTACTTTTTAACAATATGAGTAGCTAATGCTTATACTATTTTTCCATCAATTTTAACAATGTGACCAGCTAATACTAAGTAGGTAGGTTACCGTTATAAACTATTGCTAGTTAGCTAAGTAGGCTGCCATTAATAGATAATGCTAATTTGAAGTGAATTAGCATCATCCATTAATTCTAACTCTTTTCCCTTGCATTATAACAATGTGAGCAGCTAATGCTAAGAAGGCTGCTGTTATTAGCTAATGCTAATTTGATGTGAATTAGCATTATCCGAAATGGTAACTCTTTTCCCCTGCATTATAATGACGTCAAGAGTTAATGCTAAGTATACTGCCATTAACGGCTAATTCTAATTAGGGGTGAATAATTATTACCAGATAATGCTAATATCGTTTTCTCTTTCTTTATAACAATATGAAGAGCTAATGCTAATTGGCTGTAAATTAGCATTATATTAGTGAGCAGTTAATGCTAGGTAGGCCGCCGTTATTAACTAATGCTACTTTGACGTGAATTAGCATAATGCGCTAATGCTAATACTGTTTTCCCTTACTTTTTAACAATGTGAGCGGCTAATTCTAAGTACGCAAATAGCTAATGCTAATTTAATGTGAGTTAACATTATCCAATAATGCTAACACTGTCTTCTCTTACTTATTAAAAATGATAGTAGCTAATATTAATATTCTTTTCCGTTGGGTAACAACAATGTGAGGAGTTAATACTAAGTAGGCTGCTTTTTGCGGCTTATTCTAATTAGGGGTGAATAATCATTAGTAGCTAATGCTAATACGGTTTTCTCTTTCCTTATAACAATATGAGCAGCTAATGCTAATTTGATATGAATTAGCATTAGCTAACGCTAATACCCTTTTCTGTTGTGTTATGGTGATATGAGACGTTAATGCTAAATAGGCTGCCATGAGCGACTCTTTTCCCTTGCGTTATACCGATGTGAAAGGTTTATGCTAAGTAGGCTACCATTAGCAGCTAAAGCCAATTTGAGGTGAATAAGCATTAGTAGCTAACGCTAATACCCTTCTCTCTTGTGTCATAATGATATGAGACGTTATCAGCTAATGCTAATACTGTTTTCCCTTGGTTTGTACAACTTGAGCAGCTATTGCTAAGTAGGCCACTTTGCTCTGCTAAGGATTTGTGTGACCATGATGGAAAATCTGATAAGCTAATGCTGCTAAGCTAATGCTGTTTATGGGCCCTGTTAGAATCAATATTTCATTCTCATTCTGTTGTTTGAAAATAATAACAGAAAAATGTGCACTTGAGAACAAATTTATTGTGAATTCAGCTGTGAATGTAGAGTTTGTCATTATTTAAGCTTCCATTTCCAAATGTTAGCTGCTCCTGTCTGCCTCTTTGTCACGCACACAGACTGAAATGATTCACATCCTTGTTTCATCCTTCTGTCACTGTGGACATAGCCATGTGTATGTTTCCCATGCTGTGACACTTTATTAGGTACACAGTGGCATCTATCTCAGGTACACCTGTGACCTAGATGTTTCTGCAAACAGACTCCTTGGAGACCCCCTACATAAATATCCATGTACTATCCAGCTAGACTAGTGTGTCTGTCCCTGAAAATATTCCTGCATGTGTGATTGTTCATGTGTCATCTGCAGGAAACAAACAGGAAGTGAGTGAAGGACACAGGAAATGATTCAAGCTCTTCCTCCTCTATCAGATTTTCTGTCCATACCTGAGAGTGTCCAGTGCCGACAGCAGCTTCATTCCTGAGTCACCTGGATGATTGTAGCTCAGGTCCAGCTCTCTCAGATGGGAGGGGTTGGAGCTCAGAGCTGAGGCCAGAGAAGTACAGCCTTCCTCTGTGATCAGACAGCCTGACAGGCAGCAGTAACACAAAACAACACAAGTTGTTTAACAGTGTAAGATAACAGCCTCCAATATTAGAGAGAAAGCCCCAAACATCAGACAATCCACTGTGAGCAGCACTTCGTGATGGTGGGAAGGAAGAACTCCCTTTGACACAAAGATCCTCCCAGTGAAAACAGGCTCCAGGAGGAGCATCTACCATTACTGGTTGCAGGGTGAGGGGAAAGAGAAGAGATGAGCTCAGAGAGATAAGAACAAAACACAAACTAAGGAGAGCGAAGACGAAAGTTAAGGACATGCAGTAGTGACATATAAAAGCATCAGGAGTGAAAAGAGGGGAGTGGAGAAGAAAGCAGAGCATCATGGGAAGTCCACCAACAGCCTGAGCCTATAGCAGCATAACTAAAGGATGTTTCAGGGTCACCTGATCCAGCTTGAACTATGTAAATAAAATAATAATAAAAAAAAAAAAACTTGTAAATAACTCATGAAAGAATAAAGTTACGTTGAAACCAAGCACACCATTGTTTTTCTTGTGACATTACCAATAAGTTTGATGTGTCACATGGCCCTCTTCCTATTGAAAAAACAAAAGTTGTATCCAAGATGGCCAACTTCTAAATGGCCACCATGGTCACCACCCATCTTGAGGAGTTTGCCTCCTCATATATACTAATGTGCCACAAACAGGACTTTAATATCACCAACCATTCCCATTTTATTACAGTGTATCCATATAAATAGCCCACACTGTAATTTCACTATAAACGTGCCCCTTTCATGCACCTGCAGAGGGCCACCAGCAGATGGAGCTGTCTTAAACAAATCCACTTGGATAGTTAGCTGTCGATGATTTTCTCAGTATGATTGTAGGATTTTGAGTTACTCTTTAGATTTATTTAAACTCTTATATTGTGCAAAAGTGTTGAACAACCCATAATTTCTCTGTGCTTTTCATAAGAGCAGCCAGACTTTCAGCTAGTTTTTCTTTTTTAAGTGCTCAAAGTTAATGAAGAAACAGTTATTCAGCTTCATTCCCACTGATCTCGACTACAAACTGTTTCACTTTGGTTTTTGTTTAAAGCCTCGATGTTTAAAACGTTTCCCTGTGATCACATTTGCACTGTATGATTTCAAAGATTGTTTTCTTTTGGTCATTTAGTCCACAGAGTCCTTGGTGTTCCGTGGCTCAGGCACGCACCTGTAACCGGAAGGTTGCCGGTTCGATCCCCGGCCTCTCTGTCCTGGTCGTTGTGTCCTTGGGCAAGACACTTTACCCTACCGCCTACTGGTGTTGGCCAGAAGGGCTGATTGTGTGATATGGCAGCCTCGCTTCTGTCAGTCTGCCCCAGGGCAGCTGTGGCTACAACCGTAGCTTGCCTCCACCAGTGTGTGAATGTGAGAGTGAATAAATATGGAGTCCAGCTGTGTTTGATGCTGCTGGGCAGACTGACCACTGGGAACCTCTGAGCTCTGCTGGTCCACTCTGTGGAGGAACCATGGACACACACACACACACACACACACACACACACACACACACACACACACACAGAGTTCTAAAAAAAAACTTTTTAGAACCTTTTAAGCTTTTATATGTTATGTGACTTAGCTGACATCATATTAAATGCTGTGGATTCAGAATATCATGTCACCCAAGTTAACATGTGTGAAGGCAGACGAATCAGCACTTTTGGTATAACAGTGTAAAGTTGCACTGATTGATTTCCATGAACACCACTGTGGTTCAGTGTTGTCCTGATGGAGTAACAGCAGCCAGTATGATCCAGGCTTTAGCTGCTGGGTCTCTGTGTGACCTCTCAGACTGTTTAACAGATCAGACACAAAGAGAATCAGAGCAGCTCTGTTCTTTAAAGACAAACATGAACCCACTCAGGTCACACTTTCCCCACAGATATGAGCATCACTGTCCTCAAACAGCAAATGACCAAGTCTAACATTTTCATCTTTTCTCTTTCATTGTCATCTTTTTAATGAATCTTTGTAACAATCTGAGGATGTTTCAGGTCAGATTTATCCAGGAAACACAAACATGTAAAGGAGTCATCACAGCTCTCTGACCTTGTTGGTCCAGGTTCACCACTGAAGCCTGGAGGGTGATCTTTGGACCGGTCACTCCTCACAGACGGACAGCTGGACCCTGCAGACTCTGCTCTGTCCTCCTCTTCCTCCATCATCGTCTTCAGTCAGTCTGAGAGGTAAACCACAAACACTCAGTGAGTTCACATTAACAGAAGTCACTGAGTTATAGTCGCTGACCTCTGACCTGTCATGTAACCTAGAAACCAGGTCAATATGTCTGTAGGTCCTCAGTCATCCAGGTCATGTGACCTAAGGAGCTTGGAAAGAAAAGAGAGACTTCTTTAAGTGAAGACGTTTAATCCGAGAAGCTCCTTCAGTTCTACAACCAAACGGTGGAGAGTCCCAGATATTTAAACCTGAGAGGGAAAGAAATCATGTCGCTGACCCACTATTGATCATGTGATGAGTCACATGATCAGTGGTGGGTCAACAATATAACAACAATATAAACACTTATTTCAAGGATGAAACAGAGCCTGTTCACCAGGAGCGCAAACATGTGGAGCACAAACATGTGGAGCGCAAACATCTGGAGCACAGACATCTGGAGCACAAACATCTGGAGCACAAAACATCTGGACCACAAACTTCTGGAGCAGCATGTCGATGCTGTTGGTTGAGATCCTGAAGACTGAAGTCCAGGCAGCTCCAGCAATGATCCACTGATGTGTTTTTATTCCATGTATGAATGTTTTTATTGACAGAGATGAAGTTTGTGTGTCAGTGATGCCGTGACTGTTGTTGTTACCTGTACAGGCTGGTTAGACTCTATGAAACAGATCATACAGATCTCTGCATGTTAGAAGAGACTATTAAAGGTGATGAATGAGACAAAGGCAGGGAGGCGTCCTTTACAGCTAAACAGCAGTGTGAGAGAACAGCCAGCACCTCTACATTTATCACATTATACAGCACATGTATGATACTGACAGGGATGATAAGAATTTAGTGATTCTGATTCCATCATTGATATTACTTATTGATTCTCAGTAGCTCTGCTCTGACAGTCACCACCATCACTGAGCAGCATATCAAAGACATTTGTGCACATTAACTGCATGTTGTGGGTCAAATGTTTGTGCATGTTGGAGGCATTTCCTCTTTGTTGTGATCAGTGTTGGTCATTACTCAAAAACGTCATTATTACACAAATACTTCATTATACTCCCGTTACTTTGATGTTACTGTGTAAAATGAGCTGAAACACTGTCTCATAATGACCATGTAACAACATAAAGCTGAGGTACAGCCCCACACACCAACACAGATCCTGATGAGGTCACGTGATGTTTCTCTCAGTGTTTATGAACACAAATCAAAGATGAAACAGCACAAAGACACTTCAAAGTGATTCTACTGTAGAAACATGAACAGGTAGAAACCTGCAGCCTGACTGCTCATCACTGTGTTACCTGTTCAAGTTCAGCAGCAGCAGCTCACTTTATCACGGTGCTGGTCTGGGGTCAGTGTTTACTCAGCTTTAACGTCACTCTGGATTCTTGGCTAGCTTAGCTTTAGCTTTGCGTTTGCGCTCTGTCAGGTGTCTCGTGTGTAAATATTAATCTCATGCCGTTTCTCAATTCTCAAGTACGTGAGTACGTACTCGCGTTCTCGGCGAGTACGTACTAGCCGAGAATGCACGGGAGTACGGACTCGCCGAGAACGCGAGTACGTACTCACGTACTTGAGAATAGGGCTTTGGAGTTGACGTCACGCCGCAGTGCATTGTGGGATCGCGGCGCCATGTCAGTAGGCTAGAAAGCAAAACAAGCGCACAGTGTTGGATTGTTGGAATCGGGACTGCCAGAACCATGCTCAAAATCAGCGCAAAAGACAAAGGGCTGTATCGCGACCGATTGCGCCCAGACGCCAAGAGACGGTACTTGCGTGCATCGGTAATGTGGACCCGTATGAAATAAGGAAGTGGAGTGGAAACCCAGACGACCTACCGCCTTTGTCCTATCCCGATCTTCACATACCTTGTCTGTTAAGTCAGCGCATACACAGCAAACCAGTTTAAGAATTATAAATCCCTGGAGGCCCACATCCAATTCACGAACGGCTGGGTGCAAGATTTGTCCATCTTTAAGCCTCCACGCTGCGAGTACGTTGTCGTTAGGACATAGGTAAGTCGGTTTGAACTTGATAACTTTCTAAACAACTTCCTTGTTACAGTTTTTGATTTGCACGTACAGTCAACCCATCTATATTAGCCTTGGTTCATTGCAGACCTTTTATTAAAAGTGGTTTTTGTGTGTTTCAGGTACTGCACTCACAACGACTGAATGAAACTGCATTACAGCCATGGGTCATTGTGAGCACCAATGAGAGGGTTGAGGCTGCTCACTGCACATGCATGGCAGGAGTTGCAGAGACCTGCACCGATGTCGCTGCTCTTTTGTTTAAAGTCGAGGCTACAGTGCGTATCAGAGGCACCAGAACTGTAACAGACGAGCCAGCATATTGGGTATTGCCCGGAAATATGACCAAGATACAGCCCGAGGTTGCACATAACATTGACTTCTCCTCAGCAGCTGCCCAAAAACGTGGTCTTGATGAAAACATAAACACACCCTCCTTTTGCCTCTCAAAGGCAAAAGGAGGCGATCGCAAAAAAGGCAGATTCCTATTGCAACGCTGGAGGATTTGTCACCATTACTGGATACACTACTGTCAGGTACAAACACAAATCTTTGTTACTGGCACCAACCACTGTGACCTCGTTGTGTGGACACAGAGAGACCTTGCTGTGATACGCATCTTCCCTGTAAATGCTGTTAAAATGTTCTGTGTAGATTTCATGATGTAGATGACTGATTTATAATAAGTTACATAATTTCAAGAATATATACATAAATAGTTTGTGTTAAAATGTCTTTATTTGAAATGTACATGTGTAAAGTGTAAAAGCTAGTGTCTCGTGAGAATACCCCTTAACGAGAGTACACAAGACTTTTCATGGACTGCGAGGGAGCATACGTCTCTCACGAAGCGATTTTAAGCTAAAGGTTGACTAAAAGAAAAGGCAACACAAAGACTTAAGGACCTCTTTTCAGGACAAGCAGCTAACGAGGTATTTGTCATTTGAGAAATGTTTATTTGTGTTTTGACTTAATATGTGTACTGTTGTAAAGTTGCTAATTGGTTGTACTGTTCGCTCGTGACCAGTTCTCACGGCGTATTGGCGTAATGGCGTATCGGCGTACTGGTGATGGTGAAGCTGAGGAGAGAAAGCCCAAGTAATAAACGCCCATTTCAAAGAACCGACCTGTGTCTGTGTTGTCGTGAAGAGAGCTACAGTGAGAACTCGCCTGCTCAACACGGGTAGGAGAGGACAGGATCGCCGCGGATGACGAAACGACGCGGATCCGGTGCATCACATCAGATAAGCAGAGTGCATAACGCATTCTCGGCACAGCATTAACAAGCAACGGTGGTTAGACTGAGTTAAAGCGCTAAATTTTCACGTCTAAAATCAGAAGAAGCTCTACCACAAAAGTGAAGTTAAGGTGGTGTGAGAAATGGTTAAATGTGGAAATTGCAACCAAGAGACTCATCTGTTAATCTTGCTTGCTTAATGTAGAGATTAATCCAATGTGTTTGCATTTATAGTTGTTGTACATCACAAGGTTTATAGAACAAACAAGTAAATATTTAACAAGCTCACAGGTTATGAGTAATTTTGAGTTTTACAAAATTTGCTGAGTTTAAAGGGGCACTTTCTGTGAATTTTAAAGGGGTACTATACTAATGTGAAAAATTGAAAACCTTTAATGTAAATAAGGATTTAAGGTATTTCTAAGTATATTTACACTGTTACTGAGGGTTTACTCGTATATTTGTGATAAGGTAATTTTTGTTGTTATCTGTTTGAAACTTAAGTTCAGGACTGAAGTCAACAGTGTGTTGGAAGACTCATACATACATTTATGAACCTTACTGGCTATTCAAATTAAGTCTATTGCAACTTTCACTTACACATAGTCCAGAAGAAATCTAGTTGAAGTTTAATAGCTGCACAATCACACTGCTATAATTTCAACATGTCTGACATAAGCAGAGAGACCTGCCATAAGGATGCTGAACAATCCGCTCAAGCTGAAGCTACTGGCACTGAATCTGCAGCAGAACTAGAGGGGCTTCGAAGAAGTGAGAGGGCGCGTACCCTAACAGAAAGGGGGAGAGCATACCAAGATGAGAGACTGAAGCAAATTCAACGCAAATACAAAATCATCTATGAGAAGTGGAGGTGTCATGCACGAATAGGCAAAGAGTTATTAAGTGGTGATTCTTCTAAGGATGAGTTAACTGATCTTATTGAGAACATCAAAAGCACCTGTTCTGATGTAAAGGTAGTTTATGAGGAGCTGCGTCAAGTGCAAACCCCTGAACCTGACCTGCGGCGCAGGGTTGATACATGCATGTCATTCTCAGAATTTATTATTCAAAGAGCACAGAGACAGCTTAAAGGCCATGAAGCAGATAAAGATGAAGAGTCTTGGCCTGATGTTGGATCTGTTCTAGGCTCAACAGGTTCTGTTTCTAGACCACTGTCTCGTCAATCAGGATGTAGTTCTACCCACTCTAGCAGCCACTCTGTCAAAAGAATAGAGGCTGTAGCTGAAGCTGCTGCAACTCAGGAAGTCTTGGCAGTGTTGGAGGAGCAAGAAAGGGAAGAAACAGAACTTCAAATGTTAGAGGCTGAGAACTTAGCCAGACAGCAAGCAATCCAAGATAAACGTAGAAAACTTGCACGCCTAGAAGAAGTAAAGAAGCTGAATGCTGCTAGAGCTCGAGTGAGGGTCTATGATGAAGCTGAAGAAAACATAGAAGCAACTGATTTGTTGTATGGTAGTGAAGTACTACCAGAGCTTAGAGTCACTGACTCCACAGCACTTCCAGTCACAACCCATTCTCTCAATGCATCAAGCCCCCCATTCATTCCTCAATCCCTAGCAGTCACAAGTCAAGCTCCTTGTCCACAACACTTACCTCAGTCTCCTCCAGCCTCAGTGTTGAGGCCTCAAGAACAGAATAGCTTAGATCTGGTCAATGTGCTAGTAGAAGCTATGAGTGCAAATCGGCTCCCAACACCAGAGCCTGCGGTGTTTACAGGAGATCCCTTGAAGTTCAAAGACTGGCAACTGTCCTTTGAAACATTAATAGAAAGGAAGAACATCCCAAAGAATGAAAAACTGTATTACCTAAGAAAGTACTTAGGTGGCACAGCAAAGAAGGCCGTGGAAGGATTTCTTCTACTGGGCACAGAAGCAGCATATGAGTCAGCCTGGAAGCTTTAAGAGAAACGTTTTGGAGACCCATTCCTAATTGGGAAGTCACTCAGAGACAAGCTGCATGCATGGCCAAAGATAGGTTCTAAGGATGCTTGCGAGCTAAGAGAATTTGCAGACTTTCTCAAGAGCTGCGAGGCTGCCATGTCTCATGTCAAGATGCTGGAGGTCTTGAATGACTGCGTTGAGAGTCAGAGGATTCTGCTGAAATTGCCAGATTGGTTGGTTTCCAGCTGGAATCGCAAAGTGATGGAAGTCAGACAAGTGAAAGCTGAGTACCCACCATTCAAGGTGTTTGTTGACTTCCTATCAAAGGAAGCAGATCTTGCTTGTGATCCAATTTCTTCAATACAAGCACTTAAGAGTGTTGAAAGTGAGAAACCAAGGCATCCACGAAGCCAAATACTTCAAGCAAAGACTCTGACCACAAGTACAACACAGAGCAGTATTACATCATGTGTTTTCTGCAAAAGGACAGGACACATCCTAGACAAATGCCGAAGTTTCACAGAAAAGACAGTTCAGGATCGTGTTAAGTTTGTACACACAGAGAAGCTTTGCTTTGGATGTTTGAAGACCGGTCATCACTCAAGAAAATGTGATAACAAAAGCACGTGTGAGAAATGCCAAAAGAGACACCCGACATGTTTGCATGACGATAAGTTCAAGGAACGTCAAAGGCCAGTCCACCTAAATGGAGGTGAAATTTCAAAGGACAAGGCAGACACCACAGAAAGGACTGCAACAGCCACTTCCAACAGAGTTATCCAAGAGGGTCTAAGCACACAAACATCTTCTATCTTGCCAGTCTGGGTGTCATCTATTAAGCAGCCAGATCAAGAACTGCTAGTTTATGCACTCTTAGACACACAGAGCGATACCACCTTCATACTAGATGAAGTAGCTCAAGGCCTGAACACAAACAAAGAGAATGTCAGTCTGCGACTGTCCACAATGTCTGCCAAGTCGACAGTTATTCCATGTCAGAAACTGACAGGTCTACAAGTGAGAGGATACAACTCAGAGAAAAGGATCCCACTACCACCTGTTTTCACAAGAGAGTTTATCCCAGTAAACAGGCTGCACATTCCAACCTCTGAAACAGCTCTAAAATGGCCACATCTAGAGCAACTGTCAGAAACGATTCCACCACAGTTGGATTGCGAAGTAGGCCTTCTTATAGGCTACAACTGTCAACGGGCCCTCCTCCCAAGAGAGATCCTGTCTGGTGACGAAAGTCATCCATATGCGCAGCGGACTGATCTGGGCTGGAGCATTGTTGGTTGCTCACATTCAACAAGCGATGAAAGCGATCCAATAGGATTCAGTCATAGAATCATAGTACGACAAGTGACACCGACTGTGCATCCATCAGTTCAGCTAAAGAAGGAAGTGCACTTTGCGTGCAGGACTCAAGTCAAAGAGATCAACCCACTTGACATAATTAAGACTCTTGAATCAGATTTCACAGATCACTCAGCAGATGATAATCCAGTTTCTCAGGAGGACCTCCTCTTTCTGTCTAAAGTGAAGGCTGGAATAAGACAGAAGGAAGATGACCACTATGAACTTCCGCTTCCTTTCAAGACAGACAAACCTAATCTTCCAGACAATAAACAGTGTGCAGTTCACAGGCTTAGCTCATTAGAGCGTCGACTGAGGAGAAATGGGCAATATTACATGGACTATGTCAACTTCATGAATGAAATCATAAGTAGAGGAGATGCTGAGAAGGTGCCACAGTCTGAATTAGACAACCAGCCAGCATGGTACATACCACACCACGGTGTCTACCATCCCCACAAGCCCGGGAAGATCCGTGTGGTTTTCGATTGTTCGGCACGCTACCAAGAAACCTCTCTAAATGACCATCTCTTGACAGGTCCAGACCTGACTAACACATTAGTTGGTGTGTTGTGTCGATTTAGAAAGGGTCCTATAGCCATAATGTGTGACATCGAAAAAATGTTTCACCAGTTCCACGTTGCAAGGGAACATCAAGATTATCTCAGGTTCCTCTGGTGGGATGGAGGTGATTTGGATACTGAACCCTCGGTGTACAGGATGAAGGTACACCTCTTTGGGGCAGCTTCATCCCCCGGTTGCTCCAACTTTGGACTGAAATACCTAGCTTCACAAGGCCAAGGCAAGTTCAGCAAAGAAGCCATCAAGTTCATCCAAAGAAGCTTCTATGTGGATGATGGCCTGACAAGTGTAAGGTCGACTGCTGAAGCCATACGCCTGGTAAAGGAATCAAGAGCTCTGTGCAAAACAGGAAATCTACGGCTACATAAGTTTGTATCCAACAATGAGGGTGTGATTGCAACAATTCCACCACAAGAATGTGCTCAGACCAAAGATCTAAACACGCTTCTTGCCTTCACGATCGTGTGATCTAACGTTGCAACTGACAACACAACACAAACAATAGCTGAAGCTGTATCCTGTGTCTAGCCTACTGTCATGGCGGAAGGGGGCGTGGCCCACCTCCCGTGACATCACGCTCCAAAGCGGCCTTTGTCTGAGTTTTGAACGAAATGCATTCTGGGATATTTAGCTGTACCAAGTCCACACAAGTCACCACCGATGCATGCTCGATAAAACGGGAGGAGCGAGAACACATCCGGGACTTTTTCGCGTTCTCGGTTTGATGCGTACTTTGAATTGGAACAGTACTTGGTCTCCGACTGATGACGTATCACGAGTACACGAGAACGCAAGTACGCATATTGAGAAACGGTATCAGTGACAGTAAAGAAGGTAAAGGGCTGTGACGTCATCACGTACGCTGCGTCCTCTGTGGACTGAGTGAACTCACAAAGTACAAACTACAAGTACACAAACTCGAACGTAGCTCAGAGTGGCGGACACACTCGGCCTCGTTGGTCCAGCTGTGAGTCCGTTACCGTGAACTATGGAGCGGCAGACTTGTGCAGAACTAAGCTGCACACAGCTGATGTTAGCCAGGAAAACATTACACACTGACTTTAATGGAGAGACCGGAAATACAAACACACACAGTTTGTTGTGTGAAGAAATCAAACATGAGCTGAACAAACAGTAAAGTTCCTAAAGACAAACTGTTAAAGGAGGAAACAAAGCAAACTTACAGTTTCTTCACACACCAACAACAAGCTCCACTCCACACCTGGACACTAAACACGGACACACAGGTGAGCTGCTTCCTGGAAGGAGGCGGGACTCCACCTGAAACTCAGCACAGGTGGGAGGGGCTCAGCTGTGTGTGTTGATGTGTTAACTTTAAAAATATGCCGTGTGACTGCTCAGACTGAGTCAGAGTAAAGTTCACATGCTGACGTGTGAAGACATGAAACCTTGTTGTAGCTGCAGGTGTGAACACACTGATCCCAGATCAGCTCTGCTGTATTTGTAACATGAACATTTCTGCTGCAAAGCTTCAAATGTTCAGCATGTTTCTCTGTTTCCAGTCTATAGATCCAGTCACACTTTCTACCTTCACCTGTGCAGTAAAGACTGAGAGCAGAGCTGAAACCAACCGTCCAATCAGTGAGCAGCATCAACACCTGAGCTTCATTCAGACTCTGTTACTGAAGATGTTGTTGGTACAAAGTTCATCTGCTGCTCACATGAATCCTGTGATGAAAGATTTATTTCACTGAATGTTTCTTCAAAGCTCATTTCAACCTGTTGAAGTCATGAATGAAAGTGCAGACTGAGAGTGGATCACATGATGTTTAAGGTGTGTCATGTGACATGTTCAGTATTGTCACACATGTCTAGATTGTCCCTGATATCATAACTGCTCAAACACTGATGATTATATTTGAAGAATTATTACTGATGGCAGCAAAGTTTGAATGGAGCTCTCTGTCTGTGCTGATTTGTCGCCCTCTGGAGGTCAACACACAAACTGCATGATGTCACTGCAACCACCACAGTGACAGGAGTGTTTTTAAATGATGAAATATGTCAGTGATGCTGATAGTGTGTTCATCACAGACGTTCAGGCTTCATGTTGACATGAATCAAAGTGAAAGCAGAGAAACTGGAATGAATCAGGTGTTGTAGAAGATGGAGAAACAGGTTGGAGAGAGCTCCTTCTTTGGGGCACTGCTCCTTCTTTGAGATCAAACATGCCGTGTTGTTCACGTGCTGTCAGCGTGATGCAAAGAAACCATGGAAACAAAGTGTGAGTGAAATCAGTCCAAAGTAACAGAGTGAAGAGCAGCAGATGAAGCACAGAGGAAACAAAAAGGAAGGAAACAAGGTCCATCTGTGTCCTTTCAAACAAACAAGCATCAACGTCCAGGATTGAAACATGAATCCACATATTTATACACATATTTATTTAATGAGAACAAAACAAGAATATTTATAATCCATCAGCAATAATCAGGCCTGGATCCTCCTGGTTACAAACAGGGTCCAGGACTGGGACACTCAGGTGGATCCTGCAGGGTCTGGTTCAGGAAAAGGTGGAGAACAACAGAAGCAGTTTTAGTAGAAAGGTATGATTTCATTCATTTGAAGAGATCAGAGCATTATTCTGATTATTAAGCTTAAGTCAAATATACTAATGCGCACGGCGCCGTGACACTTAATGATCTGTTATTGTACATTTGTCACATGTGTGTATTTGTTGTTGTATTGTTGCTGCCATGATGCATCACATGGGACCATCACACTACCACCACCATATGTGACTGTTGCTATGAGGCTCCTTTTCATTGATGCTGTGTTAGTTTCAGATGTAACAGGACTCAAAGCTGTCAGAAAGCTTTTGTCTCATCAGTCCACAGAGTCTTTCCCAAACGGGATCATCAACATGTTGTTGGACAATGTGAGACCATCGTTTGTGTTCTTCTTGCTCTGCAGTGGTTTTCTCCTTGGACTCCTCCATGGATTCTCTTTCTTATTGTTCAATGATGACCTTAACTAAGGCCTGCAGGTCTTTCATGTTGTTCTGGGCTCTTTGTGAGCTCCTGGCTGTTGATGTGCTCTTGGAGTCATGTTGGTGGCCAGTGGCTCCTGGGAAGGTTCCCACTGTTCCTCACTTTCAGCATTTGTGTCTAATGGCTCTCACCATGGTTCAACAGAGTCCCAAAGCCTTAGAAATGGTTTGAACCCTGTGCAGACTGACAGCGGTGACTCTGTCAGCTGATTGTGTAGATGGAGGCATTATGTGTTGCTGTTTGACATCTTTCAGCCTGTTCACTTTCTCACACGGGTTCTGTAGAAGTTGATGAGTCTGTTGATCCAACAGGTCTTCTAGTAATCAGGCTGAGTGTGTTTGTCAAACTGAACTCAGCTTTAGAAACAAATGTGCTTCATCACAGTTCATTCATGATTGAAGCAGAGGGGCAGTTATTTTTGCACACAGCTCAGGTAGGTTGGGATCACCTTTGTGCCTTAATCAGTGACATCATCATTTATTTACTTGTGTTATCTTTGTCTAACAGGAACATTTGTGTGATAAAAACAGTCAGAAATGACTGAATGAAAAGACTTTTTCACACCACTGTGTGTGATCGTTGGGAGAGTTCACTTATCTGCAATGAGAGGTGTGATCAACATGAGTGCACGAGTGTCACATGACTCACAGCTGTGCATGCAGTGGCAAAAGGCTGAGTGTGTGCCATCAGTCTGTCCTCAGTCCTCACTCTGAGCCTCACATCTTCCTGCTGCTTCATGAGAGCAGAACTGAACTTCCTGGCTGTGGGAGAGACGAGGAGGATCCTGGTGCAAGAAGCACAAATGATGCAGTTTGTTTCCTTTTACACTCAAAGGGACTAAAACCAGATTTATGAAAGTGTCATTTCTCTGTGTCCCACTGACTGAAACATCAGCTTGTATGAACTGTTCAGTCTGATGGATCCTCTGAAGTGTGTCAGTGTGCTGTTGGAGTAAAGCTTAGTTAGACTTGGACCTGGTTGGTAGTCGTCATAGATCTGGACCACGGCTGGCTTCAGGTCGTCCACTGGGAGCTCCTGGATGATCTCTGTGGTTGATGGTGTGTCCTTTGATAACTGGACGAGACAGAAACAATCGCAGACACAGTTTGTACCAAAGATCATCATCTGGTGTCCCCACTGTGGGCGTCTCTGACCTCCTCTAAGGACACCAGAACAGGATCTTCCTTTGGTTCAACACGACTCACCAGGAGGCCACGTTTGAGCTGTGAGGAGATGACATCATCACAGTGATCACATGACGTGTTGGTAGAGTCTAATTACTCACACAGTGGGGAACATCCAGGACCACCATGTTTGTAGTTTTCTCCTTCCCACTGTAGCTGTGTTTGAACAGTGTGTGCACACATGCTCTTCATCCACCCACAGTGACTCCACACTGGTACAGAGCTCTCCTCTAACCTGTCACATACTTACAGGGATGTAAATGGTAAATGGCCTGTATTTATATAGCGCTTTTCTAGTCCCTAAGGACCCCAAAGCGCTTTACATATCCAGTCATTCACCCATTCACACACTGGTGATGGCAAGCTACGTTGTAGCCACAGCCACCCTGGGGCGCACTGACAGAGGCGAGGCTGCCGGACACTGGCGCCACCGGGTACTCTGACCACCACCAGTAGGTAACGGGTGAAGTGTCTTGCCCAAGGACACAACGACCGAGACTGTCCGAGCCGGGGCTCGAACCGGCAACCTTCCGATTACAAGGCGAACTCCCAACTCTTGAGCCACGATCGCCCCACGATGTATTTCCACAGTCAGTCTGGCTCTGGCAGATTCACCTGTGGGCTCCACCTCTGTGTGGACCTGGTCACATGATGCTGTCACTGAGCTGCACTGAAGCACATGCAGCTTCACCTCCAGCCTGTATTTTCCTGACACGTCCTGCAGCACCTCCTCCTGGTGGAGCAGTTTGTTGCCCTGATCAAATGTGAGCTGACTGCTGGAGCCTGAACTGTCCCTGTGCTCCAACCTTCAGGACTGAACACCAGAGTAGAGCAGAGAGCCTGAAGAGCCTCCACTGTGTCCTACAGGATGGATTCATGTTGACATGAAGTTCAAACTGCCTGTGTCACTTCAACACACTCTCACAAAAGAGTTTCTAACCTTCACTTCCTGGTTAAATAAAGGTTAAATAGGTTAAATATGTTTAACAGAGATGATCTCAGAGAAACAAAGTAGAGAAATCACAGGTAGAAACTTACAGACTGCAGCTGAGCTGTTATTTACAGGCTGTTACGTGTAGTTGGTGCACAGAAGGCTGTTCTGTTAAAACAACACATTTTTAGACCAAAGTCAATTTCATCTTGTAAATAAAGAATAAAAACATCCCTGCCTGCTAAAACAAGTCTGCATATCTGAGAGAAAAGCACTTTCAGCGTCACAGCTGGAACAACATCAGCTGACATGAAAGAAACACAGACGTTTGTTCCTGTTAGCAAAGATGAAGATGGAGAGCATGAGGGAACTACAGAGAGGAGGAGGAGGAGGACACGGGCTGTGAGGGACGCAGTGGACCAGCCCTCAGACCTGTGTGTCTCACACTGTGATTACACTCCACACACTCAGTTTCAGTAACATGAATAACAATGAAAAGATAAAGTAATAAGTTACTGTAGTTCTCAGTTACAGCCTCGTGTTTCCTCCACATTCGTCTCTTTTCAGACATCAGCAGGAGTGAGGACGACCCCCCCAGTCTGAGGACGTTCCCACCACATGAACGGGGGACAGGAGGCGCAGCTTCCAGCCCAGCTGGTAGGAAAGTCCTCCTTGGGTGGACTTCTCTGTAACTATGGACTCATGCATGCAGACGTTTCAGTCCACAGTGATGTCAGTCAGTGCTTTTTACAGATGTGCACGTGTGCAGGATGTGAAATCTTCACTTTGATTGTTAAATGTTCCTTCACTTTGTTTGTGCTTCAAATAAATTCACTTCATGGATGAAACAGTTTGTTTTGGTTCTGTGGCCCCATGAAACTCCCCTGAGCCCACCCTGGTCAACCTGCTGTCAAACTTCATCTATCAAATATTTTACATAAAATGCTCCTTCCACTCATTTTCATGTCCTTTTCCTGCACACTGAAGTCTGAGGCCAAGCTTAAACATGAATCTGTCAACACCTATAAACACACTCGAATCACTGCTTCTTCTTCTCATGCACATGAATCAGGGTCTGTCCTTCAGCACAGAGACTTAAATACACGAGTACAAAACAAGCAAGCGCTCCTTCAAATCTGTGAGCGCACGGTAACAAAAACACTTGACATGTGAAAGATCATCAGTGTCTGAATCTTCACAGAAATGCAAAAATAAAAACGTAGAAAAGAAAACAGCAGATTTTTAGTCACAGAAGTGAAGAAAATGCTGTTTTCGTTTTCCTTCCAGCATCAGAAGAGTGTGACATGATGCACACGTGTAGAAACAGACACGTGTAGCTGTGCAGAGACACATGATTCCATCTTTCTCATGCAAACACCTACAGAAGCTGTAAACAGGCAGAGAAGCTTTCCTGCACATGTTTGTGTTCTCAGCAGTGACGCTGCTCAGAGCTGCTTCGTCCTCGTGGGTTTGGTGAGGCTGCAGGTCAGTAACCATGGTTACAGGCGACGCTCTGAAACTGATGATCAAAGATGTCAGGTTATTGTTTCCATGCAGAATCAAGACTGAAGTCAAATAAATCCACTGTGTGTTTAGATAGTGTGTCAGTGTCGTTTCCATGGTAACACTGACTTATAAAAACAAAGGCGATCCATCAGTCCAGATCAATAATGTGAGCTCATTTAAGTGCACATGTATGTTTGTGTATTCAGAGCATGAAGGCTGATGTCAACTGATGACTGCTGACATCTAGTGGACATTTGATGACATTACAACAACAGTTTGTGTGAAATAAATAAAATGCAGACAGAAAACATTGATTCACACAAGGAGAAGTCATGTGACTGTGACGACAGATGTCATTGGTGGAAAGATCGGCGCCATCAGAACGCTGACTGACCTGCAGCCTGATGGCCTGTGGCAGGAAACAGTGCGTTCATTGTTCAGCTGTAACCTGATGGAGTCGTGTGTAAAATAAGGCAAAGATGTGGATGGAGCAGAAGAAGAGCAGACGCTGAGCTCCCAGTGTTTCAAACATACACACCACTGTGTTTGTGCTGTTCCAACATACGCACAGTGGTGACAACAAAATAGTCTCGTTCAATAAATCTGATGGTCATTTTGTGTGACATCTCAGAGAAGTTTGAACTTTTTCACGCAAACATTAGTAAACGAGGCCACACAGGTGATGACTTCATGCCTGTTGCTCTCTAATCTGGAAACACAGAAGAAGAGTCAGACGTGTGTGCAGCAGGGAGACGAGCGCTGTCATGAAGTGTGATGCTTCCAGCCTGCAGTCAAACACCACCTTCAGCATGTTATTATATATTATATATATTATATATTATTATATATCTTCTTATTGCTTACTAAAACACACACACTCTCTTTCAGCTCAGTTTAGCGTGTGCAGCCAAACATCACGGCAGACTGCCACAGAGTTCAGCTTCCTCATAGTTTCACACGTCAGAAGCCTTCACATCACTTCCTGTCCTCACAGGAAGCTAAACTCCGTCTCTCACAGCAAAGAATGAAGCGTTTGTCAGAGCCACACATAATCTTAAGGACAAAATCAGTGTTTCACAATAAAAGCCTTGTTAATACAAAACTGTCCAGCAGCTATTAGGAGGGCCTTTAATTTGAAATAGATGGAAAAGGAAGCAGAAAAGGTCAGCCAGCGTCAGCGGTCAGAGGTTAAAGGTCATGTGAATGAAGAAATGCTGTTCATACTTTGGTTATTTTTTCTGTCTGAACTGGCAGGAAGTGAGGAGCAGGAAGTCCTCTGTGAGGAGCAGGAAGTCCCACTTTTGTTGTTTTTGGTGACTTTCAGAAATCTTCCAGCCGCTATAAAATAAAGTGATGCTGGAAACATCGCTGTGGCAGATGGAGGCTCAGCCGCCTCCAACCGAGTAAAGAGCTTCAGGCTCAGCAGCTCTGATCGTTCATTGGAGTCAGCACAGAGTGTGGAGACATCTAGTGGTGGTGGAGAGAAGTGCGATCAAAGCTCTGCTGGTGGATGTAGTTACTGTAAGGTCCCTGATGGAGCTCTGTGATTGGTGTCCAAACTAAACTCAGTGATAAAGTTTCCTCTGATAAACAATGAAAGGACCGATCAGCTGATCAGCATCGTGACACGAGCACTGGATCCAAATTTGAAGTTCTTTTCTCTGACCAATGAAATCTGACCTGGAATTTGGGGAAAGTCCTGGAAAGTTGTTTTCCTGCATTAAGGATTCTGCTCACAGCCTGGGTGACCTTTGACCTTAAGCTGAAGCTTCAGCTCCCACATTAATCATAAATAATAACTGACATATGAAAGTGTATCAGGGCCTGATGTGGCCCGCTGGCCATATGTTGGACACCCCTGCTTTAGCTGCTGAGTCACGGCTGAACGAGTACAAACAGCTCAGACTTGTTTCTCACTACTTTCTGTGGAAAAAGAAAGAAAACAAACCCACTCATGATCTTCAGAGTGTCCATTTGATTCTGTGTCACAGTGTGACTGTGGGGATGAAGGAGCTCTCAGGGCCTCCACAGCCTCCAGTTTCTAAAAGCAGCAGCAGCTGCAATGACAGGAGGGGGAATAATTATCTGTTTAGTTACAAACAACAACGTCTCTGATTTGATGCTGTTTCATTTTAATGCAGACAGAATATCAACAGCATCACAAAGGCTGCAGATAAAGTGTTTTCATGTCCCTGAGTGAGGAAAGTATTAGATGCTACAACACACACACACACTCCTGATCTCAGCTCATGTGTGGATGAAGCACAGCTGTGCACAGAGTCACTTTCTTCTGCTCCACCCTCTCCACCACCACAGGACCAAAGAGCTAAACCACGCCCCCCCCACCCCCATCACTGCTAACCTCTTACAATAACACACTTATTGACTCAGGCTGTGGAAACTCTTTGCTCGTCACTCCTGCCTGGATTTTGCACTCAGCTCATAATCATCCATAGTTCATATTTTCTCATCTATATCTGTGGGCAGGTCTGGTCTGGAACAGGTGAGTCATCAGCAGGTGTGACCAGCCCACCTACTGACCAATCAGCTGTCATGAGGGTGTGTCAGAGCTGTGTGGGGAGAGCACAGTTGTTCACAAAGTCTTTGTTCCTCTGATAAGCATCAGTGTTGATTATGGAAGCTCAGACACAACTTTACTCTCTGACTCTTCCTCCATCAGCTGCTCTGTGAGCAGTAATATAGGATCCTGTCTCTGACAGACAGATGATGACCTTTGATGACCTTTGATGACCTTTGATGACCTTTGTGCCTGTGAACTCTGTTTTTAAGTTTACTCTGAGCGTGAAACAGTATGAAAACTCAAATTTAAACATTCATTTAATGAAACACGATTCTTCCTCACATTCTCCTCGTCTTCATATTGAACATCATTAATACTTCACACACACCAGCTTTGTCTCAAATGTCCAACATAATAAATCCCTGTGTGATGTGTGATAAGCTTTAACATCACTGTCACTGCTGTGGGCGGAGCTGAACTCTCAGAAGGAGACAAACTAGCATAAAACTGCGAGTAGAAGAGAAACTGACTGAGACTGAATGAGATCCAAACATCTGGAGCTGATTTTACATTCATCTGTTTAAACTGTAACACACCTGGATCACTGTGATTTTATTATCACGGAGCCTCACGTGTGATATGTGAGGAGTCCAGCACACACCTGCTTCCTGCTCTCTGCTGACATCGTGACCCTGAGCAGTCGTGTAACTGTGCAGAAGGTCGAGCAGCTGCTTCCTGCTGCGTCTGAGATTTATTCAGGAGGAAGAGAAGATGTGTTTGTCTCTTCTTCTCTGGAGCCAACCACAGTCCAGCTGCAGCCCTGATACGCTGCCTTCAGCTGCAGATACTGAGTGTGTGTGAACCTGCTGTGTGACTGTGTTTGTTGAGCCTGTAGTTTCAGACTGTTGTTAGTGTAACTGTGCTGCTGCCTTAACTCGGCTACATTACAGGACGTGGCCACGATCCTATAGGTCCAATGAAAACTCTGCAACACTAAATGTTTTTAAAGTGTCAGCCTCCTCTAGAGCAGAGCTGTCAAACATAAGGCCCGGGGACCAGAATCGGCCAAAGACTTCAGCCCATTGGACAGCTTTGGAAAATATAAAGCAGGGCATCAGTTTCCGGGCTGTAACTTTAAATATATGAAATAAGTCTTACAGCGCCCTGCGACAGACTGAAGAGCTGTCCAGGGGAAGCCCACCTCTCCCCCCGTGGTGACTGGGAGAGGCCGTCCTGTCCTGTAGAAACACTGAGACGTGCTGCTGAAGCTGCTCCTTTATATTAACATGTCTCAGGAATCAACAGTGACTTAAACATCTTTGCACTGACACAAAGAGGAGCTTCACTCGCCCGGCCCACTGACCATCAACATGTATGTGTGTAAAATCAGTGTGACGCTGCGCTCTACAGGAAGAGGACGACACTCCACACACAGAATCCAGAAACTAGAGAAGCTGAGGACAGAAACCCGAGAGGGGCGCGAGCAGAACCAAGGCGTCAGCGACAAAGACGAGAGCACGATCAGATATCTGCTGCACCGAGACACCGAGCCAACAGCTGGATGTGAAGAACATGTGAGAAGATAGCGTGTGCCAGAGGCCAACGAGGGAACAAGATGTTCCCACAGCAGCTGAAACAAACACGTCTTAAACTTTATATCCTGTATATTTAACTCCAGCTGTGCTCTCAGACCGACCGTGGACCCAGCAGAACTGGGTTCAGATCTCTGGGGCCACTTACATCACCTTCATGTCCTGGGTCCATGAGAGCTCTTCAACACCACCTGGTAAAGAGCTCTATAGGACCAGTGACTGTAGTACAGAACCATCACTGTGTGAGGACACAAACCAGTATGTTTGATGGTGAGGACAGGACCGAGTAAACTATCTAAATACTGCAGATTTAATGAGGCTGTGCTAAATGATGAGGTCACTAATCAGGAAGTACAGAAAGATTTAACTCAATAGGGTGTGTCACATGATGATGTCACAGTCTCGCTGTCTACCCTGTGGGAGGGGCCTAAAGTAGGCATGAGTATTACAGCCATTTCCTCCAGACTGAGAAAACAAAGCTGAAGCAGAGAAACTAGAGACAGAGCAGCAGCAGCCACAGAGACAGGAGGTGTCTGCATCAGTGAAGGACTCTTTGACATCCACATCAAAGCAAACACACACTGGGACAACACACAGGAAGATGATGGACGAGGTGGGAGGCGGAGCAAGTCTCCAGTTTCACCAATCACAATCCATCAGGACTGTTCATCAAATGAAACGCTCGCGTCGTAACGAGACGTCGACACGACCAAACGCTGTCACAGACACGTCTCTGCTCGCTGTCAGAAGACGAGGACGATGAAACAGGAAGGATTTAACTCTTCTGTGACATCAACGCCAGCAGAGGCTGAAACACGTCCTGACCTTGAACATCACAGATCCCCACGGGCACACTCCCATCTGACACATCACATCCTGTAACAGGAGGAGAGACATGCTCAGGAGACTAGATATGAAGTTCAGTTACAGCAAAGACCATAAAGCAGCATGTAAACAAAGTGCACAGGGTTCATTCATGTTTGCAGGGCGCCCATCACTGCACCTCCACAGCTGGAAGTGTGCCGAGCGTTCAGTCACCCTGCAGGGATCTGTGATCACATTAGATAAAATTCTTTTTAATAAAATATGTAAACAGATCCAACAACAATCACACAATTAAGATCCGAATCATTAGTTCCAGCTGGCATGGACTGGAGTGAGGACACCAGTGTCTGAAAGAACCAGTGTTTCCATCACAGACTCATGAACATCATTATGTGTTATGTTAGTGTCTCATTCAGCACAGACACATTATTTCTGTTAGGTCCTGTCAGCTGTCAGCACTCTGTACAAGCACGACTGTGAACAACACAGACTTCTTTTAAATGTGTCACATAAACATTCAGTGTGGATTTGATCCAGATGTTTCTGTGTATGGAAGTTACTCCGGCATCAAATAGATTTGAAGTCTTTATGATCCTGAGCTGACTTCAAACAAGGAGCTTCCCAGACTAACAGCACGAGCACAAAACTGAAAGGATGAGAAACAAAAGTTGGATTTTAATGCTTCACATAAAATCTATTTGAATACGCTGGAGACTCATTTAGGTCACTGCTGTTATCTTTCACTCAGTGCAGCATTTCTGAAATGTCTTTGTATTATAGTGAAGTTTGAGCTTTGCAGGATAAAAAGAAGAAGAAATCAAAGATGCTTGTAGGTGGATCTGACTGTGGCCAATCAACACCTGCGCCTTGCCGCCCTGATCAGATACCCAGCTGGGATAATGAGCTCGCCAAAGGAGAAGACTGAAAGCACTGACACGAGGAAGGAACGAGTCAGAGGACCAGTGAGTGTCAGCAGAACCACTGTTCAGGACGAGACCACAGACATCAGCCACAACTGACCGTGTACTTAGTGAAAACCTCAGACAGCAGAAAGCAAAGAAAGAGGAGCAAGGAGAGCAGCCATGATGGATGGACAGGTATGTACCACCAGCAGATAGAGGAAGTGGCTCTGTAGATATTTATAGTCAGTCCTCATGCATATGCTGTGCATATAGTAAGTGTCTGTCATGAAGGTGTCATGTGTGCATATCTGTGGTCAGTAAAGCTGATTGTGATTAACAGCTACACTACAGAGAGCCCAAAGAGTTGTTGCATTGCTTGTTAGCCTTGTTTAGGGAGGGCTGGGGTTTCTTTGGAGCCCAATTCATTAAAGTTAGTTCAGCACCAAGTGAAAAGAATCCCTGAAGACTCAGCACAGAAAGTGTGGGACAGAAGTTTGCTTTGGAGACATGGACTGAGTTAGAAAACTAGCCAACGTGATTTATAACGGACAGTCATCATGAATGATGGAGAACTGAAAGTACATGAAGGCTGCGCTGTTACACTTTTTGATAGCTGGAAACTTTAACGGTCATCAGAAAACATCAAATATTCTGGATCCTCTCTGCAGTGTCTCTTCTTTCCTCTGTGACTTCCATGGATTTTAGCTCAAAAATGTTTTTAAATGGTTTGTCAGCAAACTGACCTCTGACCTCTACAGTACTGACCTGTACAAAGAGCTGTCAGTCTCAGCTCTTCTCTCCCAGCACTGGTGGAGCAGGTGTAGTTGCTGCTGACAGCCATTGTTGGTTTTCTCAGAGACAGGCGGAGGTCTGAAGTGTTGAGAGCATCAGCTGTCATCGATGTGCGCCGCTGTAACGCTGCTTTTGTCCTCTGAGATCACCAGGTATGAAATCCGAGTACTGACAGGGCAGCAGGACAGATCTTTGCCCCTCATTCACTTCCATGAGCACAGCCAAGGCATGCTGGGAAACTGAGGACACACCAACAGATGTAGAAATGACCTGCATGCTGTGGGTTTGTCTCAGAGTCCTCACAGGTGACAAACTAGCTGCAGAAACCCAAGCCAGGTGTCTGAATACTGACACATGGACTCTTCCAGAGGGAGGATTTAGTGGCACAATAACGACACAATAGTGAGCATTAGTATGTAGTTTATTAATGGAACCAGACCCAAACTGTTCCTTTTATACTTTCAGGACCTCCAAGTCTGCACTTATGTTTATTATCAATTGGAGCCCCTCCTCATTCTTCTTCTTTGGTGCAACCCTGTAAATTTTGGGGTACCCCTTTGGCCCCTCCCCTTTTCTACAATTCCCCTGTTTTGTCTGATCTCAACGAAGGAGACGATTATTCAGACTTTCGGGAGGTTTTAGATGAAACTTAAAGGCCCACAGAACCAAACACGTCTCAGCTGTGATCACACCAGAAACAGACAAACACAAAGTGATCAAACCATTGACTGTAGAAAACATGGACGACGCGACTCCGCCTCCTACCATTGTGCAAAAATGAAGCCAAAATATCCCCTATCCGTACCGGAAACCCGATCGGTACCCCGCATGCGCAAATCTTACGTCACTTCCTCTCTTTGCCAACATTGCGACAGTTAATGTTTTTGAATGACACGGTTAGCGCCCAGTTAGCTCCTAGCATTTCTCAACAGCTCTGCCTCATTTTCGACTACCAGGACATTTAAACAGTGGATAATCCATTTACAAACAATTTCATGCTTTTCTCCTCAACAGAGAGCGTTCCCCGATTGAATAACAGCGCCGTAAAATAAGAAGAATGGTGCTTAATTACAGAGTTAATAATACAGACTTTGTAATATGTCACGTGAAGATTCATCAGCCAGATGAAGTGTTTACTGACAACTGACAGTGATAGTGGACATCATCATCACTATTCCAATCAATCCTCTCCACACAGACAAGCATAAACACACTGACTATCACTAAATCAAATTTAACACACGTTTGTAATGACGCTATGTCAGTTTACAATAGGGTTCGTTCGCTCGGTCAGCAGGGGGCGGCATCCTCATACACTGGGGAGTAAACTGCTACTAAACGAACAGAAGAAGAAGAAAACCCCTGCACATGCGCGGTACGGATCGGGTAGACCCGATTTGTACGGTCCGACTTTGCACATGCGCAGTAAGTATCGGGGAGTCCTGATCGTAACTATCTTTTTACTTTTTTGTTTTTGTCTACATTATATTAAATGTTTCATAATCTGAAACATTTTAAGAGACACTTATTATTCTTAACATCTTAACAGATATTCTGACCTGTAACTATCGTAAAACGCTTCGACCGGAAGTAGACACCTTTCGCGCATGCGGGGTACCGATCGGGTTTCCGGTACGGATCGGGTAGTGACAATCCCGCTTGTGGAGGCTGCCATCTTGCAAATTTGGAGCCAGAGTCTGCGCAGTAGTGACTTGAGGTGGAGCAACTGTGTAACGCTCCCGCCCACACACCCGCTGGACATGACCGCAAACACGCCCCCCTACACTTTTTACGTAGCCCGGCTGCTCGAGTTTTTTTGCTGGTTTACCGCGACTGACGACTCGTTTAATTAAGGTAAATAGAACCATGTCACTGTTATAAAAAAAGACGCACAGCTTATCATCTTATAGTTCTAAAATCACTTTGTTGTTAATTCGTTTGCTAGATTAGCCGCTAGCATACGCGCTGTGTTGGAGGCTTGTTGCTAGCTAGTTAGCGATGCTACACACCTGCTACTCTAATAGTCTGTGTTATTGAAGGATTCAGCACTTCTTATGTTTGTTTTTATCCATTTTTAGACAGCGATGAGATCATCTGCACACTCCACAGAAGCCCAGAGTTACTGTTAATATCAAAAATATAATGCTGTCCTTTGAGATTTTAACATAAGACTGAGTGTAATGGATCTAAAACTGTTTAAATCTTCAGAGCCCTCTACAGCCTGCTAACATGGAAACTTTAAAAACATCAGCAGAACGTCTCAGTAGTGTAGTCTAATTTGTTCTTTTCATTTAATAACAGAGTCCATATTATATCAACAGCTACATTCACCCTGGAGAGAAACTAGTGAGGGAGACCACCAGGACCAAGCTGGGTTTCCTGGGTCCAGAGGTTTGGAGAAACTTCTTCCTTTTCTTTCATCACAGCTGTCCTGTGCCAGAAGTTCTGTTGACCCGCTGTAAGAGGCTTCATTTAAGAAACACCAGGAAGACTGAAGCTCATCGCATTGATCAAGCAGGACTCATGATCTTCACCAGCAGCTCCCTCACAGGGAAATCTTCAGCACTCCTCCGTAGGCCCGCCCCAGGAGATGGATAAGCCCAGCATTTCATGAACACTGTGATGGAGACCTTTGGTTTGTGTAAAGTTATAAATACTCGGATACTCCCCAGAGGCTCCAGACTTTTACATAAAGATATTATATTCAGTCCTGTAGAAAGTTATATATTTAAAAATATATGATCCTCTCTGGTTACTCTGGTATGAATAACTGAATCACTTTATGGTAAATAACACATTATCTGCAAAAAATTGTGAAAGAATTCCAGATGACAAGTTTGTAGTTCAACATACAAGTGACGACCTTTGACCTTCATCAGGTTTTATTTAATTGTGCCAGAGAAAATTTCATATGCTCTTCATGCAGCTGAGTACATCAAGTGTTTAAAACGGAAGCTGTGCAGGTCTGAGATCAGCAGCTTTGTGAAACAGCAAACTGAGGTCCTGTTAATGCTGATATATAGTGACACAGTTACATGAGTGATTAATCCTTTTGTTTTTTTGTCTTTAACTTTATCAATAAAGCTGCAGCTTTCACTACAGCACGTGTAATACTTTAACCTTTGTACTGTTTTCATCAGTTCATTTTGCAGTTAACATGTGAACATGTTGGATGATCTGTCTGCTGTCACTGGGTGGTGCTGTCTGAATCTGAGGGCAGCTCCTGTAATCACAAAGAGAACAGAACCATCAAACTCAGATATAAATTTTATCCCTCAAAATTGAAATAAAGCTGATTCTTCTGTCCTCACACACTCAGGATCTAAAGTTCTTCTCTTACATTTTTTCACGATTAACTTACCGAAAAAGTGCAGCCGGGCCTCGGGTCCTTCTGTTGGGTAGTCCAGTTTACTGAAGAACACCTCAGGCTGTCAGGTTAAAACACTCGGTTGTGTTTTCATAGCGTAAACGCTGGCCCTCCTCTCAGAGCCTACGCTCTATCTGCTATTCCCGAACAGAGATGCGCAAGTTTCTCCATGACTGCAGCTGCCAGTCAAAGCTGTTATGATGACGTTTCACCCCAATTTAACATCACCGCGGTAGGAATTAGAATCAAACTTATGGGAAAGGAGACCCCTTGGACATCAATCAGCATGATGAGAACTATTGATAACAAAAGAAAGAATCTTTGGAAAAAAATTATCTAGGAGAATTAATTTATTTTAGTCTGACCCCAGTCTCATCAGCTAACATGGAGGAGGTGGGTTTATGACCTATACTGCAGCCAGACACCAGGGGGCGATAGAGACGTTTTGGCTTCATTTTTGGGGAGCTGTGGCGTCGTCCATGTTTTCTACAGTAATCAAACACACACCAAAGCCTACACTGCCATCTAGTGACACAAACTAGTACTGCTAGACAACCAGGCTGCTTTAAAGCAGGTGATATTTAGGCTGAAAAATAAAAATAAGTTGATAATAAACATTTGACAAAATCTTTTGGCAGCTAACATCTGGAAGTGAGCTGTTCTTTGGTGCTAATTAACAGTTTATTCTTGTTGGTAATTATGTAATGAAACACACACACACACACTGACAACAACAACTACAGACACGTCTGTGACTGCGATGAACACCTGAGTGTAAGACGAGGACTGAATATGATACAGTAACAGTCAAACATGAATGTGTGTAACAGAGCATGATTATGTATTATACATATATCAGAAATAGTGTCATCACATCTACAGACTGTTACATATTCTCACCTGGTAATAAGAAGCTGCTCACAGCTCCAAGATTAACAGACTGAAGGAAACACAAATGAAAGTTACAGTAAACTGAAATCTTGGAAACACAACATGAAACAGCTGGGAAATATGTTCATGTTGCATAAAACATGTGTTGCATTACAGATATTTATATGATCCATATTTAAGGTGGATGGGCTCATCCACCCACTCTCACACCATCATATCACCATCCTGGGTTAGTGTCTTGGTCTCAGGTCACAACATCAGCACAGTCTTGGCTTGGCTGAGGTAGCTGAGTGGTTCTTGTTGTTCCTGACAGCTGCAGGGACAGTGCCATCAGCCATGCAGCAGCACAACGACTGCTCACAGTCAGTGTGGCTCAGTCTACTGTAAACATTGTCCTAAAGTGGTGGCAAAGTGGCTGCAAGCTGGCTGCACATGCACTGTGTCCAATACTCCCAGTACGTGCACCTGCAGATGATATCCACAAAGCTCTGAGTGTCACAGAGTGGGCCTGTGCTCAGGTCACTCTGCCCCATTGAATTCTACTTACAGAGTTTTACAAGGGTGAGTAAAGTTATATATACAAGTTGGTGGCTGATAAGTTCTTGTAGTGACCCCTGACCCCGTGGTTCTTATTGGTTAATAGTAGCTTAGAGCATCTGCACCAATCATAAAGCACCAAGTTTGGAGCTCGTGGGTCTCTGCAAGTAAGTCCCTGTAATGTTGGCCAAGCCTGATATACTAGAAACATCTGTCATTACCAGCAGATGAAGCTGCCCTTAAAGCAGGATCTCACTTTAAACCTGAAGAAAGAATTTGCTATTAGCACACTATGGTTATATGTCTCTCTCTCCTGTCTCTCACCTGTCTGCCTGGGCGGAGCTCAGCTGGGCTCCGCCCTTGGCCCACACACCTGCCGTGAATCTACCCGTCCTCTCTGTAGCTGAATCATCGTTGTTGTCCATCAGTCCTATGATGGTGGTGTCATCAGCACATTTATAATGGTGTTACTGGTGTGGAGAACAATCATGGGTGAAAAGTGAGTATAAGAGGGGACAGAGTACACACATTCAGGGTGAGGGTGGAGGAGGTGTGGCTCCCATTCTGACGTTCTGGGGTGTGTTGCTCAGGAAGTCCAGTATCCAGCTGCACAGTGAGCTGCTGGGTCCTAAGTTGCTGAGTTTATGAACCAGTTTGTGGGGTTGAACTGTGTTGAAGGTAAAGTCCACAAACAGCATTCTCACGTACGTGTTTCCTACTGTCCAGATGTGTGAGGGTTGTGTGAAGAGCTGTAATCATGGCGTCCTCTGTCCACCTGTTTGCCTTCTACAGACTGTAGCAGTGAGAGGTTGAAGATGGTGGTGAAACCTCTGCTAGTTGGTCTGCACATGCTTTAAGCTCTCCACCAGCTGCACCGTCAGCACCAGCTGCTTTCCTCGCATAGACTCTGCGCAGTGTGGCTCTGACCTGATGCTGCTCCAGCTGGATGGGGGCGTCGTCCCTCTCTGTAACGCAGGATAGGTGTTGGTGTCACTGTTTTGTTGGTCAAAGTGGGTGAAGAACTGCTTCATGGTGTCAGGTGAGGTGATGTGCGGGGAGTTTGTTTGTGTGCGATTGTCCTTGTAGCCAGTGAGTGTCTTGATCCCTGCCACATGTTTCTGGAGTGGTTTGTGTTAAAGTGTTCCTCGATGCGCTGTTTGAATCTGCGTTTGGATTCTTTGAAGCCTTTAGATTAGACGCCTCTTTGTAGATTTGTTGGTCTCCTGATCTGAAGGCGCTGCTCTCAGTAGAGCTTGCACCTCACTGTTGAGCCATGGCTTCTGCTTTGGGAACACTTTAACAGTCTTTGTTGTTGTTACACTCTCAGTGCAGATGTATGAGAGTACAGCAGATGTGTGGCCCTCCAAGTCTGTTCCTCCAGACCATATTGTCCAAACAGTCCTGCAGGGCTGTGGTGGATCCACAGTCTAGTGTTACTGTGTTACTTCTGGGTCTCAGAGACAAGGTTTGGATTTCTGAGGATGTTTCTGGGGATCTAGTTTTGGTTAAATTATAGTTCTGCATTCTTCATCATCGTTTCACTTATTTCTTGGTGTTCACATCTCATTTATTTCCCTTTCCTGATACAACTGTTAGTTCATGCTGGTTTAAATGGACATCAGGATAAAAACAGAAGATGGAAACCTGCCAGATTTGAGCTAAACTGCTCATTTCCACACTGTAAACCCGAATGTTCAAAGTAATTAAATAGATTAAGTAGTGTATACTCAAAGTCTTTAAAAAGTTCTGTTAACTTAAATATGTCAAGTTTGTGTAACATGTTCTTCTTTTTGAGTAAATGAAACTAATAATTTTTGATTGAATTGAACTATTTCTATGTTAAGTAAGCATCACTTAAAATCATAACTTAAGCACAACGTAACACAGTTAAGTTAGGACATATAAGAATGGTAAAGTCCTGTTATTTTTGTTGTTTCAAGTAGGTAGGATTTAAAAATAAACTTAATTTATGTAGCACATGCTAAAATACAATACAATCTCAAAGTGTTTCACCAAATTAGTAAAATCAAATTGTCTTTAATGCATTAGTGGAAGAAAAAATTTATTTATTTTAATATTCATTGTCTTATCAATGTATCCTATATGTCTTTTTTTTATTTTTTTCCGTAAGTGTTGAGCAGCTGCAGAAATCAATTTTTATTCCGAGTTAATCCCTGATTCACCCTCCGAAGCGGAAGGCGGCGCTAATGAGCATTATACACTGATCGTTTACCGCTATTTTGAAAAGAAAAAACGAAACACAGAAGAAGTAAAGGTATATGGGCGGGAAACAGCATCAAAGAGGCAACACAGACGACTGGAGAAAGTTGGACCTAAAGGCAGCAACTAGCATCACTGGACTTACAGTAAGTTTTCAATGTTGATATTAGTTTATTGTTAAAATACAAATATTTAGTTGTATTTTGGGTGCGTGTCGAAAAGAATAGCAGAAATGTCAGGTCCGTGTTTTTTATGTGCTTTGCTGCTCTCCCCGAAGGAAACTTTGCGCTTGCAGAGCATTAAGTTGTTGTAATGAGGGTCGCAGGCTGTTTAAAAAGTTAGATGCTACTTGTTCTAGAGGTGGCGCCCGATCGCCTAGTCTGAAACAAAGTGTTTTAATCTCTCTAAATTTTGAAACCCCCTCTCATGACTTAGAATAGTTGGGTCCAAACAAGCCCGTTGTCCCTGCAGTTAGACGGCGGAGATACCTGTCTGCAGTGAGAGTGCTTTCAAGCCGTTTTCTTGTGCCAAACGCTGTATTTTAAACTATATGTGCGAATAAGTGGTGCAGGTGTATTAGGCGTTTGAGCGAAGAGTTTCAGCGGATTACAAATCAGAACCTGCCCAATACATTCTATGCTGAACTTGACCGCCATCTTCCTCGACTGATGACCTTATTCAGACAGAAGGCATCAAAAACTGGGAAGACAGCAGATGCCCTGGCTGAAATTCTAAGAATTCACGATGAACAGGTAATAATAGATTGTTACACATTTCATAGGTTGAACCAGTGGAACATTGGACAGGTTCAATGATTTAAATGAGCTTTTGGAATTTTGCTATTAGTCCACTTTGTGTTTGCTATTTGTCTGACTGTATTAAAGATGTGAACAGGTTATTTGTGGACATATGTTCTGATTTGACTGTTGTTGTTGTTGTTGTTCAGTAAACTCACCAGTATATACAATTCTGTTTTTTATCTGGCAATAGGACATCCATGATATCCACACCAAGCGCACAACCGTTCTCCACGCCCTTCCTGTCTATCTGCGTGAGGATGTCTCTGGATTTTTCAGAACCTGCACTGTGAGTGTCCTTAAGTATCTAACAGATACTACTGTGTATATAAACAGTTCATCAAAGTACAAACATGTATTGTGATGCACTGTTTGGACTTACCTTTGTTTAGTCTACCCATACGGTTTCCATGTATGGTCTTTTCTGTCTGCTCAGTACGAATGAACTGAATTGGTGTTTTGTTGAAAGTGATAAGATGTTTAGTAAAACATTTTCCTGTGTATTTCCTTTAGCTTAGTTTCAGTCTATCTCACACCACTTGATTCTCTGGTGAATTAGCTGATTTATGTGTGCAGAACATGGATCTTCTGTTTTTCACCTCTTACAGTGAGACCCAGGTCTCCCTTGTAAAAGAGGTATTGGATCTCAACGGGAGTTGGTAAAATGAGAAATTATATGTCATCTGTTGTATTTCTTGGGTTAGATTGTGATTAGTATCTCTTTTTCATTCATTCAGGACGAATCTGATGAGTTGGAGCTTGATGGTGTTGAAGTGGCCCTCTTCACTGTCATCAGTGACCATGACACGACAAGTCCAGTTCACTAACAACCTGTGAAAACCTCTGTTGTCATTGAAAGTGATGCCGTGGTCAGTCTCCCCAGATTTGGTGAAGCCTTCCTGGTAATGTTTGGACTGATCTATGCACTTCACCTCAGCTACCCCAAATCCCTGACCAACACTTTAGAATTTACTCAAAAGATTTTACTTGGTCTAGAAAGTGGTAAACTGTCACCCAGGTTACAGACCCTCAAGAATGACTTGGTTATGTAGGAACTCATCTGAAAGAAGGATGCAGGGTAAAGCATTATAAAAGGCTAGTTCAAAGTTCTCTCCTTTTATCTAAATAATGCCTCAAAACGTTATTGAATTACTCGACAGGTGTTCAGCCAATAGGTCCAAACTAATCAACGTGCCTTTGTTCTCATTAACATAATACAAAGCAACACTAATTTTTTGTATGTTTTAATGTTTTTTGTAATACTATTTCTAAAACATTGTGGGCTGCGCAAAATGACCTAAATTTCACTGTTTGATATTGGTTAATGTAAAACAAATAGCATTGTAATTCACTCAAATTGCTGCCCTGTTGCCTTATTCAGATATTAGCCAGAGAGCCAAAGGCACATTTTGATATTATTTTTTATTATTTGGCATTATTTTTTATTACTCTGACAGTTTTCCTGACTAAACAATTTTTCGTCTACTTATTTTAATTTATAAATGTTTTTGTTAATTATTTTTAATTTATTTAATTTAAAAAAAATGTATTTAATTTCAACATAATGTGCTAAAAGGGAGCAGGCAAGATACTGTTCAATGGCAGATGTTTATGACTTTTGCATATTAAGTTACCGATACTCATTTTAATTGAGGCAATCAATTGCCTCAAAAATTTTAAGTTTTGGGTCACATCTTTTTAAGTATCAAGTAGTCAACATATTTGACTGACGTGTACTTAAAATAATGACAAGACAAACTAATAAACATTTGAGTTTTGTTAACATAAAAATGTTGTGGTTGTGTACTTATTTTTTATAAGTTCTGTGAACTTATTCCTTTGAATTTGTAAACTTGAAACTGTAAGTCATATTAACTGCACATATTTGAGTTGACCGTTCTCAAAAGATACAAGTACCATGTAATCCAAACTTTTATGTTCTGGAAAAATTTGACTTTTAAGTTGATCAACTCAAAAAAATTGAGGCAATCGATTGCCTCAATTTTTTTGAGTTCTGGTAACTTATTCGGGTTTACAGTGCATGTGTCGTCCCTGGGCAGGTCACATGACTCTATCCAACATACAAAGACACACAGACACACAAGAAAAGCCAGAGAAACAAAGACAAATCCAAACAATCCATCATACTGAGTTAAAGTGATCACAGGTCTGCTTTGTTGGAGCCTTCAAAGTGTCACATGTGGACTGTTCCTTTATTACTACCACTGAAGGCCACGCCCCTCTGGTCATGTGATCATGTTTTTGTAGGAACGCTCCTCTTCCTCAGAGGATCCACCTGTGCTTCCTCTCCTCCACCTGTTACAGTGAGGGAACGTCCTCCATGATGGAGGAGCTGCTGGAAAGTGCTGAGAGTTTCCTCCAGAGTGAGACCTCTGTCACAGTTCAGAGGATCTACGGCAGCAGAGACCTTCATGGACACTAAAAGTCTCAAAAACGCTCAGGGCACAGACACTAAGTTGGCCTTAAACACACCATTTATTTCCATGGAAACAGACACAACCAGAGTTACAGTGTTAAATCCCCCTGTACAATAAAAAGAGTCTCAACACGCTAAAAACCCTGCTGCAGAAATAACTCTACACTGTCAACACAAAGGCTAAACAAATGTTTCCATATGCTAAAATTCCCATAATCCCACAGTTCAGCCACACGCGGGCAAATGTTCCTTATCTGAAACAGGAGAGGAATTTCTCTTCCGGGATGGAAACCACGCCAGCCAGAAGAACAAGTGGGCGGGGCTCCTGTCGCAGACCTGTCTCCTCCTGACAGCGCGTCGCCACACAGTCCCGCCCCACTCCACACCTGAACACGGCCTCCATCGTAGCACCGCCAGATGCAGGCAGAGGGACACCCCTGCCCTGCTGTGGATTGCATCGCCTCCCACTATGCTGGCTGTGTGCATTTCTTTTCCTCCTGCTCGCCTTTCGTGCGTCGCCTTCCCGTCTCTGCGCTCACCATCCCCTTTAACAGGTCAGCCTGGCAGCTGATAGGACGCCTCAGGGAACGCCCCCACCTCCACAGGTGCTACTATTGTCTCTCCCGCACTCGATATATTATCCATTGTTGATCTGCACACAGCTGTTGTCACCAACGCCGCACTCGCTTACGTCACTGTCATGAGACTTTCTCGCAAAAAAATCACGGTTTTAGTAACGCAGTAACACAGCGTTCCTACGGGAAAGTAACAGTAATCTAATTACCGTTTTTGCAATAATAATCCCTTACTTTGCTCTTTACTTGAAAAAAGTAATCAGATTACAATAACGCATTACAAGTAACACATTACTGCCCATCTCTGGTTGTCATACACCAACATGATGTTCTACTAGTCAAGACCTCACCTTAACCCACTGATGCTGATCACACAGACCCACTAATAGAACTGTTTTATCAGGTTTATGCAGCGTCACCATTAATGTCACATTTAATCAGACACATTTACATTACAAGCCCACTACAACCATTATCAACATGTTAAATTACATTATACATCTGCACTGATTTAAAGCACCACTGTTTTAAGCTGATTCATTTTTTCCACCTTAACAGTTCATCCCTCAAATCAAAAACCCTCATAAAATGTAACAACAAATAATTTTGCAAATAAATGCAAATAAAATATTTATTTTTCAACTTTTACAAGTGAAATCAAACAAGTGTATTTAACAGTGAAACCAGAGTGAAGCTGCTCATATAGAGTCCAACCCAGGCTAAAGTAAGCTGAGTAGAGCAGCATCATCAAAGTGTCGGCTCTCTGAACACGGTGCAGGATCGCCATCTGCAGGACAAAACTAGTTTTTCTCCTCGTCAACGTCAAGATGACGTCATTGTACAGCAAAACATGCAGATCAGGTGACATGACTGTCTGAGAGGCGGAGTTAAACTGTGGCAGGTAAGCATGTGGAGGAGGAGCAACAACATGACGCTGGAACATCATCATTGCATTATACAGTTTCCTCTCTAACTGGATGCAGCTGTGAACAAGAACAGCTGTGGAACCAGAGTCCTGAGTGTCATCTGTGGATGAATGCAGGTCAGTGTGTTGCTGGTGGAGGTGATGAATCACAGTGTCCATCTCACAGTGGGGTCAGAGCTTTTCTTCTGCTGCTCTGCTCTTCAAATGTAAGGCATCGACGGCTCTGCTTTTCAGCTCCGTTGGAATATCACCTTCTTCTGTCTGACAAATATTCATGAAACAAACCTGACAAAACACAAACAGCAGCAGTAACAGTAAACTGTACTTATAAACTCACTGAAAACCCACATTTGAACTCTACCTACTTGTTCATCAAGGCACGAGTACAAGTGCAAGGAGACGTCACAGACATGTTGAAATTGTGATGTGAAGACGGTGGACTGTGGTGGCCTCTGCAGACTGTTGGACTCTGTTACAATCTTCATCAGTCTCTGTTACAGTTAGTTATTTATTTATTTTGTTATCATTTATTCATATTTATTTTTTAATGAAGATGACGACCAACTGCAGCTTGAATCATTGAATTTACACCGAGCACGGGTGACCGAGAGGTTTCGCAGGTTTTTCCTCCCTACTGCTGTCAGACTGCACAACATGGTCTCTGCAGAGGACCCCACATGTGCAGACAAACACACACAATTGTTAATCTCGTCCTTTCTCCTTGATGTTCAATGACACCAAGTGCAATTTTTCTGACATAGTGCTGCTCATCCAGATCACATCCAGGAAACTTCCAGCTGTGATTGGCCCGTGCAGGCTTGTGATCAGATGCTGATTTTAGGGAGCGCTTGACTTTCTTTTGCTTTGTGTCCTCTTGGGATTCGATATCACAGGGTGTCAGACACTGATCCATCCTCCTCCTCTTCCACCTTCTGCTGGGTCTCTTAGGCTAAAGCAGCTGGACTGATGCTCGTGGACATCCACAGAGGAAGAAGCTGCTTGCTGAGACGGATCCACATCTCTGGTTGTCTTAAGAAGCCCAGCTAACAGACCTGATGCTGCAAAGTCCTCTTGTCCTTAAATGTGTCCTTGTATGGCTGTTTTTGTGCACAGCCTGGATTCTCAGTTTGTGTCCTTGGATTTTCTCACACCGGCTCACAAATGTAGGATTTTGTTTTCAGGTGGTGCTGAAATGAGTCGTAGGGCTTCAGGGTTCAGGATCAGGTCTCAGTGCTGCTGGCTGAACTTTGTCTCATGTTCTGAGTCTTAAATAAAGTCAGTCAGGATTATTTCTTGTGTCGAGTCTCATGAGAATTTTGTGATGTCAGCTGGCACAGATTCAAAGCAGAGCTCAGAAATCTGAAATATATTTGAGTTGTAAATGGAGTTTAGAGAACGAGCTGCTGATGAAGCCAGCTGTGTACAGGAGGTCAAAGGTCAGAGCTCCTGTGGGTCTGAGGGCGGCCTCACTCTAGAGAAGGATGAAGGAGTCTGACCTGAGCCAGTGTTTGACATGAACACATCAGCACTGCTATCAGTGAGCCTAATGACAGCCGTTAGCCTCATTTCAGTGTTTCATCATTTACAAACACTTCCTGTCACTGTGGTGGTTACAGTGACATCATGCAGTTTGTGTGTTGACCTCCAGAGGGCGACAAATCAGCACGGACAGAGAGCTCCATTCAAACTTTGCTGCCATCAGTAATAATTCTTCAAATATAATCATCAGTGTTTGAGCAGTTATGATATCAGGGACAATCTAGAAGTGTGACAATACTGAACATGTCACATGACACACCTTAAACATCATGCGATCCACTCTCAGTGTTGCGACTTCCATCCACAAATAAAGCTGCTGCCGGCTGAGTTGGTTTGAGCTGTGACTCGTCTCCAATAAGCCAAACTGAGCCCCACTTGTGTTTGTGTATTTATTCCAAAACAAAAACAACAAACTTTTTGCTTCATTCAAACCAAATAGCGCATCTATGAACTTATATCATTTGATAACGGGACTGAAAGGTAATGTGATTATTGTCTGAATATTGTGTAACACACAAAACCCCACTGACTCAACTTCTCCGTTGAGAACGCCAGCATCAGGTAAATAACATGTGACCACGCCCCCATGCAATCACCTGTGGTGCAGGAACAACACCTGCACCACCATAACAAATAAAACATAAACATTCACTTTGGCTCTTACACTCAGTCTGCACTTTCATTCATGACTTCAACAGGTTGAAATGAGCTTTGAAGAAACATCAGTTTAGTGCTGAAATATTCAAACGCTGCAGGAAGAAGAACAACAAAGTGATGACAGATGTGACGGATGTTTGTGCTTCAAACAGGATATCAAGCAGGAATAAATCACGACCTACCAGAGGTTTGGGAATTTCCGAGGTTTAGTTGAACGCAGCACACAATGTTTCGATGCTTCCGAGTGTCCTCAAACGCCGCATTAGGCTCAAAGTTTACTTTCACTTCCTGAACTTGGTGCAGTGGAGCTTGTTGTTGGTGTGTGAAGAAACTGTAAGTTTGCTTTGTTTCCTCCTTTAACAGTTTGTCTTTAGGAACTTTACTGTTTGTTCAGCTCATGTTTGATTTCTTCACACAACAAACTGTGTTTGTATTTCCGGTCTCTCCATTAAAGTGTGTAATGTTTTCCTGGCTAACATCAGCTGTTAGTTCAGCACAAATCTGCCGCTCCATAGTTCACGGTAACGGACTCACAGCTGGACCAACGAGGCCGAGTGTGTCCGCCACTCTGAGCTACGTTCGTGTTTGTGTACTTGTAGTTTGTACTTTGTGAGTTCACTCAGTCCACAGAGGACGCAGCATGATGACGTCACAGCCCTTTACCTCGTTTACTGTCACTGTGATTAATATTTACACACGAGACCCCTGCAGAGCTCTGACGCTAAGCTAGTGACACAGCATGCTAACGCTAAGCTAAAGCTAAGAACCCTTAAAGACACGAGTTAAAAAGCTGCTTTTAGTTTGTGATCAGAGTCCACGAATGAGAGCAGCAGCAGAGTTGGTGGTTGATGAAGCTCACTGAATTACTGAATGGAAGAAGCTTCTCATTACCAGTGAATCAGTGTGTGTCAGTGAATGCATCGTGTGTGCTTCATGGCTCCATCTAGTGGACTGATAGTAGAGCAGCTGATGGCAGCTTCCTCTGCCTCACACTGCTGTCTGACTGCATTCAGCTGACACTGAGATGAAGCAGGAAAGAAGCAGCTGATATTTGGACAGCACACATGATGGAAAGGAGGATTTCAGTTGATGTGCACATGAATGATTTGTGTTTCCTCTGCAGGTGAAGGTAGAAAGTGTGTGTGAGCTGATGTGAGCAGCATGGATCAGTGTGAGGACAGAGAGGAGGGAGTCCCTCCCTCTAAAAGCACTCTGTGTGGGGAACATGAGAGCCAGACCAAAGCTCAGAGGTGAGATGACCATCTCTAACTGTCCATGACTCTTCTCCATGTCACAGCTCAGCACTCACATCACTGCTCCATCATTATTCACAGGAACCCACCTGCACCTCCACCCAGCTCTGTGTCCTTAAAGAGTGACCGGTCTAAAGATCATCCCATTGGATTTAAAGTCCAGCCTGTGTCTGCTGCAGAGACGTGAGCTGTTAGTAACATGAACTCTTTGATTAAACTGCTTGATGTTGTTGGATATAAACTGCAGTGCAAACACGTCATTCCCTCAATCCCATTTAAACTGTGTCTTAAAAACAAGCCTTTGGTTTGCACACAACTGAAAACCCACTTCAGCAAACAGGAAGTGATCAGAGCGTCCGTCCACCTCCTGTCAAGCAAACATTTCATATTGAAGAAAAGTACTTTATATTCCACATTTTACTCCACCACATTCAACCATTTTGACATTTTAGGCCACAGCATGAAACTCTTGTCATATGACTCCTGTTATGTTATAGAGTCATGTGACCACCAGGGAGTGATTTGTATGGATGTGTGTGAAACACATTCATATCAATCTGATTCATCAATGGAAACATTTTTGGTGTAAAATACACCAACACTGAAAACGCTGCAGATAAAAACACAACAAATGAAATATGAACAAATCAAGGCTTTGAATACACGTGTGTGTGTTTGAGACAAAGAGATCAATGGATTGTGTGTCTGTCCTATTGTTGCATGAGGATTTTATTGTAGATTTTGTGCGTGTACACTTTTGACCACGAAGGTGTCAAAAGGGCGTAAAACAGTTGGAGGCACAAGAGTAAACACTGGTGCTCTCAGTAGATTAAAAAATGACTAATTAATCACACAATTTTCTGTCATTAATCGTGATTAATCACAATTACTTGATCAATAGCTGCAATTACATTTTTTCAACTTTATATTTAAGCTTGTAACAGACGTTTACAGCATATAATGAAGTAAATGCAGAATAAACACAAAGAATGTTAAATGCTTCAATTCAAAGGTAATTTGAATACTTTTCTTCGATCTTTTAACTCAGCTTCTCTCCCATGAAATACAACTTTGTAACAAACCTACATACACTAATATATAATCTATATTAATTCTGTCAATGAAAATGTTTAATCAGATTCATCACAGGGTAACTGTGGATTAATTTGGATTAATCACGATTAAATATCATTTTTAATGTATACTAATCAAATTTCATTTCATGAGCAAACGGCACAAACTCCTCAGCTGATCCTGAATCTGAGCCCGTCTGTAAAACAATCATTTTCTTCACAAGTCTGTGGAGGTGGCACTGATCATGCAGCAGTCTAACACACTCTGTCACTCTTCTTCAAGTCTTTGACACGAGGAACCACAACTCTGTTATTAACAATATTAACAGGTCTGCAGTTTGTCCACTTGGCAGTTGTGTCATCAGTGCTTTGCATTATTGTGATACTTTAAGCTGGAAGTGCTTCGGTGAAAAGAAAATTCTTTCTCTCACAATGTGCAGAATGCTTCATGTTGGTCGGCTGGTCCGTCTTGTTATTTATTTAATACTCAAACTTTCCATCAAGAGGCCAGTGTGCGTTTATCATCTTCCATATTGAACTGATTGGTTCAGCTGCCCGTCACTAACACATGTACTGCCCATCTGCACGTGTGCAAAGGGAGCTCTACTTGGACAAACTGCACGAAGTGCGTTGATAGAAACATTTCAGGGATTTTGAGTCATTCTGCACTCCAGATGTGTTAATTGTGTTAAAGATTTTTATCAGGTTAATCATGATAACAGATTAATCCCCTAACCCCTTAACCCTAACCCTACATGTTCATTCTGACAGCACTGGTAAATCCTTTTTAAAAAGAAAACAATGAAAGAGAAAAGATCCAAATGTTAGACTTGGTCATTTGCTGTTTGAGGACAGTGATGCTCATATCTGTGGGGAAAGTGTGACCTGAGTGGGTTCATGTTTGTCTTTAAAGAGCTGCTCTGATTCTCTTTGTGTCTGATCTGTTAAACAGTCTGAGAGGTCACACAGAGACCCAACAGCTAAAGCCTGGATCATACTGGCTGCTGTTACTCCATCAGGACAACACTGAACCACAGTGCTGTTCATGGAAATCAATCAATAAATTCAACTTTACACTGTATTACCAAAAGTACTGACTCGTCTGCCTTCACACATGTAAACTTGAGTGACATCAGATTCTGAATCCACAGCATTTAATATGATGTCAGCCAAGAGTTCAACATATAACAGCTTAAACTGTTCTAAAAAGGATTTTTCACAGGCTTAAAAGTGTTTACGGGAAATGTTAACGGTTCTTTTCAGAAGCACATACGTGAGGTCAGACACAGGAAAGCAGCAACACTGATTGAACACAGATTTTAGAGGCTAAATTCATATATTACGTGTGTGTGTGTGTGTGTGTGTGTGTGTGTGTGTGTGTGTGTGCTCCACAGAGTGGACCAGCAGAGCTCAGAGGTTCCCAGTGTTCAGTCTGCCCAGCAGCATCAAACACAGCTGGACTCCATATTTATGGTCTGTACATGTACAACAACTACTTTATTATTAATATTAATAATAATACATTTGTTTATAAGTCCCTTTCAGAACACCAAGGACTCTGTGGACTAAATGACCAAAAGAAACAAACTTTGAAATCAGACGGTGCAAATGTGATCACAGGGAAACGTTTTAAACATCGAGGCTTTAAACAAAAACCAAAGTGAAACAGTTTGTAGTCGAGATCAGTGGGAATGAAGCTGAATAACTGTTTCTACAATAACTTTGTCAATGACAGATATGATGGAAATTAGCAGCATTAGCACTTACTAATGATGTGAGTTGACACTGGGCTGTATTGAGACGACCACATTAGGTGGTCCTCAACTGTAATGGAAACCAGTGTATCCAGTCCAGTCGTGCGACCTGTGGTGAGTCGATCTGAGCAGCTACTAATGGAAACGGGGCCATAGATGTGTTTGTGCTTAATAACAATGAATCACAGGATTTTTACATTACTGTTAAAATCTCATGTTGTTTGTTAAAGTGTGCAGTTCATGGTGTGTTACTAAAACTGTGGTTTGTTCACTTTCCAAAGACCCAGCCCCCATAAAAAGCAGCCAATCAGCTTCTAAGAGTTACACACCCACACATATCAAGTTAACTCTGGTCTAACACACTTGGATTTAGCTTGAAGAAGGTTCCTGTACGAGGACTGAAAATGATTTAAAAAGCAGCCAAAGAACAACTTTGACACACCTTCATAAAGCCTGCAGAGCAAAAGAAAAACTAGCTGAAAGTCTGGCTGCTCTTATGAAAAGTACAGAGAAATTATGGGTCGCTCAACACTTTTGCACAATATAAGAGTTTAAATAAATCTAAAGAACAACTCACAATCCTACAATCATACTGAGAAAATCATCTACAGCTAACTATCCAAGTGGATTTGTTTAAGACAGCTCCATCTGCTGGTGGCCCTCTGCAGGTGCATGAAAGGGGCGTGTTTATAGTGAAAGTAGTAGAGAAAGTAAACCCCATGGGAAGGAGGAGGACTCTCAGCAGCTTCCAGCTCATATTCAGACATTTGACTTCTCGCTGAAAACAGCAAGTTTGAGTGTCTGTGCCTTAATTAGAAGAGATAACATGGCCATAGTAATTAGAGTTGATTGAGCAATGCTGTCCTTGTAATGTAGTTTATGATTTTTATACTTCTGTTTGTAGACAAGTCCAGTTTTACTGTAGAGCCTCTCAAGTTGGTGACAGCAGTCAAAGTTCACGTGTAAACCAGAGCAGCAAATCAGGTCCAAATGTGTTGTTCACAGTGAGTGGGATCATCATTGGCTGCTATGATCCTGCAGCAGGATGTGTTTGGTCAGAGAATGGATAGATCACTAAGTCATTGTTGAGTTTAGGGGGATGGTAGACAGCTGGAGTAGGTTCAGCCAGTTGACACACAGTAGATAAAAATAACTGAAGGCAGGAGCAGACACCTGTATGACTTTCCACCTCTCACATAGATTATTGTCCCTGGGCAGAGCCGCAGGGCTGGTAGATGTAAACAAACCTGGAGGAGAGGATTTATTCAACTGAGAAAAGTCACAGAGTTGTGTCTTGATGCTCAATCATCCAGGTAAGTAAATCCCAAAAAGGTTGATTCTGTTCATCTGGACGTTTTCAGTGGGAGAAACGTTTCATCATCATCAGGTGACGTCTTCAGTCTCAGCTGACTGCAGGTTTCCAACCTTAAAAACAGGACATTTGTATAATGACTGAAACCAGCAGCACTGAAAGAACAATGGACTGTGAGGTCAGTTCATTGATCATTGGTATGCATATTGTCAGGACCATTGATCAACAACCACTGATCAATGGCCATGAGTCCCATTCACAGAGAGTTGGGGAATGGCTGCAATCACAGCATTGTAAGATGGTAACAGATGTACCCTTAGGCCCCTCCTCCATTCAGAGATGGTCTTTCCCTTTTCATGTAAATGGCCTCCTTGACTCCGCCCTCAAACCAGCATTCATTACTACTCAGGACTAGGGCTGCTCGATTATGGCAAAAATGATAATCACGATTATTTTCACTGAAATTGAGATCTCGATTATTTGATGATATTTATTTAACAATGTATTGAATAATGGCTTTAAAGATTGTCAAAAAATAATATAAAATAGTGTGCAAATACTGATAACAGTGCAAATGTTTGCAATATAAAAAATAAATGAAAAAATGTAAACATCTATGTTTAGCAAACTTCAAAATACTGCACAATATTTATGCATACAAATAGCCAAACATCAAGGCAAGCTGTGTAGCCACACAATGCACAATTGCATCAAACTGACATTGAGGTACGTCAACTAAAGTTGCTGCTCCTTCATTGTTTGATCGTTTGTCACTTTGTGAGCGGTCTTCAAATGATTGAATAAATTTGTAGTGTTGCTCTGTGGTGCAGCTACGACACCGTAGCAAAGTTTACACACTATGTCTACTCGATCCACGTCTGACTCCGCAAACCCATAATGTTTCCACACCACTGAAGTCGTTTTACCTCTCTTTTCAACCAACGGCATTCTTTCTTCAGCAGCCATTATCCTCTCCAAATAACTTATGCTTAGCTTTCCGAGCTTCCCTCGGGTCCTCTTAATTGTTGTGATGCGTGTTCGAATCGCAGAGAGGTGCGCTCGTTTTACCACACAGAGCAGCGTGAGAGTAAAGCACGAGGGAGGTGCTAATAATCGGCTGAGTCATTTTTAATGATCGTTGAAAGCTCAGATTGTAATTTAGATTAAAATTCGATTAATTGAGCAGCCCTACTCATGACCTTCTTGATGTGATGTTCTTCTGCTTCCCTGGCTGCTGTGTCTGTGGGGATGGTGTTTGTTCTGTGTTGTAGCGTCCTGATGACGCCCAGTTTGTGCTCCCGTGGATGATGAGAGTCAAACCTTAAATACTGATCTGTATGTGTAAACAGAGTGAACCTTTAAGACCAGTTGTCTGTACAATCAACTCCGTCACCTGAAACATCTCCAAGTTTCTGGCTTCGATCATCAACCCGTTGGTAGTTCAGCTCTGAACACCAGTGAAATGTTTCTCCCACTGAAATCGCTGCATTCATATGAACAGAATCAATGTTTTGGGATAATGGAGTTGTGGACAAAGTCTCAGTTAATCAGATAAAGTCAGACTTACAATTGGTGAGGAGATCGTGGATGATATGCTCCTTGATCATAAAGAAGTGGCTGTTGTGGAGACTGAAGTTCAGAGTGGTGGCTCATTCGTAAAGTATCCTGTTCCAGCTGCTGGAGGACAACATCATCACTTTTGTGAAGAACGAGCTGAAGAAGATCCAGAAGGCTCTGAATCCAAATAAGCCCAAATGCTTGAAGTTTCAGAGGGAGGATGATGAGCAGAGGAGCAGCAGAGAGGCATTTGTGAAGATCACAGTGGACTTCCTGAGGAGAATGAAGCAGCAGGAGCTGGCTGACCGTCTGCAGAACAGTAAGAGGATTTCTTACTTAAGGTTTTAAGCTGTTAGATAAATGAGACACTTATGACACCAGTGTGTTCAGTCATTTCTCAGTGGCTCAGAAACTGTCATCAGCATTTTGTAAAATATGATTGTTGAAGTTGTACTTTTATTATTATTATTGTTCAGAACTTCAAGCTGCAGTTTGTCATCGTAACCTTAAATCCTCCCTGAAGAAGAAGTTCCAGTGTGTGTTTGAGGGCATCGCTAAAGCAGGAAACCCAACCCTTCTGAATCAGATGTACACAGAGCTCTACATCACAGAGGGAGGGACTGCAGAGGTCAATGATGAACATGAGGTCAGACAGATTGAAACAGCATCCAGGAAACCAGACAGACCAGAAACAACAATCAGACAAGAAGACATCTTTAAAGCTTTACCTGGAGGAGATGAACCAATCAGAACAGTGCTGACAAAGGGAGTGGCTGGCATTGGGAAAACAGTCTTAACACAGAAATACACCCTGGACTGGGCTGAAGACAAAGCCAACCAGGACATCCAGTTCATATTTCCATTCACTTTCAGAGAGCTGAATGTGCTGAAAGAGGAAAAGTTCAGCTTGGTGGAACTTGTTCATCGCTTCTTTACTGAAACCAAAGAAGCAGGAATCTGCAGCTTTGAAGACTTCCAGGTTGTGTTCATCTTTGATGGTCTGGATGAGTGTCGACTTCCTCTGGACTTCCACAAAACTACAATCCTAACTGACCCTAGAAAGTCCACCTCAGTGGATGTGCTGCTGATAAACCTCATCAGGGGGAAACTGCTTCCCTCTGCTCGCCTCTGGATAACCACACGGCCTGCAGCAGCCAATCAGATCCCTCCACAGTGTGTTGGCATGGTGACAGAGGTCAGAGGGTTCACTGACCCACAGAAGGAGGAGTACTTCAGGAAGAGATTCAGAGATGAGAAGCAGGCCAGCAGGATCATCTCCCACATCAAGACATCACGAAGCCTCCACATCATGTGCCACATCCCAGTCTTCTGCTGGATCACTGCTACAGTTCTGGAGGATGTGCTGGAAACCAGAGAGGGAGGACAGCTGCCCAAGACCCTGACTGAGATGTACATCCACTTCCTGGTGGTTCAGGCCAAAGTGAAGAAGGTCAAGTATGATGGAGGAGCTGAGACAGATCCACACTGGAGTCCAGAGAGCAGGAAGATGATTGAGTCTCTGGGAAAACTGGCTTTTGATCAGCTGCAGAAAGGAAACCTGATCTTCTATGAATCAGACCTGACAGAGTGTGGCATCGATATCAGAGCAGCCTCAGTGTACTCAGGAGTGTTCACACAGATCTTTAAAGAGGAGAGAGGACTGTACCAGGACAAGGTGTTCTGCTTCATCCATCTGAGTGTTCAGGAGTTTCTGGCTGCTCTCCATGTCCATCTGACCTTCATCAACTCTGGACTCAATCTGATGGAACAGAAACAAACAACCTTGATGTTGTCTAAATTAATTAGCAAACCAAACCTACAATCTTTTCACCAGAGTGCTGTGGACAAAGCCTTACAGAGTCCAAATGGACACCTGGACTTGTTCCTCCGCTTCCTCCTGGGTCTTTCACTGCAGACCAATCAGAGTCTCCTACGAGGTCTGCTGACACAGACAGGAAGTAGCTCTCAGACCAATCAGGAAACAGTTCAGTACATCAAGGAGAAGCTCAGTGAGAATCTGTCTGCAGAGAAAAGCATCAATCTGTTCCACTGTCTGAATGAACTGAATGATCGTTCTCTAGTGGAGGAGATCCAATGGTACACTAGATCAGGACGTCTCTCCACAGGTAAACTGTCTCCTGCTCAGTGGTCAGCTCTGGTCTTCATCTTACTGTCATCAGAAAAAGATCTGGATGTGTTTGACCTGAAGAAATACTCTGCTTCAGAGGAGGCTCTTCTGAGGCTGCTGCCAGTGGTCAAAGCCTCCAACAAAGCTCTGTGAGTACATCTGTAATCAGTCTTTTATTTATAACATAAACAGTGTCATGTGTGATGGCTGCTTAAAATTTTAAACATATTTAATTAAATGATCATCAGCACTAAATAAAGTAGGTTTTATTTAATGTTTGATAGCAGCAGTAAATGTCAGAGGGTCTTAAATATTTGTCGGTTTCAGTTTTTATCAAAGTCATATCCAGAATCATCCTGTAAGTAAACTTTATACCGCAGCTTTCACAGGTGAAAAAACACAAAGTGCTTTACAATAGAAACAGGCAATAAAAACACATCAAACTGCAAACACTGAACATCATATTTCCTAAAACTAGTTAAAGGCCAATTTGAATACTAGAGTCTGAACAAATGAGTTAGTGGGACCATAAACAGCCTTTGACTGGAAGATCTCAGACTGTGAGAAGAGCTGTAGGGTTCTAGAAGGTCAGAAATATAGGCTGGGACTTGACCACACCGGGCTCTAAAAGTAAGGACTGAAATTTTAAATGAATTCTAACATGAACTGGTTACCAGTGTAAAGAGATTAAACTGGAGTAATGTCCAGTCTATTTCATGTGCTGGTTAAAAGCCGAGCAGCATCATTCTCCACTGACTGAAGACGTCCAAAGACTGTGATGGAGCCATAGGTGATAATCATCAACTCCCTCATTCCTCCTCTGGTCTTATTGCTCAGCTGGAGATGAGTTCACTTCTAAATGTTACAATCAGCCTCACCAGTACAGTTCCCAGGATCTGCAGCTGCTGGCAGATTCAATCAGATTCATCGCGTTTCTTCACGTTTCTTGTTGACAGATTTATTTGCTTGATTTTTTTTTCAATCTCTCCTATGTCATCACTTTGATTTCCGACTTTATTCAGTCTGTGAACCATGACAGTTTGTGACAGAATACAATGATCAGTGAGGACCCAGAGGACACTGACATTTACACTGTGCAGAATGAGACTTGATACTTTATCTCACTGCTTTGTGGACGACTGATGGAAGGACTAATCACTATATCTGCTTTAGTAGAAATAATTTCCATGAAAAGTTCACTGGTTCAGTCTTCCAGAATCTCTCGATCATATCTTGACAAGCCCTCACTCACCAGGATGTGAGCCAGCCTTCCCTCTCATTGCTGAATGCTTACACACTCATCACCTGTTCACAGAATGAGGGCTCATCACTTGTTTTTGTTTAGCGTTGCCTTCAATGAACAAGTTCCAGGTCTTTATATTTAAACAGGGAACATTTTTAAAACTAAAACATTTTTTAGTTAACCATAAATATTAATGCACACTGACATTTGTCTTTGATGTACAGGTTCAACATAAGAAGTAATTTAAATTAATCACAAACATTATTATCAAATAACAATTTTTCAAATTATGTTTTTATTTTGTGTTTGTTTTTCAGGCTGAGTGTTCCTGGCCTCTCAGAGAGAGGCTGTGATGCTCTGTCCTCAGTTCTCAGCTCCCAGTCCTCTAGTCTGAGAGAGCTGGACCTGAGTAACTCTGACCTGCAGGATTCAGGAGTGAAGCTTCTGTCTGCTGGAGTGAAGAGTCCACACTGTAAAATAGAAACTCTCAGGTCAGCATTTACATTTTTCTATTGTTGATCATTTCAAACCTGATTTATATTGCTGCACAAACATTAACTTGATAAAAATGTCTTAATGTAAATAATCGGTTTCTGGGGTAATTAGGGATTTTTGTTTACTTCTTGTTTTTCATTTGAAATTAAATGACAAATCTGATTTTCTCAGTCAAAAAGCTTTATTTCAGCAGCACTTCATTGACCAAACCTTCCAGTTCGATTCCTGCCTATATTCTGAAGGCTTTTACAGAGCTGTTTGGAGCCATTGCTCGAACACTGTGTAAATGTAACAGGGCTTGGTGTTGATGCTAACAGTGCTAGCTGCTTCAGGCTCTATTTGCACATTATCAGCACATTTAGCTTATTATAAACAGCATATAAAACAGCTAGTACTGCTGGGACTTTATATTTTACAAGTTAACATGAGCCAATCAGTGAAAAGCCGAGCCATGACAGCTGTATGTTGCTGTGAGAAGAGTGGGGCTACATGCAGTGATGCTAGTGTTAGCCTGTTAGTTTCAGCAGGTGGTCAGTATGAGACCAGAAGAGCGTCTGCATCAGCAGGGCTCCATTTCACTGCAGTGTTACATTCTTCATATATGCATGCTGGACATTTGAATAGACTGAATATGTCACGGTCGCAGGTTTGGTGTTTTTTGTAGTTTAGACTTCTTGTTTTTTTGTTTTCCTTAAAATATTAAATAATTTAATAATAATAATAATAATAATGCATTGGATTTATATAGCGCTTTTCAAGGCACCCAAAGCGCTTTACAATGCCATTATTCATTCACTCTCACATTCACACACTGGTGGAGGCAAGCTACGGTTGTAGCTACAGCTGCCCTGGGGCAGACTGACAGAAGCGAGGCTGCCATATCGCGCCATCGGCCCCTCTGGCCAACACCAGTAGGCGGTAGGGTAAAGTGTCTTGCCCAAGGACACAACGACAGGACAGAGAGGCCGGGGAATCGAACCGGCGACCTTCCGGTTACAGGTGCCCTTCCCAACCACCTGAGCCACGGTCGCCCCTAATTTATCACGTTATCAATTAATTTATTATTAATGTCTAAATAAGGGTGATAGTGTGACCTGTGTGGGTTCTCTTCAGGTTCTCTGCTTCCTCCCACAGTCCAAAAACATGCATGCTGGGTTAACTGGAGTGATTGTGAGCATAAATGTTTGTCTGTCTCTGTCCTAGCTCGGTGTTTACCTGGCTACATCACCATGGTTACTGATGCTGAACCTATAACCTGGTCTGGATCAGGTTATGTTCAGAGTTTGTGTTTAAAATCAACTGAAGTGCCTCGTTTTCACTGATTCTTTCATTCACAGAAAGCTTTAAGTGTGATATAGATTCAGTCATATCTGACTAATGTCAGTGAATGAGGCCCAGCTGTAACGTCACAGCAGTCACACTGTATGTGTCTCATTGTCACTGGAGTTTAGGCTCCATACATTCAGCTGGTGTTGCAGAAAAAGTAGAAATGTTTCTGTTTGGTTCTAATCTGCTGCTGAGTCTCTTTTACAAAGATAGAACTGTAGCTAATCGTGTTTATGTAGCCAGTTAGGAAAAATCCAAGTCACCGTCAGACACAGCAGACATTTAGTGATAATCTCACTGTATGTGGTCTTTTAGTGCCTCCTAGTTGTGAACTTGTGGAGTGGTGTTCGTCTGGGTGACGAGTGTAATTGTTGGGTGAGACACACCGAGCCTGCATGCTGGTAGCTTAGCCACAGCTTGGGTGTGGAGAAGCTAAAAAAGAAGGTATTCTAGTTTGTAAGGAGGAAAAACTGAGTTAAAGAGAGGCTGAGGGTAACACAGAGCAGCCACGAAAGCTGCTCACACAGTTTAGACAGTTTAGCATCAAATGATCTAGTGAGTTAGCTCCCAGCTAACTAGCAGACCAGCTAACTAGCAAACCAGCTAACTGCAGCCACAAGCTGCGACTGCGTCTTTCTAACAAGAGCGTCAGACACTCAGACTGGTTTTCTTTGTGGACGATGATGTATTCTCACACTGATCCTTCATGGTGATGCTGCCTTTCATCCACTGCTCCTGGATTCCTCATCATCATCTCCATCAGCCCTCACAATACTCCACCTTCATCAGCTTCATGTTCAGGAGCCTGGATGGACAGTAATTCTTTCCATGGGTTACGGTGGGACATTGAGAGCTGAAGTCAAACAGCAGTGAGAAATGAAAGACTGATTCATTTCTATTTAGTCTTGTGATGTGAAGCTTTGTTCAGAGCATTAAGGCCCAGCAAAGATTACTGAGGTCATAGAGTCACTGATGAAACCTGTGTGCTTATAGAAACTGAAACCAGATGAACCAGAATAGAAGGACATTAAAATGAAGTGTCAGCTACACAAAGGCAAAGCTATTCAGTTGTTGGTGTGAGTTATTTAAATGGAGGATGGAGTCAGACTTTAAGCTGCTGGACTCAGTCACTATATCCTGTTCTCCTCATAGAACCTGGATACACAGACTCACCTGTGACACAGTGACACACAGTGTGGGCTACACACACATTAGAAAGTGGATCAGTCACACTTGTGCAATCATTTGTAGTGCTGGGCAACCATGAGCACTTTGAATCACCATTAATGGCTTTGTTACAGCAACATTCAATCATCAATTCAAAAGTAGTGTATTGTGTACTGTTAAGGGTTCAGAAATTGAGGAGGAAGACCAAAATAATGACCACTGATCCTGCCGGGTGCAATTAGACGAAGATTTATTTGTTACATGCATGGAGTTCAACACTGAGCAGATTCAGCATTGAACTATCTGACAATAAGAAGACAAAGGCTTTATAGGGGTGAAATGGTACAGCCCCCCCTTCCTGTTGCCAGGCAGATTCAATACAGCATACGTCAACTCAAAACCACAACTGTTCAGTTAACTTTTGACACAGTCTTAAAGAACATCGCGTCTTCGGCTCGAACCCAGAAGTTGTTCCTACAAGCTCGCACTTATCTTGATGACCTATTTAGCGTATTCCTGTTTCAACTGACAGCCTCGGCACACTTGTGGTTACAGCAAAAACACATCTCAACTTCTAACCTACTAAAATGATTCCACTACTGTGTTTGTATGTGGGTGTATGTGTGTGTGTGTGTGTGTGCTCTGTGTATGGTGTCATGACCCCTTCTGTACCTCATACCCACAGCACGTACACAGCTGAAACTATATGTGTAATTTCTAGACTAAATGTCACACTCAAATGATGCTTCTAAAAATATGAACTTAACTCTTAAAACTTAAAACTTAACTCTAAAGAATCTAAGTAATAAAGGATGATCAAATAACTTGAGACATATGTCATGTAAGCAGGTGCATTGCAATTCCTTTCAGAGCCCCTGTCATCCTCACCATGTATTGGCTGATCATAACGTCTGCCAAGAATTTCTGACCCTCACTTGACCAGGAGCCACAGCTCCTTTAATAAGCACAAATGCAATCATGTATAAAAGATTAAAATCATTTTCATTATGAAGGGGTTTTCCCCACTCTGCCAATATGTTTGCTCCTGTCACTTACAGTCAACCTGTCACTCTGAGCTGAAACATGAATCTAATCAAATCAAATATCAAATCAAAGTTCTTTGCCTCTGCCAGGACGTTAACATTTGATCTATTTTTTTACAAAGTTCCCCTCAGAGTCCGGAGCCACCAACATAACATTATAACAGGCACCTTTGATCAGCAGCAAGTGAACATTTATAAATGTGTGTTTTCAGAACAGGAACCAGCAGAACTATTTTTCTGTTATCAGGTAGCAGCACAAACGCTCATCAGCTCATTTACTGTGCAGGGACTTAGAGTGTGTGAAGTGTGTGTTTGTACTGATTCACTTAAAAGGACTAGATGTTACAGTCCCTGATAATGCATTGCTTTAGATGGAGAGACTCTTGAGGGATGGCTGTTATGAGGAAAGCCCAGAAACTTTGCCAGCAGCACACATCGTTGTGTGCCTCAACTTTCGGTCTTTTACCCAGGCTAATCTGCCATTTTCCTTCCTTGGTTAGGTTTAGGGATTAGAGATCGATCTAGATTATCATTTTAAATTTGGGACACATCGTCAGTAGTGGACCTTGGATTCATCAGGTGTTTCGGCCATTATCACTAGACACCCTCTAGACCAGGGGTCGGCAACCTGCGGCTCTTTAGTCCTTATAGTGCGGCTCCGCGTGGTTTGGGCAAATAAATTAGAAGTATTTAGCTGAAGTGTATTTTATTTATGTTAGTTCTTTTTAACTCGTAGTTCTAAAATGGAAGATTATTGTGATATTGAAATATAAAAATAAAATTATATTCTATTATTTTTTCATCGCTCAAAATAAGAGTCACACTCGCGGAAGCCGGTATACCTGCCGAAACGCCGTGCATTTATCGAGACTTATTATTGTGTCAGCAGCTGTTCTCCACCGTGAACTATGTTAAAGACAAACACCGTTCACTCCTGACAGATGACAGCTTACAGTCCTGCGTAAACTGACTTCGTACAGCCCCGATTTGCGGACTCTGTGCACAGAGGTTCAGGAGCAGAAGTCCCATTGTAAACAAATCACGGCAGACCCGACGATGTTTCCATGAGCATGCTTTTGAGCATCTCTATATTGAGCACTTTTCACACACAGATGCTGTACGCATACAGCCGGCTGTAGCTTTTCAGCTCACAGTCCGACATACACCACCAACAACACAACAGCACAGATAGCGCAGACGTTAAGGCAGCGAGGCGTGATCGCGGGTGCCGCTCAGGTGCGTCCTCCTCCCCTGCAGCAGCGCTGCAAACCACGCCCCGCCGCACGCATTAACCAGGTAAAATACATATTTAGGCAGAATTTTGCAAATATCCATTTTTCAGCAGCATAGTGCTTTTTTCCAATTATTTTTTAAGAGTCAGGTCAAGGCTCCAACAGCCCAAAGGTGATATAAGGGAGGCGGTTGACAACAGTTTTTGTTTGCTACATGGATCATTTTAGTTCAGGTTGGTGTCTTTGCTTTTGTTATATTTCTTTAAGAGTTCAAAATGTGTTGATTACATAAATATAATTTAATTTTCTCTGATGCACTTCATGGATTTCATAAGCAGCACACCTTAGTTGTTCACACAAAGCATAAAGATAAAACAATATATACAGTGTTATCTTCATTTTAGATGTCAAAAAGTATTTGCGGCTCCCAGTGTTTTCTTTTGCGTGGAAACCGGGTCCAAATGGCTCTTTGGGTGTAAATGGTAAATGGCCTGCATTTGTATAGCGCTTTTCTAGTCCATAGGACCCCAAAGCGCTTTACACTACATTCAGTCATTCACCCATTCACACTAGACACCCCTGCCAGGGTTGATCAGGCCCCTGAGTGTGTCACTGGTTTATGTTAAATTGTTATTTCCCTTCTTCTTCTGTTTAGTTTCCTACAGTTTATTTTCCATTCACTGCAACTGAGAAATAATACTTACCACTTTAGCATTTATGGAGCCTCATTTCTTCAAAGGGATAGAAAAGGTGATAGAGACAAGTACGACAAAAGGGACAAGATAGGAGAGAGGAGAGCCGGAAGGGGAGAGTCTGGTCTGGCTTCCCACACCTTCCGCTGAATCGGGCTGTTCGCTCTACCTCCCCACTGCCTCCCAGAAAAGGGAAGAAGAGCAGAGGGGAGAAGAATGGAAGATTTCTTTTCTCTCGTGGTTAGCTGACTGCCTTAGCTGCCCAAGTGATGTCAGCCCTTTTTAGCCATAGCCAGTGACTGGTCCTCTCAGCAGTGTTAGCTAGTTCTTGTTAAGGTTCATTTTGAGGAGAGAGAGATGGTGGAGATCGGAATAACACACTGACCCTGTCAGGTGGAGTCATCGAAGATTTTAATGAAACACACGCAGCGTGGGAGATCTGTACCCAGACAGCATCAGATCTCATCTCCAAAACTTCAGAACACAGTTTTATACATCGGGGTATTAGAACGCCCCCTCTTGCGTCAGATAAACACAATACATGCGTACGTCAAATCAAAACCACAATGACACAGTTTAAAGAGATCATTCTCTTCGCCTCGAAGCCAGGTGCTTCCTGTCACTGCTGGACGCTCGCTTATCGTCTGGAAGAAACTGTCACGTACGCAGGCACAATTTTCAGCCACAAGCAAAACATGATTAAACTTTCACCTATAAATGATTCCCTCTAACTAAGTGTGTGTGTGTGTGTGTGTGGTTACGTGTGTGTCTATGTGCTAACCACAATCGCACCCTATTTCACCTGCCGACTAGCTCCTGACCTCTCACCAGACAGAGAGACAGAAGCCGCTCTCGTGTATGTAATAACCGAACCGAAACTATGTATGTGTACTCTACTGAATAAATGTTTTAATCAAGAACCTCTACTAAAAGCTTAATCAAAAAATATAAAAGTATAAAAGATAATAGCATCATCGAAACTGCTCCTCAGAATAACTTTCACTCAGACTCTGGTTTTGGTTTCACTTCCTGCAAAGCATGTAACTTCAAAAACATGTAACTTCCTGTCTTATTTTGGCACAGAGTTACTCTTTCACACTGCAGTCTGCATATAAACATTTAAGATTCTAGATTCAAAAGCATTTCGGGTTATAGATTCAACTCAACAGTTTAAAGTGGTTATAACTGCACCTGTAATAAAAGCTTAATTGGGTGCCAATATGTTTAAACATCTAAATGCAATATCACTATTAATAAATGCGTCAATGCAAATGCTTGTTATATGATTATGATGCAATAGCAATAACAAAATAATGAAACTAGAAACAGTAAAATGAAATAATATAAATGGCAGAAAAATAACACCTCATTCCCTTACATTCTCTTATAGCCTGCCGTTGCGTCTGTCCTCTGATCCCGATCTCTCTAAGCAGCTTCGCTGTTGCACTGGCAACAAAGCCCCTGCACCCCACTTCCACCTGGCGTACCTTGATCTTCCTCTGTCTTCTGCCTCAGATCCAAGTCCACCTGCATCTGCCAATCCCTGGCGGCCTTTAGCGGACCCAGGTCTGGGTTTGAGGGGCTTGTCCTCGGCTTGTCTCCTTCCCGGACAAATGCTGATGAAAACTGACTCTCCTCTTGGTTCTTGAAAGATTTGAGCGTTGATGGATTTTCTTTTGCACTCAACTTTCTCGGCTAGACACCTGAGAACCTGGTTGTGTCTCCATGTGTATCTGCCCTCAGTAAGGCTGGTCCTACAACCAACAAAGATGTACTTGAGTGTGGCTGGAACTGTACACAGATTTCCCTCCAACAAGCCTCTGTTCCTTCAGTAAGTTGGTGACTGAGGCCCAAACTTCAGCTTCTCAGATCTGATCAGATCACTTGAGCTCCGTGAATCTGGCTCCAGTGCAGCAGCAGTTTTCACATATACAGTGTTGGCATTTTGTTTGTGTGTCTCCAGGTCTGTTCTGAATACAGACTTGAATTTGACCACATAGGCGGGGTCATCGTCTGAGCTCTCCATCACCTGAGAGAGATGACAAAACACAGAATCACAGAGCATGAAACCAACTTTTCTCCTCCCAGAAGTTCAGTCACAGACCTGCAACAGAAACAAGAATCAAAGCTTCAATAACGTAGAGCATTCATTTACTTATATACACAAACATGTCCTCTACATATTCATGCTGTATTTACACACACATACAGAGGCTGTTTGTCTCTCACACACAGACAGGACACTGAGAAATACATCATGTTAAATATACCTGCAGACTTCCAGCTGTGTTTCCAACCTCTGCACTCTGTCCTTGTCAGCTGTAGTTGCCATGGCAACCTTGGTGTTGTGTGTAGGGGGCGTCGCTGAGCGGCTGCTCGTTTCTGCTGATCCTTTTGAATCATGTCCAGAGTGAAGTCCATCTGGTTGGACTGTCTTGTATCAGTGACTCTTTCTTTTGTCCACATTCACTTTGTTGCTGTTCTAATTCTGCAGCGTTTGCTGGACTGTGTTTAAAGTGGCCCACAAGGTCATGTGTTCTTCTTGTGATGGTGCGTCTTGAGCCTCATACATGCCGTCATTTGTTGATCCTAAGAACGTTCCTCAGACCGACTTCTTCAACAACACTAATCGGCCTGCAGTTTGTAGCTACTCACTTCACTATGGTGTTTGTTAGCTTGTCTTTCTTTAGTTTATCTAGACTCCTCCCACAAACTGATCCAACGTAGTCTGCCCAAGCCTCCCACCTCTGTTTGTTTGGGTGGTTTGTTTGCTGCCATCAATAGCGTGTAATGCATTTAAGTGATACTTCAGACTTGAAGTACTCCAACGATAAAAAACTCAACTTTACTTCCAAATAACTTTAGTTGTATCAACACTGCCCTCTGGAACAGTTTAAAATGAACATGTCAAAGATCTGTACCTGTCTCCATGTTTCTGTCCCCGCCCCTTTCTTTCTGTCCCAGGTCATGTGAGCGCTGCAGTAGTATTAGGCCCACCCTCAATGCTCTCATTGGTTGAGATGCCTAATGACGCCCATTTCAAGCCAGCACGTGTCAACATCCCACCTGTGACCAATGTTCCCTCTAAGCTGCGCACGTGCGCAATTGCGCACTGCTGGCACGGTCTCTGAGCACAGAAAATCTGTGTTGCGCACAAAAAAAAAAAAAAATCGAACCTGAATTGAAATTAAAATTAATACTTTAACAATTCTGTTTTGTGACTGGCTGCTCCCGTATGGGATTAGAACGATGCCACCTTATCCCATAGTCCAGCCAATAATGCAATTCACATTCGTATATACGCAGCTAATCAACGTGGTTGACAGGCTATGACAGCGTCCTGATGTGCCGACACCGGTGTTTTAGCTAGCAAAGCGGCGTGGCTGATGTGAAGTGAGGCCACGTTAATGACAACGTGTACAACCATTGGAGATGTGAGCAGGACAGACGGAACAATTGATGGGAAAAGTGTGGACTTTATACCAGTTTTTAAATTGTGTTGATAGGCCACGTAAAACCAGAGTTATGATTAAAAAAAAATGCAATGTTTGGTTTTCTTCCTGAATACTATCATTGTTTATATTTACTGCGGCAAGAAACGGTGAAAAAACGGCATTTTATAAGAAAAAAGGCTTGAAAGCGCTCTCCACCTGTGAGCAAAAACCAAACCCCCCGCTCCCCCTTTCCTATTCGTCCAAAAAAGTACCATCTCGACCAATCAAAAAATGATATGGCAACGTGGCATCTAGTTGTTAAGAAACGGGGGGAAGTTTTAGGAGTGACGGCAGTGTTTTGAGATGTGAGAGATTTGCGACGTTTAGCGCAAATCTTGTGTAGTTAGTGTGTAGTGTAGTCAATAGTTTTGTTGTGTGTCAGAGCAATCAGGCGACTGCTGAATGTTACAGGAGTGATACATCTCCTGTTGTCAGGCCTGCAGGTATCAGGCTGTTGTTCTCCTTTATCTCATAGTGGACAGAAATTATTTTTTGGAGTGGCACAAATAATTTGTGTGGCATCAGATTTGATACAGAACACCTGATTGTTCTGTAAGTAGTTTGAAATGTTTATTTAAGAAACGCCTCTGCTGCATTTAAAAAATAGCTGCAAAAACTTAATTGCCCAACATTGGTCATTATATACTATATTTTGCAGACAGAGTTACAGGACTCTCTCCCAGACCACAGACTCATACTCATAATAAAAGTCAGAGCTTTATAAAGAAAAGAAAAAAAAGAAAGAAAGTTGTGTTTTCGAAATTGGAGTTCAAGTTATTTTTACTTCCAATAGTCTTAACATACTACACAGGTCAATGACTAGATTTTTTTTACATTTTCATTGTAAGTGGGCTAAATTAGTTAATTAAAGTACTCTAACATAAATGTAAATGCTGTAATTTGATTTGATTTTAATAAACCATGTAACTTGGATGAATTCGATGCTGGCGTGACCACAGTGCACACTTCTAATGTCGCTCACAGTGGTCCAAGGGGTCGCTCAGGGAGTTTGTGTATTCGCTCAGACACATGAAAAATTAGAGGGAACATTGCCTGTGACCCATAGCTTTTATTTTCAGAGCCAGTGAGCACTTTCACAATAATCATGATTTTTAAAACTGTTAATGTGCAATAAAATAATTGTTGTGTTAATCAATTAATGAGTTAACGAGATAATAACAGGTTAACTTGCACTAATAATTAGACTTTGGTCACAAACTGATGTGATCTCCATGTTTCCCATGTTTCCAGAGTAACACTCAGTGTTTAAATATGTGTCAGTTCCAGTTTTAGATCTCTAAAGTGCAGCTATCATGTTAGGAATATGTTAGGAATAGACAGAAACACTGAGGTCAAATCTTTATTTTACCACTCGCTGCATTCTTGATGCTCATGAATTCAGCAGGTTCATGATTGTCTGCAGCATTAATCTCATATTTCCATTAAAAGTGTTGAATTTGTCTGTTTGATGTTCTTTATGATCTCTGGCACCAGTTCATCTGTTCTGTGAGCGTGCACAGATCCTGAAGCAGAAAGCCTGGGTTAACAGAGAAATGATCATCGCTGTGATGATGCTCATCATCTCTGACTGGGATTTGAGGTTTTGTCAAGCAGCAAAGACAGCCTGGCTATGTTGGATTTGGTGTGGAAGCAGCTCCTAGTTTGAGTTCAGGAGACAGACACCCTCTCTACTTTGAAGATCAGCTTCAAACTTTCCTTTTTGATAAAGCTTATAGTTAGAGCTGGATCAGGTGACCCTGAACCATCCCTTAGTTATGCTGCTATAGAGATGATAACAGATGGATTGTTGTTTTGTGTGTCTGCAGTCTGTCAGGCTGTCTGATCACAGAGGAAGGCTGTACTTCTCTGGCCTCAGCTCTGAGCTCCAACCCCTCCCATCTGAGAGAGCTGGACCTGAGCTACAATCATCCAGGAGACTCAGGAATGAAGCTGCTGTCGGCTGGACTGAAGGATCCAGGCTGGAGACTGGACACTCTCAGGTATGGAGAGAATGTCTGATAGAGGAGGAAGAGCTGGAAACATTTCCTGTGTCCTTCAGTCACTTCCTGTTTGTTTCCTGCAGGTGACACATAAACAATCACACATGCAGGAATATTTTCAGGGACAGACACACTAGTCTAGCTGGATAGTACATGGATATTTATGTAGGGGGTCTCCAAGGAGTCTGTTTGCAGGATCATTTAGGTCACAGGTGTACCTGAGATAGATGCCACTGTGTACCTAATAAAGTGTCAGCCATGTGTATGTTTCCCATGCTGTATGTCCACAGTGACAGAAGGATGAAACAAGGATGTGAATCATTTCAGTCTGTGTGTTTACAAAGAGGCAGACAGCTAACATTTGGAAATGGAAGCTTAAATAATGACAAACTCTACATTCACAGCTGAATTCACAATAAATTTGTTCTCAAGTTTACATTTTTCTATTATTGTTCTCAAACAAGAGAATGAGAATGAAATATTGATTCTAACAAGGCCCATAAACAGCATTAGCTTAGCAGCATTAGCTTATCAGAGTTTCCATCATGGTCACACAAATCCTTAGCAGAGCAAAGTGGCCTACTTAGCAATAGCTGCTCAAGTTGTAGAAAGCAAAGGAAAACAGTATTAGCATTAGCTGCTAATGGCAGCCTACTTAGCATTAACTCCTCATTAATATAATGCTAATTCACATCAAATTATCATTAGCTGCTCAAGTTGTTATAAGAAAAGAGAAAACGATATTAGCATTAGCTGGTAATAATTATTCACCCCTAATTAGAATTAGCCACTAATGGTAGAAAAAGAAAAGAATTAGCATTATTGAATAATGTTGACTTTGGCCCACTGGAAAAGTTCAGAACTAAAGATTTAGGAGTGTTTCTCGATAGCTCTTTCTCATTTGAGAAACAAATAAATTCTGTTATTAAAACCAGCTGTAAGGTTTATATTGTTGATTGTTTTATATGGTTAGAAAAATTTACTCATATATGCTTAGAGTTTGATAATCGATTGCATAATGATAGAGGTTTGATCCTTAGTAGTCTGTAAAGACTCTGTGTGCCTTCCAGAGTGCTCTGGCATGCACGCACAACTTGGGGTCATGAGAGAGGTCGTACCTTCTCTTACTGATTTATGGTATAGGAGGACACCTACTCTGTGTCTGCTTAAGTATAAGAGCCCTTTGTTAGGGGGACCGCTGGACTCTTAGCACCAGCTTTGGGGTCACAGGGTCACATCTGGAACACACACACACACACACACACACACACACACACACACACACACACACACACACATACCTACACTATGCACAGACTGGTACTCTTTGTTCATACCTGTGTAAGACGTCATATGTTAATGAACTTATGCATATTCATGTAACCTCATAAAGAGCAGTGTTACGAGGGAGCAGACGAGAGCGACTGAGGTCAAGTGAAGGAACGGCGCTGTCACAGTTCTCTCCCTCATGAATTGTCTGGTTCCAGCAGTGGCTCTGTGACCCATCACCAGCTTTTTCCAGCTTTTTCCACTGGTTACCAGTACGTCGTAGAATCCACTTCCAGATCTTGTTGTTTGTCTTTAAATCTCTGAGTGGATTGGCTCCATCTTATCTCTCTTTAACAAAAATAATCCAAGTCGAGCCCTCAGGTCTACAGACAAGCAGCTTCTGACCAGAACTAGACGTAAAAACAGAGGTGAGCTTTATCGATCGCTGCAGCCAAACTCTGGAACAGTCGCCCTTCACATCAGGTCGTCACCAACACTCGACATTTTTAAAACCCGGTTGGAAACACATTTGTACTCTGTAGCTTTCAATTCTGACGAGTCTTTATAGTAATTACTGTGTATGTTTCCTATTTTATCTCTACTCTGTGCAGCACTTTGGCTCAAGCTGTTTTAAATGTGCTGATAAATAAATGTAGATTTCTTTGAATAAAACAGTGGAGCCGAGCTTTGAGCTCAGTGTGTAACAGTGTGTGTATGAGAGCCATGTAATGTCCATGTGTGCATGCTGACTGTGCTGCTCTGACCCCTCCTCCTCCTTTCAGGGTGGAGCCTGCTGGAGTCCGATGGTTGAGACCAGGTGGTCTGAGGAAGTGTAAGTGTGTTTTTAATGGGATTCATGAAAACAAAGCAGCACACATTCAACCATCTTCATCATGTCAGGAGTCATCATCAAAGTGTCAATCAATGAACAGATGATGGATCAATAACTGCAGCTGGATTGTGTTTGTTCTCTCCATCAGATTCCTGTCAACTCACAATCGACACAAACACAGTGAACACAAAGCTCCAACTGTCTGACAACAACAGGAAGGTGACACGTGTGGAGGAGGTTCAGTCATATCCTGATCATCCAGACAGATTTGATGTTTATACTCAGCTGCTGTGTAGAAATGGTCTGACTGGTCGCTGTTACTGGGAGGTCGAGTGGAGAGGAAACGTTTTTATATCAGTGAGTTACAGAAGCATCAGAAGGAAAGGAGGCAGTGCGTTTGGACACAATCATCAGTCCTGGAGTCTGGAGTGTGATTACAATGGTCCTCATTCTGTCTGGCACAATAACAGACAAACATCCATCTCCTCCTCCTCCTCCTCCTCCTCTGTCTCTAACAGAGCAGCAGTGTATGTGGACTGTCCTGCTGGCACTCTGTCCTTCTACAGAGTCTCCTCTGACACTCTGATCCACCTCCACACCTTCAACACCACATTCACTCAAACTCTTTATCCTGGGTTTAATGTCTGGTCTCGTGCCTCAGTGTCCCTGTGCTGAGTGTAAAGAGTGTCTCCTGTTAGAGAAACACTCTGACTGTTGAACAGATAGTTCAGTCTGTACATGTCTGTCTCTTTCACTCACAAACACGTTTTCACATTAATGGATTCAATCAGTTGATGTTTGAAACTCTTCTAAATGATTCCTTGTAAACTTCTTCCTCTTCAGTCACAAACAAACAGGAAGTGATGTCACATGTGTTCCTGTCCACAGCAGAATGAGTCTATTGCTGACAGTGATGTACAAACAGAGTGAGCATTTCTGAGGCCCAAAATAAACTGAGTAGTTCACTGAATGAACAATGGACTGTGAGCTCAGTTCCTTCATCATTAGTATGGATTATATATGTATATGTATTATATTAGTATCATATATATCAGGTGCTGCTGGTTTCAGTCATTGTGCAAATGTGCTGTTTGTAAGGTTGTAAAGCTGCAGTCAGCTGAGACTGAAGAAGTCACCTGATCAGTGAGCAAACGTGAAAACGTCCAGATGAACAGAATCAACCTTTTGGGATCAGCCAGCAATGCAGCATCATTGTTGTTCAGGTTCAGAGGTTTGCAGGAATGAACTGATGACCAGAAACAGCTGCAAAGTCCAATCAAATACCAGCTGGAGTTCAGCTGCATTTGAAGAAGTCAAAGAAAAGTAAGGATGGCAAAGGGCGATGTTTTCTTCCAAAGAACTGAAAACATGGTCGGCGCCTCATTAGAAGAATAATCTGGACATTTGTGAGGAACTCTAACCAAGAAAGAAACACAAGAAAGCAACGTCACACAGATCCAACAGACAGTTTCCATGACTGGAAGTGTTCAGTGGAAAAATGCTACATTTCATTATTGCATCCTCTCACCACAGGAGGCGCTGTTGGCACCACTGATTGCTGATCAGCTGTTCTCTGATGATCTGATTGATCCTGTGAATAACGGGACTCACTGAACTCTGTGACACAGTGAAGATTACAGAGTTTAACATCTGACTGACGTCACACAGACAGAAGGATGAACCAGTGAGGCACAGAACACAGTTACTGGAGATACTGGATCAGCTCCATGTGAACCTCTGATGGAGAAGCTGCTGACCCAGAGAAACATCAGGACATGACAGGCAGCTGCACTTCTCTAACAACATGTAGCAGAGCTGATCTATGTTAGAGGATCTATCACAGCAGCTGAAAGTCCAACACTGGATACCAGCTGAGCCTGTGCTGAGTGTTACAGGAAAAGAAACACTGACACTGGTAGACACAGTGATGCTGACTGGGGCACAGAGCTGAATGATGCAGCATCAGGACACTGTTTCAGTCTGACTGACAGAGAAACCTGTAGCTGCATCTACATGTGAGGCAGAGGCCACACAAGCAGGTTTCTATGTTTCACAGTGACTGAGATCTTCAGTGGGGGTGGACATGCTCCTGTACAGACCTCTGAGGAGAACCAAGGTGCAGTCAAAGAGTCCAGTCTGTCCTCACAGATGTGAACATGTGGTTTCATCAGGTCTGCTGTCAGCTAGCAGGCTCACATCAGAATCACTGTTCCTGAAAAACACAGTCTGTGTGACATCATCAGTCAGCTGATCGTCCCAGATCTGAATGGTTTCTGTCTCTACTGAGGAAGTCAGAGAATATCACTGAGGTGTGGATCAGGTCTGAGTGACCTGTGGAGGGACAGCTTTAAACAGTCCACAGGTCTCACGTCCTGCTCAGTCTGGTAGCAGATACCTCGTATTGTTCCAGATGTGCTGACATCACCAGCAGCAGCAGCACAGCTGTGTGATACGATGAATCTCAGTTATTGATCCAACACACAGTAAATACAAAGATCAGGATTTATGAGAGTAATCATTATGAGTCTGAACACATGACAGGGTTTTAATAGTTTTGCAATTTTCATTAGTTTTTATTTTTATTTCGTTTTGACTTCAGATTTTCAATTTTATATTAGTTTTAATTAGTTTTTACCAATTGTTTGCTAGTTTAGTTTAGTTTTTATTTTTTTGAAAATCCTTAGTTTCAGTTTAGTTTTAGTTGTGTTTGCAATAATTAAGTGTAACAAAATCCCAGTTTCATCATATCAGTCATTCTCTTCTGCTTATCCTTGGGTATGTTGCTATTCCAGCTACCATACCCTGCACCCTGGACAGGTCGCCTGTCTGTCGCAGGGCTAACACGCAGAGAAAGACAACTCACATTCCCACCTATGGGTTCTTTAAATAAATAAATAAAGGCAGATGAACAACCATTGATACCAGGCAACTATAAAATGTATATCTTGGGCCCCAATGAGACTATTAACTCTTGCAGCACCGGGTGTTAAGGCAATTGACTCACACAGTTATGTAGATATCCCAGTCCTGTTGTCTCGGGATGCATCACGCTGCCTTGCCTGGGGTTAGCTTCTGTTTCTGGGGATGAGGGTTGGGCGTGCTCCCTTACCTTCTCCAGGTAAGCTAGGTTAGCCTTCTTGTGTGAGCTTTTCAAGTGCACTTTAAGGTTTGTGGGATTTTTTTCCCTTTAGAAATGTCCCTCATAATTTGTCTCGTTCCACTACAAGACACTTGCTTTATCCAAAACAGTCATATTCAAAGTAATCCCAAATTGGACTCGTGGACGGAGCGGCAACACAGACGACCCGACTGAGGTACTTGCCACCTGCTGGCATAATAAGGCACAGCAAGAACATAACCTGGAAAATACACTTCATTCTCACCCTAGACTAACGTATGACACATACACATCAACGAAAACTAAACACATTTTCTCTATAAATTCAGTTAATTTTAGTTAGTTTTGTGAACGGTCATTTCAGTTTTAGTTAGTTTTCCTTTTATTGCAAAGTCTCGTTTTTATTTTTATTTCCGTTAACGAAAATGTTTTTTATTCGTTATTTCGTTAGTTTTCGTTAACGATAATAACCTTGACACATGATCACTGAATGTTAGTCTCCACAATAATAAGCTAACACAAGCAAACACAGCTTTCAGCTCTTATTTTGAAACTTCTTTAGAGAGCTGTGATGTGAGCGTGCCTGGCTCTGAGGCACTTGGGTCAGCCTCTGTTGTTTAGAAGTGTTACAGACTGTGAATGACACAGACCTGTCAGTTTCATGTTTGTCTGTAACACAGCTCAGGGGCTCCATGCTGAACGCATCCATCCAGTGTTATTGATCCAGGACTAATACCAGCATTGGGATCAATACTACACAATCACATGTGTCCACGTGATGTATTTGACCAGCTTTATTCATTAATGATCAATCAGCTTATTTACTGCATCTGAGTCCAGCTTCATTTAAATGATCCAACCATGAAAATGACATCAGTCCTACAGAAGCACTTAATGCTAACAGGAAGTCATTTATTAAGGTGGAATAACACAGAGAGACACACAACCACTCACAGTTAACCTGACCCCACTAACTGCATGTGTTTGGACTGTGGGAGGAGGCCGGAGTACCGGAGAGGACGCACACAAACACGGGAGAACATGAAGCTCTGAAACAAAGATGGTGGATTTGACCTCAGGACCAGGCACGTAATTTCCAGGGGGGTTACGGGGGTCATGACCCCCCAATAATCAGATCCGGCCAATATAATTTCATCATTCCAGTTTATAAAATTATGAATTGTGTTGCATAAATAGGTTGTTGATTTTCTTTAATTGTTTCAATTATTATCAGCAAAATAGTTTCATGTTTAATCATCTAGTAATGTAACCCCGCCTCCTCCGCTGCATCCTTGGTATTACCCAACCGGCTTTCTCTACCAAACCTTCACTGTTTGCTGTATGTTTGTTAGCGCAGTCGCTGGTGCCAGAGACTGCCAGTGACTTCAGTCTGAGGGTTTGAAGTTTCCATGTCTGTGTGATGTGTGGTGTGAAGGCTGCTGGTTAAACTGGGACTCACTGTTTAAAGCACTGAGTGCTCATAGAGAGATGCTCCATGAGTCCCAGTACAGACTACAAACATGGTGGAAACTTAGCTTTGATATCCACACACTCTGCACGTCTGTGAGTAACTGTGATGAAGATGTGCAGAGATCTGTGTACAAACAGGAGAAAGACTGTAAAGACTCTGTGCTTCTAACAGCCTCTGTTAACATATGTGAGGCTGTTTGTTGTTGTTGCCATGGAGCTTTTCACTGTTTGGGTCAGCAGGTCATGTGATCAGGTTTGTTCTGCTCGACGATGGTTCAGTGTCAGGGTTTGTTTGCATTCATCAATAAATATCTAAATAAATCAAAGACTCCATGTTTGTTCTGTCATCATGTGACCTCTGCTCATCATCTCTGTGTGTATCAGGATACATTTAGTTCATAATACACAGAAAAATCAGAGTTATTACCTGTAATAAATGTGAAAGATTCCTGCAGTGATAACCAGGCAGGACTGAAACACATCCAAGCTGTCACCACGGTAACAGCACCGTCCATCCACAGGTGAGGGGAGGAGCAAAAAGAGGGACTTTCACCATTTTATACTAAAAACACTCGACTAATGTTTCTAATATGAAACAAATAAGCCCACATTAATGTGAGCATTTATTAAATAATAATAATAATGATTTCCTCCTGATCTCATTTCCATAGCAGAGAAAACTGTGGTGTGTATTGAGGTGGAGGGTGTGGTCTATGGCTCAGGTGTAGAGTGAGGGTGGGGTGCACCACAGCAGCATGCTGGGACTGCTGAGGGTGGAGGAGGGAGTGATGATGACATCAGAGCTGCAGCAAAGCAGTCAGCAGCACAGAGACCAGTGAATACACAGTCTGTTCATCTTTGCATAGATACAATATATAGCACAATATTGAATGACAGAGACACGCTGTGTGAGCTTCCACAGATACACTGACGTCAGCATCCAGAGTCCTCCTGCTGCTCCCCCCTCAGAGCCCCGTGATCAGCACCAACACATTCAGTTAGATGACAGAGTCCAGCTGCAGCTAGAATCAGCTCTGTGAACAACAGCACAGCGTCAGTGTTTCACACTCAGTGAAAGGAGGAAACAGCAGAAGAACACCATGTGTGCTACGTTTCCCAGGACACACTACAAACTGCACAAATACAGAGCAGCACGTGGAAGGACCTGGAGCTGCATTTAAAGAGAAAAGACAGCGTGATGTCCTGTATGGACAGGTGGAAGGAACCAAGTCCTCAGGTGAAACACTCGTGTTTGTCCACAGACAGGAAACACAGCAGGAAACAAAGAAGCTCATGGATAACACACTTCCTGTCAGTCACAATGAGGCTGGAGCCAAACACAGAAAGGTGTTTTTGTCCAGATGAGCCCAGAGAAGAAACACGAGTGTTCACAGACATCAGAAGCTCAGAGAGGTGAAACATGAGGTTGGAGTCCTCGTCAGCATCCAGAAGAGCTGCTGTGAAACCCTGAGTACTCATGACAGACTCTGATGGCACAAACACATCATGATTCAAACATGAAGACAAACATGGAGCTCCTGATCCTCCTGCATGAGAACAAGCTGACATGAGCGCTGTGTCTGAGAGTGTCTCCCTGTCACAGTGACAAGAACACAGCTGCTGCTCACAGTCATTAAACTGACCTGAGGTCAGCTGCTAGGACGTCTCTGTGCTCCTTACATATGAACCATGTGACCTCACATCAGTGCTGTGGATGACTGTAGTCATAGAAGAGTAGAGCTGTAGCAGGTGGTGTGAGGAGGAGGAGGAGGTGGTGTATTCTAGTTAACGCAGTACTGAAACACTCCAGCAGAGGGCGCTGTTAAGGCCTTATTGTAACACAGTTACTGTGTGCAGTTATACTTCATACATAATCTGCACTTATTTCAATCAGACATGCTGTCAGTAAATGATTGGTTTCTATTGATTCTACTTCCTGTTGACTAGTTTGATGACAGTGAAACAATCACAGCTGATTGTGTGATGATGTCACTGTTACATTCAGTGTGTGTGACATCATGTTAGTGCAGCTGATAACAGCCTGGTTCTGTTAGAAACACATGAACGTGTCCATAGATCAGTGTGTGTTTAACATGAGAGCTTCAGCCCTGCTGATGTGTTCAATAAAGACATGCAGGAAAACTGATGAGACTCTGAAATAACTCTTTATATTTATAATGTAACTCTGCATCAAAAGAACAACAAAGGATCCCAGACAGGTTTATGTGAACAAAGACCATGTTTCTGTGTTTCTAACAGTTTGACATTATTAGTAAACAGACTGCAGTGAACAGGATTTATAAAGAGCTTATATATAAAGATATGACAGCTGTTTGTTGATCACTCTGTGTTTGGACCTGATCAGTCCAGCTGTTTACTTGAAATATGTTCATTTACCTGTGACGTTATATTTATGTTCTTGTCTCTGGTGAAAAACACATTTTTAATGTCCCTCAGATTTTTTCAATAGAATAGCTCTTTATTAGCTCTTCATTTATTGTTATTGGACATGAAACAAGGAAGCTGTGTTTCTCATTGGATGTTAGTTTCATGTTCATCAGGATCATTTTCTAAAGAGCTGATATTTAGACCATTTACTGCACTGGCTGCACATTCTGTCTACATTTCTCTGTATGTGCTGTGTTTGTCTTTCATATTTCTCCATATTGACACAAACAGTGAACAGCAGTAGATCTACTCTTCATCTGTTTTAGGCCCAGTGAAAGATCTGAAGCAGAAATGGTGTCATTAGGAGAAGAAGAACGGCGAGGACGCAGCAGCTCTTAAAGATGAAACACAGCAACTTAGCCCTGAGCTCAGAGAGCTTCACATGAAAAAGCTCCTCAAGCAGATCATGTCAGAGGTTTGTCATCAACAGGAGGAACTGTTCATATCATAGGATGAAGGATGCTGTCAGCTGGATGAAGAAGGTTATTTAATGGCAAACGTTCACATTGAAGTCAAATTGTTGTGGTGTTGAACAGATTCATGGACTGATTGTCTCCAGAATGTTAGAAGAGCTTCAATGAATCATTAGAAACAACTTACAGCTGCACAGTTGTGTCAAACACATCTTTGTGTCATTGTGGGATTTTTGTGTTTCTACATGTGACACACGTCTAAAACATGCACACAATCTGAACACAAACAGGGACTCATTTGTTCCCACAGCCAGATGCTGAGAGCCATTTCCTTGTAGTCCTGTGTCTATATATATGTACCATTAGATGTTATTGGAATGATTGTCAGCTTTGATAGTTTCATGTATGTTTAGCTGGACGGCTGTTTGATCCTCCACATGTTTAAAGGTGTCCAGTCCTGAGACACTGGGGGCGGAAACAGCTGTGATGTCATTGGACTGTCACAAAGACAGAAGTGCATGAAGTGAGCAGCCAAGGAGCCGCTGATGTTTTGGATTCAACAGCATTTGAAAGGTTGACACAGACACATTTGCACATAGAAAGCTGAATTTGTCATATGCCACAGTGAACTCACTGTTCAGTGTTTTTCAGGAAGCTTCTTAACTGCCTCTGCTGCCAAACAAGCAGCTGATGTCCTCGAGAAGAAGCTGAAGAAGTCTTCAACAACAAATACAGGAAGTGGACTTTCAAATACTAGATTCACTTTAGACTCACACAAGAAATGACTCAACTAGCTGTGTTTGATTGACTCCTTTGACTGTATGAAAGGTCAGTGTGTGTCTGTACACAGACTGTTGTGTTGGACTATTATTCAGTTGTCTGCTGAATGTTTTCAAATGTCTGCATCTCAGTGTAGATGAGGCTGGGGGTCATGGGAGGCCACCATAGCAGTCTCTTCAACATCATGACATCATCATAAATGCTGCTGGACTGTCTGATGGGCTGATGGTGAAAAAGCCGTCGGGAAGGAAACAGAAGACATTTCAGAGGCTGCAGCAGATTTCTTTGATTTGGGGCCTTTTTCAGCTTTATTGGACAGAGCAGTGAAGATAAGTGACAGCAAAGCAGAGGGAGAGAGAAAGGGGACGTGGTCAGAATCAAAGCCAGGCCAGCTGCTCTCCACCTCGTGGCACATGGTCACCTGCTCATCCTAGTGAGCTCCACCAGCAGCCCTTTCACACAGTTTACACTGTCAAACACTGTGTGTGGACCTCAGCTAACAACAGGCTCCATTTAAGTCTGGACTACATGCTTTTATATTGAGGCAGATTTTTCATTGTTTTTATTCCATAAGCAGCTCAACATCATGAGCAGCTTTGACATAAAGACATCAAACTCAAGCTGACTTTAAACTGGATCTACTTTTAATTAGAGATGGCACGATACCACTTTTTTATGTCCGATACCGATATCAAAAATTTGGATATTTGCCGATACCGATATTAATCCGATATAGTGTGTTTTTTAATCAATAAAACTGTTTTTTTAATATCTTGCTGCATTTTGTATAAGTTCATACTCAAGTTTAAATAAACAACAACACTAAAGCTATTCTGTTATACCTGTATGTAAAAAATACACTGCACCCAAAATATTTCATAGTTCAGCAATACTGATCAATCTAATAAACTTAAACTTACTCCATCCTCCCTATTCTGGTATTTTAAAGAGTACTTAGCAGAAATATTAAGCAACCTAACTAATAGGGTTGCAAACTCCCAGCAAAAAAAAAAGGGAACCACCGCCCAGCCTCCACCTCAAGATGCTTAATCAACATAATCAACTTTAATTTGATGCAGTGTGGAAAAAAATGCACAGAAATAAATTATTTTTCAAGAATAATTAAATAGATTCAACATCTTTCTTCTACAGAATTGCAGACTGCACAGATGGTATCTTCCCAAAGGAAAAAGTACTATAGCTTACTGGAGTATATTAGACATTTAACAGTTACTATATACAGTAATGGACTTCTATACATTTTACATCAGATTAAAACTTTGACATAAAGACATCAAACTCAAGCTGACTTTAAACTGGATCTACTTTTAATACAGGGGCTCAAAAACAACTCACATCTTTATTATGTATCAGGACAGAAAGTCATCTCAAATGGAAAACAGCTTTATTTGGAATAATCAGCACTATCAACTGGTTTGGGATCTCCACCAGTTTCATGTCTTTACAGCTTCTCCAACAAAGTTCCTGTAAAATCAGCATCTTTATTGGTTTGATGGTGATTGATTATTCAGTCCCAATCTGCTGTCATCTAAAGAACAAAATGATGTTTCTATGAGTCAAAAAGCTCCAGATGTTGTTCACAAAGAAAACAAAGATTAGGAAGTTAAACACAAAGTGTTTGGAGCCAAAATGTTCCCAAGCTGCTCTTTTTGAAATGGCAGAGGTACAGTGGTGTCTAACAGCACACTGTGGAAGGCAAACATGTTCTTGTTGGATGAAACTTCATGAATCCTTTGTAGATTTGAGCTTTTGGAGCCTTTCTTTTCTCTTCAGGTGTACAGAGGCTGAGGAGGCAGGTGAAGCAGGTGGAGCTGTTGTAATGCTGGCAGAGGGTGTGTCTTAGTAACTCTGTGAGGTAGAACTGGATCCAACATTGTGGATGTGTTGATGTTGGAGCCATTAAGATTCTCTGCACACTGTAGGATTTCCCTCTGATTCACTGCGGGGGCATTTTGGAGTCTGTCAATGAAACTCTTCATATTTGTGTTTGACACCAGTTTATAGAAACAGACAAATGTGTCATGCTTTTGTTCGGCCTCCACAAATATACACATTTGTTCATTGGTTGGACTTTTTGGAAGGAGACACATTGAAAACCATGTTAATAAGATCTTGTTGTTTCCTGTGGATCCGACACAGAGAGTGGACTTCAGACAGAAACCGTGGAAGAGATTTTAGAGGCCGTGTGTGGCAACAGGAAGTTTCTGTATGTTTGCTGATCTTACATGTGGAAAACAACACGTGATGTTTGTGAAGTTCTACAATGATCATTGTTCTGACAGCATTTTGAGTGGGAACAGTTCAAACTGAGAGTAGTGGGAGTTATTTACTGATTGAAACAAGCTGAATGTTTCTGTGCACGATGAAGATCAGCAGCAGCAGCTCAGCTGATCAATGAATTGACATCTATCAGTCATTTCATGAGATGAAGTCATCAGCAGACATTTGTTCTAACTGTGTGATAAATGTCAGAACGTCAGGGCTCTGCTTTAGTCACTACTTGATGATCATTGGCTCATTGTTGAATCACGTGGCCCAGTCTGACCTCTGACCCTTTGCTGCTGGTCTTCTGTGTTATCTCCACTTTCATGTCTGATCTTCTGCTGTATCGTCCAAAATAAACATCTGAATCATTTCCAACCCTTCAGCAGATCTTTAGTTTGGGCAGTACAGTACAAAATAACACATATTGTACTATACTGCCCACTTCCTGATCTTATTGGATCTGTGTGTGAGGTTGGTGAAGGAAACACATGTTTACTGACTGAATCGCTGCCATTAGGAACTAGTTTTTATATCACAGCCTAGAAATCACACAGGACCATTTCTGCAAGTGAAAAGTCCTAATTGGAGGAAAATAATTGTATAGTTTGTGCGACTATTGTTTGTAAATGAAGAATTGTCCCAACTACATGTGCTGCTGACCTTTGACCTTTTCTTTAGGTGCACAGAGGAGTCTGTTGAAACATCCAGAGCTGAGGCAGTGCTACAGATGTCTTCAAATAAAGTGGTGTATTATCCATGTTTTCTATGGATCACATCAATATCCTGATCTAACAAGCCCCCTTTTTGTGGATTTTAGAGCCTCTGACTTTTGCTGCGTCTGCGTCTCATTTCAAGCACAAGAGCAAGAAGTGGATGAAGAAATGGGGCGAGTGGGGTCAGTGTGGTGCATGTCAGCTGTGCTCATGCTTTCACAAAGAACATGTGTATTCATTGGCAGCATTAAGGTGCACTTTAGTCTTCATAATAATAAAGTATTGTGACTTTATTATTGTGAATCCTCACAGTCATGTTGCAGCTCTGCTTTGCTTTAAGAAAATGTTCTACCAGGATGTTACTTTCCTAAACGTGTTCTCCAAATGTTCCCAAAGACTTTGTTCTAAGTAGTTCTACATGATGAAACATTCACACTAAGTTTAAGAAGGACACACAAACACCATCTGTCCTTTCATCATGTGTACAAACGTGTTCAGATGTCAAATGTACCGTGAATGGATGCAAATGTGGATCGTTCCAATAAAATGAGACAGTTTTGTAAGTGGATCACAGTTTGAAGTTCATTGAAACCTATAAGAACATGTTATTCAAACCAACTTTATCCAACAGGAAGAAGCATCAGGGGAACAGGAAACATTCAAACATGTTTGCTGTAAGAACTGCACAAAGGAAGGAAACACAATCCTACACACGACCACTTTAAAATGGACATTTAGCTTTTCAAACATCAGGGAGTGCTGCAATAACAACACTGTGCCCATTCTGATCAGACTGAAAGATTTATAGAGATTTATCCATGTGCTGGAAAAGGATTTGATATCAACATATATGCAGATTAGTAGGAGCATTTTCTTCATATTGATTTAGAGTTCAGTACTAGGAATATGTAGAATTAACATCTGTGTACATGACGAGTGATGAAAACTTTCAAAGGACGTCAGAATTGGTGTCTCTATCTGTGACTGTCCCAGAGGAACCTACCTGAGGGATTATTAAAGATCTGTCTATCTAGAAAGACTTGCATTGATTCACAGTGTACAATTCTTTCTGATCTATTAACATCTTCCTCCAAATCCTGTTTCTGCTGCATCAGAAGGGCTCAAACCTCCTGCTGTTGTCTGCTGGACCATCAATTCTACTTTATGATGATCTTCAAAGATAAAAACGTGAGTTTATTTGTGAACTCTGTGAAATGCGTCTGATGTTTAGTTTGAACCAATCCTGTGTCAGCTGCAGCCACATCATTGCCATCCTGTTTAGACCTGCTGGCTGTCAATGGGCTTCATTCCATTTCAGACTGCCGGTGGTCGCTGTGATCTAAACTCAACATGGCTCCTGTGTTAGAAGAGCCTCTGATTTTAAACTTTGCACATTGAATAGTTTCTTTGCAACACTATGGAGCTACCAGCCCAGTATATGTAGCCCACAGTAGATGGAGTTATCAAGCTGGACCCAAACTCACACTCACTGAGATGAAGGATGAACTCAAAATGCCACAGCTTTATTGGCAAACATGGGGAAAGCATCCAAAACTAGACTTAAACTAAACAGGGAAAAAGTTAACTGGTACTCAAGGAGACACACAGGGAAACACAGCCATGAGACAGAGGGGGACTCTGACATAAATACACAGAAGGTAATGAGGGAAGTGGAAACACACGCGGGAACACAGCTGAGGACTATTAGGCATGACAGAGCGGGAAGGACATGAAACTGAAAACGCTGACAGCAAGACGTAGACCTTAAACATAACACAGAAAGTACACAGAGACAGCTGAGAGAGGCATAGAGAGAAAACACGATGGAAAGAGGAAAACATGGGACACAAGGAGTGGGGACAAAGCACAATAACACACATCACTATATCCACAGTCACACATGGGACGACACACGGGGAAATGTAATAAACAACGCTGAACCGAATAACCTGGGAAACCTGGAGTGATCCTCAACACAATGCAAATATGACAGAACACACAGGAAACTTCAACCGCTGGGTCAAAATGACCGTGACAGTATTGCTGCTTACATACAGCTCATTTAGATGTTTCTAATGAACCTTTTTGTGATATGTTTTAGGGACCAACGAGTAAACGGCTGTTTATTAAAATGAAGAGAAAATGATCAGAATTGTGGCATGGAGGTACAAGAATCTCATATTCATATGAGAATTTTCTGCCCTCGTTGTTCTAGTAGAGGTGGAGTCCTGACTCACTCAAGTTAACGGCTGTCTTTTGTCTTAATATCAATTACAGCAAGTGTGGACTTGGATGTTTCCTGTTGTGTGCAAATTCACTCAGGACTTCTAAGGATTCTGTAAATGAGTCAGCTTAGCTCTGTCACATCATTCACTGCAGTTACAACAGTCTGAAGAAGTCACTTAGAAAAGTGACAAGATGTTTCTCCCACTGAAAACTCTACATCCATGTGGACAGAATCAACTTTGGGGTTAGTAAAAAGCTGCATTTAGAGCTGGGAACAGTTCATTCATTTTTTCTGCCTTAGCTGTGTTTGTTGTTTCTGAGTTATGAGCAAAGATGTAGTCACATTCATTATTCACATGTTGCTAAATCGACTTGTTTGCTGCTTTATGCAGGAATGCTTCTACTCTCCTTTTCATCTTTACGTTTCTCTCGCAGACTTTTGAACACATCTGTGAATCTGCCTCCTCCCCTCACTTTTATGTCTTTTATTGTGGTGCCCTGAGTCATTTCAGATATGTTCTGTTGTGCTTTATTATACACAGGAAAATCATTTAAACATTATATTCCAAAGAAAAGATTTTGAGAACTTGTTCATTATTTGTTCAATAAAAGATTCAGCTGTTACGCTTTTCAGTATCTGTTTGTATTTCGTGGAATCAACATTTGTGTGCGAGTATACCAAATATTGCAAAAGTCCCAAAAATAAACGAAGACGACCGACAACTGTACAATGTAGCTGTTACAGCCTCACTTTGTTTTTTCACTATTTGGAAATATTTTAATCACAATATACAACCTGATGTGTAAATGTTACGATGACCATTAGATGGCTTCAAAGCTCCATAAAATAAAAATCTGCAGAACTTCCGAAAGAAACTCTGAGATGTGCTCGTCTCTAAATAATTAAATAAAACAAAGCATTTTAATCACGACATGAAAAAGAAACTGTTCTAAAGTGAACGCTTACTGACCTATTATTGCTATTGTACATTACAGATTAGCATGAAGCAATTATGAAAGGAGAGCTTTTACTGAAACCATAAAACTACATCTCCCTGATAATGATGATGATGATGACGAGGATGATGGTGACCATGATGATGATGATGATGGCGAGCACTTCACCAGATCTCAAACTTCGTGTGTTCCTTGAAGGCTGCTCTGTGCACGATGTTGTTGCTGAAGAGTCTAGAAAGAAACCAAAGCAGAGAGAGCAGACGTCATTCACCCAGAATAACATGAATCTACGTGAGCTCAGGCTGTGAATGATTCCTCTGAGAGTCTGAGCAGAAACTCCTTCATGTTGGCTCACTGCACAGAGTGGATGGAGGGGTTGATGGAGAGCAGCTGGAGTAACACATCGGTCGAAGCATCAGTGATCTGATTGTGACTCAGACTGTAACACAAACACAACAAGTGGCTCTAAGTGATCGCTGCACATTATATTACTGCAGTGTGTGTGAACAGGCTGATGGGTATTGGTGCCTCCCAGAGAAGGATCAGTGTGTGACACTCACTCCAGGACTTGGACTTTGTGCAGATGTGTGATGAGAGGGAGCAGCAGCTGGTCAGTGAGCTGACAGTGACTGAGGTCCAGCTCTGTCAGCCCTTCACACGAGTCCAGCATCTGGACCAAAGCCCCACAGACCCTCTGATCCAGCGTGCTGTGACTGAGATCCAGCTCTCCACCCAGGGCTGTACACAGGGACACCGCCCGCCTCACTGTGTCCCTCTCACTGTTAACAGGAACCAGAGACAGCAGCTGGAGGAGGACAGTTTTACTGACTCTAAACAGGACAAACAGAGAAACTGTCAGGATGCATCAACACCAGTGTGAACAAGGTTCTCTCTGGTTCAGACTCTTCTGTGGTCTTTCCCACCTGAGGTGGACCCTGTGGAGGACAGGAAACAGCAGGTCCAACACGCTGTCCTCCACCTCACAGTCTCACATTCCAGCTGTGTGTCCCGGCTCCTGTGTGTCAGGATGGTGGAGACGGCCCTGCAGTCATCAGCAGTCAGACTCAGAGTCACACTGAGCCCAGTTTACTTCTTGGGCTGATTGTGCAGGTGGATGTAAACAGATAACAGCTTTAAAGGATTCAGTTTATCTGGTAACTCGTTGTTCATAGTTTACTGCATTATAATCAGATTAAAGGCATCATTTGTCAGCAGTGATGAAGAGCAAATGTCTCCTTTGTGTCCAGGAAGCCACAGAAACACAGCGTGTTGCAGATTATTTTAATGGGTCCAATTCAAATGTGTCTGCAGACGAGCTTATGAATTCCAGCTACTGATGAAAGTAGCCCAGGAGGTATAATGACAACACTTTATAATAACTGTAATTAATAAAAAGTGAACTTAGACCAATTTTTATTCACTAAGAGTAAAATGACACTAATGCTAATGATACCATTTAGTAAAATCACAAACGTGACACACAAATCAGAAGCAACGAATCAGAGGCTGCAGTTTGGGAAACACTGAAGATCACCAGAAATGTTTGGGCCTCATTAGTAAACTTCATAGAAGTTATTTCCAATAATATATTTTTAAAGAATTAACTGTATAATTAATGATAAAATTCTAAAGCTGACGTTTCTAAACTTTGTAAATAAATCATGCATATTGTGAATGATATCCACAAACAGGACGGCTAATGCTAAGTTGCAGCGTGTTCAGTAATAAGTTGGCCCTTGGGTGTAAATTAAAAAACATAAAACTTTTGGTTAGTCTGAATTTCTTTGTTGCTTAGTAAAGATTGTGTTGGATTAAAATACAACAAACTGCTCTCACTGTTGCCATTACAGCGGGCTAATGCTAAAGACACAATGCTAAAGATTGTGTGAGCCTCAGAGACTAAACAACAGTCGGGGGCGGGGCATCTGTGATGAAACCTTCGATGTTAAATAGTGAAATAAACATCTGGTCATCATTAAAGAACACATAGTATAGTGATAACATGTTGTTTGTGTCATCAGAGTGTAATTACCGTCTCTTACCAGCTATGATATAAGATATGAAGCTTTAGCTTCACTACATGTCGCCACTATGAGGACCACTATCAGCTGCTCCTTTCCTCCTGAGATCAGGAACACTGAACTCAAAGCCATCTGTTCAAACCAGCTTACTGTCTGTAAACATCAACAACGACTCCAGTTACTGTTTATCCTGTTTACTGGTCTGTGTTTGTTATGGTGACCCTGAGTTTCTTGTTCAGCTGTTCAAATAATCTTTTCCTCATACTAATAGTAAAATGTTAGCTTGTTTATGAAGCAGTGTAATTATGTTCCAATAAAGTGCAGTGTGTTGTTCAGCACTCACAGGTGCAGCACAGAGAAACGAGCTCTAATATCTGACCTGAGATGAGAAACGTTGTCCAGCATGAGGAGGATGGACTCTACTCCCTCTGCTGGTATGGAGGTCCACAGCAGGTTCAGTCTGACTGTCTCCGTGTTTGAGGATGAAGATCAGAGCAGCACAGTCCACTGAGTCCAGCTTTCTGCAGCTCAGGTTGATCACATGACCGAGTGACCTCAGTAAACTGGGTACAGCGTGACTGTTGTGAGCTCTGTAGAGCTCTCTGATGGCGCTCATCGCAAAGCTGGGACTGGGCCTGAAAACAAACAGTTTATTTCCACCTTTGTTTAAAGGATCCATAAAGTGCTCATTAAAGATGAGACAGCATTTCAAATCCTCCTGGTTAAACAGCAGAAACTGTGTTAAAGATCAAACTACATTCAGCACCTTTTAAACACAATCCTGTCCAGAAAGGGAAGCAGACGTGTGGTTTCCTCCTGTAAGAACAGGTTCTTCCTCAGGTTCACAGTGATGGTCTGAGCTGACGGCTGCTGCAGCAGATAGTGAAGAAGCTCCCAGCTCAGACAGCAGGAGGTCAGGTCTCCACCAACCTTACTCAAGAAGGACAACGTCAAGTCCTTGTCCTGGGTTTCATGGAGGAGAGACAGAAGCTGCTGGAAGCTCTCTTCACTCAGTCTGCAGAGATCATAAATATGAAATAAGCTTTAAAGTAAAATCTACATTTTATTTGTCCTGATGTTCAGAAAGACATTTACTTGACTGTTAGAGGACCATCATGGAGCAGCAGTGCAATGAGACCCTGAGCAGGGATGCAGGTCTCAGTCAGGTCTAACAGTCCGACTGTCCAGTATCTCAGCAGGGAAGCCAAACTACTGACAGCCCTCAACATTACTCTGTGTGATGGTCGGGCTTTCTTAGGCACAAGAGAAAGCTGTTCAACAGCCAGCTGACAGGCCGCTCTGCCTCTTCTTACCCACTGAGACAGCAGCAAGGACACGTCAATGGAAAGCCTGAAGATCGAAGAGATAAAAAAGCAGAAATGATGAACACCAAGAGCTAAAGATTCAAAGACAAATGGTGTTAAAAGAACAAAAGAGAGTCAGGGTTTCACTTCCTGCCTCAGACTGTGTAGTTGTGTTGTGTGTCTGAAGAGCAGAGCGCCTCCTCTGGCAGACATCTTGCTGGGTGTGAGGATGAGATCACTTTAGAGCCGCACAGTCTGAGAACTCTCCCCACAGACCAGCAGCTTTTCCTGTGTAACTCTGCTGTTAGCAGCAGCTGGAAGCCCAGCAGCTGCAGCAGAGACTCCAGCTGCTGGGACTCCTCTCTGGATCTGACAGACATGGATGTGCACACACTCTGGGTCACAGCTGGAACACAGTGAAGATGGAATCAGACAACATTCTGGAAAAGTTCTGCAAATGAAATCATCATGTTGTATTTACCTGAGCTGTGAGATATAAGGCAGACACTGCAGCAAACTCCTCACTTCACTCTCTTCATCTTCTGGCCAGCCTCTCAGCTCCACTTGCTTTTTTTCTGGTTGGAGTTTCAGCACTTCCAGAAGGATGGAGAAGTCTGTGTATATGAGAAAAATCCAAAAGATTAGACAAGCAATTGGTACATCAACAGCAGATCCAGGATATGTACTGTGTCCACCAAAAAACTGTTTAAACACCATCAAACAGTTTCACCCTATTAACAGCAAAGACCTGGAGGACATCTTAGGTCAACTGAACTCCTCCTCTTGCTGTTTAGATGTCCTGCCAACAAGTTTTTTCAAAAAGGTCTCAAAGACTTTGGAGTCAGACCTGTTACAGATCGTCAACTTTTCTTTAATGTCAGGTGTGTTTCCAGAATCACTAAAAACTGCTGTAATAAAACCTATACTGAAAAAGGACAATCTTGACAAGACACAAATGAATAACTACAGGCTGATCTCAAATCTCCCATTTTTAAGTAAGATCATTGAAAAAGCAGTTTCTCAACAGCTCAATTACTTCTTAAAACAGAATAATTGCTATGATGCCTTCCAGTCAGGTTTTAGACAGAACCACAGCACTGAAACCGCTCTAACCAAAGTGTTTAATGACATATGTCTGAATACAGACAGTGGAAAAAATGTCAGTCTTAGTTTTACTGGATCTCAGTGCAGCATTTGATACTGTTGACCACAACATATTACTCAAATGACTGGAGAACTGGGCAGGTCTTTCAGGAACTGTACTAAACTGGTTCAAAACATACTTAGAAAACAGGAAATACTTTTTATCAATAGGTAACTTCACATCTGAGCAGACAAGTATCACATGTGGAGTTCCCCAAGGTTCCATCTTGGGACCTCTTCTGTTTAACATTTACATGCTCCCACTGGCACAGATTATAAAGAACAACAAAATAAACTATCATAGCTATGCAGATGACACACAAATATATATCACAATGTCACCAGGAGACCGAGGCCCTGTACAGGCTCTTGGTAAATGCATTGAGGAAATTAATGACTGGTTGTGCCACAATTTTCTCCAGCTAAACAAAAACAAAACTGAGGTAATAGTCTTTGGTGCCAAAGAAAAACGATTACAGGTCACCAGAGAACTTCAATCTACACACCTAAAAACCACAAACCAGGCGAGAAATTTGGGTGTAGTGATGGATGCAGACCTAAACTTAGAAAAACACATTAAGACAATAACAAAATCAGCTTACTATCACCTCAAGAATATTTCAAGGATAAAAGATCTGATGTCTCAACAGAACCTGGAAAAACTAGTCCATGCATTCATCTTCAGTAGGCTTGATTACTGTAACAGCATCTTTACAGGTCTACCTAAAAAAAATCAGTCAGACAACTACAGCTCCTTCAGAACTCTGCTGCTCGAGTCCTCACTAAGACCAAAAAAGTGGACCACATCAGTCCAGCTCTGAGGTCTTTACACTGGCTGCCTGTCCGTCAGAGGATAGACTTTAAAGTTCTGATGCTGGTCTATAAAGCTCTGAATGGTTTAGGACCAAAATACATCAGTGACCTCCTGACCCAGTATGAACCTTCCAGATCTCTCAGGTCATCTGGATCCGGTCTTTTATCAGTTCCCAGAGTCAGAACCAGACACGGAGAAGCTGCATTCAGCTTTTATGCTCCTTATATCTGGAACAAACTTCCAGAAAGCCTCAGATCAGCTGAAGCACTCAGTTTATTTAAATCCAGGTTGAAGACTCACCTGTTCTCAGCTGCTTTTGAATAAAGCACCAAATCCACACTTTTAAGCTTAAATTTCAAAATTTACATTTTAACTACTGATTTTATCTACTGTTCTGATTTTATCTACTGTTTTGATTTTTGATTTTAAATACGGTTTTGTTTGTTTGTTTGTTTGTCTGCTTGTCTTAATCAATTTTAAATCATGCTTTTTATCTGTTTTGTTTTCAATGTCTCTTTAAAGCACTTTGAATCACCTTGTTGTTGAATTGTGCTATATAAATAAACTTGCCTTGCCTTATGGACCAGACTGCAGGAGCTGACTGGAAAACTGACTGTAATGATGGAAGGACACTCAGACCTGTTTTAGCCTCACAGTCCTTCACATGGGAGTACAGATCCAGCAGGAAGTCACTCTGATAATAATCACTCATGTATCTGTCATGGAGAGGGAATGTTTGATATGTGCACACTGATGCTAACAGCTCCAGGATCTTCTCTCCTGTCTGCTGTTCTCTCTCTGCTGCTGCACAGAACAGACTCACAAAGAAGCTGACTGATTCATCAACATCTGAACTCCAACGATCAACACTGTAACAATAAGAAGGAAACATTTAGTGATGATTTGATGTGAGCTGCATAAAAACAGCCACACACTGCTGATGGACTTGTCCGTGTGTGTCCTGTATATAATGATGCTCCATGTTTAACACATCAGAGCAGCTGTCTGACTTTAGAGAGCAAAACACTAAATATCAACAATACAGAAACAGAGTGGAACAACAACATCTACAACAGGAGCTTCAACTGCTGCTGACATCACACACCTCTCTGCTGTCTGAAATCTTCACCTGCTGCTCACTATAGAGTCGCTACCATCATCATCATCATGCTCAGTAAAACAAAGTCAGAGATAAAGCACAGCTTCATGTGACTCATTCATTTACTTCACTGAAGGACTCGTTGAGTTTGCTTTCATGTTGTTTCCATAGCGATGATGGATTCAGGTGTAAAGGATGTTTTAAGAGCAGCTTTAAACAAGACTGACGTGTCAGCACTGAGCTACGTTCTTCTTCACATCATTTCATGATTCTGCTGCAGGTCAAACATTCAAGTTTCCATCAAACACATGTGTGCACTCCAACACTCTGCTGCATGAGCTCAGTCACATGATCACCTTCATTCACACAACTTACATCAACTTATTGAATTGAACATGAAATCAGTTATTTCTACACCTATCAAATCTAAATCCAAACCAACCTTTTTAATGAGAACGTCTTTGTTTTAGATCCTGTTGTCCTGTTTCAGCATTAAAGGTCATCTGACATTTATAGGCAATAACAAGTCAAAATTGTCACTTTACAAATAATGGAGCTTCAAATATTTCCATCACTTATTTTCACAGCACATCTTTTCTTACAGATATTTAACTCATGTGAAGAGCATTTCATTTACCTTAGCTGTGAGATATAAGGCAGACACTGCAGCAAACTCCTCACTTCACTCTCTTCATGTGAGCAGCCTGTCAGCTCCACTCGTTTCTTCTCTGGTTGGAGTTTCAGCACTTTCAGGAGGATGGAGGCATTTCTCTCTGAGAGCTTTATGAACCAGACTGCAGGAGCTGAAAATACTGACTGTAAATGTAGCGGATAAAAGCCACCGAGTGTTCGCTAAGGGCCTCTATACTACTCGGGCAAACTTTCAGGGCCCAAAGCTCTCACAGGAACGAGCCCAGAATAAATGGGACAAGAAGGTCAATATCAGTCAAATATGTTAAAATTTATTATTTTAAAAGAAAACACAAAGGGTTTGCAATAGGCCTAAAACATCAAAATAGGGAAAGTCACTAACGACCACAGTATAGTTTTATTGGTGCAACCTGCCAGCAATGCAGCTATCACCTGAGGGCTTGCTCTACCCCGGTGGTCCCAGATGCTCGTTACTTTAAAAGAAAGAAATCCACCCCAAATAAATACGAGCCCAACAGAACACTTATCGCATGCACTAAGTGTTTTAGTCCAGGCAATAATCGGTGGCACTAAAATCACTCTTAATAAAACTTGTTCACAGCAAATCCACACGGAGCACCTCTAAAAGACCTAATTCCCCTAAGGTAAGAGCCCAGCTCAGGGACTGCACGTTGCCCGACTAATATTGCACCAGCCCAGTAGAAATAAAAACAAACCCAGCATTAAAAAACAAACAGTTTTAAAAGGTGACCCTACTAAAACCAAAAACGCAACAAAAAGAGGAGGAGGAAAAAACAGTGACAAATTCACATGTGCAGCCTGTCCTGCAGGAGGCAATACAATATAAATTAGATTATAGTGCATAAATATACTTTTTTTAATGTCAAATATATTAAGTTAACATACCTCCAGCAGACAACTGTGTTTGCTGCACACCTGGCTTATCTTGGCTTGTCTTCTAAAAATCACTACTAAAAACATAAAATACAATAAACATCAAATACATTTCAACAAATTTTAAAAAAGAACTAAAAGAAAAACAGCCTGTACCTCGAACCTCTGCTGTAGAGGTTTAAAACAACTGTTTGCGTAGCAGACAATTAAAACTTCTCAGGCTCTTCACCTACTCACACAACCATTGTTCACAGCCGCTCGTCAGTGGGAATGAAGAGCACCTGCTGCTACTCCCTCTTTTATACCCTCCATTGGGTCCCCTGGGTCCTAAAGCCTTCCCCATTACAATTGACCCCGTTTTGAAAGGTCACCATCCCGGTGACCACTTACTGCCAGGGCCTAAATACATTTTGGGGCAAAACATTATGGACAAGAGAGCTCTGTGAATCGCTAGTGAAAACAGCAGCAGTCTGATTTATTGACCTTGGGAGATTAAAGGGGTTAGAATGCTTTCCTGCTGTACTTCTTTTAGGCCGCCCCTGAACTGTTCCTGAGTCCTGCTCTAAAACATTTCCCCTATTATCAATCCCACTTTCCTCTGGCTGTTCTGGAACTATGGACACAGGGTTCAAGCTGCTCGAGCCTAGGCTCCTAGTTTCACTAACAGGCTCTGGAACAGATACCGAGGATGGCTGATCTAGGGGTGGGTTTGGAACAACGGCGAGTACAACTCCATCAGCCTCACTATATTTTTTTTTCTTTTTTTTGCCTGTCCCGTTTGGATCTTTTGCCATTAGAATTATTGTCTAAAGGCGAAGAAAGATGCCCAACGGATTTACTTTACCAAATGGACCATCTCAGCCTTGCCGTAATGGTCTATTTGATTCACCTTTAATTGTTTATTTTATTTTCATTTGATGTATGCGGGACAGACTTTACTGGGGGAAAGAAAGGGGAGAAGGAAGGAGGGAAAGAAAGACAGCGGGGAAGAAGGACGGGGAAAAAGGGCAAAAAACAAAAACAAACAGAATAAGCAGACAAAAAAAAAAAAAAAAAAAAAGAATACATATTGACCACCTGGATCACCTGTTGAGAAAGAAAAAAGAAAACAAGCAGAAGAAAACAAGAGTAATAGAATAAACAAAATCACAATGATATATGGGAATATGGCAGTAAATACTAAATGTTAAACATTATTGTGCAGCACGTAAGATCGACAGCGCACAGTGTGCTTTGAGGTAGGAGCCAAAAAGGGTGTAGTTTGTGTGTGTGATCACCCGTGTGTACACCTGTGAGCATGGACGCGCTTGATTTTTTAAAAGGTTCCTTCATGTAATGTTCTGCTAGAGGGTGTGGGGGGCCACTGCTCCGTCCTCCAGGGCATGAAGCAGGTGTGGAGGAGATCAAAACTCCAGACATCCAGAGGCCCCCAGAACACAAGAGACCAAGGAAGACCAACAGAGGGGCAGCCGCGCCACTGTCCCAGAAAGAGCTGAGGAGAGCCCCAGATGAGGGGTCACTCAGCAGCTGCGGAGCAGAGGCCGGGGGGGGTTGCAGTGACGTGCCCGTGAGCTCCGCCGGCAGCCAGCTGTGCCAGAGTGACCGAGCCCCAGGCCGAGAGGCCGAGGGCACCCCACCTCCGAAGTAGCCCGAGCGAGCCCCAGGCTCCAAGCCCCAATAAGCAGCCGCCAAGGAGTGAGCCAGTGTGTACCTGGGCGCCCAACCCCGGACACAGAGAACCACCAGCGCACCGATGTCTGAGGGCGTCCGCCACCAGCAGGGGAAGTGGTGGGGTGAGATAGGCCTCCAAACCTTGGAGGACCTGAGATGTCCCCAGAGAGGTGGCGTCTGATACCCAACCTGACATATAGACACAGACATACAGGCACACACAGATACAAACATCCATTCCCACCCTCATGCTCTCGATCATCAGCCTCACTATCATCATCTGGTGTATCTGATGTTGACTGCCGGGGTGACTCAACTACCAGCCCTGGGTCAGCGAGAGGATATTCATCTGGGGCAGGTGCTACAATACCTGAGGGTATTACTCTCAACTCTGCCCGATTTAAGTTCTTGTCTGGACCTGAACGATCTCTAGGGCGTATTTTGTAAACCCTGCCATCTTTGTCCATACTCTGCACAACAACATACACCATAGGATCCCAGGCATCGTGGATCTTATGGCGGCCTAAAGGATGACTTTTCCGATAAACCAGAGTACCTGGGGAGAGAAGGGAAGTAACTGTTGGCTGAAAATGTTTATTTCTCCTCTCTGCAGCTTGTTGGAGTTGTTCTTTCGCATGCACATAAACTGAACTTAGACGTTGTTTATGCTCCTCTACCCACTCCTGCGCAGATCTAGACATAGGTTCTGACTGGGAAGTCAATGGTCAACTGGGGCTTCTGACCAAACATAAGCTCATAATGTGAAAAGCCGGTGGACTGATGTTCTGTGGTATTGTAAGCATACAATACCTGTGGCAAGTATTGCGGCCACTTTCTTTTCTTATCAGGAGGGAGGGTGCGCAACAAATCATGGAGTGTTCTGTTAAATCTCTCGCATTGTCCATTGCCCTCAGGATGATATGGTGTGGTCCTGCTTTTGTCTATGCCATACAGGTGGCACAGACATTTCAGCAAGTCTCCCTCAAAGCTCTTTCCCTGATCACTATGGATACGCTTAGGGACCCCATAGATATAAAACCATTTTTCAGTTAATACCCGTGCCACTGTACTTGCCCGTTGATCTACTGTAGGGTATGCTTGAGAGAACTTTGAAAATACGTCGGTGACCACAAGTACAGTCTCACGCCCATCACTAGACTTGTCCAAAACACTGAAATCAATAGCAATGACTTCCAGGGGCTTAGAAGCCACCAAACCCCCCCTGAATGTGTGAACTTTTGGTTTTACAGCCTTTGCCAAGACACAATGATCGCACTCCTGACAATATTTCTCAATGTCACCTGCCATAAAGGGCCAAAAACACCTTTCTCTCACCAGGCTGGTAGTGCGTCCAATGCCTTGATGCCCATGATCATCATGTAAACTTCTCAGGACCTCTGTTTGCAAGCACTGGGGTAGCAACAGTTGAAACAAAACTTGGCCATCACCAGGTGTCTGAACTTGACGATACAAGACACCTTCCTTCAACTTAATTCTGGGCCACTGTTGCACCAACTTTCTCACTCCCTTACTTACGTTACCCATTTCCTGCTTGGTAGGCAGCCTCCCTCTTTCCCAATACTGTGAAAAAGGGCCAATTACCGGGTCAGCAGCTTGAAGGGATATTAGATCAGCTTTAGGTCGGGATGGAAAGGCAGCTATGGCTCTACACGTAGCGGCAACAGCATTTCCCAGTTGTCCTACATCTGTCTGATCTTGCACTTCCTGTGGAACCTTCAACCCTGGAAGCAGGCCAGATGGACTCTGTGGATGCAGTTGCCGTGACAAAGCATCAGCGTTGCAATTGCTGGGACCTGGCCTATATTTGATCTCAAAGTTGAACACAGCTAGTTCTGAGGCCCATCGCTGCTCTACGGCTCCCAATTTAGCAGTCTGCAAATAGCTAAGGGGATTGTTATCCGTGAACACAACAAACTTATTTCCCAACAAATATTCACGGAATTTTTGAGTGACAGCCCATTTTAGTGCCAAGAATTCCAACTTCCTAGAGCTATAATTGGACATATTCCTTTCACTAGGTCGCAGGCCCCGGCTAGCAAAAGCAACTGGCCGTCTCTTTCCTTCTTGCTCCTGAGATAAAACTGCACCTAAACCCGCCTGGCTAGCATCTATCTCAAGGACAAAAGTTTTAGCAAAATCTGCATATGCCAATACTGGGGCACTAACCAGCAGCCTTTTTAGTGTTTGGAATGCATTCTCACATTCCTCACTCAAAAGATGACACATTGCCCCACTGGCACCACTTCTACGTTTTTTCCTGGTACCTCCCAACTCGCCCACCAGCCGGTGGAGCGGGGCAGCATACTTAGCAAAACCTTTAACAAAACGCCGATAGTATGAGGCAAATCCCAAAAATGACTGTAGCTCTGTACAAGTAGTTGGTCGTGCCCATTCAGCCACTGCACTAATCTTAGAAGGGTCAGTCGCCACCCCAGAAGCAGATATTACATGCCCGAGGTATTGAACCTCCGGCTGGAAAAAGTGACACTTCTCCAGCTTCAACTTTAGATTGTGCTCTTTGAGGCGTGTTAAGATCAGGTCAAGACGCTCCAGATGCTGCTCAAAGGAGGATGAAAACACAACAATATCATCCAGGTACAATAAAAGGGACTGGAAACGTTGATCCCCAAAAATCCGCTCCATTAGCCTTTGAAAGGTGCTAGGGGCATTACAGAGCCCAAATGGCATTTGATTGAATTTGAAAAGACCAAAAGGGGTACAGAAAGCAGTCTTAGCTTTGTCCTTCTCAGCCACTGGTACTTGATTATACCCACTTGCAAGGTCCAATGTAGAGAACCACTGTGCTCCCGTCAGGGCATCTAATGACTCCTCAATACGGGGTTATGGGTAAGCATCTTTCCGTGTCTTGGCATTAAGCAAACGGTAATCGACACACAGCCTAATCTCTCCATTTTTCTTGAAAACGACCACAATCGGAGAAGAATAAGGGCTACTGCTTGGACGCACTACCCCCCGATCCAACAAATCTTTAATATGGGCTTTCACTTGTTCATACTGAGAGGGTGGAAGTCGGCGATACCGCTGTCGCACTGGGGCATCATCCATTAAAGGGATCTCATGTTCCACCAATGTGGTACATCCTAAATCTCCCTCCCCATGGCTAAAAACTGAACAGTGCTTCTGCAAAAGTGACACTCCCTGTTGTGACTGTTCATTGGACAAGTTAGGCCATGAGAGCTCGGAAAAATCAAGGGGCAGATGTGTCTGTACAGTCACTTCGTGCATCATTATCTGCATCGTGGGATCATCAGACTCTTCAATGATGACAGAGTCCCCAGATGATGGCGGGTCAACCACATGCAATTCACCTAACTGTGTACAGGGCGGTAACCAAACATCCTCAATTCCCACATTAACCACCGGAATGTCAACAACACCCTGTTCAACAGAAAGGAGGGCCGGGGAAACCAAGATGCCCCCTGGGAGGGGATTACCTGTTGCTATGGGCTCCAGGAGCACTGATGGAAAGTTAATGTTAGCAGCAGAGGGGCATCTAGTACGTATCCATTTCAATGAACCAGCAGGGACACAAACGGCTCGACCGTGGACTTTTGCTTTACCTAAATACCCGGATGTATTCAAAGCCTCAATGTGCTGACACTTGTGAAGTGTCTCTTTCCACGTCTTACTGGCATTTTCAAGGGCAGGGGATTCAAACAGACGAGGGCCAAACTGCTCAAAGAGTAGGTGGTAACAACGGCTAATGATATTCATCCCCAAGAGGCCAGGCACACTCTGTGGCTGCTGGACGCTCCCATCTGGAGGGTCCTCCACCACTAACACACCCATTTTTGTCAGGGTGCCGCCAAAAACAGTCACATCAAGCTCCATGTAGCCTGTATAGGGGATTCTCAACCCATTAGCTGCCCTAAGGCGTAACCATTGACATTTCTTTAAATGCCCCACCCCCTGTGACCTGAAGTGCTTCTCAAAGAAACTCTCTCGAATAGTGGTGACCATGGACCCAGTATCCAAAAGGCAGGGAACTATAACACCCCCCATTTCTATTTCCACCACTGGACAATTCCCAATTAATCGAGAGGGATCTTCCATAACAACTTCAGCTGAGCCTGTAAACCCTGTTCCTGATGCCTGGCTCTCTGCACCAGAGGGACCTAGTTTCCCGATGGCTGAGACTCAGGGCCTTGTTCCACAACCTGACTTTGTACATGTGCATGTGCATCAGCATGAGACCCACCACTATTCTTTATAGCTGGATGTTTTACTCTACAGAACCTGGCAATATGACCAGCCCTACCACACCGATGGCAAATTGGCTTTCCATCTGCCTGGAAACGAAAAGGCCTAGTTGTGGGAGGGGTCGGGGCTAGTCCAGTCTGAGAGGGCTGTGAAAAATGGACAGACATTTGCTTCATGAGCGTATCCAACTGAACCTGTTGTTTACGAAGGCATTCTTTTATCTGTAGAATGTCATCATTAGGCCTAGCGGTGACTGCATGCATCCCTGCATTAACTCCCTCTACTACCTGACAGTTCGTATCACAAGAATAGGCTCGGGACCTAGTTTTCCCTCCCTGCCTACCTACATCGGCCCACTTAAGGGCAATACTGCGTAGGGCAAGAAAGGACATGTCTGGTGTTTGAAGGACCCGCTGTTTCAACTCTCTGCGCAGCATATCATCATGGACATTTTCAATAAACTGGTCCCTTAGCAATATATCAGAATTTGGAATACCACCTGGTGTCTTACAGATTACAGTGTCCATTAAAGATTTAAGGGCATGAGAGTAATCTCGCAGAGATTCCCCTTCTCGCTGGGTGCGCTGGAAGAACTGTAGCTGAGCAGCTACATACGACTGAGTACAGCTATAGTTCTCAAATAAAATGTCAAATATCTTGTCAGGAGAGTCTCTACTGGTACTCGAATGAAAACAGACCTCAGATTTAGCACTGCCATCAAGATGGTCCATCACAAACATCACTTCTGCTGCTCTTGACATAGGACGAATCTCCAGGCATCTACGTACTTCTTCAACCCACTTTTATACCCTCCATTGGATCCCCTGGGTCCTAAAGCCTTCCCCATTACATAATGACGGAAGGACATGCAGACCTGTTTTAGTCTGATAGTCCTTCACATGGGAGCACAGATCCAGCAGGAAGTCAAGACTATATTTCTTCTTATAATCATTCATGAATCTGCCATCAAAAATGAATGTTTGATTTGTGCACACTGATGCTAACAGCTCCAGCATCTTCTCTCCTGTCTGCTGTTCTCTCTTTGCTGCTGCAATGAAGAGATCCATGAAGATTCTGATTTCTTCTGAAGACTCAGGTCTGATTCTGAAATCATGATAGTGAAGATTAATAAACATTAGTTGTGTAGTTTGTTGAAATAAATGGATTACACAGCGGTACTTCCCTGTTTCATATTGTCACGGGTCAGGATTGTTTGGGTTTGTTTGACAGCTATATGTTCTGTTGTTGCAGGCGGCAGCGTTACGGTTGCCATGGTTACAGGGTGACGCTCTCTCTGCGTGTTTCCTGAGTGAGAGAGTGCCTTTTTGTTGTTGTTGTGGTAAGCTAATAGGCAGAATGCTACAGGATGTAGCATCAAGGGCAGTGTAGTCCGTGCTGCAGGGAGAATGGACTGCCATACACGTTATGTGTCTGTGAGCGGGGGAGGGAGAAAAGGAAAAGTACAGTTGTCACCGAGCAAAAACGGGAGCTGGAAGCATGCAAATATAATAATAACCACAGCAGCCAAGAAGAGAGCCTGATGAGCCCAGTTGTAAGTAAGCTATTAAGACTAGACTGTACACTGTGTTCCTGTTTTCCTCCGAAACAATAAGCTCCGTTGGAGCAGCCTTTCAACGCCTCTCTCTGTCTCTTGCTAGCAAACTTGACCCAGACAACAAAGTAAAGCTAGTTTTCGTCCAACACGAACCCGACGTATTAGCCAGAGGTCCCTTTACTACGGTTCGGAGCCGCGGACCTTCAATAATAGTAATAAATCACAGCAATAGTACATTCACGTAGTTGTAAAAAAGCATGATAATATATTAAGTAATCTAAAGTATTCAGAATACGTTACTCTCATTGAGTAACGTAACAGAATACGTTACACAATACATTTTGGGGCATGTATTCGGTATTCTGTAATGGAATACATTTTAAAAGTAACCTTCCCAACAGGCAGAGTTAATTATAATGAGTAAAGCACATAAATATACAGGAGGTTATACACCTTTACATTCAATGCAGGTCTGCAGCAGCAGTGTGGCAGACAATTCAATTCAATTCAATTTTATTTATATAGCGCCAAATCACAACAAAAGTCGCCTCAAGGCGCTTTATATTTTACAGTAGATAGCACAATAATAAATACAGAGAAAAACCCAACAATCATATCATATGACCCCCTATGAGCAAGCACTTTGGCGACAGTGGGAAGGAAAAACTCCCTTTTAACAGGAAGAAACCTCCAGCAGAACCAGGCTCAGGGAGGGGCGGCCATCTGCTGCGACCGGTTGGGGTGAAAGAAGGAAAACAGGATGAAAGACATGCTGTGGAAGAGAGACTAATAACAGATATGATTCGATGCAGAGAGGTCTATTAACACATAGTGAGTGAGAAGGTGACTGGAAAGGAAAGACTCAATGCATCATGGCAATCCCCGGCAGCCTACACCTATTGCAGCATAACTAAGGGAGGATTCAGGGTCACCTGGTCCAGCCCTAACTTTATGCTTTAGCAAAAAGGAAAGTTTTAAGCCTAATCTTGAAAGTAGAGATAGTGTCTGTCTCCCGAATCCAAACTGGAAGCTGGTTCCACAGAAGAGGGGCCTGAAAACTGAAGGCTCTCCCTCCCATTCTACTTTTAAATACTCTAGGAACAGCAAGTAGGCCTGCAGAGCGAGGGCGAAGTGCTCTAATAGGGTGATATGGTACTACAAGGTCATTAAGATAAGATGGGGCCTGATTATTTAAGGCCTTGTAAGTGAGGAGCAGGATTTTGAATTCAATTCTGAATTTAACAGGAAGCCAATGAAGGGAAGCCAAAACAGGAGAAATATGCTCTCTCTTTCTAGTCCCTGTCAGTACTCTTGTTGCAGCATTTTGGATTAGCTGAAGACTTTTCAGCGAGTTTTTAGGACATCCTGATAATAAAGAATTACAGTAGTCCAGCCTGGAAGTAATGAAGGCATGAACTAGTTTTTCAGCATCACTCTGAGACAGGATATTTCTAATTTTAGAGATGTTGCGCAAATGGAAGAAAGCAGTCTTACATATTTGTTTAATATGAGCGTTGAAGGACATGTCCTGGTCAAAAATGACTCCAAGGTTCCTCACAGCATTACTGGAGGCCAAGGTAATGCCATCCAGAGTAAGAATCTGGTTAGATACCATATTTCTAAGATTTTCAGGGCTGAGTACAATAACCTCAGTTTTATCTGAATTAAGAAGCAGAAAGTTAGCGGCCATCCAGGTCTTTATGTCTTTAAGACATTCCTGCAGTTTAACTAATTGGTGTGTGTTACCTGGCTTCATGGATAGATAGAGCTGCGTATCATCTGCATAGCAGTGAAAATTTATGCTATGTCTTCTAATGATGCTGCCTAGGGGAAGCATGTATAATGTAAATAGAATTGGTCCTAGCACTGAACCCTGAGGAACACCATAATAGACCTTAGTGTGTGAAGAGGACTCTCCATTTACATGCACAAATTGGAGTCTATTAGATAGATATGATACAAACCACTGCAGCGCAGTACCTGTAATACCTACAGCATGTTCTAATCGCTCTAATAGGATATTATGGTCAACAGTATCGAACGCTGCACTGAGGTCTAGCAGGACAAGCACAGAGATGAGTCCACTGTCAGAGGCCATAAGAAGATCATTTGTAACCTTCACTAAAGCTGTTTCTGTGCTGTGATGAGCTCTGAAACCTGACTGAAACTCTTCAAATAAGCCATTCCTCTGCAGATGATCTGTTAGCTGTTTGACAACTACTCTTTCAAGGATGTTTGATATGAAAGGAAGGTTGGAGATTGGCCTATGATTAGATAAGACAGCTGGGTCTAGAGATGCTTTTTGAGTAAAGGTTTAACTACAGCCACCTTGAAGGCCTGTGGTACATAGCCAATTATTAGAGATAGGTTGATCATATTTAAGATTGAAGATTTAATTAATGGCAGTGGGATGATTATTGGTAATTTTTTCTCTAATGATAAAAATTTTATTTCTGAAGAAGTTCATGAAGTCATTACTAGTTAACGTTAAAGGGATGGTTGGCTCAGTAGAGCTCTGACTTTTTGTCAGCCTGGCTACAGTGCTGAAGAGAAACCTGGGGTTGTTCTTATTTTCTTCAATCAGTGACGAATAGTAAGATGTTCTGGCTTTGCGGAGGGCTTTCTTATAAAGCAGCAAACTATTTCTCCAGGCTAAATGATGATCCTCTAAATTTGTGACACGCCATTTCCTCTCCAGCTTACGAGTTATCTGCTTTAGGCTACGTGTTTGAGAATTATACCACGGAGTCAGGGACTTCGGATTTGAGGCCTTAGTTTTCACTGGAGCTACAGTATCCAGAGTCGTACGTAATGAGAAGGTAAAATTATTAACAAGATAATCAACCTCTGTTGGAGTAGCGTTCAGATAGCTGCTCTGCTCTATGTTGGTACAGGGCATTGAAGATGATAACAGTGGGTGGATTATATTCTTAAACTTAGTTACAGCGCTTTCAGAAAAACATCTACTTTGATAAAGTCTACTCTCCATTGCTGTGTAATCAATTATTGTAAATGTAAATGTTATCAGGAAATGATCAGACAGCAGAGGGTTTTCAGGAAACACTGTTAAATGTTCAGTTTCTATGCCATATGTTAAAACAAGATGTAGAGTGTGATTAAAGTGGTGGGTGGGTTCTTTTACATTTTGAGAGAAGCCAATTAATTATTAAATGCAATGTTGAGGCTGTCATTTTTAGCATCTACATGGACGTTAAAATCACCCACAATAATTATTTTATCTGAGCTGAGCAGTAAATCAGGTAAAAAGTCTGGAAATCAGAGCGAAACTCTGCTTATGGCCCAGGTGGATGATAGATGATAACAAGTAAGACTGGTTTCTGAGTTTTACAGCTGGGTTGGACACGGCTAAGCATCAGGCTTTCAAATGAATTAAAAGTCTGTCTAGGTCTTTCGTTAATTAATAGGCTGGTGTGAAAAATTGCTGCCACACCGCCCCCTGGGCCTGTGCTTCGAGGTTTCTGGTAGTTAGAATGACTCGGGGGTGTTGATTCATTCACCAGGTTTCCTCCAGAAGGTTTGCCAATTATCTATGAAGCCCACATCGTTTCTGGGACACCACTCAGACAGCCAGCAATTTAAGGAGAACATGCGGCTAAACATGTCACTCCTGGTCTGATTGGGGAGGGGACCAGAGAAAACTACAGAGTCCGACATTGTTTTGGCAAAGTTACACACCGATTCAATATTGATTTTAGTGACCTCCGATTGGCGTAACCGGGTGTCATTACTGCCGACGTGAATTATAATCTTACTGTATTTACGTTTACCCTTAGCCAGCAGTTTTAAATTTCCTTCAATGTCGCCTGCTCTGGCCCCTGGAAGACAATTGACTATGGTTGCCGGTGTCTCTAGCTTCACGTGTCTGAGAACAGAATCACCAATTACCAGAGTTTGACCCCCGGCGGGTGTGTCGCCGAGTGGGGAAAAACGGTTAGACACATGAACAGGTTGGTGGTGTACCTGGGGCTTCTGTTTAAGACTATGCTTCCTCCTCACCGTCACCCAACCGCCCTCGTTCCCCAGCTGCTTGGGGTCTGCCGGGGAACAGCTAGCGGGGCCTACGCTATCGTCGGCTGCACCAGCTACAGGGGCCTGGCTAGCTATGGGTGAATGAAGGGTGCGAAGCCGAGTCTCCAATTCAGTAATCCTGGCCTCCAGAGCTGCAAATATGCTACATTTGTTACAGGTATCATTACTGCTAAAGGAGGCCGAGGAGTAACTAAACATCTGACACAATGAGCAGGAAAGTGCAACAGGGACAGGTGAAGTAGCCATGGTGTTAATGAGTCGGCTACGAGCTAAGCTTAGCTAGCGAAACAGTACAGAGACAGTGAGTGAATACTTTGGCTATAAATTAGGCAGTGAGTACACAGAAAGGGTGATTCAGATGAAGCACGTTAAGATTATACTATGAAAAAGGGATGTATCAAAAGATTTCAATTAAATTGGTAAGCAGAAAAGCTACTCAGAAACACCACTGTGTTTGAGCAGGAACAGGAAGTGATACTCTACCACAAAGCGAGCGAAACACCAAGTGACAGCGCCACCCACAGACCAGCTTACCTACCTTAAACAAGAGAGGAATAGTGCGGACAGCTGCTTAATTTTGCTCTGTCCTGCCTGCCTGCCTGACGCCGGGTTATTTGCATACTTATACTGATTAGATGTTTAGCTGGGGGGGGGTTCTCTGCTGTGTGAGCCTGCGCGCAAACAGATTGAACGAGACATGAAACCTATCATCTCATTTGTGCCTTTCCCAGTGGATTTTTCCACTGGGAAAGTCACTGTAGTAAATCTTGTCCATATTCAGTTTGGGGGTGGTCTATTATTTTCTTTCTCAACTTCTAAAAGTTTGCTTTGCCCCAGCATATAGCCGGCGGTGTGTCTGCCGTTTCCTGTTAGTGTGTGATAAGAGTCCAGCAGCAGAGTTAGTTGATGGTTAGTAGCTGAACTCAAAGTCGTTGTTACTTCCTGATGACTGAAGGTAGCTTTTCCTGCCACCATCAGTTTGTGGAGGAGGCGGGGAGGAGCCACTGCTCTCCTAGCTGACTCACTGAGTGCAACCTGAGCTCTGAGTCATCATTTTCACAGCGCAGGACTCACAGAGAGGGACGTTTGATTATTTATCACAGATAAAGCTTAGATCAGACAAACTGTCACAAACTGTTGGCTCTCCTCCAACAGGAAGTCATGTTGTTTCCACCCAGGCAGAGGAGAAAGTCATGTGATTCAGACTGATGCTGTTACCTCCAGCGGATTCAATTTGAATAGTATTCAAATTGAATCCGTTGCCTACTGGTGGTGGTCGGAGGGCCCGGTGGCGCCAGTGTCCGGCAGCCTCGCCTCTGTCAGTGCACCCCAGGGTGGCTGTGGCTACAATGTAGCTGTCATCACCAGTGTGTGAATGTGTGTGTGAATGGGTGAATGACTGGATATGTAAAGTGCTTTGGGGTCCTTAGGGACAAAGTAAAGCGCTATATAAATACAGGCCATTTACCATTAAACAGGACAGTCAAAAAGAAAAAGTCAGTCACATCTGAACACAGAGACACGCACATGGAAATAAAATACAAATTTAATGTAAATGAAAGAGGAAGAAAGCAGAGAAATTTTCCAGTGTCCAGTCAAATGAACTCGGCTGCTCCTGCTGCCTCCTTCCAGGAAGCAGCTCACCTGTGTGTCCGTGTTTAGTGTCCAGCTGTGGAGTGGAGCTTGCTGTTGGCGTCTCTTTGTGAAGAAACTGTAAGTTTGCTTTGTTTCCTCCTTTAACAGTTTGTCTTTAGGAACTTTGCTGTTTGTTCAGCTCATGTTTGATTTCTTCACACAACAAACTGTGTGTGTTTTTATTTGCGGGAACAAAACCATCATCTCTCCATTAACCCTTAGACGCAGAAGCGGATCAAAAATCAGTTGGTGAGGTTGTTTCTTTGTAATATCTAATTAATGAAAGGTCTTGGTCATTTCATGTTCCAGCTACTCCTTAGAAACATGTTTTTGATATCACAATGTTTTATAATTTTAATTTACCTTTTATACATTTTAAAAAATTATAGTTTTTGTATTTCTACCCCAAATTTCCATAAGTGGTCAAAAATCAACCACATTTGTGTCCTGTGGAATTTCTTAGGCACCTTTGATTATTATCAGCTGTGACCGTCAGGAAATATGAGTTTTATTGTGTCACAAAGAGGGTCACCTATTAAGAAGAGTATTTTGCACAACAAGAACAGAATGCATATGTTCAGCATTCAGACATTCATCTCCAGTGATGATAGACGAACAGCCTGTGCCATTGGTAAATGGACTGGTTCTTATATAGCGCTTTTCTACTCTTCTGAGCACTCAAAGCACTTTACACAACTTGTACATTCACCCATTCACACCAGCACATTGTTCCAAGTGCTTTCTAAGTAACATCCACACACATCGGAGAGCAATTTAGGGCTTGTATCTTGCCCAAGGATATTTGGCATGCAGACTAAGGGAAGCCAGGAATTGAACTACCAACCTTCCGATCAGTAAATGACCTGCTCTACCACCTGAGCTACAGCCACCCTAACTCTCCATTTAGTGATAGATTCAAAATTCTACAGTACATGCCGAGCAAGTCCATCAAGTATGGCCTTCTGGATTTGTGACGCAGACATTAAGGTTGGGAGACTGGACGAATTTATCGACTAAAAAAGGCTCAGCCTTTCACCGATCGTTTTTATAAGAGTAATTTATTTATTTATTTGCCCATGAGTAGGTTTGCTAATAATGAAGTTTGAACCTTAGCAGACATACACTAAGCTTTATCTAGAGTGGTTTCCACAGGGAGACAAACAGGAGAAGTTCAGAAGAAGCTGGGAAAAAATCCTCTAACAGTTGTGCAGTAGACTCCGAAACACAAAAGTGTGCACAGTGATTACAGCCAGAAACATTTAGTTTCTCACAACTCCATAAAGTGAGAGGACAGAAACAAGAGAGGAATAGTGCGGACAGCTGCTAAATTTTGCTCTGTCCTGCCTGCTGAGAAACCTGACGCCGGGTTATTTGCATACTTATACTGATTAGATGTTTAGCTGGGGGGGGGGTGGGTTCTCTGCTGTGTGAGCCTGCGCGCAAACAGATTGAACGAGACATGAAACCTATCATCTCATTTGTGCCTTTCCCAGTGGATTTTTCCACTGGGAAAGGCACTGTAGTAAATCTTGTCCATATTCAGTTTGGGGGTGGTCTATTATTTTCTTTCCCAACTTCTAAAAGTTTGCTTTGCCCCAGCGTATAGCCGGCGGTGTGTCTGCCGTTTCCTGTTAGTGTGTGATCAGAGTCCAGCAGCAGAGTTAGTTGATGGTTAGTAGCTGAACTCAAAGTCGTTGTTACTTCCTGATGACTGAAGGTAGCTTTCACTGCCACCATCAGTTTGTGGAGGAGGCGGGGAGGAGCTACTGCTCTCCTCGCTGACTCACTGAGTGCAGCCTGAGCTCTGAGTCATCATTTTCACAGCGCAGGACTCACAGAGAGGGACGTTTGATTATTTATCACAGATAAAGCTTAGATCAGACAAACTGTCACAAACTGTTGGCTCTCCTCCAACAGGAAGTCATGTTGTTTCCACCCAGGCAGAGGAGAAAGTCATGTGATTCAGACTGATGCTGTTACCTCCAGCAGATTCAATTTGAATACTATATTTAAAGTCTAGAGTCTCAATTCAAATCCCTGTTTAAAACAATGACTTGAATGTTTTTGTTGAAAAGCCAAAATTCAAAAAATAAAAAAACTGTTTCTGTGTGAAAATAACCAAACTGAACCGCTGCAAGCTGTAAAATATTTACAAAGACCTGCACTCCAGTGCAGTATTACTGCATTTATCTCTTTGGTACATTAGTTCAACCTCATGCTTTTGTTTTGATGTAACTAGTACTTTAATTTAAATGTCATTCTATAGCTTTCTACTCAGGTACGTGTAGTTAATGAGTCTAAAACTTTAACTTTTGTTTCCACAGTGAGTTATAAACATTTCCACAGCAACTCTGAGAACTTCTTTGATCAACAGTTTTATAAATCCTTGATCCTGATCACCATCTTTATCCAAGCCTGTTGTCCTGTTCATGAGCTCAGTAAAGTTTATTTGAAAAGAAAAAAAAGAGTACGCATCTCAGCCTGCAGTCCACGGTGAATGGTTGGCTGTATCCCAATTCACGGTCTGCAGCCTTCAAGGCCACATTTTAAGGCTGATTACAGCTGATTACCGCGACGCGACAAAGGCTGTTCCAATTCAAAGGCTGCTCCAAATGCGGCCCTCAAATGTGTCCTTCATTTCCCTGAATTTTAAGGATGTGGCGGTGTAGACTTCATTGCCCAACATATCCCAGAAAAAAACGGCGGATGGTGGCTGAAGAGTAAACTTTCAAAAGTAAGTACTGAATATTATGTCACTTATTTATGTGCAAATGTTTAATAACGAAGGACATTAAAAGTTATGTGACGTTATTGATGTTTGTTCTAACTTAGTTTTAAAGCCTTTACCTTAAAATAAACGCTGTTCAATAGTTGACCTTAATCTTACAGAGAATGTGATGATTTTATGGATAATTAAAGTCAGTCATATATCCACAAACACAACAAGCTGAAAGTCAGTGATGCTGCTCGGTTTGCAGTCCTGAATATCACGGCACAAGCAGGATTCACTGCACTGTTAATGTTAGCTATGTTATATTGCTGCCTCTGTTCGGTGGTGTCGAGCCAAACGGACTTTAACGTGTGTTTGAACGAGCTGACGGTTCACTCGTCAAGCTGAAAGAAAGATGCTTTAACCCTTTAAAACCGGTCGGAGCGGGCACGCTCTGTTTTGCGTAACTGTTTTTACATCCCGGTAGTTCTGCAACCACGTAAGCTAGCGCAATAATTTTTTTTGCATATGAAACCGGAGGAGTTGTACTTACATCTCATGCCATCAGCTTGTCCTAGGTCACAGTTTCCTTCCACATATAGCTTTGCATAAACTGCATAAAAAGCGCTTGCAGAAACAAAAACATAATATTCCAGAAACACGCTTCGCCGATCCGATCAGCTGTTCATAACACTTCCTAGGTTGGAATAGACGTCAGAGCGAACTTTCACATGACCGCCATGACCTGCCGGAAACCGGAAGTGACATCGTTTTCGCGGAAATGTAGTTTTTTTTTTTAAATCATCAGGGCCTCATGAGCCTGTACTGGTGTTTTTAAAAATTATCTTTGACTTTATGACTTTCTGTGTCGTTTCTGGGATGCTTTGGGCTTATATTGCACTGTTGGAAATAGTTTATTTTGATGCATATGCTGCTTTTTTGCAAATTTGCACTATAATTTTTATTTTCGTTTCTCCTGCAGTACATAAAAATTGGTGTATCTCAAAAATAAAACTATGAAGACACTCAAAATAAATTTCCTGTGGTGGGAAACTATTTTTTGCAACTTTTTTGTATTTACAGTTTTGAGGGATAAGCCTCTTACATTTCTCTAACTAGAAATATATGTTAAAAAAACAAAACGATTTTCATTTTTTTGTAGTTTATTGCACTTTTTTGCAATTTATGTAAATATTATGCACTTAATGCATACATATTATTAAAATTTGGGCTATAATGGTTGTATTGACGTATAGCAACTTGAAATGCTCCCAAAAATGGCACTACAGCATGTAAAAATATAATATAAGCTCTGGCGGACTTGGTTCTATGGTAGGTCTTAAAGGGTTAATCATAGGAGTCACACATGTGTCCACTGGACCATCTGGAACTCTTCTTGTTTAGCACTCGTAATAACACAAACACTAAATCCTCCTTCTCTTGTGCTGTTTTGTAGCAGTGTATACACCTGAGACTGTCACCTGTCTGTCTGTCCTGCACTCTCTCTCTGTTTCTTTCTCTCTGATTGTGGAATAAAAGTATGAACATGTATTTATAAGTTACACTTGTGTTTGAATCCTGCAGGTTATCACACATTTGATTTCCATGTGTGACGACTGCAAGTGTCCAGAGTGAGGACAGACTGAGGGACCCACTGCTGCACATCATCTGTGAGGCTTTGCACCCCTGATGATCCACCAGGACAAACTCAGCAGTGTGTGAGGAAGAGGAGGAGGAAGAGCCAGCAGCAGCTGACAGATGGAGAGAATAGACAGACTGTTCCCTGTTTGTGAAGGACTGCTAGAAAAGTTTAAAATCACTAATTATCTGTCCTGAATCATTATTAGGTAATGTTCAGATAATTTGATCATTCCAGTGTTTTCAGTGTGGGAGAAAGTACTCAGGGCCTTCAAGTTACACACTATGAAAGAAAACAACAAGTTTAATATTCAGAAACCTAAAGTATGTATCAGCAGCAGAATGGAGCTAAAAATAAATGTTTGTTTCAGTTCTATGAAGCTTTGAGTATTTTGGATTAGTAGCACTGCTGTGTTTGTTGCATCATTTTGCTGTAATTGTTTATATGCTTTATATATTCTGAGGTAAGTTGATCTATAGTGTTACATCATATTCTATAAGGATGTTATGTGTTTGTATACTTTCTGCCCAGTTTGACCCATTTAACAGAAGTCAGCCTGTTTAAGGCTCTGATATCTATTCTGTATGACTTAAAGCAGTTATGACATGGTCTGATTTTCTCACCCAATAAAGGAATATTTCATATATCAGTCTACTCTTTGTTTATCAGAAACAGTTATCACAGCTCGTACATTTTTGTTTTATACATATATATTTAGGCATTGAGCCAAATTTAGTAATGCCAACATATTAAACTGACAATATTTGTATTTTATATATGATACATCTATATATACACTGTCAGAGATACTTGTCTTTGAGTGAAGATTTAAGCCGATAGGACATATAAACAACTACAACTTGAATTTTTACTGGAGCTCAGTATTTGACACAGAGTTCACTTACGTCAGGGGTGTCAAACTCAATTGCACAGGGGGCCAAAACTCAAGCCACACTTTAGGTCGCGGGCCAAACAAGATAAACATTTATTGAACACACTAAAAAAAATGTTTTTAAATATGAATAAAAACAGACAGGAATATTATTCCAGATTAAATAAACTTAAAAAAAATAACTTTAACTTTAAATATTTTGCTCTTTATAAAACTATATCCTGTCAAAATTATGCAAGTTAGAAATATGAACATGCTGCCAAAACCCCAGAAAAAATAAATGAAAGCAAACACAAGGTTGGAGCCGCATGTAGACGGAGCTGGGGCATTGCTTCAGGAATGGAACTAATAAACTGTGTCGTCCTTTCCCTTGAGTGTATCATGGCCAGAGGGGCCGATGGCGCGATATGGCAGCCTCGCTTCTGTCAGTCTGCCCCAGGGCAGCTGTGGCTACAACCGTAGCTTGCCTCCACCAGTGTGTGAATGTGAGTGTGAATGAATAATGTCATTGTAAAGCGCTTTGGGTGCCTTGAAAAGCGCTATATAAATCCAATGCATTATTATTATTATTATTATTATTATTATTATCATTACACTGCAGCTCCATCTGAATCTGCCCAGGTGCAGTTCAGCAAAGTCTGCTGACTTGGTTCAACATTACTTGGCAACAGGGAAAGTGAGGTAGGTTGCACTGGTGCATTTGTGACAGCTTCACTTGAAATGCCTTCACCGCATCATACATGTCATGTCCATGAACTGACAGATTTCCTTGCTGAGCTCAAAAACTCTATTGAGAATTTTTATCCCAACTCAGCCAACGGACCTCTGTATGATATGGAATGTCGGCAAACTCTGAATCTATTTCCCACATAAAAGTCTGAAATTGACGGTGATTTAAACTTTTAGCTCAGATAAAATTTACGGTTTGCGTTACGGTGATCATTACATGCTCCATTTTTAGGACTTTACCACACAGCATTTCCTGGTGTATGATGCAGTGATATGCTGTTAACTCACCGGTACAGTTCTCCTCCTGCATCTTTACTCACATCCTGCTGACTAGTCCACTTTTTTTCACCGCACAACTCCAGCGCTCCATCTGTTGTACGTCCAACAAGTTTGTCCCAGGGCAGTTTCATGTCGGTTACACTTTGACATACGTTTTAAAAAAATGTCTTTTCCTGTCGTTGTCCCGTGCATCGATTTAATGTTCAATATTTCCTCTCCATGGATGAAGATGGCTAGCTGTGCAATGCCCATCATGTCTGTACTTTCATCCACAGCAAGAGAGTATGCAATAAAGTTTTTGCTTCTTTCACACAACTGTGTTCTTAAATCAGTGACCATCTCACAAACCCGATCAGCAATCGTATTTCTCCTCAGGCTCACATTTGCCAAAATCTACGTTTTGTCTGGACACAAGACGTCGCACAGCTTCATCATGCAGCTCTTCAGAGTGGTACAGGTGTTCCAGATCTACTGGCGTTTAGATCAACTGGAGTTGGTCGAACAGATGTGTGGCAGTCTTGCGTTTCAGGAGCTGCTACCGACAAAACAGCAAAAAAACACCAAATGTGTCATCTGTGACACTTGTGAGGTTATCTCAAACACACTCCGTCAGTCTTGATGCCATTGAACAACAAAATGTTTAAAAATGTCGCGAGTTTACCTGGTGATAGCCTCATGCTCGACACGATCGCGAAAACAGCAAACAATTAACACCACGCTGGTGTTGTTCACAGGACAGCGAGAATAAACGATCGGGAGACTCTTGTCGTCGTTATCGTTCCCCTCGCACGTCTTATTTCTCCGGTTTCAGCGTTTTATGCTCAAAACTAAAGCGTGCAGTTTACTTTGTGTGCACTAACATGGACTCGAGTCAACCAGCACCACCTCTGTCCAAGTGCCACAGCCTACAGCCAGATCAACTTGTGACACACATCTGCACCACGTTTGAATTCGTTTCATGCACAATACATGTGTACCTTTCAATTGTGTCTGTTTGTGCGTCATGCAAATAAACCTTTGAAGTGATATTGAAATGATCATATATTTATTATTGGCCTATATTTGTACAAAATGCCAAATTATGTACACAAAGTCATAGAAATCACTACTCCAATCGGTCATCATGATTTTAATATTCTCTTTTTCCATAACAATGAAATACGCCTTGGACAAATATGACACATCAATAGTCATTAGTGTTGTCACATCACATCCTGTAAGCATCTTCTGTCTGTGTCCTTTCTCTGGAAATGAATATTTCCAGCCAATATAGGCAATCCATCAACATGGCTGGAGAGTTGGTTTGTCATATACAGTCTGTGTGGTTAATCTAATGAACATTTGTAAGGAGATGGCAGTTACTGTGATTAGTAACAAACAGAGCCAGTGAGAGTGAGTGGATTTAAGAGTCAGTGACTCAGGTGTGTCGATTGGTTTGTCATCTGTTTGTGAGACTGGAGGAGACGTAGAAATCTTTTGTTTTAAATCTAAGTTAGGAAGATTCCTGTTTTAAAACGAGAACATTTTGTGAGAAATGGAAGAAGTACATCTGCAGAAAGCACACAGTTACATTCTGTCCATCATGTGGACAAAATTGAAAATGTTGAACATTGAAAAACTGAGAACATTGGGCAAGTTCAAAGGAAATGTGTTTGTAAGAACGAAAAACCTTTACCAAATTGTTCCTAAAAATAGTTATGGAAAGTCTAACTGTTGTATGTCTGTTCTACATGTTTATCTAATGGAAAATAAAGTTGCTATTGTTTTATTGCAGTTTCTTGACAGTTCTGAGTGGATTTACATTTACCTGCAACAAAATCAATGTCATCTTTTTGTTTTTCAACATACTATAAGGCTTAATTTCGAAAACGTGCATATGATCTTCAATTTTTAGCAGATCCAATATCACATAGCAGATGGAGCAGTCTCAAATGGAGGTATGTCCACTGCTGCCACCTGTGGCCAAGTACCATGGCCTACTACTAGATTAACTTGTGACACATCTGCACCTGCTGCTATGATCACATTGAGTAGAGGCTGAGAGGCTGCACCTACCCCTGGTACATCCAAATCTACCCACAAACATGTTGAAAGATGCAATGCCAGCAATGTGGATTGTCAACACTAAAAACTATCAGTAAGCAAATACAACAGGGATCAATTTTCTCTGTTTATTTAGCACCCACAACATTTGTAGTCGCCTTCTGCACAGGGGAAGTCCACACACACTGTGTGGTACCACTTTCTGCAGAAGGTGCATTCAATCAAGATTGAATGAGATTGTCAGAGTCATTGTCTGACTGTTTATTACTAATCATCACCTGCTGTACATTCACAGTAACTGCCATCTTCTTACAAATGTTCATTAGATTAACTGCACTGGATAAAAATAAATATGCAGTTGGTATTTTTGTTGATCTCAAAAAGGCCTTCGACACAATCAATCACTCAATTTTATTGGATAAATTGGAAAGATATGGTATTCGAGGGAAAGCTGGAAACTGGTTAAAAAGTTACCTAACGGGTCGGGAACAATATGTTAGCATAGGGCATTACCATTCAGAAAAAGGGTCAGTGTTGGGACCAAAACTTTTCAATGTATACATAAATGATATTTTTGATGTTTCTCAAGTACTTAAACTCATACTGTTCGCAGATGATACCAACATATTTTTCAGTAGTGATGATTATACTGATCTTGTAATGACCATAAACAGGGAGCTAAAATTAATAAAAAAAATGGATGGATATAAATAAATTATCATTATATATAAATAAAACTAAAGCAATGCTTTTTGGTAATTTAAAATTTAATATAGAATTACCAATTATTATTGAAGGTGTACCAATTGATAATGTGAGTGAAAACAAATTTTTGGGAGTCGTAATTGATAACAAAATTTGATGGAAACCCCACGTCAGACACATAAAAACCAAAATTTCCAGAAGCCTCGCAGAACAAAGTGAAACCATACCTTGATAAAGATGCACTTCGTACTCTGTACTGTACCCTGGTTCTTCCATATCTTACATATTGTGTGGAAGTGTGGGGAAACACATATAAAATACAACCAATCCATTAGTCACAGTACAGAAACGAGCACTGCGTATTATTCACAAGGCTGGTTATCTAGATCATACTCACAAACTCTTTCTTCAGGCAAAGTTACTTAAATTCCAGGATCTGGTTAATTACAATACATCTATAATCTTATACAAAGCCTTTAATAAACTTCTACCTGCAAATTTACAAACTTTATTTGAAATTCGAGAAAGGGCTTATAATGTGAGAGGCTTCGGAGAATTTGAATTACCCAGAACTCGAACAACCCGTAAAGGTTTTTGTGTGTCTGTATGTGGTGTGAAAATCTGGAACAGTCTGAGTTTACAACTGAAACAATGCAAAAAATATTCATAAATTTAAATTCCTCTACAAACAGTTGGTCTGGTCACAGTATACTCAATGATGGTTTTGGTGTGCTCTGTAATGTCTGTTCTCTTACCATTGCTGGTATGGATTCCAAAAAAAGAAAGAAAAAAAAAGTGTATGTATGTACATATATGTACATGTGTGCGTAGATGTGTGTTTGTTACTATGTAATTATTATGGCCTGTTACCTGTGGTAACGCAATTTATAATTAATATATTTTGTATTCAGTTATGAAGGTTCTATTTGTTGTTTGCGAGCTGCCGTTGAGATGCCCGGGGCTGTTGATGTGTTGTTTGGTTTGCAATGATGGGCGTAGCTGTGGGAAGCTATTGTTTTTTGTTGATGAGTGAGTATAGGGGTGGGATTTAATAAGTTTTCTTCGTCCCACTCCTTTTCAGGTAAATTTTGTTTTTTTGTTTTTGTGCACTTTATGTTTAATATATGTATTTTGTTGTGCCTGAAATGAACCACACTTATACAGACTGTATATGACAACCAACTCTCCAGCCATGTTGATGGATTGCCTATATTGGCTGGAAATATTCATTTCCAGAGAAAGGACACAGACAGAAGATGCTTACAGGATGTGATGTGACAACACTAATGACTATTGATGTGTCATATTTGTCCAAGGCGTATTTCATTGTTATGGAAAAAGAGAATATTAAAATCATGATGACCAATTGGAGTGGGGATTTCTATGACTTTGTGTATATAATTTGGCATTTTGTACAAATGTAGGCCAATAATAAATATACGATATCATTTCATTATTTTCAAAGGTTTATTTGCATGACGCACAAACAGACACAATTGAAAATTACACATGTATTGTACATGAAACGAATTCAAACGTGCTGCAGATGTGTGTCACAAGTTGATCTGGCTGTAGGCTGTGGCACTTGGCCAGAGGTGGCGCTGGTTGACTCGAATCCATGTTAGTGCACACAAAGTAAACTGCACGCTTTAGTTTTGATGATGATGAGATGAGATGAGATGATGAGATAGCCTTTATTTGTCAGTTGCAGGTCTTTTGCCCACAACCGAGATGACAGACCTTGCCGACCATACATACAATACACAAACATCACATTGGGGAGACAGGTCAGGCTAGGTAGCGAGGAAAAAAAAACATCGAAATGTGTAACACAAAAGGATAATACAGGAATGCACAGATATCAACACACCATAGCACAATAAACACAGACAAGCAACATGGGAAAGAGTTCCAGTGTGTACATCTGATCTGGGACCGCTGCAATCTTTCGACTGCGCCTCCAACTGACCCGATGTCCACATCAGAGGGGAGGTAAGCGTTGGAGGTGGCGTTGGATCCGGGGTAGGGAGGACGATGCGTCGGTGAGTGCTTATCAGTATCAGTATATGTATGTGTGTGCGTGTCCAGAGTTCAGCTGAGACAGTGTCCTTTGCCCTGCCAGGCTAAGTAAACAGTCTTCCAGCCAACCCAGGTGGCCTTGCATGGAATGGGAAGGAACAGACTAAACACAGTCGTTATCATGGTGTTTTGTTCAGCTCCGGCCTTGCAGCTGGCGCCAAAGGGGTATCCGCATAAGTGATGTTATTTTTTACTTTAGTGCGAACAGCTCATATGAATTTCAAAGCAGTTCTAGTCCAACACTGGTCTCTCAATCTCCCATTGGAGAGCCGCGAGCTTCGCCATACTTGCGTTCTGTGATGTTGTCACTTCTTGTGCTCAAGGAGCCAATTTTTGAGAACTCACGGCAGTGTGCCTCCCCGAGATGTCATCCAATTTTGCGCCCAGAGATGTTATTCCGGGCTAGCCCTTCCGAGATGTATCCAGTCTGCAGATCTTATTCTGAGTATTCACAGCAGCCGTAGCCTCTCCAAGATCTTATCCTGACTCAATGAGCCCATTTTGAGAAACTCACGCCTCGTCACATCATTCCAATCCCAGCGGGCAGCCTTGTGGGGGTTTGAACAGCCGGTTCCGCTTTCTTAATTCTTCGATAAGTCAGGGCCAAGCCAGCTCCGTTTTGAGCATAAAACGCTGAAACCGGAGAAATAAGACGTGCGAGGGGAACGATAACGACGACAAGAGTCTCCCGATCGTTTATTCTCGCTGTCCTGTGAACAGCACCGGCGTGGTGTTAATTGTTTGCTGTTTTCGCGATCGTGTCGAGCATGAGGCTATCACCAGGTAAACTCGCGACATTTTTAAACATTTTGTTGTTCAATGGCATCAAGACTGACGGAGTGTGTTTGAGATAACCTCACAAGTGTCACGGATGACACATTTGGTGTTTTTTTGCTGTTTTGTCGGTAGCAGCTCCTGAAACGCAAGACTGCCACACATCTGTTTGACCAATGCCAGTTGATCTAAACGCCAGTAGATCTGGAACAATTTGGCTATCTCCTCTGCTACAATAAAATTTGCTTTCACGACAGCTTCACTTTGTGATTTTTGCTCTGGTGAAAAAGGTCTGCTGAAATGTCAGATTCTTCTTTAGACTTCTACTTTCTGTAGTTTCTGCTCTGCATTTAGGTTTTTCAGCTTACGTTTTGTCTCGTAGTGACATCTTGAATTAAAATCCTTAATTAGAGCCACATTAGCTCCACTAATAAGACACACGGGTTTACTGGCAATGCCTGTAAACATATATTCAGTCACCCACTGGCGCTGAAAGGCTCTGCTTTCAGAATCAACTTTTCTCTCCACCATTGTGAGCGGCTAGCTTCGCAATAACAAAAGTTTGACTTGATTGTTGCGGGGATGTTACCAGTTAGCCTAGCGTTCAGCAAGGAGGCTGCAGCGCTGCATTATGGGATCTGTAGTTTGTATATTGTTAGCTCCTCACATCGCCGGGCCATGCATAACAATAATAATACATCTTTATAAAATGATCTCGCGGGCCAGATATAAATGTACGCCGGGCCAGATGTGGCCCGCGGGCCTTGACTTTGACACATGTGACTTACATGAATTTCACTCACATGTGCTGTACCAGTGTACCTGCACATGTGATGTGACAATAGAAGTGATTTGATTTGAGAGTTCAAACTCACTGCTGTAATAACTTATGACTATAATATTGGCCATATCATATTTACACTGACTTTAGTCTCATGAACAACATTAACTAAATGTTATTTACTAGCTAATCTTAAATGACTGTACAGTACAGATATGAAGGCCAACAATCATGTTTTACAGTCCTGTGGTCTCAGGCTCAGATACTTATTAAATCACACAAAGCTCGTGTAGAAACAAACACACGAACAAAATATGTTCTCCTTCATTTCTGTCAAACAAAGCTGTATGAAACGTTTCCAGCGATTGGTGTTATCGTTGCTAGGCAACCTGGGAAGCGTGGGAGCTAGACCGTCCCATTTCACAAGCCTTGCACTTCCGGCCTTAGCGGTCTTTGAGTACGCGGCCCTTGAGGATCGTTGAGGCTGCGTACTTTAAGGCTGCAGACCCTGAATTGGGATACAGCCAAAATTTACTTTCACTTCCTGAACTTCCTGGAGTGGAGCTTGTTGTTGGTGTGTGAAGAAACTGTAAGTTTGCTTTGTTTCCTCCTTTAACAGTTTGTCTTTAGGAACTTTACTGTTTGTTCAGCTCATGTTTGAGTTCTTCACACAACAAATTGTGTGTCTTTGTATTTCCAGTCTCTCCCTTAAAGTCAGTGTGTAATGTTTCCTGTTGTGGATAGGCGTAGCTTTGGGTCACGTGGTGTCGGTAATAGTAATAGTGATTGCTATATCACCTGTTCAGGTCGCGAGGGAATTTGTGAATGAGTGGGTGATGGGGGAAGTCGACTTTTGCTGACTGCTCACGCTTAGAATGTTTTTTGATCATTGTTTTTTCTACGGATTTTAAGGTTTTGATAACAAATAAAGGAGTCTTTAATCTGGAACTGTGACTTGTGTTTTGAACAGCGGGCGCGTCAACATTATTCCCCTATTCAGCTGCTCGGCGACTCAAAGGCTTGACAGTCGCCAATATTTGTCAGCAAAAAGTGCGACGGCAATGGAGCTTCCCGCAATCAGCGCTGAATAAACGCCGACGCGAGCCCACACACCGCCGCCACTTCACCCATTAAAGCGGCTAGTCTGACAAATAAGGAGAAGACGACGGTGGTATGTAAACTGTGTTTTTGCGCTGCGTATTGCTTGTTAGAACGCAGTGTGGATTCTGACCATACGAAGATGTTTTTGTGACACGCCCACCGCTACGTTTGCTGTTGGATTTGGTGTATGTGTGTGCTGTGGCTCTGCAGGCGTTCAACTGAGTTTAAAGGAATTGCTGTTGCCTTTGTTTTGGATTTTGGAATGCTGCTTATCTTGAACGCTTAAAATGAGTGGATCACAGACTGCATCTGTTGTTGGAAAAACTGAAAAAGATAAAAGATCAATTTCTCTCACTGAGAAAGCGCTTGCAAACAAAATTGAAACCATCCAAACAGATCGGAAAAGGCATGTAAATAAAATGAAAAGTGTTATTATGTCTCTTAAAGAGCTAATGAAAGATGATACAAATCATTCACAAGTCAAAAAACAGTTTGATGAGTTAACACACCTGTTTAAGGATGCCAGTGCATTGCATGAATCTTTACTTTCTCTAATCTCATTTGATGAGAAAAATAAACAAAATACATGGTTCTCAAGCATCGCTAAATACAATAAAGGGTTTATGGAGGATGTTAAGATATGGCTTTCTGAAACTGATAAACGTCCGGGGAGGCCATCATTTGACAAAGCACAATCACAGGAAACTTCCCTGGGAGGAGAAATGGAGTTGCTAGAGCACCCTGGAAAAGAACTTCAATCATCTCTTAATTCCCTGAATGATGCTAATGATGACGTGTTACCATCCGACAGTGTGTCAAATCAAGGCAGTAGGTCAAGCTCAAGGGTATCATCTACTTCATCTGCACGTGTCAGGGCAGAAGCTGAAATGGCTGCCTTGCTCGCACATCAACATATGCTGAAAGAAAAACACTATCTTGAAGAGCAAGAGGAACAATTGAGGAGAAGGAAAGAACAACTTCAGCTTGAAGCAGATATAGCTGCAACTGTTGCAAAGGTTAACGTGCTGAGAACTGGATCCACTATGCGGAGCATCACTTCACGGAAATCTAATGGAATGGAATCATATTTTAAAACAAAGGGAAACAGCCTTGAAATTCTTGATGCGGATGCAGAGACTTTTGTTCCACAGATGCTTACAAAAGGAAACATAATCACTGGGAATGCAGAACTTCAAGTAAAAACAGTGCAACAGACTATGAAAAGGGAAAAGCCTGCACCCGCTCTTATGGGGCCTTCTGACGCTTTTGGATCAATTCCACTTTTGCCTAAGCCACAAGCTGCTCATCCAGTAGCCAATGAAAATCTGTTGTCCATTATGGAAAAACAAAATGAATTAACTTGTATGTTGGTCCATCAGCAAAGTCTTTCTTCACTGCCCAAAAGGGAGATTCAAACCTTTGATGGTGATCCTTTACATTTTCAGGCCTTTATGCGCTCGTTTGAACAGGTCATAGAAGCAAAGACTGGCGATGTTGGCGACTGCCTGCATTATCTTGCACAGTACACCAAGGGGCAGCCCAATGAACTTGTTAAAAGCTGTCAACATATGTCTGAGAGTGCTGGATATGTAAAGGCAAAGACTCTGCTGTATGAGCACTTTGGGAATGGACATGTGATTGCATCTGCTTATTTGAACAAAGTTCACTCATGGCCACTGATTAGATCAGAAGATGGAAAAGCTCTTCAGGCATATTGTTTGTTCCTACGTGGATGCTGCAATGCAATGGAAGAGATTAATGATCTCTCTGAATTAAATACACCTGCCAATATGCTTGCTGTGATTAGAAGACTGCCATATAAGTTAAAAGACAAATGGCGAACAGTAGCATGTGACATTCAGGAAAGGCAACATCGCAGAGCCGCATTCACTGACATAGTTTCCTTCCTTGAGCGTCAAGTTAAAATTGCAACAGATCCCATCTTCGGAAATCTATGTGACGTTCCAGCGACACATCTTTCAGCCAAGGGCAGCAATGGAGGGAAACGTTCTCCACATCTAAGAGCTAAAGGAAGTAGCTTCGCCACAACAGTCTCTGATGTCGAGAGACAGAATCAGACAGGGGCTCAAGATCGTCGCAGCACTGTGAAGGCTTGTTTTTTTCTGCAAAGGCGGACACACACTGGAGTCATGTGCTCTGCTTGATAAGAAACCTCATAATGAGAAGATTTCTTTTCTTAAAAAGAACAGCATCTGTTTTGGCTGTTTGTGTACTGGGCACATAAGCAAAGAATGCAGAAAACGCCTTTCATGTAAAATCTGAGGTCTCAGACATGCAAGTATACTCCATATCCACCCTAAAGAGAAGAATGAAGTCAAACCTGATAATGAGGCAGATAACATTCCTGTTACGATCCAGACTAGTGGTCTTACTGGGGCCGGTGAACAAGACTGTAAGCTTGCCATTGTGCCAGTTAAAGTAAAATCAAAGAGAGGTCAAAGAATAGTGGAAACGTATGCCTTTCTGGACCAAGGGAGTTCAGCGTCCTTTTGTACAGTGGGTCTTATGGACAAGCTGAATATTGCCGGGAGGAGGACAAAGATTCTCCTGCGCACCATGGGACAGGAGAAAGTGGTGGACAGTTTCATTGTACCTGAACTTGAAGTTGCTGGATTGGACAGTGACATGTACTGTGATATGCCTAACCTCTTCACTCAGCATAAAATGCCTGTAGATCTTGGTAACATCCCAAATCAACAGGACCTGGATGACTGGCCACATTTGAAGCATGTTCATTTGCCAGAAATTAAGGCCAATGTGGAGCTTTTGATTGGCATGAATATGCCCAGAGCTCTAGAACCTTTGGAGGTCATCCGGAGTGTAGGTGATGGACCTTTTGCCATTAGGACTGTGCTTGGCTGGACAGTGAATGGGCCACTTAATCGAGAATGCTGTGGAAGGCCAGAATGTTTGGCAACTGTTACTGCCAACAGAGTTTCTGCTGTCACACTGGACAAGCTATGGAAACAGCAGTTTAAGATGGACTTTCCTGAGAGCAGCAATGATGAACAGATGGGGCTGTCAAAGGAAGACTTGAAGTTCCTGGAATTGGCCAGCAAGACGGTGACTTTGAGGGATGGGCACTACAGCATTGCCCTGCCACTGAAAGACCGAGACATAAGAATGCCTGACAACCGTGCAATTGCTGAGCAACGAGCCTTAGGTTTGAAGAAAAGGTTCATCAGAGATAAAAACTTTCACAAAGACTACACTGCCTTCATGACAGATCTCATATCTAGAGGATATGCAAAGAGAGTGCCAGTCGCAGAATTGGAGCACAGTGATGGGAAGCTTTGGTATATCCCTCACCATGGGGTTTACCATCCTACCAAGGGGAAGATGTGGGTCGTCTTTGACTGTGCAGCATCATTCCAGGGTGTCTTTCTTAATGCGCAGCTCCTGACCGGTCCTGACTTAACAAACGGTTTGGTTGGCGTACTGACGAGGTTCAGAAAAGAGCCAATTGTTTTGATGTCTGACATCGAGGCTACAACAAAGCATACTTCTGCATAAGTTCTGCATATCCATCCCAAACAGGCCATTGACTCGGACAGGGATCCTATCTACAGTAAGCTCCTTCTATGACCCTCTGGGGTTCCTAGCTCCTGTTATCTTCACAGCCAAGAGGATCCTTCAAGATCTGTGCCAGAGGGGGATAGGATGGGATGATGCTATACCATCAGCAGTTGCTGAAGAGTGGAAAAGCTGGGTAGAAGAATTGCATCTGTTGAACAACATCAGCATCGGACGATGTTTAAAACCTCCTGATTTTGGAGAGACGACCACTGCTCAGTTGCACCACTTTGCAGATGCGAGTGAGAAGGGCTATGGGGCTGTTACCTACTTGTTGCTGCACAACAGTTGCTCACAGACGGACAGTTCCTTCATAATGGGAAAATCCAGGGTGGCACCTTTAAAACCAGTCACCATCCCTCGCATGGAATTGACGGCAGCTGTGGTAGCAGCTCGCATGGATAGAATGTGGAGGAGGGAGTTGAGACTACCTCTCCTAAACTCTGTCTTTTGGACGGACAGCACTGCAGTGTTGAAATATATAAACAATGAGACTTCCAGGTTCCGTGTTTTTGTGGCAAACAGAGTGTCAGAAATCCTCAAGGCTTCTAGTGCCTCCCAATGGAGGTATGTGAACACCACGCATAACCCTGCGGACCTTGCCTCCAGAGGTATGAAGGCAGAGACCTTTTTACGTGACACTGAATGGATATCTGGTCCTGCATTTCTTACACAGCCAGAGAACAATTGGGCCGTGAACCTAGAAAACTTGCAAGAACTTCCACATGAAGATCCTGAAGTTAAGGTGTCTGCTGCCATCAACGTCTCACAAGTACACGATGATGATCATCCTCTGACCCTTTTAATCCGTCGTGCATCATCCTGGACTCGTCTCATCAGGGTGATGGGTTGGATTTTGAGGTTCAAGATATTGTTATTGCATCGCAGGAAGATACATTTCCAGTCTGCATCTGATACAATTCAGTCTGAAGATGCTCAACATAAGGTTGATTTCCGGCATGGCTTTCTTTCACTGGGAGAGATTGAGGATGCTGAGATGCAAATAATTAAGTTCTGTCAGAGGAAGAGTTACGCTGAAGAAATTTGTTGTCTCCAAATGGGAGAGTGTGAAACGAAGCAGTCACATATATAAGTTGAATCCTGTTTTGGAGGATGACGTGCTGCGGGTTGGCGGACGTCTCAGTAGGGCTGTCATGTCGGAAGATTCCAAGCATCCTGTCATAATCGCTAAAGAGCTTCACATTTCTAATCTCATTCTACAGCATACTCATAAAGAGGTGGGTCATGGTGGAAGGAACCACATACTCTCAAAGCTGCATCAAAAATATTGGATTCCTGGTGCTGGTACTCTGATTCGAAGCATCATGTCGAGGTGTGTGACCTGCAGAAGGTTTCATGGAGCTGCAGGCCAGCAGCAGATGGCTGAGTTGCCTGAAAGCAGAGTGACCCCTGAGAAACCCCCATTTAGCTTTGTTGGAGTGGACTATTTTGGTCCATTTGAAGTGAAGCATGGGAGAAGTCTTGTGAAGCGGTATGGTGTTATTTTTACTTGTTTGGCAATTAGAGCAGTACATATTGAGGTTGCCTCATCTCTTGACACTGACTCTTTCATTAACGCCTTACGACGTTTCATTGCAAGACGAGGTCAGGTACAAGAACTGCGCTCGGACAATGGGACTAACTTTGTGGGCGCAGAGCGCGAGCTGAGATGAGCTATGGAAGAGTGGAATCAGCAAAAGATCTCTGACGCTCTGTCTTTGAAGGGAGTGAGATGGATCTTTAATCCTCCAACTGGATCGCATCATGGCGGAGCATGGGAGCGGTTGATTCGTTCTGTCAGAAAGGTCCTTAATTCCACTCTCCAAACACAGCATTTGGACGAGAAAGGGCTCCAAACTGCTCTTTATGAAGTGGAGTCAATCCTCAACAGTAGACCCATTACGCTGGAATCCACTGATCCAAATGATTTGGAAGCCTTAACACCAAGCCATCTCCTTCTTCTCAAGTCCAACCCGTCTTTACCACCTGGCCTGTTCCGGAGGGATGATCTCTATGCACGTAAACGATGGAGGCAAGTTCAATATATATCTGACCTGTTTTGGAAAAGATGGACTAAAGAATACTTGCCACAACTTCAGCAGCGCCAGAAATGGGGAAGGATTAAACGTAACTTTATTCCTGGAGATGTGGTCCTCATAGTGGATGATTCTGCACCTCGTGGTTCCTGGATCATTGGGAGAGTCACCGGAGCTGCACCAGATGAAAAGGGGCTTGTGCGTCAGGTCTGGATTAAGACCCCAACCAGCCATGTGTGCAGACCCGTCACAAAGATATGCCTTCTTCAGGAGACTTCTGACCCATGACGGTGACATTTTTGACTGACCATGTGCAGACAGAAGAAAAGAAGAGAAGAAATGAGAAAACAACTTTGGTGGACTATTGAGTATGTTATGTTGTCTCACTGGGTGTCTGTGATGTGATGTAGTGTATGTCTTGAGTTATGGTGTCGGATGTGTAATTATTACTGTGAGAATGTAATAATTAGGGGCCGGAATGTTGTGGATAGGCGTAGCTTTGGGTCACGTGGTGTCGGTAATAGTAATAGTGATTGCTATATCACCTGTTCAGGTCGCGAGGGAATTTGTGAATGAGTGGGTGATGGGGGAAGTCGACTTTTGCTGACCGCTCACGCTTAGAATGTTTTTTGATCACTGTTTTTTCTACGGATTTTAAGGTTTTGATAACAAATAAAGGAGTTTTTAATCTGGAACTGTGACTTAAGTTTTGAACAGCGGGCGCGTCAACATTATTCCCCTATTCAGCTGCTCGGCGACTCAAAGGCTTGACAGTCGCCAATATTTCCTTTCTCACATCAGCTGTGTGCAGCTTAGTTCCGGCACAAATCTGCCGCTCCATAGTTCACTGTTGGTGTGTGGTTGGTGTGTACCTCAGCTGATTATGAGACAGTGTTTCAGCTCATTTTACACAGTAACATCAAAGTAATGTTATGAGGAGTAATGAAGTAACGTACTCCATTACTTTAAAGTGTTTTGTGTAATATGTGTAATAATAACTTTTTTGAGTAATGACCAACACTGATCACAACAAAGAGGAAATGCCTCAAACATGTGTCACCCTTTTTAACTGAGTAGTCAAAAATCAGTCCAATCCACACTAATCTGTCATACAAAGTCAAGGGAAAACAATATTTCAAAATCTACTCTCGTTGGGTTCAGTTAGGATCGTAAGGAGACTGGCAGTGGTAACTCACTTAAAGAAGGAAAAACCCTCCACTCAGAATGAGACACTGACAACAACTTAAAGGGAAAAAAGTGATTTGAGTGTATTCAACATTTAAACGGTCCAAAACATAGGCATGAACAGAACATTTAAATCATTTCAAACATGTAAATCTCAACAATGTACAATATATCACTTAAAGTGTCCATAAATGTATTAGGTAGGCTGTCCATTTCAGTTCAGTGCACTTCATATTCAGTGTTCTTAGTAAAGTGTTAATTGTCTTTAGTCACAGTTTTGCTTTTAGATGCATCAGTTTTTTTGTTTTTTAAATGGAATCAGATCTGACCCAAAAAGAAAAAGTAACAACTTAAAGCGTCCTGAGATCTCAGTAAAAAACCGTTAATCCTCAAAAAAAAAAATTGCAAATCGTTGTATCCTACCACCCTCCAAGGAAATAGGTGGCCTTCAGATTGAGAATGTCCTTTCTAGGCACCTCCAGTGGCATCCAGTCTTTAGATGGCACCGCTCGGTCCTTGCAGCAGATTTCTACCACAAAAAAAACCAGCCTGCACACAATGTGCAGAGCAATCACTTCACTTGTAAAATAAAACATATTTCTCTAGTGTTATCCCCTTTTTTTCACACATCACACATCTATACAGTTCTTATTGGCCAATAACAATTTATCAATGACAAAAATACATTTCACTGCAAATCATAACGCATGAAAAGTGTCTCACGTGGTGTGTTAGCTAAAACTTCACATGTAAGCGCGTTAGCCCAGGGAGCACATGTGGGTACGCTAGCATACCTTCCACAGGTTAACATAGCTAAGGAAGCTAAGGAATCGTTAGCAGGTGCTACGACAGACATCACATCTTCGACAAACATAATATCCTGACTGGTTTTATACTCAGAAACTGGGCTGTGAATCACAACTTAATGTACAACTGTAAGACTCACCAGGATATTCTTGAAAGAAAACATTAATTCCTTAGCGCAACACGTTACAGGACTGAATCTCCACACAGCTTTGCGCATCTGGCTCCGTGCAGGCGGATGCAGTGAAAGAAAGTCACCACGCACAGCGCTATGGTGCATTCACGGTACATGGGAAAACTCAGCACTTAACAAAACAGTAACACTTCAAATTAGAATAAAAATAGAATACAATTGGCAATAAAATAACCATGGGTTACACATGCACAAACATTTGACCCACAACATGCAGTTAATGCGCACAAATGTCTTTGATATGCTGCTCAGTGATGGTGGTGACTGCCAGAGCAGAGCTACTGAGAATCAATAAGTAATATCAATGATGGAATCACTAAATTCTTATCATCCCTGTCAGCATCATACATGTGCTGTATAATGTGATAAATGTAGAGGTGCTGGCTGTTCTCTCACTCTGCTGTTTAGCTGTAAAGGACGCCTCCCTGCCTTTGTCTCATTCATGACCTTTAATAGTCTCTTCTAACATGCAGAGATCTGTATGATCTGTTTCATAGAGTCTAACCAGCCTGTACATGTAACAACAACAGTCACTGCATCACTGACACACAAACTTCATCTCTGTCAATAAAAACATTCATACATGGAATAAAAACACATCACGGGATCATTGCTGGAGCTGCCTGGACTTCAGTCTTCAGGATCTCCACCAACAGCATCGACATGCTGCTCCAGATGTCTGTGCTCCAGATGTTTGTGCTCCAGATGTCTGTGCTCCAGATGTTTGTGCTCCAGATGTCTGTGCTCCAGATGTCTGTGCTCCAGATGTTTGTGCTCCAGATGTCTGTGCTCCCGATGTCTGTGTTCCTGGTGAACAGGCTCTCAGTTTCATCCTTGAAATAAGTGTTTATATTGTTGTTATATTGTTGACCCACTATTGATCATGTGACTGATCACATGATCAATAGTGGGTCACCGACATGCTTTCTGTCCGTCTCAGGTTTAAATATCTGGGACTCTCCACCGTTTGGTTTTAGAACTGAAGAAGCTTCTTGGATGAAACGTTTTCCAGAAACTTAAAGAAGTATCTTTTCTTTTTAAGCTCCTTAGATCACATGACCTGGATGACTGAGAACCTACAGACATATTGACCTGGTATTTAGGTCACATGACAGGTCAGAGGTCAGCGACTGTAACTCAGCTACTCCTGTTAATATGAACTCACTGAGTGTTTATGGTTTACCTCTCAGACTGACTGAAGATGATGATGGAGGAAGAGGAGGACAGAGCAGAGTCTGCAGGGTCCAGCTGTTCGTCTGTGAGGAGTGACCGGTCCAAAGATCAACCTCCAGACTTCAGTGGTGAACCTGGACCAACGAGGTCAGAGAGCTGAACTCACTGATTAACAGAAATAATTCTGCACTGACATTATAATCAGTGTTGATTCTGGTTGATTTTCTGACTGTGTTTGTGAGCTGAGAGGAAACGAAAATGAATTTGTAACAAAAATCAGTTTTGTCCAGTTTTCCTGTAAAAAGCTGAACTCTAATCTAAGAGGACTGTTACTGACAGGAAACAGCTGCATTATCTGCAGTCTGTGTGATCACAGCTGCTTCAATCATGTTTGTGTCTGCAGAGGTCAGAGGTCACAGTCTGCAGGGTCCAGCTGTCCGTCTGTGAGGAGTGACCGGTCCAAAGGTCTGCCTCCACAGTTCAGTGGTGAACCTGGACCAACGAGGTCAGAGAGCTGTGATGACTCCTTTACCTGTTTGTGTTTCCTGGATAAATCTGACCTGAAACATCCTCAGATTGTTACAAAGATTCATTAAAAAGAAAACAATGAAAGAGAAAAGATCCAAATGTTAGACTTGGTCATTTGCTGTTTGAGGACAGTGATGCTCATATCTGTGGGGAAAGTGTGACCTGAGTGGGTTCATGTTTGTCTTTAAAGAGCTGCTCTGATTCTCTTTGTGTCTGATCTGTTAAACAGTCTGAGAGGTCACACAGAGACCCAGCAGCTAAAGCCTGGATCATACTGGCTGCTGTTACTCCATCAGGACAACACTGAACCACAGTGCTGTTCATGGAAATCAATCAGTGCAACTTAACACTGTATTACCAAAAGTACTGACTCGTCTGCCTTCACACATGTAAACTTAAGTGACATCATATTCTGAATCCACAGCATTTAATATGATGTCAGCCAAGAGTTCAACATATAACAGCTTAAACTGTTCTAAAAAGGATTTTTCACAGGCTTAAAAGTGTTTACGAGAAATGTTAACTGTTCTTTTCAGAAGCACATACGTGAGGTCAGACACAGGGAAGTAGCAAAACTGACTGAACACAGCTTTTAGAGGCTAAATTCACATTTTAATAATGAAAGTGGCTTCATTTGTGTGTGTGTGTGTCTGTGGTTCCTCCACAGAGTGGACCAGCAGAGCTCAGAGGTTCCCAGTGGTCAGTCTGCCCAGCAGCATCAAACACAGCTGGACTCCATATTTATGGTCTGTACATGTACAACAACTACTTTATTATTAATATTAATAATAATACATTTGTTTATAGGTCCCTTTCAGAACACCAAGGACTCTGTGGACTAAATGACCAAAAGAAAACAAACTTTGAAATCAGACGGTGCAAATGTGATCACAGGGAAACGTTTTAAACATCGAGGCTTTAAACAGAAACCAAAGTGAAACAGTTTGTAGTCGAGATCAGTGGGAATGAAGCTGAATAACTGTTTCTACGATAACTTTGAGCAATAAATGACATATATGATGGAAATTAGCAGCATTAGCACTTACTGATGAAGTGAGTCGACACTGGGCTGTATTAAGACGACCACATTAGGTGGTCCTCAACTGTAATGGAAACCAGTGGATCCAGTCCAGTGTGGCGACCTGTGGTGAGTCAATCTGAGCAGCTACTAATGGAAACGGGGCCATAGATGTGTTTGTGCTTAATAACAATGAATCACAGAATTTTTACATTACTGTTAAAATCTCATGTTGTTTGTTAAAGTGTGCAGTTCAGGGTGTGTTACTAAAACTGTGGTTTGCTCACTTTCCAAAGACCCAGCCCCCATAAAAAGCAGCCAATGTCCAAAGAACAACTTTGACACACCTTCATAAAGCCTGCAGAGCAAAGAAAAACTAGCTGAAAGTCTGGCTGCTCTTATGAAAAGTACAGAGAAATTATGGGTCGCTCAACACTTGTGCACAATAGAAGAGTTTAAATAAATCTAAAGAATAACTCAAAATCCTACAATCATACTGAGAAAATCATCTACAGCTAACTATCCAAGTGGATTTATTTAAGACAGCTCCATCTGCTGGTGGCCCTCTGCAGGTGCATGAAAGGGGCGTGTTTATAGTGAAAGTAGTAGAGAAAGTAAACCCCATGGGAAGGAGGACTCTCAGCAGCTTCCAGATCATATTCAGACATTTGACTTCTCACTGAAAGCAGCAAGTTTGAGTGTCTGTACCTTAATTAGAAGAGATAACATGGCCATAGTAATTAGAGTTGATTGAGCAATGCTGTCCTTGTAATGTAGTTTATGAATTTTATACATCTGTTTGTGGACAAGTCCAGTTTTACTGTAGAGCCTCTCAAGTTGGTGACAGTACTCAAAGTTCACGTGTAAACCAGAGCAGCAAATCAGGTCCAAATGTTGTTCACAGTAAGTGGGATCATCATTGGCTGCTATGTTAACATCCTGCAGCAGGATGTGTTTGGTCAGCTGCTGTGTCTGTGGGGATGGTGTTTGTTCTGTGTTGTAGCGTCCTGATGATGCCCAGTTTTTGCTCCAGTCGATGGCTTCTATCATCAACCTATTTGTAGTTCAGCTCTGAACACCAGTGAAATGTTGCTCCCACTGAAATCACTGCATTCATATGAACAGAATCAACGTTTTGGGATCATGGAGTTGTGGAGAATGTCTCAGTTAATCAGATAAAGTCAAACTTATAATTGGTGAAGAGATTGTGGATGATATGCACCTTGATCGTAAAGAGGTGGATGTTGTGGAGACTGAAGTTCAGAGTGGTGGCTCGTTCATAAAGTATTCTGTTCCAGCTGCTGGAGGACAACATCATCACTTTTGTGAAGACCGAGCTGAAGAAGATCCAGAAGGTTCTGAATCCAAATAAGCCCCAGTGCTTGGAGTTTCAGAGGGAGGACGATGAGCAGAGAAGCAGCAGAGAGGCATTTGTGAAGATCACAGTGGACTTCCTGAGGAGAATGAAGCAGGAGGAGCTGGCTGACCGTCTGCAGAGACGTAAGAGGATTTCCTACTTAAGGTTTTAAGCTGTTAGAGAAATGAAACACTTGTGACACCAGTGTGTTCAGTCATTTTTCAGTGGGTCAGAAATTGTCATCAGCGTTTTGTAAAATATGATTGTTGAAGTTGTATTTTTATTATTATTATTCAGAACTTCCAGCTGCAGTTTCTCATCGTAACCTTAAATCTGCTCTGAAGAAGAAGTTCCAGTGTGTGTTTGAGGGCATCGCTAAAGCAGGAAACCCAACCCTTCTGAATGAGATCTACACAGAGCTCTACATCACAGAGGGAGGGACTGCAGAGGTCAATGATGAACATGAGGTCAGACAGATTGAAACAGCATCCAGGAAACCAGACAGACCAGAAACAACCATCAGACAAGAAGACATCTTTAAAGCCTCACCTGGAAGAGATGAACCAATCAGAACAGTGCTGACAAAGGGAGTGGCTGGCATTGGGAAAACAGTCTTAACACAGAAATACACCCTGGACTGGGCTGAAGACAAAGCCAACCAGGACATCCAGTTCATATTTCCATTCACTTTCAGAGAGCTGAATGTGCTGAAAGAGGAAAAGTTCAGCTTGGTGGAACTTGTTCATCACTTCTTTACTGAAACCAAAGAAGCAGGAATCTGCAGCTTTGAAGACTTCCAGGTTGTGTTCATCTTTGATGGTCTGGATGAGTGTCGACTTCCTCTGGACTTCCACAAAACTACAATCCTAACTGACCCTAGAAAGTCCACCTCAGTGGATGTGCTGCTGATAAACCTCATCAGGGGGAAACTGCTTCCCTCTGCTCGCCTCTGGATAACCACACGACCTGCAGCAGCCAATCAGATCCCTCCTGACTGTGTTGGCATGGTGACAGAGGTCAGAGGGTTCACTGACCCGCAGAAGGAGGAGTACTTCAGGAAGAGATTCAGAGATGAGGAGCAGGCCAGCAGGATCATCTCCCACATCAAGACGTCACGAAGCCTCCACATCATGTGCCACATCCCAGTCTTCTGCTGGATCACTGCTACAGTTCTGGAGGATGTGCTGGAAACCAGAGAGGGAGGACAGCTGCCCAAGACCCTGACTGAGATGTACATCCACTTCCTGGTGGTTCAGGCCAAAGTGAAGAAGGTCAAGTATGATGGAGGAGCTGAGACAGATCCACACTGGAGTCCAGAGAGCAGGCAGATGATTGAGTCTCTGGGAAAACTGGCTTTTGATCAGCTGCAGAAAGGAAACCTGATCTTCTATGAATCAGACCTGACAGAGTGTGGCATCGATATCAGAGCAGCCTCAGTGTACTCAGGAGTGTTCACACAGATCTTTAAAGAGGAGAGAGGACTGTACCAGGACAAGGTGTTCTGCTTCATCCATCTGAGTGTTCAGGAGTTTCTGGCTGCTCTTCATGTCCATCTGACCTTCATCAACTCTGGAGTCAATCTGCTGGAAGTGCAACAAACCACCTCCTGGTGGTCTAAATTATTTAAAAAACAAGAATTGCAAAGGGAAGTAGAATCTGGAGAGACAGAACCAAAACTAAAATTTCTCCACCAGAGTGCTGTGAACAAGGCCTTACAGAGTCCAAATGGACACCTGGACTTGTTCCTCCGCTTCCTCCTGGGTCTTTCACTGCAGACCAATCAGACTCTCCTAAGAGGTCTGCTGACACAGACAGGAAGTAGCTCACTGACCAATCAGGAAACAGTCCAGTACATCAAGGAGAAGCTCGGTGAGAATCTGCCTGCAGAGAAAAGCATCAATCTGTTCCACTGTCTGAATGAACTGAATGATCGTTCTCTAGTGGAGGAGATCCAACAGTCCCTGAGATCAGGAAGTCTCTCCACAGATAAACTGTCTCCTGCTCAGTGGTCAGCTTTGGTCTTCATCTTACTGTCATCAGAAGAAGATCTGGATGTGTTTGACTTCAAGAAATACTCTGCTTCAGAGCAGGGTCTTCTGAGAATGCTGCCAGTGGTCAGAGCCTCCAACAAAGCTCTGTAAGTAAACATGTTGTCATTGCTTCATTGTTAAAATCGTGGGAAATAAATCAGAAATGCTGAGTTCACGCAGTAAATATATGGTAGTTTTAATGTTTCACTCCAGCATTTCTAAAACACACTTTGTTCTGTAACTCTTCAAAAGAACAATCCAGACCAGCCTATAAGAACATGAGCTCTGATGCTTCAGCCCCTCTGACAGGTTTATAATCCTCAGCTTGTTCACTTGTCTCCAGCTTCAGGAGTTTGGTTGTTTTATTCTAAAGCACAAACTTCAGCTACCAGACTTTACCTACATCTTTTTCTGATGTTCGTGAGTTAAGTTCAAGTTTGTATGTCACTTTCAGTGCACACTCTCCCTTTTTAAATATAAATCTTTGCTGTGCTGTCATGTTTTCATCCTGTATGGAGGGAGAACTTCGGTCTTCATTACTGAAATTGTCTCTAAGGTCGTGTTTCTTGTCAGTAACCATATCTAACTGTAAGGCTTCCATAACCAGTGTTACCACAGAATTACCGTGGGTTCTCTCTGGGTCCTCTACAGTTTCCTCCCACTGTCCACAGACAGGCAGTTAGGTTACCTGGTGATCTAAACTTCATGAAGGTGTAATTGAGAGTGGTTGTCTGTCCCTCTGTGGGCTTAGTGGAAGATACTGGATGGACCTCTGCTTTGTCTTTGATATATCCTGACAGCAAACATTCTCCATGAAGTCTGTTTCAGCTCATCTCCTTTATACACACCTTTAACGGGAACAGTTTTATACAGCTAATGTTTAAAATCCAGTGTTCCTCACAATACACAGGTAATGAGCACAATGATTATTGAATTACTAAAATTTTCTAAATCAGTTGTTTTAGTTAATATTGTATGATAGTGTACACATAATTATTAGCTCAGTAGGCTCAGAGTGGTCGCCCCATGATCATAAAGTCAGGGGTCGAATTCACCGAATAGCTACCTTGTGGTACCCCTGATCAAGGTACCATCAAAGTACCAGTCGTGTGCACTGGATTGGTAGCACTTATAGTCTCATAGGTTTCAAATAATATGAAAAAAAAATGGTTCAACATATAAACAAATTTAATTTGATCACATTTATTGTTTTGTTTTTTTCCTTTCTCTCTCAGACTGAGCAGCTCTAATGTCTCAGCAGAATGCTGTGAATATTTGTTGTCAGTGGTCAGCTCCCAGTCCAGTAGTCTGAGAGAGCTGGACCTGAGTACCAACAGCCTGAAGGCTTCAGCAGTAAAGCTTCTGTCTGCTGCGGTGGAGAGTCCACACGCCAAACTGAATGTTCTGAGGTCAGATCAATTTGTATTCTGTTTAGTTCTGTTTGTTTATGTGTTTAATGTTTGTTTTTGTACATATCTTTGTCCGGTTATCTGTATTTACTAGCATTTATATTCATTTCTAAGTCAAAGTGAAGTTTTACTAATCTGCTTAGCACAAGACAATAAGCTATTGCACCCTGATTACACTTGATACAGAACAATCTTTATGCATGTTTTTATCTTCAGACTTAACATCTGTGAACTCTCAGAGGAAAACTGTGAAGCTCTGTCCTCAGTTCTCAGCTCACAGTCCTCTAGTCTGACAGAGCTGGACCTGAGTATCAGAAAGCTGCAGGATTCAGGAGTGAAGCTTCTGTCTGCTGGACTACAAAGTTTAAACTGTAAACTGAATACTCTGAGGTCAGATCAGAAAACATTTTGTTTTTAGAATTATTAATTAAAGTTCATCCGTGTGATGTTGTATCTTAGTATGTTTATGTTTCCTTTAAAAATATAAGTCAACATTTAATGTTGTGAAATGTTATTATTATTAACAAACTCTACATGAGTATTTGTTTGATAGATTGTCTTTTATTTTTCAGACTGAGTGGCTGTAACCTGTCAGAGAGAAGCTGTGAAGCTCTCTCCTCAGTCCTCACCTCCCAGTCCTCCAGTCTGAGAGAGTTGGACCTCAGTAACTCTGACCTGCAGGATTCAGGAATGAAGCTTCTGTGTGCTGGACTAAAGAGTTCACAGTGTGCAGTGGAAACTCTCAGGTCAGGATTTAAACTTTTCCACAGATCATTTGAAATGTGATTTATATTATTGTATAAACAGGTTACTTTTATACAGCTGTCAAGTGAACTTTTATTTACATTTGAGTGGATAATTGTACCCTGAATTACTTTTAAAAGTTGTTATAGTCATCTCTTTGTTTATTTAAAAAAAAGACTTCAATTGCCTAATTTAAAGATTTAGGCTCCTTTGGGGATTGATATATATATACAGTGGGGCAAAAAAGTATTTAGTCAGCCACCGATTGTGCAACTTCCCCCACTTAAAATGATGACAGAGGTCAGTAATTCGCACCAGAGGTACACTTCAACTGTGAGAGACAGAATGTGAAAAAAAATCCATGAATACACATGGTAGGATTTTTAAAGAATTTATTCGTAAATCAGGGTGGCAAATAAGTATTTGGTCAATAACAAAAATACAACTCAATACTTTGTAACATAACCTTTGTTGGCAATAACAGAGGTCAAACGTTTACTATAGGTCTTTACCAGGTTTGCACACACAGTAGCTGGTATTTTGGCCCATTCCTCCATGCAGATCTTCTCGAGAGCAGTGATGTTTTGGGGCTGTCGCCGAGCAACACGGACTTTCAACTCCCGCCACAGATTTTCTATGGGGTTGAGGTCTGGAGACTGGCTAGGCCACTCCAGGACTTTCAAATGCTTCTTACGGAGCCACTCCTTTGTTGCCCGGGCGGTGTGTTTTGGATCATTGTCATGTTGGAAGACCCAGCCGCGTTTCATCTTCAAAGTTCTCACTGATGGAAGGAGGTTTTGGCTCAAAATCTCACGATACATGGCCCCATTCATTCTGTCCTTAACACGGATCAGTCGTCCTGTCCCCTTGGCAGAAAAACAGCCCCATAGCATGATGTTTCCACCCCCATGCTTCACAGTAGGTATGGTGTTCTTGGGATGCAACTCAGTATTCTTCGTCCTCCAAACACGACGAGTTGAGTTTATACCAAAAAGTTCTACTTTGGTTTCATCTGACCACATGACATTCTCCCAATCCTCTGCTGTATCATCCATGTGCTCTCTGGCAAACTTCAGACGGGCCTGGACATGCACTGGCTTCAGCAGCGGAACACGTCTGGCACTGCGGGATCTGATTCCCTGCCGTTTTAGTGTGTTACTGATGGTGACCTTTGTTACTTTGGTCTCAGCTCTCTGCAGGTCATTCACCAGGTCCCCCGTGTGGTTCTGGGATCTTTGCTCACCGTTCTCATGATCATTTTGACCCCACGGGATGAGATCTTGCGTGGAGCCCCAGATCGTGGGAGATTATCAGTGGTCTTGTATGTCTTCCATTTTCTGATGATTGCTCCCACAGTTGATTTTTTCACACCAAGCTGCTTGCCTATTGTAGATTCACTCTTCCCAGCCTGGTGCAGGTCTACAATACTTTTCCTGGTGTCCTTCGAGAGCTCTTTGGTCTTGGCCATGGCGGAGTTTGGAGTCTGACTGTTTGAGGCTGTGGACAGGTGTCTTTTATACAGATGATGAGTTCAAACAGGTGCCATTCATACAGGTAACGAGTGGGGGACAGAAAAGCGTCTTACAGAAGACGTTACAGGTCTGTGGGAGCCAGGGATTGTCCATGTTTGAGGTGACCAAATACTTATTTGCCACCCTGATTTACGGATAAATTCTTTACAAATCCTACCATGTGTATTCATGGATTTTTTTTTCACATTCTGTCTCTCACAGTTGAAGTGTACCTCTGGTGCGAATTACTGGCCTCTGTCATCATTTTAAGTGGGGGAACTTGCACAGTCGGTGGCTGACTAAATACTTTTTTGCCCCACTGTATATGTATATATATATATGTGCTATATATATATATATATATATATATTAGGGGTGCAACGATACACAAAATTCACCGTTTGGTTTGGTTAGATACTTTGGTGTCACGGTTCGATATTTTTTAGATACAAAAAAATGTTCATGCTTTTTTAATTTGTCATTTATTAAAATATAAATATATATTTTAACTCAAAAGTACAGTTTTTAAATTTAATGTTGCTGAAACAACAAACTAATAAAAAAATCTATCTGTTGGAGAAATCCCTCATCTTTGGAAAAGAGAGTTTATAACAGAGAAATTGCTCTTACCAAAATAAAAGCTATACTATACGCTTTTTCTGGGCTATATTCTCAGCAGCATATTAAACATATCAGGTCCCCATAAGGAGAATCATATGCTAACAGCTGTCTAAATGACTCAGGTAAAGTTTGTAGCATGCGTGCTTGTTGTTTTTGTCTGCTTCCACTTGTCTTTGCACTAGGATGATGTCAGCGTAAATGTGCAGTCATATTCACTGTGTTCCCACTAGTGCTGTCAGCTTTAATCTGAAATGACGTTAACGCCACAACACGGCAAATCTCCGTTAACGAGCTACCGCGGATCGCCCGTGCGTGGGGCTGGACAGCGTCAAAACGTTAACGACCAAACTGCGCTAACGCAGTAGTTCCCACCCATGTAATTGAGTATTGCGTGGCACATCCGACATACTGTTTTACTTTTGTCCATGACACGCTTACCTTCAGGGTCATACTTCACATGAAGACCAAAATAATTCCAAAGGCCAGACCTGAATGAGGGTAGGGAAGGTTCAATTTGCCATGTTGCAACGAGCTTAGCTTGTGTCTCGCTAGCTTGACCTGCGCTCAGTGGATCTGCACTCGACAGTGCAGCCTAGGTGGAGTAGTCGAACGCAGATCCACTGAGCTCTCAACACAGACAGCATCGTCAGAAGAAAAGATGATAAAATAAATTAAAAATTTTGTATTGCTCAATACACATGCATACCGAACCGAAAGCACTGTATCGAACGGTTCAATATCTATATGAGTATTGTTGCACCCCTAATATCTATCTATCTATCTATATATATATATATATATATATATATATATAAAATTAGGGGTGCAACGATACCCCTATGGCATTGCCCATAACGGCAATGCTCAGTGGCTAGTGGATCTGAGGGCAGACCATAGCGACCTCCCTGAAAAGGAATGGAATGGCTAACCGAAGGTCGGACGGTCCTGATTCCCAAGGACCCCAAGAAGGGACCGGTCCCATCCAACTACCGACCAATAACCTGCCTGGGTACTACATGGAAGCTCCTGTCAGGCATCATATTGGCTAAGACAAACAGGCACATGGGTCAATACATGAGCGGGGCACAGAAAGGGATTGGCAAGAATACCAGAGGTACAAAACACCAGCTACTGGTAGACAGAACAGTCAACCAAGACTGCAAGACAAGACTGACCAACCTGTGCACAGCCTGGATTGATTACAAGAAGGCCTATGACTGAATGCCCCACAGCTGGATACTGGAATGCCTAGAATTGTACAAGATCAACAGGACCCTAAGAGCCTTCATCAGGAACTCAATGGGGATGTGGCGTACAACACTAGAGGCCAACTCCAAGCCCATAGCGCAAGTTACCATCAGGTGCGGGATCTACCAAGGAGATGCTCTGTCCCCACTGCTGTTCTGCATAGGCCTGAACCCCCTCAGTGAGATCATTAACAAGACTGGCTATGGATACCGACTACGAAACGGAGCGGTTGTCAGCCACCTCCTGTACATGGATGACATCAAGCTGTATGCCAAGAGTGAACGAGACATCGATTCACTGATCCACACTACCAGGCTATACAGAAATGACATTGGAATGTTGTTCGGACTGGAGAAGTGTAGTCGGATGATAACAAAGAGAGGAAAGGTAGTCAGAACTGAGAGGATTGAACTACCAGAAGGCAACATTGCAGACATAGAGGACAGTTACAAGTACCTGGGGATCCCGCAGGCGAATGGGACCCATGAAGAGGCCGCTAGGAAAGCTGCAACCACCAAGTACCTGCAGAGGGTCGGGAAGTCCTGAGGAGTCAGCTGAACGGTAAGAACAAGATCCGGGCCATCAACACCTACGCCCTGCCCGTGATCAGGTACCTTGCTGGGGTAATAGGCTGGCCAAAGGAGGAGATAGAAGCCACTGACATAAAGACAAGAAAGCTCCTGACCATGCATGGAGGGTTTCACCCCAAGTCCAGCACCCTGAGGCTGTACGCTAAGCGGAAGGAAGGGGGCCGGGGACTGGTGAGTGTCAGCACCACAGTCCAGGATGAGACAAGAAACATCCACGAATACATCACGAAGACGGCCCCAGCTGACAGCGTGCTAAGTGAATACCTCAGGCAGCAGAAACCCAAGAAAGAGGAGGAAGGCGAGGAACCATCATGGAAGGACAGGCCCCTGCACGGTATGTACCACTGTCAGATAGAGGAGGTGGCTGATATCCAGAAATCCTACCAGTGGCTGGACAAAGCTGGAGTGAAAGACAGCACAGAGGCACTAATCATGGCAGCACAAGAACAAGCTCTGAGTACAAGATCCATAGAGGCTGGGGTCTATCACACCAGGCAAGACCCCAGGTGCAGGCTGTGTAAAGATGCCCCAGAGACAATCCAGCACATAACAGCAGGGTGCAAGATGCTAGCAGGCAAGGCATACATGGAACGCCATAACCTGGAAGTATAGCCTGGAAGTCCGGAGGTCAAAATGGGAGATGCCCCCAAGGGTGATGGAGAATGACTGAGCTAAGATCCTGTGGGACTTCCAGATACAGACGGACAAAATGGTGGTGGCTAACCAACCAGACATAGTGGTGGTAGACAAACAGAAGAAGACGGCCGTAGTGATCGATGTAGCGGTTCTGAATGACTGCAATATCAGGAAGAAGGAACACGAGAAGCTGGAGAAATACCAAGGGCTCAGAGAAGAGCTCGAGAGGATGTGGAGGGTGAAGGTAACGGTGGTCCCCGTGGTAATCGGAGCACTAGGTGCGGTGACTCTCAAGCTAGGCGAGTGGCTCCAGCAGATCCCGGGAACAACATTGGAGATCTCTGTCCAGAAGAGCGCAGTCCTGGGAACAGCTAAGATACTGCGCAGAACCCTCAAACTCCCAGGCCTCTGGTAGAGGACCCGAGCTTGAAGGATAAACCGCCCGCAGGGGCAAGATGGGTGTTTTACATAAATATATATATATATATATATATATATATATATATATATATATATATATATATATATATATATATATATATGTATATATAATTTCTTTGTGAATGAAATTAGGAGGATATTGGCAACTACTGATTGGTTCGCTGTTTATTTTTTATTCACAGTACTTACTTAATTTTAAAGGCTTATTTCTCAAAATGAGATGTTTATCTTTTCTTCTACAACACTTGGAGCCACCAAATCTTCTTGCTTGATTTATTCATTACAGTTTGATTTAAAGAATATTACACTCGTAACACAATAAATATATTTATTTCACTTCTTCTTGAGAGAAAGAAAGGGATGACTGGGTGAGCTCCAGTGGTTCACCCAGCAGAGAGAGCGGCACACTGGGCTGCAAATGATTACAGTAGTAATGGCCATAGTTTGACAAAACAGGCAGTCTTACCCTGTAGATAATGCAGGGTTCTGGTGCTGATGTGGGGGAGGGGACTCGCCCGGTACTAACTACATACTACTAACTACCTCATCCAGATGTCTTCCTTACTAACCCTGATAAGAAGTAACCGCAGTAGCCTTATAGGTCAAATCAGTTTCACCTGTTAAAGTTAGCTCCACTATTAATGGTGTCACTTGTTATTTCTGGGATCAGTTTAGTAGCCTGAACAGCTGCTTAAAGAAAAGGTTATTTTTATTATTATTTAATTATTAAGTCCGGGGTAACCTGCAAGAGCTGTTTGCACAAAGAATAATACTCGGACTTTTAGGGTTTAATGTTATACACAAGGTTTAAAAGTAAATGTCCACCATTGAATTGCAGAAATTGTTATTGAGCTAATACTGATGTAGTTGTTATCTTTGGTAAGGAGAGGCTGGAGGAAGGATGAGCACAGTCAGGCCTAAAGATGCTCTTAATAATAATAATGGATTGCATTTATATAGCGCTTTTCGAGACCCTCAAAGTGCTTTACAATTCCGCTATTCATTCACTCTCACATTCACACACTGGCGGAGGCAAGCTACAGTTGTAGCCACAGCTGCCCTGGGACAGACTGACAGAAGCGAGGATTCCATATCGCACCATCGGCCCCTCTGGTCATCACCAGTAAGCCATAGGTGAAGTGTCTTGCCCAAAGACAAAACGACCAAGACAGAGAGAGTTGCTCATCAGACAGACAAGCTCATCTTGTAACCTAATGGTTGCTGGTCAGCACACCAACTGACTAGCGAACCAGCTAACTAGCACACTGGCTAACTAGCAGATCAGCTAATGGCAGTCCATCTAATGGCAGTCACAAGCTGAAGGACGATTAAATGTAGTGGAGATATCAGGGATGACAGTGGTGTGTCCGATTCACTCTTTAGCACTCCGGTCACTTCGGTGTGTCAGCCAGAACACCACTGAAGGCCAAATGATCCCAGCGTGTGGAATAAGGAGCTTAAAGTTTGGATTGAGGCACTTTATTCTTTCACTGATTGATTCTTGTGCCTGTGATCACGTGTGTGGTTTCTTCCAAAAAGGAAGTACACAATACAAATACATGACAAATAAGATGAATAGATAAGTTACATATCCAGTTATATGCATACGTCAGTATAGCTAACATAGCCATATATAAGGACAAAGATCACAGTACTATAATGCAGTAATGTTAAACACAAAGGTTTATATCTACATAAATCTATCCTATCAGTGATCAGAGTACTGTAGTATACTTCTACTACATAAACTATAAATTAAACGACATTAGTGTGACTTTAAGTTACCATCAGTACAGACGAACTGATGGTAGTTGTACAAAATAAAAGCTTTGCAATTATTGTGAAGGGCTTCCGATTAAAGTATGATCAGCTTGATTACCTCATAACAAATTGTTTGCTATCGAACGCAGCCCCCACTCTTCATTAATATCATGTACTGTAACTCCCAAGTAACCATGGTTACCCAGCCACGCCCTGTAGTCTCCAGAGAGACTAACAGCTGGTACACGTTGTAACGCTGTTGCTTTCGTAGTCTCTCCTTTTTCTACAGCTCATGTATTCTTCTTGTGATGGTGCGTCTTGAGGGAGGCTCATACATGCCGTCATTTGTTGATCCTAAGAACGTTCCTCAGACCGACTTCTTCAGCAACACTAATCGGCCTGCAGTTTGTAGCTATCCACTTCACTGTGGCGTTTGTTAGCTTGTCTTTCTTTGGTTTATCTAGACTCCTCCCACAAGCTGATCCTACGTAGTCTGCCCAAGCCTCCCACCGCTGTTTGTTTGGGTGGTTTGTTTGCTGCCATCAACAGCATGTAATGCATTTAAGTGATACTTCAGACTTGAAGTATCAGGTCCAGATAAAATAAAAAAACTCAACTTTGCTTACAAATAACTTTAGTTGTATCAACACTGCCCTCTGGAAAAATTAGACTTTGGTGACAAACTGATATGATCTCCATGTTTCCTTTTTTGGACTGTGGACGAGTGTCAAAACTGAATGTACTGAGTAACATGTTTAAATATGTGGCAGTTCCAGTTTTAGAGCTCTAAAGTGCAGCTATCATGTTAGGAATATGTTAGGAATAGACAGTAACACTGAGCACACTGAGGTCAAATCTTTATTTTACCACTCGCTGCATTCTTGATGTTCATGAATTCAGCAGGTTCATGATTGTCTGCAGCATTAATCTCAAATTTCCATCTAAAGTGTTGAATTTGACTGTTTGATGTTCTTTATGATCTCTGGCACCAGTTCATCTGTAGGCCATGCTCAGTCCATCCATTTAGTGAAATAATGTTTAAAGGTCTCCTTGTTTTGTGAGCGTGGACAGATCCTGAAGCAGAAAGCCTGGGTTAACAGAGAAATGATCATCACTGTTATGATGCTCATCATCTCTGACTGGAATTGGAGGTTTTGTCAAAGCAGCAAAGAAAGCCTGGCTGTGTTTGACTTGGTGTGGAAGCAGCTCCCAGTTTGAGCTCAGGAGACAGACACCCTCTCTACTTTGAAGATCAGCTTCAAACTTTCCTTTTTGATAAAGCTTATAGTTAGAGCTGGATCAGGTGACCCTGAACCATCCCTTAGTTATGCTGCCATAGATATGGATAACAGAAGGATTGTTGTTTTGTGTGTCTGCAGCCTGTCAGGCTGTCTGATCACAGAGGAAGGCTGTACTTCTCTGGCTTCAGCTCTGAGTTCCAACCCCTCCCATCTGAGAGAGCTGGACCTGAGCTACAATCATCCAGGAGACTCAGGAATGAAGCTGCTGTCGGCTGGACTGAAGGATCCAGGCTGGAGACTGGACACTCTCAGGTATGAAGAGAATATCTGATAGAGGAAGAAGAGCTGGAAACATTTCCAGTATCCTTCACTCACTTCCTGTTTGCTTCCTGCTGATGAGACATGAACAATCACACATGTCGGAATATTTTCAGGGACTGACACACTACTCTAGCTGGATAGTACATTTATGTATGGGGTCTCCAAGGAGTCTGTTTGCAGTAACATTAATGATAACTGATAAGTCATGTTGAGAGTTTCATTAAAAGTAGACCTACAGTTAGGTCCATAAATATTTGAACAGAGACAACATTTTGTAACTTTAGATACACTTTATTAGGTCACAGGTGTACCTGAGATCAGCAATGTTTATGTTTCCCATGCTGTATGTCCACCTTGACAGTCAGTGACACTGACAGAATGATGAAACAAGGCTGTGAATCATTTCAGTCTGTGCGTGTGACAAAGAGGCAGACAGGAGCAGCTAACATTTGGAAATGGAAGCTTAAATACTGGAAACTCTACATTCACAACTGAATTGAGAATAAATTTGCTCTCAAGTGCACATTTAGCAGCTAATGCTAATACTGTTTTCCCTTGATTTCTACAACTTGAGCAGCTATTGCTATGTAGGCCACTTTGCTCTGCTAAGGATTTGTGTGACCATGATAGAAACTCTGATAAGCTAATGCTGCTAAGCTCATGCTGTTTATGGGCCCTGTTAGAATCAATATTTCATTCTTATTCTGTTGTTTGAGAACAACATTAACATCTCACATCATTATAACACAAGAGAAAAGGGTATTAGCGTTAGCTACTAATGTTTATTCACCTCAACTTAGCTTTAGCTGCTAATGGGAGCCTACTTAGCATAAACCCTTCACATCGTTATAATGCAAGGAAAAAGAGTCACTCATGGCAGCCTATTTAGCATTAACGTCACATCATTATAACACAAGAGAAAAGGGCATTAGCATTAGCTACTAGTGCTTATTCACCTTAAATTACCTTTAGCTGCTAATGGCAGCCTACTTAGCATTAGCTCTTAACTAATATAATGCTAATTTACATCGAATTAGCATTAGCTGCTCATATTGTTATAAGGAAAGAGAAAACGGTATTAGCATTAGCTGCTAATAATTATTCACACCTAATTAGAATAAGCCGCTAAAGATAAGATAAGATACGATGAAACTTTATTAATCCCTCGGGTGGGTACCTCCGGGAAATTCAGTTTCCAGTAGCAAAGCACCGAAAGAAGTTGCATGTTACAGATACATTAAGGGGAATGAGAGAAAGGATATAAGCATAAATACACCATATATACACATATACACATATATAGATACAGAATATACAATATGGATAAATAGGATTGCTCATTTGAGTGAGTATATTGCACAGTGATTATTGCATGGTCGAATATAAGAAAAAAAGACAAACAAAAAACAAATATTACAAATATTGCACAGTGTAAAAAAAGCACCTACAGCTCAGTTGTTCCCACCCTCCCTTGTCCCCCTATTTCTCCTCCCTCTCCCCTCCAGTGAGGAGTTAAACAGTTTGATGGCGTGTGGGACAAAGGGGTTTTTGAGTCTGTTGGTTTTTGACTTCAGGAGAAGCAACCTGTCGCTGAATAGGCTCCTCTAATTGTTTACGACCGTGTGCAGAGGATGCCTGGCATTGTTCATAATGTCCATCAGTTTCTTTAAGGTCCTCTTCTCTGCCACTGTCACCAGAGTGTCCAGCTTCATGCCGACTACAGAGCCAGCCTTCCTGATCAGTTTCTTCAGCCTGGATGAGTCCTTCTTTGCTGTGCTGCTCCCCCAGCACACCACGCCATAGAAAAGTACTCCTGTAACCACCGACTGGTAAAACATCCTCAGGAGATTCCTGCAGATGTTGAAAGACCTCAGCCTCCTGAGGAAGTACAGTCGGCTTTGGCCTTTTTTTATACATGTGCTGCGTGTTGCACGTCCAGTCCAGTTTGTTGTCCACCCACAGCCCGAGGTACTTGTGTGTGTTGACCACCTCTACCTCCTCTCCCTCTATCTGAACTGGCCGTGGATCTGGTCTGGACCTCCCGAAATCCACAAGCAGTTCCTTAGTCTTTGAAGTGTTGAGTTGCAGGTGGTTTGTGTGACTCCAAGTGACAAAGTTCCTCACCAGACTTCTGTACTCCTCTTCCTGATCATCCCAGATACACCCCATGATGGCCGTGTCGTCTGCAAACTTCTGAATGTGGCATAATTCAGAGTTATAGCAGAAGTCAGAGGTGTACAGGGTGAAGAGAAGAGGGGACAGCACACTTCCCTGTGGTGCTCCTGTGCTGCTGACCACAGTGTCAGACGTGATGTTCTTCAGCCTGACGTACTGTGGTCTGTCAGTGAGGTAGTCGGAGATCCAAGAGACCAGGCAGGGGTCCACCTGCATCCTGTTTAGTTTCTCCTGGAGCAGACAGGGCCGGATTGTATTGAAGGCACTGGAAAAGTCAAGAAACAGGATCCTGACCGTGCCTTTACCCTTGTCCAGGTGGCTGCCTTTGGACGAGGGGTGTGTATTGCGGCTGTAGATAAACCAGGTTGTGGTCTGACTTCCCTAGTGGGGTGAGGGGGGTGGCTCTGTATGCATCTCTCACATTAGCATACAGTAGGTCAATTGTCCTGTTGCTCCTTGTGGGACAATTCACAAACTGGTGAACAGCAGCCAGAGTAGAATCAAGAGTGGCATGGTTAAAGTCTCCAGATATAATAATGAAAGCCTCTGGGTTTTGTGTCTGAAGTCTTGCTGTGACTGTGTGTATTTTCTCACAGGCAGCTGCTGTGTCGGCCCTCAGAGGGATGTAAACACACACAAAGATCACATGACTAAACTAAATCCACATAGGTCTACGTTAGCCTGCGGTGTTAGCTCGGTTAGCCACGTCTCCATGAAGAGAAACAAACTGCACTTGTTCAGGTTGTTCAGAGCAGTCAGTTCATCAATCTTATTCTGTAACGAGTTCACGTTGCCCATGATCACTGTTGGGATTGATGGTTTGAATCGCCTCCGGTGATCCGCTTTCCTCGCTCCAGCCTTGCAGCTTCTGTAGCAATGTTCCCTCTAATTTTTCACGTGTCTGAGCGAACACACAAACTCCCTGAGCGATCCCTTGGACCGCTGTGAGCGACATCAGACGTGTGCACTGTGGTCACACCGGCATCTAATCCATTCAAGTTACATGGTTTATTAAAATAATCAAATTACAGCATTTACATTTATGTTAGACTACTTTTAATTAACTGCTTTAGCCCACTTACAATGAATATTAAAAACAAATCTAGTCATTGACCTGTGTAGTATGTTAACACTATTAGAAGTAAAAATAACTTGAACTCCAACTTCGAAAACACAACTTTCGTTTTTTTAAAAAAATTTTTTATAAAGCTCTGACTTGTATTATGAGTGTGAGTCTGTGGTCTGGGAGAGAGTCCTGTAACTCTGTCTGCAAAATATAGTATATAATGACCAATGCTGGGCAATTAATTATATAGTTACTTCTTCAAAAAAGTAACTCGGTTTGGCAAAAATCAAAGTTTTTTGCAGCTTTTTTTTTTTTTAATGCAGCCAAGGCATTTTTAAATAAACATTTCAAACTATTTACAGAACAATCAGCTGTTCTGCATCAAATTTGATGCCACACAAATTATTTGTGCCACTCCAAAAAATAATTTCTGTCCACTATGAGATAAAGCAGAACAACAGCCTGATACCTGCAGGCCTGACAACAGGACATGTATCACTCCTGTAACTCCTGTAACATTCAGCAGTCGCCTCATTGTTCTGACACACACAACAAAACTATTGACTACACTACACACTAACTACACAAGATTTGCGATAAACGTCTGAAATCTCTCACATCTCAAAACACCGCCGTCACTCCTAAAACTTCCTCATGTTTCTTAACAACTAGATGCCACATTGCCATTCATTTTTTGATTGGTCGACATGGTACTTTTTTCGACCAATGGGAAAGGGTGGGGGGTTGGTTTTGTTTTTGCTCACAGGTGGAGAGTGCTTTCGAGCGTTTTCCTTATAAAACGCCGTTTTCCCGTTTCTTCCCGCAGTAAATATAAACAACAACAGTATTCAGGAAGAAAACCAAACATTGCATATATTTTTATCATAACTCTGGTTTTACGTGGCCTATCAACACAATTTAAAAACTGTGATAAAGTCCACACTTTTTCCGTCATTTGTTCTCTCTGTCCTGCTCACATCTCCGATGGTTGTACACGTTGTCATTAACGTGGCTTCACTCCACATCAGCCACGCCGCTTTGCTAGCTCAAACACCGTTGTCGGCACATAAGGACGCTGTCAGAGCCTGTCAACGACGTTGATTGGCTGGGTATATACGCATTATTGGCTGAACTATGGGATAAGGCGGCATCGTTCTAATCCCATATGGGAGCAGCCAGTCACTCACTGACTAACACTGCAGATCAGAATTGTTAAAGTATTAATTTTAATTTCAATTCAGGTTAGATTTTCTGTGCGCAGAGACCATGCCAGCAGTTCGCAATTGCGCACGTGCGCAGCTTAGAGGGAACATTGCTCTGTAGCTCCTCTTTATCTCAGCCGGGATGTTGTGTCTCATGCCGGTCTGTGCCTTTGTGTTAAGTGCCAGCAGCTCCGCTCTTGACTAGATGAAGGAGCTGGTTCCAGAAGTTTTAAAAAGTGTGTTATCCATAGTATATCTAAGAGGTAGAAAGTAAAGAGACTAAAGGAAGGTAAGACAAGTTTGAAAGACTAGTCTAGCACAGTTTAAAGTTAAGAAACAAGTATGGTGTTGCAGCGCTACTTGGAAAGGCTGCCGTCACTCCAGCGCCATCTTGCTAAAAGCAGCCTACTTAGCATTAACTTCTCACTTCGTTGTTACTCAACGGAAAAGAGTATTAGTATTAGCTACTATCATTTTTAATAAGTAAGAGAAAACAGTGTTAGCATTATTGGATAATGCTAACTCACATTAAATTAGCATTAGCTATTTACAACAGCGTACTTAGAATTTGCCTTCCACATTGTTAAAAAGTAAGGGAAAATAGTATTAGTATTAGCATTAGCGCATAATGCTAATTCATGTCAAAATAGCATTAGTTAATAACGGCAGCCTACTTAGCATTAACTGCTAACCAATATAATGCTAATTCACATCAAATTAGCATTAGCTGCTCAAGTTGTTATAAGGAAAGAGAAAATGCAGGGGAAAAGAGTTACCATTATCAAATAATGCTAATTCACATCAAATTAGCATTAGTTAATAACGGTAGACTTCGTATCATTACCTGCTGTCATTCTTACAAAGCAAACAGTATGAGCATTAGCTGTTAATGCTTTTTCATCTAAAATTAGAATTAGCCACTAATGGCGTATTGTTAAAAAATAAGAAAAAACATTGTTAGCATAAGCGGATAATGCTAATGCACCTCAAATTAATATTAGCTAATAATGGCAACCTGCTTAGTATTAGCTGGTCACATTGTTATAAGGCAATAAAATATGGTATTAGCATTAACTGCCAATTCCTATTCACCTAAAATTAGCATTAGTTGCTAATGGCAGTCTACTTAGCATTAACTCCTCACTAATATAATGTTAATTCACATCAAATTAGCATTAGCTGCTAGTATCAGACTACCTCGCACTAGCTGCTCATATTGTTAAAAGAGAAGAGAAAATGATATTAGCATTAGCTGGTAATAATTATTCACCCCTAATTAGAATTAGCCGCTAATGGCAGCATACTTAGCATTAACTCCTTACCAATGTTCCCTCTAAGCTGCGCACGTGCGCAATTGTGCACTGCTGGCACAGTCTCTGCGCAAAGAAAATCTGCGTTGTGCACAAAAAAAATCTAACCTGAATTGAAATTAAAATTAATACTTTAAGAATTCTGTTTTGCAGTGAGTGCAAAACTCAGTGAGTGACTGGCTGCTCCCGTATGGGATTAGAACGATGCCACCTTATCCCATAGTCCAGCCAATAATGCGATTCACATTCGTATATACGCAGCCAATCAACGTCGTTGACAGGCTCTGACAGCGTCCTTATGTGCCGACACCGGTGTTTTAGCTAGCAAAGCGGCGTGGCTGATGTGGAGTGAAGCCACGTTAATGACAACGTGTACAACCACTGGAGATGTGAGCAGGACAGATGGAACAATTGACGAAAAAGTGTGGACTTTATACCAGTTTTTATATTGTGTTGACAGGCCATGTAAAACCAGAGTTGTGATTAAAAATATATGCAATGTTTGGTTTTCTTCCTGAATACTATCGTTGTTTATATTTACTGCGGGAAGAAACGGGAAAAACAGCGTTTTATAAGAAAAAAGGCTCGAAAGCACTCTCCGCCTGTGAGCAAAAACAAAACCAACCCCCCTCTTCCTTTCCTATTCGTCCAAAAAACTACCATGTCGACCAATCAAAAATGATATGGCAATGTGGCATCTAGTTGTTAAGAAATGGGGGGGAAGTTTTAGGAGTGATGGCGGTGTTTTGAGACATGAGAGGTTTCGACGTTTAGCGCAAATCTTGTGTAGTTAGTGTGTAGTGTAGTCAATAGTTTTGTTGTGTGTGTCAGAACAATGAGGCGACTGCTGAATGTTACAGGTGTTACAGCAGTGATACCAACTCGCGGCTCAAGAGTTGGGAGTTCGCCTTGTAATCGGAAGGTTGCCGGTTCGATCCCCGGCTTGGACAGTCTCGGTCGTTGTGTCCTTGGGCAAGACACTTCACCTGTTGCCTACTGGTGGTGGTCAGAGGGCCGGGTGGCGCCAGTGTTCAGCAGCCTCGCCTCTGTCAGTGCTTTACATATCCAGTCATCCACCCATTCACACACACATCCACACACTGGTGATGGCAAGCTACGTTGTGGCCACAGCCACCCTGGGGCTACAACGTAGCTTGCCATCACCAGTGTGTGTGAATGGGTGGATGACTGGATATGTAAAGCGCTTTGGGGTACTTAGGGACTAGTAAAGCGCTATATAAATACAGGCCATTTACCATACATCTCCTGTTGTCAGGCCTGCAGGTATCAGTATGTTGTTCTCCTTTATCTCATAGTGGACAGAAATTATTTTTTGGAGTGGCACAAATAATTTGTGTGGCATCAAATTTGATGCAGAACAGCTGATTGTTCTGTAAATAGTTTGAAATGTTTATTTAAAAACGCTTTGGCTGCATTTAAAAAAAGTAGCTGCAAAAAACTTTGTTTGTTTGGCAAACTGAGTTACTTTTTTGAGGAGTAACTATATAATTCATTGCCCAGCATTGGTTATTATATACTATATTTTGCAGACAGAGTTACAGGACTTTCTCCCAGACCACAGACTCATAATACAAGTCAGAGCTTTATAAAAAAAAAGAAAAGAAAGAAAGTTGTGTTTTAAAATTGGAGTTCAAGTTATTTTTACTTCCAATAGTGTTAACATACTACACAGGTCATGAGCAAGATTTTTTTTTACATTTTCATTGTAAATGGGCTAAAGCAGTTTAAAAGTAGTCTAACATAAGTGTAAATGCTGTAATTTGATTATTTTAATAAACCATATATCTTGGATGGATTAGATGCCTGCGTGACCACAGTGCACACGTCTGATGTCGCTCACAGTGGTCCAAGGGATCGCTCAGGGAGTTTGTGTGTTCGCTCAGACACATGAAAAATTAGAGGGAACATTGCTCCTCACATCGTTATAATGCAAGTGAAAAGTGTTAGCATTATCGGATAAGCATTAGATAATCATATTGTTAAAATGTAAGAAAAAACATTGTTAGCATTAGCAGATAAATTAGCATTAGCTAATAATGGCAACCTACTTAGCATTAGCTTCTCACATTGTTAGAAATTAGAATAGCATTAGTTGCCAGTGCTTATTCACTTAAAATTAGCATTAGCCACCAATGGTAGCCTATTTCGCATAAACTTCTTAATGCTAAATGAAGTTAATTAAGTAAGTAGTGTTAGCATTAGCCGCTGCTGTTGTTAAAAAGTAAAGAAAATATGGTATTAACATTAGCTGCCAATTCCTATTCTCCTAAATTTAGCATTAGCCACTAATAGCTGTCTACTTAGCATTAACTCCTCACTAATCTAATGCTAATTAGCAAAACGATATTAACATTAGCTGGTAATAATTATTCACCACTAATTAGAATTAGCCACTAATGGCAGCATACTTAGCATTAACTCCTCACATCGTTATAATGCAAATGATGCTAACTCGCATTAAATTAGCATTAGCTAATAACAGCCGTCGATTTAGCAGTAGCTGCTCACAATTTAATAAAGCAAAGGAAAATGATATGAGCATTGCGTTCTAATGCGTATTTGCTTCAAATTAGACGTAGGTGCTAATGGCGGCCTACTTAGCATTAGCAGCTCAGATTGTCGTAATGCTAGGGAAAAGAGTGTTAGCATTAGCTACTCACATTGTTAAAAAGTAAGTGTTAGCATTGGTGCATAATGCTAATTCACATCAAATTAGCATTAGTTATAACGGCAGCCTATTTATCATTAGCAGATAATGTTGACCTTGGCCCACTGGAAAAGTTAAGAACTAAAGATTTAGGAGTGTTTCTCGATAGCTCTTTCTCATTCTGTGTGCCTTCCAGAGTGCTCTGGCATGTACACACAACTTAAGGTCATGAGAGAGGTCGCACCTTCTCATACTGATTTAAGGTATAGGAGGACACCTACTCTGTGTCTGGTTAAGTATAAGAGCCCTTTGTTAGGGGGACCGCTGGAATCTTAGCACCAGCTTTGGGGTCACAGGGTCACATCTGGAACACACAGACACACACACACACATACCTACACTATGCACAGACTGGTACTCTTTGTTCATACCTGTGTAAGACGTCATATGTTAATGAACTTATGCATATTCATGTAACCTCAATAAAGAGCAGTGTTACGAGGGAGCAGACGAGAGCGACTGAGGTCAAGTGTAGGAACAGCACTGTCACAGTTCTCTCCCTCATGAATTGTCTGGTTCCAGCGGTGGCTCTGTGCTAGACGACCCATCACCAGCTTTTTCCAGCTTTTTCCACTGGTTACCAGTACGTCGTAGAATCCACTTCCAGATCTTGTTGTTTGTCTTTAAATCTCTGAATGGATTGGCTCCATCTTATCTCTCTTTAACAAAAATAATCCAAGCAGAGCCCTCAGGTCTGCAGATAAGCAGCTTCTGACCAGAACTAGCCGTAAAAACAGAGGTGAGCTTTATCGATCGCTGCAGCCAAACTCTGGAACAGTCGCCTTCACATCAGGTCGTCACCAACACTCGACATTTTTAAAACCCGGTTGGAAACACATTTGTACTCTGTAGCTTTCAGTTCTGACGAGTCTTTATAGTAATTACTGTGTATGTTTCCTATTTTATCTCTACTCTGTGCAGCACTTTGGCTCAACCTGTTTTTAAATGTGCTGATAAATAAATGTAGATTTCTTTGAATAAAACAGTGGAGCCGAGCTTTGAGCTCAGTGTGTAACAGTGTGTGTATGAGAGCCATGTAATGTCCATGTGTACATGCTGACTGTGCTGCTCTGACCCCTCCTCCTCCTTTCAGGGTGGAGCCTGCTGGAGTCCGATGGTTGAGACCAGGTCTGAGGAAGTGTAAGTGTGTTTTTAATGGGATTCATGAAAACAAAGCAGCACACATTAGACCATCTTCATCATGTCAGCAGTCGTCATCAAAGTGTCAATCAATGAACAGATGATGGATCAATAACTGCAGCTGGATTGTGTTTGTTCTCTCCATCAGATTCCTGTCAACTCACAATCGACACAAACACAGTGAACACAAACCTCCAACTGTCTGACAACAACAGGAAGGTGACACGTGTGGAGGAGGTTCAGTCATATCCTGATCATCCAGACAGATTTGATGTTCCTCAGCTGTTGTGTAGAAATGGTCTGACTGGTCGCTGTTACTGGGAGGTCGAATGGAGAGGAGATTTTTGTATATCAGTGAGTTACAGAAGGAAAGGACGCAGTGGTGACTGTGTGTTTGGATTCAATGATCAGTCCTGGAGTCTGATCTGTGATAATAAAGTTTACCTTGCCATCCACAATAACAGACGAACATCCATCTCCTCCTCCTCCTCCTCCTCCTCCTCCTCCTCTGTCTCTAACAGAGCAGCAGTGTATGTGGACTGTCCTGCTGGCACTCTGTCCTTCTACAGAGTCTCCTCTGACACTCTGATCCACCTCCACACCTTCAACACCACATTCACTCAAACTCTTTATCCTGGGTTTACGGTCGGTCCTGGTGCCTCAGTGTCTCTGTGCTGAGTGGAGTGTAAAGAGTGTCTCCTGTTAGAGAAACACTCTGACTGTTGAACAGATAGTTCAGTCTGTACATGTCTGTCTCTTTCACTCACAAACACGTTTTCAGATTCATGGATTCAATCAGTTGATGTTTGAAACTCTTCTAAATGATTCCTTGTAAACTTCTTCCTCTTCAGTCACAAACAAACAGGAAGTGATGTCACATGTGTTCCTGTCCACACAGCAGAATGAGTCTATTGCTGACAGTGATGTACAAGCAGAGTGAGCATTTCTGAGGCCCAAAATAAACTGAGTAGTTCACTGAATGAACAATGGACTGTGAGCTCAGTTCCTTCATCATTAGTATGGATTATATATGTATATGTATTATATTAGTATCATATATATCAGGTGCTGCTGCTGCTGGTTTCAGTCATTGTGCAAATGTGCTGTTTGTAAGGTTGTAAAGCTGCAGTCAGCTGAGACTGAAGACGTCACCTGATCAGTGAGCAAACGTGAAAACGTCCAGATGAACAGAATCAACCTTTTGGGATCAGCCAGCAATGCAGCATCATTGTTGTTCAGGTTCAGAGGTTTGCAGGAATGAACTGATGACCAGAAACAGCTGCAGAGTCCAATAAAATACCAGCTGGAGTTCAGCTGCATTTGAAGAAGTCAAAGAAAAGTAAGGATGGCAAAGGGCGATGTTTTCTTCCAAAGAACTGAAAACATGGTCGACGCCTCATTAGAAGAATAATCTGCACATTTGTGAGGAACTCTAACCAAGAAAGCAACACAAGAAAGCAACGTCACACAGATCCAACAGACAGTTTCCATGACTGGAAGTGTTCAGTGTAAAAATGCTACATTGCATTATTGCATCCTCTCACCACAGGAGGCGCTGTTGGCACCACTGATTGCTGATCAGCTGTTCTCTGATGATCTGATTGATCCTGTGAATAACGGGACTCACTGAACTCTGTGACACAGTGAAGATTACAGAGTTTAACATCTGACTGACGTCACACAGACAGAAGGATGAACCAGTGAGGCACAGAACACAGTTACTGGAGATACTGGATCAGCTCCATGTGAACCTCTGATGGAGAAGCTGCTGACCCAGAGAAACATCAGGACATGACAGGCAGCTGCACTGATCTAACAACATGTAGCAGAGCTGATCTATGTTAGAGGATCTATCACAGCAGCTGAAAGTCCAACACTGGATACCAGCTGAGCCTGTGCTGAGTGTTACAGGAAAAGAAACACTGACACTGGTAGACACAGTGATGCTGACTGGGGCACAGAGCTGAATGATGCAGCATCAGGACACTGTTTCAGTCTGACTGACAGAGAAACCTGTAGCTGTATCTACATGTGAGGCAGAGGCCACACAAGCAGGTTTCTATGTTTCACAGTGACTGAGATCTTCAGTGGGGGTGGACATGCTCCTGTACAGACCTCTGAGGAGAACCAAGGTGCAGTCAAAGAGTCCAGTCTGTCCTCACAGATGTGAACATGTGGTTTCATCAGGTCTGCTGTCAGCTAGCAGGCTCACATCAGAATCACTGTTCCTGAAAAACACAGTCTGTGTGACATCATCAGTCAGCTGATGGTCCCAGATCTGAATGGTTTCTGTCTCTACTGAGGAAGTCAGAGAATCTCACTGAGGTGTGGATCAGGTCTGAATGACCTGTGGAGGGACAGCTTTAAACAGTCCACAGGTCTCACGTCCTGCTCAGTCTGGTAGCAGATACCTCGTATTGTTCCAGATGTGCTGACATCACCAGCAGCAGCAGCAGCACAGCTGTGTGATACGATCAATCTCAGTTATTGATCCAACACACAGTAAATACAAAGATCAGGATTTATGAGAGTAATCATTATGAGTCTGAACACATGATCACTGAATGTTAGTCTCCACAATAATAAGCTAACACAAGCAAACACAGCTTTCAGCTCTTATTTTGAAACTTCTTTAGAGAGCTGTGATGTGAGCGTGCCTGGCTCTGAGGCACTTGGGTCAGCCTCTGTTGTTTAGAAGTGTTACAGACTGTGAATGACACAGACCTGTCAGTTTCATGTTTGTCTGTAACACAGCTCAGGGCTCCATGCTGAACGCATCCATCCAGTGTTATTGATCCAGGACTAATACCAGCATTGGGATCAATACTACACAATCACATGTGTCCACGTGATGGATTTGACCAGCTTTATTCATTAATGATCAATCAACTTATTTACTGCATCTGAGTCCAGCTTCATTTAAATGATCCAACCATGAAAATGACATCAGTCCTACAGAAGCACTTAATGCTAACAGGAAGTCATTTATTAAGGTGGAATAACACAGAGACACACAACCACTCACAGTTATACTGACCCCACTAACTGCATGTGTTTGGACTGTGGGAGGAAGCTGGAGTACCGGAGAGGACGCCCACAAACACGGGAGAACATGAAGCTCTGAAACAAAGATGGTGGATTTGACCTCAGGACCAGGCGCGCAATTTCCAGGGGGGTTACGGGGGTCACGACCCCCAATAATCAGATCCAGCCAATATAATTTAATCATTCCAGTTTATAAAATTATGAATTATTTTGCATAAATAGCTTGTTGATTTTCTTTAATCGTTTCAATTATTATCAGCAAAATAGTTTCATGTTTAATCCTCTAGTAATGTAACCCCGCCTCCTCCGCTGCATACTTGGTATTACCCAACCAGCTTTCTCTACCAAACCTTCACTGTTTGCTGTATGTTTGTTAGTGCAGTCGCTGGTGCCAGAGACTGCCAGTGACTTCAGTCTGAGGGTTTGAAGTTTCCATGTCTGTGTGATGTGTGGTGTGAAGGCTGCTGGTTAAACTGGGACTCACTGTTTAAAGCACTGAGTGCTCATAGAGAGATGCTCCATGAGTCCCAGTACAGACTACAAACATGGTGGAAACTTAGCTTTGATATCCACACACTCTGCACGTCTGTGAGTAACTGTGATGAAGATGTGCAGAGATCTGTGTACAAACAGGAGAAAGACTGTAAAGACTCCGTGCTTCTAACAGCCTCTGTTAACATATGTGAGGCTGTTTGTTGTTGTTGCCATGGAGCTTTTCACTGTTTGGGTCAGCAGGTCATGTGATCAGGTTTGTTCTGCTCGACGATGGTTCAGTGTCAGGGTTTGTTTGCATTCATCAATAAATATCTAAATAAATCAAAGACTCCATGTTTGTTCTTTCATCATGTGACCTCTGCTCATCCATCTCTGTGTGTATCAGGATACATTTAGTTCATAATACACAGAAAAATCAGAGTTATTACCTGTAATAAATGTGAAAAATTCCTGCAGTGATAACCAGGCAGGACTGAAACACATCCAAGCTCACAGCTGTCACCACGGTAACAGCACCGTCCATCCACAGGTGACGGGAGGAGCAAAAAGAGGGACTTTCACCATTTTATACTAAAAACACTCGACTAATGTTTCTAATATGAAACAAATAAGCCCACATTAATGTGAGCATTTATTAAATAATAATAATAATGATTTCCTCCTGATCTCATTTCCATAGCAGAGAAAACTGTGGTGTATATTGAGGTGGAGGGTGTGGTCTATGGCTCAGGTGTAGAGTGAGGGTGGGGTGCACCACAGCAGCATGCTGGGACTGCTGAGGGTGGAGGAGGGAGTGATGATGACATCAGAGCTGCAGCAAAGCAGTCAGCAGCACAGAGACCAGTGAACACACAGTCTGTTCATCTTTGCATAGATACAATATATAGCACAATATTGAATGACAGAGACGCTGTGTGAGCTTCCACAGATACACTGACGTCAGCATCCAGAGTCCTCCTGCTGCTCCCCCCTCAGAGCCCCGTGATCAGCACCAACACATTCAGTTAGATGACAGAGTCCAGCTGCAGCTAGAATCAGCTCTGTGAACAACAGCACAGCGTCAGTGTTTCACACTCAGTGAAAGGAGGAAACAGCAGAAGAACACCATGTGTGCTACGTTTCCCAGGACACACTACAAACTGCACAAATACAGAGCAGCACGTGGAAGGACCTGGAGCTGCATTTAAAGAGAAAAGACAGCGTGATGTCCTGTATGGACAGGTGGAAGGAACCAAGTCCTCAGCTGAAACACTCGTGTTTGTCCACAGACAGGAAACACAGCAGGAAACAAAGAAGCTCATGGATAACACACTTCCTGTCAGTCACAATGAGGCTGGAGCCAAACACAGAAAGGTGTTTTTGTCCAGATGAGCCCAGAGAAGAAACACGAGTGTTCACAGACATCAGAAGCTCAGAGAGGTGAAACATGAGGTTGGAGTCCTCGTCAGCATCCAGAAGAGCTGCTGTGAAACCCTGAGTACTCATGACAGACTCTGATGGCACAAACACATCATGATTCAAACATGAAGACAAACATGGAGCTCCTGATCCTCCTGCATGAGAACAAGCTGACATGAGTGCTGTGTCTGAGAGTGTCTCCCTGTCACAGTGACAAGAACACAGCTGCTGCTCACAGTCATTAAACTGACCTGAGGTCAGCTGCTAGCACGTCTCTGTGCTCCTTACATATGAACCATGTGACCTCACATCAGTGCTGTGGATGACTGTAGTCATAGAAGAGTAGAGCTGTTGCAGGTGGTGTGAGGAGGAGGAGGAGGTGGTGTATTCTAGTTAACGCAGTACTGAAACACTCCAGCAGAGGGCGCTGTTAAGTCCTTATTGTAACACAGTTACTGTGTGCAGTTATACTTCATACATAATCTGCACTGATTTCAATCAGACATGCTGTCAGTAAATGATTGGTTTCTATTGATTCTACTTCCTGTTGACTAGTTTGATGACAGTGAAACAATCACAGCTGATTGTGTGATGATGTAAACTGTCACTGTTACATTCAGTGTGTGTGGCATCATGTTAGTGCAGCTGATAACAGCCTGGTTCTGTTAGAAACACATGAACGTGTCCATAGATCAGTGTGTGTTTAACATGAGAGCTTCAGCCCTGCTGATGTGTTCAATAAAGACATGCAGGAAAACTGATGAGACTCTGAAATAACTCTTTATATTTATAATGTAACTCTGCATCAAAAGAACAACAAAGGATCCCAGACAGGTTTATGTGAACAAAGACCATGTTTCTGTGTTTCTAACAGTTTGACATTATTAGTAAACAGACTGCAGTGAACAGGATTTATAAAGAGCTTATATATAAAGATATGACAGCTGTTTGTTGATCACTCTGTGTTTGGACCTGATCAGTCCAGCTGTTTACTTGAAATATGTTCATTTACCTGTGACGTTATATTTATGTTCTTGTCTCTGGTGAAAAACACATTTTAATGTCCCTCAGATTTTTCTCCCAGATGAATAAATATAAAAATGACACAAACTGACTGCAGCTACTTTTTGTCCTTTCTGTCAGAAACCTTCATGTGACTCATGAGAGACACGTTTCAGCTGTTTGTGACAGATCAGAGGCCAACAAGTCATTTATAACACTTTCCATCATTGTTTAGCACAAACACATGTTGACACAGCAGCGGGGCCGCAGTGAGAGTCAGAGCCAGGAGATAAAAACTCCTGTTTGACCACAGCCTCAGTTTGTTCCTGCAGTTCAAACACTTCCTGTTGTTGACTGGGTGGAGTCAGGAAGCCAGCGAGGCCCTGCAGGACTGAGACTGCAGACTGGGACGTGCTCTGTGATGGAGATCAACAGCATCACTGACTGTTTCTGTGAGGACACCATCATCCCAGCAGGGCTGTTTCCCAACAACAAGCCTGGACCATCAGAGACCTGAAGCTGCTGCTGAATGAAAGAAGAGGATCTTCAGGTCTGGAACAAGGACGAGCTGAGAGTGTTAATAACGTTACTAATGTTCAGCTACACTTTACTAGGTCACATCTGTGACACACGTCACTTAAATAAAGAAGGAAATATTGGCTCTGTTTTATCTGCTGGGCCCAAAAGTGACTCCCCGTATTTAAACTGCTATGAATAACTTGTTGGTCTATAATATGTGAAACATGTGTCAAATGTCTCCATCATGAAAGATATCAGGTCATCTTGAGCCACAAAAACATTCCTATCATGAGGTAGAAGCTGGAATCAGTTTGTTGCAGACGTTTATATATCCCATATTTATCCAGTTAAAGTCACATTGAAATTCAAAAATTTCTTTTCAAGAGTCGTCTGTCCAAGAGGAGCAGAAACAAATATAACAACAGTTATTTAAGCTGTTTTAAAGGCCACAAAGGAGCAGATTGGTTATAATGCAGCTGCTTCAGAGGAATAAAGATGAAACACTGTTTTTATTTCATGTATAACACCTTTCAATAATGTGTTGACTAAAGTCTGTTGACCAGTATAAGTAAAGACATCACACACACACACATGGAAACACTGAAACCTGTTTTTGGTGCAGCAGCGGTCCCAGCTGCTCGCCTTTATCTAGACTGGGTCGGCTGCTTATCTCAATATAATCAATGTTTAAAGTTCTCAGTGTTTCTGTGTTGCTGCGTATAGGATCTCCCAGCATCATCACTGTGCTGTCCAATCATTGTGTGCTAGGTTACCCTTATAGTGCAATGTGTGTTTGCACAAAGAGAAAAAGCTGCCAGTTTCTTCTATTTAGAGTCAAGTTAGTGTTTTGTGTCTTTGTTTGAGGCCTAATGTCAAGCAGAGGTGTGTGTAACTGCACTGGTCTGTTATATGTGTGAAATGTGTGCTTCAGCATCATCTTCGTCACTGCTGATTCCTTTGTGTCATCATGTGTTGAGAAGAGAGAACAGTTATAACGGAGGAGCAACAGGAAGCCCTGAAATCTGCATCAACAAGGAAGTGTTGGCTCACCAGTGATCCCAGCAGAGCCACTGGTTTGGCTCCAGTTGTTATAGATTCAATGATGTTGTTGCTACAGATACATGTTAGCATCTTTATTGTTGTAAAGTCTTGTAATGTGAAGCTAGAAACAAGGCAGGAAACAGCTCCATGATCTGATCTTAATGATGTTGTTTTTATTTCTGTCTTTCAGAACTGGATTGAAACTATCAAAGGTCTAAAAACAGCCTCAACCCTCCCAAAGACAAACTTTACACACGTCATCTTTCAGCTACAATCTTTGTTGCAGGGATCTTCTGCCAAACAAGGCTGAGAGAAGATTTCTTACAGCTGTCATGTTGATGCTGTTTCAATCTTTGGGCAAACACACTCATATATTAGGGCTGATATCAGGGCTGCACAAGTTCTTTGTGTTTGTGATCATGAATAATAGAAGTGTGCCTGTTGAAGATCATGTTTGCTACATTATTATATGTCCTGTTATTGTTCTGTATTATATTCAGCTTTCAGCATCCTTTCCCAGCCCCTGTTACACCATCCATACAAAGCCAATCTGACTGTGAGCCAATGTGTTTGATAGTTTGTGTTGGATCAATAGATTTGACAGACTTGGTTCTCATCCAGAGGGAAACAGTCCAAATTCAGATCTAATGAAATGATGGAGGCTGTTTCCTACCACGGTGCTAATGTGTGACTAACAAGGCTCATGGTCTCCAGCAGACAAGCGCCTGGAATGAGGTGAGCTGAGTGTTGCTTTGGTGGGTCTGTGCCCACGTCATGCATCAGGATTCATATTGGCAATAGTTCATATCTCTGTTCTTTAGCCTTCATCACAAAGCTGTGAAGGAAAAGCAAACATCTAACAGGATTTGATGGATGCAAAGTCCACTGAGCTCTTTGTCATTTACAAACTTGTCCAACCAACAAGAGCACAGATGAAAAACACAGTGACACTTAAAGGATTTTGCCATATATGAGCATAGATTACTTTCATATAGATTTTCAACGCAGGCTTTTGGTGAGCCGCTGGGTTCTGTCTAATAATCATCTCAGCATTTTACAATAGAATAGCTCTTTATTAGCTCTTCATTTATTTTTATTGGACATGAAACAAGGAAGCTGTGTTTCTCATTGGATGTTAGTTTCATGTTCATCAGGATCATTTTCTAAAGAGCTGATATTTAGACCATTTACTGCACTGGCTGCACATTCTGTCTACATTTCTCTGTATGTGCTGTGTTTGTCTTTCATATTTCTCCATATTGACACAAACAGTGAACAGCAGTAGATCTACTCTTCATCTGTTTTAGGCCCAGTGAAAGCTCTGAAGCAGAAATGGTGTCATTAGGAGAAGAAGAGAAGAACAAGTCCGGCGAGGAGGCAGCAGCTCTTAAAGATGAAACACAGCAACTTAGCCCTGAGCTCAGAGAGCTTCACATGAAAAAGCTCCTCAAGCAGATCATGTCAGAGGTTTGTCATCAACAGGAGGAACTGTTCATATCATAGAATGAAGGATGCTGTCAGCTGGATGAAGAAGGTTATTTAATGGCAAACGTTCACATTGAAGTCAAATTGTTGTGGTGTTGAACAGATTCATGGACTGATTGTCTCCAGAATGTTAGAAGAGCTTCAATGAATCATTAGAAACAACTTACAGCTGCACAGTTGTGTCAAACACATCTTTGTGTCATTGTGGGATTTTTGTGTTTCTACATGTGACACACGTCTAAAACATGCACACAATCTGAACACAAACAGGGACTCATTTGTTCCCACAGCCAGATGCTGAGAGCCATTTCCTTGTAGTCCTGTGTCTATATATATGTACCATTAGATGTTATTGGAATGATTGTCAGCTTTGATAGTTTCATGTATGTTTAGCTGGACGGCTGTTTGATCCTCCACATGTTTAAAGGTGTCCAGTCCTGAGACACTGGGGGTGGAAACAGCTGTGATGTCATTGGACTGTCACAAAGACAGAAGTGCATGAAGTGAGCAGCCAAGGAGCCGCTGATGTTTTGGATTCAACAGCATTTGAAAGGTTGACACAGACACATTTGCACATAGAAAGCTGAATTTGTCATATGCCACAGTGAACTCACTGTTCAGTGTTTTTCAGGAAGCTTCTTAACTGCCTCTGCTGCCAAACAAGCAGCTGATGTCCTTGAGAAGAAGCTGAAGAAGTCTTCAACAACAAATACAGGAAGTGGACTTTCAAATACTAGATTCACTTTAGACTCACACAAGAAATGACTCAACTAGCTGTGTTTGATTGACTCCTTTGACTCTATGAAAGCTCAGTGTGTGTCTGTACACAGACTGTTGTGTTGCACTATTATTCAGTTGTCTGCTTTCCAAATGTCTGCATCTCAGTGTAGATGAGGCTGGGGGTCATGGGAGGCCACCATAGCAGTCTCTTCAACATCATGACATCATCATAAATGCTGCTGGACTGTCTGATGGGCTGACGGTGAAAAAGCCGTTGGGAAGGAAACAGAAGACATTTCAGAGGCTGCAGCAGATTTCTTTGATTTGGGGCCTTTTTCAGCTTTATTGGACAGAGCAGTGAAGATAAGTGACAGCAAAGCAGAGGGAGAGAGAAAGGGGACGTGGTCAGAATCAAAGCCAGGCCAGCTGCTCTCCACCTCGTGGCACATGGTCACCTGCTCATCCTAGTGAGCTCCACCAGCAGCCCTTTCACACAGTTTACACTGTCAAACACTGTGTGTGGACCTCAGCTAACAACAGGCTCCATTTAAGTCTGGACTACATGCTTTTATATTGAGGCAGATTTTTCACTGTTTTTATTCCATCAGCAGCTCAACATCATGAGCAGCTTTGACATAAAGACATCAAACTCAAGCTGACTTTAAACTGGATCTACTTTTAATACAGGGGCTCAAAAACAACAACATCTTTATTATATATCAGGACAGAAAGTCATTTCATCTCAAATGGAAAACAGCTTTATTTGGAATAATCAGCACTATCAACTGGTTTGGGATCTCCACCAGTTTCATGTCTTTACAGATTCTCCAACAAAGTTCCTGTAAAATCAGCATCTTTATTGGTTTGATAGTGATTGATTATTCAGTCCCAATCTGCTGTCATCTAAAGAACAAAATGATGTTTCTATGAGGCAAAAAGCTCCAGATGTTGTTCACAAAGAAAACAAAGATTAGGAACTTAAACACAAAGTGTTTGGAGCCAAAATGTTCCCAAGCTGCTCTTTTTGAAATGGCAGAGGTACAGTGGTGTCTAACAGCACACTGTGGAAGGCAAACATGTTCTTGTTGGATGAAACTTCATGAATCCTTTGTAGATTTGAGCTTTTGGAGCCTTTCTTTTCTCTTCAGGTGTACAGAGGCTGAGGAGGCAGGTGAAGCAGGTGGAGCTGTTGTAATGCTGGCAGAGGGTGTGTCTTAGTAACTCTGTGAGGTAGAACTGGATCCAACATTGTGGATGTGTTGATGTTGGAGCCATTAAGATTCTCTGCACACTGTAGGATTTCCCTTTGATTCACTGTGGGGGCATTTTGGAGTCTGTCAATGAAACTCTTCATATTTGTGTTTGACACCAGTTTATAGAAACAGACAAATGTGTCATGCTTTTGTTCGGCCTCCACAAATATACACATTTGTTCATTGGTTGGACTTTTTGGAAGGAGACACATTGAAAACCATGTTAATAAGATCTTGTTGTTTCCTGTGGATCCGACACAGAGAGTGGACTTCAGACAGAAAGCGTGGAAGAGATTTTAGAGGCCGTGTGTGGCAACAGGAAGTTTCTGTATGTTTGCTGATCTTACATGTGGAAAACAACACGTGATGTTTGTGAAGTTCTACAATGATCATTGTTCTGACAGCATTTTGAGTGGGAACAGTTCAAACTGAGAGTAGTGGGAGTTATTTACTGATTGAAACAAGCTGAATGTTTCTGTGCACGATGAAGATCAGCAGCTCAGCTGATCAATGAATTAACATCTATCAGTCATTTCATGAGATGAAGTCATCAGCAGACATTTGTTCTAACTGTGTGATAAATGTCAGAACGTCAGGGCTCTGCTTTAGTCACTACTTGATGATCATTGGCTCATTGTTGAATCACGTGGCCCAGTCTGACCTCTGACCCTTTGCTGCAGGTCTTCTGTGTTATCTCCACTTTCATGTCTGATCTTCTGCTGTATCGTCCAAAATAAACATCTGAATCATTTCCAACACTTCAGCAGATCTTTAGTTTGGGCAGTACAGTACAAAATAACACATATTGTACTATACTGCCCACTTCCTGATCTTATTGGATCTGTGTGTGAGGTTGGTGAAGCAAACACATGTTTACTGAGTGAATCGCTGCCATTAGGAACTAGTTTTTATATCACAGCCTAGAAATCACACAGGACCATTTCTGCAGGTGAAAAGTCCTAATTGGAGGAAAATCATTGTGTAGTTTGTGCGACTGTTGTTTGTAAATGAAGGATTGTCCCAACTACATGTGCTGCTGACCTTTGACCTTTTCTTTAGGTGCACAGAGGAGTCTGTGGAAACATCAGAACTGAGGCAGTGCTACAGATGTCTTCAAATAAAGTGGTGTATTATCCATGTTTTCTATGGATCACATCAATATCCTGATCTAACAAGCCCCCTTTTTGTGGATTTTAGAGCCTCTGACTTTTGCTGCGTCTGCGTCTCATTTCAAGCACAAGAGCAAGAAGTGGATGAAGAAATGGGGCGAGTGGGGTCAGTGTGGTGCATGTCAGCTGTGCTCATGCTTTCACAAAGAACATGTGTATTCATTGGCAGCATTAAGGTGCACTTTAGTCTTCACAATAATAAAGTATTGTGACTTTATTATTGTGAATCCTCACAGTCATGTTGCAGCTCTGCTTTGCTTTAAGAAAATGTTCTACCAGGATGTTACTTTCCTAAACGTGTTCTCCAAATGTTCCCAAAGACTTTGTTCTAAGTAGTTCTACATGATGAAACATTCACACTAAGTTTAAGAAGGACACACAAACACCATCTGTCCTTTCATCATGTGTACAAACGTGTTCAGATGTCAAATGTACCGTGAATGGATGCAAATGTGGATCGTTCCAATAAAATGAGACAGTTTTGTAAGTGGATCACAGTTTGAAGTTCATTGAAACCTATAAGAACATGTTATTCAAACCAACTTTATCCAACAGGAAGAAGCATCAGGGGAACAGGAAACATTCAAACATGTTTACTGTAAGAACTGCACAAAGGAAGGAAACACAATCCTACACACGACCACTTTAAAATGGACATTTAGCTTTTCAAACATCAGGGAGTGCTGCAATAACAACACTGTGCCCATTCTGATCAGACTGAAAGATTTATAGAGATTTATCCATGTGCTGGAAAAGGATTTGATATCAACATATATGCAGATTAGTAGGAGCATTTTCTTCATATTGATTTAGAGTTCAGTACTAGGAATATGTAGAATTAACATCTGTGTACATGACGAGTGATGAAAACTTTCAAAGGACGTCAGAATTGGTGTCTCTATCTGTGACTGTCCCAGAGGAACCTACCTGAGGGATTATTAAAGATCTGTCTATCTAGAAAGACTTGCATTGATTCACAGTGTACAATTCTTTCTAATCTATTAACATCTTCCTCCAAATCCTGTTTCTGCTGCATCAGAAGGGCTCAAACCTCCTGCTGTTGTCTGCTGGACCATCAATTCTACTTTATGATCATCTTCAAAGATAAAAACATGAGTTTATTTGTGAACTCTTCATTTTAAATGAAGCTGATACTACATGAGACATTTTCCACATTTATTGTCTTTGAACAGAGAATAATAAAGCCATCAAACATATACAGGCTGTGCAAATACAAACTTCTGTGGTGCATTTGATGACCTGCAGAGGAGAACAAGTCGGGCTTTTCAGCCCTAACACAACCTCTTTGTTCTCAATACTACAAAACCTTCAAAGGCTGATATGCAGGTTTGCATGAATCACCAACACAGTTGTGTTTGTTTCTAGTACAGTTATAAATAAGCTGATTAAATATCTGCTCACTGATTAGATCCAGTATCTATTACAGATGAACTGGATATCACAGCATGTTGTTAATCCGTCATATCAGACTAAACAGTGTTGCTGGTGTAAATATCCTCCAATAAAGTCAGATGAAGGCTGCTGTTGCCAGGTAACGATGATGTCACACTGGATCTTCTGATCTTTAGCATCGTAGCGCTCGGAGTCTGATGTTGGCTCATGTGTTGTCAGACACCAACATGACGTTCTACTAGTCAAGGCCTCACCTTAACCCACTGATGCTGATCACACAGACCCACTAATAGAACTGTTTTATCAGGTTTATGCAGCGTCACCATTAATGTCACATTTAATCACATTTACATTACAAGCCCACTACAACCATTATCAGCCTTTTACATTACATTATACGTCTGCACTGATTTAAAGTATTTTAACCTGGTTCATTTTTTCCACCTTAACAGTTTATAACTAAAATCAAACAAGATATTTGACCCTCAAAAAATGTACCAACAAATAATTTTACAATAAAATATTTTTCAACTTTTACAAGTGAAATCAAACAAGTGTATTTAACAGTGAAACCAGAGTGAAGCTGCTCATATAGAGTCCAACCCAGGCTAAAGTAAGTTGAATAGAGCAGCATCATCAAGTGTCGGCTCTCTGAACACGGTGCAAGATCGCCATCTGCAGGACAAAACTAGTTTTTCTCCTCATCAACGTCAAGATGATGTCATCATATAGCAACTGATTCCCTGTCCATCTGGAACAAAGCATTTACAGAAAATACAAACACCAACAACACATATCAACATCAACAAATACCAGCATATTTTCTTTGACATTGAGTAGAGTGAACCTCTCCCTTGGTTCATTTCCTGCTCGCAGCATCAGCTGACCTCTGACTTCCTGGTTAAGGTCTCTCAGCGTTGACTGGAATATCAAATCGGACTCACACCATGTTCTTGTAATATGGTCTGTCAGCTTTTTGAAGAGCATCTCTGGCCTAAACACAATAGGAAGAACAACAACACGGCAAAAAAACACATTTCCATATTTGATGAAGGGCACCGTAACTGGAAATGGTAAAATTCATCTGATGCTGCTTTGGATTTATCTTCTGTTTTAGATCAACTTTGATCACTTAGAGCCATCTTAAGTCCGTTTTTGTTCTAACTTCTCACTAACATCTCACTTGATTTCAGGTACCTGCTGTTCCCCACCTGCCCTGTAGGCGGCCTGAGTGTGCCTCAAGCCATTTACAGATGATTACGTGTCGTTCACAGTTCATATTTAAATAGAAGACGTGGGACGTTGAAGCACTTTAAACTTGTCCATCCCTCCATGAACATGTAAGAAATCAAAATAAAGGTTTGCTTCATGTCTGAAATGTGTAGAAAATATTCTGACTATAACAGTTTGGGTCAAAGTGCAGATGTTCCAGATGTTCTGCAGTCTCTCTGTGTTTCATGTTAACATGTAGATGTTGGACCAAAGTGAAGCTTTTTGATGTGACTGCAGGAATGTGAAGTGTAACTCTGAGCTTTAGGAAATGAAACTAAATGGACTTTTTCTCCTTTATTTATAGGAAAGTGTAGGAGAGCAACAGATGAACAAGTGTTACTGTAACAGGACACACAAACACGTCATCAGAGGATCATCATTGTTCATCATTATCACTGTTTCCTTGTTCTGTCACAAACACACAACACTTCCTGCTCTCTCTGATGGATCTGATTGGCTGTTTCATTCACAGGAGGTCAGGGCGTCACACAAACAGCTTTAACTGCACAACGACACACTTTAAATCATCTACAGACAAACCTGCGTGTTTGATTTATGAAGAAATAATAAAGACATGAAGCTGTCCATAAAGCAGCTTCTCACACAAACTCTGCGTAATAAAGAGCTGTGACTGCTATGAACTGCATGAAGCTCTCAGCTGAAGCTTCATTCATTTATTTTAATGTTAATGTCGCCTTTTTAAGTCTGTGTGAGGATTTTAATGAAACACATTAAAGGAGCTTCTTTGATTAGAACCAAATTCATGATGATTTTCAGCCTGAAATGATAAAAACTTTAATAATTCTGTTTATAATAATCAACCTGGAGACTAATGAAAAGTATAATAGTAATAAAAAGCCTTTATTATTTGAGTAATGCCTGAATCTGCTCAGACACAGAGACAACACTGAGGTGTTAATGACAGTTTGAATTAAAAACAATTGTGAAAATCTGCCTCCTGCTTCTTTAAATAATTTTTATGTATTTTTTAATCTCACAGTGAAACATTGAGGCATTAATCTGACACAGTTTGATCAGCTGTGTTTTCACAGACATTTCACTTTGATTTGTTCAAACTAAGCCAGTGGTTCCCAAACTTTTTTTGCCAGGCCCCCCTTTTTTACAAGAAATTTGTGTGCGCCCCCCCACCACCTTTTTCCTGTGTAATAATATTCAACATTGCTATCAATACATTTTTCAAAAAATGCCTCTCTGTGCAAAATGGGTTTAAACACATAAACAGCTGTGGGATACTGTTTGTCCGTGATTTGAACCGGGGAACAAATTACGGCAGGATCAGCCTGATATTATTTGTATCCCACTGTAACTTTACTGCATAAAGAGCTAACATCATGCACATTCTTGATTTTTAGTTCACAAACTACTTTGTGAACTAAAAATCAAGAATGTGGGATACTGTTTGTCCGTTATTTGGAGAGCACAGCGCGTGCTCCTGATGCAGGGAAACTAATTTTGCAGGGGAGACCTACCTTGGCACTTGTGCAGGTGAAGCCAAAGGGAAGATATGCTTCACCATATTTTCCTGTCTTTGGCTTGGAAGGAAGTTGGTTTGGAAACATATTTGGCGATGCTTAATCTCCTGCTTTGCGCTTGTGTGGGAGCCCCGTCAAAAACCTGTCCACAGTGTCCAAGCGCTCTTTTTTTTTTTTCCCTTTTCATACGCGCCCCCCCCTGCAATGGCTCTGCGCCCCCACTAGGGGGCGGGCCCCACACGTTGGGAACCTCTGGACTAAGCAGAGAGGAGTGGCTCTCTGTGTGCGCACTGCTGAGAAACAGAAGCTCATTTCTGCTCTGTTTCATGAAAACAGTGTTATGGGGAAACAATAAGTTCAGCCTCTGAACTCTCAGCGTGAGGACTGAGTGAAGAGTTTCAGAGTTTTGGCTCACAGCTTTTAGCGTCTACACAAAGAGACAATTACGCACTCGTTCTGAGAACATCTCCACCTCCTAAAAACAAACTCTCCTACTAGCAGCTGTCACAACCACAACAGGCAGAAGACTGGATTTATTCAGGTCAGATTTCATTGCTCAGATTTCATGCAGTTTGCAGTAATTTGTGTGTCACAGACTTTGTAGTTCACATTTATGTGACTCATTTAAATCTTCTCCTGAAAGTGAAACTCTTACAAACACATCAACCTGCTGCAGGTTAATGATGGATCTAAAGACAGCTGACCTTTGAGAAGGAACTTGTGAGTCTTTTATTGTGTTTAATGCTCAGTTTTGAAGCCCACATCATATTATTTGTTCTTAGGGTTGTTCGGCGTGGCAGAGTCAGAACAGAAACTTTCTGCAGGTTAGTTATTGATCAAACTAAAGTCATATTAAGGAGCTACTGGCACGGAGTCAGAGCAGAGCTCAGAAATCTGAAATATATCAAAGTATATTAAAGTTAAAGAGTTTAGAGAACACTGTTTGGTTTGCTGCCTCAAAGGCAGATGACTCTCAATATCATAAGATCAGGTGAGATTTCAGACCAAGGAAAATCACTGGGATTATCTGTGAAGAGGCAGAAAAGCATAGACGTGGTCTACCTTATTGCCATTTTGAAAATGTAAGAGTGAATCTGTCTTCATTCATCTACATGGAAACATAAAAACAAAAAACAAATCAATACAACCAAATCACTCCCAGTTTATTTACAACATTTGACACATACAGTGTAGCTCAGTCAAAACAGCCCAAGGCCAAGTGAAAGTGCCCAGTTATCATTATGATAACTGGGTGCAGCAGCTGAGTTTTGACCTGTGAGCTGCAGCTTAAGCCTCTTTTATGGTTCAGTGTTTAATGTGTAAACTGTTTATCACTGCAGAGATGCCTACAGGCTATCTACTGTTGAAAAGTGAATTGTTATATACGGTGTGGCAGCTGACCTTTGACCTGCGAACTTCAGACTCTTTGCTGGTGTGACGTGTTTAATGCTCATCTATTGAAGCCTGCAGACACACACACACATCATGTGATTTGTTTTCAGGGTTGTTTTCAGTGTGTTGGAGTTGGAGCAGAAACCTGCTGCAAGTTAATTATTGATCAAATTAATATCACACAAGGTGCAGCAGCTGACCTTTGACCTGTGAGCTTCAGACTCTTTGCTGGTGTGAAGTGTTTAATGTGACTTCAGCCTGCAGACACAGAGGACGGTTACGGAGAAGAAGCAGAGGATTTTCTCAGTTTCTACACAGACCTGGTCCAGACAGCAGAGAGCTGCAGAGTGAAGACGTTCATGGGAAGAAGCTGAGTAAGTGCAACGTCCTCTTTCAATCCTGGATCAGGAAGTGACGCCGGTGAATATTTGGTGTTTAAATAAGGTTTCTGTCTTTGACTCAGCCTGCTGTCACTTTGTTTCAGAGAGAAATTTGAACCTGAATTTCAGATGTGGTGCTTAAAAGTGCTTGAAAATGTAACTGTATTTCATTCATAATAAATAACTATCTGATTGAATAGTTTTCTTATCACGTAGAGAAATAAAATGAGTCCCAAAAAGCAAAAGCAAAATTTCTCCGCCTGGGCTGCGTCTGTTTCAATATGTGACCCCGCCCCTCGCTCCTGTCTTCAGCAGGGAGAAAGTATGCAAACTCCCAGGCTGATAAACATGAAAGTCACCAGGCGTAAATCTGCAAACTGCCGCATTTGATTCCCAAAGAGCTATGAGTGGAAAAAGTGAAAAGTATTAGCATGGTGTGCCATGCATCCTTTAAAACAAAATAAACATGGGGTCCTCGGGCTATACAAACTATAACCCGAGGACTAAACAAGCTGAAGACCAAAGACTCCATCTCCAGATTAACCAGACATGAAAGTCTTGTTATTAAAAAGACAAAGTAATATAGCAAAGACCGGACATAGCACATGTGAAACACACCCAGCAGATCAATCGATCCCTTTATTGTTCACTTTAGGCTCATAAAACTACAATAAATGGTAAAACTTACCAAATATGCATCTGCACAGCGCAGTATCTTTAAATGCCCTTCTTCGCTTCGTCTGGTCCTTTGTTTTTTTCCCTGCCCAGTTTAGTACTGAGGCCAGCTCGTTTGTGATGGCATAAGCCATTACACGGCGGACTCGCACCTCCAGTGTGGTCCCTCCAATCAAGGCAAAGCGTCTCACCTATAGACACATTTTAAGAGATGAAATTAGCGTGTCTCATGTCTTAAATGTTTATGCAAGTGCTTGTGTGTATGCCGTCGTTATGCATTTAAATCACATCTGACAGCTATTACACTTTATAGTTACAAAGTGTACATAAGCTTTATATACTTACCATTGCCTTATTTGCCTCTTGTGATTGAAGAGCTGCCTCTGCATTGTTTAGCTCCTCAATGTTGTGCAACGGCAAATCCAGAGGCAATACCCCAGCATCTACAGATTCATTGGAGCCGGTATTGCGGATGGCTCTGACCTCCTCACGGAGTTCGTTAAGAGATCTCGTCAGGTCTGTCAGCATAGTTAACATCTTTTGTGAGGTCGCATCTGTTTCAAAGAACAATTCCAGAAAGATTAATGGCTTAAGCAGTGGGAGGCAAAAAACTAATATATCCATAAGTGATGGTGTAACATTCTGCATTCAATTATTAGTTGTTTTAACTGCTAAAAGTGTTTGCTAGTTTTTGCCTGTCACATATATTTGATATTTGTATATGTAGCTGCCATCACCAGTGCGTGAATGTGTGTGTGAATGGGTGGATGACTGAATGTGTAAAGCGCTTTGGGGTCCTTAGGGACTAGTTAAAGTGCTGTACAAATATAGGCCATTTACCATTTATACCATGAAAAATCTGAAATTCCAAGATTTTCAAACTTGCCTTGTAATAGTGGCCTCACAGAGTCTCTGGAATCTACAGAAAAACAAATCACAACAAGATGACATTCAGGAGTATAAACTGGTGTTTTGAAGATAAGTGCACAATGACATTGTGATTCAGCTTTAAAACTATTTTAAAAGCATACCATCTATAGGGAAGGCCCCGACATCAGACTCTGCATGCTGGGGAGATCGCAAAGCTGTGTCGTTTGGAGTGTTCTGCCAGAGTGGTGAAAGGTGTATTTAGGAATACAGACAACTTGGCAAAAGAGTTTCCGTGTGTCACACATGTACAAAGACACTAGACAGTATTTTATTACCTGGTATTTTCACTCGAGGTGCCTGGGGAAACCATTCTTTTGTGGGCTGCTCATCCTCAGAGTCACTATATGTGTACAGGGGATTTGGTCTAAAGAAATAAGTTGAAAACGGTCATAATTACAAATGTGCTTTTGGAATATTTTTTCCTAAAGTTACAGTTTGATTTATAATAACACACACACAGGAAACGGAGATGTGCAAGAAGGTGCAGTATACAATGAATTTTTGAAGTGCGCAAGTGTACACGGCTTTGCAGTTTTAAAAAGTTTACAAACTTCCACTTTGTGGACTATATTATGTGGTGATATTGCAGTATGCAAGCATCACAGATATGTACAAAAGACAAGATCGTAAATTTTAAGCAATCAAGGATATGTTTGTGAATAAAAAAAGTTTTACTTGTGCTTTCTTTTATGACTGGTCTGAGTTTCAGCTTCGGACTGAAGGTCAGACGTATCACAGCGTTCACTTAGATATTTCTGAAGACTGTGTTCTGCTTCGTGAAATGTGTCTGGAAGTACAAACACAATGTATGGCCAGACAAAAATTAGGACACAAAAAACTTCTTATTGTTACATTTATACAACACCAATCCAGATGATACCCACCATGGCTTATTAGAAGTCGCACTGGTGCATAGGTGAGCCATATTGCACCAGGATGAACTCTCCTCTTTAGTGCGGCGTGGATCCTGAATGTGTCTTGCGGAGGATATGGAGGCCATGACAATTTCTCCCCATTTATTCATGAAATAGGGGCTATTTCGGTACCACCAGTGCTGAACTGCACAATGCACCAGTCTTTCATTTTCATCCTTTTTTAATTTGGAGTCTTTTTTTGCCCTGTCTAGGATAAACAGGAAACAGATAATTACAATATATTTCATAGTCACTACAAAACTTGATCTATTGACTGAACTAAATAATAATTAATAGCACAGTGTGGCGTCAAAAAAGGCGCACACCTTTGACACTGCATTTTCTCTGTTTTCCTCGTCCACACGTAAATGCTAAAATGGAGTTTTCGAAAATATCCACCTTGGCAGGCGTCTTTAAAAATCTCAGTTTTCAGTTAACGGAAACGCAGTTTACGTGTGGACAAAAAGTGCAAACGCAAGTTAAGTGAGCGTGCAACGTAAAGTTTGAATTGAGTGCGAATTGAAGCAGGTGCTCTCCAATCATTAAAAGTAACAAAGTCATTGAATTTATACAGTTAACTTTACGTTTATCAATCATATATCACAGATTTACCATTTTTTGTAGTACTATGCTAAAAAGCAACTATAGGCAGATTGCAGTGTAAACGCTGAGTGACACACCTGCTGTCAGACCTGCAGGTTTATCCCTGTGCTGTTCTCATTTGTTATAGTGACACAAACTATTTGGAGTTGCACAAATAATTTGTGTGCCTTCTTATTTGATGCAGAACACCTGATTGTTCTGTAAATAGTTTTAAATGGTTATATAAAAAACGTCTGAGCCTTGGCTGCATTTTTAGGTAAATAGTACCATGTAATTTTATTGTTTGCAAAATATTTTTTAAAAATGTCCAATTTCTATTTGCATTTCAAGTTATGAAAATGATTCCTTAAACATGCTTGTGGTTTTTACAGTCAAAAATATCACTTTCTACTTGTATTTTAAATTTTGGCTGAATTTAGATCAATTGTGCTGACACATTATGTCAAAATAAGTAAATAACAGATTATCAAGATGAACAGTTTTTAAAGGTCAAATATAGAGGCCAAATCAAAAGTAGTCAAAAACGGCCAATTATACCCTGGACCCCAGAGGGTTAAAGGCTAAAAGTTGTCACCAAGTACTGTTTATATTTGTGTGTATTGCTGCAGCTTTTTTGAGTATTAATTTGGTGCCTTTGGGTGAAATAATGGTAATATGAGTGATCCATATGGTCACAAAGAATAGCCACTTGATTCTGTGCTACCAAAGTTCCCCGGCTTTCATTCAAAATGTGTTTATGGTCAGCACCTGCACATTAAACTACTTAATCAGTCAGTGCTGTTCTGCATGTCTATCTGACTTGATGTTATTAGCACAAACACTTTAAACATGATCATTTAGGACTTCAGCAATAATACAGACAGCGATGTAGTTAGCAACAAAACAGTTTTATTGGGAATTAACTTAAAACAACAAACAACAAACAAACATCTGTCTCCTATTTTTTGTCACACAGGAAGGAAGCATCAATATATGATGAGAAGACTTCTTTCTTTTTTGTTTTTTTTCAACAGGAGAAGAATATCTCTAACAAGTTGATTTGTTCACATTTTCACATTTTAATTTTTAAGTGAAATGTGCATTTTGAGTTTATACACTTTGTATATAAGGGGGCCGTGTGTTTCACCGTTATATTCGGGTCCTACCCTGTCTGCATTACACATCCAGTTCAAGACTAACATTTTTCTAGTTTCCCAAACAGTAAATCAGTGTGTGTGCAGTTCTCTGCAAACTCAGCAGGAATAATTAGTGTGAAGCTTTAACTCTGCTGATCCTCTTTGAATCATGGATCAGCTGAAATGTTTAAAATGTTGTTCACACTGAAGCTTCCAGTCACAGTGAATCAGTGTGTGTCAGTGAATGCATCGTGTGCGCTTCATGGCTCCATCTAGTGGACTGATAGTAGAGCAGCTGATGGCAGCTTCCTCTGCCTCACACTGCTGTCTGACTGCATTCAGCTGACACTGAGATGAAGCAGGAAAGAAGCAGCTGATATTTGGACAGCACACATGATGGAAAGGAGGATTTCAGCTGATGTGCACACGAATGATTTGTGTTTCCTCTGCAGGTGAAGGTAGAAAGTGTGTGTGAGCTGATGTGAGCAGCATGGATCAGTGTGAGGACAGAGAGGAGGGAGTCCCTCCCTCTAAAAGCACTCTGTGTGGGGAACATGAGAGCCAGACCAAAGCTCAGAGGTGAGACGACCATCTCTAACTGTCCATGACTCTTCTCCATGTCACAGCTCAGCACTCACATCACTGCTCCATCATTATTCACAGGAACCCACCTGGACCTCCACCCAGCTCTGAGTCCTTACAGAGTGACTGGTCTAGAGGTGTTCCCATTGATTTTAAAGTCCAGCCTGTGTCTGCTGCAGAGAGGTGAGCTGTTAGTAACATGAACTCTTTGATTTAACTGCTTGATGTTGTTGGATATAAACTGCAGTGCAAACACGTCAGTCCCTCAATCCCATTTAAACTGTGTCTTAAAAAAAAGCCTTTGGTTTGCACACAACTGAAAACCCACTTCAGCAAACAGGAAGTGATCAGAGCGTCCGTCCACCTCCTGTCAGGCCTGCAAACATTTCATATTGAAGAAAAGTACTTTATATTCCACATTTTACTCCACCACATTCAACCATTTTGACATTTTAGGCCACAGCATGAAACTCTTGTCACATGACTCCTGTTATGTTATAGAGTCATGTGACCACCAGGGAGTGATTTGTATGGATGTGTGTGAAACACATTCATATCAATCTGATTCATCAATGGAAACATTTTTGGTGTAAAATGCACCAACACTGAAAACGCTGCAGATAAAAACACAACAAATGAAATATGAACAAATCAAGGCTTTGAATACACGTGTGTGTGTTTGAGACAAAGAGATAAATGGATTGTGTGTCTGTCCTATTGTTGCATGAGGATTTTATTGTAGATTTTGTGCATGTACACTTTTGACCACGAAGGTGTCAAAAGGGCGTAAAACAGTTGGAGGCACAAGAGTAAACACTAGTGCTGTCAGTAGATTAAAAAATGACTAATTAATCACACAATTTTCTGTCAATAATCGTGATTAATCACAATTACTTGATCAATAGCTGCAATTAGATTTTTTCAACTTTATATTTAAGCTTGTAACAGACGTTTACACCATAAACTCAAACTCCTCAGCTGATCCTGAATCTGAGCCCGTCTGTAAAACAATCATTTTCTTCACAAGTCTGTGGAGGTGGCACTGATCATGCAGCAGTCTAACACACTCTGTCACTCTTCTTCAAGTCTTTGACACGAGGAACCACAACTCTGTTATTAACAATATTAACAGGTCTGCAGTTTGTCCACTTGGCAGTTGTGTCATCAGTGCTTTGCATTATTGTGATACTTTAAGCTGGAAGTGCTTCGGTGAAAAGAAAATTCTTTCTCTCACAATGTGGAGAATACTTCATGTTGGTCGGCTGCTCCGTCTTGTTATTTATTTAATACTCAAACTTTCCATCAAGAGGCCAGTGTGCGTTTATCATCTTCCATATTGAACTGATTGGTTCAGCTGCCCGTCACTAACACATGAACTGCCCATCTGCACGTGTGCAAAGGGAGCTCTACTTGGACAAACTGCACGAAGTGCGTTGATAGAAACATTTCAGGGATTTTGAGTCATTCTGCACTCCAGATGTGTTAATTGTGTTAAAGATTTTTATCAGGTTAATCATGATAACAGATTAATCCCCTAACCCTACATGTTCATTTTGACAGCACTGGTAAATCCTTTTAAAAAAGAAAACAATGAAAGAGAAAAGATCCAAATGTTAGACTTGGTCATTTGCTGTTTGAGGACAGTGATGCTCATATCTGTGGGGAAAGTGTGACCTGAGTGGGTTCATGTTTGTCTTTAAAGAGCTGCTCTGATTCTCTTTGTGTCTGATCTGTTAAACAGTCTGAGAGGTCACACAGAGACCCAGCAGCTAAAGCCTGGATCATACTGGCTGCTGTTACTCCATCAGGACAACACTGAACCACAGTGCTGTTCATGGAAATCAATCAATAAATTTAACTTTACACTGTATTACCAAAAGTACTGCCTTCACACATGTAAACTTGAGTGACATCAGATTCTGAATCCACAGCATTTAATATGATGTCAGCCAAGAGTTCAACATATAACAACTTAAACTGTTCTAAAAAGGATTTTTCACAGGTTTAAAAGTGTTTACGGGAAATGTTAACGGTTCTTTTCAGAAGCACATACGTGAGGTCAGACACAGGAAACCAGCAACACTGACTGAACACAGATTTTAGAGGCTAAATTCATATATTACGTGTGTGTGTGTGTGTGTGTGTGTGTGTGTGTGTGTGTGTGTGTGTGTGTGTGTGTCTGTCCATGGTTCCTCCACAGAGTGGACCAGCAGAGCTCAGAGGTTCCCAGTGGTCAGTCTGCCCAGCAGCATCAAACACAGCTGGACTCCATATTTATGGTCTGTACATGTACAACAACTACTTTATTATTAATATTAATAATAATACATTTGTTTATAGGTCCCTTTCAGAACACCAAGGACTCTGTGGACTAAATGACCAAAAGAAACAAACTTTGAAATCAGACGGTGCAAATGTGATCACAGGGAAACGTTTTAAACATCGAGGCTTTAAACAAAAACCAAAGTGAAACAGTTTGTAGTTGAGATCAGTGGGAATGAAGCTGAATAACTGTTTCTACGATAACTTTGTCAGTGACAGATATGATAGAAATTAGCAGCATTAGCACTTACTAATGATGTGAGTTGACACTGGGCTGTATTGAGACGACCACATTAGGTGGTCCTCAACTGTAATGGAAACCAGTAGATCCAGTCCAGTTGTGGCGACCTGTGATGAGTCCATCTGAGCAGCTACTAATGGAAACGGGGCCATAGATGTGTTTGTGCTTAATAACAATGAATCACAGGATTTTTACATTACTGTTAAAATCTCATGTTGTTTGTTAAAGTGTGCAGTTCAGGGTGTGTTACTAAAACTGTGCTTTGCTCACTTTCCAAAGACCCAGCCCTCATAAAAAGCAGCCAATCAGCTTCTAAGAGTTACACACCCACACATATCAAGTTAACTCTGGTCTAATACACTTGGATTTAGCTTGAAGAAGGTTCCTGTACGAGGACTAAAAATGATTTAAAAAGCAGCCAAAGAACAACTTTGACACACCTTCATAAAGCCTGCAGAGCAAAAGAAAAACTAGCTGAAAGTCTGGCTGCTCTTATGAAAAGTACAGAGAAATTATGGGTCGCTCAACACTTTTGCACAATATAAGAGTTTAAATAAATCTAAAGAGTAACTCAAAATCCTACAATCATACTGAGAAAATCATCTACAGCTAACTATCCAAGTGGATTTGTTTAAGACAGCTCCATCTGCTGGTGGCCCTCTGCAGGTGCATGAAAGGGGCGTGTTTATAGTGAAAGTAGTAGAGAAAGTAAACCCCATTGGAAGGAGGAGGACTCTCAGCAGCTTCCAGCTCATATTCAGACATTTGACTTCTCACTGAAAGCAGCAAGTTTGAGTGTCTGTACCTTAATTAGAAGAGTTAACATGCCAGTAGTAATTAGAGTTGACTGAACAATGCTGTCCTTGTAATGTAGTTTATGATTTTTATACATCTTTTTGTGCACAAGTCCAGTTTTACTGTAGAGCCTCTCAAGTTGGTGACAGCAGTCAAAGTTCACGTGTAAACCAGAGCTGCAAATCAGGTCCAAATGTGTTGTTCACAGTGAGTGGGATCATCATTGGCTGCTATGTTAACATCCTGCAGCAGGATGTGTTTGGTCAGAGAATGGATAGATCACTAAGTCATTGTTGAGTTTAGGGGGACAGTAGACAGCTGGAGCAGGTTCAGCCAGTTGACACACAGTAGATAAAAATAATTGAAGGCAGGAGCAGACACCTGTATGACTTTCCACCTCTCACATAGATTATTGTCCCTGGGCAGAGCCACAGGGCTGGTAGATGTAAACAAACCTGGAGGAGAGGATTTATTCAACTGAGAAAAGTCACAGAGTTGTGTCTTGATGCTCAATCATCCAGGTAAGTAAATCCCAAAAAGGTTGATTCTGTTCATCTGGACGTTTTCAGTGGGAGAAATGTTTGATCATCATCAGGTGACGTCTTCAGTCTCAGCTGACTGCAGGTTTCCAACCTTATAAACAGGACATTTGTATAATGACTGAAACCTGCAGCACTGAAAGAACAATGGACTGTGAGGTCAGTTCATTGATCATTGGTACGCATATTGTCAGGACCATTGATCAACAACCACTGATCAATGGCCATGAGTCCGATTCACAGAGAGTTGGGGAATGGCTGCAATCACAGCATTGTAAGATGGTGACAGATGTGCCCTTAGGCCCCTCCTCCATTCAGAGATGGTCTGTCCCTTTTCATGTAAATGGCCTCCTTGACTCCGCCCTCAAACCAGCATTCATATTTACTCAGGACTAGGGCTGCTCGATTATGGCAAAAATGATAATCACGATTATTTTCACTGAAATTGAGACCTCGATTATTTGAAGATATTTATTTAACAATGTATTGAATAATGGCTTTAAAGATTGTCAAAAAATAATATAAAATAGTCTGCAAATACTGATAACAGTGCAAATGTTTGCAATATAAAAAATAAATGAAAAAATGTAAACATCTATGTTTAGCAAACTTAAAAATTCTGCACAATATTTATGCATACAAATAGCCAAACATCAAGGCAAGCTGTGTAGCCACACAATGCACAATTGCATCAAACTGACATTGAGGTACGTCAACTAAAGTTGCTGCTCCTTCATTGTTTGATCGTATGTCACTTTGTAAGCGGTCTTCAAATGATTGAATAAATTTGTAGTGTTGCTCTGTGGTGCAGCTACGACACCGTAGCAAAGTTTCCACACTATGTCTACTTGATCCACGTCTGACTCCGCAAACCCATAATGTTTCCACACCACTGAAGTCGTTTTACCTCTCTTTTCAACCAACGGCATTCTTTCTTCAGCAGCCGTTATCCTCTCCAAATAACTTATGCTTAGCTTTCCGAGCTTCCCTCGGGTCCTCTTAATTGTTGTGATGCGTGTTCGAATCGCAGAGAGGTGCGCTCGTTTTACCACACAGAGCAGCGTGAGAGTAAAGCACGAGGGAGGTGCTAATAATCGGCTCAGTCATTTTTAATGATCGTTGAAAGCTCAGATTGTAATTTAGATTAAAATTCGATGAATTGAGCAGCCCTACTCAGGACCTTCTTGATGTGCTGTTCTTCTGCTTCCCTGGCTGCTGTGTCTGTGGGGATGGTGTTTGTTTTGTGTTGTAGCGTCCTGATGACACCCAGTTTGTGTTCCCGTGGATGATGAGAGTCAAACCTTAAATACTGATCCGTATGTGTAAACAGAGTGAACCTTTGAGACCAGTTGGCTGTATGATCAACTCAGTCACCTGAAACATCTCCAAGTTTCTGGCTTCGATCATCGACCCGTTGGTAGTTCAGCTCTGAACACCAGTGAAATGTTTCTCCCACTGAAATCACTGCATTCATATGAACAGAATCAATGTTTTGCGATCATGGAGTTGTGGACAAAGTCTCAGTTAATCAGATAAAGTCAAACTTATAATTGGTGAAGCGATCATGGATGATATGCTCCTTGATCATAAAGAAGTGGATGTTGTGGAGACTGAAGTTCAGAGTGGTGGCTCGTTCATAAAGTATCCTGTTTCAGCTGCTGGAGGACAACATCATCACTTTTGTGAAGAACGAGCTGAAGAAGATCCAGAAGGCTCTGAATCCAAATAAGCCCCAGTGCTTGGAGTTTCAGAGGGAGGATGATGAGCAGAGGAGCAGCAGAGAGGCATTTGTGAAGATCACAGTGGACTTCCTAAGGAGAATGAAGCAGGAGGAGCTGGCTGACCGTCTGCAGAGACGTAAGAGGATTTCCTACTTAAGGTTTTAAGCTGTTAGATATATGAGACACTTATGACACCAGTGTGTTCAGTCATTTCTCAGTGGCTCAGAAACTGTCATCAGCGTTTTGTATAATATGATTGTTGAAGTTGTACTTTTATTATTATTATTGTTCAGACCTTAAAGCTTCAGTTTGTCATCATAACCTTAAATCCACCCTGAAGAAGAAGTTCCAGTGTGTGTTTGAGGGGATCGCTAAAGCAGGAAACCCAACCCTTCTGAATCAGATCTACACAGAGCTCTACATCACAGAGGGAGGGACTGCAGAGGTCAATGATGAACATGAGGTCAGACAGATTGAAACAGCATCCAGGAAACCAGACAGACCAGAAACAACAATCAGACAAGAAGACATCTTTAAAGCCTCACCTGGAAGAGATGAACCAATCAGAACAGTGCTGACAAAGGGAGTGGCTGGCATTGGGAAAACAGTCTTAACACAGAAATACACCCTGGACTGGGCTGAAGAAAAAGCCAACCAGGACATCCAGTTCATATTTCCATTCACTTTCAGAGAGCTGAATGTGCTGAAAGAGGAAAAGTTGAGCTTGGTGGAACTTGTTCATCACTTCTTTACTGAAACCAAAGAAGCAGGAATCTGCAGCTTTGAAGACTTCCAGGTTGTGTTCATCTTTGATGGTCTGGATGAGTGTCGACTTCCTCTGGACTTCCACAAAACTACAATCCTAACTGACCCTAGAAAGTCCAACTCAGTGGATGTGCTGCTGATAAACCTCATCAGGGGGAAACTGCTTCCCTCTGCTCACCTCTGGATAACCACACGACCTGCTGCAGCCAATCAGATCCCTCCTGACTGTGTTGGCATGGTGACAGAGGTCAGAGGGTTCACTGACCCACAGAAGGAGGAGTACTTCAGGAAGAGATTCAGAGATGAGGAGCAGGCCAGCAGGATCATCTCCCACATCAAGACATCACGAAGCCTCCACATCATGTGCCACATCCCAGTCTTCTGCTGGATCACTGCTACAGTTCTGGAGGATGTGCTGGGAACCAGAGAGGGAGGACAGCTGCCCAAGACCCTGACTGACATGTACATCCACTTCCTGGTGGTTCAGGCCAAAGTGAAGAAGGTCAAGTATGATGGTGGAGCTGAGACAGATCCACACTGGAGTCCAGAGAGCAGGAAGATGATTGACTCTCTGGGAAAACTGGCTTTTGATCAGCTGCAGAAAGGAAACCTGATCTTCTATGAATCAGACCTGACAGAGTGTGGCATCGATATCAGAGCAGCCTCAGTGTACTCAGGAGTGTTCACACAGATCTTTAAAGAGGAGAGAGGACTGTACCAGGACAAGGTGTTCTGCTTCATCCATCTGAGTGTTCAGGAGTTTCTGGCTGCTCTTCATGTCCATCTGACCTTCATCAACTCTGGAAAAAATCTGCTCGAACAGAAACAAACAACATCCAAGCGTTTTAGCTTTTTAAGCACGAAAGAGTCTCTCCACCAGAGTGCTGTGAACAAGGCCTTACAGAGTCCAAATGGACACCTGGACTTGTTCCTCCGCTTCCTCCTGGGTCTTTCACTGCAGACCAGTCAGAGTCTCCTAAGAGGTCTGCTGACACAGACAGGAAGTAACTCACAGACCAATCAGGAAACAGTCCAGTACATCAAGAAGAAGCTCAGTGAGAATCTGTCTGCAGAGAAAAGCATCAATCTGCTCCACTGTCTGAATGAACTGAATGATCGTTCTCTATTGGAGGAGATCCAACAATACAGGACTTCAGGAAGTCTCTCCAGAGGTAGACTGTCTCCTGCTCAGTGCTCAGCTCTGACCTTCATCTTACTGTCATCGGAAGAAGATCTGGATGAGTTCGACTTGAAGAAATACTTTGCTTCAGAGGAGGCTCTTCTGAGAATGCTGCCAGTGGTCAAAGCCTCCAACAAAGCTCTGTGAGTACATTTCAAATTATATGCTTGTTGATAAAAAGCAGGTGCGATCAACTAAAAAAACTAACAAGGTAACCTCCAAAACCACAGTAACGAGTGCTGGTGTCTGAAAAGTCTATACAACTATTAAGTGATAATCAGTACTCACTTTGTGCAATACTGAATACATGTTGGCATTTCTGAAATTTTTCTGGGTGTAACTGTTATCAAAGTTCCATCCAGACCTGGCCTTGAGTTGTTGTCTAAGTTTTAATCATGAACTCTTCTGAAACAATTACAAAATAAAGAAATTTGACACAATTTGTTGATACCAAAAGCACATTGAACTATCCCTGTTCTTTTACTGCTCTCTTCTCTCTTCACTTCTCTCTTGTCTCTCTGATTGTCTCCATAAGTTGCTCGTTGCTTTTCTGACAAAGAGAAAATGGAATATTGCCAAATGTTATATAATCTCATTATACTTGATCAAAAATACTTTTTTTGTTGTTTTTCTGTTATTTTTCAGACTGAGTCTCTGTAACCTTTCAGAGAGAGGTTGTGAAGCTCTGTCCTCAGTTCTCAGCTCTCAGTCCTCTAATCTGAGAGAGCTTGACCTGAGTAACAATGACCTGCAGGATTCAGGCGTGAAGTTTCTGTCTGAAGGACTGAAGAATCCACACTGTAAACTGGAAACTCTCAGGTGAGATCAAACATTTTTTAATCAACTGGCAGAATTAGCAAATTAATAACAAGGTAATCCTTTAATAAGAGGAGATGTGGAGGTGTTGTGATTTGCAACATACTCTTATGTTGCAAGATTCTAAAACAAGAAGTAGTTCCTGGGAACTGCTTTCTGTTTTGTTGCTGTCTAAGTAGAAACTTGATGATGAAAATAGTGATGAGTTTGCAGAGTTGAATCCACAGCACACAACACAAATATTCTCACACCCGACAATATGTACATAGTCACGGTGTTGGGTGCTGAAGATCATAATTAGAAATATTAATTATAAATTTCTTCAAATGCAGTTTCACGCATGTGATACTCATTTAGAGGGGGTGCCGTGGCTCTGCGCTACATACAGACATTTCTACATCCCTGCCATTCAAAGGCACTTTGTTATAGTTTATATATGTAGTATTCAGAACTGGAATGTAAGCTTGGTATTTTTAAAGGAAGCAATTTTAATTCAGTGTTTTCATTAGTCTTAATTTTATGCGTTTACTACCACTAAGAAAAGAACGGACATGAGGCTTAAGGCCTGGACAAGTTTGAAACCTTTTGTCCTTCACAATGGAAAATGGGTATCACTTTATCCAGCTTCTAATTCATAAATTCTGCACTGAGCTTGCATTTAAACCTGTGTCTATGTGTACCTGGCCTGTACCACTACACTTGCTTTCTTCTGAACATTTGCCCCCATCCCTTTCTTTAAACAGTGACATGATCCCAGTCTGTCTTTTAATGTGATTTTTCCACATGATGTGTCCATTAGAATAAAATCCCAGCCCTGCTGGGATGGAATATCAGCAAGCGTGAAATTTCTTTGATAACTGACATATGAAATTATCTAGGGGCCGAATTTGGCTGATGGGCCATATGTTTGACAGCCCTTGTTTAGACAGTTTAGCATTCTATGTTCTACTGAGTTAACTCCAAGCTAAGGAGCAAACCAGCTAACTGCAGCCACAAGCTGCGACTGGTTTTCTTTGTGGATGATTCTCACACTGATCCTTCATTGTGATGCTGCCATCCACCCACGTCTTCTGGATTCCCATCTTCACAGTGTTGGGAAGGTTTGATTGGAGATTGGAGAATACATGCCCCAATGAATACTGAATACTTTGGATTACTTAATATATTATCATGCTTTTTACAACTACATGAACTGACTATTGCTGTGTGATTTATTACTATTACTGAAGACTATTCTCCATACCAATACTAACTAGATGTTTAAATCTTAATATAAAATCGATAACAGTAGGGTGGACATTAGGTAAGGCTGCACTTTTTGAAGCAATCTCGTATAGAAAACTACTCTGCACGTAGTAAAGGGACCTCTGGCTAATACGGTGGGTTCGTGTCAGGCTCGTAGTCGAAAACTAGCTTTACTTGTTGTTGGGTCATCTTTGCTAGTGAGAGACAGAGAGAGGCGTTGAAAGGCTGCTCCAACGGAACTTATTGTTTAGAAGGAAAACAGAACACAGTGTACAGTCGAGTCTTAATAGCTTACTTACAACTGGGCTCGTCAGGCCCTCTTTTTGGCTGCAGTGGTTATTATTATATTTACATGCTTCCAGCTCCCGTTTCTACTCAGTGATGACTCGTACTTTTCAACTCTTCTTTTTCTCCCTCCCTCCCTCGTTCACAGACACATAACGGTTATGGCAGTCCATTCTCCCTGCAGCACAGACTACACTGCCCATGAGGTGACATTCTTTAGGGCGATGCCTGTAACACTCTGCCTATTGCATTTACATTAAATAATTTTTTGAATTATTCTCCGTGAATCGCTACCTTATTGTGGTGGAGGGGTTTGTGTGTCCCAGGGATTCCAGGGGCAATGTCTTGGGGCTTTTGCTCCCTGGTAGGGTCTCCTATGGCAAATTGGTCCTGGGTGAGGGACCAGACAAAGAGCAATTCAGAAGACCCTTATGAGAAAAACATCGAAGCAACAGTTTACTGAGAAATAAAAGAAATGATTGAGCTCATTTTGCTGATGTGGAGTATCTCATTATTTGCGTGGAAGGCCCCATATCAGCAAACATCATGTGTGAATGCGTGTGAATGAATGTGAAGGACTGGACCAAGGTGGGAATGAATAAAATGTTGACAAGCAGGACGAGTGGAAGACTTAATTCTGGGGATGCTGATTTTTGAGTTGCTTTGAGGGAATTTCTGTTTTACTGACTGGGGTTAGATTTTGGTATTACATTATATTGTTGGGTGAATGCTTGATGCTATAGGGGAAACATCTTTTAATATAACTCATGTTACCATTAATGGAAGAAAAACGTTTCATATTTTGCTGCTATTTCTGCTGCTATTTTTTATAATCTATTTGTTTGATAATTGTGCTGTTTTAAGGTTTCTTTCTTATAACACTGATTGTATCATAAAGGGGGGAGTTGGTTATGAAATGTAAAGTATAGGTTTTGTTTCCAGGAATTTCCAAGGATCCAGATTTCGAAGGAGCAAGGAGTTCGAGGAGATGTGTCATGATGATTAAATTGATTTTACTCCTTGAACACAGGTTTTTAGGGCCGGAGCAAAATACCTGGGAGGAGGATGGCTGAAGTGTTTGGAGAGATGATAAGCCTAACCTTTTTTCCCTTTTAATTTCTTAAGCCCAGGTGACACATTTTGAGTTTTTTTTGGACACAAATAAAAGTCCAAATAAAAAGGGGGATTTAATTTGAAATGGGTTTTAGGATGATTTTATAATTATGGGGTTTTTTGTGATAATTTAGATATGGTAAAACTGAGGCAGGAATTGTTATTTTCATGTCTAAGTTAAAGGAGTAAAATGAACTAAATTCTGTTCAGAAGATAGAGGGTGTCCATAAGAAGTTGTAAACCAAATTTAAAGGGAAACTGTGGGAATAAAAGATATGCGTAGATAATTTGGGGAAAACTAGTGAAGATTTTAGGAGTAGAAAATGTTTGATTTATTTTTATTTTTAGGATAAGTGGTTATAATCCAGGCTTACACATACAGATATTACATAGATTTATTGCTAGGGTAGAGGACAGAGCGTATTAAGAGAGTGTTAAAAGTGTCACTGACTCAAATGAATAATATTGGAGATTATATATGTAGAAATGATTTTTTCTTACACATTGCGATCGTGCTCATTAACAGAGTTGATGTTCGGTCCATTTAAGGTCATAAGCTTCGACGAGCGCGAAGTCTCAGTCGATATATTGCGGGGGACTTGGAGCAACAGAAGGATAAATAGCATTCACGCTTACAAACACACATGATTTAAACATAGGTGAGGCCAAGGGGCTGGAATTCCTTTAGCTTTTATCTGAATCTGGATTGGCTCACTAACAAGTGACAGAAAGGAGGAACTGAATAGGAGTTTGATTGCAACTAAACTGTGTGACCTGTAAAGGATTGAGATAACACATGCAGCCCCAGAGTAGACTTATTATATGAATGCAGTTACAGAATAACAAATGCTTGTTTAAGTGACAAAGTTTTTAGCTTTAAAACAGAAGTAAAGAGGAGAAAGCTTATATATTTTGGTTAAGTCTGATAAAGTATAAATTAGAATGTATCATTACATTAAGAGCAGCAAAATGAAATAAAATGTTATACCAAGAACGGAAATATCACAGGGAATGTGAGTTAAAAAAAAAAAAAAAAAAAATGAAGTTAGGGTTAACACATAGTACCTGTTTTTAGGGAGCTTTAGGAAGAAAGTAACTGTGTAAACATCAAATATCTGCTCGGTTTATCAAGGTATCGCATATTTGCAAAAGTGCTTCGACGTTTTCGGACACGTCTGTTACCCACCAGCTCGATAGCTAGCCGAGAGCTCGAGGGTCACTGAAGTCGCCGAGAACGGCATAGCTCCCGGCACATCATTTTCAGATCACAGCGGACTTTCGCTACTCAGGTTAAACGTAATATATAAGTCACTTAGATAACCTAAAAATGATATTGTTTGGCTTTATTCAGTGTTTTATTTGTTCGTGAGTAAATCAGTTTGGCTGAGATTAAAATTATTAGATTAGATTAGATAAAATAAAACTTTATTATTCCCCTGGGTGTCTTGATGCATTCTCAATCATCCAGGAAAGTAAATCTCCAAAAGTTGAATCTGTTCATCTGGATGTGGCGTTTTTGAAAACGCTACGTCCAGATGAACAGATTCAGTGGAGATATCAGGGATGACACTGGTGTGTCTGATTCACTCTTTAGCACTCTGGTCACTCCAGTGTGACAGCCAGAACACCACTGATGATCCCAAATGATCCCAGCGTGTGGAATAAGGAGCTTAAGGTTCAGTTTGAGGTTTTGTCAAAGCAGTGAACACAAAGAAAGCCTGGCTTTGGTGGACTTCCATGATGCTCTGCTTTCTTCTCCACTCTCCTCTTTTCACTCCTGATGCTTTTATATGTCACTACTGCATGTCCTTAACTTTTGTCTTCTCTCTCCTTAGTTTGTGTTTAGTTCTTGTCTCTCTGAGCTCATCTCTTCTCTTTCCCCTCACCCTGCAACCAGTCATGGTAGATGCTCCTCCTGGAGCCTGTTTTCACTGGGAGGATCTTTGTGTCAAAGGGAGTTCTTCTTCCCACCATCACCAAGTGCTGCGCACAGTGGATTGCGTGATGGTTGGGGTTTTCTCTCTAAAATTGGAGGCTTTTACCTCACACTGTTAAAGAGCTTGAGATGACTGTTTGAATTGTCACTTATAAATAAAGTTGCATTGAATGGATAACTTTTATTCATCTATTTAATGGATAGATGTTATTGTGACAAACAGAAAATGGTTGGTGACTAGGGATGGCACCGGTTCTGACATAAAAGGTAGTAACCAGACCGAAAAGCAGCGCACATTTCGGTGCTTTATTTCAGTGCTTTTTTTGCTGAGATGTGATACACTTTAGATTCTAGGCAATCATTTTACTTTTCCGAGGATAGTAGGCGGGCCCAGGTACGTCCGTTCTTTTAGAACAGAGCTACAGATTAAAAATGCCCAAGGCAAAGCGGCCAAAAGTCTGGCTGTACTTCACAGCAAAAAGATGCAAACTCAGCAGCCTGCAACAAGTTCTTTAAGCTGATACTGTGATACTGTCAAAGGAGGTAACACCTCGAATCTGATGAAACACGTGGAGACTCATAGCGTTTTTTTTTTTTTTTTAAATCCGAGAAATGCGCAGTATTTCATAGCTTGCTGCGAGACCTCACACTGTGCACTTGAACTGCGGGTGTGGTGCCTGTTATCGGACCCGGACTTAGCAACATCTCCCAAAAACCCGAAGTGGAGAGTCCTGGCCCCTAGCCCTGCCAGTGTAGCAGAAATGATGAGGATGATGATGGCAGCAGCAGCTGCGTGAGTAGCTTAATGCTGTTCGTGTGTAATTTACGTTGAGTACGCTAACCACGTTATTATTAATGCATGTAAGGTGAACTAGCAAACACCATCGTAGTTACATGCAGCTGTCTTCTTGTTTGATGGCAGATACTCCCTTCACCCTGGCCTAAAAGGCTAAAATGACCAAAGAAAAAGTGGAAAACAGTTAAACATGAGAGGTTTTTGGACAAAGTTTGTGTTTTTTCCATTGTTTAAGCCAAAAGTAATACCATAGATACCCTATAGCTGCAGAAAAGGCTAACATTGTTATCTTTTTACAAAAAACAGCTGAACATGAGAGGTTTTTGGACAAGTGTGTGTTCTCCATTCTTTAAGCACCGTACTGGTTTGGCACCGGTATCGGATAAAACCTAAACGATACCCATCCCTATTGGTGACTGATGGATTGCTGTTTTGTGTGTCTGCAGTCTGTCAGGCTGTCTGATCACAGAGGAAGGTTGTACTTCTCTGGCCTCAGCTCTGGGTTCCAACCCCTCCAATCTGAGAGAGCTGGACCTGAGCTACAATCATCCAGGAGACTCAGGAATGAAGCTGCTGTCGGCTGGACTGAAGGATCCAGGCTGGAGACTGGACACTCTCAGGTATGGAGAGAATATCTGATAGAGGAGGAAGAGTACATGGATATTCATGTAGTGGGTCTCCAAGGAGTCTGTTTGCAGGAACGTTTAGGTCACAGGTATACCTGAGATATATCCCACTGTGTTCCTAATAAAGTGTCAGCCATGTGTATCTTTCCCATGCTGTATGTCCACAGTGACAGAAGGATGAAACAAGGCTGTGAATCATTTCAGTCTATGTGTGTGACAAAGAGGCAGACAGGAGTAGCTAACATTTGGAAATGGAAGCTTAAATAATGACAAACCCTACATTCACAGCTGAATTCACAATAAATTTGTTCTCAAGTTCACATTTTTCTATTATTGTTCTCAAACAACAGAATGAGAATGAAATATTGATTCTAACAGGGCCCATAAACAGCATTAGCTTAGCAGCATTAGCTTATCAGAGTTTCTATCATGGTCACACAAATCCTTCACAAACTAAAGTGGCCTACTTAGAATTATCTCCTCACATCGTTGTTACCCAACGGAAAAGAATATTAGTATTAGCTACTATCATTTTTAATAATTATAAGTAAGAGAAAACAGTATTAGCATTATTGGATAATGCTAACCCACATTAAGTTAGCATTAGCTATTTACAACAGCGGACTTAGAATTAGCCGCTCGCATTGTTAAAAAGTAAGGGAAAGGAGTATTGGCATTCGCGCATAATGCTAATTCACGTCAAAGTAGCATTTAACAAATTGTATTAGCATTAGCTGCTAATAATTATTCACTCCTAATTGGAGTTAGCCCCTAATGGCAGCCTACTTAGCATTAACACCTGACATCGTTATAATGCAGGGGAAAAGAGTTACCATTATTTGATAATGCTAATTCACATCAAATTAGCATTAGTTAATAACTGTAGACTGCATATCATTACTTGCTGTCATTCTTACAATGCAAACAGTATGACCATTAGCTGCTAATGCTTTTTCATCTAAAATTAGAATTAGCCACTAATGGCATCCTATTTAGCATTAACTCTTCATATCGAAGGGGAAAAGTTAAAGTTGAATGAAAAAAGTGTTCATGTTTGTTACTCATATTGTTAAAAGGAAGAAAAAACATTGTTAGCATAAGCGGATAATGCTAATTCACCTCAAATTAGCATTAGCTAATAACGGCAACCTGCTTAGCATTAGCTGGTCACATTGTTATAAAGCAAGAAAATATGGTATTAGCATTACCTGCCAATTCCTATTCACCTAAAATTAGCATTGGCCACTAATGGCAGTCTACTAAACATTAAACACTCACTAATTTAATGCTAATTCATGTCAAGTTAGCACTAGCTGCTAGCATCAGCCTACCTAGCAGTAGCTGTTCACATTATTAAAAGGGAAGGGGAAAGTGTTAGCATTATCTGATAATGTTAACTCACATCAAATTAGCATTAGCTAGTAATGGCAGCCTACATCATTATAATGCAAGAGAAAATAGTTAGCATTATTTGATAATGCTAATTCACATCAAATTAGCAATATTTAGTATTAGCTGCGTACATTGTTATAAATCAAGAGAATATAGTATTAGCATTAGTTGCCAATGCTTATTCACCTAAAACTAGCATTAGCCACTAATGGTAGCTTATTTAGCATAAACTTCTTAATGTTAAATAAGGTTAATTAATGCTAAATAGGCTTAACTGAAATAAAAGCAGTGTTAGCATTAGCTGCTGATATTGTTAAAATATAATAAAAAGTAAGAAAATCATTGTTAGCTGTAACGGATAATGCTAACAAACATCAATTTAGCATTAGCTAATAACGGCAGCCTTTTTAGCATTAGCTGCTCATATTGTTATAATACAAGGGAAAAGAGTTAGCAAAAACATTTTTTAGCATTAGCGGATAATACTAATTCAACTCAAATTAGCATTAGCTAATAACGACAACGTACCTAGCATTAGCTTGTCACATTGTTATAAAGTTGAATCAGATTCAACTTTTGGAGATTTACTTTCCTGGATGATTGAGAATGCATCAAGACGAGATAATATAATGCTAATTCATATCAAATTAGCATTAGCTGCTAGCATCAGCCTACATAGCATTAGCTGCTCACTTTGTTATAAGGAAAGGGAAAACAATATTAGCATTTGCTGCTAATAATTATCCACCCATAATTAGAATAATAGTCACTAATGGCAGCCTATTTAACATTAACACTAGAAGTCCCAGAGAAGAGCCATTTGGCTTTTCTACCTATAAAACCCACCGTCGAGCCAAATGGCTGGTAGGCTTTTAGCTAATATCCTTAATCACCTGTGAACAGCTGCTTTTGTTATGTAAATAAGGTGGGGCCATGCTGAACCACTTGGAATGGTTAGTTTCCTGAGCCACAAGGAAACTTGTGTTTCAGTTTGCCTTCCTAGGGAGAAATCAACACACATGGGTGTATTTCCTTTGTTGCTGAGATTTATTGATAAAAACAGTACAAAAAAAAAACAAAACAAAAAAAACAACCATTTGTACACATATTTACAACTAGCAATAAAAAGTGAGTGAGTACATTTCAATCACTCACAATCCTGGCACTGCCATGGTATCTGTAGTCTGCATGTACCACATGTGTATCTGTAGCAGTGAACACATCACACAGTGGCATGATTGTTCTTGCATTTGTGTTTGACCTGACACGTGGCTCTTTTTCCAGGGCTAGGTGTGGAGGGTTGTGTCTGAAGCAACTGTTCTTTTCTTGCCTTCTTCCCAGCCATATGAGAGTTAGCCAACTCTTTTGCAAGCTCCACCAGGAAGTCCACCCGTCTTTCCTGCGTCCCGGTGCATGCTTGATACAGCACATGTGCATTCAGTGCTGCCATGTCAATCATGTTATAGAACACGGCAACTGGCCAGCGCCGTGTTCCTCTGCGGACCGTGTACTCCCGCACCATCTGGTCTTGAATGCTATGAAGCATGTCAAGAGTGATGAAACACAGGAAGCTCTAAAGGCGGCTCAAGATACTTTTCCTGGCCTTAGCTGTTGGCTCTCCATCTGCAGCGTACGCTTCTATTGGGGTGAAAGGGAGACAGGTCCCCACCTGTTCTTCACGCCACACTGTGCCATCTTTCGCTGTCTCAGTCCCCAAACAAGCTCTCTTTTTAGGTTGAGAAGCAGTCTCCTCATCTGCAGTGTGAACAAATTCAAATTGTGAGCAATGGGAAGGTCAAACGAAATTGCAAATGCATGCATATATACTAATTATAATTCCAGTATCTCCTCCTCTGTATCGGAATAATGTCTGAAATATCTTACTTACTACATCCACTTACTTGTTTGAAATGAAATAGGAAATGCTATGAAATGAAACATCTTCCTAAATAAAAAGATACAACTAGAGTTAGGGTTACTAGCTCTTCAGGTTAGGTTTCATTTCATATTATTTCCTATTTCATTTCAAACAAGTAAGTGGATGTAGTAAGTAAGATATTTCAGACATTATTCCGATACAGAGGAGGAGATACTGGAATTATAATTAGTATATATGCAAGTTCGTTTGACCTTCCCATTGCTCACAATTTGAATTTGTTCACACTGCAGATGAGGAGACTGCTTCTCAACCTAAAAAGAGAGCTTGTTTGGGGACTGAGACAGCGAAAGATGGCACAGTGTGGCGTGAAGAACAGGTGGGGACCTGTCTCCCTTTCACCCCAATAGAAGCGTACGCTGCAGATGGAGAGCCAACAGCTAAGGCCAGGAAAAGTATCTTGACCCGCCTTTAGAGCTTCCTGTGTTTCATCACTCTTGACATGCTTCATAGCATTCAAGAATGGACTATTCAACATGCACAGCAAACGGAGGATGTTCATTGGTTCATGGACCTCCCTGAACTAATGGCATTTATTTCAATTGTCATCTTGCGGGGGGTTGCTAGGGTTCCATCACTACGTGACTGCTGGTCAGCAAACCTGGGAAACCCACAGATCATTACAACTATGCCGCGTAACCGCTTCCAAGACATCATGCTACACCTACGCTTTGATGACAGGTCCGCCCGCAGTGATCGAGCAAAGATTGATAAGTTCGCTGCAATTTCCAGTGTGTGGGGATCATTTGTCACCAACTGCATCACGTGCTACAACCCTGGTCTACATATCACCGTTGATGAACAGCTCTTCCCATCAAAGACTCGGTGCTGTTTCCTGCAGTATATTGCAAGTAAACCTGACAAGTTTGGGATCAAGTTTTGGGTGGCCTGCGACCTAAAATCCACGTACATTTGCAATGTCCTCCCATATCTTGGCAAGGACCCCAATCGTCCCAGTGGGGAGAGACTGTCTGAAAATGTAGTGATGAGGTTGATGGAACCATTCCTAGACAAGGGCAGAAATGTTACCACGGACAATTTCTTCACATCGCTTTCACTTGCGCACAAACTTCTTAGACGGAAAACCACCATCCTCGGCACAGTCAACAAGATTCGCCGGGAAATTCCTCAATCCGCTAGATACACAGATCGCAATGAATTCACCACTCAGGTAGGCTGCAGGTCTTTTGTGGTTCTATGTTTATGTGTTTCATTGTGTGTAAAAGTGCTATGGAAATAACAATTTATCTTATTTCTTAGGTGTTTTCAACCTCTGCTGCCACGCTGACGGCGTATGCGGCCAAACGGAAGAAGACAGTCTATATTCTTAGCAGCATGCACAGCGTGGTTCAGACTGATAACACCACCAAAAGGAAGCCAAACACTGTCACCCTTTACAACACCACAAAGTGTGGCGTGGATGTGATGGACCAGATGGTGCGGGAGTACACGGTCCGCAGAGGAACACGGCGCTGGCCAGTTGCCGTGTTCTATAACATGATTGACATGGCAGCACTGAATGCACATGTGCTGTATCAAGCATGCACCGGGACGCAGGAAAGACGGGTGGACTTCCTGGTGGAGCTTGCAAAAGAGTTGGCTAACTCTCATATGGCTGGGAAGAAGGCAAGAAAAGAACAGTTGCTTCAGACACAACCCTCCACACCTAGCCCTGGAAAAAGAGCCACGTGTCAGGTCAAACACAAATGCAAGAACAATCATGCCACTGTGTGATGTGTTCACTGCTACAGATACACATGTGGTACATGCAGACTACAGATACCATGGCAGTGCCAGGATTGTGAGTGATTGAAATGTACTCACTCACTTTTTATTGCTAGTTGTAAATATGTGTACAAATGGTTGTTTTTGTAGAAATTTTGTTTTGTTTTGTTTTTTTTGTACTGTTTTTATCAATAAATCTTTTGGAGATTTATTTTCCTGGATGATTGAGAATGCATCAAGACGAACACAAAATGAAGTTCACAGCTTTTAGCAGTTCCCCCTCCCCACACACAAACAAAGAGGCAGTTGGCTCAGGAATCATTCACACTCCCCCACTCCCCTCCACAATTCTCAGGTAACGACCCAATTTACATATGAATTGATGCTAACAAACTAGCCAAGTTAGCTTCCACTTGGCTGACAGAGGGTTAGAAAAGCCTGGGACTTCTAGTGTTAAATCCTCACATTAAATTAGCATTAGCTAATAATAGCAGTCTACTTAGCAGTAGCTGCTCACATTGTTATAAAGCAAAGGAAAACAATATGAGCAGTAGGTTCTAATGCGTATTTGCCTTGAATTAGTTGTAGGTGCTAATGGTGGCCTACTTAGCATTAGCAGCTCATATTGTTGTAATGCTGGGGAAAAGAGTGTTAGCATTAGCTGTTCACATTGTTATGAAGGGAAATCAGTGTTAGCATTAGCGCACAATGCTAATTCACATCAAATTAGCATTAGCTGCTAACATCAGCCTACATAGCACTAGCTGCTTACATTATTAAAAGGGAAGGGAAAACGATATTAGCATTAGCTGGTAATAATTATTCACCCCTAATTAGAATTAGCCGCTAATGGCAGCCTATTTAGCATTAACTCCTCACATCGTTATAATGCAAGGGAAAAGAGTTAGCATTATCGAATAATGTTGACCTTGGTCGACTGGAAAAGTTCAGAACCTAAAGATTTAGGAGTGTTTCTTGATAGCTCTTTCTCATTTGAGAAACAAAAAAATTCGGCTTTTATAACCAGCTGTAAGGTTTATATTGTAATGACCGTGGGTTAGTAGAGCTAAACTGGCTAAACTGCTCACTAGCTAAAACGGCTAGCAGGGCGCTAGCAGCTAATGCTGAACTTCACAATGAATGGAGAGCGCTCGTGCCCCATACACCGCACGACCCCGAGCGCCTCAGCAGCAGGCTTGTAATCCCCAAATGATCCAGCAGGAGGCAGTAGTGGTTCACACCAGTCATTTATTTAACATTTCTTTCTACCACTGTAACACTGCTGACACCGAACCCCTATCACGCTCCCACCACATAGAGTCGCGGTGTCAGCCAACCATGCCAATTCAACCCGCTCCACAGAACACACATCAACTTCACTGTGGCTTACATCAACATAACACTAACACAACATGCGAATCAAACACATAGGAACTAGCAGAACGATAGAAAACACAGACAACACAATACCCAGAATGCACCTGGCTAACAACCCCAGCCAGGTCATTACACAGCCCCCCCCCCCAAGAGGTTTAGTGTCCCCACAACCTTAACTGTCCACTCTGTAGTCCAGCAAATATCCGGGCCGGCGTCGAGTACGCTTCGGCCTTGACTGGGAATCCATGGCACCCCCATTTGGGACGGCCGTAGGGGGCAAGGAGTCCCCAGGCTGCACACCAGTCTGTGGGTTGGGGGCAAGCGGATGGTATGGCGCCAGCCGGTCCTTGTGTAGCACCACTCGCCTTCCCCGCCCCGGCATCCGGACTCGGAAGACCACCTCCGATAGCTGTTCCAGGATCTCGCCCGGGCCTTGCCACTGGCTCATGAGCTTGGGGGTCAGCCCCCGCTTCCTCTGGGGGCAAAACACCCAGACCCGATCTCCGGCCCCCAGCATAGGACCGTGCGCACGTGTGTCGTACGCCCGTTTCTGGCGGGCCCCAGCATCCTCCAATGTCCGTCTTGCCAGCTGATGCACCGTGTGCAACCGCTCCCTGAGCCGCCGGAAGTAGTCCATCTCTGGTCCACCAGCAATCTCCCGCTCAGGGGGCGCCCCGAACACCAAGTCCACCGGGGTTCGGAGCTCCCTTCCGAACATTAACGCTGCAGGAGTACACTGACTTGACTCCTGCACTGCTGTTCGATACGCCCACAAAACAAGGGGCAGGTGTTGGTCCCAGTCCCTCTGATGTTGGCTGGTCAGGATGGACAGCTGGGTGGCCAGCGTGCGGTTGAACCGCTCAACCAGACCATCGCTCTGAGGATGGAGGGGGGTGGTCCTCGTCTTTCTCACCCCCAGCCTCCGACACACTTCTCCCAGCACCTGGCTCTCGAAATTCCTCCCTTGGTCGCTATGGAGCTCCTCCGGTACACCAAACCGCGTGAACATCTCATCCACCAGAGTCCGCGCCGTCGTCACCGCACTCTGATCCGGCACCGCGTACGCCTCTGGCCACTTTGAGAAATAATCCATCGCGACCAGGACATACCGGTTGCCGGCATCAGTAACAGGGAACGGACCCAGGATGTCCACTCCGATCCGCTCCATTGGCGCCCCAACTAGGTATTGCTGCAACGGGGCATGGGAGCGCTGGCTGGGACCTTTCTGCGCCGTGCAGTCATCGCAGCAGTGGACGTGGATCTCCACGTCCTGACGACACCCCGGCCAGTAGAACCGCCGTCTCAGCTGCCGCACCTTCTTGCCATTCCCAAAATGGCCAGTACCTGCAGCCCCATGAACCCAGCGGAGGACCTCAGGCCGCAAGGCCCGGGGAACCAGGAGCTGGAGTATGTCGCCTCCCCCGTCTGGCGCTCGCCACCGCCGGTAGATTACACCGCCATGAAGCTCCAGGTTGTTCCACTGGGAGTACAGCGACTTCGTCTCGGGCCCCTGGGAAGACACGGCGGACCAGTCTGGCCGAGTCCCTGCCTCCATCCAGTCCCTCACCATCCCCAGCGCTGGATCGCTCACCTGGTGCTGCTGCAGCTCCGCCTCGGTGAAAGGTTCCTGCCCTTCATCCTCACCCTCGGGTTCTGCTGCTGCCGATGTCGGACCCCGGTCCAGCTCCTCCAGGCGCCTGCAGTACCGGCACTCATCAGCAGAACAGGGGCGCCTGGACAGGGCATCAGCGTTGGCGTGCTGCCGCCCTGGTCGGTGCTGGGCCTCAAAGTCGTACTCTTGTAGTATTTCCAGCCACCGGGCCACCTGACCCTCCGGCTGGCGAAAGTTCAGCATCCAGGTCAGGCTGGCGTGGTCGGTCCGGAGCAGGAACTTAGTGCCCAGGAGGTAAGGTCGGAAATGACGAACCGCCAGGACCACAGCCAACAGCTCACGCCGGGTAACACAGTAATTCCTCTCGGCCCGGTTGAGGCTGCAGCTGTAGTATGCCACCACCCGCTCCTCAGCCTCTCCCCTCTGGGAGAGCACAGCTCCGACCCCCACGTTGCTGGCGTCAGTGTCCAAGAGGAAAGGCTGGCTGGGGTCAGGATACGCCAAGACCGGGGCACTCACAAGGGCAGTTTTCAGCTGTTCAAAAGCCGCTGCACAGTCCTCAGTCCAACCAAACCGCTGACCCTTGTTTGTCAACTGATGCAAGGGGCTTGCGACGGTGGCAAAGTCTTTTACAAACCTCCTATAATAGGAGGCCAGCCCCAGGAAGCTTCGTAGCTCGGCGACATTTGATGGGGGAGGCCAGTCCCCCACAGCAACCACCTTCTCGGGGTCAGTAGCCACCCCCTTTTCGCTCACCACATGTCCCAGGAACTTCACCTGGCGAGCAAGAAGGTTGCACTTGGCCGGGTTCAACTTTAGTCCGGCCCTGCGGATGGCAGTCAGGACCTCTCGCAGGTTAGCAACAGCCTGTTCAAAGTCCTTGGCATGAGTCAGCAAGTCATCCAAATAGACCACGCAGCAGGCACGGGGAATGTCTTTGAGGACCCTTTCCATTAACCTTTCAAACGTGGCTGGCGCATTGCATAGTCCAAAAGGCATCACCCTAAACTGCCACAGTCCTTGCCCTATGGTGAATGCAGTCTTGGGCCGTGCCTCAGCAGCAAGCTCCACCTGCCAGTACCCACTGCGGAGGTCCAGCGAGCTGAACCAACTGGACCCAGCGATGTAATCCAGTGCGTCATCGATGCGAGGTAGCGGGTAAGAGTCCTTGCGGGTGACCGCGTTCAGACGCCTGTAATCCACACAAGGGCGCCAACCCCCTGTTTTCTTCCGCACCATAACCACCGGTGCGGCCCATGGACTATCCGAGGGTTCAATGACACCATTAGCTGCCATCTCTTTTATCAGTTCCTCGGCAGCTTGGCGTTTGCCGAGGGGCAGGCGGTGGGGCCGCAGCCGGACTGGAGCAGCTGCTCCAGTGTCGATCGTGTGCTGCACCAGGCCCGTCCTTGTGCAGTCCTCTTTCCTGGCGGCAAAAATATCCATAAACTCTGCCAAGAGGCTCTGCAGCTGCCGCTGCTGTGTCGCACTGAGGTGCACCCCACTCCGCCGCCCAAGCTCCTCTACTGCCGCGACAGTCTCAGGTGACGGGGGGGCTGCCGAGCTAGGCGGCGACTCTGGCTGCGGGATGTTGGCCCTGCTTACGTTCACCCCCTGGGTCCTCTTCCGCACCCTTGCCGCCCTCGACCCCTGGCTGTGGCTTGGAGCTGTGGGGCGCGAGGGCTTTGGGGGTGCTGGTGGGGTGGGGGTCTGTCCCTGGCTACCGCGGCCCACTTGGAGCTGCACGGTCTCAGCACCAAGGTGAATGGCAACTCCCGGCACATCGACCCGTGCCCCCCAGTGGGCCAGCAAGTCCAGTCCAACAATGCACTCGTCTGTTATGTCGGCAAGCCAGAACTCATGGTTCACACTGTTCATTCCCACCACCACCTGCAGAGTCTTTTTCCCGGGCATCACAGTCTTTTCTCCTGTGACAGTGTACAACGCTGTGTGAGTAGGGGTCCAATCTTTCGGCAATGAAACGCCCGTCTCCGGAAGCACCCCCCTCCGCAGCAAGCAGATGGTGGACCCCGTGTCTACCAGGGCCTGGCAAGACCGTCCATCAATTATACAGTCCAGATATAGTCCACGGGTGGACCCACAGCGGCCCACCACAGGATGAGTGTCACGGAGAGGGTCTAACGACTGGGGTGGGGGTTCCCTCACTGTCCCACCCCGTGGCCGTTTCCCGTCGGTGAGGTCCCTCGGGCCCGAGGACTAGGTGCAGGACAGTTCCGGGCGAGGTGACCAGGCTCCCCGCACCGATAACAGCAGTCCGTCCGGCGCCTCCGACGGGGGACTGCCTCTGGTTGGGCTCGTCTGGCCTCCTCCTCCTCATCCGACTGGGCCGCGCTCCTCTCTCGCTCGACCCCCCTGGCCGATCGTCGGGTCACTGGCTCGGCCCGCAGTACCTCCTCAGCCCGCTCAGCCTCCCTCAATGCCTCCTCCAGGTCTCGGGGGGATGACAGCCGGACATGCTGTCGCAGCCTCTCTGGTGTGAGGCCCCTCAGGAAGGCGTGGAGACCCAGCTCCTCTCGTGCCGCTCCTGGGAATGTTGGATAGCCCCGTCGGGCATAGAGGCGGACGTCTGCAGCAAAGGACCCCAGGCTCTCTCCCTCGCTTCGGCGTCGGCGAGCCAGGTCCTCCCTGCTCTGCTCGGCTGGTGGCCTCTGTCCAAACCGTCTGCTGAGCGCCGTGGTCAGAGCCCGGAGGTCGCGCTGCTCCTCTAGGGGCAGGTCCAACAGAACCTGGAGCGCTGGGCCCTCCAGTGCGAGCGCCAGGTGGGTGGCAGTCTCTTCTTGACTCCACCCGTTGTGAGTGGCAGCAAGCGTGACCTGGGCCAGGTACGGCTCCAGCTGCGTCGCCCCAGTGTAGTGCTGTAGCTTAGCAGCTGTCCTGCCAGGAAGCTGTGATGCGGCCCCAGGAATCCCCTCCCGCTGCAGGTAGGGCAGCTGGTGGCTGTTCCGGGGCGCGCTGTGGCCCTCTGGCCGCCCCAGCTCGGGTCTTCTCCGCTGGGTCTTGGCAGCCATGCTTTCCAGAAGCGAGCAGTTGTCTCGGACTAGACGCTCTAATTCGCCTATGGTCGGCTCCATAGTGTCTGCTAGACGCTAAACAATCCCACTTCTGACACCAATTGTAATGACCGTGGGTTAGTAGAGCTAAACTGGCTAAACTGCTCACTAGCTAAAACGGCTAGCAGGGCGCTAGCAGCTAACGCTGAACTTCACAATGAATGGAGAGCGCTCGTGCCCCATACACCGCACGACCCCGAGCGCCTCAGCAGCAGGCTTGTAATCCCCAAATGATCCAGCAGGAGGCAGTAGTGGTTCACACCAGTCATTTATTTAACATTTCTTTCTACCACTGTAACACTGCTGACACCGAACCCCTATCACGCTCCCACCACATAGAGTCGCGGTGTCAGCCAACCATGCCAATTCAACCCGCTCCACAGAACACACATCAACTTCACTGTGGCTTACATCAACATAACACTAACACAACATGCGAATCAAACACATAGGAACTAGCAGAACGATAGAAAACACAGACAACACAATACCCAGAATGCACCTGGCTAACAACCCCAGCCAGGTCATTACAATATTGTTGATTGTCATTTAGTCATATATGCTTAGAGTTTTATAATCTCTTGCATAATGATAGAGGTTTGATCCTCATAGGGTTGCCAACTCCCTGAAAAATAAATAAGGGACACCTGGTGGCCAGGGCCGGGCGACCCAGTTGTCTTCACCTTTCCCAGTGTGGTGAATTTTGTAGCTCTTTTTTTGTGTGTGAAATTGTTTTTTTAACCATTTGATTTGAATTTGATTTAAGTAGACGCATATTCTTTGTGATATGAACACATGGGAAACAAATGATCATTTAGCCATTTATTTTTAGCTCAAACTGACAACATTAACACAATAAAACAGGTCTCTTTCTTAAACAGAAACCTGTCATGCTTAACGTTTGAGAATATAAGTAAATCTTTCTTTAAAAGAACTCTGTCCTGCTTAACTTAAAATTATATAAATTAATAGAAAACAATAGAACGAAAAACATTCTTGTAACAGTCCACATATAGTGCATTTAGTACAATTGGCTTTAGTTGAGGTATTATTTCAGGTATTATGGTATAGGAGGACACCTACTCGGTCATACACACACACACACACACCCACACACATACCTACACTATGCACAGACTGGTACTCTTTGTTCATGTAAGACGTCGTCAGCCCCGATTTGCAGACGCTGTGCGCAGAGGCTCAGGAGCAGAAGTCCCATTGTAAACATATCACGGCAGACCCGACGATGTTTGCATGAACACGCTTTTCAGCATCTCTTTATTGACACTTTTCACACATGGTTGCTGTACGCATACAGCCGGCTGTAGCTTTGCAGCTCACAGCCTGACACACACCAACAAAAACACAACAGCAGATAGAGCACAGACGTTTGTTATGTGATGGCTGTGTGTTGGCAGGAGAAGGACCCAAAGTGCAGACTCCAGAGACAGAAAGTAACTCAAAACAGCTTTAATGCTGAACCCAAAAGTGTAACAAAACTAAGAATACAAAATACACTTACGTAGACAAAACACACAGCAAGTTAAGGGTAGAACGCGACAGAGAGCACAGGAAAACACAGGGCTTAAATACACAGAGGGAGCAATCAGGGAATGGGCAACAGGAGGGAAACACAGCTGGGGCAAATCAGGACTAACGAGACAAGGAGAGCAAAACCAGATACACTAACATGAGACATGGACTTTCAAAGTAAAACAGGAAACATAACACAGACTCACAGGCAGGCATTATAACAAAGGGAACAAAGATGTGGGACCAGGGCAGACACAGACACTGACTGGACGTGGGGATACAGCAAACAGGGGAGACAGCAACTCAGAATCACAGACAGAAAACCAGAACACTAAAACTCTAACAGAACCCACCCAGAGAACCTAAACTAAGAATAATCCAAAAACCCAAAAAGCAAAACTAAAATATAATGAAATAACAAACTCAAACCACTGGGTCGATGACCCAGGGATCCTAACAGTACCCCCCCCCTTAAGGGCTGGCTTCCAGACAGCCCAAACCAGAACACCAAAACGAAAAACAACCCAACCAGGGCGGGCGGCGGGGGAAACAGGATGGAGGGACCGAAACAAAAACACAAGGAGCCAGAAACCAAAACACAGGGAACAAAGTCCAAAACAGAACAAAACAACAGCACTGAGGCCCAGGAACAGTCCAAAAGAAAAACAAAAGGGCCCACCAAAAAGGCGCGGAGGCCCAGGCAACAGTCTCGAAAAGATTCAGGGGGCCGCCCCGGAGGTCGACGGCACAACAGTCCAAATCCAGGCGGTTCAGGGGGCCGGCCCGGAGGGCGACGGCCCAAGAGTCCAGAAAAAAGTTCAGGAGGCCGGCCGGGCGGGAGGCACCGGCGGCGACGGAGCAGGTCAGGAGGCCGGCCACGACGGCGAGGACGTCCAGTCAGTGGCCTGGAAAGCGGCCAGACAGGACGTGCAGGACGAACAGGCCGGACAGGACGTGCAGGACGAACAGGCCGGACAGGACGTGCAGGACGAACAGGCCGGACAGGACGTGCAGGACGAACATGCCGGACAGGACGAGCAGGCCGGACAGGACGAGCAGGACGAACAGGACGTGCAGGCGAAGCCAGAGCTGGGCCAGGCGACGGCGAAGCAGAAGCCAGAGCTGGGCCAGGCGACGGCGAAGCAGAAGCCAGAGCTGGGCCAGGCGACGGCGAAGCAGAAGCCAGAGCTGGGCCAGGCGACGGCGAAGCAGAAGCCAGAGCTGGGCCAGGCGAGGACGAAGCTGCAGGCGACGGCGTGGGAGCCGCAGGTGGTGGCACTGCAGGCGACAGCGTGGGAGCTGCAGGTGGTGGCGACGAAGGTGGTGGCTGAACGGTCTCCCCGGAACCGTCAGTAGAGATGAGGATGTGTTGGCTGGGTCCTCCAAGACCCCCAGCTGACGAGGCAGGAGGCTGGACGGGCTCCTCGGGCCCTCCAGCTGACGAGGCAGGAGGCTGGACGGGCTCCTCGGACCCTCCAGCGGGAACAGACGGCTGAACGGGCTCCTCGGACCCTCCAGCGGAGGCAGAAGGCTGGACGGGCCCCTCGGACCCTCCAGCGGAGGCAGAAGGCTGGTGCGGTTCTCCAGAACCCCCAGCGGGAACAAAAGGCTGGACGGGCCCCTCGGACCCTCCAGTGGAGACGAAAAAAGGCTGGCGCGGTTCTCCAGAACCCCCGGCAGGAACAGAAGGCTGGACGGGCCCCTCGGACCCTCCAGCGGAGACGAACAAAGGCTGGTGCGGTTCTCCGGAACCCCCAGCGGGAACAGAAGGCTGGACGGGCCCCTCGGACCCTCCAACGGGAACAGGTGGCTGAGTAAACGAGTGAGGTGAGAACTGAGCAGGTGAGTGAGCCGATAGGTGAGCTAATGTTCGAGCTATGGATAGAAGTTTAAGTTCTATTGACTGTTGTAACGATGGTAGTAATGGTGGGTTAGGTGGTGGATTAGCAATAAACTGAGCTAGTTCCCCTGAGCCTCCAGAACCTGAAGAAAACCGCTGGACGGGCTCACCTGAGCCTCCAGCGAGGTCAGAAACAGGTGCAGGTACCTGCCGGACACCAGCCACTCCCACCCGAGGAGAAGGTACGGGTGCAGGAGCTAACTGGTTCCCGGTCATCCTCACCCTGGGAGCCGGGACAGGCACCGTCAATGGCTGGGCAGCTGCTGTCCCCACCCGAGGAGCTGGTACGGGTGCAGCGACAGGCAGAGCCTCAGCCGGCCTGGACACTGGAGCAGGGACCAGCTGGACCTCAGCCTCCCTCACCTGAAGCACTGAAACAAGTGCAGGGGAATGCTGGGCCCGAGCTGCCCTGGGAGCAGGAACACAACGGGGCGAAGGAGTAGGTTCAGCAAACACAGACTCCTTTACAAAGTTTCTTAGCTTCCTACCACCACCACGTCTAACAGTCTCAACAGTTTTCACAGTCTCAGAATTTACAGTGTTCACATGATTGTCCTTTTCCAGCTCAGAGGGAGCAGAATGAAAACAGTCATTACAACTCACCACGGGGAGTGGCTCAGCAGAGACAGAATGGCGAAAGCGTGAGCGTCGCTTTCTCCGGGAAGTGGGAGCTGGCAAACTGGGAGGCGTATCCTCCAAAAGAACGGGCTGCGATGAGGACGCAGGGAGTTTGTGAAGCTCAGAACGGGGCAGACCCAAAAACAGAGCGAAGGACTGCAGCGGAGTGAGTCTATCGTCCGGCGTCACATAATCCTTCTTCCTTTGCCGTTTAACCCTCTTGTCGGACTGGAAATCCGGGAGTGGAGGCGGAGGTGTAGCGACCGGAGAGAATGAGCACGTGCTCAATCTGATCCTCCGAGGCATAGGTGCCGGCTCGGTAGCCATGGCGGTTTGGAGGCTGCGGGGCCCTCCGAAAGCCAAACGAGACCCATAGAAGGGTGACTGGAGCTCCTGGGCATGCTTAGCCTCCTGCCTCACGCTCTCCCTGAGGAAGGCAGAAACTGCGGGTCGCCGATACCATATGGAGTCTGCTGGGTCCATGTTCTGGTCGCGTTCTTCTGTTATGTGATGGCTGTGTGTTGGCAGGAGAAGGACCCAAAGTGCAGACTCCAGAGACAAAAAGTAACTCAAAACAGCTTTAATGCTGAACCCAAAAGTGTAACAAAACTAAGAATACAAAATACACTTACGTAGACAAAACACACAGCAAGTTAAGGGTAGAACGCGACAGAGAGCACAGGAAAACACAGGGCTTAAATACACAGAGGGAGCAATCAGGGAATGGGCAACAGGAGGGAAACACAGCTGGGGCAAATCAGGACTAACGAGACAAGGAGAGCAAAACCAGATACACTAACATGAGACATGGACTTTCAAAGTAAAACAGGAAACATAACACAGACTCACAGGCAGGCATTATAACAAAGGGAACAAAGATGTGGGACCAGGGCAGACACAGACACTGACTGGACGTGGGGATACAGCAAACAGGGGAGACAGCAACTCAGAATCACAGACAGAAAACCAGAACACTAAAACTCTAACAGAACCCACCCAGAGAACCTAAACTAAGAATAATCCAAAAACCCAAAAAGCAAAACTAAAATATAATGAAATAACAAACTCAAACCACTGGGTCGATGACCCAGGGATCCTAACAACGTTAAGGCGGCGAGGCGTGATTGCGGGTGCCGCTCAGGTGCGTCCCCCCTGCCGCGGCACTGCAGACCACGCCCCGCCACATTAACCAGGTAAAATACATATTTAGGCAGAATTTTGCAAATATCTATTTTTCTTTTCTTTTCTTTTTTTTAGCAGCATAGTGTTTTTTTTCCAATTATTTTTTAAAAGCCAGGTCAAGGCTCCAAAAGCCCAAAGGCGATAAAAGGGTGGCGGCTCACAACAGTTTTTGTTTGCTGGATCATTTTAGTTCAGCTGGGTGTCTTTGCTTTTGTTATATTTCTTTAACAGTTCAAAATGTGTTAATTACATGAATAAAATGTAATTTTCTCTGTAGCACTTCATAGATTTCATAAGCAAAACACCTTAGTTGTTCACACAAAGGTAAAAAACAATACATACATCTCTGAATGGATTGGCTCCATCTTATCTCTCTTTAACAAAAATAATCCAAGCAGAGCCCTCAGGTCTGCAGATAAGCAGCTTCTGACCAGAACTAGACGTAAAAACAGAGGTGAGCTTTATCGATCGCTGCAGCCAAACTCTGGAACAGTCGCCCTTCACATCAGGTCGTCACCAACACTCGACATTTTTAAAACCCGGTTGGAAACACATTTGTACTCTGTAGCTTTCAATTCTGACGAGTCTTTATAGTAATTACTATGTATGTTTCCTATTTTATCTCTACTCTGTGCAGCACTTTGGCTCAACCTGTTTTTAAATGTGCTGATAAATAAATGTAGATTTCTTTGAATAAAACAGTGGAGCCGAGCTTTGAGCTCAGTGTGTAACAGTGTGTGTCTGAGAGCCATGTAATGTCCATGTGTGCATGCTGACTGTGCTGCTCTGACCCCCCTCCTCCTTTCAGGGTGGAGCCTGCTGGAGTCCGATGGTTGAGACCAGGTCTGAGGAAGTGTAAGTGTGTTTTTAATGTGATTCATGAAAACAAAGCAGCACACATTCAACCATCTTCATCATGTCAGGAGTCATCATCAAAGTGTCAATCAATGAACAGATGATGGATCAATAACTGCAGCTGGATTGTGTTTGTTCTCTCCATCAGATTCCTGTCAACTCACAATCGACACAAACACAGTGAACACAAACCTCCAACTGTCTGACAACAACAGGAAGGTGACACTCGTGAAGGAGGTTCAGTCATATCCTCATCATCCAGACAGATTTGATTATTATCATCAGCTGCTGTGTAGAAATGGTCTGACTGGTCGCTGTTACTGGGAGGTCGAGTGGAGTGGAAGAGTTTATATATCAGTGAGTTACAGAAGAATGAGAAGAAAAGGAGACAGTGACTGTGTGTTTGGATGGAATGATCAGTCCTGGAGTCTGGAGTGCTATGATGGTGTTGGTTATTCTGTCTGGCACAATAACAGACACACATCCATCTCCTCCTCCTCCTCCTCCTCCTCCTCCTCCTCCTCCGTCTCTAACAGAGTAGCAGTGTATGTGGACTGTCCTGCTGGCACTCTGTCCTGCTACACAGTCTCCTCTGACACTCTGATCCACCTCCACACCTTCAACACCACATTCACTCAAACTCTTTATCCTGGGTTTAGGTTTCTCTGGTCTCCTTCCTCAGTGTCCCTGTGCTGAGTGGAGTGTAAAGAGTGTCTCCTGTTAGAGAAACACTCTGACTGTTGAACAGATAGTTCAGTCTGTACATGTCTGTCTCTTTCACTCACAAACACGTGTGACATCACAGGAAGTGATGTCACACGTGTTCCTGTCCACACAGCAGAATGAGTCTATTGCTGACAGTGATGTACAAACAGAGTGAGCATTTCTGAGGCCCAAAATAAACTGAGTAGTTCACTGAATGAACAATGGACTGTGAGCTCAGTTCCTTCATCATTAGTATGGATTATATATGTATATGTATTATATTAGTATCATATATATCAGGTGCTGCTGGTTTCAGTCATTGTGCAAATGTGCTGTTTGTAAGGTTGTAAAGCTGCAGTCAGCTGAGACTGAAGAAGTCACCTGATCAGTGAGCAAACGTTTCTGAAAACGTCCAGATGAACAGAATCAACCTTTTGGGATCAGCCAGCAATGCAGCATCATTGTTGTTCAGGTTCAGAGGTTTGCAGGAATGAACTGATGACCAGAAACAGCTGCAAAGTCCAATAAAATACCAGCTGGAGTTCAGCTGCATTTGAAGAAGTCAAACAAAAGTAAGGATGGCAAAGGGCGATGTTTTCTTCCAAAGAACTGAAAACATGGTCGACGCCTCATTAGAAGAATAATCTGGACATTTGTGAGGAACTCTAACCAAGAAAGCAACACAAGAAAGCAACGTCACACAGATCCAACAGACAGTTTCCATGACTGGAAGTGTTCAGTGTAAAAATGCTACATTGCATTATTGCATCCTCTCACCACAGGAGGCGCTGTTGGCACCACTGATTGCTGATCAGCTGTTCTCTGATGATCTGATTGATACTGTGAATAACGGGACTCACTGAACTCTGTGACACAGTGAAGATTACAGAATTTAACATCTGACTGATGTCACACAGACAGAATGATGAACCAGTGAGGCACAGAACACAGTTACTGGAGATACTGGATCAGCTCCATGTGAACCTCTGATGGAGAAGCTGCTGACCCAGAGAAACATCAGGACATGACAGGCAGCTGCACTAATCTAACAGCATGTAGCAGAGCTGATCTATGTTAGAGGATCTATCACAGCAGCTGAAAGTCCAACACTGGATACCAGCTGAGCCTGTGCTGAGTGTTACAGGAAAAGAAACACTGACACTGGTAGACACAGTGATGCTGACTGGGGCACAGAGCTGAATGATGCAGCATCAGGACACTGTTTCAGTCTGACTGACAGAGAAACCTGTAGCTGTATCTACATGTGAGGCAGAGGTCACACAAGCAGGTTTCTATGTTTCACAGTGCCTGAGATCTTCAGTGGGGGTGGACATGCTCCTGTACAGACCTCTGAGGAGAACCAAGGTGCAGTCAAAGAGTCCAGTCTGTCCTCACAGATGTGAACATGTGGTTTCATCAGGTCTGCTGTCAGCTAGCAGGCTCACATCAGAATCACTGTTCCTGAAAAACACAGTCTGTGTGACATCATCAGTCAGCTGATCGTCCCAGATCTGAATGGTTTCTGTCTCTACTGAGGAAGTCAGAGAATATCACTGAGGTGTGGATCAGGTCTGAGTGACCTGTGGAGGGACAGCTTTAAACAGTCCACAGGTCTCACGTCCTGCTCAGTCTGGTAGCAGATACCTGGTATTGTTCCAGATGTGCTGACATCACCAGCAGCAGCAGCAGCACAGCTGTGTGATACGATGAATCTCAGTTATTGATCCAACACACAGTAAATACAAAGATCAGGATTTATGAGAGTAATCATTATGAGTCTGAACACATGATCACTGAATGTTAGTCTCCACAATAATAAGCTCACACAAGCAAACACAGCTTTCAGCTCTTATTTTGAAACTTCTTTAGAGAGCTGTGATGTGAGCGTGCCTGGCTCTGAGGCACTTGGGTCAGCCTCTGTTGTTTAGAAGTGTTACAGACTGTGAATGACACAGACCTGTCAGTTTCATGTTTGTCTGTAACACAGCTCAGGGGCTCCATGCTGAACGCATCCATCCAGTGTTATTGATCCAGTACTAATACCAGCATTGGGATCAATACTACAATACACAATCACATGTGTCCACGTGATGGATTTGACCAGCTTTATTCATTAATGATCAATCAACTTATTTACTGCATCTGAGTCCAGCTTCATTTAAATGATCCAACCATGAAAATGACATCAGTCCTACAGAAGCACTTAATGCTAACAGGAAGTCATTTATTAAGGTGGAATAACACAGAGACACACAACCACTCACAGTTAACCTGACCCCACTAACTGCATGTGTTTGGACTGTGGGAGGAAGCCGGAGTACCGGAGAGGACGCACACAAACACGGGAGAACATGAAGCTCAGCACTGAAACAAAGATGGTGGATTTGACCTCAGGACCAGGCACGTCATTTCCAGGGGGGTTACGGGGGTCACGACCCCCAATAATCAGATCAGCCAATATAATTTCATCATTCCAGTTTATAAAATTATGAATTATCTTGAATAAATAGCTTGTTGATTTTCTTTAATCATTTCAATTATTGCCAGCAAAATAGTTTCATGTTTAATCATCTAGTAATGTAACCCCGCCTCCTCCGCCGCATACTTGGTATTACCCAACCAGCTTTCTCTACAATCCTTCACTGTTTGCTGTATGTTTGTTAGCGCAGTCGCTGGTGCCAGAGGCTGCCAGTGACTTCAGTCTGAGGGTTTGAAGTTTCCATGTCTGTGTGATGTGTGGTGTGAAGGCTGCTGGTTAAACTGGGACTCACTGTTTAAAGCACTGAGTGCTCATAGAGAGTTGCTCCATGAGTCCCAGTACAGACTACAAACATGGTGGAAACTTAGCTTTGATATCCACACACTCTGCACGTCTGTGAGTAACTGTGATGAAGATGTGCAGAGATCTGTGTACAAACAGGAGAAAGACTGTAAAGACTCTGTGCTTCTAACAGCCTCTGTTAACATATGTGAGGCTGTTTGTTGTTGTTGCCATGGAGCTTTTCACTGTTTGGGTCAGCAGGTCATGTGATCAGGTTTGTTCTGCTCGACGATGGTTCAGTGTCAGGGTTTGTTTGCATTCATCAATAAATATCTAAATAAATCAAAGACTCCATGTTTGTTCTTTCATCATGTGACCTCTGCTCATCCATCTCTGTGTGTATCAGGATACATTTAGTTCATAATACACAGAAAAATCAGAGTTATTACCTGTAATAAATGTGAAAGATTCCTGCAGTGATAACCAGGCAGGACTGAAACACATCACAGCTGTCACCACGGTAACAGCACCGCCCATCCACAGGTGAGAGGAGGAGCAAAAAGAGGGACTTTCACCATTTTATACTAAAAACACTCAACTAATGTGTCTAATAAGAAACAAATAAGCCCACATTAATGTGAGCATTTATTAAATAATAATAATAATGATTTCCTCCTGATCTCATTTCCATAGCAGAGAAAACTGTGGTGTATATTGAGGTGGAGGGTGTGGTATATGGCTCAGCTGTAGAGGGAGGGTGGGGTGCACCACAGCAGCATGCTGGGACTGCTGAGGGTGGAGGAGGGAGTGATGATGACATCAGAGCTGCAGCAAAGCAGTCAGCAGCACAGAGACCAGTGAACACACAGTCTGTTCATCTTTGCATAGATACAATATATAGCACAATATTGAATGACAGAGACACGCTGTGTGAGCTTCCACAGATACACTGACGTCAGCATCCAGAGTCCTCCTGCTGCTCCCCCCTCAGAGCCCCGTGATCAGCACCAACACATTCAGTTAGATGACAGAGTCCAGCTGCAGCTAGAATCAGCTCTGTGAACAACAGCACAGCGTCAGTGTTTCACACTCAGTGAAAGGAGGAAACAGCAGAAGAACACCATGTGTGCTACGTTTCCCAGGACACACTACAAACTGCACAAATACAGAGCAGCACGTGGAAGGACCTGGAGCTGCATTTAAAGAGAAAAGACAGCGTGATGTCCTGTATGGAAAGGTGGAAGGAACCAAGTCCTCAGCTGAAACACTCGTGTTTGTCCACAGACAGCAAAGCAGAGGGAGAGAGAAAGGGGACGTGGTCAGAATCAAAGCCAGGCCAGCTGCTCTCCACCTCGTGGCACATGGTCACCTGCTCATCCTAGTGAGCTCCACCAGCAGCCGTTTCACACAGTTTACACTGTCAAACACTGTGTGTGGACCTCAGCTAACAATAGGCTACATTTAAGTCTGGACTACATGCTTTTATATTGAGGCAGATTTTTACCTGTTTTTATTCCATCAGCAGCTCAACATCATGAGCAGCTTTGACATAAAGACATCAAACTCAAGCTGACTTTAAACTGGATCTACTTTTAATACAGGGGCTCAAAAACAACTAACATCTTTATTATATATCAGGACAGAAAGTCATCTCAAATGGAAAACAGCTTTATTGGGAATAACCAGCACTATCAACTGGTTTGGAATCTCCACCAGTTTCATGTCTTTACAACTTCCTCTACAAGTTCCTGTAAAATCAGCATCTTTATTGGTTTGATAGTGATTGATTATTCAGTCCCAATCTGCTGTCATCTAAAGAACAAAATGATGTTTCTATGAGTCAAAAAGCTCCAGATGTTGTTCACAAAGAAAACAAAGATTAGGAACTTAAACACAAAGTGTTTGGAGCCAAAATGTTCCCAAGCTGCTCTTTTTGAAATGGCAGAGGTACAGTGGTGTCTAACAGCACACTGTGGAAGGCAAACATGTTCTTGTTGGATGAAACTTCATGAATCCTTTGTAGATTTGAGCTTTTGGAGCCTTTCTTTTCTCTTCAGGTGTACAGAGGCTGAGGAGGCAGGTGAAGCAGGTGGAGCTGTTGTAATGCTGGCAGAGGGTGTGTCTTAGTAACTCTGTGAGGTAGAACTGGATCCAGCATTGTGGATGTGTTGATGTTGGAGCCATTAAGATTCTCTGCACACTGTAGGATTTCCCTCTGATTCACTGCGGGGGCATTTTGGAGTCTGTCAATGAAACTCTTCATATTTGTGTTTGACACCAGTTTATAGAAACAGACAAATGTGTCATGCTTTTGTTCGGCCTCCACAAATATACACATTTGTTCATTGGTTGGACTTTTTGGAAGGAGACACATTGAAAACCATGTTAATAAGATCTTGTTGTTTCCTGTGGATCCGACACAGAGAGTGGACTTCAGACAGAAAGCGTGGAAGAGATTTTAGAGGCCGTGTGTGGCAACAGGAAGTTTCTGTATGTTTGCTGATCTTACATGTGGAAAACAACACGTGATGTTTGTGAAGTTCTACAATGATCATTGTTCTGACAGCATTTTGAGTGGGAACAGTTCAAACTGAGAGTAGTGGGAGTTATTTACTGATTGAAACAAGCTGAATGTTTCTGTGCACGATGAAGATCAGCAGCTCAGCTGATCAATAAATTGACATCCATCAGTCATTTCATGAGATGAAGTCATCAGCAGACATTTGTTCTAACTGTGTGATAAATGTCAGAACGTCAGGGCTCTGCTTTAGTCACTACTTGATGATCATTGGCTCATTGTTGAATCACGTGGCCCAGTCTGACCTCTGACCCTTTGCTGCAGGTCTTCTGTGTTATCTCCACTTTCATGTCTGATCTTCTGCTGGATCGTCCAAAATAAACATCTGAATCATTTCCAACACTTCAGCAGATCTTTAGTTTGGGCAGTACAGTACAAAATAACACATATTGTACTATACTGCCCACTTCCTGATCTTATTGGATCTGTGTGTGAGGTTGGTGAAGGAAACACATGTTTACTGAGTGAATCGCTGCCATTAGGAACTAGTTTTTATATCACAGCCTAGAAATCACACAGGACCATTTCTGCAGGTGAAAAGTCCTAATTGGAGGAAAATCATTGTGTAGTTTGTGCGACTGTTGTTTGTAAATGAAGGATTGTCCCAACTACATGTGCTGCTGACCTTTGACCTTTTCTTTAGGTGCACAGAGGAGTCTGTGGAAACATCAGAACTGAGGCAGTGCTACAGATGTCTTCAAATAAAGTGGTGTATTATCCATGTTTTCTATGGATCACATCAATATCCTGATCTAACAAGCCCCCTTTTTGTGGATTTTAGAGCCTCTGACTTTTGCTGCGTCTGCGTCTCATTTCAAGCACAAGAGCAAGAAGTGGATGAAGAAATGGGGCGAGTGGGGTCAGTGTGGTGCATGTCAGCTGTGCTCATGCTTTCACAAAGAACATGTGTATTCATTGGCAGCATTAAGGTGCACTTTAGTCTTCATAATAATAAAGTATTCTGACTTTATTATTGTGAATCCTCACAGTCATGTTGCAGCTCTGCTTTGCTTTAAGAAAATGTTCTACCAGGATGTTACTTTCCTAAACGTGTTCTCCAAATGTTCCCAAAGACTTTGTTCTAAGTAGTTCTACATGATGAAACATTCACACTAAGTTTAAGAAGGACACACAAACACCATCTGTCCTTTCATCATGTGTACAAACGTGTTCAGATGTCAAATGTACCGTGAATGGATGCAAATGTGGATCGTTCCAATAAAATGAGACAGTTTTGTAAGTGTATCAAAGTTTGAAGTTCATTGAAACCTACAAGAACATGTTATTCAAACCAACTTTATCCAACAGGAAGAAGCATCAGGGGAACAGGAAACATTCAAACATGTTTACTGTAAGAACTGCACAAAGGAAGGAAACACAATCCTACACACGACCACTTTAAAATGGACATTTAGCTTTTCAAACATCAGGGAGTGCTGCAATAACAACACTGTGCCCATTCTGATCAGACTGAAAGATTTATAGAGATTTATCCATGTGCTGGAAAAGGATTTGATATCAACATATATGCAGATTAGTAGGAGCATTTTCTTCATATTGATTTAGAGTTCAGTACTAGGAATATGTAGAATTAACATCTGTGTACATGACGAGTGGTGAAAACTCAAACTTTCAAAGGACGTCAGAATTGGTGTCTCTATCTGTGACTGTCCCAGAGGAACCTACCTGAGGGATTATTAAAGATCTGTCTATCTAGAAAGACTTGCATTGATTCACAGTGTACAATTCTTTCTAAATCTATTAACATCTTCCTCCAAATCCTGTTTCTGCTGCATCAGAAGGGTTCATACCTCCTGCTGTTGTCTGCTGGACCATCAATTCTACTTTATGATGATCTTCAAAGATAAAAACGTGAGTTTATTTGTGAACTCTGTGAAATGATGTTTAGTTTGAACCAATCCTGTGTCAGCTGCAGCCACATCATTGCCACGCATACAAATGGCTGCGTTCCTGTTTAGACCTGCTCGCTGTCAATGGGCTTCATTCCATTTCAGACTGCCGGTGGTCGCTGTGATTTAAACTCAACATGGCTCCTGTGTTAGAAGAGCCTCTGATTTTAAATTTGCACATTGAATAGTTTCTTTGCAACACTATGGAGCTACCAGCCCAGTATATGTAGCCCACAGTAGATGGAGTTATCAAGCTGGACTGACAAACATCAGGACCAGGGGCGATTTTAGCCCATTTTTGGGGGTGCTTCAGCACCCCCAAAATGAATCAAAGCACCCCCAAAGATTTCTTACTTTTTTTTGACAATATTTGCTGCTTGTGTGACACACTACTAAAAATATAAAAAGCATACAGTACTTAATTGAGATGGAACATTTTAACAGCAAAAGTATAGATAACCCTACCCCCCTCCCAAAATGGTTTGTTCCAGCTCGCCTCCCTCCTTCTCTGGCTCTGGCACGTTGCTGCCACAGTTATAGTGGCTGAGACCTGAGACGCAGCAGAGCGGAGGCGTAAGTGGCTGTCTTAAAACAGGACATATTAGCTGCATTTAACCTTCAGTTACTCTGTTACAGTTACTCTAAAACAAAGCCAGCAGGACAGTAAAACAAAGCCAGCAATTATTCTTCGGTTTGTGAGTCGCAAAACAAAGATTGAGTTACTGAAACAGGGTAAGAAGCTAAAAGGGACTGGTGTGTATTTAAATGAACATTTAACGAAAAAGACTGCTGAAATTGCAAGACAGGCACGCAGCCTGAGAAAACAAAATAAGATACAAGCGACATGGACGAGGAACTGCAAAGTAATGATAAGACTACATGGCAATCCAGAAGAAGCGAAAGTTGTGATGATAAGAGAACTCAAAGACTTAGAGCAATATAAATAATCAGGAATCCGCTATGGAATCTATTGGAAAAGTGACGATTGGATAATGAACAATGGCTATGGAAAGTGTTTCTGGCCTTATGGCTCAAAAAAACAATGGAAAAAACAACAACAAAAACACATAAATGACAAGTTTGGACACAGGTTATAGGTTTCCATTCAGAGATATTGAAGAGGAAGACTTTGATTATGAGAAGGACTGTCAAGGAGGTTATTTTGCCACACACGCTGAGAAGATGAACTTCAAAACGTTTAACTATGCAGAGCATAACATGCATGACCCTGAAACTAACATTGACCCAGATAATCACTTCTACAATAACAACAATAGTACTTGTGAGTACTATACAGATGACCAATTCAATACGAATATCAAAATGGCAAATGCATTGTCGGTCATACATTTCAATAGTAGAAGCCTGTATAAAAAATTTTCTAAAATTACGGAATGTTTAAGTAAGTTAAAAAAGTTTAATATAATTGCAATATCAGAAACATGGCTCGATAATGAGAAAGTTAGTGAAATAGGACTGGAAGGATACGAATTATTTACAATGAACAGGGTGAATAAAAAAGGAGGCGGTGTTGCTTTATATGTAGATAAAGTTTTGAAATGTAGTCTGATTGAATGTATGTCAAGCACCATAGATGACGTAATGGAATGTGTTACTATTGAAATCCATGTTGAAAAAGCTAGCAATATAATTATAAGTTGCATAGGACACCAGGATCATGCCTTGAGACATTCAATGAAAAACTTGCTGCTATGTTTAGCAACCTAAATGATAAAAAAGTGCAAATAATTTGTGGTGATTTTAATATAGATTTGCTAAACCCAAACGGACATCAGAAAACAACAGATTTCATCAATACAATGTATAGTAACTCCCTTTTCCCTGTAATTATAAAACCAAGTAGAATAACAATTGATACAGCTACATTGATAGATAATATATTCACAAATAAAATTGACCATGAAATAGTAGGTGGACTTCTTATAACTGATATAAGCGATCATCTTCCTGTTTTTGCAATTTTTCAAAATTATTTTGGGATTAAAACTAAACAAAAGAATCAAACATTTGACATGATACGACATAGAACAACAAGAGCCATTGCTGCCCTCCAGGTGGACTTAAAGGAACACAATTGGAATGAGGTTTTTGCAAATGAAGATTCAAGTAGTGCATATGATGCATTCCTATCAACTGTAATTTTACTATATGAAAAACATTGTCCTTTAATGAAAATCACTAGAAAGCATCACAGATCAAATAAGCCATGGATCACAAAGGGGATAGAAGATGCATGTAAAATGAAAAATAATCTATATAAGAGATTCATAAAACTGAGGACAAAAGATGCTGAAATAAAGTACAAGTTATATAAAAATAGATTAGTAAATATTATAAGAACAAGTAAGAAAGAATATTACCACACATTATTTGAGCAAAATAGAAGTAACACACAAGAAACATGGAGGATATTAAATAGCATAATCAAAAAGGGCTCAAAAAATAAGAATTATCCAGACTATTTTAAAAAAGATAAAGATATTGTGCTTGATAAAACTAAAGACATTGCAGATGAATTTAATGATTTCTTTGTAAATGTTGGCTTTAATTTAGCAAAAGAAATTCCAGAGTCAAGAAATAATAATGACCTAAATAAACATATTACTCAGAATGAGTCCTCCATGTTTATTGGTGCTGTAACTCATAGAGAAATAATTAACATTGTGAAGACATTTAAAAATAAAAAGTCCACTGACTGTTTTGGTATTGACATGATGTTAATTAAAAGTATTATAGAATATATAGTGCAACCTTTCGCATACATTTGTAATCTGTCCTTTCGAACTGGTGTGTTTCCCTCACAAATGAAAATAGCAAAAGTTATTCCAATCCATAAAAACGGAGAGAGATGTCAGTTTACCAATTACAGGCCAATATCACTACTCCCACAGTTCTCAAAAATTTTAGAAAAGTTATTTGTTAATAGACTTGATAAATATATTGAGAAGTATAATCTCCTAAGTGATAACCAATATGGCTTTAGAGCGAAAAGGTCCACTTCGATGGCAGTGATGGAACTTGTAGAAGGGATATCTAATGCAATAGATAATAAGGAATATACTGTTGGTGTTTTTATAGACTTACAAAAGGCGTTTGATACAATTGACCATTCTATATTAATGAATAAACTAGAGAGATATGGCATAAGAGGGATAGCATACAAGTGGATGAAAAGTTACCTGGATGACAGATATCAATATGTTGAAATCAATAATGTAAAATCTAATCAGTTGAAGGTAACTTGTGGTGTTCCTCAGGGCTGTGTGCTGGGCCCTAAATTATTCATATTATATATAAATGACATATGTAGTGTTTCCAAACTGTTAAAATGTGTATTGTTTGCTGATGATACCACTCTGTATTGCTCAGGTAAAGACCTAGAACAGCTTCTGACTACAGCGGAAAAGGAGTTAAATATAATAAAAAACTGGTTTGATGTAAACAAGTTATCATTAAATATAAAGAAAACAAAATTGATTATTTTTGGCACTAGACAAATGAAAAATGTATCTAAAATCAGGGTTAATGGAATTGAAATTGAAAGAGTGTATGAAAATAAATTTCTTGGAGTGATAATTGATGATAAGCTGAGCTGGAAGTCTCATATAAACCATGTGAAAACAAAAATGTCAAAAACCATTGCTATTCTCTACAAAACAAAGCATATCCTGAACAAAAAATCATTATACACACTTTATTGTTCTCTGTTGCTTCCATATATGACTTATTGTCTGGAGATATGGGGTAATGCATATAAAACAAATACTCTTCCTATTTTCAAGTTACAAAAAAGAGCTATAAGAATTATACATCAATCGAACTATATAGAACCAACTAACATTTTGTTTATTAATCTGAATACCCTAAAATTTTATGATTTAGTCAAATATAAAATGGCACAGATAATGTATAAAGCACAAAATAACTTGCTTTGCCGCAGTATTCAGAAGCTGTTTAAAGTCAGAGAGAGTCAATATGACTTAAGGGGAACAGATGTCTTTAAAAAAAACAAGATAAGGACAAACATAAAGCAAAGATGTGTTTCTGTTAGAGGAGTTAACCTGTGGAATAGTTATGACAGTGATTTAAAAATGTGTAGTTCATTTTCTTTGTTTAAAAACATGTTTTAAAATAGAGTATTAGAAAAATATGTTAATCAAGAATGAAAAGAGCAAAAATAATAATTCTGAAACTCTTGATTGTTTTGCTTTGATGTAGTTATCTAAGGTGGAAAGTTTTTTGTTTGTTTGTTTGTTTGTTTGTTTGTTTGTTTTTGATTTGCTTTGCTTTATTCTTTGCTTCGAGCCCTGTGTACAGGAGCTGCATGCAAAAGATTTTTTGTTAAAAGGGTTGGCATAATAAGCAAATGCTTCAGCCAATACCTTTTGATTAGCTTTGTCTCATGATTTTTTGCTTTGTGGTAATCTTTATTTTGTATTCTGTATTCACTGAGATATTTGAATGCTAATCAATAAAATCAATCAATCAATCAAATTATATAGTTAGGTAGGAGTCATAACTGTTTCTTTTTAGCTGAAAAACCTTACACCCAGGTAACCTGCTGTGTTGAAAACTTTTTTTCCCGACGATGTTTGCTACCCTACAATCCGTCCTGCTTTGTAGTAACATCAGCGACATTTGACCGTCCTGTTGCTCCCATTGAAATGTATACAGCCTATTTAAAATCTAAAACTTAACATTATCCGTAGTCTGCTGTTGTTACCACTGTCCTGTTTGAAATGTAATGAGAGAAACTGGTTATTTTATCATATGTGCATATTGAACCCAGGGTACTAACTAGCTAACTGACTGATGCCCATTAACCTTATAACTCCTGTTGTGTGTGTGTGTGTGTGTGTGTGTGTGTGTGTGTGTGTGTGTGTGTGTGTGTGTGTGTGTGTGTGTGTGTGTATGTGTGTGTACAGAGAGACAGCCAGGTTCATAATGGATATGAGGAGGTTTTTTCAAAAACAGGAGCCACATTCAGGTAAAAGTGTAAGATCAAATGATCCATCAATAAAGGATAATGTTGGATCAGTGTTTCAATATTTATATCCTTTATTAGATGTACATGTGCTTTGGTTATTTGCCCTTTGGTTGAAAGTACACTGAGAGAGGACTTTTTTTTATTAGTGATCTTAAAAATATATATATTTTTAATCTAATTGAATATAATCTATTTGCGTATGATTGTCAGTCCAAAGAGGGAGAGAGGAAAGAGGAGAACATGAGGAGGGAGTACAAGGTCAGGAAGAACCAGGTAAGAAAACAGTTATTAGTTCAGTTCTGTTCAGCTGTGTGTCCCTAATCATCATCATCAGCCAGAGTATTTAAACCCTCAGTTTCTCTCTGCTCAGCGTCATTGTTGATGTTAATGTGCTCGACTCCGTACGTGTGTTCGCTTCAGTCATTTCAGCTCAGCCAGTCATCCTGTGTTCCTGATAATAAACAGCAGCCTTCACCTACCTGTGAGTCCTTTCCTCACCCACACGGCAACCACTGACATGATGGGACCACCTGCTTTGGGAACTGTTCCCAGTCGGGCTTGCAAAGCAGCAGCTCTGCTTGGAAGTGTTTCCAGAAGCTAGAGGCCAACAGGAGCTGATTCAAAGCTGCACAGAGCCCATTTACATGCAGCCTAAGTTATGTTGGTTTTGTTAGAATTGCCACATGTCCCCACATCACATGCAGACAATCATAAAGTTACTCAAAATACAAGGATTTTACATTTGCACCATTTCATTGTTGTGATAGTTAAACTGAGTTATTAGGATAAAATCCTTTTCAAAACAGCCAAATAAACCTGCCATAAAAACAGGCATGTATCTGACTGTGTCAGCTGAGTTATTAGCTACAACTCACCCAGCTTTTTCATTGGCTGTCCTCTTACATGTGACCTTGGCTACATTTTTGCTGAGTCAGATCTGTGAAAGTGTGCGCAGCGTTTTCTATCAGATTTCTCCACCCTGAGGTCAGGGGTCAGCTCTGTCTCACACTCAGTACAAACCACCAGCATCAATCAGTCTGCAAGTGTCCCATTAGTCATTGTGAAACCTGGCCCCACCTTATCATGTGAATTCCTGAGGTCAGATGGCCCAGGATGTGAGTGGAGTTTTGTCTTTGTTGTTTGACTCACTGAATCAGGAACTCTGCCTCCTTTTGTTCTCACACTGGGTTTAATGAAAGAAGGTTTCTGTTTGTCCATCAAAGTTCTTTTTTGTGATCTTTTAAAGGATCCAGATGATTATCCAGAGCCTGGCTTGTCTCATTAGTCTCTCAGTGACCTGAGCAGCAGCTACAGCTCTGCTGGCCTCTGTGTTCACCTGCAGGAGACGTGGAGACCTGCGCTCACCTTCTGCAGCACTTAGACACAGGTGCAGTGAGGGAAGGTGAGTCATCCTTTAGCAGGACATCATTCAGGCTTTATTAGCATCACTGTGACTGTTATTGTGTTTGTAGGAGGTTTCCTCTGCTGGTCTCAGACAGCAGCAGAAACATCAGCCTCCCTGTCAGTGGAGAGCAGTTCTTATGTGCTGTTGGCCAAACTCAGCGCCTCCCTGACTGCTGAGGATCTGGGATATGCCTCTGGTATTATCAGGTGGCTTACTGGGCAGCAGAACTTTGACGGAGGCTTCTCCTCCACTCAGGTACGACACCACCCGAACAGCATGAAGCTCATCTTTGAGTTCATCTACAGTCTTAGATCAAATCAGGTGAAATAATCCTGAAGCTTTCATGTTGTTGCTTTTCTCTCAGATATGCAGACTTGTTTTAGCAGGCAGGGATGTTTTTATTCTTTATTTACAAGATGAAATTGACTTTGGTCTAAAAATGTGTTGTTTTAACAGAACAGCCTTCTGTGCAGCAACTACACGTAACAGCCTGTAAATAACAGCTCAGCTGCAGTCTGTAAGTTTATACCTGTGATTTCTCTACTTTGTTTCTCTGAGATCATCTCTGTTAAACAGATTTAACCTGTTTAACCTTTATTTAACCAGGAAGTGAAGGTTAGAAACTCTTTGTGAGAGTGTGTTGAAGTGACACAGGCAGTTTGAACTCAAAATGAATCCATCCTGTAGGACACAGTGGAGGCTCTTCAGGCTCTCTGCTCCACTCTGGTGTTCAGTCCTGAAGGTTGGAGCACAGGGACAGTTCAGGCTCCAGCTGTCAGCTGACATTTGATCAGGGCAACAAACTGCTCCACCAGGAGGAGGCGCTGCAGGACGTGTCAGGAAAACACAGGCTGGAGGTGAAGCTGCATGTGCTTCAGTGCAGCTCAGTGACAGCATCATGTGACCAGGTCCTGGTTGGTGTCAAACAGGCTTTCTTTGTACTTATAAAACATAAAGAAGCATTTTCACATGTAATAAATGTGTTTTCATAGACAACATTAGAGCTGACAGTAAGAACTGCACACAGTACAATTCTATTTACACTAAATTAAAAATCAATAAAGTCACTTTGTGTCTACATGAGAATCAGAGAAACTTTCTTCATCCCAGAGGGAAACTGAGCTGTCGGAGCAGCAAACACACAACAAACATCAAGCACTGATAGAAAATGAGAAACACAGATACTGATGACTGATATTAAGATAAATAGATAAATATAGAGATATAAATATAAAAGCATCACAGTCCACACAGAGGTGGAGCCCACAGGTGAGTCTGCCAGAGCCAGACTGACTGTGGAAATACATCCCTGTAAGTATGTGACAGGTTAGAGGAGAGTCTGTACCAGCGTGGAGTCACTGTGGGTGGATGAAGAGCATGTGTGCACACACCGTTCAAACACAGCTACAGTGGGAAGGAGAAAACTACAAACATGGTGGTCCTGGATGTTCCTCACAGTGAGAGTAATTAGACGCTACCAACACGTCATGTGATCACAGTGATGATGTCATCTCCTCACAGCTCAAACATGGCCTCCTGGTGAGTCGTGTTGAACCAAAGGAAGATCCTGTTCTGGTGTCCTTAGAGGAGGTCAGAGAAGTCCACAGTGGGGACACCAGATGATGATCTTTGGTACAAACTGTGTCTGCGATTGTTTCTGTCTCGTCCAGTTATCAAAGGACACACCATCAACCACAGAGATCATCCAGGAGCTCCCAGTGGACGACCTGAAGCCAGCCGTGGTCCAGCTCTATGACGACTACCAACCAGGTCCAAGTCTAACTAAGCTTTACTCCAACAGCTCACTGACACACTTCAGAGGATCCATCAGACTGAACAGTTCATACAAGCTGATGTTTCCATCAGTGACACAGAGAAACGACACTTTCATAAATCTGGTTTTAGTCACTTTGAGTCTAACAGGAAACAAACTGCATCATTTGTGCTTCTTGCACCAGGATCCTCCTCGTCTCTCCCACAGCAGGAAGTTCAGTTCTGCTCTCATGAAGCAGCAGGAAGATGTGAGGCTCAGAGTGAGGACTGAGTACAGACTGATGGAACACACTCAGCCTTTTGCCACTGCGTGCACAGCTGTGAGTCATGTGACACTCGTGCACTCGTGTTGATCACACCTCTCATTGCAGATAAGTGAACTCTCCCAGGGGCAACGATCACACACAGTGGTGTGAAAAAGTCTTTTCACTCAGTCATTTCTTACTGTTTTTATCACACAAATGTTCATGTTAGACAAAGATAACACAAGTAAATAAATGATGATGTCATTGATTAAGGCACAAAGGTGATCCCAACCTACCTGAGCTGTGTGCAAAAATAACTGCCCCTCTGCTTCAATCATGAATGAACTGTGATGAAGCACATTTGTTTCTAAAGCTGAGTTCAGTCTGACAAACACACTCAGCCTGATTACTAGAAGACCTGTTGGATCAACAGACTCATCAATTTCTACAGAACCCGTGTGAGAAAGTGAACAGGCTGAAAGATGTCAAACAGCAACACATAATGCCACCATCTACACAATCAGCTGACAGAGTCACAGCTGTCAGTCTGGACAGGGTTCAAAGCCATTTCTAAGGCTTTGGGACTCTGTGGAACCACGCTGAGAGCCATTAAACACAAATGCTGAAAGTGGGGAACAGGGCTGGACTGGGACAAAAAATCGGCCCGGGCATTTTGAGTAGAGACCGGCCCACCAGGATAGAGATTGAAAATGTGACGTCATTCAGGGGTAAAACCGCAAAGGATTCTGGGAACTTGTGGCAAGAGGTACTAGCGCACGCAGGCTTTCAATTGAACTCAGTTACACAGCGATAAAAAGAAACTCAAAAAATGGCAAGAAGCTGTTGTATTATTAACAGCAATAGCCGGTCACATGACAGCCACGGGAAGCCGATGGGTAAAGAGATCGTTTTTTTAATCGGATTACGTCGTTGAAGAGAAATTTTTTAAGCCATGTTTCCGAAGTAAGAGCCGACGGATGGTATGGATATACCAAATATAACGTCTCAGAACACTCCAGCTCACATGTTAGTCTGTTCCAAGCATTCCCACAAAGTTCATTGTTTTGTAGTAGTTAATATGTCATTTTTCTTAACATAATTGGTGATATAGGTTACAAGCAAGTCTGGCGCTGAACAGAAATTGCCGCGCTATGCTCCTTTATTTATTGTGCATAAATAGTGAATTGTCCTGACAGAATATTGCGTTTCGCTTCTGTTATTACCACGGTACATTGACAAAAACATATACTTTTATTCACAGGGTAAAACAGTTGTTTTGTATCACTAATTGTCCAGTGCGATTACAACATACAATATTATTGTCACTGCTACATTTCTGTAATGCTACCAGAAATTATTTCCACTACCGTTGAGCTCAAAGGTCCTATTAATAAACGGTTAACGAATGTGTATTTATGACGACGATTTGTGAGACTGGTAAACTTGTTTGTACGATGGTCTTTTGTTCTACACAGTGCATTTCAAGGTCCTGTACCCATCCGTCAGTAAACTGTACCCGGGCTTGTTGCAGTGACCTGAAGTTACTAAAAACTTCATGAGTGTATGCACTCACTCCAAGAACCGTATAATTATAAATCTGAGCATGGTGAAAGTTGGGCAGTACGCTAACATCTTTTGTTCACTCTGTGTGCTCGTAAGGGTCTGACCCTTTCATTCCTTTGATTTTTTCCTCGTATCTTTTCTTTGACTTTTCGTCGAGTCTGTCTTTGTACGGACCGGCATTGTTCTTCTTAGTTTTGTACATTCCTTTTTTGTGCGGCAAAGAAAAACCAAGAAGGTGTTGGAACCGGAGAATGAACGTTTTGCGGTGCTGCAAATGCTTGCATTTGATGCGGTACTTGGATTGTTTTGCCACGAGTTCCCGGCATGCAATACGCGAAAGTCACGTTATCTGTCAATCGCTATAGGAAAAACCAGAAAGCCTTTGCATGAAAACAACTGCTTTGATGTACACTGTAAACCTACACCATCCTCCCTATTCTGGATTTTAAACAGTACATAGCGGAAACAAAAAGACTGCTTGGTCGAGTTAACCTCCTGAACTATGTACAACACATGGTAGAAACCTTAAATGAAGACCAAGAACACTAGAGGTGAGACATGATCATTAATTAATATTAAAATTAATAAATGACAGATTTAGTGATATTTTCATAAACACCTCCTTTCCTTTTTTTGTTCTCCATTTTCTTTAGTTCGTCTATAAGATTGCTAAACAAGGGGGAGGGTGCATCCGGCCTCCTCGGCTGTAATTGGTCCAGCCCAGAGTCGATCATGACCAATTGGCCAATCCAGCACCTTTCATTATATATACCCTTCCTAAAAAAAAAAAAAAAAATCCATCGGCCCATAAAAACAAAAAATCACCAGCGGCCCACCGGGCAAATGCCCTGTATGCCCGATGGCCAGTCCGGCTATGCGGGTGAGGTGCCCATGGCATCACCGCTACTTGTTGAGAGTAAGAGCTATACGCTTTTTCATGTCAAAACGTCGTCATAAATAAGTCTCCAATAACACCAGAAAAAGTTGCCAGATTTGTCACTAGTCGCTTTTTAGAAAAAAAAGTCGCTAAGGGGTCTGGTCTGAAAACTCGCTAAATATAGCGACAAAGTCGCTAAGTTGGCAACACTGATAAACACTAAAGACCAGGTTTGTCCTCATTTGCATAATGGACCTGTGTCGGTGTGTGACTGTAGCCTCGGATTTATAATGTTAAATAGTGATTTCACAGTAATATCAAAGTAATGTAGCGAGTAGTGTAACTAATTACTCACTTCAGTGAGTAATAAAGTAACATACTGCAATACTTTAAAGAAAAATGATCAGTAATATGTAATAGATTACTTTTTTAGAATAATGTCACGTGATTGTACTTTATATTAAACGTGTTATTAAATCCAACCACAAATGCAAACCTGGTCATACTGTTCACAGCTGAGGTGTTTAATCAGTGATGGAGACTCTATGACCTCATGTAATGTCTGCTGGAATCACTGAGACCATCACATTCAAACGTGGAGTCTCATGCAATGATCCAGGAAAACAGAAGGTTTATCACTCCTGTTTTCCCACAGCGTTTACACTTCAATCTGCTGTTGGTGGCTTTTTTGCAGCAACTGTGACACTTAGTAGTAGAACTGACACACAAAACAAAACAACAACGACACTAACTATATACTCTGCAACACACCCAGTGAGCTTGATTTGAAGTGGGTTTAATAAACACATTGCAATGTGGAGAGAGCATACCAGTGAAACACCAGGACCATCTCTGTGGCACCGCCCTTACATCTTATATACAGAGATAAGCAGATGAGCAGAAGGAGTCACTATCTGTTTAACGTCTCCCATTACAATAACCTCACTGTGTTAACTGTCCACATGCATGTAAACTAGTGACAGGAGTGCTCTTACTATGGTAGAGTGAGAAAGTGATATTACTATAACTAATGTGATGTGATTAAATATGTGATTAATACATGAGAAAAGAAATCTGCCACCTACATCCAGAACAACATCACAGACACTCTGGACCCCCTGCAGTCTGCCTACCGGTCCAACAGTTCCACATCAGACACCATCGCTGCTGCCCTTCACACTCACTACTCACTCTCCCACCTGGAAAACAAAGACTCCTACATCAGGGTAGCTGATTATAGGTCCCCTTTCAATACTGTGATCCCACACAAACTCACTCACAAACAATCTACACTCGGCCTGCATCCCACCCTCTGTGACTGGCAACACTCGGCCAGCACCCCACCTTACTTTTTGAATGGCAGGCCTCAGTCTATCAGGATCGCCAACAAGACTTCAGCCAGCATTACCACAAACACTGGCGTCCCACAGGGTTGCATCCTCAGCCCCACCCTCTACACCCTGGTCACCCATGACTGTGTCACCTCCAACAAAGACAACAACATTTTGAAGTTCACGGATGACACTGCAGTGATCGGTCGCATCACTGGAGAGGACGACGTGGCTTATAGGAGAGAGGAGGCTGGTCTGGTGTCATGGTGTGAGGACAACAACCTCACCCTCAAGACTGATAAGATGAAGGAGACGATAGTGGACACAAGTAAGAAGAAGAGGCCTCACCAGCCGCTGTTTACCCGGGAGCGTGAAGTGCAGAGGGTGAGCAGCACCTGGGCATCCACATCAGTGAGGACCTCACCTGGACACTGAACACCACACCGCTGGCCAAGAGCAGTGGCTGTATTTCCTGAGGATGCTGAGGAAATTTGGTATGTTGGCCAAGATCCTCAGCAGGTTCTACAGCTGCTCTGTGGAGAGCACCCTGACCAGCTGCATCACTGCATGGTACGGCAGCACTACTGCTATGGGCCGCAAACGCCTGCAGAGAGTGATAACAACCGTGGAGAAGATCATCAGGACCCCGCTGCTCTCTCTGCAGAGTATCGACCATCTCAGAGTCCAGAGGAGAGACACACTTCTGCCCTCGAGATGAAAGTTCAGAAGTGTGAAATCTAGAACATCCAGACTCAACAACTCCATCTTCCCACTGCTATCAGACTCCTGAACAGCTGACCGACCTCAAACTGCAATTTGCACATCAGGTAACTTGATTTTGCACATTAAACTCCTTTGTACATCCATGTACATCAACATCTGCAGACCACACATGTCTTCAATTACTTATTTGTACTTATTTGCAGTTATTTATCTTTTTATTTTTTTAATCCTTATTTTTATCTTTTTATTTATTCTTATCTTGTTCTTTTAACCCCTATCTAACTTGGCATTGTGCATTGTGTGTTTAAATTCAGTTTAAATTCAGGGACACAGACCCCCTGCTGATCCTCTACCTAATCACACGAGCCAAGGTATGAAAACGGGTGTGGGTCACAATCAGCCAAGGTTTTTGGTGAACCCATTGTGAGACCGAGCCCCACCCTATCATGTGATTTTCTGTGATCAAATGGCCCAGGATGTGAGTGGGTGATAAGGCGTCCATGTCCCTCCTTGGGGAGATACTCCCAGAGGGCTTAAAATCTGGGACTCTCCACCATTTGACCCTAGAACTGATGAAGCTTCTTGGATGAGAGGTGAAACGTCTTCAAGCAACGCTTTTCTTTCCAAGCTCCTTTGACAACATCATTCATAGAACAACTTTCAGCTTCTTTTGCTCTGCTACAATTTGGATGGATTTGCATTTAAAGATGCAAAGAGACTAAAATGGTTAGGGTCAGGAGGTCAAAGGTCAGAGCTCCTGTGGGTCTGAGGGCAGCCTCACGCTGGAGAAGGATGAAGGAGTCTGACCTGAGCCAGTGTTTGGCATGAACACATCAGCACTGCTCTCAGTGAGCCTAACGACAGCCATTAGAATCATTTCAGTGTTTCAGTCATTTAAAAACACTTCCTGTCACTGTGGTGGTTACAGTGACATCATGCAGTTTGTGTGTTGACCTCCAGAGGGCGACAAATCAGCACAGACAGAGAGCTCCATTCAAACTTTGCTGCCGTCAGCAGTGGTTGGGAGTAATGGGATACATGTACCGCCGTTACGTATTTAAAATACAAAATATGACTAACTGTATTCTGTTACAGTTACCGTTTAAAAAGGTGGTATTTAGAATAGTTATTTTCTTGAAATAAATGGATTACACGGCGGTCTTATTCTGTTTCATATATTAGGCTATGTCCTCCCTATTTTTTGGTAATTCCACGCCGGTGGAAACCCAAACAAAAGAAGAGGCTCTAATGTCTGTGTCTCAATCTCGCGGCCCATGTCACCCCTACTTGCGGCCCGCATAATGACCTGAAGAATTATTTTTTAAAATGATTTAATATGAAGGCAGAGTGTTACAGGCATCGCCTTAAAAAATGTAGCCTCATGGGCAGTGTGGTCCGTGCTGCAGGGAGAATGGACTGCCATATCCGTTATGTGTATGTGAGCGCCAGGGAAGGGAGAAAAAGGAGAGTTTAAAAGTACGAGTCGTCACCGAGCAGAAATGGGAGATGGAAGCATGTAAATATAATAATAACCACAGCAGCCAAGAAGAGTGCCTGACGAGCCCAGTTGTAAGTAAGCTATTAAGACTCGACTGTACACTGTGTTCGTGTTTTCCTCTAAAACAGTAAGTTTTGTTGGAGCAGCCTTTCAACGCCTCTCTCTGTCTCTCGCTAGCAAAGTTGACCCAGACAACAAAGTAAAGCTAGTTTCCAGCTACGAGCTCGACACAGAACCCAACGTATTAGCCAGAGGTCCCTTTACTACGGTTAACGCGGAATAGTTTTCTATATGAGATCGCTGCAAAAAGTGCAGCCTTACTGTGATCCCACATATACTCACTCACAAACTGTCTACACTCGGCCTGCACCCCACCCTAGGAAGAAGAACAGCAAAGTGATGACCAGTGTTGGGTAAGTTACTTTAAATTAGTAACTTAGTTACATTACTAGTTACTTCTATCAAAAAGTAACTCAGTTACTTCAAGTTACTCGTTACTTTCACAGCAACGAGTTACTAGGGAAAGTAACTTTGGTTTTACTCAGAATTCTCTTGTTAATGTGTTGCTTCCGTAACTGGATACCCAACAAGATTGCTAGTCTTCTAGCTTGCTTACTTGGCACAAGTGCACTGTGCCACCTACTAATAGAAAGGAAAAAATAATGTGCACATTTCTACGAGAGAAATCCCACGCCTGGACCGTCATTGACCGCTGCATGATTCTAGCCTGCTTTTTACATCCAACACAAAACTGCAGTCGTGGTGGTTTCGATTGTACTCAGAACTCAGAACTTCTGCCTTCTGAATAGGAAAGATGTAGGTAACACCAGACTGCAGATGAGCTGTATACAGGGCTGGACTGGGACAAAAAAATCGTCCCGGGGAATTTGACTAGAGACCGGCCCACCATTATAGGAAAAATCATAAAGCCTTTGAATGAAAATAAACACTGTTGTGACAGTGATGTACACTGTCTTGATGGTATATATGTATCAATCTATCAATTGTTGGTTGTAAGACTCAGATAATTTTTTTAAAAGCGAGACATTTTAAATGAGAATAATAAAGAAAAGTATTTTTTGTGCCCCCCTTTCCCCGTTAATGCCCCCTGGCAACACTTTGCCCCTGCACAGTTACCAGCTGTCAGCTACGTAAAAAAGGATCCTGGTGTTATTTGTCTCTCAGAAACAGTTCATAACTTCCCTTCAACTCATTCATGTCACCTAAAAGGTAAACCTGTTTCTCCATCACCTGTTCAGCTCTGATGATTGAGTAAGGACATCTCCTCGTTTCATCTTCATGTTTCCCACTCACCAGATATACAAACCATCATGACCAGTAGCTTTTACAGCTGTGGATCCAGCAAACATCAGCTGATACTAGAAATTAATATTAAATAAATTCTAACAACAGCTGATCAAGCTTAAACGTGCTGCTGTTGTTTAGCACGACATCCGCTGGTTTCCTCTTTCTGGCGCAAAGAGGGCAATAAACAAACAAGAGAGAAAAGCCGATCAGCTGATCATTAATCAGTTTCATGATTGAAGTAGAAACAGGGGAGGAGAGAATGAGAGAAGAAGAGGCAGCTGTGCAGCGTAAAGACAAAATAAATGCAGCTTTGTGTCTTTTTCATTGTAGCTGAAGCTGTGTTCCTTTTCAGTTCAATACGAAACGCGCAATATTTTCTCTGAAAACGAGACGATTCTGTTTTTTACAGGACGGTTGGCAATTCTAATAATTAACCGTATGAACAAAATAAAGTTCAACATCGGTAACATAGCACCCACCCAGCTGTATAGAAACTCCGTCATGCTAGCTAGTACGCAGTACAAAAAGTCAGCATAACGAAAATAAACTGCACCTGAACTTGGTTTATATCTGACCCGGATAGACTGCATGTCATAACTTCTTACCTGAAGTTCAGTTCACCTGATACTCGGACCGGCGGCCGCTCCTCTTGCCTCCCTTTTCCTTCATTTTCCACCGCTTGCTAATGTTATTGAATCTGTGGAAGCTCCACGATAGCCACCACACGAACTAACAAATAACGAGAAAAAATAAAAAGAAAAAAATAAAAAGATACAAAAAGGGACTTTTTCGCGTTCTCGGCTTGATGCGTACTTCGAATTGGAACAGTACTTGGTCTCCGACTGATGACATATCACGAGTACACGAGAATGCAAGTACGCACAAGTACGCATATTGATAAACGCCCAACATGTATTGAAGTTCCCCAGAAGCCTGGTAATGAACTAATCATGTGATTCAGGTGTATTTACCCAGGGTGATATCTAGAACCTGCAGGGACACTGGCCCTCGTGGACTGGGATTGGGGACCCCTGGTCTGAATGAAGCTCAGGTGTTGATGCTGCTCCCTGATTGGACGGTTGGTTTCAGCTCTGCTCTCAGTCTTTACTGCACAAGTGAAGGTAGAAAGTGTGTTTGGATCTATAGACTGGAAACAGAGAAACATGCTGAACATTTGAAGCTTTGCAGCAGAAACGTTCATGTTACAAATACAGCAGAGCTGATCTGGGATCAGTGTGTTCACACGTGCAGCTACAACAAGGTTTCATGTCTCCACACGTCAGCATGTGAACTTTACTCTGACTCAGTCTGAGCAGTCAGACGGCATATTCCCTCCCACCTGTGCTGAGCTTCAGGTGGAGTCCCGCCTCCTTCCAGGAAGCAGCTCACATGTGTGTCCGTGTTTAGTGTCCAGGTGTGGAGTGAAGCTTGTTGTTGGTGTGTGAAGAAACTGTAAGTTTGCTTTGTTTCCTCCTTTAACAGTTTGTCTTTAGGAACTTTACTGTTTGTTCAGCTCATGTTTGATTTCTTCACACAACAAACTGTGTGTTTGTATTTCCGGTCTCTGCATTAAAGTCAGTGTGTAATGTTTTCCTGGCTAACATCAGCTGTGTGCAGCTTAGTTCAGCACAAATCTGCTGCTCCATAGTTCACGGTAACGGACTCACAGCTGGACCAACGAGGCCGAGTGTGTCCGCCACTCTGAGTTATGTTGGTGTTTGTGTACTTGTAGTTTGTACTTTGTGAGTTCACTCAGAGTCTACAGAGGACGCAGCGTACGTGATGACGTCACAGCCCATTACCTCCTTTACCAATATTTACACAAGAGACACCTTTACAGGACGGTTGGCAATTCTGATGCTAAGCTAGTGACACAGTATGCTAACGCTAAGCTAACGCAAAGAGCTCTAAGGCTACGTTCACACTGCAGGTCTTAATGCTCAATTCCGATTTTTTGATCAAATCCGATTTTTTTGTCTGCCTGTTCACACTACAAATAAAATGCGACAGCAAACGCTCACCAGTGTGAACGCTCAAAGCGGCCCGCATGCGCAAAAGAAGACGTCACACAGAACTCGCTCTGTTTAGACCCAGAGCAAACAATATTGTTTGACTGATTGCCCTTAATATAAAGACTTCGGACTTTATGTTTCCAGATTTTTGCTTTAAGTTATTTTGTTATTTATATTATAATGTAGATGACCTAATAATGATCATTTTTGCTGTTTTAGTGAAGCGGTGCTTCAAAGGATTGTTGCAGATTTCTGTCAGAATCTGCAGAAAATACAGTAAAAATAAAATGTTCACATTTCTCCAACATTGTCTTCCCAACAGTTTCACCGGATGGTAGGAAATCGTTCTCCGGCGCTGATAATTGGCGTCTATCTTGTGTCAATGACGTAAAAGACGGATTTAATGCGACTTGACCGTTCACACAGCAGTCGCTTTCTAAAACATCGGATACGTATCGGATTCAGTACCACATACAAAAGTGACCCAGATCGGATTTGAAAATATCGGATTTGTGCCGTTCACACTGTCATACCAAGATCGGATACGGGTCGCATAGGGGCGAAAATATCGGATTTGATGCGCTTTCGCCTGCAGTGTGAACGTAGCCTTACAGACACGAGGTAATTGCTAAAAAAATTATTTTGACTCTCTGGAAAACGGATATTGTACCTCAATTCAAAATGTGGCTCACAGAACTGACTGCTTTACTACATATGGAGAGAATTAGGTATATATTAGCAGACAAACTTAGTAATTTCTTTGATGTGTGGCAACCATTTTTAGACCATCTATTAAAACAAAGTCCTTTCTGATCGATTACCAATAACTTAGCCTTCCACCTTAGCGCTTTATTTTTGTTTATTGCCATTGTTGAAGCAGTATTTTTGTCGTTGCAGTGTATAAACTTTTGTCTTATTTGTGTGTTTTAGCCCTTGCTGTTGTGTTGTCTGTTGTTTTTTTTTGTTTGTTTGTTTGTTTTTTCTTATATCAAAAAATCTCAATAAATATATATATATATATAAAGCCTTACAGACACGAGTTAAAAAGCTGCTTTTACTTTGTGATCAGAGTCCAGGACTGAGAGAGCAGCAGAGTTGATGGATGATGAATTACTGGATGGAAGAAGCTTCTCATTAGCAGTAGTGATGTCATTAGAAGTAGTGATGGCTCGCTTGAAGCTGACTCTCCGGTGCGTGTGTCAAAAAAATTAACACACTGCTTCAGAATCACTGTGTCGAAGCGTGAGTCGTTTAGCCAGAGTCACGTGATCAGTGACGTCCGAAGCTTCATTTAGAACCTAACTGCTTCGGTCTCTGATTCAATGGTTTATAAGGCCCAGGTAGAATGTATAACTGCATCTCTACCAGTTTCTGTGCACTCCAGCCTCTTCTGTTCCATGTGAAGGGATTTTCCTTAGGTCAGGAGAAATTATCTCCACGAAAAGAAACAGGTTCAGCTATCGCACGGTGGAACAAATTTTCTCCTTAAATAAAAATGAGAAAGGCTAAGCTTAAATGCATCATGTTTTTAATTTGCAAGTTCATAAGCATTTTCCCTTTCCAGTTTACAATCAATTATACTATATAGCAATATTTTAGAATAATACATATTTTAGACCTATATTATAGGTCTAAAATATGTATAGGAAAATTTCCCTAATGTAATATTATTTATAAAAATACCCGTCTAGCGATTAACTGCATAAGTACATGGAGGCAGGACCTCACAGCAGAAGCATATTCCATAATCCATCTAGTGGACTGATAGTAGAGCAGCTGATGGCAGCTTCCTCTGCCTCACACTGCTGTCTGACTGCATTCAGCTGACACTGAGATGAAGCAGGAAAGAAGCAGCTGATATTTGGACAGCACACATGATGGAAAGCAGGATTTCAGTTGATGTGCACATGAATGATTTGTGTTTCCTCTGCAGGTGAAGGTAGAAAGTGTGTGTGAGCTGATGTGAGCAGCATGGATCAGTGTGAGGACAGAGAGGAGGGAGTCCCTCCCTCTAAAAGCACTCTGTGTGGGGAACATGAGAGCCAGACCAAAGCTCAGAGGTGAGATGACCATCTCTACCTGTCCATGACTCTTCTCCATGTCACAGCTCAGCACTCACATCACTGCTCCATCATTATTCACAGGAACCCACCTGCACCTCCACCCAGCTCTGTGTCCTGTAAGAGTGACCGGTCTAAAGGTTTCCTCATTGATTTTAAAGTCTCTGCTGCAGAGAGGTGAGCTGCTAGTAACACGAACTGTCTGATTTAAATGATTGTTTGTTGATGTTTCCTGGTTTCTAAAATGCATCTCTGTAGGAGAGCAGTGTCTCCAAGGACACACAGGCTCAGCTGTAACTGTTATTTTATTTGGACAGAATTGGCTGTTTGTAACTATTTGTTTTAATGAGAGGTATAAATTTAGACCTCTCACATCTGGATCCTAAGCTATGATACAAACAGCTGCTAGCAGTGGGTAGTTTGATGTTTGTTTTCCTGTAAAAAGCTGTACTGTAATCTAAGAGGACTGTTACTGACAAAAAACAGCTGCAATATCTGCAGTCTGTGTGATCACAGCTGCTTCAATCACTTTATCATGTTTGTGTCTGCAGAGGTCAGAGGTCACAGTCTGCAGGGTCCAGCTGTCCGTCTGTGAGGAGTGACCGGTCCAAAAATAATCCTCCATTCTTCAGTGGTGAACCTGGACGAACGAGGTCAGAGAGCTGTGATGACTCCTTTACCTGTTTGTGTTTCCTGGATAAATCTGACCTGAAACATCCTCAGATTGTTACAAAGATTCATTAAAAAGAAAACAATGAAAGAGAAAAGATCCAAATGTTAGACTTGGTCATTTGCTGTTTGAGGACAGTGATGCTCATATCTGTGGGGAAAGTGTGACCTGAGTGGGTTCATGTTTGTCTTTAAAGAGCTGCTCTGATTCTCTTTGTGTCTGATCTGTTAAACAGTCTGAGAGGTCACACAGAGACCCAGCAGCTAAAGCCTGGATCATACTGGCTGCTGTTACTTCATCAGGACAACACTGAACCACAGTGCTGTTCATGTTCAGGGTTGTGTCATAAAACAGAGAAAAACATGAAGGAGATTTTTTTTTATAGCAGATAACCTTAAAAAAAAACTGAAGAAAACCATGAGTCAACATATGAACATTACCTGATGCTGCTGAAGTGAAGCAGAGCAAAGCTACAGATGTTTCATTACAAAGCATATTTTAATTTTGCATAATTTCATAAAGTTTAATGCAGCTTCTTGTCGGAAGTCATTTAAGAAAAAAAGAAAAAACACAGCAGTCTAGGTAGGTGGTAGGTAAAAGCAGGCGAATGGGAAACTGTTCTTGAAGTACAGAGAGAGAGAGCTGTGGATGAAGTGTGATTTTATCGTGGTGGAGGCAAAACAGCAAAAGTCAGAGGGAATTCATGACGATGTTTATGTGAAGCGTAGCTTTGATCTTCTTTTGTACTGGTTCAGTCAATTTTGGTTGGAGAAAGATGAAACCTGCAGCTTCAGAATTTAGGGCAAAAAAGATGTAAACACAGTGCGGACAGGCCGATGCATCAAAATGAGCGAGCTGTCGGCTTTCACCCCCGATGGCGTGTCCGTGTACGCGCTGTCAGGTGAGACAGCGTCGGCTTTGTGTTTACGTCTTTATGCTGAATCCGTTTACCTGCTCTCATTTACTTTTTTAGCTGTTTGGTGGTTGTTGAAATTTTGTGAGGTTTCACCTGAGATTCTGGCTTTTTCGGCAAAATAAATCTATATTAAAAAAACGATTAAGGATTTTAATGAATTCATATCACGTTATTTAAGGTAGAATCTATTTTAATTGGAAAATTGATCATCAAAGCCTTAATATCTACACTGACTGTGAGCCAATGAATGTGTAGACTATCACCATGACAACATGTTGTTTGAGGTCAGTCCCAAAGTCGATCTGTGAGCGTTTAAGCTCCAGAAACATCTCCTGCTGTTGTTGTACATTCACTGCAGCTGACAAATCTTTACAGGACAGAAGCTGCTGGAAAGCATGAAGAGCAGGAACAGCACACAGCTCAGAGTTCAACAATTCTTCATATATGTAGATCAGTTGGCAAACTGATCATTGTGCACCATTGTGTCTGTCATGAGCCACCGTACCTGTGTTGTGTAATTCAGTATACACACCTGTCATTGGATGGATTTACTCTTCAGTGAAATAACATCCAGAGTGTTCACTGACTCATATCACACCACGAGGCTTCTACAATATACTTTTTTATTTTCAGATTAATGAAATCTTAAACTTTGTTCTGACCTTCTGTAACATCTTCCATCAACGCTGAAAGGGAGTCCATAAAAACAGACTGAAAATTACTGATATTTTCACAATCTGAGAGTTTTAAACTTGACAGACTTGATTCAGATGAAGTTATTTGAGCAGAAACTCCTGGATCTTTATCCTGTGTTGATCTAATTCTTCATGGTTCCTCCACAGAGTGGACCAGCAGAGCTCAGAGGTTCCCAGTGGTCAGTCTGCCCAGCAGCATCAAACACAGCTGGACTCCATATTTATGGTCTGTACATGTACAACAACTACTTTACATCTATTCTGTTCACAGTCATCTCCATGCTGCTCTTTGTAGACCAGTGGATTGTCAGTGTGTCCAACATGGATCTGATGTTTGGCTCCATGATTTCAGTCTGATTGGCTCATTCATAAATATTCTGTTCCAGCTGCTGGAGGACAACATCATCACTTTTGTGAAGAACGAGCTGAAGAAGATCCAGAAGGTTCTGAGTCCAGATGACCCAGAATGCTTACAGAGTCAGAGGAGCAGCAGCAGAGAGGCATTTGTGAAGATCACAGTGGACTTCCTGAGGAGGATGAAGCAGGAGGAGCTGGCTGACCGTCTGCAGAGCAGTAAGAGGATTTATCTAAAGATTTAAGATGTTGGATAAATGAACATTTACTGATGTCTTATGAGATGGAGCATGTTTTAAAGATTCATTCTTTTTGGATTTAAGTGTTTGTTTCCACTTTCAAGTGATATTCTACATATTTTTTCTCATTCAGAACTTCCAGCTGCTGTTTGTCATCGTAACCTTAAATACACCCTGAAGCAAAAGTTCCAGTGTGTGTTTGAGGGCATCGCTAAAGCAGGAAACCCAACCCTTCTGAATCAGATCTACACAGAGCTCTACATCACAGAGGGAGGGACTGCAGAGGTCAATGATGAACATGAGGTCAGACAGATTGAAACAGCATCCAGGAAACCAGACAGACCAGAAACAACCATCAGACAAGAAGACATCTTTAAAGCCTCACCTGGAAGAGATGAACCAATCAGAACAGTGCTGACAAAGGGAGTGGCTGGCATTGGGAAAACAGTCTTAACACAGAAATACACCCTGGACTGGGCTGAAGACAAAGCCAACCAGGACATCCAGTTCATATTTCCATTCACTTTCAGAGAGCTGAATGTGCTGAAAGAGGAAAAGTTCAGCTTGGTGGAACTTGTTCATCACTTCTTTACTGAAACCAAAGAAGCAGGAATCTGCAGCTTTGAAGACTTCCAGGTTGTGTTCATCTTTGATGGTCTGGATGAGTGTCGACTTCCTCTGGACTTCCACAAAACTACAATCCTAACTGACCCTAGAAAGTCCACCTCAGTGGATGAGCTGCTGATAAACCTCATCAGGGGGAAACTGCTTCCCTCTGCTCGCCTCTGGATAACCACACGACCTGCAGCAGCCAATCAGATCCCTCCTAAATGTGTTGGCATGGTGACAGAGGTCAGAGGGTTCACTGACCCACAGAAGGAGGAGTACTTCAGGAAGAGATTCAGAGATGAAGAGCAGGCCAGCAGGATCATCTCCCACATCAAGACATCACGAAGCCTCCACATCATGTGCCACATCCCAGTCTTCTGCTGGATCACTGCTACAGTTCTGGAGGATGTGCTGGAAACCAGAGAGGGAGGACAGCTGCCCAAGACCCTGACTGAGATGTACATCCACTTCCTGGTGGTTCAGGCCAAAGTGAAGAAGGTCAAGTATGATGGAGGAGCTGAGACAGATCCACACTGGAGTCCAGAGAGCAGGAAGATGATGGAGTCCCTGGGAAAACTGGCTTTTGATCAGCTGCAGAAAGGAAACCTGATCTTCTACGAATCAGACCTGACAGAGTGTGGCATCGATATCAGAGCAGCCTCAGTGTACTCAGGAGTGTTCACACAGATCTTTAAAGAGGAGAGAGGACTGTACCAGGACAAGGTGTTCTGCTTCATCCATCTGAGTGTTCAGGAGTTTCTGGCTGCTCTTCATGTCCATCTGACCTTCATCAACTCTGGAGTCAATTTGCTGGAAGAACAACAAACAACCTCTACATGGTCTAAACTATTTAACAAACCAAAACTTCAATGTCTCCACCAGAGTGCTGTGGACAAGGCCTTACAGAGTCCAAATGGACACCTGGACTTGTTCCTCCGCTTCCTCCTGGGTCTTTCCCTGCAGACCAATCAGACTCTCCTACGAGGTCTGCTAACACAGACAGAAAGTAGCTCACAGACCAATCAGGAAACAGTCCAGTACATCAAGAAGAAGCTCAGTGAGAATCTGTCTGCAGAGAAAAGCATCAATCTGTTCCACTGTCTGAATGAACTGAATGATCGTTCTCTAGTGGAGGAGATCCAGCAGTCCCTGAGTTCAGGAAGTCTGTCCACTGGTAAACTGTCTCCTGCTCAGTGGTCAGCTCTGGTCTTCATCTTACTGTCATCAGAAAAAGATCTGGATGTGTTTGACCTGAAGAAATACTCTGCTTCAGAGGAGGCTCTTCTGAGGCTGCTGCCAGTGGTCAAAGCCTCCAACACAGCTTTGTGAGTACATTTGTATTTATGTCTTTATTATGTTTCTACATAGTTTTACAGTTTGTTTTCATGTTTTCTGAGGACAGTTTTGTTTTAATTAAGCTATTTTGTTAACCATTAATTGTATTGCATGCTGGCTTAAAAAAACATTTCATTTGACTGATTTTAATATTTTTTTTCAGACTGAGTGGCTGTAACCTCTCAGAGAAAAGCTGTGATGCTCTTTCCTCAGTTCTCAACTCCCAGTCCTCTTGTCTGAAAGAGATGGACCTAAGTAACAATGACCTTCAGGATTCAGGAGTGAAGTATCTGTCTGCTGCACTACAGAGTCCACATTGTACACTGGAAACTCTCAGGTCAGGATCCAGTTTTTGAAAAATGTATTGATAGCAATGTTGAATATTATTACACAGGAAAAGAAAAACAACTACATGTAAAATAATTACAGCATGACGCCTCTGCCTTTGTAAATGGAGGGACAGTAACTGCGTGTAAAACCTGCAGACAGTCAGATTAACAGTATTTTGTCTCTATCTGCCATTCTGCAATTCATCTCACATAAACAATAACGTGGCGCACAGTGTGACGTGAAAAAAGGCACATACCTTTGACTTGGCGTGACGAACTCTGTATTCCTCTCCCACACGTTAACGCAAAACAGGAGTTTTAAAAAAATCTCAGTTTTCGGTGATTCGAAACACCGTTTACGTGTGGATGAACATTTTACTTGTAAAACAAAAGGGGGCCCAGCAAAAAAAGTCTGGGAACCACTGGCTTAGGAGATTCTTCATTATGCTCTGAAGATTTTTTTACAGTCACATATTTTGTTTAATTGGTGTTGATAGTGAGGACAGCCAGGCGGCCGGACGATATTGAAAGCCCGAGTCTCAACCATAAAACCAGCTTCTCATTTCTAACTTCTCAACCTCTCATTTCTCACTCCCAGAGTAGAAAAGAGTCAGTCTCCCATTAATGGTAGGTTTGTTCAGAATCATAGTGCCAGGTACACAAATGCATCATTGAGATTTTGCTACAATCCAAATATTGAATTTGAGGAGTTTGTGAGGACTGATCACGTTGAGCTCTTTTTCCACATTGACTGGTTCGGATATTTATTGTGGCCACTTTTATCTGCATTTTTGGTGTAAAGTTTCAGTCTACGGCCAGTAATTCTCTTACCAACACTGTGGGGTTCCCAGCGCTGACACTTAGCTCCTCCAGATGTGGTAGATTGATCAGATGACCTTGATATAATATCCATATGGTTTCTTGCCAAGTTTCCCCAGTTTCCTGGTTCTGTTTACTTCAGTGGGGTGGACACTTTCCTCGTTTGATGTACGGGAAGAAAACCGTGCCCAAATTACATGGAATGGTGTAGGGGTGGGCGATAGAAACGATATACGATAGAAACGATATAAATTTGGCCAACGATAGAGATTTTGACTATACCGCTCTATCGCGATAGCGCATGTTGATGATGTCATCAAGCTGCGCCTGTTTTGGTCGAGAGCATCACAGCGGCTACAACCATTATCATCTGCAAATTATGCCGGGCGACAGTCATAGCAAAGTGATGAAGCACTTTTGACATATTGGGAAAGCCAAACACTGCGGTTCCTCCACTTCCCTACCATTGATTCATTAATGTTGAATTCTCTCGCAGCTGTTGTACTTCCATATTGTTGCAGTATATTAATGACTAACCTCGTATTGTGGATGAATAATCTCAGTTGTTCTCCTGGCTGAAGTTTGGCCCGTGTATAGCATCATGCTATGCGAATGCATTTGTCCCTAACCACCAGAATCCCTCACGTTAACGTTTATCGAGTGGAAAAAAAAGTTAGCGTTCATCCCCCAGCTTCACTGTGCTAATGTTATGCTAACATACCTGTGTCGATAGCAATCACGTAGCACAACATTATATACCAGGTAGTCCAACTTCAGTAACCCTGCAAACGCCAGTGCTGTTTAGTTTTCTGTCTTCATTTATGTTGGAAGTGGTAGCAGAGCTGTACGTTTGAATTAGTTTCAAAAATCTTTCAGTCAGAACATGCTATGTCATGTCATGGTATGTTGGTGTTTCTTCACACGAGTCAAAAGGCAAGCTGCAGCATTCTGTACAAGTTGGAGCCGGGCCACGCTGGACTGACTGACACCCACATATAGTGAATTGCAGTAATCCAACTGAGATAAAACAAAAAATGGACCGCTGGACAACTGAATTAATTTGTTTCTCGAATGTAAGTTTGCTATCCAAGAAACCCCCCAGGTTTTTTACATGCACTTTAACAGCACATGTTAGGTTACATAAGTCCAAATCTGGGGCATTGAAATTACAGCTTGGTCCAAAAATAATTACCTGAGTTTTGTCCTCATTGAAGGTAAGAAAATTTGAGGCCATCCAGGATTTAACTTCATCAAGACATTTGACTAGCGATTCCATGGGCGTGGAGGTGTTTTTATTAAACCGAAGATAAATCTGGGTGTCATCGGCATATGAGTGGAAGCAGATCTTATGCCTCCACTCAACAGTATCAAAGGCTGCAGTTAAATCTAGGAGCAGGAGCAAAGCTGGGTCTCCTGAGTCAGTGATTAATAATAAATCATTATGTATTTTTAGGAGGGCAGTTTCTTTGCTATGTGGGTTTTGAAGTCCAACTGGAACTTCTCAAAAATATGACTATTTAGAAAAGTTTGTAACTCCTCAAATACAATCCTTTCTAGAATCTTTGACAGCTCTGTGCAGTGGATTCAATGGAAGCAGCCAAGCGCTTTAAGTGTCTGCTGTATAGGGATGCTGGTTCAGCTGTGGCTCAGCACAGTTTCACACTGTGACTCAATAAAAGCCGCAGGAAATAAAAGCATGATGCTTTCATCAGTGTGGAAATAAGAAAGTTTCCTGTAACGTGACAGACGCTGGAGCTCTTTCACTCACAGCTTCACAGTTTCAGCTTCAAACTTCAGCTTTCATGTGTTGCTTTAGTGTAGAGCCTTAAACACAGTCCCACTGTCGGCCTCCTGAACTGGGAGTTTGTTTTATTTTGGACTCTGATGTTTCTTGGTCTGTTTTTTTTTTTTTCACACAATAAAACTTGACCATTTTTCATGTTTTTATGATAAATGTATGACTTTAATGTGAAACATTCAGAGTTTTCTTCTCTTGTTGTGTTTGTTTGAAGCTGCTTCCTGTTGGCTTCAGCTGTTTGGAGTTTCCATTTTCTAAACTTCTACATTCTGAACCTTCAGCTCTGAACAGATTATGAAACACTGAATGATTTCAAGCACTTTGTCTAATAAACTTACATCTTTCATTCTTCATACAGATTGAGGAGATGTGGTTTGTCAGAGATCAGCTGTGATTATCTGGCAGCAGCGCTCAAGTCCAACCCCTCGTATCCCAGAGTGCTGGACCTGAGTGTAGACTACAACAACCTGCAGGATTCAGGAGTGAAGCAGCTGTGTGTTTTTCTGGAGAATCCACGATTTCGATTTGAAACTCTGAGGTCAGTCACCATGTTTTAGTTGTGCTGAGATGAATTTGATGTGAAAGTTCTGCTGACATTGTGGATCGGTAGGCCCACACACCTCTATACAGGAAGTCTTGTTCTGCTCTTTTGTAGAACGTTTGATCCCTGGTCCTCTGAGTCTGACTCAGTAGATAATGCAGAGATCTGAGCTGATGTGGGTGAGGGGACTCGGGCAGCCTTTTTTTCACCAAGTCACACACATTCAGAGATCAGAGTGTCCTGTGTGTGCTCTCATTCACTCACACTCACTCTTATATGGCTGAAGTCTGTTTGTACTGAGGCTACCGTCAAGAAATCACATGATAGGGTGGCGCTAGGGTTTCACAATGAGCTCACCCGAAACCTTGGCTGACTGTGACCCACACCTGTTTTTACACCTTGGCTCGGAGGCATCCTGACTTTTAGCACCATGGCTACTTCACCTGTCCCTCCTGCACTTTCTTGCTCATTGTGTCAGATGTTTAGTTAGTCCTCGGCCTCTTTTAGCAGTAATGGTATCTGTAATAAATGTAGCATATTTGCAGCTCTGGAGGCCAGGATTACTGAATTGGAGACTCGGCTTCGCACCCTTCATTCACCCGTAGCTAGCCAGGCAACTGTAGCTGGTGCAGCCGAAGATAGTGTAGGCCCCGCTAGCTGTTCCCCGGCAGACCCCAAGCAGCTGGGGAACGAGGGCAGCTGGGTGACGGTGAGGAGGAAGCATAGTCTGAAACAGAAGCCCCAGGTACATCACCAACCTGTTCATGTGTCTAACCGTTTTTCCCCACTCTGCGACACGCCCGCCGGTGGTCAAACTCTGGTAATTGGTGATTCTGTTCTCAGACATGTGAAGCTAGAGACACCGGCAACCATAGTCAATTGTCTTCCATGGGGCCAGAGCAGGCGACATTGAAGGAAATTTAAAACTGCTGGCTAAGGGTAAATGTAAATTCAGTAAAATCATAATTCACCTCGGCAGTAATGACACCCGGTTACGCCAATCGGAGGTCACTAAAATCAATATTGAATCGGTGTGCAACTTTGCCAAAACAATGTGGGACTCTGTAGTTTTCTCTGGTCCCCTCCCCAATCAGACCAGGAGTGACATGTTTAGCCGCATGTTCTCCTTAAATTGCTGGCTGTCTGAGTGGTGTCCCAGAAACGATGTGGGCTTCATAGATAATTGGCAAACCTTCTGGAGGAAACCTTGTCTTGTTAGGAGAGACAGCATCCATCCCACTTTGGATGGAGCAGCTCTCATTTCTAGAAATATGGACCAATTTATTAAACCCCCCAAAATATGACTATCCAGAGTTGTGACCAGGAAGCAGAGTTGCAATCTTACACGCCTCTCTGCAGCTTCTCTCCTCCTGCTACCCCCCCAAAAACCCATCTCCATTGAGACCGTGTCAGCTCCCAAAAAGACAAAAAACAAACTAAAAACCAGCAATAAATAATTTACACATAAAAAATCAAAAAGAAAGAACAATACAGTATCCGCATCTGAACCAAAGAGTAAAACAGTGAAATATGGATTATTAAATATTAGGTCTCTCTCCTCCAAGTCTCTGTTAGTACATGACTTAATAATTGATCAACAAATCGATTTACTCTGCCTTACAGAAATCTGGTTGCAGCAGGATGATTATGTTAGTTTAAATGAATCAACACCCCCGAGTCACTCTAACTACCAGAAACCTCGAAGCACAGGCCGAGGGGGCGGTGTGGCAGAAATTTTTCACACCAGCCTATTAATTAATGAAAGACCAAGACAGACTTTTAATTCATTTGAAAGCCTGATGCTTAGCCTTGTCCAACCCAGCTGTAAAACTCAGAAACCAGTCTTACTTGTTATCATATATCGTCCACCTGGGCCTTACACAGAGTTTCTCTCTGATTTCTCAGACTTTTTATCTGATTTAGTGCTCAGCTCAGATAAAATAATTATTATAGGTGATTTTAACATCCATGTAGATGCTAAAAATGACAGCCTCAACATGGCATTTAATCTGTTATTAGACTCAATTGGCTACTCCCAAAATGTAGACGAACCCACCCACTACTTTAATCACACTCTAGATCTTGTTTTAACATATGGCATAGAAACTGAACATTTAACAGTGTTTCCTGAAAACCCTCTGCTGTCTGATCATTTCCTGATAACATTTACATTTACAATAATTGATTACACAGCAGTGGAGAGTAGACTTTATCACAGTAGATGTCTTTCTGAAAGTGCTGTAACTAAGTTTAAGAATATAATCCACCCACTGTTATCATCTTCAATGCCCTGTACCAACATAGAGCAGAGCAGCTATCTGAACGCTATTAAAACAGAGGTCGATCATCTTGTTAGTAATTTGACCTCCTCACTACGTACGACTCTGGATACTGTAGCTCCTGTGAAAACTAAGGCCTCAAATCCGAAGTACCTGACTCCGTGGTATAATTCTCAAACACGTACCCTAAAGCAGATAACTCGTAAGCTGGAGAGGAAATGGCGTGTCACAAATTTAGAGGATCATCATTTAGCCTGGAGAAATATTTTGTTGCTTTATAAGAAAGCCCTCCGCAAAGCCAGCACATCTTACTATTCGTCACTGATTGAAGAAAATAAGAACAACCCCAGGTTTCTCTTCAGCACTGTAGCCAGGCTAACAAAACGTCAGAGCTCTGTTTAGCCAACAATCCCTTTAACGTTAACTAGTAATGACTTCATGAACTTCTTCACAAATAACATTTTTATCATTAGAGAAAAAATTACCAGTAATCATCCCACAGATGTAATATTATCTACAGCTACTTTTAGTACCATTGATGTTAAGTTAGACTCTTTTTCTCCAATTGATCTTTCTGAGTTAACTTCAATAATTACTTCCTCCAAACCATCAACATGTCTTTTAGACCCCATTCCTACAAAACTGTTCAAGGAAGTCCTGCCATTAATTAATTCTTTGATCATAAATATGATCAACCTATGTCTAATAATCGGCTATGTACCACAGTTGTCAGTTGTCAAACAGCTAACTGATCATCTGCATAGGAATGGCTTGTCTGAAGAGTTTCAGTCAGGTTTCAGAGCTCATCACAGCATAGAAACAGCTTTAGTGAAGGTTACAAATGAGAGAAGTTCTGAGAAGACAAAGATCCTCAGAATTTTCTATACAGGCGCTGTGGAGAGCATCCTCACACAGAATATCACATTGTGGTTTGGGAACAGCTGTGTTAAGGACCAAAAAGCTCTCCAGAGAGTGATCCGTACAGCAGAACGCTGCTGCATTGCTCTCCCCCCACTTCAGGACACCTACACCAGGAGATGCCAGACTAAAGCAGCACTGTGTGTTATACTTGTATAACTATGCATGTGACAAATAAAGAACCTTGAACCTTGAACCTTGAGAGCATATTTCTCCTGTTTTGGCTTCCCTTCATTGGCTTCCTGTTAAATCCAGAATTGAATTCAAAATCCTGCTCCTCACATACAAGGTCTTAAATAATCAGGCTCCATCTTATCTTAATGACCTTGTAGTACCATATCACCCTATTAGAGCACTTCGCTCTCGCTCTGCAGGCCTACTTGTTGTTCCTAGAGTATTTAAAAGTAGAATGAGAGGGAGAGCCTTCAGTTTTCAGGCCCCTCTTCTGTGGAACCAGCTTCCAGTTTGGATTCGGGAGACAGACACTATCTCTACTTTCAAGATTAGGCTTCAAACTTTCCTTTTTGCTAAAGCATATAGTTAGGGCTGGACCAGGTGACCCTGAATCCTCCCTTAGTTATGCTGCAATAGACGTAGGCTGCCGGGGATTCCCATGATGCATTGAGTATTTCCTTTCCAGTCACCTTTCTCACTCACTATGTGTTAATAGACCTCTCTGCATCGAATCATATCTGTTATTAATCTCTGTCTCTCTTCCACAGCGTGTCTTTTATCCTGTTTTCCTTCTCTCACCCCAACCGGTCGCAGCAGATGGCCACCCCTCCCTGAGCCTGGTTCTGCTGGAGGTTTCTTCCTGTTAAAAGGGAGTTTTTCCTTCCCACAGTCGCCAAAGTGCTTGCTCATAGGGGGTCATATGATTGTCGGGTTTTTCTCTGTATCTATTATTGTGCGATCTACTGTACAATATAAAACGCCTTGAGGCGACTTTTGTTGTGATTTGGTGATAAATAAATAAATTGAATTGAATTGAAAGTGTGATCAACAGGGGGTTCATGACCCCCTTGGCGGACTCTACCACAGGGCTTAAATCCGGGACTCTCCACCATTTGACTCTAGAAATAAAGAAGCTTCTCGGATGAGAGGTGAAACATCTTCAAGAAACTTAAAGAAGTCCAGATGCCTTTTTTCTAAGCTCTTTAGATGACTGAGAACCTTCACAGACACCTCATCAGTGTGACTCTCAGAGCTACCAGCCGTTTGCTAAAATCACAAAGCCCTTCATTGAAATCAATGATATCAAAGCTGGAATCAAATGAGTCCAAGTCTTCTGCTGATTCAGCATCACATTCATCTTTGTTCTTGTTGGGTCTGCGCTTCCACAGGCTCCGCTAGTTTAGAGACTTATTCTCGTTAGCGTCAAAAACAAGACGAACATCTTTTTCTTGCTAGCAAGGGAAGGCTGGTCGGAATCAGCTCTTGGAGCTCACGCTCCTCACCCGTCTCCAAACCAACTCCTTCAAAGAGCAGCTCTCCTCGCAGCTATTTATTGACAACTGTTACATACACAACACAAGCACCTCCCACCGTAAAACCCCCCAATGGTTCTAAAAGACTAGGCACTATGTGTGTGTATGTGTAAGCATGCATGTGCGCGTGTGCATGCATGCGAGAATATAAAATAAAGAATTTGACACATTTTGTTGATACCAAAAGCACATTGAACAATTCAGTGTGCTTTTACTGCAGTTCTCTCCACGTTTTCTCCTCTGATTCTGTCCACATGTTGCTCTGCATCATTGCTCAGTTTTCTGACAAAAACAAGATTAAATATTGCTAAAAAAATAGTATCTCATTACACTTCACCGTAAGTGTCTTTTTTTTTAATGGTTTATCTGTTATTTTTCAGACTGAGTCACTGTGACCTGTCAGAGAGAAGCTGTGAAGCTCTGTCCTCAGGTCTCAGCTCTCAGACTTCTAATCTGAGACAGCTGGACCTCAGTAACATTAACCTGAAGGATTCAGGCGTAAAGCTTCTGTCTGAAGTACTGAAGAGTCCACACTGTACACTGGAAACTCTCAGGTGAGATCAAGCATTGTTCTTTCATCCACTGACAGAATTAGCAAATTAATAATAAGGCAGCCCTCTAATAAGAGGAGATGTGGAGGTCTGAAGTGCAACATACTCTTATGTTGAAAAGTAGAAACGTAAAATAGTGAAAATAGGGATGAGTTTGCAGAGGTGAATCCACAGCACAATGTTGTTGTGTGCTGAAAGCAGACATCTCACAGATTCTGAGACTGCAGGTTTCATCACTGCCCAAAGAAAATTCACTGAAGCAGCAGTAAAGAAAAGTCCAAAACTACTCTTCATGTTTTTTTTAAAAAAAGAGATGATCAGGGGGATCCACACTTTGTGTGTGTTTACATCTTTTTTGTGGGGTTTGTTGATTTGTCCTGTCTGTTCACTTGCTGTTTTAGCTGGTTGGTGGTTGTTGATATGGTTTTGTGACCTTTTAGCTGAGATTCTGATATTTCTGTAGATACCACATATCTAATTAGTGTGAATGCTTGAAACGCATTCAGAGTATTGTGCTGTAGGCATTCACACTATTGAGTTCCTGTGTCTCTTTATTGTGTGAATGCTTGGAAGGCATGCTTGAAAGGCATTCACACTATTGAGTTCCTCTTTCTCTTTATTCTTTATTGTGTGGATGCCTCAAAGGGCAAACTCAATAGTGTGGATGCATCCACACTATTGAGCATCCACACTATTGAGTTCCTGTTTTTCTTTATTCTTTATACTTTATTGTGTGAATGCCTCAAAGGGCATTCACACTATTGAGTTCCTGTTTCTCTTTATTCTTTATTCTTATTATTCTAGTTGCTTCCGTACGTTTTTTGCCGTGGAACTGCTCCCTCAGTTTTACGCCGTTCAAGTCCCAAAAAATTCTGCTAATTCTGTTAATGCCGGCTATGACTTTTGGTGCTCTTAACTTCTATACTTTTTGAGATATTGAATTTTTTTGCAATATTTTTGCCCATTGAAATGAATGGAACACATTATCAATGTGGTCACTTATTTCTGCTCGCCGGGCTGAGCTGTGTTTTAGCTCAGTGAGATGAGCAGCCGTTCTCAGACTGGGAGGCCCAGGTTCAAATCTCGCTTATAGCAACAATTTTTTCAGTTAACAGTTAAACTTTGTTTCACTCTTTTCAACACAAATGTTATGTTCGTCACTCCTTTTTAGCACAAATCTCAGCTTTTTAGCTCTTTTAAGCAGAAACCTGTTTTCAGCAGAAATTCTGCTGATTCACCTCTTCAGCGCAACGTTCTGCTTCTTTACCTCTTTTCTGCAGAAATTCTGCTGATTCAACTATTTTTTTAGCAGAATTTTCAGCTTCTTTGCCTGCTTTCGGCAGAATTTTCAGTTTTTTCACCTGTTTTCAGCGGAATTTTCAGCTTTTTCACCTGTTTTCTGTGGATTATTCAGATTTTTCACCATTTTTCGGCAGAATTTTCAGATTTTCACCTCTGTTCTGCACATAGTTCAACTTATTCAACTGTTTTCAGTAAAAAAAAATTACTTTGCTTAAGGCAAAGAAAAAAATTAGTGAACACTTTAAGTTTTAGCTTTTTCACCTCTTCTCAGCAGGATTTTCAGTTTTTCACCTCTTTTCTACACAAATGCAGGAAATGCAAATTTTCTAGTTCTTCTAGTTGCTCCGTTTTTTGCCGCTTACCTACTTCCGCAATTTTTGTCTGATTTTCAGCGTTCAAATTTTAAAGTATTTAGCTATTTTTGCTAACGATGGCTATGACTTTTGGTATTTTTTACTATTATACTTTTTAAAATATTAAGCTTTTTTCCTTTAATTTGTCCCATTGAAATGAATGGAAAACTTCCACAATTCTGCTAAAACTTGCTTGTTTTTGAAACTTAACCACTTCCTCATACTTTCACGTAGAAACTCTATTCAAACTTTAAAATGTTCTCAAATTATTGGGCTATTCCTGTATGATTAAGCTTTTTCGTATCTTCTACCGTTTTAATCTTATTCCTCTTTAAGTTTTCAGTTGCAAAATTGTTATTTTTCAGAAATTACATGCTATGCAATTAACTCAGAGTGCAAAGTGGAAATTTCTGAATTTTCTCTTCATATCCGAACAACGTCTTGCTACTCACTCAATTTCCACTCAACCCCCACAAATTATACATCAAAACATTTTTGCTGGCTTTCAGAAACTATCACTATCATTGTTGTGGGAGTTACAGATGTTTTGCAAATCTCCTCAGAGCAACACAAAGTCTGAAAACTCTCCACAGAAAGTCAATGGAGAGTTTGTTCAAAATCACCGCTGGAATTCTCTAATGAGATGCATTTTCGAATCGTCATATCTCCTTAACGAACTAAAGTTGAGACATGAGGCTTGTGCCAATATATCTTCAGACTCTCCTGATGCTCACAATTCAAGGATTCTTTCCTCACCTATTACCGTTTGGCCATTAATTACATTCGTTTGAGGGTAGGAAATTCGTCCCTCGCTTAGATTTCTTCAGATTTCAAACTCTGGAAATGAGGCGCTTTTTTCTCTCGTCATATCTTTTTGATGGATTTCACCAGAGCCCTGAATATTTCCATGACTGTTCACCAAAGCCTGCTGTTTCTTACGGTGAAAGAATGATTTTGATGCTTGTTAATAGAATGTTAAATATAATGTCAGTATTACCTTTTAATTATATAGGTTTACTTATGGTAGAATGCTGCATGTAATCATTTGTGTTTAGAAGTATGTAGTTGATAGTATCCTGAAAGGATGTCTCATCCTAGGAAGCTTGTGTATTCCAGAGTGTTCTGGTTTTCACACCCACATCCTGGGAGCATGGGAGAGGTCGTACCTTCTTTTATTGTTTTATGGTAGGATAAACATATCTATGTCTGTTTTACTCTAAGTGCATTTTGTTTAGATCAGGGGTCCCCAATCCCAGTCCACGAGGGCCGGTGTCCCTGCAGGTTTTAGATGTGTCCTTGATCCATCACAGCTGATTTAAATGGATAAATGACCTCCTCAACATGTCTTGAAGTTCTCCAGAGGCCTGGTAATGAACTAATCATGTGATTCAGGTGTGTTGACCCAAGGTGAGATCAAAAACCTGCAAGGACACCGGCCCTCGTGGACTGAGATTGGGGACCCCTGGTTTAGATGAACTGCTGGACTTCCAGGCCAGCAGGGTTAGGAAGTCATTTTATGACCACACACACACACACACACACATAAGGTATTCTTTGTTCACATGTATACCTATAAGATGTCATATGTTAATGAACTTATGCATATTCATGTAACCACAATAAAAGAGCAGTGTTACGGGAGAGCGGACGAGAGCAACTGAGGTCAAGCGAAGGAACAGCGCCTGTCCAGTTCTCTCCCGTGCACGTTAATTTGTAAAACCTGTCTGAGTGTCATTTATTCCAATCTGAGTTGAATTACAGGAAAACTCCTGACAATGCTCTATATAGATTTAGAGTTACAAAACGTTTGAGGGCAAGTCAAGGCAGTTTTTGCTCTGCCTCTACTCAGTTACAGTGTGTTACAAGTCATATATCTTTAATAATTTATATCTTATCTCTGAATTATGAAGACCTGAAGATTCCCAGCATCAAATCGGTGCCTGCCGAGGGAGAGTACTCCGTGAGTAACCGTACGGTCCGTCGGACCGCCAACTCAGTGCTATTGGACCTTTACGACATCGGCGGCGCTAAAGCTAAGGCAAAAGCTACAGTGACTTTGACTCAGTGTTCATTCAAAGGGGCGTGTTGTTTTGTGTGAAACATTGAAGCATCAGAGTGTGCACGGATGCTCTCTGTCTGACTGATATTGGCGCTTAGGTACTGTATGTGAACGCTCTTTTCACTTCACCATAATTTTTGTGGGAGTGGTTTCGGCCATACTTTTGGAATGGCGTCCCACCCAGACACAGGGAGCGAGGGAGACGGCTGCGACTCGGATGCTGAAGCTCCCAGCCTGACAAAGTACATCATCCCTCACTCTACGCCTCTTGACCTCAACCTTGAAGTGGGAAACTTGGAAGGAGAGGTCGAGAAGCCACGCGTTTGCTTACAGGATTCGCTGGAGCCACAAAGGAGCCTGCTGGAGTGTTTGGATCATGGAGCTAGGGGAGAGTCGGGAGAGCGGCCATCTCCCCAACAAACCCCGCTGGTGCCCCTTAATGACCGCTGGTTGGATGGGTACCAGGTGGACTAACCGTTATCATACTGACAAACTTGAGGATGACTGAGGGTTGGTTTCATGCAAGATGTATGTAATGTAATTATTCTGTTCATAAGGAATGTTTGCTTGTTCAGTTCCACCGAACCCTCGTCATCGCGGCCGTGAGAGGCTTTTGGTTTGATTTTCTATCGTACTGATTTAAGCAACGGGATGTGTTGTATTTTTGACTGTTTCACTTGTCTATGACCGTCTCTGGAAGATGGATTGGAAGTTATACTGCATATTCTGTATTGTTTGCTTCAAGCACTAATTTTGTTTATTGATTGTATTGACTGTACTGATGCTGTATAACAATTCCTCCACAGCCTGCTTGCTACCTAAAGTAGCTATGTATAGTGAAAGGGTGTAGCGGGAGGAGGGTTACCTGGGTCCGGCTGAGGACAGCCTTCTAATTGCCAGGGGAGTGATGTAACAACCCTTTTGGGTTATAGCATCACTGGGGGGCTTGCCCTACTATTGTAGTAGTTGTGGGAGTCTCCTAGTAGGTTGTTGTTGTTAGCGGCAGCCATTTTCATGCTGCTCATGTTCTTTCCTCTAAAAGAAACCTTACTGTTGTGACCAACTGGCGACCGCGACTACCGATCCCCGCACATGTATGTACGGACAGAGTAGAGCCATGGAGACCTGGCTTGTATGGTCTTATGTTGCTGACAATGAATAAAGGTCTGTTATTGGATTTAACCGACTGGCTTCGGGTATTTCAACTAACCTCCACACCACATGCCCGCTGAACCTGCTAGCTGCTCCCGCCTCGCCAGACTGCTGTTACAGTGTGTAAGGCAGGGGTCTCAAAATCAAATGAGACGCAGGCCACTTCTGGCACCGTCATCTCATTGGAGGGCCACTTTAGTGTTCAAGTAGTACAAAAAAACCCCAAAAAACACTCACTAATATTTCCTAAAATGTAGTGTTTTGTTTGTTTTATTTAATTCCAAATATTGTGTAACAAGACAAAATTGCAAACATGAACACAATTTTTTTTCTCACTCTTAACTATCTGAAGCCTTTCAGTTTCAGTTTCATTTGTCATACGCAAGTTAGCACAGGGTCAACATTGCAATAAAATGTGTTTGACGAGCAGAAGACGGTCACTCAGCAGTATGGTACAGTATAGTACAGTAGTTTCATTGAACTACCAAATAAACAGCTCTTTCTGGCCAGACACGTGGCAGCACTTTTGCTACAATTATGTTTGTATTTAACAAAATAAAAATGCAGGCATAAGCGTACACATTAGTTTTTGACTGCAAGTGAAAATTGTTTTCTTTCCAAATAAATCTCTCACTGAACTAACACAGCCAATCCCTCAACACGTTTGCACTCTCTTGTTACCTCGGCCAGGTCCGCGGCTCCGAACCATGGTAAGGAGACCTCTGGCTAATACTGTGGGTTCCGTGTCGGGCTTGTAGCCGGGAACTAGCTTTGCTGTCTGGGTCAACCTTGCTAGTGAGAGACAGAAAGAGGCGTTGAAAGGCTGCTCCAGCAGAACTTTATTGTTTCGGAGGAAAACACGAACACGGTGTACAGTTGAGTCTTAATAGCTTACTTACAACTGGGCTCGTTAGGCACTCTTCTTGGCTGCAGTGGTTATTATATTTACGTGCTTCCAGCTCTCGTTTCTGCTCGGTGACAGCTCGTGCTTATCTCCTTTTCCTCCCTCCCTCACGCTCACACACACACAGCGGGAGGGGCGGTCCCACACGTTCTCCCTGCTGCAAGGACTACACCGCCCACGAGGCTACAGTCTTAAAGGGCCATGCCTGTAACACTCTGCCGTCGTATTAAATCATTTTTCGTATAATAGTTTTTTAAAAATATATATTCACATCAATATGCGGGCCGCAAGTAGAGGTGACGTGGGCCGCGAGTCTTAACAGGCCCTGTTCCCTTTACGCTCTGTGTATGTGTGTGTCATCAATATTTCTCCCATGTTAAAGTATTACTCCTCCATAATAGTTTTTCTTCTAAATCAAAGTACTTCTACTACATCTTAGTACTTCTGCTAAATCATAGTATTTTTGCCAAATCATAATATTTGTGCCAAATCATGTTTTATGGTCCAAATCATAATATTTCTGATATGTTATAGTATTATTACTAAGTGGAGGGATATAATATATCTGCCAAATCATAGTATTTATCCCAAATCATAGTATTCATGCCAAATTACAGTATTTCTCCTAAAAAGCAGAAATAGTACCCTTTAGCAGAAATTTCTGCCAAAAGATTGTATTTCTTTTGGCATGTGGACGCTTCCTCTCTTTGCTCTTCATATGCTTTGCTTCTTTTATTGATTTTTATGCTGATGTTTTCCTTTTTTTTTCTGTATGAGCTTACCTGCGAGAGCTTCTGGACACTTATAGATCATTAGAACTAAAGAAACAGCAACATTTCTAGTTACCTTATCCTCAGCGCTCCGTGTGTCTGTGGCCTAGACACAGCTGAAGCCTGATTACAGCGTCTGGACTCCGAACAGCCTCAATAGCCTGGAAAGGTGCTAACCGCTAGGCTAACTAGCAACAAGATGCCCTCCCTCTCCACAGATGACTACCACAAACTCCTGCAGAAGATTGCAGTGCTGGAGACAAAAATTCATCGCTTAGAAGTAAATGTGGAGGTAAATGGACTGTGTGGAAATGAAACAACCTTGCCTTTGATTCAAAGCAATGGCGATGATCAAGCTAGTACACAGCTAAGGAGCACAGATAACATGACCAAGAAAGTAGACTCTGTGCATTATTATAAATCATCAAGCGAAAATCCCCCCTTGGACTGTCCTGGTGCAAAACCAAGACATAAATCATGTCTCCTGGAAGGGGGAGGACGTATCACAGGCAGAGCACAGCGAGCTGAAATCTCTGAAACCGACTGGCCTTCACTTCCTACGAGACAGAGAAGCTCTTCTACCCCTGTATATGGGAGGAAACAGGACTGGACAACCGTGAATAGGAAGGTTAACAACAAACCTCCAAAAAAACTGAATGTGAAACTGCAGAACAGATTTGCTCCACTATCAAAGGACCCTGCATCTATATCGGACAACCATCCATCTAAAAGTAGCGAAGTAAGGTCTGAAAATCTGTTGAAAAGTAAAAGGCCACAGGGAAAGCTAAAGGCTAGGCCTGAAACTCTGATTGTGGGTGACTCTGCCGTAAAGGATGTACAAAGGATGTGCGGTAAGAACACTAAAGTCCTCTGCTTCCCTAAGGATATGGTCAACAACCTGAAGGAGAGAATTCTTCAGATTGCAGATGAATATCCAACTGTGACAAATATTGTTCTGCATACAGGGTCAAACGATGTGTCCAAACAACAATCAAAGGTTCTGAAACGGGACTTTACTGGATTATTAAATACTGTAAACTCTCTGAATGCAGCTGTATTCATCAGTGGGCCTGTACCGCCCGTCAGAGGAGGAGACGAGAGATTCAGCAGATTGTTTGCACTGAATAAATGGCTTATATCAGCATGTACTGACCACTCAGTGCATTTTATCAACAACTTTAATATTTTTTGGGAACGCAGGCATCTGTTTAAAGCAAATGGATTTAATTTTAACAAGTCAGGGGTGAAACTGTTCACCTCCAACCTGTTTTATTCCATACGTCATCCATCTGTGCTTGGTGCCAAAGCTGAGATAAACGAGGAGTTATCTCATAAAGAGGAACAAACAGTACTCCAAGAACAAACAAAGCCCAGCAGAAACCTTGAGGAGGAGCTCCATCTGCCCCCACCCGGGAAGAGCCTCAGAAAGGAGAGACATCAGAGGCAAGAAGAGGGGTCCCTATTTGCCTCCAACTCTCTCAACAACACCAACGACCAGGACCAGGGACCACGACCTTCCCCAGTCCCCCAAACCCCTGACAGGCCATCACCCTCCTCCCCCTCCCTTTCTCCCTCCTCCCCACACCTGAAATTCACTGAGGAGATGATGGAGCGGGTCAATGCTGGGCTCAGATCTACCCCCCAGCCCAATCCCTTTTTGTCCCCCATTAACCCCCCACCAGAGCAGCCAGAGGTTCGCCATCGAGCCCCGCCCTCAACAGAGCAATCAAAGTTACACTGCGCAGCCTCGCCCCCCTTAGTTCTTCCTTACCACCTTCATGCTCTGTCTCCGCAGTCTGATGTGTGATGTGTGGAGGGTCCAGGCTGTGAGGATTATGACAGTGTTGACTTTTCCCAGGAGAAGCTGGGACCCTGTTTACTAGAAGGTTTTAAAATTTCTGTACTTTTAGGTGACAGAAGGAGACATGTGGCCTGGTCAAAACACAGAGAGCTGCACTCTAAAAGATCTTTAAATATAGCAAACATACCTTGTGTGCCACAGACTGCTCCCAAACACGAGGGGGCAAATAATACCTCTAAAACACTTAAGTTGGCTTTATTAAACGTTAGATCTCTAGCTGGGAAAACATTTTTAATTAATGATTTAATCACCAAGCACAGCCTTGATTTTATGTTTTTAACTGAAACTTGGTTGGACCAAAGTAACAGTGGAGCTGTTCTCATTGAGACAACCCCTCCTAACTACAGTTTTATCAGTGAGACCAGGGTGAGCAGGAGAGGAGGAGGGGTTGCCGTCTTATTTAATGAATCATTTCAATGTAAGCAGCTATCTCCTGGAAGTTTTCAGTCTTTTGAATATGTGGCGTTACAGCTGAAGGCCCCATCCAAAGTTGTGTTTCTTAATGTTTACAGGCCTCCCAAATACTGCACAGACTTTTTTAATGACCTCAGTGAACTGCTGTCTGTGATCTGTGTTGATTTCGACTGTGTAATTATTGTTGGGGATTTTAATATCCATGTGGACAACCCTCAGGACAAAGGGACTAAAGACCTGAGTAACACTCTGGGCAACTTTGGGCTGACTCAGCATGTAACAGAGGCCACACATAATAGAGGACATACTCTTGACCTACTGATCTCCAAGGGCCTGAGCATTTCAAAGGTTACTGTGTCTGATGTGGGCCTGTCTGATCATTACTGTGTTTTCTTTGAAAGTAAAATCTCAGCCCACACAAATATATCAACAGCAGTGATCGCAAAATGGTGTATAACTGAACACAGTAGTGAGATCTTTAACCAGGTCTTCCCATTAACACCTGATCTGTCCAGAGGTTCAGTCAATGACCTCGTCAATAGCTTCAATGCTAAAATGTTAAATGTAATGGACACTATTGCTCCCATTAAGGTGAAGGTTATCTCTGGAAGGAAGAAGTCTCCATGGAGAAACTCCACACTGGTGAAAAATGAAAAAAGAAAGTGTAGGAAAGCTGAGCGCAGATGGAGAAAAACAAACCTCCAGGTTCATTATGACATCTATAAAGAGAAACTTCACAATTATAATTTACAACTGAGGAGTGCAAGGAGGTCCTACTTCTCTGACATCATCACCAAAAACAGTCATAACGCTTGGGTCTTATTTTCTACAGTTGACAGGCTAACAAACCCTCCTGTGTCAGTGGCAACTGAACTTCATTCGACCATGGCCTGCAATGACTTTGCCAAATTCTTCACAGAAAAAATCCAAAAGATTAGACAAGCAATTGGTACATCAACAGCAGATCCAGGATATGTACTGTGTCCACCGAAAAACTGTTTAAACACCATCAAACAGTTTCACCCTATTAACAGCAAAGACCTGGAGGACATCTTAGGTCAACTGAACTCCTCCTCTTGCTGTTTAGATGTCCTGCCAACAAGTTTTTTCAAAAAGGTCTCAAAGACTTTGGAGTCAGACCTGTTACAGATCGTAAACTTTTCTTTAATATCAGGTGTGTTTCCAGAACCACTAAAAACTCCTGTAATAAAACCTATACTGAAAAAGGACAATCTTGACAAGACACAAATGAACAACTACAGGCCGATCTCAAACCTCCCATTTTTAAGTAAGATCATTGAAAAAGAAGTTTCTCAACAGCTCAATTACTTCTTAACACAGAATAACTGCTATGATGCCTTTCAGTCAGGTTTTAGACAGAACCACAGCACTGAAACCGCTCTGACCAAAGTGTTTAATGACATATGTCTGAATACAGACAGTGGAAAAATGTCAGTCTTAGTTCTACTGGATCTCAGTGCAGCATTTGATACTGTTGACCACAACATATTACTCAAACGACTGGAGAACTGGGCAGGTCTTTCAGGAACTGTACTAAACTGGTTCAAAACATACTTAGAAAACAGGAAATACTTTGTATCAATAGGTAACTTCACATCTGAGCAGACAAGTATCACATGTGGAGTTCCCCAAGGTTCCATCTTGGGACCCCTTCTGTTTAACATTTACATGCTCCCACTGGCACAGGTTATAAAGAACAACAAAATAAACTATCATAGCTATGCAGATGACACACAAATATATATCACATTGTCACCAGGAGACCGAGGCCCTGTACAGGCTCTTGGTAAATGCATTGAGGAAATTAATGACTGGTTGTGCCACAATTTTCTCCAGCTAAACAAAAACAAAACTGAAGTAATAGTCTTTGGTGCCAAAGAAAAACGATTACAGGTCACCAGAGAACTTCAATCTATACACCTAAAAACCACAAACCAGGCGAGAAATTTGGGTGTAGTGATGGATGCAGACCTAAACTTAGAAAAACACATTAAGACAATAACAAAATCAGCTTACTATCACCTCAAGAATATTTCAAGGATAAAAGATCTGATGTCTCAACAGGACCTGGAAAAACTAGTCCATGCATTCATCTTTAGTAGGCTTGATTACTGTAACAGCATCTTTACAGGTCTACCTAAAAAATCAGTCAGACAACTACAGCTCATTCAGAACTCTGCTGCTCGAGTCCTCACTAAGACCAAAAAAGTGGACCACATCAGTCCAGCTCTGAGGTCTTTACACTGGCTGCCCGTCCGTCAGAGGATAGACTTTAAAGTTCTGATGCTGGTTTATAAAGTTCTGAATGGTTTAGGACCAAAATACATCAGTGAACTCCTGACCCAGTATGAACCTTCCAGATCCCTCAGGTCATCTGGATCCGGTTTCTTATCAGTTCTTAGAGTCAGAACCAGACACGGAGAAGCTGCATTCAGCTTTTATGCTCCATATCTCTGGAACAAACTCCCAGAAAGCCTCAGATCAGCTGAAACACTCAGTTTATTTAAATCCAGATTGAAGACCCACATATTCTCAGCTGCTTTTGAATAAATCACCAAATCCACACTTTTAAGCTTAAATTTCAAAACTTACATTTTAACTACTGACTTTATCTACTGTTCTGATTTTATCTACTGTTTTGATTTTGGATTTTAAATAGTGTTTTGTTTGTTTGTTTGTTTGTTTGTTCGTTTGTTTGTCTTAATCAATTTTAGATCATGCTTTTTATTTGTTTTTGTTTTTAATGTCTCTGTAAAGCACTTTGAATCACCTTGTTGTTGAATTGTGCTATATAAATAAACTTGCCTTGCCTTGCCTTGCCTTCTGTTAAAACATAGTATTTCTGCCCAATCATAGTTTTTGGACTAAATCATAGTATTTAAACCAAATCATAGTATTTGTGCCAAAGCATTGTATTTGTATAGAGTCATAGTATTTCTTCTAAATCATAGTATTTCAATCAAATCTCAGTAGTTGTGCTAAAACGCAGTATTTCTGCTGAATCATAGTATTTGTACTAGAGATGGCACGATACCACTTTTTTATGTCCGATACCGATACCGATATCATAAATTTGGATATCTGCCGATACCGATATTAATCCGATATAGTGTGTTTTTTAATCAATAAAACTGTTTTTTAATATCTTGCTGCATTTTGTATAAGTTCATACTCAAGTTTAAATAAACAACAACACTAAAGTTATACCTGTTATACCTGTATGTCAAAAATACACTGCACCCAAAATATTTCATAGTTCAGCAATACTGATCAATCTAATAAACTTAAACCTACTCCATCCTCCCTATTCTGGTATTTTAAAGAGTACTTAGCAGAAATATTAAGCAACCTAACTAATAGGGTTGCAAACTCCCAGCAAAAAAAAGGGAACCACCGCCCACCCTCCACCTCATGATGCTTAATCAACATAATCAACTTTAATTTGATGCAGTGTGAAAAAAAATGCACAAGAATAATTAAATAGATTCAACATCTTTCTTCTACAGAATTGCAGACTGCACAGATGGTATCTTCCCAAAGGAAAAAGTACTATAGCTTACTGGGGTATATTAGACACTTAACAGTTACTATATACTGTAATGGACTTCTATACATTTTACATCAGATTAAAACTTTGGGTGTAAGATTCAGATAATTATTTATTAAAAGCTAGACATTTTAAATAAGAATAAGAAAGAAAAGTATGTCTTTGTGCCCCCTTTTCCCTGTTAATGCCCTATCGGCCCCCCTGGCTAAACTTTGCTAGATCCGCCCCTGCACAGTTACCAGCCGTCAGCTACATAGAAAAGGATCCTGGTGTAGAAAGTAATATTAAATAAATTCTAACAACAGCTTATCAAGCTTAAACGTGCTGCTGTTGTTCAGCTGCTGTTTTCCTCCTTGTGGTGCAAAGTGGGCCAAAAACAAACAAGAGAGACAGACTCGCGACAGAAAAGCCGATCAGCTGATCATTAACGAGTTTCATGAAGTAGCGGCAGGAAAGTGAGGGAGAGAGAGAGAAGAGGCAGACGCTCCATATATGGTTAAGCTTAACGCAGGTAGGCTTTACAAACATTCAGAGATGAACTTACACACTTGCTTTACTTCTCTCTGGGATAACTTCCTCGGAGATGAATTGCTGGTTTGCTAGCGAGGCTACAAATACACACAGCTGCTCTATCACGTGACCCACACTGCTCCGACTGCTACGTTATGAGCCGAGTTACGCCGTGTCTCAAGTTTTGTGAGGTGCTTTTTTGATATTTAATGGATCGGATTACATTTTTTATTTCTCGCCGATATCCGATCCAGTAATTTACGTCAGTATCGGACCGATACCGATACCTAATATCGGATCGGTCCATCTCTAATTTGTACCCAATCATAGTATTTCTACCATATCATTGTATTAGTGCCAAATCATGGTATTTTTGCCAAATTATAGTATTTGTGCCCAATTAATATTTCTGTTATGTTATAGTATTACTACTAAGTCGTAGAATTTCTGTTGTCACAGTGTATCTGCTGAACATAGTTTATCTGCCAAATCATAGTATTTTTACCAAATCATAGTATTTGTGCCAAAACATAGTATTTCTGCCATATTGTGGTGTTTGTGCAAGTACATAGAATTTCTGCGAAATCATAGTGTATCTGTTATGTTATACTATTACTATTAATGCATAGTACTTCTGCCAAATCGTAGTATTCCTTAAAAATCATAGTATTACTGCAATTTCATAGTATTTGAGTGAAATTGTAGTATATGTGCAAAAACATACTATGTCTGCAAAATCACAGTATATCTGTTATGTTGTAGTATTACAAGTAAGTCACAGTATTTCTGCCATTTTGTAGTATTTGTACTAAATCATAGTACTTGTGCCAAATCATAATATTTCTGTTATGTTACTACTAAGGCATAGTATGTCTGCCAGTTCGTAGTATTTGTACTAAACCATAGTACTTGTGTCAAATCATAATATTTCTGTTATGTTATAGTATTAGTACTAAGTCGTAGAATCTCTTTTATGTTGTAGTATATGTGCTGAATATAGTATATGTTTGTGGTGTGTTGCAGCTGAAACAGCATCATGTATGTTGGCACAGGAAGAAAATAGTGTGAGAACACTGTTCACAGCAGTCACAGCTCGCTGCCTTCGACAGTCTCTTCCTTCCTTGTTTGGATGTCACTGATATCATCTTCTGCTCTCACACTGACTACCTGTTGGAGCTAACATGCTAGCATGGCTAACAGCAGCATCACTACATGTAGTCCTTAGTGATGGAAACTGGAACCATGACATCAGTGATGCTGGAATAAGCATCTCCACAGTGACACTAATGCACTCTATCATGACTCTTTGATGATATTCTGTGAAACACTGACACTGAGAAAAGTGTTGGACAAATCTGAACAAGTCCGTGTAGGCAAGCTACAGTTGTAGCCACAGCTGCCCTGGGGAAGACTGACAGAAGCGAGGCTGCCATATCGCGCCATCGGCCCTTCTGGCCAACACCAGTAGGCGGTAGGTGAAGTGTCTTGCCCAAGGACACAACGACCGAGACTGTCCGAGCCGGGACTCGAACCGGCAACCTTCCGATTACAAGGCGGACTCCAAACTCTTGAGCCATGATCGCCCACATCATATGCTTCCTTTAGCTGGTATCATTCAATCTTTTAGCGACCTGTCTTATCACTTTTATGCTGATGACATTCAGCTCCATATGTCTTTTAAGCCTCATCAGCTGGATAGGCTGTCCACCCTAGTCCAGTGCTTAACCCAGGTTTCTGATTGGCTTTCAAGCAACTACCTTGTTCTAAATACTTACAAGACCGAGACCATGATCATAGCTCCTCCTGAGCTAAAATTAGTCAGGTTCTTGCCTCTTTCTGTCCTTCTGTCAAGTCAAATATTCGGAATCTTGGAGTAATATTTGACTCTTCTCTGGGCCTTGACTCTCATGTAAAATCTTTGTCTCGTTCCTGTTTCTATTATTTAAGAAACATCTCTAAATTGCGACATATGGTCTTTTCAGCTGAACTGGAAAAACTCATTCATGCATTTGTGTCATCACGCTTAGATCACTGTAATTCCCTGTTTACTAGCTTGGATAAATCACCTCTCTCTCACCTCCAGGCAATACAAAACGCAGCAGCCAGACTATTAACTCATTCTACCAAGCGTGTTCACATCACTCCCATCTAATATTCTTTACATTGGCTCCCAATAGAGTTTACAATTCGCTTTAAAATTCTTGTTTTAACATACAGAGCACTAAATGGCCAGGCAGGATTATTTATCCAAGCTTCTTATAAAATACACTTCTGCTCGTCATCTCCGCTCACAGACTCAGAGTCTCTTAGTTGTTCCCCGTACACGACTGAAGACAAAAGGGGGCGGAGCCTTTCAGTCTGTTGCACCAAGGCTGTAGAACAATTTACCACTACAATTACGTTTGCTTGACTCTGTGGATTCTTTTAAAAAGCAGTTAAAAACTTTTCTGTTCAAACAAGCCTTTTGTTGATCTACGTATTTTATATTCTTTACATTATTTACATTTGATCTTTTACATTGTGTATAATGTCTATTGATTGTATTGTTTATTTTAATATTTATGTACAGCGCTTTGTGACTGCCTGTCTGTGAAAAGCACTTAATAAATAAACTTTACTTACTTACTTACATTACAAGGCCCAGTCTAAAAGACCAGCCAATCAAAAATGGGAATTCCTGAGCCTGGCAATGCCTGGAAGCAGCAGGTAGGCCACCTGTGGCAGCTGAGGTCACGTGATCTGAGTGTTTGAACCACACATTGGAGCAGCGTTTCCAAACATCTGCACTTCAGAAGCTCCAAAGTGTGGAAACGTCACTGTGGAGCGTCTCATCCCTAATTAAGAGATCTTCTTGGCACTGCAAAGCTAAGCTTGCAAACAGCACCATAGTTTGTGAATCCCAACCAATCAGAGCGCTCCTTATGTCACGTCACATTACTCGTGTGTTTTCCTCTTTGATTAGCACCCAAAGAACTAAAGAAAGGCTAAAAGGACGTTCAGCCAATCAAATCCCTCCTGGGAATAGGAAGTCTAGAGAGGAAGTGGAGCAGAGAAGGAGAATCACCAGTTTAAATGTCTGAGTTTTAAACTGGTGAACCTCTAAAGAGGCTTTTATTGACTCTTTCTGTTTTCTTTACAGCTTTTTCTACCATTTAAACTGTTTAATATCAGATTTAGAAATAACTTTTGGATAGTTTGTCTACATTTGCACTAAAATGTACCCAAATAATGACCTTGTCTTTACTTTGGGCTAATCTAACAACTCAGCCTGGCCTACTTTGAAGATCAGCTTCAAACTTTTGATGAAGCTTATAGTTAAAGCTGGATCAGGTGACCCTGAACCATCCCTTAGTTATGCTGCTATAGGCACAGGCTATTGGTGGACTTCCCATGATGCTCTGCTTTCTTCTCCTCTTTTTCACTCCCAATGCTTTTATATGTCACTACTGCATGTCCTTAACTTTTGTCTTCTCTCTCCTTAGTTTGTGTTCTGTTCTTGTCTCTCTGAGCTCATCTCTTCTCTTTCCCCTCACCCTGCAGCCAGTCATGGTAGATGCTCCTCCTGGAGCCTGTTTTCACTGGGAGGATCTTTGTGTCAAAAGGAGTTCTTCCTTCCCACCATCACCAAGTGCTGCTCACATTGGATTGTCTGATGATTGGGGCTTTATCTCTAATATTGTAGGCTGTTACCTTGCACTGTTAAACAGCTTGAGATGACTGTTGTTGTCTGTTGGGAATTGTCACTTATAAATAAAGCTACATTGAATGGATGTAAATGGATAGATGTTATTGTGACAAAGAGAAAATGATCATTGACAGATGGATTGTTGTTTTGTGTGTCTGCAGTCTGTCAGGCTGTCTGATCACAGAGGAAGGCTGTACTTCTCTGGCGTCAGCTCTGAGCTCCAACCCCTCCCATCTGAGAGAGCTGGACCTGAGCTACAATCATCCAGGGGACTCAGGAATAAAGCTGCTCTCGACTGGACTGAAGGAACCATGCTGGAGACTGGACACTCTCAGGTATGGAGAGAATGTCTGATAGAGGAGGAAGAGCTGGAAACATTTCCTGTGTCCTTCACTCACTTCCTGTTTGTTTCCTGCAGATGAGACATGAACAATCACACATGCAGGAATATTTTTAGGGACAGACACACTAGTCCAGCTGGATAGTACATGGATATTTATGTAGGGCGTCTCCAAAGAGTCTGTTTGCAGGAACATTAATGATCACTGATAAGTCATGTTGAGAGTTTCATTAAAAGTAGACCTACAGTTTGGTCTATAAATATTTGGACAGAGACAACATTTTGTAACTTTAGATACACTTTATTAGGTCGCAGGTGAACCTGAGATAGTGGCCACTGTGTACCTAATAAAGTGTCAGCCATGTGTATGTTTCCCATGCTGTATGTCCACAGTCACAGTGACAGTCAGTGACACTGACAGAAGGATGAAACAAGGCTGTGAATCATTTCAGTGTGTGAAAATGAGGCAGACAGGAGCAGCTAACATTTGGAAATGGAAGCTTAAATACTGGAAACTCTGATAAGCTAATGCTGTTTATGGGCCCTGTTAGAATCAATATTTCATTCTCATTCTGTTGTTTGAGAACAATAACAGAAAAATGTGCACAACAAATTTATTGTGAATTCAGCTGTGAATGCAGAGTTTCCAGTATTTATGCTTCCATTTCCAAATGTTAGCTGACACTTTATCAGGTACACTGGCATCTATCTCTCCACCAATAACAACTCTGGTCCACGAGGTATGATCAAAGCGAAGATTTATTGGTTACATGCATGGAGTTCAACACTGTGCAGATTCAGCATTGAACTGTCTTACAATATTCAGAACAAAGACTTTATAGGGGTGAAATAGTACAGCCCCCCTTCTGTTGCCAAGCAGACTCAATAACTCCTACGTCAATCCAAAACCACAACTGTTCAGTTAACTTTTGACACAGTCTAAAGAACATTGTCTTCGGCTCGAACCCAGGTGCTTCCCCTCAGCTCGCCTTCACTGTCGCTTGTCTCTGGATCCTGCATCTGCTTCTCCATCAAACAGTCACGTACACCAACCTAAAAACTGCAACCCTAGCAAAACATACTTAAACTTTCACCTAGTAAATGGGTCTACTGCTGGGTGTGTGTGTGCTGTGTTACCCTCGCTCTGCACCTTATTTGACCTCTCTAACTATATGTGTCTGTATGTGGGTGTATGTCTGTGTATGTGTGATCCTCACGCTGCACTTTAATTGACCTCAGCTTAGGCACTCAGGCTAAGGCCATCCTGTGTGTACTGATCTTGACTTATATGTAAAATATATAAAACAACTGTTTCAATCTAATACAACTACTTAAAACTTAATCAAAGCTTAATCAAAGATATAAATGCATAATAAAATAACCTGCTCAAAATACTTGCACTCAGACTCTGCTTTCGGTTTCACTTCCTGCCCTGCACACTCTGCAAACCTGCAGTTTCCTGTGAAGACTTTTAGGCTCAGATTATCTTCAGAGGTTAGCCTTTTTCAAATAATGCAATGTAATCTGCCTATAAACATTTTAAGATTATAGATTCAACTCAACAGTTTAAAGTGGTTCTTCTTGGACCTGTAATAAAAGCTTAATTGGGTGCCAATATGTTTAAACATCTAAATGCAATATCAATATTAATAATTAATGGAATAGTAATAATGATTATAAAAATAGCCACAAAAATATCTTTCTCCTCCTAACAGGTTCTAATGCGTATTTGCCTTAAATTAGATGTAGGTGCTAATTGCGGCCTACTTAGCATTAGCTGCTCACATTGTTATAATGCAGGGGAAAATAGTGTTAGCATTATCAGATAATGTTGACCTTGGCCCACTGGAAATGTTCAGGACTCTGTTTGCTAAAGATTTAGGAGTGTTTCTTGATAGCTCTTTCTTATTTGAGAAACAAATAAATTCTGTTCTGACTGTGCTGCTCTGACCCCTCCTCCTTTCAGGGTGGAGCCTGCTGGAGTCCGATGGTTGAGACCAGGTCTGAGGAAATGTAAGTGTGTTTTTAATGGGATTCATGAAAACAAAGCAGCACACATTCAACCATCTTCATCATGTCAGGAGTCATCATCAAAGTGTCAATCAATGAACAGATGATGGATCAATAACTGCAGCTGGATTGTGTTTGTTCTCTCCATCAGATTCCTGTCAACTCACAATCGACGCAAACACAGTACACACAAACCTGCAACTGTCTGACAACAACAGGAAGGTGACACAAGTGGAGGAGGTTCAGTCATATCCTGATCATCCAGACAGATTTGATGGTTGGGAACAGCTGCTGTGTAGAAATGGTCTGACTGGTCGCTGTTACTGGGAGGTCGAGTGGAGAGGAGACGTTTATATATCAGTGAGTTACAGAAGAATCAGAAGGAAAGGAGGCAGTTATGACTGTGTGTTTGGAGGGAATGATCAGTCCTGGAGTCTGTGGTGCTCTGATGATGGTCCTCGTTATGTCAGGCACAATAACAGCTACACATCCATCTCCTCCTCCTCCTCCTCCTCCTCCTCTGTCTCTAACAGAGCAGCAGTGTATGTGGACTGTCCTGCTGGCACTCTGTCCTTCTACAGAGTCTCCTCTGACACTCTGATCCACCTCCACACCTTCAACACCACATTCACTGAACCTCTTTATCCTGGGTTTGCAGTCTGGTCTCCTGGTTCCTCAGTGTCCCTGTGCTGAGTGTAAAGAGTGTCTCCTGTTAGAGAAACACTCTGACTGTTGAACAGATAGTTCAGTCTGTACTAGGGATGCACCGATACTGGTATCGGGTATCGGGGCCGATACTGTAAAATGTGTGCGTACTCGTACTCGTAAAAGTTAACCGATACCATGAACCGATACTAATGTAGCCCGGATGGGAATTTGGGAGTAGATACTCATAATTCCCATGGACTTAAACGCCACGGTAACATAAGGTGTTCACAGTTGATGTTATGTGATGTAACTCTACCCTGAATGTAATTTGCCATGTAATATGTCACAAGGTAAATACAGGTAATTAGAGCAATCAAACTGTTATGTTAATCATAAAAGTATTATTTTATGGTATGTAACTCTGAAGGGAGTTAAAATATTTTTCAGAGTTCTCATTTTCTGGAGGCCCGTGAAGGTAGCATAAAACGGGACCTGTGTATCTGTTGCAATGGAGGAGGAGAAGAGAACGGCATGGAGAGATGCACGAGGTTAGCTGAACCAAAGTGAGAGACTCGGCTAGTTTTACTGAGGTTAACCAGCACAAAAGAGTGTGTGACTAGAAAGCTGACCGTGTGAGAGCTTTGCTGCTGTGTTTCCAGCTACGACCGCCGAGGCTAAAGGCTAGCCCGGACTGCTTGGCTTCGCCTCGGAGGCAGCCGCTATGGACTGTCGGAGAGCTGGACAGTGACGGGCTAACGTGCTGTAGCAGAGACAGCATCGGGTCCGCAGGGAGTGGATTTAGTGTGGGACTGGTGAACGGCGATCTACCGGGCAACGGAACTGTAAGTCAGACTTTTGTGCTCTTACTGGGGAGAAGAGGATTTTTCTCCATCGTCCGGCGTGAGCAGCAAACAGGCCTGCAACAAGTGTGAATGTGAGTGTGTGGAGCCCATGTGTGAATATTGTGTGTTTAGTGGATTTATATAACGTGTTTTGGAGTGTGTATTAGTGAGTCACTTACCAAAAGGTGATAACATAAGTTGGGTTGTTTAATATAATTTGAAAGGGAATTATGTCATTTATACAGTGTATTTCATTTGGTTAAGGAATTGGAATATCATTTGAGTTTAAACAAGGGATGTGTTGTACAGTATTTGTCTCTGCCCTTACGTTCAGTAAACGTTTCGTTTGGGTTAAAGAGTTGTCTGGGGTCGTTTCTTTACTACTGGTTAAGTTTAACTTGTGTGTGGTAGAAGTATCGGTTTTTGTACTCAGTATCGGCAAGTACTCAGATCCAAGTATCGGATCGGTTTGAAAAAATTGGTATCGTTGCATCCCTAGTCTGTACATGTCTGTCTCTTTCACTCACCAACACGTTTTCAGATTCATGGATTCAATCAGTTGATGTTTGAAACTCTTCTAAATGATTCCTTGTAAACTTCTTCCTCTTCAGTCCTTTAAAGATGGAAGCTCCCATTATTCCAGGATCCACATGTTGTTTTCTGTCTTTTTCCACTCAAAGCTTCACAGTGAATATCAGTATGTTGTGTTTCTCTGAAGCTCGGTTCACAACCAGCTCCTCTGCATTTTCAACAAGTCTGAGCTCATTAAAATGAATCCAAATGTTTGATTTCTCTTTATTAATGGGATGTTTCCAAACTCTCCACATGCTCTTACTGTTTCACTCATTGTTGGAAGCTCATCATGTGAAAATGTTTCAGCCATAGAAGCTGAAAATATTGGCTCAATAGTTTTGAATGCAGTTCTAACCAGTGTGCTGGGATTTTAAAAATACGTGGCTGCTGCCTGATGTTGGCCTACAGAGGAAGACGACTCACTCACTCTTCTTCACTTCCTCCTTAAACATGTGGAAGGAGGGCAAAGTGCTGCCAGACTCCTATTTCTGACAGGAACAGAAGAAACCACAGCAAACTGTTCCAGTTATTCATCTTCATCACAATCTATTTATCTATTATGGTGACTTCAGTCTGAGGGTTTGAAGTTTCCATGTCTGTGTGATGTGTGGTGTGAAGGCTGCTGGTTAAACTGGGACTCACTGTTTAAAGCACTGAGTGCTCATAGAGAGATGCTCCATGAGTCCCAGTACAGACTACAAACATGGCGGAAACTTAGCTTTGATATCCACACACTCTGCACATCTGTGAGTAACTGTGATGAAGATGTGCAGAGATCTGTGTACAAACAGGAGAACGACTGTAAAGACTCTGTGCTTCTAACAGCCTCTGTTAACATATGTGAGGCTGTTTGTTGTTGTTGCCATGGAGCTTTTCACTGTTTGGGTCAGCAGGTCATGTGATCAGGTTTGTTCTGTGAAAGCTCGACGATGGTTCAGTGTCAGGGTTTGTTTGCATTCATCAATAAATATCTAAATAAATCAAAGACTCCATGTTTTTTCTTTCATCATGTGACCTCTGCTCATCCATCTCTGTGTGTATCAGGATCAGGTATCAGGTATATCCTGCAGTGATAACCAGGCAGGACTGAAACACATCCAAGCTCACAGCTGTCACCATGGTAACAGCACCGTCCATCCACAGGTGAGGGGAGGAGCAAAAAGAGGGACTTTCACCATTTTATACTAAAAACACTCAACTAATGTTTCTAATATGAATTTTGAATTGTATTTATTTAAAAGGGACAGTGCAGTTTAACATAGTTCGATGACGCGACGAATCCTACTTCCGGGCCTAAAGTAGTCTGCGTTTAATATGGGTTTTGCGTTGTTAACATGTTTAATGCTTTGTATTTTCTTCTATTTAATCTCAAAAAGCTCCTAAAAACAGTCAGTGATCACCGTTGACCTCCCTCGGCTTTTATTACCGCTAATCATTTATTTAAGCTCAGTTTTTAAAACCTTAAGATGTAACTAAAGCACAGCCCATGCAGCAGTATATGAATAACTAACCTCGTATTGTGGATGGATTATCTCAGTTGTTCTCCTGGCTGAAGTTTGGTCCGTTTACAGCATCCTGCCATGCGATTACATTTGTTCCTGACCACCGAGAACACTCACGTTAACTTTTATCAAGTGGAAAAAAAGTTAGCTTGTTTATATTATGCTAACATAGTTGTGTCGCTAGCGGTCACGTAGCACATCATTACATACCAGCTAGCCCAACTTCAGTAACCCTACAAACGTCACTGCTTTTTAGTTTTCTGTCTTCATTTATGTTGGAAGTGATAGCAGAGCTGTACGTTTTAATTTGTTTCTAAACCCCCGCAGTCAGGACATGCTATATTGTATTTAGATGGAAGCTAGTGAGCTAACTTCCTGCTAACTTCTAACTTCGTTAAATGTCATAAATTCTGTTTTCATGGATGCCTGGATGTTAAACTCAATTGTTACACCTGGTAGAGCAGAACGCTGATCATTTTATTAAAGATGAAAGACTTTAGACAGTGTTTTAACTCTCAGTAATGCCACAGTGATCGTTTGATATATGGACCTGCATCAGAGTTTAGGCCCAGACACGGCTAGTGACGTCAGACTGAACAACCGGATAGGATCTCCCAGCATCATCACTGTGCTGTCCAATCATTGTGTGCTAGGTTACCCTTATAGTGCGATGTGTGTTTGCACAAAGAGAAGCATGTGTGTCAAATACAAATAAGCACAGAACAGAAAAAGCTGCCAGTTTCTTCTATTTAGAGTCAAGTTAGTGTTTTGTGTCTTTGTTTGAGGCCTAATGTCAAGCAGAGGTGTGTGTAACTGGACTGGTCTGTTATATGTGTGAAATGTGTGCTTCAGCATCATCTTCGTCACTGCTGATTCCTTTGTGTCATCATTTGTTGAGAAGAGAGAACAGTTATAACGGAAAGCTAAGGCTGCCTATAGGAGGAGGATTGAAGATCACTTTGCTGACAACGACCCCAGAAAAATGTGGCAGGGGATCAATCACATTACCAACTACAATAGAAATAACCAGGCGACATCTAGGACTGATGCCTCGCTGGCTGAGGATCTAAATCGTTTCTTCGCCCGCTTTGAGACGACCAGGCCCTCAGCTGTCACACCACTTCCACCCGCCCCCAGCACCGGCACACTAACACTTAGGGAGCATCAAGTGAGGTGTGTTCTAAGGTCAGTGAATCCCAGGAAGGCGGCAGGTCCTGATGGAATACATGGAAAGGTTCTCAGAGCATGTCCTGACGAACTGACTGGAGTCTTCACTAAAATCTTCAACCTTTCCTTGTCATTAAACACCGTCCCGCCCTGCCTCAAAACCTCCACCATCATCCCCATCGCCAAAAAGACAGCTGTGGACAGCCCAAATGACTACAGGCCTGTTGCACTTACGCTTGTAGTGATGAAGTGCTTTGAGAGACTGGTCTGTCAGCACATCAGGGCCAGTCTACCTCCCACTTTGGACCCCCACCAATTTGCCTACAGGACAAATCGATCCACCGAGGACGCTATCACCATAGCGCTCCACACTGCGCTGAGTCACTTGGAGCACTGAGGAAGCTATGTGAGAATGCTCTTTCTGGACTTCAGCTCAGCATTCAATCATATCATCCCGGAGATCCTGGTCCAGAAACTGTCTCACCTGGGACTCTCCACCCCCATCTGCCTCTGGATCAAGGACTTCCTGACAAATAGACCACAGTCTGTCAGACTCGGCCCCCACCTGTCCAGCACCATCACACTCAGCACCGGGTCTCCACAAGGGTCCCCTCCTGTTTACACTCTACACATCCTACTGCTCCCCTACCCATCTCTCAAACACCATCATAAAGTTTGCGGATGACACCACCGTGGTTGGACTCATCTCAAGGGGGGATGACTCGGACTACAGAGATGAGGTCAACAGACTGACTGAGTGGTGTTCAGTTAATAACCTCCAACTGAACACCACAAAAACTAAAGAACTTATCTTCGACTTCAGGAAGGGCAGAGCAGACTCGGCCCCACTGTACATTCACGGGAGCTGTGTGGAGAGGGTACACTCCATGAGGTTTCTGGGCGTGCAGATCTCTGATGATCTCTCCTGGACTGCAAATACCACGGCGGTGGTAAAAAAAGGCCCAGCAGCGTCTCCACTTTCTGAGAGTGCTCAGGAGGAACAACCTGGAGGAGAGGCTGCTGGTGACATTCTACAGAGCCACCATAGAGAGCATCCTAACGTACAGCATAACAACATGGTATGCAGGGTGCTGCAGACAGGAAAGCACTGCAGAGGGTCATCAACACAGCCCAGAAGATCACTGGCTGCTCTCTGCCCAGCCTGGAGGTCATTGCAAACTCTCGGTACCTCAGCAGAGCTGGCAATATCATCAAGGATATCATCAAGGACCATTCTGACCCCAGCTTGAACTATTACCATCAGGCCGACGGTACAGGTCACATAAAACCAGGACAAACAGATTCAGGGATAGCTTCTTTCCCAGAGCTATCACCGTAGTAAATAAGCACAAAAACAATTGAAAATGCTTAGCTACACCATACTGTCACCGTCAGTTATTATGCTGCTATTCTTACTGTCATTATATTAATGCTGCTATCCTGTATATATTGTACTTACTATTGTTTGTTTTATTGTACTTTTATATTTTACATTTATATTTATTATTGTATTTTTGCACCAAGGGAGTGGCACTCCAATTTCGTTGTACCCTGTACAATGACAATAAAGGCTATTCTATTCTAAGTGTTGGCTCACCAGTGATCCCAGCAGAGGCCACTGGTTTGGCTCCAGTTGTTCTAGATTCAATGATGTTGTTCCTACAGATACATGTTAGCATCTTTATTGTAGTAAAGTCTTGTAATGTGAAGCTAGAAACAAGGCAGGAAACAGCTCCATGATCTGATCTTAATGATGTTGTTTTTATTTCTGTCTTTCAGAACTGGATTGAAACTATCAAAGGTCTAAAAACAGCCTCAACCCTCCCAAAGACAAACTTTACACACGTCATGTTTCAGCTACAATCTTTGTTGCAGGGATCTTCTGCCAAACAAGGCTGAGAGAAGATTTCTTACAGCTGTCATGTTGATGCTGTTTCAATCTTTGGGCAAACACACTCATATATTAGGGCTGATATCAGGGCTGCACAAGTTCTTTGTGATCATGAATAATAGAAGTGTGCCTGTTGAAGATCATGTTTGCTACATTATTATATGTCCTGTTATTGTTCTGTATTATATTCAGCTTTCAGCATCCTTTCCCAGCCCCTGTTACACCATCCATACAAAGCCAATCTGACTGTGAGCCAATGTGTTTGATAGTTTGTGTTGGATCAATAGTTTTGACAGACTTGGTTCTCATCCAGAGGGAAACAGTCCAAATTCAGATCTAATGAAATGATGGAGGCTGTTTCCTATCATGGTGCTAATGTGTGACTAACAAGGCTCATGGTCTCCAGCAGACAAGCGCCTGGAATGAGGTGAGCTGAGTGTTGCTTTGGTGGGTCTGTGCCCACGTCATGCATCAGGATTCATGTTGGCAATAGTTCATATCTCTGTTCTTTAGCCTTCATCACAAAGCTGTGAAGGAAAAACAAACATCTAACAGGATTTGATGGATGCAAAGTCCACTGAGCTCTTTGTCATTTACAAACTTGTCCAACCAACAAGAGCACAGATGAAAAACACAGTGACAGTTAAAGGATTTTGCCATATATATGAGCATAGATTACTTTCATATAGATTTTCAATGCAGGCTTTTGGTGAGCCGCTGGGTTCTGTCTAATAATCATCTCAGCATTTTACAATAGAATAGCTCTTTATTAGCTCTTCATTTATTGTTATTGGACATGAAACAAGGAAGCTGTGTTTCTCATTTGATGTTAGTTTCATGTTCATCAGGATCATTTTCTAAAGAGCTGATATTTACACCATTTACTGCACTGGCTGCACATTCTGTCTACATTTCTCAACTTAGCCCTGAGCTCAGAGAGCTTCACATGAAAAAGCTCCTCAAGCAGATCATGTCAGAGGTTTGTCATCAACAGGAGGAACTGTTCATATCATAGAATGAAGGATGCTGTCAGCTGGATGAAGAAGGTTATTTAATGGCAAACGTTCACATTGAAGTCAAACTGTTGTCGTGTTGAACAGATTCATGGACTGATTGTCTCCAGAATGTTAGAAGAGCTTCAATGAATCATTAGAAACAACTTACAGCTGCACAGTTGTGTCAAACACATCTTTGTGTCATTGTGGGATTTTTGTGTTTCTACATGTGACACACGTCTAAAACATGCACACAATTTGAACACAAACAGGGACTCATTTGTTCCCACAGCCAGATGCTGAGAGCCGTTTCCTTGTAGTCCTGTGTCTCTATATATGTACCATTAGATGTTATTGGAATGATTGTCAGCTTTGATACTTTCATGTATGTTTAGCTGGACGGCTGTTTGATCCTCCACATGTTTAAAGGTGTCCAGTCCTGAGACACTGGGGGTGGAAACAGCTGTGATGTCATTGGACTGTCACAAAGACAGAAGTGCATGAAGTGAGCAGCCAAGGAGCCGCTGATGTTTTGGATTCAACAGCATTTGAAAGGTTGACACAGACACATTTGCACATAGAAAGCTGAATTTGTCATATGCCACAGTGAACTCACTGTTCAGTGTTTTTCAGGAAGCTTCTTAACTGCCTCTGCTGCCAAACAAGCAGCTGATGTCCTCGAGAAGAAGCTGAAGAAGTCTTCAACAACAAATACAGGAAGTGGACTTTCAAATACTAGATTCACTTTAGACTCACACAAGAAATGACTCAACTAGCTGTGTTTGATTGGCTCCTTTGACTCTATGAAAGCTCAGTGTGTGTCTGTACACAGACTGTTGTGTTGGACTATTGTTCAGTTGTCTGCTTTTCAAATGTCTGCATCTCAGTGTAGATGAGGCTGGGGGTCATGGGAGGCCACCATAGCAGTCTCTTCAACATCATGACATCATCATAAATGCTGCTGGACTGTCTGATGGGCTGACGGTGAAAAAGCCGTCGGGAAGGAAACAGAAGACATTTCAGAGGCTGCAGCAGATTTCTTTGATTTGGGGCCTTTTTCAGCTTTATTGGACAGAGCAGTGAAGATAAGTGACAGCAAAGCAGAGGGAGAGAGAAAGGGGACGTGGTCAGAATCAAAGCCAGGCCAGCTGCTCTCCACCTCGTGGCACATGGTCACCTGCTCATCCTAGTGAGCTCCACCAGCAGCCCTTTCACACAGTTTACACTGTCAAACACTGTGTGTGGACCTCAGCTAACAACAGGCTACATTTAAGTCTGGACTACATGCTTTTATATTGAGGCAGATTTTTCACTGTTTTTATTCCATCAGCAGCTCAACATCATGAGCAGCTTTGACATAAAGACATCAAACTCAAGCTGACTTTAAACTGGATCTACTTTTAATACAGGGGCTCAAAAACAACGAACATCTTTATTATATATCAGGACAGAAAGTCATCTCAAATGGAAAACAGCTTTATTTGGAATAATCAGCACTATCAACTGGTTTGGGATCTCCACCAGTTTCATGTCTTTCCAGCTTCTCCAACAAAGTTCCTGTAAAATCAGCATCTTTATTGGTTTGATAGTGATAGATTATTCAGTCCCAATCTGCTGTCATCTAAAGAACAAAATGATGTTTCTATGAGTCAAAAAGCTCCAGATGTTGTTCACAAAGAAAACAAAGATTAGGAACTTAAACACAAAGTGTTTGGAGCCAAAATGTTCCCAAGCTGCTCTTTTTGAAATGGCAGAGGTACAGTGGTGTCTAACAGCACACTGTGGAAGGCAAACATGTTATTGTTGGATGAAACTTCATGAATCCTTTGTAGATTTGAGCTTTTGGAGCCTTTCTTTTCTCTTCAGGTGTACAGAGACTGAGGAGGCAGGTGAAGCAGGTGGAGCTGTTGTAATGCTGGCAGAGGGTGAGTCTTAGTAACTCTGTGAGGTAGAACTGGATCCAACATTGTGGATGTGTTGATGTTGGAGCCATTAAGATTCTCTGCACACTGTAGGATTTCCCTTTGATTCACTGTGGGGGCATTTTGGAGTCTGTCAATGAAACTCTTCATATTTGTGTTTGACACCAGTTTATAGAAACAGACAAATGTGTCATGCTTTTGTTCGGCCTCCACAAATATACACATTTGTTCATTGGTTGGACTTTTTGGAAGGAGACACATTGAAAACCATGTTAATAAGATCTTGTTGTTTCCTGTGGATCCGACACAGAGAGTGGACTTCAGACAGAAAGCGTGGAAGAGATTTTAGAGGCCGTGTGTGGCAACAGGAAGTTTCTGTATGTTTGCTGATCTTACATGTGGAAAACAACACGTGATGTTTGTGAAGTTCTACAATGATCATTGTTCTGACAGCATTTTGAGTGGGAACAGTTCAAACTGGGAGTAGTGGGAGTTATTTACTGATTGAAACAAGCTGAATGTTTCTGTGCACGATGAAGATCAGCAGCTCAGCTGATCAATGAATTGACATCAGTCATTTCACAACTACAACCATTATCAACATGTTACATTACATTATACATCTTCACTGATTTAAGGTATTTTAACCTGATTCATTTTTTTTCACCTTAACAGTTCATTCCTCAAATCAAACAGGATATTTGACCCTCAAAAAATGTACCAACAAATAATTTTACAATAAAATATTTATTTTTCAACTTTTACAAGTGAAATCAAACAAGTGTATTTAACAGTGAAACCAGAGTGAAGCTGCTCATATAGAGTCCAACCCAGGCTAAAGTAAGCTGAGTAGAGCAGCATCATCAAAGTGTCGGCTCTCTGAACACGGTGCAGGATCGCCATCTGCAGGACAAAACTAGTTTTTCTCCTCGTCAACGTCAACGTCACGATGACGTCATCGTCCAGCAAAACATGCAGATCAGGTGACATGACTGTCTGAGAGGTGGAGTTAAACTGTGGCAGGTAAGCATGTGGAGGAGGAGCAACAACAAGACGCTGGAACATCATCATTGCATTATACAGTTTCCTCTCTAACTGGATGCAGCTGTGAACAAGAACAGCTGTGGAACCAGAGTCCTGAGTGTCATCTATGGATGAATGCACGTCATTGTGTTGCTGGTGGAGGTGACGAGTCACAGTGTCCATCTCACAGTGGGGTCAGAGCTTTTCTTCTGCTGCTCTGCTCTTCAAATGTAAGGCATCGACGGCTCTGCTTTTCAGCTCCGTTGGAATATCACCTTCTTCTGTCTGACAAATATTCATGAAACAAACCTGACAAAACACAAACAGCAGCAGTAACAGTAAACTGTACTTATAAACTCACTGAAAACCCACATTTGAACTACACCTACTTGTTCATCAAAGCATGAGTACAAGGGCAAGGAGACGTCACAGACATGTTGAAATTGTCCTTGTGATGTGAAGACGGTGGACTGTGGTGGCCTCTGCAGACTGTTGGACTCTGTTACAATCTTCTTCAGTCTCCTGTTACAGCCGTGGATTTGCTTGGACAGCCTGATAGTGACTCCCTGTCCATCTGGAACAAAGCATTTACAATAAAAAAGACATTTACAGAAAATACAAACATCAACAACACATGTCAACATCACATGATATTTTATAGTTTAATGTATTATATATTATTATCATTTATTCATATTTATGTTTCAATGAAGATGAACAACCAACTGCAGCTTGAATCCTTGAATTTATACCAAGCACTGCAGATATATTTTAAGACTTCTATGTTTTATAAATAGTGATGCTTTGGGTTGTCAATAGAGACACATTAAACCAAACTTTGCTCGATGTCTATAAGCACAGTTAAATCAGTTCAAAATTTATAGCCCGTCCTTTAGAACGTGTCTGCATAGGTTCTCAGTCATCCAAGTCATGGTAGTCTAAGACAGCGGTCCCCAACCCCCGGGCCTCGTGAATCGTTTTGTACCGGGCCGCGAGAGTTGAGGCTCAGGTGTGAAATGTATGGTTTTCAGGGTTTTTATCAGTTTTCAGCGTTATTTTGTTATCGTTTTTAGCGTTAACTCGGTTTTCCTGGTTCTTTTCACGTGTGTTATGAATAAATCTTCTTTTTTTCGGTACCGGTACTAGTTTGATTTTGTTGTATTTATCCACGACACCTTAAAGGCCGGTCCGTGAAAATATTGTTGGGTATAAGCCGGTCCGTGGCGCAAAAAAGGTTGGGGACCGTTGGTCTAAGAAGCAACCACAACCTCCCTGCAGAACATTTTGCAAAGTGAGATTTGTTTAGCCCTGCGACAGACTGGTGACCTGTCCAGGGTGTACCCCGCCTCTCGCCCTAAGACAGCTGGGATAGGCTCCAGCGCCCCCACGATCCTGAAAAGGATAAGTGGAAGAGAATGGATGGATGGAGATTTGTTTATTGTACCATCAACAGTTTACAGTTTAGAATCTATATATAGTTAGGGCTGGACCAGGTGACCCTGAATCCTCCCTTAGTTATGCTGCAATAGACGTAGGCTGCCGGGGATTCCCATGATGCATTGAGTTTTTCCTTTCCAGTCACCTTTCTCACTCACTATGTGTTAATAGACCTCTCTGCATCGAATCATATCTGTTATTAATCTCTGTCTCTCTTCCACAGCATGTCTTTATCCTGTTTTTCTTCTCTCACCCCAACCAATCGCAGCAGATGGCCCCAGGTCAGCTGATCACAGCCTGTCCTGAAGCTCACATTAGAAATCATTGTGAGCTGTGATTCTGTTCTCCATGCTAAGCCACTAAAAAAGCTTTGACAGTTTTCCCCAACTTCCAAACTCTTTACCATGTAAGCAACAGGAAAGAGTTCTTTTTAAATTCTCTGTCACTGCTTGTGTCTCTATAGAACGGATTCAAGGGAACAACTAGGATTTACATTAGAACAACATTTGGATTCTCATCTAATTATATTATATTATTAATGTTAAGGTTCAGTTTTCATACAATTACAATAGGTTAAAATTGCCCTACAATGAGCTACTTTTTACTTGCAGTACATTTCAGAGCCTTTACTTTTTATTAGATTATTTTTCTTCACTAGTATCTGTACTTCTACTTAAACAAACGTTGGCTGTGTCCGAATTCAGGGGAAGGATGGTCATAAGGACACTACCTACCTACGTCACAAGGTAGTGTCCTTAGACGGACGGGTAGTCAGGAAGTGAGCGGCTTGGACAGCCCCCTTTTTTTCTCCATAGAAACTTTATTGAACAAACAATGAGTATCCAACATAACAGATGGGCTGTGGACAGCCTCCTAGCCTTCAACTCCGCCCTTACTTGCGTGTTTTTCCCGATCGCTAGCGCCACAGCGCGAAAACTTTAAAATGGACCCAGAAATGTTGCTCCGTTGTTTGGACAATTTTATTTCTCGAGGAGCTAGAAAAACCTTATCGTCGCCGCCCGCACGTTTTGTACCTTAGGCTCATCAGAGACAATCATATCCAGGTAAAATAATTTCTTTTAATCTACACGCATTTAGGAATTACTTAGCTAATTACACGGATAATTGAAATATCGCCGGCGTTGTGCCAAAAAAAGTGTTCGCCTGCCAAAACTGATTTCCAATGTTTCCGAGTGTAATATGTGTAATATCTTTATGTATGTTGGTAAATAGACTTCGATGAACATGGTTTACTAAGGGGTTTTTTATATACAATAATTACCTGTTGTTCAAGTATCTTTATAACTCTGGTTATAATGTAGGTACAATTGATATATGTGTTGCGCTGTCTGCTGTCCTCTTGGCCAGATTACTCTTAAAAAAATAAATTTCTAATGTCAATAAGATTTTTTTTTTAACTGGATAAATAAAGGATATATAAAAGTCACTGCCAAAAACTGATTGCAGCTTCTACCTGTTACAGGAATGTTGCTGGTGGCTCAGAGTGACTTGATATCATTAATGAGGGACACATTTGACATGTTTCACGTATTATAGACCAACAAGTTATTCATAGCAGGTTAAATACGAGCAATCAGTTTAGGGCAAAAACCTGAAATCAGTTTTTGGCAGACGATCATTTTTTGCCACAACATCGGTCATTCTCACACATGTACTGTATCATATAAAATATATAAACTAAATATCTTTGAAACGTATAGAATCTAATCTTTTGTTTGTTTGTTTTTTTACATAGCACTTTATCAAACTGTTGTCTACTACAGAGTTACAAGTATTATACTAATAATATAGCATTCACCATCTCCTGCTTGCATATTTCTGTAAACATCTTAGTGGTGTGGCAGCCGTTGATTGAGCCAGCCCTGCAAACCCTGTGGATGGACGATGCAGTGGACAGTGGGAGGAAGCATCCTGAAGCTCTCTTTGCAGACCACTGTGTGTGATTCTCCACTCGCCGACCAGAAAAGACAAACCGCAGGTCTCAGTTGCAGCAGCCCATCCATCCATGTCTGATCGTGCTCGGGCAGCTTCAGCAACACTGCCAGAGACTTCCTGTAATCTATTACAGTTGTTAAAGAAACAGTCCAGGAACAGGTCACTCAGGTTAATCCTGTGTGAACAACTGCAAATATTGTTTTTCCATCTTTACATACTGTGTATTTGAAATATTCTTGTTTAATTGTTATTGTTATTTACTTTATTGCTATCAAATAAATATCCAAGTAATATTGTTCAAAGTTAGCGTTATGTTCATACGTGTTACAAATGCCTGTAAATCAAATTGAGTTCAGTGACAATTACTGTTTGTTTGAATCAATTTATTAATAACATAAAACCTTTAAACTAATGCAACACATATAACAATGTAACAAATATATTCAAATAAATAAATTTCTCAATACATAACTCATTTGGGAACTAATCTTTCTAGAAGTGAAAACAGTCTATCCGTCCTCCCCCTGCTCTCCTCTCCTCAGCCTCTCTTTGCTGCCTCATGTGCTCTCTGATGAGGTCTAGCAGCTCATCATCTCTTTTCCTCTTTCTCCCTGTCGTAGGTGGCTGAGCTGCTTCGTCATCGCTGTCGTTTTGGTCACCCACTGCTGTGCTTGGCCCTGGAGTGTCCTCAGGGAGAGAGGAAATTAGGACAGGAGGCTTAATGGAAGGCATCTGTCCTATCACCTCATCCATGAGGGCAAACCAGGGCCAAGTAGCAGCAGTGGGCTTCCCACTGACCCCCTCTGCTGAGCCTGGATACTTGCAATCGTAAAGGCAGAGGAAATCAAAAATGACAGCAGGCAAATAAAAACACCACAACAACTCTTAGTAATTGCACATTTATTTACTTGTGTTCTTGAGAATTATCTTCTTGATAACACACATACGTACTTTGTATTTTTTAAAGTTATCTCATGTCTTCTGGCCTGCAAGGGGGTGACTTTCCCCTGCAGGCCCATCTTCTCCAGAATTGTCCTGATCACACACAACAAATAAGAGAAGAAAGGACACCATGGCAACTATGTTAATCCCTAAGCCCAAAGGTTTTCACAGCAGAACACCAGAGGAATACTGTCTGGACATCACAGGTTCTGTACAGCAGCGGTCCGTGAGTCGTTTGGTACCGGGCCACAGAGTTGAGGCTCCAGTGTGAAATTTATGGTTTTCAGGGGTTTTATCGTTAACTCGGTTTCCCTGAGTCTTTCCCTTGTTGTAGTTGTGTCTTATTTTGAAAGAAATATTTACACGTTACCATAGCGACCAGAGAGCATTGAGGAGGATGTTACTGTCAATATTGGCGCATTTTCAGGAGGACACTGCTAATAAAGTTACACAATTACACAGTACATTCACGTTTATTATTATATTTACAAAATACCACAGTTTTTGTCTTGGTCGGATCATTTTATGTGGTTGTATTTATCCGCCACACCTTAAAGGCCGCTCCGTGTCTGACATAAACCGGTCTGTGGCGCAAAAAAGGGGACCGCTGCTGTAGAGCATGAGGGTTAATAGGACCGCACTCATATGAATACGATGCGTAAATTGATTTATTCTTGTACATCCACGCCGTAGCGGCCCAATTCTTCACCCCAGTGAAGAGGTGATCGTTTTCTCCTCGTTTTAATAAATTAAGCCATTTGGTCTTTGTTCCCCACAACATATCACCAATTCGAAAAAATCAAAATTAGCTGTATGTAAGCGGCAATACATGAATAATTGCGGGACCACCGATACAAGCTGGTTTATGGTTATTTTAAAGAAAAGAAACATGTCTATGCAGATGCCCAAAGCTTAACAAAACGACCGATATAACAATTTAACTTTTGTACAACCAGATTTTCATATACTTACATTTGAAAGTGTTTTCCTCTCCTGCTTCGACCACCATCGTTATCAGAAACAAATCTCCTCTATGACCCGCAATGAATCCTGGGATATAGTAGGACATGAAGGATACATCGGACCATCCTTAGTATTCAGGGCAAAGTAGGACGCATTTGTCACCACATTTTGAGTACTCTTTGAATTCGGACAGCCTTCGTCGCGTCGCCGTGACGTCATTGCCTCCAAATATGGCATCGAAGCATCCTTCCTCTGAATTCGGACACAGCTAAGCCTCAAATTCGCAGAAAAGTAGGACGCATTTGTCGCCACATTTTGAGTGCGCTTTGAATTCGGACAGTCCTCGTCGTGTAGCTGTGATGTCATTGCATCCAAATATGGCATTTTAAGCATCCTTCCCCTGAATTCGGACACAGCCAATGTGTCTACTTTTACCACCTGTGCTGACAGCTTTGCAGTGGTAAGAGGTGTATTTTCTGGTACAAAGGGCATTCAGCCTCAGTATTTACTCTCTCCAACATGGATATATGAAGAATGTGACGGAGGAATACAGAGCTGAACGTCCGAGTGTGTGCCTGTGGACAGCCTAACCACCCAACTGCAAATGATTGCTGTAATAGGTTTCTAGACTGCTGGGGTGTTCCCATGATGCACTGGGTGTTTATTCTTCACTCACTATGTGTTAGCAGACCTCTCTGCACTGAATCATACTTGTTATTAATCTCTGTCTCCTGTGATGTTTGTAAAGTGTCCATAAAAAGCAGACAAAGAAGTGATTTTCAGTCTTTTGCATCCATATTGAAGGTAAAATCCTACAGAGATGACAGATCCAACTCTGAAACTGGAAACTTTCCTGTTTTTAAACACGTTTGAAATTCGGTGCCAGTGAGATGTTTGAAACGAGCAGGGAAACTGGTGCAGATGCTGAAGTGTCACAAACAGCTCACAGCCAATGAGCTCTTTGTAGCCTCCTTCAGGGGCCATGCCGATCAGCGATTGGACGGATGCTTTCAGCTCTGCTCTCAGTGCTAACATTATTTCTGGATGTGTGTTTGAAGTCAGCTGTCTCTCTCATCAGTGAGCTGTGGGCTGCAGCAGTGTAGATGTATAATATTCATGAGTGTGTCACAGGCTCACGTGGGTGGACTGTCCCACTGTGACACATGTGCACTAACCTCACTGTGAGAGCAGGTAACAGGAAGTGTGAGCTGCAGTTTTAATGCTGATATCACAGACCAGTGAAGAAGAACAACGGCGACATTTACTAAACACCTCTAAGTTCCTGAACACATCAATGTTAGCGACTGCGGTCTTTGAATGCCACACCACCGAGTCCTTCTAAACAGCTCAGAGCTATGTTTAGTGTCCCACTGTGACACGCTGATGTTCATATTTCACCAGTTTGAAGAGAACATCCGGTCACTGTAACTGCACCACCTGCTGTCTGAGGTCCAGGAGAAGAGCAGCAGCTGGCAGGTGGAGCTGGTGGAGCTTGTTGTTTCTGTGTGAACAAACTGTAAGTTTGCTTTGTTTCCTCCTTTAACAATTTGACTGTTTGTTCCTGTGATGTTTTCACCTAAATGTTCAGCTCCTATTTCAGGACAAACTCTGGATCACTCTAGTGTTTGAAGACAAATCCACATGATTATAGATTATTGATCAGCTGGAATCAAACAGTCTGACTGATTTCTTCATAAACAAACTGTGTGTGTTTGTTTGTGTCATGTTTAGTTTGTCCTCAGCCTCTTTTAGTGCTGACAGTCCCTGTAAAACATGCAGTCTATTTATAGCTGAACCTGATCCTGTAGCTGGGCCCTGCAGTCAGTGCAGGCAGATATCTTAGACCTGATCAGGGGAAACACTGGATCCTGAAAACTGTGTGCTCACAGCTAAAGGCTGCAGTCAGCTGTGTTAGAGCATCTTTCACACAATGATCCTTTAATAAACACTCAGAGCTCCATGTTGGTGAAGCAGTCATGTGTGAGCTTGTGTGCTGGCATGTTGACAGTGTGACTTCAGAGCTTCTATTGAGCCATAATGGCTCCTTTAAACTGTCGGACACTTCACAGATTTTTGAATAGCACAACAAACTGTAACTACGAATGGATACAACATGATTCATAACCCCCCCTTGTACTGTAGAGCCGACTGTTAACATAACAGTCTGTTATGTTAGGCAAAGTTCTTTATATTTCTCGTGCACAGGAGAGAACCGGACAAACGCAGTTCCTTCGCTTGACCCCAGTTGCTCTCATCCGCTCTCCCGTAACACTGCTCTTTTCTTGTGGTTACATGAATATGCATAGGTTCATTATCATTAACATATGACGTATACATACACACAACGAGTACCTTGCCTATGCGTTGTGTAAGCATGTGTGTGTGTGTGTATATGTGGGGTCAGAGTGTCACCCCATAAACGCTTCCCTAAACCTGCTGAAGTCCAGCAGTTCATCTAAACAAAATGCACTTCGCCTAAAACAGATATAGATACGTTTATCCTACCATAAAACAATAAGACAAGGTACGACCTCTCCCATGCTCCCAGAGTGCTCTGGACTGCACACAAAGTTAGCAGACTATTAAGGATCAAACCTCTATCACTCTACAACGAATTATAAAACTCTAAGCATATATGAGTAGATATTTCTAAGCATAAATGACAATCAACAATAGAAAACCTGACATCGGTCATAAGGGTGCTACTTCAAGAGCTATACATTTTATGAGGTGGTACTCATTCTGAAAAGTTTGAGAACTAGTGGACTGATAGTAGAGCAGCTGATGGCAGCTTCCTCTGCCTCACACTGCTGTCTGATTGCATTCAGCTGACACTGAGATGAAGCAGGAAAGAAGCAGCTGATATTTGGACAGCACACATGATGGAAAGGAGGATTTCAGTTGATGTGCACATGAATGATTTGTGTTTCCTCTGCAGGTGAAGGTAGAAAGTGTGTGTGAGCTGATGTGAGCAGCATGGATCAGTGTGAGGACAGAGAGGAGGGAGTCCCTCCCTCTAAAAGCACTCTGTGTGGGGAACATGAGAGCCAGACCAAAGCTCAGAGGTGAGATGACCATCTCTAACTGTCCATGACTCTTCTCCATGTCACAGCTCAGCACTCACATCACTGCTCCATCATTATTCACAGGAACCCACCTGGACCTCCACCCAGGTCTGTGTCCTGTAAGAGTGACGCATCTAAAGATGAGCTAATTAATTTTAAATCCCAGCCTGTGTCTGCTGCAGAGAGGTGAGCTGTTAGTAACATGAACTATTTGATGTCGGTTTATCTCATTTAAATGAACTGTTTGATGTTTCCTGGTCTCTAAACTGCATCTCAAAGGAAGTCCCTGAACCTTTAACCCTTTATTCTATAAACCATGTCCAACATTTAAACTCCTGCTGCTCACAGCGGGACCATCAATAATCCTGCACAGTGTAAACGACCTCTGGGTGGCGCTCTGTTGTTACACTATAAAACACTTGTTTAGAGTTTCTTTCTGCTTAGCCTGCAAACCTATTTCTCTTGGGATGATGATTATTCTGAGTGATTGACATGATTGATATGATTTTTATGAGTAGTCTAAGGGTGCGTTCACACTGAACGCGATAGAGGTGAGCGAAAACGCCCCAAACGCCCCTAATGTGACGCGTGCACATTCGCACCTCAACGCGTGTCCAGGGAAAATCCACCGCACCTCAAAATTGCATCTTTCCACGCGCATGGACCGGAAATGTGGGAGGAAGCTGTGCCAGATGTGTTGTGCTGCAGATGTCCTCTGAATAAACACATTATCTTGTTAGCAGAGAGGTATTTGTACATCAGTGGGAAAATAGCGGGACAGTAGGCGGGCTCGCTAGCTTTTGCACGGTTTCATCGGGTCAGTCTGGAAATTAAAAAGCAGAATGAATGAACTTACCAGGTTGCCCAGTCTCCTCACTAATGTGCCTCCAAGCTAGGTCCGTTTTATTCCTGTCTCGGTTGAAATAGCAACTAGCATCATTTAGCTCTGGATGATTAGCCACGGCACTGATGAGCTTTTCCTCCATACTGAATGACGAATGAAGGATTTTGGCTGGATCTGCCCCTTTGACCTAGTTACAGCCACGTCACCAGGCTCCTGATTGGTTGACGCAGCGTGATTTGACGCTGGAGTTCAAATTTTTCCAACTCGAGCGGTAGAGGCGAAACACGCATTTGCACAAAATGCAACACAAAAACTCACGCGCGTGGTTTTTTCTGCGAGTCAAACGCGCCCGACGCAGTACACTGACGCGCGTTTCACGGGTTTTGGCGCTTTCGCGACGCAAATCTGCTTCCGCATTTTCGCCGGATGCGCAATCGCGTGTCATCACGCTCTTTCCATTGACTTTACATGTGAACCTGACGCTCTGGCCGCCTCTATCGCGTTCGGTATGAACGCACAGTAAGTCTTCATCAGGTTCTGTGGCTTCAAATGGAAAAACAGATTTTACTTCTCTGACAGGATCAATGGGAGACCTGCTGGACCTCCACCCAGCTGTGTGTCCTTACACAGTGACGCGTCTAAAGGTGCCATCGTTAATTTTAAAGTCCAGCCTGTGTCTGCAGCAGAGAGGTGAGCTGTTAGTAACATGAACTCTTTGAGTTGGTTGGTTGCTAACAGACATAGATTAGTTCATGTTAGCTAATTAGTGACAGAAGCAATGACTTAGTGGAGAAAAAGAACACTGAAGCTAAAAATCTGTCTCACTGTTGTGCTGCTCTTTGCTGCAGCAATGAGTTTATTTAAAAACTTTCACTCTGTCTCTTCAGCAGGAAGTGGTTCTGCTTTGTTTGCTGGCTGAGCTAAAACAGGAAAATCCACTTGTTAGCTGTAGTAAATGGTAATGGTAAATGGCCTGTATATGTATAGCGCTTTACTAGCCCCTAAGGACCCCAAAGCGCTTTACACATCCAGTCATCCACCCATTCACACACACTGGTGATGGCAGCTACATCGTAGCCACAGCCACCCTGGGGCGCACTGACAGAGGCGAGGCTGCCGAACACTGGTGCCACCGGGCCCTCTGACCACCACCAGTAGGCAACGGGTGAAGTGTCTTGCCCAAGGACACAACGACCGAGATTGTCCAAGCCAGGGCTTGAACCAGCAACCTTCCGATTACAAGGCAAACTTCCAACTCTTGAGCCACGATCACCACGATAGTGTTTGTAACGAGGCTAAAGAGGGGAAACAGAGAGACAGAACATTATTAATTCCTAGCCTTTTTGGTGCCCTGGGCAAACCCCCCATATATACATTAGCTACATTAGAGATTTTGAAACTGGGGTTTTTAGAAGCTGTAAGACATAATCATCAAAATTATAAAAAAATAAAGGCTTGAAATATCTTACTTTACATGTAATGAGTTGATATCATTATTAGTTTAACCTTTTAAGTTGAATAGGAGAGAGTCAACAATGCAGCTCTTCTTCTTCTTCTTCCAATTAATGGCTAATTAATATTGTGCTGAACACAGTCCAAAACATTAAGTTCAGTAAGCAACATCAGTGTCTGCTGTAAGTCTACTGTTTACTATCACAGCCAAGGGGCTAACAAATGTAAACAGAAGTTTTCTTACTAATGAATGTGTGGTGGGGCGTGGCCTTCCCTGCAAGGCACCGCAGGCCACGCCCCACCACAGAATGTTATCCTGTTTCAGGATACATAATAGCTGCCTTTATCCAATCACACATCTGCTTACATTTCTTCTTTTCTCTTTTTTCTAAACTGAGCACCTGATGACCTTTGACCTTTTCTTGTCCATCTTCCATTGGTGTTAATTTGCACTCCAGTATCAACACCCATCCCCCAACCCGAGAATCACCACAGCAGGGGTACAACAGGGGTATCCATCTCCATGCCTCGACACCGCTGTCCTGCAGGTTTTAGATCTCACCCTAGGTCAACACGCCTGAATCAAATGATTAGTTCATTACCAGGCCTCTGGAGAATTCAAAACTCTTTAAATCAGCTGTGTTGGATCAAGGACACATCTAAAACCTGCAGTGCACCGGCCCTCGAGGCCTGGAGTTTCCCACACCTGGAATTTCACACAACCCATGAAAAATCATGAATACATAATGGGCTTAGACTGACAACATTATAAATGGAATGTGCTCTATTTGGAAGGAGGCCCAAAGACAGGTTGACAGGTTATGTGTGAGACCCTCCCTCACTTTTCTCGTGTAGAATTTAGAAAACACATCGGTGCAAATGACTGCCATCTCTAGTCTGTATCATGATATCATATTATTAGGTTATTAGGTGCCACTCCAGAATCAATGTGCGGCAAGCAGCAGGGTGCACTTTGCAAACGGAGGGTGCCTTTACTCAGAAATGGGCGATAGGAAACCGATCAGTGCCCATGTAATCACAAAAATGTGCTTGCATGATGTTGGGGCAGCATGGGTGCGAGCAACTTTTTTTGCCAATGCCAATATTGACTCTGCCCCCACCACGATGCTGCCCTGAGCAGCGGCCCATGTAGCCCGTATCAAAGACCGCCACTGTACACAGGACAGGAGAGGCAAGGAAACAAAACCATGACTAACAGTAAATCAAAGAATATTAATGAACCCAGAAAACACATAAACACTGGGTCAGAGACCAGGACCATAACAGTTACTTTCTGTTTAACACATTTTTGAGGCAATCTTATTTCACATCACTACGAGCCATCAAACATCTAAGCCTCAATAGAAACACATGAAAGACAGAATCTATTTATCACCAGGAGGTGTTGCATAAAAACAGATGACTTATGTCAAAGTCGTGGGTTAAAAGTGGAACAGTGATTTATTTTGCCAGGTAATTTCAAATGCAGCATTTTTATTTTATCAGCTCAAAAACATCAGCTGACAAACTAACAGAAAAAAGAAAGACAGCTAACCTCCCTCAGAGATGGAGAAAGATAATGAAGGACAGGAATAAGACAGCTTACATTTAAAGGTAAAGACTGCTTAGTAGTGTTGCATAAACTGTAAATGTAAATCTCACACATGTTTTTAAATCAGATATCGAGTCTGTACATGTGAAATTATGTTTTTTTCATATTGTGAAACATGCTGCAAAAAACTGAGGCAGACTAACAGTGATTTGATTCAAGCTGAGTACAATCAGAATTAAAATGTTTGTGTTCCCATCTACTGATATTAAATTATTTTATTAATGTAGCACAAGCAGTGTTGGGAAGGTTACTTTTAAAATGTATTCCACTACAGATTAATGAATACATGCCCCAAAATGTATTTTGTAACGTATTCCGTTACGTTACTCAATGAGAGTAATGTATTCGAAATACTTTGGATTACTTGATATATTATCATGCTTTTTAGAACTACATGAATGTGATTTATTACTGATACTGAAGGTCCACGGCTCCGAACCGTAGTAAAGGGACCTCTGGCTAATACGTCGGGTTCCGTGTCGGGCTGGTAGCTGAAAACTAGCTTTACTTAGTCTGGGTAAGTTTGAGACACAGAGAGGCGTTGAAAGGCTGCTGCAACGGAACTTATTGTTTCGGAGGAAAACACGAACACAGCGTACAGTCGAGTCTTAATAGTATTCTAAATACCAACTTTTTAAACGGTAACTGTAACGGAATACAGTTACTCATATTTTGTATTTTAAATACGTAATGGCGGTACATGTATTACTCCCCAACACTTAGCACAAGGTTCAGTGAGCTTTGAACAAAAACTGCTGGTAGAAACAAGTTACTCTTAACTTTCTTACTCTCAGTACAAACAGCACAAATCTGCCGCTCCATAGTTCACAGTAACGGACTCACAGCTGGACTAAGGAGGACTAACGAGGACTCACAGTTGGACCAAGAGAGACTGCGCCCTGAGTGAGGCTGCTGTACATGAAACAGATGCTTCTGCCACAAACAGAAATATGTTGTCAATATTTGGTTTATAAGGACGTTTCTGTCACGGTCTGGCAGACCGTGGGGATATGTGGGAATGAGGACCCAAAACGCAGACCCTGCGATGCAAACAGTGCACTTTATTTACAGTGAAGGCTGTAAACACAATAAATCCCCGTTGCTCCCATGACTCGTGTGTGTGTGTGTGTGTGCTCCCCTCCGACGTCTGTGCTCGTGCTCCCCGCTCCAACCCCGGCAGGCATACACAAACTGCACCGTTGTAAGCTGACACACACTTACTTGGGAAGACAACTCAATGATCCCACGCTGGTGGGAGCTCCAACACTCTTCTAAGTAGCTCCTCCGACAAGCCCTGATCACCAACAGGTGTGTGGCAGGAACTTCAGGTGTGGCCAGTCCTCCTGCAGGGCCACACCCATCAGGCCTACATGTGGCTTTGCTCCATCCTCCAGCCACACCCGCAGACACACACACGTACACACCCACACCCTGCCTAGTGGAACACAGACTAACACAGCATTGTGCAGAAACACACACACATCACCAAATAATAACGATAATAATGATAATTATAATAACGGTCCATCCTGCTCACGGACCCCCGAGTCCTCCAGAGCAGGGTCCGTGACACTTTCTTTATCTGCTCACTCTGCTGTAGCTTTTATTTTAAAGGAGAAAAAAGTTTTCCGTTAGTCTCTCTGTTTGAGGCTCTGTCCTAGATGTTTGTTCGGTAGCTTCGGATCGAAAGTTAAAATTACACACTCAACACATTGCATTAAAACAACACGAAATGCTGAATTTTACGGATCCGAACTGACCCTGTAACCCTCGAAACACAGAAACACGTTTTTACAGAAAAGTCTCAGAAATTGGACTGTAAAAAAAAACTGAGATGAAGCGATGATGAGCTGGTCCTGATGTTCCTGAAGGACAAAAGAAAGAAAGAGTGATTCTGGTTCTCAGAGCAGCAGCAGGGAGAATATAAGGGTTAGATCCAGGAGTTAAAGCTTTGGCTCTTGTTTCAGGATGTCGGTTAGGAGTTTACTTTACTTTACTTTACTTTACTTTACTTTACTTTACTTTACTTTACTTTAGTTTGGACTCTTGTTAGCAGAGTTGGGATCACATCTGAGGAGGCAGAGGAATACTTTCAGACCCCCGAGTGAGCCGGAGCAGCTCCAGCTGTGTGTCCGAGTAAAACAGCATTTTTTACTATTTCCATGTTGTTGTATATTTAATACAGGTGTTTGATTTGAGCTATGAGTGCACTGGTTGCCAGTGTCTGTATGGTATTATTCCACTTGGCCGATTAGGTGAGGCTGGCTGCAGTAATCACCGCCAGTCTGCCAGCTGTACGAGAGGTGAGTTGTGTTGTTCAGCACATAATATAGTTAAGTAGAGATACATACAACTTGTTTGATCAGCAGAAGGACACAGAGGGTCATAAGTGCTTAGTGGGCACGTGCCTGACACCAGTTTATGTCCTGTTGTTTATGAATATTGTGTAAATCTCTGTAGTAATGGGGTGTTCAGCTGTGCAGAGCAGTGTGCTGAGCCATTTGCAGTGACCCGACACCAATATGTTTCCATTCAGGAAATAAATCTGCAACGATCAACCAGACTCTTTGTCTTCTTAAAAATACAACAACACAGAGTGGAGGAGTTATTTGTGCCGGCCTGTTACAACCAGTGTTGGGTAAGTTACTTCAAAAAAGTAATTAATTACTATTACTAATTACTTAGTCAATATTGTATTTAAAATACTTATCTAATTACTGTGTCAGAAAAGTAACTTAAGTACTACATAAGTATTTAACTAAATACTTCTTAAAATCCATATAAACCTTGAGTGGACAAACAATAGAAATTAAACTCTTTAAATAATAAATACATTTTTTTAAAGACGGACACTCTACAGTACGCAGCGGTAGCATCTGTTCCACAATGTAGCCTGCCAGGGCTGGACTGGGACAAAAAAAATCGGCCCGGGCATTTTGGCTAGAGACCGGCCCGCCAGGTATTATAGGAAAAGCCATAAAGCCTTTGAATGAAAACAAACGCTGTTGTCACAGTGATGTACACTGTCTTGTTGGTATAAATGCATCAATCTAATAAACTTAAACCTACACCATCCTCCCTATTCTGGTATTGGTCGAGTTAACCTCCTGAACTATCTACAACACATAGTGAAAACCTGAAAGTAAGACAGAGAAGACTAGAGGTGAGACATGATCATTACTGATTACTGATGACAGATTTAGATATATTTTCATAAATCATTCATTTGCCACATCAATAAACAGCATGGCAGGGCAAAATATTTTTTTCTAACATGGCAACCTTTAAAAAGTGAAAGGAGACAGAGAGACAGGTGAGAAAGAAAAACTTAACTGACTTTTTGATGGCATTTTACACACAGTACCGGTACAGTATCTAGAAAATGTGGGAAAATACTGGCATCATAAACAGTACTTAGCTACTTCTGAAGAAATTATGATGGGACCCTAAAAAATTACTATGTACAATAATGGATTTCTATACATTTTACATCAGATGAAAACGTTTGTTGTAAGATTCAGAGCGATAAACAAGAGAGAAAAGCTGATCAGCTGATCACTGATCAGTTTCATGATTAAAGTAGAAACAGAGGGAGATCACCATCGGCCCACCGGGCAAATGACCGGTATGCCCGATGGCCAGTCCAGCTATGTAGCCTGCAGTCATTTTTTAAGCTCACCTTCAGACGCTTTCTGTGCTGCTGAAGTAAAATCAGGTTTTGCTGCTTAGCAGGAGTTTCCGCGGTGTTATCCATGGATGATGAACAAGGATCACTCAGAAGTGTTGTCTATGCTCTGTGTCAGGCGCTTCAGTAGATTACTCGCGCTATTAACAGCAGCCGATAGTTTTTTCTCCCCAGCACATAGCTTACATGTTGCTGTAATGTTCTTGTCTGCTTGTTTCAGAAACGTGAAGAGACGGGAATATGTCCATTTCGTAAAACAGCCACAGGCTTCAGCCGAGTCCGACATCTTCCGCTGTAGAATACGACTATGCTGCAAACTGGCGCGAAATGACGTACAGCTGCACTACAGCGATGTTAGAGCGGCAGAGTTTATTTTTACCTTTAGAAGATAAATTAATGAAATTAAATAATGATATTCAGCGAGTTTAGGTACTTACAATGTAACGCAAGTACATTGTAAGTAACTGTATTTAAAATACCTAAAAATGAACAGTAATTAGTTACTCTACTTTTTCAGTGGAAAAGTATTTTAAATACAGTAACGCGTTACTTAGTAACGCGTTACACCCAACACTGGTTACAACAGGGAGAAGCAGAAACCGCTTACACAGTGATGTGTGTGGAACTTTGGAGACAAGACTCCGTTTCAGTTGCTGATAATTTTCTCTTTCAAAAACCATCCTGTGTCTACAAATGTCTAAAACTTTGCAACAAGAAAATGATGTGAGTCAGGACAGCATGGGAATGATGATCAGGTCTCCGAAGTGTTTCTACACTGAGAAGTTTTCACTGTGGATCCACTTCATGTGAACATCAGGTGAAATCTTCTGCTGTGGATCAGAGTTTCACACAGTCAGAGAAACAAAGTTCTCCAATTCAGCAAAGAAGAGTTTGAGCTGCATGTGAATGAGTCTCTCTGACAGCTGATTGGTGCTGATTACAGCTGTCAGCTGATTTGTTAGTTTCACTCATGATTAAACATCTTCAATTCAAACTGAGGAGATAAATCAGTCCAAATGTGGATTAAACATGTGATTCATGCATCTCCAGGAATAAAGTCAGAGCCTGCAGGAGCTCCAAGTTCATCCTTGTTTCCTGTTTGAATTCAGTGTGTCAGAGAAACAGAAACATGGAGGTGTGTTCATGACAGCGTCTGATTCCTGATGTCAGAGAAACTTTACATAATTCAGCAGAGCTGATGTGGAGCTGATATCTGCATCAACATGAAGTTCACTAGGACAGTCACAGATATCATGTGGAAACATCATGTGATCCTAAAGTGTCTGAGAGCCCATAAAAGAGCTTTAATTCATCCTGAAGTCGGAGTTTACAGTCAGCTGACTGCATCAGGCTCAGAGCTGTTCCTAATGTTCTGTCCATTTATGCTTTTTGTGTTTTGTTATCGGAAGGTCATAAATGTCACAGTCAGCAGGTGAGATCAGGTTTCTGTGTCCCTGATGTGGATCATGTGACCTGGTTTCTAGGTTACATGACAGGTCAGAGGTCAGCGACTGTAACTCAGTTACTCCTGTTAATGTGAACTCACTGAGTGTTTGTGGTTTACCTCTCAGACTGACTGAAGTCCAGAAGAAGATGATGATGGAGGAAGAGGAGGACAGAGCAGAGTCTGCAGGATCCAGCTGTCCGTCTGTGAGGAGTGACCGGTCCAAAGATCAAAATCCAGACTTCAGTGGTGACCCTGGACCAACGAGGTCAGAGAGCTGAACTCACTGAGTAACAGAAATATTTCTGCGCTGAGATTATAATCAGTGTTGATTCTGGTTGATTTTCTGTGTTTGTGAGCTGAGAGGAAATGAAAATGAATTTGTAACAAAAATCAGTTTTGTCCAGTTTTCCTGTAAAAAGCTGAACTCTAATCTAAGAGGATGTTACTGACAGGAAACAGCTGCATTATCTGCAGTCTGTGTGATCACAGCTGCTTCAATCATGTTTGTGTCTGCAGAGGTCAGAGGTCACAGTCTGCAGTGTCCAGCTGTCTGTCTGTGAGGAGTGACCGGTCCAAAGATCTACCTCCAGCCTTCAGTGGTGAAACTGGACCAACGAGGTCAGAGAGCTGTGATGACTCCTTTACATGTTTGTGTTTCCTGGATAAATCTGACCTGAAACATCCTCAGATTGTTACAAAGATTCATAAAAAGAAAACAATGAAAGAGAAAAGATCCAAATGTTAGACTTGGTCATTTGCTGTTTGAGGACAGTGATGCTCATATCTGTGGGGAAAGTGTGACCTGAGTGGGTTCGTGTTTGTCTTTAAAGAGCTGCTCTGATTCTCTTTGTGTCTGATCTGTTAAACAGTCTGAGAGGTCACACAGAGACCCAGCAGCTAAAGCCTGGATCATACTGGCTGCTGTTACTCCATCAGGACAACACTGAACCACAGTGGTGTTCATGGAAATCAATCAGTGCAACTTTACACTGTATTACCAAAAGTACTGACTCGTCTGCCTTCACACATGTAAACTTGAGTGACATCAGATTCTGAATCCACAGCATTTAATATGATGTCAGCAAAGAGTTCAACATATAACAACTTAAACTGTTCTAAAAAGGATTTTTCACAGGTTTAAAAGTGTTTACGGGAAATGTTAACGGTTCTTTTCAGAAGCACATACGTGAGGTCAGACACAGGAAAGCAGCAACACTGATTGAACACAGATTTTAGAGACTAAATTCACATTTTAATAATGAAAGTGGCTTCATTTGTGTGTGTGTGTGTGTGTGTGTGTGTGTGTGTGTGTGTGTGTGTGTGTGTGTGTGTGTGTGTGTGTGTGTGTGTGTGTGTGTGCTCCACAGAGTGGAGCAGCAGAGCTCAGAGGTTCCCAGTGGTCAGTCTGCCCAGCAGCATCAAACACAGCTGGACTCCATATTTATGGTCTGTACATGTACAACAACTACTTTATTATTAATATTAATAATAATACATTTGTTTATAGGTCCCTTTCAGAACACCAAGGACTCTGTGGACTAAATGACCAAAAGAAACAAACTTTGAAATCAGACGGTCAAATGTGATCACAGGGAAACGTTTTAAACATCGAGGCTTTAAACAGAAACCAAAGTGAAACAGTTTGTAGTCGAGATCAGTGGGAATGAAGCTGAATAACTGTTTCTACGATAACTTTGTCAATGACAGATATGATGTAAATTAGCAGCATTAGCACTTACTAATGATGTGAGTCGACACTGGGCTGTATTGATACGACCACATTAGGTGGTCCTCAACTGTAATGGAAACCAGTGGATCCAGTCCAGTCGGGGCGACCTGTGGTGAGTCGATCTGAGCAGCTACTAATGGAAACGGGGCCATAGATGTGTTTGTGCTTAATAACAATGAATCACAGGATTTTTACATCACTGTTAAAATCTCATGTTGTTTGTTAAAGTGTGCAGTTCAGGGTGTGTTACTAAAACTGTGGTTTGCTCACTTTCCAAAGACCCAGCCCCCATAAAAAGCAGCCAATCAGCTTCTAAGCGTTACACACCCACACATATCAAGTTAACTCTGGTCTAACACACTTGGATTTAGCTTGAAGAAGGTTCCTGTACGAGGACTGAAAATGATTTAAAAAGCAGCCGATGTCCAAAGAACAACTTTGACACACCTTCATAAAGCCTGCAGAGCAAAAGAAAAACTAGCTGAAAGTCTGGCTGCTCTTATCAAAAGTACAGAGAAATTATGGTTCGTTTAACACTTTTGCACAATATAAGAGTTTAAATAAATCTAAAGAGTAACTCAAAATCCTACAATATTACTGAGAAAATCATCTACAGCTAACTATCCAAGTGGATTTGTTTAAAGACAGCTCCATCTGCTGGTGGCCCTCTGCAGGTGCATGAAAGGGGCGTGTTTATAGTGAAAGTAGTAGAGAAAGTAAACCCCATGGGAAGGAGGAGGACTCTCAGCAGCTTCCAGCTCATATTCAGACATTTGACTTCTCACTGAAAGCAGCAAGTTTGAGTGTCTGTGCCTTAATTAGAAGAGATAACATGGCCATAGTAATTAGAGTTGATTGAGCAATGCTGTCCTTGTAATGTAGTTTATGATTTTTATACATCTGTTTGTAGACAAGTCCAGTTTTTCTGTAGAGCCTCTCAAGTTGGTGACAGCAGTCAAAGTTCATGTGTAAACCAGAGCAGCAAATCAGGTCCAAATGTGTTGTTCACAGTGAGTGGGATCATCATTGGCTGCTATGTTAACATCCTGCAGCAGGATGTGTTTGATCAGAGAATGGATAGATCACTAAGTCATTGTTGAGTTTAGGGGGATGGTAGACAGCTGGAGTAGGTTCAGCCAGTTGACACACAGTAGATAAAAATAACTGAAGGCAGGAGCAGACACCTGTATGACTTTCCACCTCTCACATAAATTATTGTCCCTGGGCAGAGCCACAGGGCTGGTAGATGTAAACAAACCTGGAGGAGAGGATTTATTCAACTGAGAAAAGTCACAGAGTTGTGTCTTGATGCTCAATCATCCAGGTAAGTAAAACCCAAAAAGGTTGATTCTGTTCATCTGGACGTTTTCAGTGGGAGAAACGTTTCATCATCATCAGGTGACGTCTTCAGTCTCAGCTGACTGCAGGTTTCCCCACCCTTAAAAACAGGACATTTGTATAATGACTGAAACCAGCAGCACTGAAGGAACAATGGACTGTGAGGTAAGTTCATTGATCATTGGTACGCATATTGTCAGGACCATTGATCAGCAAACACTGATCAATGGCCATGAGTCCCATTCACAGAGTTGGGGAATGGCTGCAATCACAGCATTGTAAGATGGTGACAGATGTACCCTTAGGCCCCTCCTCCATTCAGAGATGGTCTTTCCCTTTTCATGTAAATGGCCTCCTTGACTCCGCCCTCAAACCAGCATTCATATTTACTCAGGACTAGGGCTGCTCGATTATGGCAAAAATGATAATCACGATTATTTTCACTGAAATTGAGATCTCGATTATTTGACGATATTTATTTAACAATGTATTGAATAATGGCTTTAAAGATTGTCAAAAAATAATATAAAATAGTCTGCAAATACTGATAACAGTGCAAATGTTTGCAATATAAAAAAATAAATGTAAAAATGTAAACATCTATGTTTAGCAAACTTCAAAATACTGCACAATATTTATGCATACAAATAGCCAAACATCAAGGCAAGCTGTGTAGCCACACAATGCATAATTGCATCAAACTGACATTGAGGTACGTCAACTAAAGTTGCTGCTCCTTCATTGTTTGATCGTATGTCACTTTGTGAGCAGTCTTCAAATGATTGAATAAATTTGTAGTGTTGCTCTGTGGTGCAGCTACGACACCGTAGCAAAGTTTACACACTATGTCTACTTGATCCATGTCTGACTCTGCAAACCCATAATGTTTCCACACCACTGAAGTCGTTTTACCTCTCTTTTCAACCAACGGCATTCTTTCTTCAGCAGCCATTATCCTCTCCAAATAACTTATGCTTAGCTTTCCGAGCTTCCCTCGGGTCCTCTTAATTGTTGTGATGCGTGTTCGAATCGCAGAGAGGTGCGCTCGTTTTACCACACAGAGCAGCGTGAGAGTAAAGCACGAGGGAGGTGCTAATAATCGGCTCAGTCATTTTTAATGATCGTTGAAAGCTCAGATTGTAATTTAGATTAAAATTTGATTAATTGAGCAGCCCTACTCAGGACCTTCTTGATGTTATGTTCTTCTGCTTCCCTGGCTGCTGTGTCTGTGGGGATGGTGTTTGTTCTGTGTTGTAGCGTCCTGATGACGCCCAGTTTGTGCTCCCGTGGATGATGAGAGTCAAACCTTAAATACTGATCCGTATGCATAAACAGAGTGAACCTTTGAGACCAGTTGTCTGTACAATCAACTCAGTCACCTGAAACATCTCCAAGTTTCTGGCTTCGATCATCAACCCGTTGGTAGTTCAGCTCTGAACACCGGGGAAATGTTTCTCCCACTGAAATCGCTGCATTTATATGAACAGAATCAACGTTTTGGGATCATGGAGTTGTGGAGAATGTCTCAGTTAATCAGATAAAGTCAAACTTATAATTGGTGAGGAGATCGTGGATGATATGCTCCTTGATCATAAAGAAGTGGATGTTGTGGAGACAGAAGTTCAGAGTGGTGGCTCATTCATAAAGTATTCTGTTCCAGCTGCTGGAGGACAACATCATCACTTTTGTGAAGACCGAGCTGAAGAAGATCCAGAAGGCTCTGAATCCAAATAAGCCCCAGTGCTTGGAGTTTCAGAGGGAGGATGATGAGCAGAGAAGCAGCAGAGAGGCATTTGTGAAGATCACAGTGGACTTCCTGAGGAGAATGAAGCAGGAGGAGCTGGCTGACCGTCTGCAGAGCAGTAAGAGGATTTCCTACTTAAGGTTTTGAGCTGTTAGATAAATGAGACACTTATGACACCAGTGTGTTCAGTCATTTCTCAGTGGCTCACAAACTGTCATCAGCGTTTTGTAAAATATGATTGTTGAAGTTGTACTTTTATTATTATTATTGTTCAGAACTTAAAGCTTCAGTTTGTCATCATAACCTTAAATCCACCCTGAAGAAGAAGTTCCAGTGTGTGTTTGAGGGCATCGCTAAAGCAGGAAACCCAACCCTTCTGAATCAGATCTACACAGAGCTCTACATCACAGAGGGAGGGACTGCAGAGGTCAATGATGAACATGAGGTCAGACAGATTGAAACAGCATCCAGGAAACCAGACAGACCAGAAACAACCATCAGACAAGAAGACATCCTTAAAGCCTCACCTGGAAGAGATGAACCAATCAGAACAGTGCTGACAAAGGGAGTGGCTGGCATTGGGAAAACAGTCGTAACACAGAAATACACCCTGGACTGGGCTGAAGACAAAGCCAACCAGGACATCCAGTTCATATTTCCCTTCACTTTCAGAGAGCTGAATGTGCTGAAAGAGGAAAAGTTCAGCTTGGTGGAACTTGTTCATCACTTCTTTACTGAAACCAAAGAAGCAGGAATCTGCAGCTTTGAAGACTTCCAGGTTGTGTTCATCTTTGATGGTCTGGACGAGTGTCGACTTCCTCTGGACTTCCACAAAACTACAATCCTAACTGACCCTAGAAAGTCCACTTCAGTGGATGTGCTGCTGATAAACCTCATCAGGGGGAAACTGCTTCCCTCAGCTCGCCTCTGGATAACCACACGACCTGCAGCAGCCAATCAGATCCCTCCTGACTGTGTTGGCATGGTGACAGAGGTCAGAGGGTTCACTGACCCACAGAAGGAGGAGTACTTCAGGAAGAGATTCAGAGATGAGGAGCAGGCCAGCAGGATCATCTCCCACATCAAGACATCACGAAGCCTCCACATCATGTGCCACATCCCAGTCTTCTGCTGGATCACTGCTACAGTTCTGGAGGATGTGCTGGAAACCAGAGAGGGAGGACAGCTGCCCAAGACCCTGACTGAGATGTACATCCACTTCCTGGTGGTTCAGGCCAAAGTGAAGAAGGTCAAGTATGATGGAGGAGCTGAGACAGATCCACACTGGAGTCCAGAGAGCAGGAAGATGATGGAGTCTCTGGGAAAACTGGCTTTTGATCAGCTGCAGAAAGGAAACCTGATCTTCTATGAATCAGACCTGACAGAGTGTGGCATCGATATCAGAGCAGCCTCAGTGTACTCAGGAGTGTTCACACAGATCTTTAAAGAGGAGAGAGGACTGTACCAGGACAAGGTGTTCTGCTTCATCCATCTTAGTGTTCAGGAGTTTCTGGCTGCTCTTCATGTCCATCTGACCTTCATCAACTCTGGAAAAAATCTGCTCGAACAGAAACAAACAACCTCCAAGCGTTTTAGCTTTTTAAGCACGAAAGAGTCTCTCCACCAAAGTGCTGTGAACAAGGCCTTACAGAGTCCAAATGGACACCTGGACTTGTTCCTCCGCTTCCTCCTGGGTCTTTCACGGCAGACGAGTCAGAGTCTCCTACGAGGTCTGCTGACACAGACAGGAAGTAACTCACAGACCAGTCAGGAAACAGTCCAGTACATCAAGAAGAAGCTCAGTAAGAAACTGTCTGCAGAGAAAAGCATCAATCTGCTCCACTGTCTGAATGAACTGAATGATCGTTCTCTGTTGGAGGAGATCCAACAATACAGGACTTCAGGAAGTCTCTCCAGAGGTAGACTGTCTCCTGCTCAGTGCTCAGCTCTGACCTTCATCTTACTGTCATCGGAAGAAGATCTGGATGAGTTCGACTTCAAGAAATACTCTGCTTCAGAGGAGGCTCTTCTGAGAATGCTGCCAGTGGTCAAAGCCTCCAACAAAGCTCTGTGAGTACATTTTAACTTATATGCTTGTTGATAAAAAGCAGGTGTGATCAACTAAAAAAACTAACAAGGTAACCTCCAAAACCACAGTAACGAGTGCTGGTGTCTGAAAAGTCTATACAACTATTAAGTGATAATCAGTACTCACTTTGTGCAATACTGAATACATGTTGGCATTTCTGAAGTTTTTCTGGGTGTAACTGTCATCAAAGTTCCATCCAGACCTGGCCTTGAGTTGTTATCTAAGTTTTAATCATGAACTCTTCTGAAACAATTACAAAATAAAGAAATTTGACACATTTTGTTTACACCAAAAGCACATTGAACTATCCACTGTTCTTTTACTGCTCTGTTCTCTCTTCACTTCTCTCTTGTCTTTCTGATTGTCTCCATATGTTGCTCGTTGCTTTTCTGACAAAAAGAGAATGGAATATTGCTAAATGTTATATAATCTCATTATACTTGATCAAAAATATTTTTTTGTTGTTTTTCTGTTATTTTTCAGACTGAGTCTCTGTAACCTGTCAGAGAGAAGTTGTGAAGCTCTGTCCTCAGTTCTCAGCTCTCAGTCCTCTAATCTGAGAGAGCTTGACCTGAGTAACAATGACCTGCAGGATTCAGGCGTGAAGTTTCTGTCTGAAGGACTGAAGAATCCACACTGTAAACTGGAAACTCTCAGGTGAGATCAAACAGTTTTTAATCAACTGGCAGAATTAGCAAATTAATAATAAGGTAATCCTTTAATAAGAGGAGATGTGGAGGTGTTCTGATTTGCAACATACTCTTATGTTGCAAGATTCTAAAACAAGAAGTAGTTCCTGGGAACTGCTTTCTGTTTTGTTGCTGTCTAAGTAGAAACTTGATGATGAAAATAGTGATGAGTTTGCAGAGTTGAATCCACAGCACACAACACAAATATTCTCACACCCGACAATATGTACATTGTCACGGTGTTGGTTGCTGAAGATCATAATTAGAAATATTAATTATAAATATAAGTTTCACGCATGTGATACTCATTTAGAGGGGGTGCCGTGGCTCTGCGCTACATACAGACATTTCTGCATCCCTGCCATTCAAAGGCACTTTGTTATAGTTTATATATGTAGTATTCAAAACTGGAGTGTAAGCTTGGTATTTTTAAAGGAAGCAATTTTAATTCAGTGTTTTCATTAGTATTAATTTTATGCGTTTACTACCACTAAGAAAAGAACGGACATGAGGCTTAAGGCCTGGACAAGTTTGAAACCTTTTGTCCTTCACAATGGAAAATGGGTATCACTTTATCCAGCTTCTAATTCATAAATTCTGCACTCAGCTTGCATTTAAACCTGTGTCTGTGTGTACCTGGCCTGTACCACTACACTTGCTTTCTTCTGAACATTTGCCCCCATCCCTTTCTTTAAACAGTGACATGATCCCAGTCTGTCTTTTAATGTGATTTTTCCACATGATGTGTCCATTAGAATAAAGTCCCAGCCCTGCTGGGATGGAATATCAGCAAGCGTTACATTTCTTTGATAACTGACATATGAAATTATCTCATTTATCAAATTTGGCTGATGGGCCATATGTTTGACAGCCCTTGTTTAGACAGTTTAGCATTCTATGTTCTACTGAGTTAACTCCAAGCTAAGGAGCAAACCAGCTAACTGCAGCCACAAGCTGCGACTGGTTTTCTTTGTGGATGATTCTCACACTGATCCTTCATGGTGATGCTGCCATCCACCCACGTCTTCTGGATTCCCAACTTCACAGTGTTGGGAAGGTTACTTTTAAAATATATTCCACTACAGATTAGAGAATACATGCCCCAATGAATACTGAATACTTTGGATTACTTAATATATTATCATGCTTTTTACAACTACATGAACTGACTATTGCTGTGTGATTTATTACTATTACTGAAGACTATTCTCCATACCAATACTAACTAGATGTTTAAATCTTAATATAAAATCAGTAACAGTAGGGTGGACATTAGGTAAGGCTGCACTTTTTGAAGCAATCTCGTATAGAAAACTACTCTGCGCGTAGTAAAGGGACCTCTGGCTAATACGGTGGGTTCGTGTCAGGCTCGTAGTCGAAAACTAGCTTTACTTGTTGTTGGGTCATCTTTGCTAGTGAGAGACAGAGAGAGGCGTTGAAAGGCTGCTCCAATGGAACTTATTGTTTAGAAGGAAAACAGAACACAGTGTACAGTCGAGTCTTAATAGCTTACTTACAACTGGGCTCATTAGGCACTCTTTTTGGCTGCAGTGGTTATTATTATATTTACATGCTTCCAGCTCCCGTTTCTACTCAGTGACGACTTGTACTTTTCAACTCTTCTTTTTCTCCCTCCCTCCCTCGTTCACAGACACATAACGGTTATGGCAGTCCATTCTCCCTGCAGCACAGACTACACTGCCCATGAGGCGACATTCTTTAGGGCGATGCCTGTAACACTCTGCCTATTGCATTTACATTAAATCATTTTTTGAATTATTCTCCATGAATCGCTACCTTATTGTGGTGGAGGGGTTTGTGTGTCCCAGAGATCCCAGGGGCAATGTCTTGGGGCTTTTGCCCCCTGGTAGGGTCTCCTATGGCAAATTGGTCCTGGGTGAGGGACCAGACAAAGAGCAATTCAGAAGACCCTTATGAGAAAAACATCGAAGCAACAGTTTACCCTGGCCGGGATAGGGTTACTGGGGCCCTGCCCGGGAGCCAGGCCCGGGGAGGGTCCCCGAGGGCGAGCGTCTGGTGGCCGAGCCTTAGTCCATGGGGCCTGGCCGGGCACAGCCCGAAAAGGGGACATGGGCCCATCCTCCCGCAGGCCCACCACCCACAGGAGGCACCATAGTCGGGCTCACCTCTACACATGGCTTGGGCTCTGGAACCAGTCTCCTGGAGAGGGGCTGGACTCTGTCTCAGTCTGGAGTTGCCCCTGGTGAGAGGCGACGGGCTGGGGTGGGTATTCAAATATCCCCTCGGCTTGCTGCCGGTACTTTGGGGTTCTTCCCGGTGGATGAGAGGTTTTGTTCCCTGCGCCTTAGGGTCGGGGAATGGGTCCTGACTGTCATCTGTGCTTATGCGCTGAGTGGCAGTTCACAGTACGCAGCCTTCTTATAGTCCTTGGGTGGGGTGCTGGAATGTGCTCCACCTGGAGACTCTGTTGTCCTACTGGGGATTTCAATGCTCTTGTGGGTAATGACAGCGAGACCTGGAGGGGCGTGACTGGGAGGAACGGCCTCCCTGATCTGAACCTGAGTGGTGTTTTGTTAATGGACTTGTGTGCAAATCACAGTTTGGCCATAACGTACGCCTTGTTCGAACATAAGAGTGTCCATATGTGCATGTGGTACCAGGACGCTATAGGCCGCAGTTCGATGATCTATTTTGTAATTGTATCACCAGACCTGCGACCGTATGTTCTGGACACTCGGGTAAAAAGAGGGGCTGAGCTGTCAACTGATCACCACCTGGTGGTGAGTTGAATCAGGTGGCGGGGGAGGACGCTGGACAGACCTGTTTTCTGTTTGACGTTTATTCAGCTGTGTGAAAATCCCGGAGAAATCCACCCGATGGATTAATAAAGTTTTATTTAATCTAATAATCTAATAACTTTGATCTCAGCCAACCCGATTTACTCACGAACAAATAAAACACCGAAATAAGGCAAACAATTACATTTTTAAGTTATCCGAGTGACTTATACATCATGTTTAACCTGAGTAGCGAAAGAGCGGGGGTCTGAAAACGATAAAGCCGGGAGTCCGCTGCTCTCGCCGGCTCGAGGGACCATTGAATCCCCCGGTTTGCTATCGAGCGGGTGGGTAACAGACGTCTCCGAAAACGTCGGCGCACTTTTGCAAATATGCGCTGTTTTGATAAACCAAGCAGATATTTGAAATTTACACCGCCACTTTCTCACCTGAAAATATGTTAAAAGTTTATTTTGTGACCTAGAAAGATTAATAAGACTAATTTTAAAACTTAGTAGCGGCCGCCATTGTTGGCAGCTGAAATTTGGCTGGACCGCGCTATGAATTCTGGGATATGGTGGGCCACGAAGGACACACACAACCGAATGCAGCCGACAAATGCGTCCTCCTTTTCCCCGAATTTGAAGGATGGGTCGGGTGTGTCCTTCGTGGCCCACCATATCCCAGAATTCATAGCGCAGCCCAGCCAAACTCCAGTTTCCGGCAATGGCGGCCGCTACTAAGTTTTAAAATTACATTTAGTAATCTTTCTGGGTCACAAAATAAACTTTTAACATATTTTCAGGCGAGAAAGTAACTGTGTAAACATCAAATATCTGCTCGGTTTATCAAGGTATCGCATATTTGCAAAAGTGCTTCGACGTTTTCGGACACGTCTGTTACCCACCAGCTCGATAGCTAGCCGAGAGCTCGAGGGTCACTGAAGTCGCCGAGAACGGCATAGCTCCCGGCACATCATTTTAAGATCACCGCGGACTTTCGCTACTCAGGTTAAACGTAATATATAAGTCACTTAGATAACCTAAAAATGATATTGTTTGGCTTTTTTCAGTGTTTTATTTGTTCGTGAGTAAATCAGTTTGGCTGAGATTAAAATTATTAGATTAGATTAGATTAAATAAAACTTTATTAATCCCCTGGGTGGTTTTCACACAGCTGAATAAACGTCAAACAGAAAACCGATTAAACAGAAGTGTGAGATGGTCGAGAGTTTACACCAGTGTCCTGTTATATTTTAGATAGCAAGGAGCAGACGGCTGAGTTTATTAAACTCCACCAGACAACAGTGACGTTAATCAGAAGGCTAGACCGTCCCATTTCACAGCCATTTACTTCCGGCCTACCCGACCTTCTGAGGACCCGGCCCACATAGACCGCGAAGGCCGGGTCCTCAGGAGGATGCAGCCCATGAATTTGGACACGACCAATGTTATATTGAGTTAGCTCCCAGCTTATTAGCAGACCGGCTAACTAGCAGACAAGCTAACTAGCAGACAAGCTAACTAGCAGACAAGCTAACTAACAGACAAGCTAACTAGCAAACCAGCTAACTGCAGCCACAAGCTGAAGGATGATTAAATGTAGTGGAGATATCAGGGATGACACTGGTGTGTGTGATTCACTCTTTAGCACTCTGGTCACTCCAGTGTGACAGCTTGAGGTTTTGTCAAAGCAGTGAACACAAAGAAAGCCTGGCTTTGGTGGACTTCCATGATGCTCTGCTTTCTTCTCCACTCTCCTCTTTTCACTCCTGATGCTTTTATATGTCACTACTGCATGTCCTTAACTTTTGTCTTCTCTCTCCTTAGTTTGTGTTTTGTTCTTGTCTCTCTGAGCTCATCTCTTCTCTTTCCCCTCACCCTGCAACCAGTCATGGTAGATGCTCCTCCTGGAGCCTGTTTTCACTGGGAGTATCTTTGTGTCAAAGGGAGTTCTTCTTCCCACCATCACCAAGTGCTGCGCACAGTGGATTGTCTGATGGTTGGGGTTTTCTCTCTAAAATTGGAGGCTTTTACCTCACACTGTTAAAGAGCTTGAGATGACTGTTTGAATTGTCACTTATAAATAAAGTTGCATTGAATGGATAACATTTAATCATCTATTTAATGGATAGATGTTATCGTGACTAACAGAAAATGGTTGGTGACTAGGGATGGGTACCGGTATCCAGTGCCATGATGGCACCGGTTCTGACATAAACGGTAGTAACCAGACCGAAAAGCAGCGCACATTTCGGTGCTTTATTTCAGTGCTTTTTTTGCTGAGATGTGATACACTTTAGATTCTAGGCAATCATTTTACGTTTCCGAGGATAGTAGGCGGGCCCAGGTACGTCCGTTCTTTTAGAACAGAGCTACAGATTAAAAATGCCCAAGGCAAAGCGGTCAAAAGTCTGGCTGTACTTCACAGCAAAAGATGCAAACTCAGCAGCCTGCAACAAGTTCTTTAAGCTGATACTGTGATACTGTCAAAGGAGGTAACACCTCAAATCTGATGAACCACCTGGAGACGCATAGCGTTTTTTTGTTGTTTTTTTTTTAATCCGAGAAATGCGCAGTATTTCATAGCTTGCTGCGAGACCTCACACTTTGCACTTCAACTGCGGGTGTGGTGCCTGTTATCGGACCCGGACTTAGCAACATCTCCCAAAAGTGTAGCAGAAATGATGAGGATGATGATGGCAGCAGCAGCTGTGTGAGTAGCTTAATGCTGTTCGTGTGTAATTTACGTTGAGTACGCTAACCACGTTATTATTAATGCATGTAAGGTGAACTAGCAAACACCATCGTAGTTGCATGCAGCTGTCTTCTTGTTTGATGGCAGATACTCCCTTCACCCTGGCCTAAAAGGCTAAAATGACCAAAGAAAAAGTGGAAAACAGTTAAACATGAGAGGTTTTTGGACAAAGTTTGTGTTTTTTCCATTGTTTAAGCTAAAAGTAATACCATATATACCCTATAGCTGCAGAAAAGGCTAACATTGTTATCTTTTTACAAAAAACAGCTGAACATGAGAGGTTTTTGGACAAGTGTGTGTTCTCCATTCTTTAAGCACCGGTTTGAGCACCGTTTGAGCACCGTTTAAGCACCGGCACCGTTTCAAAAGTACTGGTTTGGCACCGGTATCGGATAAAACCTAAACGATACCCATCCCTATTGGTGACTGATGGATTGCTGTTTTGTGTGTCTGCAGTCTGTCAGGCTGTCTGATCACAGAGGAAGGTTTTACTTCTCTGGCCTCAGCTCTGGGTTCCAACCCCTCCAATCTGAGAGAGCTGGACCTGAGCTACAATCATCCAGGAGACTCAGGAATGAAGCTGCTGTCAGCTGGACTGAAGGATCCAGGCTGGAGCCTGGACACTCTCAGGTATGGAGAGAATATCTGATAGAGGAGGAAGAGTACATGGATATTTATGTAGTGGGTCTCCAAGGAGTCTGTTTGCAGGAACATTTAGGTCACAGGTGTACCTGAGATAGATCCCACTGTGTACCTAATAAAGTGTCAGCCATGTGTATGTTTCCCGTGCTGTATGTCCACAGTGACAGAAGGATGAAACAAGGCTGTGAATCATTTCACTCTGTGTGTGTGACAAAGAGGCAGACAGGAGCAGCTAACATTTGGAAATGGAAGCTTAAATAATGACAAACTCTACATTCACAGCTGAATTCACAATAAATTTGTTCTCAAGTTTACATTTTTCTATTATTGTTCTCAAACAACAGAATGAGAATGAAATATTGATTCTAACAGGGCCCATAAACAGCATTAACTTAGCAGCATTAGCTTATCAGAGTTTCCATCATGGTCACACAAATCCTTCACAAACTAAAGTGGCCTACTTAGCATTAGCTGCTCAAATTGTAGAAAGCAAGGGAAAACAGTATTACTTTTCACATCATTATAACACAAGAGAAAAGGGCATTAGCATTAAGGGAAAAGGGTATTAGCATTAACTGCTAATAATTATTCACCCCCATTTAGAATAGGCCGCTAAAAGCAGCCTACTTAGAATTATCTCCTCACATCGTTGTTACTCAACGGCAGAGGTGGGTAGTAACGAGCTACATTTACTCCGTTACATTTACTTGAGTAAGTTTTTGAAAAAAAATGTACTTTTTAAGTACCTTTTTTGCACGATACTTTTTACTTTTACTTGAGTACATTTATGAAGAAGAAACGGTACTTTTACTCCGCTACATTTGCAAAATTCGACTCGTTACTTTAAAAAAAAAATAGTTTTAACACATTAGATAACGTGCCGTCAGTGGAGTTTCCGGTAACTTTTTTACCAATGAGATGTGGCCATACAGTCACGTGAGCAGTTTGAAACCGTGGCGGGCGGAGCGCCCCAAGCGTTTCAAAGTAGCGACACACGGAAAGAAGAAATATGATGGCAGAGTCTACGCTAGAGCTGAAGAGGATGAACACCTTTGGCCTCACATACAAAGAATGTTTCGCTTAAAAGCAGCACAAAAGAACAGCTGTGTCTGCAGTGTCGGTGTCTTCAGGGAGAGCCAAAACAAACCAACTTCTCAGCGTGAAACAAATCAGCTCGTAACCTGATGAAACGGTAAGTTTTCTCTAAATATCTTTTTAGCTGTGGTTAGCTGGATGTTAGTCTTATGTTACAGCAGCTGTGTCGAGCTCGAGCTGCGAGTCATATTTCCGGCGCTACGTTGTAGTGAGATAAGTTTGTGCAGCTTCAGCTGTCCTTTTAACTGCTCGCTGGTTAGCTAGCGTGAGCTATAAGCTAACAGCTAGCCTGGTTAATGACGCTAGAGTTCCACGAACATGCAAACAGCTCGTCTCTACTGCTTTAACTGTTAAACAGAAGGCAATACTGCGGGTGACAGGGTTTATTATGTGAAACAGCAGCTTGTTTAAACAGTCTGCATTAAGCTGGGCAAACACTGTGCGAGTTTTTTCAGTCACGTTATTCCGCTCCTGCTCAAACTGCACAATAAAATCGCAGAGGTTAGAAGTTCATAGGTCACGATGCAGGTCTCTCACTATACGGCCTGATGCTCTGATGCGACCTGAGTGCTCAAACTGTGCGTCCATAACGTGAAGCTTATCATACAAAATCTGTCCCTCGCTCTACCTCTCTGTCTTTCACTCACACAGGCACACACACCATCAACTTTGCTAAATTACTAATGGAAAAACATTGACCAGGCTGCTGTGATTGAGCAGCAATGTCCATCCAACTCTTCATGGTTGTTGTAGTCGTGATAATTTTGTGAGGCCACACTGAAAAGCCTCGGATACGGAAGCGTAGAGCTGCCACCGGGGCAAAAGAAAAATAGAGCTATGTCACGTTATAACGTGAAAAGTATGTTTTTCTAACAATATACTGTTCATGTTTGAACAATATAATATCACGTTATTACAATATACATAAGTATCACGTTCGTAGAATATAAATAGTATATTGTTCGAACGTGAAAGGTATATTGTTAGAACAATAAACTGTTTACGTTATAACGTGATATAGCTCTATTTTTCTTTTGCCCCGGTGGCAGCTCTATGCTTATGTACCCGGATGAGCTTGCCTCTTCCTCCAAGTTGTGCCTCCATCTCTTGTGTCCAGATCACACGCTGCGCTGCCGTGCCGCTCCACCTTTTCTTTCATTTCTGTGTTTGTGCTGCGCAGTGTGAGAGGCGACAGGATTTCAAACTGGTTTGATTATCATGCGACCATACGATTGATGATTGGGAGCTGGTCGTGAGGCGTTAACTGCTTTTCGTTACCCCATGTATACTACACGATGCACACACGATTAAGGCAAAACACGGCCGATCCCCAAAACGGTTGCGCGATTGAAAAATCATCTCAAAATGGGCCAAAAATCGCACAGTGTATGGCCAGCTTTTGGAGGCTTCCTCCAAACAAACATCTGCAGCTTGGAAGTGCATACAGCACTATAATGACCAGACCTAATTCTTTTGAAAACCTTACATCTTTCCACAGGTCTCCACTTCATCAGACATCACCTGGGTGAGGCCAGCACAAACAGCGGCCTATTCGATGAAGATGATGGATCCATGGGGTCAGGAAAGCCAGTAGCAGAGGAACTGGAGAGGTACCTTTCATGTCCATTCACTGGAGGTGTGGATGTATTGCATGGCTTTCCTCACATCAAGAAGCTGTTGATCAAAGTTAATACAGCTCTTCCTGCATCTGCAGCCTGTGAGAGACTTTTTAGTCATGCAGGACTCCTGTTCACTGCCAAACGGTCACAGCTTCACAGCAAGAACCTTGAGAGCCAACTGCTGCTGAAGCTGAAGCACCATTTTACTGACTGAAGAAACAATTTATGGTAAAGTGAGCCATACACATATGTACATCCACATAGTGGGAATTTGTATTTGTCTTTTATAATTAGTTTTAGTCTGATTTCAGTGTTTATTTGTGAGTGTAGTTTTTACATTTTTACATATTACATTGTGTTAATCCACTGTCTATACTTCAGGGTATTTTAGTATACAAAATAAGTTTTGTTTGAATGCCTATTCCTGTGGAATTTTAGCACAGATGCTTTGTTTTGTTTTGTTTTGTTTTTTTAATTCCTGCTGTCCGCCTTGGGAATAAACTTTTCCTGATTGTACCCGTTGCATCTCTGTGTCATTTGTTTCTGCTTTACTTAATCCCTCCTTGTATTTAAAAGAACCACCCCTAGTATGACATTCTGGCGCATCAGCTGTAGTCTATTATGTTGAAGTTGCCTCGTTCTAATGTTTTCTCTGAAGCTGTTGTAAATGTGAATATATTTACTGTGGGTTTTGCTTGAAAAAGCTTTACATTGTGAAAAACTGAAATCTTGAAATTAGAATTGTTGTGCCTTATTTTGTGGATCTTTTTACATATATTCCTTTTGAAAATACTAAAATTTGTATATTTATTTATTTTTGATTGTCTATAGCATTTATTTATAAAATAAATCGGACATTTCAAACAGTTACTCGCTACTTACTCATTACTTGAGTAGCCTTTTCACCAAGTACTTTTTTACTCTTACTCGAGTAACTTTTTTGACGACTACTTTTTACTTTTACTTGAGTAATAATTTTTTTAAGTAATGATACTCTTACTTGAGTACGATTTTTGGATACTCGACCCACCTCTGCTCAACGGAAAAGAATATTAGTATTAGCTACTATCATTTTTCATAAGTAAGAGAAAACAGTATTAGCATTATTGGATAATGCTAACCCACATTAACTTAGCATTAGCTATTTACAACAGCGGACTTAGAATTAGCCGCTCGCATTGTTAAAAAGTAAGGGAAAAGAGTATTGGCATTCGCGCATAATGCTAATTCACGTCAAAGTAGCATTTAACAAATTGTATTAGCATTAGCTGCTAATAATTATTCACTCCTAATTGGAGTTAGCCCCTAGTGGCAGCCTACTTAGCATTAACTCCTGACATCGTTATAATGCAGGGGAAAAGAGTTACCATTATTTGATAATGCTAATTCACATCAAATTAGCATTAGTTAATAACTGTAGACTGCATATCATTACTTGCTGTCATTCTTACAATGCAAACAGTATGACCATTAGCTGCTAATGCTTTTTCATCTAAAATTAGAATTAGCCACTAATGGCATCCTATTTAGCATTAACTCTTCACATCGAAGGGGAAAAGTTAAAATTGAATGAAAAAAAGTAATAATAATAATAATGCATTGGATTTATATAGCGCTTTTCAAGGCACCCAAAGCACTTTACAATGACATTATTCATTCACGCTCACATTCACACACTGGTGGAGGCAAGCTACAGTTGTAGCCACAGCTGCCCTGGGGCAGACTGACAGAAGCGAGGCTGCCATATCGCGCCATCGGCCCCTCTGGCCAACACCAGTAGGTGGTGGCCAGAGGTGGGCGGTGTCTTGCCCAAGGACACAACGACCAGGACAGAGAGGCCGGGAATTGTACCGGCGACCTTCCGGTTACAGGTGCCCTTCCCAACCCCCTGAGCAACGGTCGCCCCAAAGTGTCCATTTTTGTTACTCATATTGTTAAAAGGAAGAAAAAACATTGTTAGCATAAGCGGATAATGCTAATTCAACTCAAATTAGCATTAGCTAATAACGGCAACCTGCTTAGCATTAGCTGGTCACATTGTTATAAAGCAAGAAAATATGGTATTAGCATTAGCTGCCAATTCCTATTCACCTAAAATTAGCATTGGCTACTAATGGCAGTCTACTAAACATTAAACACTCACTAATTTAATGCTAATTCACGTCAAGTTAGCACTAGCTGCTAGCATCAGCCTACCTAGCAGTAGCTGCTCACATTATTAAAAGGGAAGGGGAAAGTGTTAGCATTATCTGATAATGTTAACTCACATCAAATTAGCATTAGCTAGTAATGGCAGCCTACTTAGCATAACTCCTCACATCATTATAATGCAAGAGAAAATAGTTAGCATTATTTGATAATGCTAATTCACATCAAATTAGCAATATTTAGTATTAGCTGCGTACATTGTTATAAATCAAGAGAATATGGTATTAGCATTAGTTGCCAATCCTTATTCACCTAAAACTAGCATTAGCCACTAATGGTAGCCTATTTAGCATAAACTTCTTAATGTTAAATAAAGTTAATTAATGCTAAATAGGCTTAACTGAAATAAAAGTAGTGTTAGCATTAGCTGCTGATATTGTTAAAATATAATAAAAAAGTAAGAAAAAACATTGTTAGCAGTAACGGATAATGCTAACAAACATCAATTTAGCATTAGCTAATAACGGCAGCCTTTTTAGCATTAGCTGCTCATATTGTTATAATACAAGGGAAAAGAGTTAGCAAAAACATTTTTAGCATTAGCGGATAATACTAATTCAACTCAAATTAGCATTAGCTAATAACGACAACGTACCTAGCATTAGCTGGTCACATTGTTATAAAGTTGAATCTGTTCATCTGGACGTTACGTCCAGATGAACAGATTCAACTTTTGGAGATTTACTTTCCTGGATGATTGAGAATGCATCAAGACGAGATAATATAATGCTAATTCATATCAAATTAGCATTAGCTGCTAGCATCAGCCTACATAGCACTAGCTGCTCACTTTGTTATTAGGAAAGGGAAAACAATATTAGCATTTGCTGCTAATAATTATCCACCCATAATTAGAATAATAGCCGCTAATGGCAGCCTATTTAGCATTAACTCCTCACATCGTTATAATGCAAGGGAAAAGAGTTAGCATTATCGAATAATGTTGACCTTGGTCGACTAGAAAAGTTCAGAACCTAAAGATTTAGGAGTGTTTCTTGATAGCTCTTTCTCATTTGAGAAACAAATAAATTCGGCTTTTAAAACCAGCTGTAAGGTTTATATTGTTGATTGTCATTTATGCTTAGAAATATTTACTCATATATGCTTAGAGTTTTATAATCTATTGCATAATGATAGAGGTTTGATCCTTATAGGGTTGCCAACTCCCTGAAAAATAAATAAGGAACACCTGGTGGCCAGGGCCGGGCGACCCAGTTGTCTTCACCCTTCCCAGTGTGGTGAATTTTGTAGCTCTTTTTTGTGTGTGAAATTGTTTTTTTAACCATTTGTTTTGAATTTGATTTAAGTAGATGCATATTCTTTGTGATATGAACACATGGGAAACAAATGATCATTTAGCCATTTATTTTTAGCTCAAACTGACAACATTAACACAATAAAACAGGTCTCTTTCTTAAACAGAAACCTGTCATGCTTAACTTTTGAGAATATAAGTAAATCTTTCTTTAAAAGAACTCTGTCCTGCTTAACTTAAAATTATATAAATTAATAGAAAACAATAGAATAAAAATCATTCTTGTAACAGTGCACATATAGTGCATTTAGTACAATTGGCTTGAGGTTGAGGTATTATTTCAGGTATTATTGTATAGGAGGACACCTACTCTGTCATACACACACACACACCCACACACATACCTACACTATGCACAGACTGGTACTCTTTGTTCATACCTGTGTAAGACGTCGTACAGCCCCGATTTACAGACGCTGTGCGCAGAGGTTCAGGAGCAGAAGTCCCATTGTAAACAGATCACGGCAGACCCGACGATGTTTGCATGAACACGCTTTTCAGCATCTCTTTATTGACACATGGTTGCTGTACGCATACAGCCGGCTGTAGCTTTGCAGCTCACAGCCCTACACACACCAACAACAACACAACAGCAGAGAGAGCACAGACATTAAGGTGGCGAGGCGTGATCGTGGGTGTCACTCAGGTGCGTCCCCCCTGCAGCGGCGCTGCAGACCACGCCCCGCCACACACATTAACCAGGTAAAATACATATTTAGGCAGAATTTTGCAAATATCTATTTTTATTTATTTATTTTTTGCAGCATAGTGTTTTTTTTTTCAATTATTTTTTAAAAGCCAGGTCAAGGCTCCAAAAGCCCAAAGGCGATATAAGGGTGGCGGCTCACAACAGTTTTTGTTTGCTGGATCATTTTAGTTCAGCTGGGTGTCTTTGCTTTTGTTATATTTCTTTAACAGTTCAAAATGTGTTGATTACATAAATAAAATGTTATTTTCTCTGTAGCATTTCATGGATTTCATAAGCAGCACACCTTAGTTGTTCACACAAAGGTAGAAAACAATACATACATCTCTGAATGGATTGGCTCCATCTTATCTCTCTTTAACAAAAATAATCAGAGCAGAGCCCTCAGTTCTGCAGATAAGTAGCTTCTGACCAGAACTAGACGTAAAAACAGAGGTGAGCTTTATCGATCGCTGCAGCCAAACTCTGGAACAGTCGCCCTTCACATCAGGTCGTCACCAACACTCGACATTTTTAAAACCCGGTTGGAAACACATTTGTACTCTGTAGCTTTCAATTCTGACGAGTCTTTATAGTAATTACTGTGTATGTTTCCTATTTTATCTCTACTCTGTGCAGCACTTTGGCTCAAGCTGTTTTTAAATGTGCTGATAAATAAATGTAGATTTCTTTGAATAAAACAGTGGAGCCGAGCTTTGAGCTCAGTGTGTAACAGTGTGTGTGTGAGAGCCATGTAATGTCCATGTGTGCATGCTGACTGTGCTGCTCTGACCCCCCTCCTCCTTTCAGGGTGGAGCCTGCTGGAGTCCAATGGTTGAGACCAGGTCTGAGGAAGTGTAAGTGTGTTTTTAATGGGATTCATGAAAACAAAGCAGCACACATTCAACCATCTTCATCATGTCAGGAGTCATCATCAAAGTGTCAATCAATGAACAGATGATGGATCAATAACTGCAGCTGGATTGTGTTTGTTCTCTCCATCAGATTCCTGTCAACTCACAATCGACACAAACACAGTGAACACAAAGCTCCAACTGTCTGACAACAACAGGAAGTTGACACATGTGAGGGAGGTTCAGTCATATCCTGATCATCCAGACAGATTTGATGTTCATGAACAGCTGCTGTGTAGAAATGGTCTGACTGGTCGCTGTTACTGGGAGGTCGAGTGGAGAGGATACGTTAATATATCAGTGAGTTACAGAATCATCAGAAGGAAAGGAGGGAGTAATGACTGTGTGTTTGGATACAATGATCAGTCCTGGAGTCTTTACTGCTCTGATGATGGTCCTCAGTCTGTCTGGGACAACAAGATAAAAATATCCATCTCCTCCTCCTCCTCCTCCTCCTCTGTCTCTAACAGAGTAGCAGTGTATGTGGACTGTCCTGCTGGCACTCTGTCCTTCTACAGAGTCTCCTCTGACACTCTGATCCACCTCCACACCTTCAACACCACATTCACTCAAACTCTTTATCCTGGGTTTGGGTTTTATTCTTGGTCTCCTGGTTCCTCAGTGTCCCTGTGCTGAGTGGAGTGTAAAGAGTGTCTCGTGTTAGAGAAACACTCTGACTGTTGAACAGATAGTTCAGTCTGTACATGTCTGTCTCTTTCACTCACAAACACGTTTCAGATTCATGGATTCAATCAGTTGATGTTTGAAACTCTTCTAAATGATTCCTTGTAAACTTCTTCCTCTTCAGTCACAAACAAACAGGAAGTGATGTCACATGTGTTCCTGTCCACACAGCAGAATGAGTCTATTGCGGGGAGGAGCCAAGATGGCGACCTGTGTGGACGCTTCTCTGTAAGCTCGTGAATCTCTGTTGTGTACCTAACCTTTTAAATGATCTAAACGGACTCAGATAATTCTTTTTTTAGAAGTGACTCACTGCACTTGTGTTTTGCGTACGTACAGGACATCTAGGCCAAACTGAGTTTCTTTTTTTCCTGCCGAATCCCGACACACTGAAGTGTTAGCTTGTATTGAAACATTTAGCTAATAGCCACGGGATAAGTTTGCAAAATGGCCAAAAAAGAGGCAAGAAAAAAGGAAGGACTGATAATGGACTTGGAGCCAGATAAAACCTTTGCAGGCTTATGCAAACCTCTCCCTCAGACCCCTCTCAACAGCCCCAACCCAAAGACGTGCCGCATCGAAGCGCATGAGGTGAGAGAGGAAGCTGTATCCAATGCCGACATCTTGAAAGCTATTAATGGGCTGAATGACAGATTCTCCAAATTCGAAGAAATGGTGAACAAAAACACGGCGGAGATTATTGCTGTGCGGGATCACGTGAAAGGTCTTGAAATACAGAGCAAAGAGACAGAAGTTACTGTGAAGAAGCTGAAAGATCGGATTGCTGCACTTCAGGAGAAACAAGAGGAGAGGGAGAGATATAGCCGTTTGCTGAATCTCCCAGAGCATAGTAACGAAGATATAAGAAAAGAGGTGATGGATATAATCGCCCTGATCATCCCAGAGGAAAAAAATCAAATTCGGGTTCATGATAGATACTGTTCACAGAGTTGGTCGAACAAGAGATGAAAACAGCTCACGCCCCATCATCATACAGTTCACCATGCGCACCTTCCGACACAAAGTGTGGCGAGCTTCCCTCAACTCTGATGTGATGAAGAGGAGGAATCTCAGGTTGGCTGAAGATCTCACCTACATGGAGAGACAGTGCAGAAATAAACTGTGGCCAATTGTTAAACAAGCTCGTGACGAGGGAAAGAAGACCAAATGGATTGGTCCTGTGGCCATCATTGATGGTGTAAGACACACTGTATAAATAAGAGGTCATTAACAGGTCAGCAAGAGGACTGAAATACTTTAAGTTTATTCTGTAAGTTACCTAACATTAACAGGTATTTCAACTGCCTCAGGCTCTCAATGTTACTGTTCAATATTTAATAATTTTGAGGCACTTGTATATTTTTTTTTTTGTGTGGTTTTTTTTTTTTTTTTTTTGCTTAAAATACCTCAGGTTCATTAGGTAATGTGTTTACAACCAATAATATCCTCTTTAAATTTTTTATAAAACTTTCATACCTCCAAGTTAGTTGTACCAATGTTTGGTAAACATTATTATGGTTATGCTTGAACTTGCCTATGTTTTACAGTGTGAGTAGTTAAACATCCTACTTTTATTGGAGTATAAATGTTAATTTGTTTAAGCATCTGGGTCACTTCATCGGGGAAAAGAAAAACAGAGTCTAAGGACTTTATTTAGGTACTCAACACCCAGTGTTCCCTTTTGAGAGTATCATCTTTAGGTGTTATACTTAGCACCTTATAAGTTTCTAGTTAGTTTAACAGACATCCAGTTCACTTTATTTATTCCTTTCTTTTCTTATGGCAGACTTACATTTCAGTTCCTTAAAAATACTATCCCTTAATGTTCGAGGTATTCGTGACAGTTCCAAAAGAAAGTCAATTTTCATTTTCTGTAGACGGAAAAATGCTGATTTGATTTTTCTACAAGAAACTCATTCGAGTGATAATGATGTAAAATTCTGGAAAGCACAGTGGGGTGATCAGTGTTATTTTTGCCACGCCTCTCAACATTCAGCAGGCGTAGCCATTCTCCTTAACAACTTTAAAGGTAATATTATTGAATCATTTTCTTCAGATGAAGGCAGATGGATTATTCTGGTTTTCAAATTGGACAACACCTTCTTTATAGTCTGTAATTTATACAGTCATAACAACACAACTCAGGCCAAATCTATGTGCATACAATTATCTGAGAAACTTGATTTTCTTAAATCAAAATATAAGGGAGCGCACATGATTCTTGGAGGAGATTATAATGATGCTCCAGACGATCTTATAGATAGAATACCAATAAGAACATCTCAACACTCAAAATTTAAAAGCACTGCGTTTTTCTGTGAACAACTTGCAGTTATAGACGTATGGAGATTCTTAAACGCTGATAGAAAAGAGTTTACCTGGAGCAATGCCAATAGATCTTTACAATCTAGAATTGATTTGTGGTTAATATCTTCTTCATGTTTACATTTTGTTTCACAATCCTCTCATGATTTTGCTCCATTAACTGATCACAAATTGATCACAATTCACTTAGTTGGCAATAAACAAAGTCAAAGTAAACTACGTGGTTTTTGGAAGCTAAATAATAATTTATTGAATGATGATACATTTTGTAGTACAGTGGAAAAAATGGCAGAACAGATATTCGGGGATACCAATATGAATCACACACTAAAATGGGAATTCTTCAAATTCAAAGTAAGGGAAGCAGCAATAAGACGAAGCAAAGAAATTAAAAAAAGAAATGACACTAAAGAAATCAGTATTATGAATGAATTAAACATATTAATGAAGAAAGATGCCCTATCAGATGATGAAGAAATTAAATTGAAAAGACTAAAGGAAGAAATAGATAATGCATATATTAACATGGCTAAAGGGGCTTTTATAAGGTCCAAAGCAAAATGGCTAGAACTAGGTGAAAGAAATTCTAGTTACTTTTTTGCTCTTGAGAAATGAAACCAAAGAAGAAACAATATATCCGCTCTTAAGGTTGATAATAACATAACCACTAATCATTTAGATATCTCAAAACATGTTGGTTCATTCTACCAAGATATATACAAATCAAATTGTAATATCAATGATTGTGATAGATTTATTGAGTCAGTTAAAAATTTTGCACCAACTATCTCAGAAAACTTTAAAACTAATTGTGAACGTCCCATAACAAAATCAGAAATTTCAGAGGCAATTCGATCAATGAAAAAGGGCAAATCTCCAGGCAATGATGGTTTGTCAGTGGAATTTTATTTACAGTTCTGGGATATCATTGTTGATCCTTTGTTAGAATTATTTAAGGAATGCCTTGATAGAAAAGAAATGTCCACAAGCATGAAACAGGGTATTATAACTTTAATTCCTAAACCTGATAAAGATCTTCTTGTTATAGAAAATTGGAGACCTATCACGCTTTTGAACATAGATTATAAGATTATCTCTTTGGTCTATGCCAAAAGATTAAAGAAAAATCTTGATGAAATTATAGCGGAAACACAAACCGGATTCATGACCAACCGCCATATCAGTTCAAACATAAGGCTTATTTTTGACCTATTAGACTACTCTGACAATATAGATGATGATTCCCTTATTGTGTTTCTTGATTTTTATAAGGCTTTCGATACGGTGGAACATTATTTCTTATTTAAAGCACTCAAAACCTTTGGTTTTGGTCCAAACTTTGTGTCAACTATCGAAATGTTTTATAAAAATATTGACAGTTGTGTCATACTATATCCAAATACTACTAAAAGATTTCCGGTCATGAGATCTGTTCGCCAGGGTTGCCCAATTTCACCCTTTTTATTTTTGATCGTGGCTGAACTACTTTCATTACACATTTTGAATAGCCCAGTTATTAAAGGTTTATCTATATTTGGTAAAGAAATCAGAGTGACTCAACTAGCAGATGACACCGTTTTATTCTTAAAAAACAAAGATCAGATTGAAACTGCTATTTCATTAATAAACGAATTCTCAATTGCCTCTGGATTAAAACTAAATAAATCTAAATGTGAAATTTTATGTTTGTACCAATCAAATGTCAAATCCTTATACAATATTCCTGTCAAAAACTGTGTTAGACACCTTGGTATTCATATCTGTAAGAGTGACACAGAGCGTCAACAACTCAACTTCTCTCCCAGGATGGAAAAAACTAAAACTATACTGAACTTATGGCTCCAAAGAGACCTGTCAATTTTTGGTAGAATCCTTTTGACTAAAGCTAAAGGTGTTTCCAGATTTGTGTATCCAGCCCTTTCCCTTAATGTGTATGATTCCACATGTAAAAATGTTAATAACTTATTTGTTAACTTTGTATGGAAGAATAAGCACCATCATCTAAAAAAATCATTGCTTTGTGGACCTAAAGATAAAGGTGGTTTTGGCCTTCTGGACTTCATGGACCTGAACTATACATTTAAGGTGAAATGGCTAAAAGAATGCTTAAAATCTCCTGGATCGTTATGGAATTTCATTCCACATAATATTTTTAGAAAGGTTGGAGGTTTGCAGTTCTTATTGTCTTGTAATTACAGTATATCAAAGTTACCAGTTAAAATGTCTGCATTTTATCAACAGGCATTGTTGGCTTGGAAATTATGTTAATCACATAACTTTTCTCCACACAGATCCATTATCTGGAATAACGAATGTATTGCTAAGAGGAACAAATCACTATATCTGCAGAATTGGATCGATAAAAATATAATCTATTTAAAAGACTTATTTGACTCTGAAGGCCAACTACTCAGTTACAATGACTTTATTACGGAAAAAACATTCCCTATCAAATTTAAAGATTTTAGCTCAGTAATAAAGTCCGTTCCCAGCGGACTGACTGAGTTGATGAAAAGTTACAAAAAACAGGACACACCACATGCATCTGTTAGCACTCTTTATATAAATGGTATTGATCTTTTAAGCAAGAAATCCACCAATAAACATATTAGAGAATGTTTGTATAATGCGAAGAAAATAACTCCAAGAGGGAAGTTTTTTTGGAATGCTATTTTTGATAACATCAACTGGGATAAAGCGTGGCTTGTTCCTTTTAGATTTTGTATTACAAACAAAATTAGAGAATTACATTTGAAAATATTACATAACATATATCCATCCAACACATACATTTCAAGGTTCTGTGACATTGATGGAAAATGTACCTTTTGTAAAACTGAACTTGAAAGTGTTATTCATTTGTTTTATGGCTGTTCATATAGTGCTACGTTTTGGAGAAAGCTTGAAAATTATATACTGTGCAAAACAACACACGAAATCAAAATTGAAGGAAAAAACATTATCACTTATTTTGAAACCAAAGAAAAAAAAATATGTACCATTGTCAATCTTTATATCTTATTAGGGAAATTCCATATACATAAATGTAAATTTCAAAACTCAACCCCATCATTTAATTTGTTTTTGATTGAAATTGAATATTACTTAAACTCTCTTAAGTTAACTTCCAATAAAAAAGGTTTATCCTTGATTGAAATTTTTCAGAAATGTTTAATGAATGAGCTGTCACAAATATAACTTTTAAGTAAGTTGTTATAAAGTCTGTCACATCCTTTTTTTTCTTTTTTTTTCCTTTTCCTTTATTTATTTACCCTTCTTATTTCATTGTACTGTATATTGTTACTCTTATTTGCCTTGTATGTCTACTGTACAACCTGAACTGGAATGACTGACTGTTCGCTTTACTATTTCAAATAAAGTTGTTAAAAAAAAACAAAAAAAACAAAAACAAAGAATGAGTCTATTGCTGACAGTGATGTACAAACAGAGTGAGCATTTCTGAGGCCCAAAATAAACTGAGTAGTTCACTGAATGAACACTGTGAGCTCAGTTCCTTCATCATTAGTATGGATTATATATGTATATGTATTATATTAGTATCATATATATCAGGTGCTGCTGCTGCTGCTGGTTTCAGTCATTGTGCAAATGTGCTGTTTGTAAGGTTGTAAAGCTGCAGTCAGCTGAGACTGAAGAAGTCACCTGATCAGTGAGCAAACATGAAAACGTCCAGATGAACAGAATCAACCTTTTGGGATCAGCCAGCAATGCAGCATCATTGTTGTTCAGGTTCAGAGGTTTGCAGGAATGAACTGATGACCAGAAACAGCTGCAAAGTCCAATAAAATACCAGCTGGAGTTCAGCTGCATTTGAAGAAGTCAAAGAAAAGTAAGGATGGCAAAGGGCGATGTTTTCTTCCAAAGAACTGAAAACATGGTCGACGCCTCATTAGAAGAATAATCTGGACATTTGTGAGGAACTCTAACCAAGAAAGCAACGTCACACAGATCCAACAGACAGTTTCCATGACTGGAAGTGTTCAGTGTAAAAATGCTACATTGCATTATTGCATCCTCTCACCACAGGAGGTGCTGTTGGCACCACTGATTGCTGATCAGCTGTTCTCTGATGATCTGATTGATCCTGTGAATAACGGGACTCACTGAACTCTGTGACACAGTGAAGATCACAGAGTTTAACATCTGACTGACGTCACACAGACAGAAGGATGAACCAGTGAGGCACAGAACACAGTTACTGGAGATACTGGATCAGCTCCATGTGAACCTCTGATGGAGAAGCTGCTGACCCAGAGAAACATCAGGACATGACAGGCAGCTGCACTTATCTAACAACATGTAGCAGAGCTGATCTATGTTAGAGGATCTATCACAGCAGCTGAAAGTCCAACACTGGATACCAGCTGAGCCTGTGCTGAGTGTTACAGGAAAAGAAACACTGACACTGGTAGACACAGTGATGCTGACTGGGGCACAGAGCTGAATGATGCAGCATCAGGACACTGTTTCAGTCTGACTGACAGAGAAACCTGTAGCTGCATCTACATGTGAGGCAGAGGCCACACAAGCAGGTTTCTATGTTTGACAGTGACTGAGATCTTCAGTGGGGGTGGACATGCTCCTGTACAGACCTCTGAGGAGAACCAAGGTGCAGTCAAAGAGTCCAGTCTGTCCTCACAGATGTGAACATGTGGTTTCATCAGGTCTGCTGTCAGCTAGCAGGCTCACATCAGAATCACTGTTCCTGAAAAACACAGTCTGTGTGACATCATCAGTCAGCTGATCGTCCCAGATCTGAATGGTTTCTGTCTCTACTGAGGAAGTCAGAGAATATCACTGAGGTGTGGATCAGGTCTGAGTGACCTGTGGAGGGATAGCTTTAAACAGTCCACAGGTCTCACGTCCTGCTCAGTCTGGTAGCAGATACCTCGTATTGTTCCAGATGTGCTGACATCACCAGCAGCAGCAGCAGCAGCACAGCTGTGTGACACGATGAATCTCAGTTATTGATCCAACACACAGTAAATACAAAGATCAGGATTTATGAGAGTAATCATTATGAGTCTGAACACATGATCACTGAATGTTAGTCTCCACAATAATAAGCTAACACAAGCAAACACAGCTTCCAGCTCTTATTTTGAAACTTCTTTAGAGAGCTGTGATGTGAGCGTGCCTGGCTCTGAGGCACTTGGGTCAGTCTCTGTTGTTTAGAAGTGTTACAGACTGTGAATGACACAGACCTGTCAGTTTCATGTTTGTCTGTAACACAGCTCAGGGGCTCCATGCTGAACGCATCCATCCAGTGTTATTGATCCAGGACTAATACCAGCATTGGGATCAATACTACACAATCACATGTGTCCACATGATGGATTTGACCAGCTTTATTCATTAATGATCAATCAACTTATTTACTGCATCTGAGTCCAGCTTCATTTAAATGATCCAACCATAAAATGACATCAGTCCTACAGAAGCACTTAATGCTAACAGGAAGTCATTTATTAAGGTGGAATAACACAGAGACACAACCACTCACAGTTAACCTGACCCCACTAACTGCATGTGTTTGGACTGTGGGAGGAAGCCGGAGTACCGGAGAGGACGCACACAAACACGGGAGAACATGAAGCTCAGCACTGAAACAAAGATGGTGGATTTGACCTCAGGACCAGGGGCGTAATTTCCAGGGGGGTTACGGGGTTCATGACCCCCAATAATCAGATCCAGCCAATATAATTTCATCATTCCAGTTTATAAAATTATGAATCATCTTGATTTTCTTTAATCGTTTCAATTATTATCAGCAAAATAGTTTCATGTTTATTCATCTAGTAATGTAACCCCGCCTCCTCCGCCGCATACTTGGTATTACCCAACCGGCTTTCTCTACCAAACCTTCACTGTTTGCTGTGTTTGTTAGCGCAGTCACTGGTGCCAGAGACTGCCAGTGACTTCAGTCTGAGGGTTTGAAGTTTCCATGTCTGTGTGATGTGTGGTGTGAAGGCTGCTGGTTAAACTGGGACTCACTGTTTAAAGCACTGAGTGCTCATAGAGAGATGCTCCATGAGTCCCAGTACAGACTACAAACATGGTGGAAACTTAGCTTTGATATCCACACACTCTGCACGTCTGTGAGTAACTGTGATGAAGATGTGCAGAGATCTGTGTACAAACAGGAGAAAGACTGTAAAGACTCTGTGCTTCTAACAGCCTCTGTTAACATATGTGAGGCTGTTTGTTGTTGTTGCCATGGAGCTTTTCACTGTTTGGGTCAGCAGGTCATGTGATCAGGTTTGTTCTGTGAAAGCTCGACGATGGTTCAGTGTCAGGGTTTGTTTGCATTCATCAATAAATATCTAAATAAATCAAAGACTCCATGTTTGTTCTTTCATCATGTGACCTCTGCTCATCCATCTCTGTGTGTATCAGGATACATTTAGTTCATAATACACAGAAAAATCAGAGTTATTACCTGTAATAAATGTGAAAGTAAAGATTCCTGCAGTGATAACCAGGCAGGACTGAAACACATCCAACCTCACAGCTGTCACCACGGTAACAGCACCGTCCATCCACAGGTGAGGGGAGGAGCAAAAAGAGGGACTTTCACCATTTTATACTAAAAACACTCGACTAATGTTTCTAATATGAAACAAATAAGCCCACATTAATGTGAGCATTTATTAAATAATAATAATAATGATTTCCTCCTGATCTCATTTCCATAGCAGAGAAAACTGTGGTGTGTATTGAGGTGGAGGGTGTGGTCTATGGCTCAGGTGTAGAGTGAGGGTGGGGTGCACCACAGCAGCATGCTGGGACTGCTGAGGGTGGAGGAGGGAGTGATGATGACATCAGAGCTGCAGCAAAGCAGTCAGCAGCACAGAGACCAGTGAATACACAGTCTGTTCATCTTTGCATAGATACAATATATAGCACAATATTGAATGACAGAGACACGCTGTGTGAGCTTCCACAGATACACTGACGTCAGTATCCAGAGTCCTCCTGCTGCTCCCCCCTCAGAGCCCCGTGATCAGCACCAACACATTCAGTTAGATGACAGAGTCCAGCTGCAGCTAGAATCAGCTCTGTGAACAACAGCACAGCGTCAGTGTTTCACACTCAGTGAAAGGAGGAAACACCAGAAGAACACCATGTGTGCTACGTTTCCCAGGACACACTACAAACTGCACAAATACAGAGCAGCACGTGGAAGGACCTGGAGCTGCATTTAAAGAGAAAAGACAGCGTGATGTCCTGTATGGACAGGTGGACGGAACCAAACCTCAGCTGAAACACTCGTGTTTGTCCACAGACAGGAAACACAGCAGGAAACAAAGAAGCTCATGGATAACACACTTCCTGTCAGTCAGAATGAGGCTGGAGCCAAACACAGAAAGGTGTTTTTGTCCAGATGAGCCCAGAGAAGAAACACGAGTGTTCACAGACATCAGAAGCTCAGAGAGGTGAAACATGAGGTTGGAGTCCTCGTCAGCATCCAGAAGAGCTGCTGTGAAACCCTGAGTACTCATGACAGACTCTGATGGCACAAACACATCATGATTCAAACATGAAGACAAACATGGAGCTCCTGATCCTCCTGCATGAGAACAAGCTGACATGAGCGCTGTGTCTGAGAGTGTCTCCCTGTCACAGTGACAAGAACACAGCTGCTGCTCACAGTCATTAAACTGACCTGAGGTCAGCTGCTAGGACGTCTCTGTGCTCCTTACATATGAACCATGTGACCTCACATCAGTGCTGTGGATGACTGTAGTCATAGAAGAGTAGAGCTGTAGCAGGTGGTGTGAGGAGGAGGAGGAGGTGGTGTATTCTAGTTAACGCAGTACTGAAACACTCCAGCAGAGGGTGCTGTTAAGTCCTTATTGTAACACAGTTACTGTGTGCAGTTATACTTCATACATAATCTGCACTTATTTCCATCAGACATGCTGTCAGTAAATGATTGGTTTCTATTGATTCTACTTCCTGTTGACTAGTTTGATGACAGTGAAACAATCACAGCTGATTGTGTGATGATGTAAACTGTCACTGTTACATTCAGTGTGTGTGACATCATGTTAGTGCAGCTGATAACAGCCTGGTTCTGTTAGAAACACATGAACGTGTCCATAGATCAGTGTGTGTTTAACATGAGAGCTTCAGCCCTGCTGATGTGTTCAATAAAGACATGCAGGAAAACTGATGAGACTCACTCTTTATATTTATAATGTAACTCTGCATCAAAAGAACAACAAAGGATCCCAGACAGGTTTATGTGAACAAAGACGATGTTTCTGTGTTTCTAACAGTTTGACATTATTAGTAAACAGACTGCAGTGAACAGGATTTATAAAGAGCTTATATATAAAGATATGACAGCTGTTTGTTGATCACTCTGTGTTTGGACCTGATCAGTCCAGCTGTTTACTTGAAATATGTTCATTTACCTGTTCTGTTATATTTATGTTCTTGTCTCTGTTGAAAAACACATTTTTAATGTCCCTCAGATTTTTCTCCCAGATGAATAAATATAAAAATGACACAAACTGACTGCAGCTGCTTTTTGTCCTTTCTGTCAGAAACCTTCATGTGACTCATGAGAGACACGTTTCAGCTGTTTGTGACAGATCAGAGGCCAACAAGTCATTTATAACACTTTCCATCATTGTTTAGCACAAACACATGTTGACACAGCAGCGGGGCCGCAGTGAGAGTCAGAGCCAGGAGATAAAAACTCCTGTTTGACCACAGCCTCAGTTTGTTCCTGCAAACACTTCCTGTTGTTGACTGGGTGGAGTCAGGAAGCCAGCGAGGCCCTGCAGGACTGAGACTGCAGACTGGGACGTGCTCTGTGATGGAGATCAACAGCATCACTGACTGTTTCTGTGAGGACACCATCATCCCAGCAGGGCTGTTTCCCAACAACAAGCCTGGACCATCAGAGACCTGAAGCTGCTGCTGAATGAAAGAAGAGGATCTTCAGGTCTGGAACAAGGACGAGCTGAGAGTGTTAATAACGTTACTAATGTTCAGCTACACTTTACTAGGTCACATCTGTGACACACGTCACTTAAATAAAGAAGGAAATATTGGCTCTGTTTTATCTGCTGGGCCCAAAAGTGACTCCCCGTATTTAAACTGCTATGAATAACTTGTTGGTCTATAATATGTGAAACATGTGTCAAATGTCTCCATCATGAAAGATATCAGGTCATCTTGAGCCACAAAAATATTCCTATCATGAGGTAGGAGCTGGAATCAGTTTGTTGCAGACGTTTATATATCCCATATTTATCCAGTTAAAGTCACATTGAAATTCAAAAATGTCTTTTCAAGAGTCGTCTGTCCAAGAGGAGCAGAAACAAATATAACAACAGTTATTTAAGCTGTTTTAAAGGCCACAAAGGAGCAGATTGGTTATAATGCAGCTGCTTCAGAGGAATAAAGATGAAACACTGTTTTTATTTCATGTGTAACACCTTTCAATCATGTGTTGACTAAAGTCTATTGACCAGTATAAGTAAAGACATCACACACACACACATGGAAACACTGAAACCTGTTTTTGGTGCAGCAGCGGTCCCAGCTGCTCGCCTTTATCTAGACTGGGTCGGCTGCTTATCTCAATATAATCAATGTTTAAAGTTCTCAGTGTTTCTGTGTTGCTTCATATAGGATCTCCCAGCATCATCACTGTGCTGTCCAATCATTGTGTGCTAGGTTACCCTTATAGTGCAATGTGTGTTTGCACAAAGAGAAGCATGTGTGTCAAATATAAATAAGCACAGAACAGAAAAAGCTGCCAGTTTCTTCTATTTAGAGTCAAGTTAGTGTTTTGTGTCTTTGTTTGAGGCCTAATGTCAAGCAGAGGTGTGTGTAACTGGACTGCTCTGTTATATGTGTGAAATGTGTGCTTCAGCATCATCTTCGTCACTGCTGATTCCTTTGTGTCATCATGTGTTGAGAAGAGAGAACAGTTATAACAGAGGAGCAACAGGAAGCCCTGAAATCTGCATCAACAAGGAAGTGTCTGCTCACCAGTGATCCCAGCAGAGCCACTGGTTTGGCTCCAGTTGTTCTAGATTCAATGATGTTGTTCCTACAGATACATGTTAGCATCTTTATTGTAGTAAAGTCTTGTAATGTGAAGCTAGAAACAAGGCAGGAAACAGCTCCATGATCTGATCTTAATGATGTTGTTTTTATTTCTGTCTTTCAGAACTGGATTGGAAACTATCAAAGGTCTAAAAACAGCCTCAACCCTCCCAAAGACAAACTTTACACACGTCATCTTTCAGCTACAATCTTTGTCACAGGGATCTTCTGCCAAACAAGGCTGAGAGAAGATTTCTTACAGCTGTCATGTTGATGCTGTTTCAATCTTTGGGCAAACACACTCATATATTAGGGCTGATATCAGGGCTGCACAAGTTCTTTGTGATCATGAATAATAGAAGTGTGCCTGTTGAAGATCATGTTTCTACATGATTATATGTCCTGTTATTGTTCTGTATTATATTCAGCTTTCAGCATCCTTTCCCAGCCCCTGTTACACCATCCATACAAAGCCAATCTGACTGTGAGCCAATGTGTTTGATAGTTTGTGTTGGATCAATAGATTTGACAGACTTGGTTCTCATCCAGAGGGAAACAGTCCAAATTCAGATCTAATGAAATGATGTTCATATCTCTGTTCTTTAGCCTTCATCACAAAGCTGTGAAGGAAAAACAAACATCTAACAGGATTTGATGGATGCAAAGTCCACTGAGCTCTTTGTCATTTACAAACTTGTCCAACCAACAAGAGCACAGATGAAAAACACAGTGACACTTAAAGGATTTTGCCATATATGAGCATAGATTACTTTCATATAGATTTGCAATGCAGGCTTTTGGTGAGCCGCTGGGTTCTGTCTAATAATCATCTCAGCATTTTACAATAGAATAGCTCTTTATTAGCTCTTCATTTATTGTTATTGGACATGAAACAAGGAAGCTGTGTTTCTCATTGGATGTTAGTTTCATGTTGATCAGGATCATTTTCTAAAGAGCTGATATTTAGACCATTTACTGCACTGGCTGCACATTCTGTCTACATTTCTCTGTATGTGCTGTGTTTGTCTTTCATATTTCTCCATATTGACACAAACAGTGAACAGCAGTAGATCTGCTCTTCATCTGTTTTAGGCCCAGTGAAAGATCTGAAGCAGAAATGGTGTCATTAGGAGAAGAAGAACGGCGAGGAGGCAGCAGCTCTTAAAGATGAAACACAGCAACTTAGCCCTGAGCTCAGAGAGCTTCACATGAAAAAGCTCCTCAAGCAGATCATGTCAGAGGTTTGTCATCAACAGGAGGAACTGTTCATATCATAGAATGAAGGATGCTTGTCAGCTGGATGAAGAAGGTTATTTAATGGCAAACGTTCACATTGAAGTCAAATTGTTGTGGTGTTGAACAGATTCATGGACTGATTGTCTCCAGAATGTTAGAAGAGCTTCAATGAATCATTAGAAACAACTTACAGCTGCACAGTTGTGTCAAACACATCTTTGTGTCATTGTGGCATTTTTGTGTTTCTACATGTGACACACGTCTAAAACATGCACACAATTTGAAAACAAACAGGGACTCATTTGTTCCCACAGCCAGATGCTGAGAGCCATTTCCTTGTAGTCCTGTGTCTATATATATATGTAGCATTAGATGTTATTGGAATGATTGTCAGCTTTGATAGTTTCATGTATGTTTAGCTGGACGGCTGTTTGATCCTCCACATGTTTAAAGGTGTCCAGTCCTGAGACACTGGGGGTGGTGAAGCGAGATCGATCAACTGCAGACCAGACAACAAACGACGGAGGCCCCAGAAAAGTGCAATCAAACGATCAGTTTATTAGCAGCGGAGAAGACATATCAGGATATGTCCTCTGACAAAAATACATGTGAAGAACATTTTAAAGCAGTGGGGTATCCGCCCCCCCATGGCGTCAACACAAGGCAAGAGTTCATCAGGTACAGTCAATATCTTGTACATCTTTAATAGTTATAAACAGACATGGACCAGACATATAACTTCCCGTTTCTGCAACACCTTCAATGCACCATCATAATCTTAAGCCTTCAGAGTGTCTGAGGGCTGATCATTGCCTCCCGTCATCTGCTACTAAGTAGGTAAAAGGGCAGCCAGTTACAAAAAGGTCAAAGACACTTGGGCCTGCGCTCAGGCCTGTTGCTAGATTTATGTATTGTAAGCATGCATGCAATCAACCTGCTATGTTCTCATCTTCCCTCAACATGTATCACCTGGACACTCTCACCAGTGAAGCTTAAAACCCTTTTGGACGGAACATCAACTCTAAACAAGCACAGTTATGCATTGTGTATAGAATGGTCATAAATAAACCTGTGAATAGAAAGGTTAATGTGATGACAAACATATTCAATGCAATAAGAACCCTGTAAACAATATTACTGTTAAAATAATACTGTAAAACACGTTATCAATGCGTTCATCATAAGGCAGATTATATAATAGCAATAAAAGAAACTCTGAATCCCAACATTCCCTCTTTTGACATTCCAACCAGGAATGTCACCACACTTCGTGTTGTATCACTCCCTGTCCCACTCTATGGGTTCTAAGTTCATCTGGTAGATGCCCTCGACCCAGCCAGGGTTCACAACCCATTATCTTTACCAACAGTCCTCTTACACAAGGAATGATACAACAACCAGCGATGACCAACACTCCCAGAAATACAGCCAATGAACATATCACTGACATAGCCACACCTTTCCATTGTCCAAACATAGATGTCATCCAGGACGCCAGCGGATTTTCGATACCTGAGTGCTCATGCATTGTTTTAGACAAAATCTTCAGACCCTCCAGAGCTCAGGTTACTGAGCCATCTCGGGCAGTATTAATAGGGATAAAAGTGTAGCACATGTCTCCGAACATGGCGCATACGCCTCCCCTCTTACGTCAAGGGCCATTTGATTTTGCACTCCCATCAGCAAACTCGGACCCAATTGTTCTTCAAACCCCATCATGGCGTCCCTGGTGAGGTTAGAGAATCTCAGCAGGTTTTAGTGAACATAATGCGGTCAACATTTTGATTAGGCGTTACCCAAAGAAATATACTCTCAAATCCTGCAGCTATCAGATTTACAAACTTGTACTCATCTGGAACTCCCCTAGGCACTCCTATGGAGTCTATCCAAATCGGTGAGTCCAGGCGAGGATCATAAACATGTGTACCCTAGGTCCCTCTTTTGGCCAAAATCTGTCTCTTATGTCTGGCAGCTAAAGTTCACGTGTTGTGTTGTGGAATAGTCTTTACCTGGTTTCCAATCAGTATGAGTGGAGCTCCCAGTCGCTCTGTAGATGTTGTTCTCTAGCCTTTTGAGCCACCCAATCAAGCCAGAGGTTACTGTCCTTGAAACCAGTGGCACGCTCGATTAAATCCTTAAGCTTCAGTCTAGAGTAATCTGTGGTCAGAAGTACTCTCCCTTTTGGTTCCTGTTGCTTTTGAGCTACTGTTCTCGAAGTTAGCATCTGATCAGTCAGAATGGCGATTGAGCTTTCTGCGAGCGGCTTAGACTGTGGATCAACTAAATTTACCTAAGCATATCATTGATGGGTGATTGCAGACCTGTACATCATACGCTCTCCAACTACTATTAGCTCCTGTACACTTAATGACGTCACACAAATCAAATGTGAATGAGCTGTGTTCACCTGCATAATAAACTGGACTAGAGCCACAGTTTATCTGCAGCTGAGAGGAAGAGGTTGGATAAACTCATCAGAAAGACTGATGCTCTTTACAGGAAGGGTCAGAGCAGACTCTACCTGTTGAAGCGGCTGAGGTCATTTAGAGTTCAGGGAGCGCTTTTAAAGACCTTCTATGACTCTGTGGTGGCATCCGTCATTTTTTAAAGTGTGGTATGTTGGAGCAGCGGTTTATCAGCAGCTGAGAGGAAGAGGTTGGACAAATGAACCCTGGATCTAGTGCAGGTGGTGGGAGACAGAAGGACTCTGGCCAAAATAACATCTCTGATGAACAGTCTCCCACCACAGCAATGTAAATGTTGCTGAACTGCAGAGCTCCTTTAGTGACAGATGCTGCATCCTCGATGCATGAAGGAGCATTTCCGCAGGTCCTTCCTCCCTGCAGCTGTCAGACTGTACAATCAGAACTGCTCCCAACAAACATAGATGTTTACATCTGTGCTGTATCTGCAATAAGTTAATCAACCGATTCGCTACAACCTACAACCTGGTTTGCCTCTTATCTGTAGTTATTTTTATTTAATTTAATAACTGTACAGTACTCTGTTTATAGTAACCATTGTCCATTGTAAATATGTAAGAAAAATAGTGTATGTTTCTCTTCTGTGTCCCGTGTACTCTTTGTTTGTATATGTGTCTTTCTTGCTGCTGTTACAACCTAATTGTGGGACAATTAAAGGATTATTCTATTCTATTCTATTCTATAAATGTTGTTGCTGTGCAGGTAATTATACGCCTCAGTGCTCTTATAATTACGTAATTCCTCGCCAACAATGCCTTCGGAAAATACAAGGTAATTAATAATGTGGATGTAGCTAACATCGGGCCATAGTTTCATGTCATCTACCCGTCTGTGAGAAGTGATGGGTGAGGCGCCGCTACTGAACTGTTCTTAAAGATTTTTAAAACATTTCTACTGTCAATACAACTTTAATGTGTTATCATTTACACCAGGTAAAAGAAACTGCAGAGAAAGAAATCTTCATCAACACTGAAGGTGTAACCTCCAACTTTAAACAACAGCGCAAGCATAAGTTAAAAAAAAAGAAAAAGAAAAAAAAGTCTTCTGCTGTAATGTCAGGCTCAAAGAAGGAGCAGCATCCTCTCTCCAACCTGTTTCTCCATCTTCTACAACACCTGATTCATTCCAGTTTCTCTGCTTTCACTTTGATTCATGTCAACATGAAGCCTGAGCGTCTGTGATGAACACACTATCAGCATCACTGACATGTTTCATCATTTAAAAACACTTCCTGTCACTGTGGTGGTTACAGTGACATCATGCAGTTTGTGTTTTGACCTCCAGAGGGCGACAAATCAGCACAGACAGAGAGCTCCATTCAAACTTTGCTGCCATCAGTAATATAAAGCGCCTTGAGGTGACTTTTGTTGTGATTTGGCGCTATATAAATGAAATTGAATTGAATTGAATGAATAATTATTCAAGTATAATCATCAGTGTTTGAGCAGTTATGATATCAGGGACAATCTAGACATGTGTGACAATACTGAACATAACACATGACACACCTTAAACATCATGTGATCCACTCTCAGTCTGCACTTTCATGACTTCAACAGGTTGAAATGAGCTTTGAAGAAACATCTGTTTATAGCTGAAATATTCAAACGCTGCAGGAAGAACAACAACAAAGTAATTAGAGATGTATGTGCTTCAAACAAGAAAACCAGCAGAAATAAATCACCTTTGGACAACTTACCAGAGATTTGGGAGTTTCGCAGGTGCGCCAGAATGCAGCACATAGTGTTTCTGATGCTCCTGACTCTGAATGTGTCCTCAAACGCATCTCTGGGTGTTTCCTTCCTGCTCGAAGTTTACATTTTACCTGAACACGTCTCTGACTGACTGACGCTGATCGTCTCCGTGTGAAGCTCCGTGTTAAGGTAACGTTAGCAGTGTGTAATGTTTCCTGGCTAACATCAGCTGTGAGCAGCTTAGTTCAGCACAAATCTGCCGCTCCATAGTTCACGGTAATGGACTCACGAGGCCCACCGTTAACCATTCTCCCACTATTTTGTCTGTGTGCGCGAGTGTAAATTGTTATTACCACTTTACATCATCGATAGCCTATTTGTAAAACTCTCTCTGTAACGGACTGACAGCCTAACGAGGTCGAGTGTATCCGCCATTTTATGTTAGTGTTTGTGATCAGAATCCGGTCAGCAGCAGAACTCAAGAGTTGTTGTTACTGTGGATCCACTTCCTGGTGACTGAAGGCAGCTTTTCCTGCCTCCATTAGTCTGTAGAGGAGCCTGCGTCCTGAGCTCGGCCAGAGAGCCCGCTGGAGAGACTTTGAGCTCCGGGTCTTTATACTCACAGACTAACAGAAAAGTCACAGCGTATTTTATAAATTATTATTTATCACAGATGGAGTTTACATGCAGATTAAACACCTAAACTTCTGATTCTGATTTAACGCCTGATTTAAAAAAAATCTGTCGAACAAAGATTGGCTCCGCTCCAACAGGAGGTAATTTTTCAATCCACAGAGGGTCCAAATTCAGTTTTTTCCCTCTCTTTATTAGCAAACAATATAACAATACAGAGCTTATTTTGACATTTCAGCAAAATACCATGAACAAATATAAGTATATAAGAACAAAGCAGTAGTCAAACAAAAGGAACATAAGTCGAAACAATATACAAGTATAATAAGGAGACATAGCATATAGAAGTACGCAACTAGTTACATTAATCGAAAAGCTGCATCAAAAACTCAAGTAAGGCATAAACTTTATTTAAGTTACACTTTTCTAATGAAGCCTTCTGCAGCAAGACTTCATTTTTAAAGCCAAAACTGGAGTAATTTTCAAGAAACGATATTTATTGAAAAATTTTGCAAATATAATTAAGTTGTTAATTCCAAATTAAATTTTTTTTAGTTTCTAATTGTAGACCAAATTGAATTACTTGAAAAGTTAGAGAAGGGCAGTAAATATTTTTAGAGGTTATCCAGTACTGAAAATCATCCCAAAAGGATCTTTAACTCTCACGTGAATCAAAAAGATGTAGTTTCAATATCATTATTAGAGAAAGTGCATGCATTCAGATCTATATTGAATTTCTTGTGAAGACAATCATTGGATGGGTGGATGGCATTTAAAATTTTGAGGTGATTTTTGCTTTGGGTTGAATTGGAAAAGAGATATTTAGTCAAAAGCTTTGAATTATAATTGCTAAACATATGTTTTCTTTTTAGTTGAAATGGGAAGCATTGTATGGTGAAATGTATTATTTCATGCCTTCCCTTTAAATTGGTGATCATCGATTATTAAGGACAGTTCACTAGCAAGATGTGCCCAAAAATGGAGAGGTCTCTTTGTAGCCAACCGTTTAAAATCTTTTTAGATTTTGGATAATGTGCTCAAAATTTAGATTTTCTCTTTTATTTGTATTCTTTGAGATTATAATACCCAAATATTTCATGTAAGTCTTAATAGCTATCTTAAGCGGTAAATGGCCTGTATTTATATAGCGCTTTTACTAGTCCCTAAGGACCCCAAAGCGCTTTACATATTTAGTCATCCACCCATTCACACACCCATTCACACACTGGTGATGGCAGCTACATTGTAGCCACAGCCACTGAATTCCCTCTGAGTTTTGCTGTTTTGCTTCCATCACGATAAAAATCACACTTCATACTAGAGATGGCAGGATACCACTTTTTTATGTCCAATACTGATATCATAAATTTGGATATCTGCCGATACCAATATGAATCCGATATAGTGTTTTTCACCCAATAAAAGTGTTTTTTTTTAATATCTTGCTGCATTTTGTATAAGTTCATACTCAAGTTTAAATAAACAACAACACTAAAGCTATTCTGTTATACCTGTACGTAAAAAATACACTGCACCCAGAATATTTCATAGTTCAGCAACACTGATCAATCTAATAAACTTAAACCTACTCCATCCTCCCTATTCTGGTATTTTAAATAGTACTTAGCACTTTAGTACTTTAATTTGATGCAGGGTGAAAAAAATGCACATAAATAAATTATTTTTCAAGAAAAAATAAATAGAATCAACATCTTTCTTCTTGCAGACTGCACAGATGGTACCTTCCCAAAGGAAAAAGTACTGTAGCTTACTAGGGTATATTAGACTTAATACTTACTAAATACAGTAATGGACTTCTATATATTTTACACAAGATTAAAATTTTGGGTGCAAGATTCAGATAATTATTTATTAAAAGCTAGACATTTTAAATGAGAATAAGAAAGAAAAGTATGTCTCTGTGCCCCCTTTTCCCTGTTAATGCCCTATCGGCCCCCCTGGCTAAACTTTGCTATATCAGCCCCTGCACAGTTACAGCCGTCAGCTGCGTAGAAAAGGATCCTGGTCTAGAAAGTAATATTAAATAAACAACAAATTATCAAGCTTAAACGTGCTGCTGTTGTTCAGCCGCTGGTTTCCTCTTTGTGGTGCAAAGTGGACCAAAAACAAAGAAGAGAGACGGACTCGCAACAGAAAAGCCAATCAGCTGATCATTAAGCAGTTTCATGATTAAAGTAGCAGCAGGAGAAGGAGGGGGAGAGAAGAGGCACTCGCTCCATATATGGGTTGTTAAGCTTAACATAGGAACGCTTTACAAACATTCAGAGATGAACTTACACACTTGCTTTACTTCTCTCTGGGATAATTTCCTCGGAGATGAAATGATGGTTTGGTAGCGCGGCTACAAATACACACAGCCGCTCAATCACGTGAGCACACTGCTCCGACGTGCTACGGTTATAAGACGAGTTACGCCGTGTCGCAAGTTTTGTGAGGTGTTTTTTTGATATTTAATGGATTGGATTACATTTTTTATTTCTCTCCGATATCCAATCCAGTAATTTAGGTCAGTATCGGACCGATACCGATACGTAATATCGGATCGGTCCATCTCTACTTCATACACAGCTCTCTCTCTCTCTCTGTGTACTTCAGGAACATTTTCTCGTCTCAAATCTATGTTTTCTGCATTATTCATTCACTTATTACCAACCAGTCTACCGTTGTTTACAGCGACATCTTTTTCTTTTTTCACTTAAATGACCTCGGACAAGAAAGCCTAGTTTCTGCTGTTCAATACTGAAGAAATTTAAACTTCTTAAAATTATGCAAAATTGCAGAATATTGCAGAATATTTTTAAGGTTATCTGCTATAAAAAGCCAGACCAGGAAAATCTCCTTCATGTTTTTCTGTGTTTTATTCTCAGTTACTTTGACACAGGCTAATGATGATGATGATGAGAGACCGGTGAGTACACAGCTAAACATAATCTGACTAATGACTTACAGGAAAAACAGGTGGAATAAACCGAATACGAACACACTGAAAACACTGGGTCAACCACCCAGGGACCCTGACAGTGTAGCCTGCATAATAAATAAGTAACCCCAATAAGTAGGGCTGCACGATTAATCGTTAGAAAATCGCGATCTCGATTCATACTTATGTGCGATCTCATTTCCAAATAACAACGATTTAAAAAACAACAACAAAAAAAACCCGACAACGATGGTACCGCATTTTGATCCGGGACATAATCTGCATGAAAACAAGCGCTCCCTCTTCCTGCTCAACAAAGGACAAGGGCGGAGCCTTATACCACGTGATACAGAAGTTGTGCCGTGATGCTCAAATTGGCAGGAAAAAACAACGGAGAACACGTCAGGGATGACGAGAAAGTGACAGGAGAAAATTCATCCCGGTCAACCACCCAAACATCAATAACGGGAACCTTATACAGCGCTTCCCTATACACGTCGAACTCCCGCAGGCACAAAGAAATTACGGAGGCTATTACTTATCACCTGACCAAAGATATATCAACACTGTGCAAAACGAGGGATTTAGGAAAATGATCAACACCCTAGACAAACGCTACACAGTGCCGTCCCGCAACTATTTTTCTATTGTTGCACTACCTGCTCTATACACGCAGTGTCGAGCAACGGTGGAGACGGAATTTCAAGCAGTACAACATTTTGCAGCAACCACAAAATGTGAGGCATTTATTGTTTTTATGTTTATTTATTGTTTTTATGTTCAGTTTCAACTGTTACGAAGTTGATGTGCAGTTAATAAGTGCAATAAATATTTATATTGGAAAAGAAAATCGTGAGAGAATCGTGATCTCAATTCTAAGCAAAAAAATCGTGATTCTCATTGAATACAAAATCGTGCAGCCCTACCAATAAGTATGAAAGCCTCTGTGTGCCTCACCTCCAAATCACATGACTGATTTCCATGCTGAGTCTCTGGCCGTTTCTGAATTCTCAAGTACGCAAGTCCGTACTCGCGTTCTCGGCGAGTACGTACTCACCGAGAACGCGAGTACGGACTCGCGTACTTGAGAATTGAGAAACGGCCCTTCACAGGGGTCTTGCGAAATGCATTCTGGGATATTTAGCTGTACCAAGTCCCCACCGATGCATGCTCGATAAAACGGGCGGAGCGAGAACACATCCGGGACTTTTTCGCGTTCTCGGCTTCATGCGTACTTCGAATAGGAACAGTACTTGGTCTCCGACTGATGACGTATCACAAGTACACGAGAGCACAAGTACGCATATTGAGAAACGGCATCTATTTCAGCCTGTGTTGAAAGTTCGGACTTTAAATTACACATCAGGCCACTAACAGACCACTAAATCCAGAGTTATGATAAAAAGATACGTAAGCACTCCTTTTGTCTCAAAACTATTGATTTTTTTTTTTTTTTTGAGGGGGGGGTTCTAAGGACAGCACAAAAACAGTAAAGAAAGAAAAAAAGGCCTGATGCTGTCAGACATGCAGGGGTTATCCCTCTGGCATCTCCTCTTTATTTTTTTCTGGCACAAATAATTTGTGGGGCATCTTATTGTGACACCTGCTTGTTCTCTCATGTTAGTTACAGTAGTATTTTAAAATGGTTGCACAAAAACCCTCAAAGTGCAGCCGCTGCATTTTCAGATAAGTACTTGTTTAACTTTAATGTTTACAAAATGTACAATTTATATTTGCATTTCAAGTTATTGAATTACTTTATTAATAATAATTAATAAATAATTAATAACATGTCTGTGGTTTTTACAGTAAAAAAATATAACTACTAGGATTTCATCTTTCTGATTGGATTTCAGATCAGTTGTATTAATACAGTATGTCAATGAAAAATTCACAAACATTATGCTGAAAAGAATGATACCAAGCAAGGCAGGGAAAAAATAAAATGAAATAATTTGAAGGTGAAAAACAAATGTAAAATCAAAAGGAGTCAAAACTGGCCAGTTATATTTAACCCAGCGGGTTCATCCAACAAATCATGTAAAATTAACATTTTTTAACATTTTTGATGTTTTTCCTAACAAAAAAGAGTGAAAATTAAGTTAGACTTGTGGTTTTAAAGTTTTTGTAGCTTTGTTAATTACACTCACCAGAGTGTAACAACCAACCACCCAGTGATGGGAATAATGCTGTTACCTTTTTCAGGAATGAGTAATCTAACTAATTATTATTTTTATTGTTACAACGTCATTACCGTTACTAACAAGGTAATGCACTGCAGATGTGTTACTATTTTTTAACAGGCACACACGGTTAAAGCTGTCTTCAGCTTAGCGGGAGCTAGGAGGGCGAAACAGTGCTGCTGGTTTTTTAAGGCCTGATCCGTCTGAAATTCATAGCCAGCTCTGACACGGTGCCATCAATCTTTGAATGCTGAAAAAGCAGCAGTTTCCCCTCTCCCCACTGCCTTTCAGCAGCAGGCAGCAGCAAACAGGTCGTCAGAGGAGCCGAGATGATGATTAAGTTTAACATTTTCTACAATATTGATAAGCCCTTTAAGCACAAGATTGTTAGTTAATAATTTAGAAATGAATATTGTCTGTATGGACTTCCCCCCAAAGAAAGTGCACGTGTAAAACTGCGGTGTTAATCAATCAATCAATATACTTTATTAATCCCAAGGGAAATTAGGGTTACAGCAGGCAGCACGCTAATGGCGCATGCGCACTTACAAAGGAACCTTCTGACCAACTTACACAAACATCACATTGGGGAGACATGTCAGAGAGGTAGGCTGATAGGAAAAAACAACGAAAATACGTAACATGAGGAGAGAGGAGGAGAAAAAAACTCCACTCAGACTGAGCTCCTAGTGGGAGAACAGTTTGATAACAGAAAAAACACCTCAGCACAAAAAGCACATGACTATCAATACACCATAGAAACACAAGACAAGCAACAGGGGCAGGTAAAGGGTAAGAGAGAGCCGGTGTAGACAGCGCTTCCGGTCCTGTAGCATGTCTGCGCTGGTCCAGTCGACTGCCATCTTCCCCGGTAGGGCACAAGCATCGAAGGCGTTTGGAAGGGAGGGGGGGTCAGTGTGTGCATATCAGTGTATGTGTATGTGTGTGTGTATGTCCAGAGTCCAGCTGAGACAGTGTCCTTTGCCCTGCCAGGCTAAGTAAACAGCCTTCCAGCCAACTCAGGTGGCCTTGCATGGAATGGGGAGGAACAGTGTCAACATAGTCGTTATCAGGGATTGTTTTGATCGGCTCCAGCCTTGAGCCCGCAGCTGGCGCTGGAGAGGTAGCCGCATTAAGATGGCGATTTCTTTCCAACAACTCATGAGAATTTCGAGCTGTATTTGTTTTAGCACTCCGACACTGGTCTCTCCATCTCCCGTTGGATAGCCGCCAGTTTCTCCATGATGTTGTTTACCTTCAATTCCGTGGTCTTGTCAATCTTTTGCTCACAGAGACCTTCTGAGACCTCACGACCGCAGCCAACTGATCCGTGATGTATTCCAGCTTCCGCCCATAGTAGTTGATTTGGGCTGATTCTTCCCTGATGTGACCCAGTATCCGCTCAGAGATGTTATTCTGAGTATTCACTGCAGCCGCAATAGCCTCCAAGCTCTTGACCATGTCCCCGTCTGTGAGCCCTTTCTGAGAAGCTGCGCCTCGTCCCGTCAATTCAATCTCAGCAGGCAGCTTGGTGGGGGTTTGAGCAGCCGGTCCCGCTGTCTTAATTCTCCGATAAGCCAGGGCCAAGCCAGCTCCGATCAGCAAGAACCCTGTTATCATGGTTCCGAATAGGTAGATATCTTCAGCGTCCTCGATCGACAGTCCCGCCAGGCACACGATCCTCCATTTCTGCCACCCGTCCATCGTGTATCCAGCAGGGAAAGTCCCTCCAGGGCACTCAGGCTCTCCCGAGCCCAAACTTCTCGTTGAGAAGAGGGTGTCAATAGCATTCAGAGACCAGTTGATCAAATCCATAGTTCTCTTTAGGTTTTAGACACAGACTGTGAGAGAGTGTTCCAGGGAAGTAAAATACAAAAAACACGAGACTAGACAAGGACATAAGAGGCTAAGCAGGGAAGATAAGTGAGTCACGCCGCTAATGTCACGCGTGCACATTTGCACCTCAACGCGTGTCCAGGAAAAATCCACCGCGCCTCAAAATTGCATCTTTCCACGCGCGTGAACCGGAAATGTGGGAGGGATGTGGGACGAAGGTGTGCCAGATGGTATCTTTGCAAGATGGCAGCTGTCGAGCTAGAGCTTGAAGAGAGAGTCAGCCTTCTCTATCTACTGTGGAGAGCAGAGCAGCGGCGTAAAAGACTTCCTCGCCGTACCTGGGTCCATCAGCTCCTCCAGAGGCGTGAGCAGTTCGGTGAGTTTCACCATTTGCTCCAGGAGCTGCGCCTAGATGACGGCCGATTCCAGTGATACCACCGTATGTCACCCGGCCAGTTTGAGGACCTGCTTTCCCACGTCGGTCCCAGGATCGCTCGCCGAGACACCAACTACAGGCGCTCAATCCCACCTGCAGAGCGGCTGTCCATCTGCCTGAGGTTAGCAAAAGTGTTTAAAACGGTAGTCCTTTATTGATACCTGTGCTAATATATGCTAAACCATCCGTTCATACACTGCTAACATGGATGTGGTATGCTAACAGTGAATGCCGTCGGTGTTTACTGATAGCAAACTGTGGTATGGAGACGACTGTTTATAATATTTCTAGTGATACTCGAAAGGTCTCATCAAGTCCCGATTTAATTCGATTTCTGCTGTTATCAGTGTTTGCAATGATAGCATGGCTGTGGTGTCTATCAGTGTATGCTCTCGGTGTTTGCTGATATCACACTGTGGTATGAGAACCACTGAGAGTTAATCTTTGTAGTGATACTCACTCCTTTTTTTTTTTTTTATTTAGACCTGGTTTAATTCTGGTATAGTTGAATATTTGTATATAATCCCTGCAGCTGTCAGACTCTATAACAGGGGTCACCAGCCTTTCTTAAATCTGAGAGCTAGATAAAATTGTGAAGTTTGGTTCATCTTTAGTTATATGGTTCTATCTAGCATATTCTATCTTGACATGCTGTCTTATCACAGGTTAATTTTTCAAAAATATCAACAATGATTTAAGCAAGGAAAGGGCTACATGTCCACATACAACTCTTTATTTCTATTAATGTCCTACTTCATTCCTACCTGACTGACATGTTGAGGAATTATGAGTGATTGGCACACTGTAGTGGTAAAAGTTGCTACCAATCAAATTATGATATGTTAAAGTTAAACAAAACACAACCTTTTTATATTATATCTAATATATATTATGTAATTATCCTTATAATTACAAAATGTTTTATGTAAGATTTGTTTTGTAATTTAAATCTGACATCACAAAACTATTTTGGAATTTGAATCATGTATTTTGTAACTGCAGTACACATAATACTAATTTTGAACAATTTTGTCCAGGTCCCTTGCCACCGGGAACTCCTTCAGGACCATCGCGTTCAGTTTCAGAGTCGGTGTGTCCACGGTGCGCCAGATCACCCCCCAGGTAGCGACGGCCATCTGGGACTGTCTAGTGGACAACTTCATGGCGGTGCCTTCACCTGGAGACTGGCGGTCCATCACAGAGGGATTCCAGGAGCGCTGGAACTTCCCTCTCTGCTGTGGAGCTCTGGATGGGGAGCACGTCCAGACAAAGGCCCCCCCATATATCATATAGGAGACACACACATTGATATACACTAAATATTTGTTTCATTTCTTTTTTTGTGGTGCCCAAATTTATGCACCTGCTGGATTTTGTTTAAACAATTATTGCACACTTTTTGTAATTCCAATAAACTTCTTTTCACTTCTCAAATATCACTGTGTGTGTCTCCTGTATGATATATTTAACTGACATTTGTTATTGTAACAACCAACGATTCATACAGGAAAATACTGGCTATTAACAAGGTTGCCCAAACTTTTGCATCCCACTGTATTAGTATATTTTGTCATAATATGAAATAAATTCTACATGTGTCAAGTCGTGTGCCAACATTTGCTGTGTAGTAGAACTGAGACATTAGTCATTATAAAAATTTATTTGAAATAATATTACAATTCTCAAACAGAAAAACATTAAACATAAATATATAAAATATAAGCATTTACAGAGAGACAGGAATAAAAAGGACCCAGCTGCTCTCCAGAGCAGGAACAAGGCTGAGGAGGAAATGCTCCATTGGAGACTGGCGTGGCCTCTTCAGGAACTCCAGGATGGCCAGCTCCACCACCGATGGACCATCCTGGGACCGTCCCTCATCTGCCTCGGAGCTGTCCTCCTCTCTGGGCCTGTAAAACAGCACAAAACACAAGGAAAATAGAATGCTGATGCTAGATTTTCATTTCAACATTGAAAAAACAAAACACAGGATATACTCAGATTGGTTGTTGACATTTAGTAAAGTGATCACAAGGGAATCCTACCGAGTAAACAGCTATCAGTGCGTGCTGTACATCTGATGCTACAATTACATACCTGTGGGTGCAGCAGCAGGAGCTCAGGGACTGGGGAGCAAGGAGAATCAACAGGGGATGCTCTGCTGCAGAATCAGCTGTTTCTATCAAGAAAATATTAAATGTTAACAGGTTTTAAACAATAGTCATAGAGAAAGTATATACAGTGGTCCCTCATTTATTGCAGCATGGGTTGTCAGAATAACTAGCCCCTCGCCACGCACTTTATACACTTTTTTCCCCCACACATATGAACATTACTCGCAGTTCTCACAAGTTGATTCTCAAAGTGCAAACCTTTGTAGATTGCAAAACGTAAAAGTATTATTATGTCGCGTTTTGTCTTCATCTGCCTGCCACTTTCGTGCGCCTTTTTCCCTCGCGGTGCAGGTGTGTATTTCCCAATGAGGGTCATAGTTATGAGTGTTTTTGTGCTGTTTTTTTTCTATTGGACGTGATGGTTATCAAAACCAAACATGATAAATTTGGCAAGTGGAGGAGACACGACACGGAGGAGATTTGTCAATCAGGCTGCAGAATGCAATGCTGTACTGCGCAATAAAAAATCAGCGAAAAAGCGAGGCAGTGACGGATGAGCGGGACCACTGTGTGCTGTTTATTAATAAACCATATTCCTATATGACAACATCCATAAAAGCAGAACGGTATTTGTACATCAGTGGGAAAATAGCGGGACAGTAGGCGGGCTTGCTAGCTTTTGCGCGGCTTGATCGGGTCAGTCTGAAAATTAAAAAGAAGAATGAATGAACTTACCAGGTTGCCTAATCTCCTCACTTCTGTGCCTCCAAGCTCGGTCCTTTTTAATCCTGTCTTGGTAGAAGTAGCAGCTGGCATCATACAGCTCTGGGTGATTAGCCACGGCAGTGATAAGTTTTTCCTCCATACTGAATGAAGAATGAAGGGCTTTGGTTTGATCTGCCCCTGTGACCTAGTTACAGCCACGTCACCGGCCTCCTGATTGGTTGTCGGGGCGCGATTTGACGCCGGAGTTCATATTTTCCAACTCGAGCGTGTGCACAAAATGCAACACACAATCTGACACCCGTGGTTTTCTTTCGCGAGTCACACGTGCCCCACGCGGTACAGTGACGCGCGTTTCACGGGTTTTGGCGTTTTCCTGACGCAAATCTGCCTCCGCATTTTCGCCGGATGCGCAATCGCGTGTCATCGTGCTCTTTCCATTGACTTTACATGTGAACCTGACGCTCTGGCCGCCTCTTTCGCGTTCGGTGTGTGCGCACCGTAAGAGTATAAAAACATTCAAAAGCCTTTAGGATTATAGATTCAACTCAACAGTTTAACGTGGTCCTTACTGGACCTGTAATAAAGGCTGATATGATACCAGTATATTTGAACATCTGAATGCAATATCAATATTAATAATTACTGGAATGGTAATGATGATTATAAAAAATAGCAGCAAATAATTGCAGCAATATATGCCTATACTCTACACCAGCCTCACGCCACGTCAGCTGGAGGGCCCGAGGAGCTCGTCCAGCCTCACCCCTCATCAGCTGGAGGGCCCAAGGAGCCCGTCAAGTCACTACCTGTTCCAACACCTGCAGCGTCCAGTCCGTTGCCTGCCCCGCCCGGTCCTGCCGCTGCAGCGCCACCACCAGCGGCTTCCGTATTGTTGTCAGGCCCTGCCTCGCAGCCGGCAGCTGCCAAGTTATGTACATGACTGCACCTTCGTCGGCCGCTGCTTTCCAGGCCACTGGCTGGGCGTTTTAACCAGCATGGGCAGCCCCCTGAACTCTTCAGCAGCCGCCGTGCCCATGGCAGGCCTCCTGAAAGTTGTTGCCAGCATCGCCGCTGTCTTCCACACGGCCACCCTCCGGACCGCCACTTTTTTTCCGTGGTCGTACCCCTGAATTATTAAATTATGGACTGTTGAGCCATCGTCCCCCGGGCTGTCCCCCTGAGTTATTAAATTATGGACAGTGTCACATTGATCTCTGGAGTTTTTGCTTTCTTTTTGACACTTGTGCTTGTGTTCTGGTCTAGGTGCTCCAGGTTGTTCTTGTTCTTTCGTCAGTTTCAAACAAATTTGGTCTGCCACGCATATAATGGATGAAAATGGAAATATCCTTGAATTAAAAAGGTTTAATGAGAAATATGGCATGAGTTGCTCAATTGAGCTCTATAAAACATTTCACATAATATCCCAATAGTTCTTATTGACGTGACAAAGAACAATATTTCAAATATACCAACTCCAAATGTATATAAAATTAAATTAGGTGGTCTTCAGCTAGTTAATGAAAAATGCAATAATCAGTTTTTGAGGAGGTACTTGGTTAACACCGTATATCCAGGTAGGACAGAATACTAATACTTAAAGATTATGACAAATCTGAGATTTCATTGATCAGAACCAATATTTAAAATTTCCAATCCCCCCAAAATATAAAGAAGTTCTACCCTCTAATGAATTTACAAAAGAAATATTTAAATTTCTATCAGACAGCTGTTATATTTGTAAAACAAATTTGAAAACAACAGAGCACATGTTATATTTCCAAAACCTATGGAACTCCAAAACTCCATGACTTAATATCGTCCTTGTCTAGAAATATTGATTTTTGGTCTTTTCAAAATATTCAAATAGGAGCAATCTTCAAGGACAAAAATAGTGAGTTATTAGTAAACAATCTTATTATTACAACAAAATATTACATTCATAAATGCCGATATGCTAAATCCTTCCCTTCTCCCCTAAAAATGAACTCTCCCTGTTGCGTAAATCTCTGAAGTTAGTAAATAAGCCGCAGGCAATGAAATTGCATACATTTTTAGAAGAACTTGATCTCTCTTAGCCCCTTATTTAAGCTATATGTCTTGTTTTTAGGTCCTCACTTTCAAAGAGTTTCATGCTCCCCCTCATCTTATCTCCTTTATTTTTGTTCTTTGGTCTTTATTTTATTTTATTTAGTCACAATTAATGTTACTGTGACTGTAACGTACCAACTACCATTGCGATAATATACTACTGTGAAGGGTTCAATGATTCATCTGTCTGTTTGAGATTGTCATTGTTATTGTTCTAAATAAAGTTTTGTGAAGAAACTGTAAGTTTGCTTTGTTTCCTCCTTTAACAATTTGTCTTTAGGAACTTTACTGTTTGTTCAGCTCATGTTCGATTTCTTCACACAACAAACTGTGTTTTTATTTCCAATCTCTCCATTAAAGTCAGTGTGTAATGTTTTCCTGGCTAACACCAGCTGTGTGCAGCATAGTTCCAGCACAAACAGCATAAATCTGCACAAACAGCACAAACTCTGAGCTACGTTCATGTTTGTGTACTGAAGCAAGATCGATCAACTGCAGACCAGACAACAAACGACGGAGGCTTCCAGAAAAGTGCAATCAAACGATGAGTTTATTAACACAAAAGAAGAGATCTCAACATACAGCTTCTCGCAAAAACATGTGACAAAATACATGTGAAGAACATTTTTAAGGCACTGGGGTATCCGCCCCCCCATGGCGCACTGGGGTATCCGCCCCCCCATGGCGTCAACACAAGGCAAGAGTTCATCACGTACAGTCAATATCTTGTACATCTTTAATAGTTATAAACAGACCTGAACCAGACATATAACTTCCCGTTTCTGCAACACCTTCAATGCACAATCATGGTCTTAAGCCTTCAGAGCGCCTGAAGGCTGGCTATCACCTCCAGTCGTCTGTTACCAAGTAGCTAAAAGGCAGCCGGTTACCGAAGGGTCAGTGACACTTGCCTTTTAAGGTAACAAACTTCAAGCTGCAGGGTCTCTAAAAGCTAATAATGGACCCTCGTCATTAATCACTAAGCAAACATAACTGCAGGCTGTCTCAAAAGGAGCAGAAGACACTTGGGCCTTCGCTCATGCCTGCTACTAGATTAATATGTGTAATGTAAGCCTGCATGCAATTATCCTGCTATGTTCACATCCTCCCTCAACATGTATCACCTGGACACTCTCACCAGTGAAGCTTAAAACCCTTTTGGACGGAACATCAACTCTAAACAAGCACAGTTATGCATTGTGTATAGAATAATCATAAGTCAGCCTGTGAATAGAAAGGTTAATGTAATAACGAACATAATGAATGCAATATGAACCCTATAAGAAATATTCCTGTAAAGATAATACTGTAAAACATCTTATTAATGCAGTCATCATAAGGCAGATTATATCATGGCAATAAAAGAATCATTGAATCCCAACAGTACTTATAGTTTGTACTTTGGGAGTTCACTCAGAGTCCACAGAGGACGCAGCGTACGTGATGACGCCACAGCCAATTACCTCCTCTACTGTCACTGTGACGAATATTTCCAGCTTGGTCTTCGTGGTTAACTGGTTTCATGTTTGCTGGGTTAGATGTGTTTCCATGTTCCAGATGTATCCACATAATTATTAATGTGTGTGAGTTTGTGACATCACCAGGTTTGAAAGACTTTCCAGATAAATAACAGCAGCCCTCTGGCTGGATGCTAACCTGTAAGTTTCCTGTGATTGAAATCCCAAGCTGATATTTTCCTTCTGACAGCAGCGAGCAGCTAAATGGATGTTTGAGTTTATCTGCATACCTGGTGCACACCTGCTTGCTCAGTAACTTGGTCTCACACAGAGAAACAAATAACAGGTTTATTTGAGAGGTGGTTGTCGTGGAGTCAACAGTTTATTTCTGAGGCATGTTTTCTGAACCAGCAGCAGGTGTGACAGAGTGAGCAGCTGACAGAGTGAACACCATGTTTGCAGGTAAACTGATGGACAAACTGACAAACCTGCAGAAAAAACATTTGGAACATGGGAACAGATGTAAGCAGTTAACTATAAATCAGTTAACCTGGGACACTGGACATTGTTACTGACATAAAGCTGCTCTCTGCAGCCATGTTTTGCAGCTTTGTAGGACTTCAGTAATGGAGGATTTGGAGGCTGAACTCGGCTCTTTGACACTTTTTGTGGTGAACTGATGAAAGCTGTGTCTCAGATGGATGTTAGTCCAACACATCAGACACGACCTCTGCAGCTCTCAGTTGATGTGCACGTGAATGATTTGTGTTTCCTCTGCAGGTGAAGGTAGAAAGTGTGTGTGAGCTGATGTGAATTGAGCAGCATGGATCAGTGTGAGGACAGAGAGGAGGGAGTCCCTACCTCTAAAAGCACTTTGTGTGGGGAACATGAGAGCCAGACCAAAGCTCAGAGGTGAGATGACCATCTCTAACTGTCCATGACTCTTCTCCATGTCACAGCTCAGCACTCACATCACTGCTCCATCATTATTCACAGGAACCCACAAGGGACTAAACGCAAACATGAACCTGAACCCAGTTGTGTTTCCTTAAAGAGTGACCGGTCTGAAGAGCGCTCCATTTATTTCAAATCCCAGCCTGTGTCTGCTGCAGAGAGGTGAGCTATTAGTAGCATGAAGTCTTTGATGTAAGTTTGGTGTCTGATTTAAATGAAGTGCTTGATGTTTCCTGGTTTCTAAACTGAATATCAAAGGAAGTCATTGAGTGATGTAAAACCATCAATAGTCCTGCACAGTGTAAATGACTGTGTTTACCTCTGGTTGGCGCTCTGTTCTTACACTGCCAACACTAGTTTGGAGTTTTCGTCTGCTCATGCTTGCCTGCAAACCTTTTTGGTTTTCTTTGGGATGATGAAGGTATTCTAAGTCTTCTGTGGCTGCAAATGAAAAACACATTTTTACTCCTAACAGGATCCCTGGGACACCTGCTGGACCTGAACCTAGACTCAGCTGTGTGTCCTTAAAGAGTGACCAGTCTAAATTTGCAGACATTAATTTTAGATTCCTGCCTCTGTCTGCTGCAGAGAGGTGAGCTGTTGGTAACTTGAAGTCTTTGATTTAACTGCTTGATGTTGTTGGATATAAACTGCAGTGCAAACACGTCGTTCCCTCAATCCCATTTAAACTGTCTCTTAAAAACAATCCTTTGGTTTCTAAACAACTGAAAATCCACTTCAGCAAACAGGAAGTGATGCTCGTGCTCATGTTTTCTTCCATCAGTCATGTTGTGCTGTATGTTGGAGGAAGTTAGAGGAGGCAACACTAACTTTGCTGCACAGATTTCACTTTTACTCATACAACTCAGAGCATCAAAAATAACTCAAACACTGGTTTTTATTTTAACTTCTTAAAAACTAAAGTCACTCTACACTTTTGTAAAACTCAAACTGTAATCTGCTAAAATGTAGAAAAGAAAGTTTCCTCTCTGACTTTGTGCCTTTTGAAGATCAGTTCATCTTCTGCTCACTGTTCTGTTGACAGAAAAAGAAATTTGAAGCTTTTCCATGTAAAGGGTTAAATAAATCATGGTGCCCTTAGAGGCAGACGTGGTTGCTCGCTGCACTCACAAATGCCGGCCTTCTTTTGTCTTTTGTGTGTTCACTGTTCTTTTTGCACTGGACAAGTGTTGTGCACTGTTAACATACACGAGACAGATACTACTAGACATCGGCAACTCACACAATTATCTGGACTCTACTCTTTTCTTATCCCCCGAGCTTTCAGCTCTACCACCGGAACTTTCAGTCATTGTTCGCCTTGGCAGCCACCGCCACCACTCCCAGGAAGGCCACAAGGAAGGCCACCACTCCCAGGAAGGCCAGCCGACCCCAGGAGTGCGCTTTGGAGACGGTGACACAAACAAGGCAAGAGGGGAGGGCTCCATGCTAAGCTAAAAGTTTGGGCTAGCTGTCCACTGCTACCCAGTCTCTTACTGGCCAACGTGCGGTCCCTGGAAAACAAACTTGACGAAATACGAGCCAGTATCACAACACAGCGGGAGATTAGAGAATGCTGCGCTCTTATTTTCACCAAAACCTGGCTTTCAGATAAAGTCCCGGAATGCGCCGTCTAGCTGCAGACTCACTCCGCACACCGAGGAGACAGGACCGCAGCCTTCAGTAAGGTTATCGGGGGAGGTGTGTGTGCGTTTATTAACAACTCGTGGTGTGGAGACGTACAGACTGTCCACAAGTACTGTTCGCCAGATATGGAGTTTGTAATGCTGAAATGCCACCCTTACTATCTGCAGCGGAAGTTCTCAGCTGTGTTTTTGGCCATTGTTAACATCCTGCTGCGAGCTAACTCTGCAGCAGCGCTCGGCAAACTCCACAAAGTCATCAGTGCATTAGAGACAACTCATTTAGACACTGCTTTTATTGTCGCTGGTGTCTTCAGTAAGTGCAACTTACGGACTGTACTCTCCAAATATCACCAACATGTTGCCATTCCTACCCGTGACAAGAACACCCTGGATCATGTCTACAGTAACATACATGGTTCATATAGGGCTGCACCACGTCCCCACTTTTGACAGTCTGACCACATCTCTCTCTGTTCATGTACCTGGATTACAGACAGAAACTGAAACAATCAAACCCTGTCACCAAACCTGTTAAACTCTGGACCCCAGAGACTGAGAGCATCCTACAGGGCTGTTTTGCTCAAACAGATTGGGATGTGTTTCAAACTGCAGCCACCAAGGAGAACTGCTTTCTCAATATACAGGACTATGCTGAATATGTGACTGGGTACATCAGCACCTGTGTTGACAATATTGTGCCCACCACACAAATCATAAAGTTCCCCAACCAGAAGACCTGGCTCAACAGTCAGGTACGACACATGCTGCGTACTCGCTCTCTTGCATTCAGATCAGGCAATAAGTACTCACTGAGGAAAGACTGTGGAAAGCCATTACAGAAGCTAAGAGGCAGTACAGAGAGAAGCTGGATGGCTTCTATTCTTCTGCTGACCCCAAGCGGATTTGGCAATGTCTGCAGCACATCACAGAATATAGGGCCACCACCAACACCATCACCTCCGCAGGCGGTCTGCCGTATGATCTCAATCTGTTTTACACCCGCTTTGAGACCCCCAGACCTCCCAGAACTCCGTCCAACAAAGAGAACATCATACTGAAATTTGCGGATGACACTGCAGTGATCGGTCACATCACTGGAGGGGACGAAGCGGCTTATAAGAGAGAGGTGGCTGGTCTAGTGTGATGGTGTGAGGACAATAACCTCACCATCAACACTGATGAGACAAAGGAGATGATAGTGGACACGATGTAGAAGAGGATGCCTCACCAGCCGTTGTTTATCTGGGAGAGTGAAGTGGAGAGGGTGAGCAGCGTTAGGTACCTGGGTGTCCACATCAGGGAGGACCTCACCTGGACACTGAACACCACACAGCTGGTCAAGAAGGCTCAGCAGTAGCTGTATTTTCTGAGGAGGCTGAGGAAATTTGGTATGTCGGCCAAGATCCTCAGCAGCTTCTACAGCTGCATTGTGGAGAGCACACTGACCAGCTACATCACTGCATGGTATGGCAGCACTACTGCTTTGGATGCAAACGCCTGCAGAGATTGATAAGAACTGTGGAGAAGATCACCAGGACCCCGCTCCCCTCTCTACAGAGCATATACCATCGCAGAGTCCAGAGGGGAGCTGCCCACACACCCTCAACACAGAATGTTCACACTTCTGCCCTCGAGACGAAGGTTTAGAAGTGTGAAATCCAGAACATCTAGACTCAACAACTCCTTCTTCCCCACTGCTATCCGACTCTTGAACAGCTGAAAAGGGGGTCAGGAAGTAAGCTATCCTGATTATGTGTGGATGTTTCCTGGTCCTGTGTGCTAGACGGCTGTTTGAGAAGGGAGTAGCGGCATGAGAAGTATGGTGACCTTTAGGGATGGTATTGATAAGATTTTCACGATTCCGATTCCATTTTCGATTCTGTATAATGATTTGATTCTTTAACGATTCTCTTATCGATTCTTATTTTTTTTTAAAAAGAGAACACTAAGGTCGATTAGCTTAGAATTTTGTTTTATATCTTCTCTTTGAACAAGATAGAAATTTAGGAGTAACATGGCCTTACGAACAGTGAGCTCTTAAGAGATCCACAGCCTACGACTCTTCAATGGGGTGTCACAGGGTCCCCAGGGGAAAAAAATTGTAAATGTAAAATAATAAAATGAATATTCTTCCGTAGCAATAACAAAGTATAACATAAATTATTCTGTAGCAATTACACAAGAATATCCAGTAATGTTCCTGCCTACAATTAAACACATTCACTTACCGAAAATCGGGGGCATCTGCTGTGGCAAATGGCTGCAAGCCTTTTACCACAAACTTAGTCACTGCTCGGAGACATTTGTCTATCCTGGCCTGAAAGGAGACTCTACCAGTAGACTGCAGCGAGAACTGCCAGCCAGACTCTGTCTGTCTCTCTTATCATGGTCACCTAAATGCAGCGCACAGTTATGGTAGGTTTTGTAATAAGGCAGATTGCGCTAACATAATATGCACTGTTAGCTGATTATTTACCTGCCGCATTAACGGGAGAAGACGTTACCGCTGCTGCTGGGTTGAGATTCACGAGTCCAGAGCGGAATTAAAAACACAACATTCATTTAAGGTTATCGCGTGTTTTGTGATCAAATGCTTTTGCATATTCGTAGTGTTTCCTCCCTTTAATAAAATATCTACTTTGCAAGTATTACAAGTTGCCCCGTTGTCATCCGTTCTCTCCCTGCCAGGTAAATGACGCTCCGCAACGTGGTGACGTCTTTCGGGGCGACAATAAGGTAATCGTTTGCAAAAATGGCAAACAATTCAAAGGAATTGAAACAGTGGGAACCGGTTCTCAATAAGAACCGGGTTTCGATACCCATCCCTAGTGACCTTTCTGGGGAAAGGTCAAAAGGGGGAATGTTACGGAATAGTGCTTATTTTCTTAGTGCTTATTTTCTGATTATATTGTTTTATGTATTTTAATAATAAAGGCCTGTATAAAGTAGAGATGGCACCATACCACTTTTTCATGTCCGATACCGATACCGATATCATAAATTTGGATATCGGCCGATATGAATCCGATGTAGGGTGTTTTTTAATCAATAAAACTGTTTTATTTAAAATATCTTGCTAAATTTTGTATAAGTGCAAACTCAAGTTAAAAAACAAAAGCTTTTCTGTTATACCTGTGTGCAAAAAGTACACTGCACCCAAAATATTTCATAGTTCAGCAATACAGATCAATCTAATAAACTTAAACCTACTCCATCCTCCCTATTCTGGTATTTTAAAGAGTAAGCAACCTAACTAACAATGTTGAAAACTCCCAGCAAAAAAAAAACAAAAAAATTGAACCACCCCCCACCTCATGATGCTTAATCGACGTAATCAACTTTAATTTGATGCAGTGTGAAAAAAAATGCACAGAAATCAATTATTTTTCAAAAATAATTAAATTGATTGAACATCTTTCTTCAACAGAATTGCAGACTGCACATATTGTACATTCCCAAAGGAAAAAGTACCATAGCTTACTAGGGTATATTAGTCTTAATAGTTACTATATACAGTAATGGACTTCTATACATTTTACATCAGATTAAAATTTTGGGTATAAGATTCAGATAATTATTTATTAAAAGCTAGACATTTTAAATGAGAATAAGAAAGAAAAGTATGTCTTTGTGCCCCTTTTCCCTGTTCATGCCCTATCGGCCCCCCTGGCTAAACTTTGCTAGATCCGCCCCTGCACAGTTACCAGCCGTCAGCTACATAGAAAAAGATCCTGGTGTAGAAAGTAATACTAAATAAATTCTAACAACAGCTTATAACACTTAAACGTGCTGCTGTTGTTTATCCGCTGGTCTCCTCTTTATTGCGCAAAGTGGACGATAAACAAACAAGAAAGTTGGGACTCGGCACAGAAAAGCCGATCAGCTGATCAGGAGGGAGGGGGAGTAAGTGAGAGAAGTAGATGCAACTGCGCAGCAAAGACAGAATAGCTTCAGCTTTGTGTCTTTTTTTTTTTTATTCTAATGGAGTACGAGACAAATCGCTTCCCTTTCACCTCAATATCGAACTCCGAAGGCCAGTTCAGCTGTGACTCAATATATCAGTTGTTAAGCTTAACGTGGAAATACTATGCAAACATTCAGGGATGAACTTACACACTTGCTTTACTTCTCTGGGATAGTTTTCGCCGAGATGAAATGCCTTAGGAAGCACGTAGCGAGGCTCCAAACGCCCCGCCAACAGGTCTGGCAGACAACAGCCGCTCTATCACGTGAGACATGCTCCTCCGACGCGCCGAGCTGGGTTAGGCAATTAGCGCGTTTTGTGAGGTGATTTTGCGATACTTTGGATCGGATTACATCTTTCATTTTTCTCCGATATCCGATCCAGTAATTTAGGTCAGTATCGGACCGATACCGATACGTAATATCGGATCGGTCCATCTCTAGTATAAAGCAAGGCCAGCTTTGAGAGAGAACTAGGTCAGAGGGTTAGAGGTCGCCTTACCAACAGAGGCTTAAGTTAGTGGAAGTTTAAAAAACTGGAAGTTTAGTGCACAGCTGCAGAGGCATATTAATAAAATACAGAAAACCAGTACACAGAGAAAAAGCAGAACTATGTAACACACACACATCTACTCAGGCCAGAAGAAGTTGTTTTTATCGAAAGTATGTGTGACGTGTAAAGGACCAAAATAACGCCTATGTGATACATATTTCTGGTGTCTAATGCTGGAGATTTTGCAACTGGCTTTGGGCTGTGCAGGTCTCTCTCTTCCGGAAGATGATTAAATAAAAAATCATAAATGTTTTGACTAACTGAGTTGTGTTCTCTCTGTCAGAAAAGAATGAAAAAGAATCAGATTTAATACCTACCTCAACTGCAATTTGCACATCAGGACAATTTGCACGCTAAGTTCATTTTACACATTACGCTCCTTTGTACATCCTTTTACATTGACAACTGCATACCTCACTTGTCTTCATTTACTTATTTTTGTACTTATTTATTTATCTTTCACTATTTTTTTATCCTTATTTTTATCTATTTATCTTAATATCTTATTTGTATCCTTATTTATCTCGTTCCTTAAACCCTGCCTAACTTGGCACTTGGGTATGGACAGTAAAAGGAAGAATTTCATTGCAAAGAGAAATGCTATTTCTTCTGTACACATGACAATAAACACTTTGAATCTTTGAATCTAAATTTTTGAAAGCTTCAAGCATCCATCTGTTCACACAAGCTGTGCTGTTTGACTTAAAGAGTGTAGTTAGCTGGTGGCTGCTGCAGAGACCAGCATCATACGGTTATTTTGTGTGCTGACCCTGGTTTGGAAACTCAACATTCAAAAATGACCCCAAATAAAATGAGCCACTGACACAGATGGCGCCTGTGTACATGGCTTGCCGTCCTCGGCAGTATCTGTTTCACTGCTTTTTACCCCCTCTATGCTCTTTTATGGACCTTGGCATTATATTTTTTTTATCTTTTTAGTTGTATGCTCATCTAATGGCTGTGCACTGATTAAATACGACAGGCAAACACTTTTAAATCTAAGACTTTCCCATTCCTCTCGGGCTGATCCTTGCTGGAATCTGGGCAAAGCCACCCCGCCCCGACTGGACCCTCCGACCGGCTTCTTCCACCTACCCTATTCCTAATCTACACAAGAAACGCCATAGGAAACACGGTAGAAGGAGCGGCCGTTGCGTTCACCTTAGGGTCTACTTTAAAGCCAGAGCCACAGGCTGCCCACATGTCAGCCTGGATATTTTATCTTTTTTCCCCTCCTTCTCCGGAGCGCTCTGATGCTAAGTTGCTCACCCACCGTAGGATCTGCTTGGCTGACCATGAAGCCTACCCTGCCCTTCCTGTGGCATGTTTTCCTGCTCAGGTTTGGATTACATCGCTCCGATGTGCGTCCTATGACGCACCACCCGTGGCGATTTAGCCCCTAGGATACGGATGGCATTGCTTAATGTCAGGTCGCTGGTCAATAAGACTGTCTTCTTCTCCACTAATGGGATTGATGCTTTATTCCTGACTGAAACCTGGATTCCTCCTGGTGAGTTCATCCCTTTTTCCGAACTTCTTCCATTGGATTGTGTCACTTTTAGCTCACCAAGGCTTACTGGTAGGGGTGGCAACGTAGCCTCGGTTTTTAAAAATTTATATGCAGTTCGTCAGCTAACCTTACCTACCTACTCTAGTTTTGAAGTCCAGTTATTGGAGATGACTGTATCCATGACCACACTCTGCGCGGTGGTTTACCGACCGCCTAAACATAGCAAATGTTTTATCACGGACTTTGCTGATCTCCTAGGTTCCGTTCTTTTTAAATATGGTTGTGTTCTCATTTTTGGTGATTTTAACATACACACTTGCTGTAAGGATGACCCATTTGCTAAAGACTTTCTTGCTTTAACTGACTCTTTTAACCTGGTTCAGTGGGTCAACAACCCAACCCATGTTAAAGGACATACTTTGGACTTGCTTTTTTCATATGGTCTGGACATTTGTATGAATGATATAAGTGACGCTGGGATCTCGGATCGTTTCCCAGTTATATTTGATACTGGCTTATGCGCTAATGAACTACATCCTGCGGCTCCCCTTCGCCCACTACGTGTAATCAGTGCTGAAGCGGTGTCAAACTTCTCTATGTCTTTCTTGGATTCTGTATCTGTCACTCCTGACTGTTGTTCATTTCGCTCGGTCGATGACTGTGCTAATACCTTGCTATTGTTATTAAGTGTGCCTATGACAAGAGGCACACTTATTACTATTCCTCAGATTTATCCTACTTCTTCTTCTTTTTTCCTTTTTTCACCTGAACTTTCGCTGCGTAATTCACCCCACAGTTTTGAGACAAGCTTAACATATGTTATATCATTTTGTGTGACTGGATCTGAAATGGTGTGCTATGACTTTTGGTGTTTATGACTTTTATACTTTTTAAAATATTAATATTTTAGTGCAAATTTTGGCCCATTGACATGGTGGAAAACTCCATATCCCACAATTCATAGCACACCTCTGCCGAGTGAAACAATGGCGGCCACCTCTTCGTTTTATATATTGCTTTTATTAGTTTTTCTGGGTCACAAAATAAACTTTTAAGATATTTTCAGGTGAGAATGTAGCTGTGTAAATTTCAAATATCTGCTCATTTTATCAAGACATCCCATATTAGCAACAGTTCTGTGTTGCTGCCGCATGGCAGCTAGTGCGGCTAGCTAGCTAGCGCGGCTTGCACCGCTTCGCTGAAAAGCGACCCGGGCTTGGTTACAGTGAGGTGGGTCAGTTTTGTTTCACCTCCTGGTGTCCCGCATGGCAGCTAGCACGGCTAGCGCCGCTTCGCTGAAAAGCGACCCGGGCTTGGTTACAGTGAGGCGGGTCAGTCTCGTTTCACTGCAGTCTATCTGGGTCAGATATAAACCAAGTTTGGGTGTAGTTTATTTTCGTTGTGCTGACTTTTTACAATCAGTCAGCCGCCTGTCAGCTAGCCGGCTAGCTAGCTAGCTAGCGAGAACGGTTATCTCTCTCGTTTTACCCCCCGATTGCTCGCAAAGAGTCAGTGTCTCAGCTGGACTTATGTTTCGTTTTTATGGGCCGATGATTTATTTATTCATTTTAGTAACGTTAGAAACAGTGAAAGGTGGTGGATTGTCCAGATGCTGGTCGATGTGGAAAAAATAACTTTGGTGGTGGCTAACGCGGAGCTATAACAGAGGTTAGCAAGCCACCGGTGTATGACAGAAAGGACATGCGGGAAAAAGAGAGATACGAGCCTTCGAGGTGGCCGCCGAGCGACCGGGCCTGGTTTACACCGAGATGGTTCTCTGTCTCATTTCACACAGACACCCCCCCCCCCCTCCCCCTCTCTTGCGCCGCCAGAACGAGTGTCTGGTGAACTGAATTTCAGGTAAGACGTTATTTATATTTTCGTTGTGCTGACTGTTTACAATTAGTTACAATAACTCATACTGCGCGCTAGCTAGCATGACAGACTTTCTATACAGCTGGGTGGGTGCTGTGTTATTGATGGTGAACTTCATTGTATTCATAAGGTTACTTAGTAGAGTTGCCAACCATCCCGTGCAAACGGAACCGTCCCGCATTCAGAGAAAATATTACGCGTTTCGTATTGGATGTCGCGCTAAACAACAGCAGCACATTTAAGCTTGATCAGCTGTTGTTAGAATTCATTTTATTTTAATTTCTAGTATCAGATGATGTTTGCTGGAACCAGGAAATGTCCTTACTGAATCATCAGAGCTGAACAGGTGATTGAGAAACAGGTTTATCCTTTAGGTGTCATGAATGAGTTGAAGGGAAGTTATGAACTGTTTCTGAGAGACAAATAACACCAAGATCCTTTTCTGTGTAGCTGACAGCTGTGCAGGGGCGGATCTAGCAAATCCGCCCCTGCACAGCAAATCCCCCTAGGCCAGGTAGGGCATTAACAGGGAAAGGGGGGCACAAAGATATACTTTTCTTTCTTACTCTCATATAAAATGTCTAGCTTCTATTAAATAGTTATCTGAATCTTACAACTAAAGTTTGTATAATAATACACAAGACTGGCTGTAGACCATTGTTAATCATTCAGAACAGTGTGTAAAAATAACAAAAAACCAAAAATCAATGCAAAAGTGCATAAATATTTATTTTACGTATTTGATGTGTGTGGCGGGGCGTGGTCTGCAGTGCCGCTGCAGGGGAGTCGGACCCACCTGAGCGGCATCTGCAATCACGCCTCTCGGGCGTAAAGTCTGTGCTCTCTCGGCTGGTTTTTTTGGGTGTGTCTCGGGCTGTGAGTTGAAAAGCTACAGCCGGCTGTGTGGGTACACCAACCATGTGTGAAAAGTGGTCCATAACGTAATGCTTCAAAGCGTGTTCATCCAAACATTCTCGGGTCTGCCGTGGTACAATGGGACTTCTGCTCATGAACCTCTGTGCACTACGTCCGCAAATCGGGGTTGTAACCTGTAAGCTGTCATCTGTGAAGCGTGGGCGGTGTTTGTTTTTACCATAGTTCATGGTGGAGAATGGCTGCTCTGCTGATTTTGCTCTCTGTAGCCGCATGAATTGCAAACTACACTGATTAGCAGTGGCGTAGGCACTCTTAAAATTTCTTCCGAAATTTTCGCTTTCTAGTTTTTTTCTATCCTTGATACTGTTGCCCATATTAAAATGAAGTGCCCTAGAACCTACTCTCAGTGTTGGCTTAATGACACTATGCATGCTTTACGTCACATGTGTCGGCGCAGTGAGAGAAGGTGGAAAAAAGATAAACTTCAGGTTTCTTACGACATGTTATGGACTAGCTGCTTAAAATTCCAAAGTGCTGCTGAAATGGCCAAAGCGTCTTTCTTCTCCAAAATTATCTTGGCCAATGTTCATAACCCCTGCACCTTATTTAAAATTTTTAACTCAGTGGTTAACCCTTGCCCAGACATGCCTTTACCTTATTCTCAGGCTCTTTGTGAGCGATTTCAAATTCACTTTTCAGATAAGGTCTCATCTCTTAAGTCCTCCCTTCCCCCTGTTTCATGTCATCTCCCCATTCCTGAGAGCATTTTAACTTTCCATCAGTTTTGAGCCTGTGTCACTTTTGACTCTTAAGCGGCTAGTTATTCAAATTAATAACACCAATACTGTGCTTGACATTCTTCCATCTTGCATAGCTAAGGACTGTTTTGTTGTAATTAGACCTAGTATCGTATTTCTTATGAACTTTTCCTTGCTCTCAGGCTGTGTCCCTTTGGCTTTTAAGCATGCTGTGGTCCACCTGATTGTTAAAAAAAGAAACTCTGACTGTTATGGCCTTTTAAACTACAGACCGATCTCTAAGCTTTTGTTCTTATCCAAGATCCTGGAGAGACTACACACTGTAAAATGTAATATTGTGTTTAATTAAAAATATTAAATAGGCTCAACTCAATTTTTATCAATTTGTTATCAGAACTCGATTTAAATACGTTACCAGTACTTTTTATGCAAAAACGCTGATAAACTCCATTTATTTGAGTTGTCTTAACTTAGAAAAACTAAGTAAGCTGGAAGTTTTGCTTCTCCGGGCGGAAGGATGAAAGATGTGTTTTGAAAATGCCACGTGACTACCGTCCTCCTCTCTCCCGGATCAGTCCGCATGTTCATGGCGCCAGCATTTGTTATGGAATATATTGAGCAAACCTGGAGATATTATTGTTGTCATTGCTGTGGATCTTTACTGACTTGGTGAGTAAATGTTTGCTCTTATTCAAACTGATTTGAATAAGGTTTCTAATCTTGCTAGCTAGTTAGTGTTAGCCTACCGTTGCTGCTGCCGCTGGGGCTCATGTTACTTAAAAATTAACACCACAGCCTTAAAAACCTTACATAAAACTATGTCTGTGAAATTTTCTGTTGATTGTTTGAAATAAAAAAGTGAGATAAGAGCCCGGACAAAATTCTTCGGGAGGTGCAGCCGTTAGGGGTGGGGTGGGGTGTGGGGGGTATTTTTAATCCATAGCCATAACTAACTAACTAACTATAAATATCATGTTTAACCTGAGTAGTAAAAGACCGCAGGGGGTTGAAAACAATATGGCAGGAGTTAGCTGTGCTCGCGGACTCTATGAAGCCTTCACCTCATAACAGAGCTCTCCGAAAACGTGGAAGCACTTCTGCAAATATGTGATATTTTGATAAATTAAGTAGATATTTGAGCATTACACAGCTACATTCTCGCCTGAAAATATCTTAAAAGGTTATTTTGTGACCCAGAAAGGGTAGTTTGGGGAAAAGGAGGATCGCATTTGTCGGCCACGGTTGTCGGAGCCTGTGCATACTTGTAAGCGCGGCAATGGCGGAGCAGCGCGGCTAAAAAACGTATTACTTTTTTCCGGGTCACAAAATAAACTTTTAAGATATTTTCAGGCGAGATTGTAGCTGTGTAACGTTCAAATATCTGCGCGATTTATCAAGACATCACATATTTGCAAAAATGCTCCGACGTTTTCGGAGACGTCCATTTGTTGTTCATGCTCTTTGGCAGCTTTTGAACATGTGTGGCATCTATTAATGTCAAATCTAGCCTTTACTTAACAACATAAGCAAACTCTATGTTACAATGATTGCACAGCCATTAAGGATCAACTCAGTTTCTGAAAAATGTTCTGTTTTTTCTCCCTCTGCTTGCTTCTTACTGTCTTTGAGGTTCGGGGCCAGCACTCCTGTTGTTGGACAGAAAGACATCAACTAAGTGGTAAGTGTTTTGGTTTTCCAATATATTAGCAACTGTCAGTGACATTTATATTAATCAGGCTGAACTTTAATCATACTTTAGATCAGCCTGTTTTACTTATTGTTTTGTTTGTGCTTTGGTTTGGGGAAGTTGTTTCTTTACTGATCTTTTCCTGTCTTCTGTTATTAGACTTGAGATATGACTGCACGATGCTGTTGCTGTGACTCCAGTTAATTCTACAAGACATGCTGTGTAAGTAAACAAACAACAACAGTTTGGTCTGCATTTCTTGAAAGATCACATCCCCCAAACTTAGTTTAGAGTGTCTACACTGCATATAGTGAAGTCTGCAAGTTTTCTAACAGCAAAATTTGTTTTGTGCCCAAATCAATGATTTTGCACATCATTAGAATGAAAGTTATTGGCCATGTTGGCATAGCCCTTTTTAAAATTATGCTTTCATGACATTATTGTGTGTCGGGTGGTGGTCAGGGCTATCCAGACTGACAATTGGGACATTGAATGTCACCTCTCCGGTGGGGAGGGAGCCTGAGATTGTCTAAATTGGAGTCTGTTTTATACCAAAAGCAGAAAAAAATGTTTTAAGAAAGCAATTAAGTTCATGTTCCAAAAAATATGATTGTTTGCTTGCAGGACACCAGAAGAGATGAGTCCTCCGTCACAGATGGTGTGGTCAGTGAAGATGGTTGCCTGCAGGTTCAAGCTCATTGCATCGCCAACCCACATCCACTGCCACTGTACTTAAGGGAAGTTAAAGACTTTCTTCTGCACCTACATTTGGATCACCTAAATCAATGACAGTCATTCAGGCAGTAATGCCTGGATTGGAAACAAGCCATCCTTAAAATATTACAACATTCCAGCTCATGTGTTGGAATGGAAAACAAATGTGTTGTTTAAATTAGAGACTGCACTTGTGACAGAACAACAAATATTTTATTTTGATTATATAAGTAATGTAAGTACAAAACAAACTTGTGGTAGGCCTAAACTTATTTTCAGAATAATTACATCTGAGACTTTGTTTCACTGTAAGATTATAACAGCGATGGCAATATAATTGTTTGTTGTTCAGCAGAACAGTGTCCATTTTTGGCTGTTATACTTTGTTGTGTTTGAAAATAAAAGTTGGGCTGATTTTAACATCATTACAAAAAGTGTTGTTAATTATTTTTAATCATATTCAGGTTACCACAAATTGTTTTTTCATTTAGTTGAACTTGAAATGTTTGTCAGTAGGTAAACAATTAGTATTGTACAGTCAGAAATATCAAGTTATTCTTAATACTGCAGACTTGCAATGTATAAGTTGTCCTAACAGAAGAGTCTTGTTAAGTAAGCTTTACTTAGTTTTTTTGAGGCAACGAGTTTCCTCAATTTTTTTGAGTTCTGGGAACTAAAAAAAGGCTGTACGGTGTACTCAAAATGAGTAAGTTGCCCTAACTTGGTCATCTTACGTAAACTTGATCCAATTTTTTTGAGTTTTGGGAACAAATGAGCTTGTACAGCGTACTCAAAATAAATAAGTTGTCCTAACTTAGTCATTTTTAGCTAAGCTTTACTCAATTTTTTTGAGGCAACGAGTTTCCTCAATTTTTTTGAGTTCTGGGAACTAATTAGATTTTACAGTGCAGTGAGTGCAGAATTATTAGACAAGTTGTATTTTTGAGGAATAATTTCATTATTGAACAACAACCATGTTCACAATTAACCCAAAAAACTCATTAATATCAAAGCTGAATGTTTTTGGAAGTAGTTTTCAGTTTGTTTGTAGTTTTAGGTATTTTAGGGGAATATCTGTGTGTGCAGGTGACTATTACTGCGCATAATTATAAGGCAACTTAACAAAAAACAAATATATACCCATTTCAATTATTTATTTTCACCAGTGAAACCAATATAACATCTCCACATTCACAAATATACATTTCTGACATTCATTCAGTGCGCTACTGCTCGAGAAGGGGAGATTGTTTTCCGTGTTAGTTCTGTTTACCTCGTAAGCTGTGTTCCTGGTTGCCATCCTTCACGGTGATGTTCCGAGTATTAAGTTCATGACTGGAAGTAAGTGTCCTTAAGCATGTTTATTTTCCGATCCTGATGTTGGCCGCGGCTTTAGTTACTTTCTACCGCGTTATAGCAGCGAGTTTTCATCTCGTGACTAGAGGCATGTGCCGCTGGCCGCCGCCATTATGTAGTAATTTTATTCGGCCACACGATGGGGCCAAAGTCCTTATGTTCACAGTTAGAGTGGATGTTTCGGCTATGTATGGCATTCTCACTGTGTTCAATTGTGTCCTTTCTGTGTTCGGAGCAAGAGATGTAAGATTGGCATAGTTCAAATCATATATGTTATGTTATGTGAATATTCAGATGGATGTGTTGGTTTATTTCATTTACTAATTTATGTTTATCTTAGTGAAGCTGTTTCTGTATATATTTATATACTCATGGCAATTTGTTTGTTACTACAGACTGCTGGCAACACTGAGCATCTAGGTGGCAATAAAACAGCTGGCGGTGACAATCCAGCAAAGTGGAAGCCTGTTGTCCTCCTTCCTGTATCCTGACCGATACACCATCTTGTTAAATGCTGAACCTAAAAGAACTAGCCCTCACCAAGTACTCCTCAATACTGTCAGTGTTTTGATCTGTTCACCATCAACATTGCGTGCAGCAGCAACCACAGCCTCCCTGACACTGTTCAGAGAGGTGTACTGTTTTCCCTCCTTGTAAATCTCACATTTGATGATGACAGGTTCTCAGTGGGGTTCAGATCAGGTGAACAAGGAGGCCATGTCATCAGTTTTTCTTCTTTTATACCGTTTCTTGCCAGCCACGCTGTGGAGTACTTGGACACGTGTGATGGAGCATTGTCCTGCATGAAAATCATGTTTTTCTTGAAGGATGCAGACTTCTTCCTGTACCACTGCTTGAAGAAGGTGTCTTCCAGAAACTGGCAGTAGGACTGGGAGTTGAGATTGACTCCATCCTCAACCCAAAAAGGCCCCACAAGCTCATCTTTGATGATACCAGCCCAAATCAGTACTCCACCTCCACCTTGCTGGCGTCTGAGTCGGACTGGAGCTCTCTGCCCTTTACCAATCCAGCCACGGGCCCATCCATCTGGCCCATCAAGACTCACTCTCATTTCATCAGTCCATAAAACCTTAGAAAAATCAGTCTTGAGATATTTCTTGGCCCAGTCTTGACGTTTCAGCTTGTGTGTCTTGTTCAGTGGTGGTCGTCTTTCAGCCTTTCTTACCTTGGCCATCCATGTCTCTGAGTATTGCACACCTTGTGCTTTTTGGCACTCCAGTGATGGTGCAGCTCTGAAATATGGCCAAACTGGTGGCAAGTAGCATCTTGGCAGCTGCACGCTTGACTTTTCTCAGTTCATGGGCAGTTATTTTGCGCCTTGGTTTTTCCACATGCTTCTTAGGACCCTGTTGACTATTTTGAATGAAACGCTTGATTGTTCGATGATCACGCTTCAGAAGCTTTGCAATTTTAAGACTGCTGCATCCCTCTGCAAGATATCTCACTATTTTTGACTTTTCTGAGCCTGTCAAGTCCTTCTTTTGACCCATTTTGCCAAAGGAAAGGGAGTTGCCTAATAATTGTGCACACCTGATATAGGGTGTTGATGTCATTAGACCACACCCCTTCTCATTACAGAGATGCACATCACCTTTTTTTTTTTTTTTTTTTTAAATTTTATTTATGTTTTTTTTACCTGTCCCGTTTGGCTCTTTTGCCATCAGAATTATTGTCTACTACATCAAAGAAAGATGCCCAACGGATTTACTTTACCAAATGGACCATCACAGCCTTGACCGTAATGGTCAATTTGATTCACCTTTTATTGTTTATTTTATTTTCATTTTTTGAATACGGGACGGACTTTACTGGGGGAAAGAAAAGGGGAGAAAGAAAGAGGGAAAGAAAAACAGTTTAGAAGAGGGATGGGGGAAAAAGGGGCAAAAAACAACAGAATAAGCAGACAAAAAATACATATATATCGATCACCTGGATCACCTGTTGAGAAAGAAGAAAGAAAACAAGCAGAAGAAAATGAGCGTAATAGAATAAACAACATCACAACGATATATAGGAATATGGCAGTAAATACTAAATGTTAAACATTATTGTGCAGCACGTAAGATCGACAGGTAAGATCGACAGCGCACAGTGTACTTTGAGGTAGGAGTCAAAAAGGGTGTAGTTTGTGTGTGTGAGCACCCGTGTGAACACCTGTGAGCATGAGTGCGTTTGTACTTAAAAGGTTCCTTTATGTAATGATCTGCTAGAGGGTGTGGTGGACCACTGCCCCGTCCTCCAGGGCATGAAGCAGGTATGGAGGAGATCAAAACTCTAGACATCCAGAGGCCCCCAGAACACAAGAGACCAAGGAAGACCAACAGAGGGGCAGCCGCATCACTATCCCAGAAAGAGCTGAGGAGAGTCCCAGATGAGGCGTCACCCAGCAGCCACGGAGCAGAAGCCAGGGGGGGTTGCAGTGACGCGCCCATGAGCTCCGCCGGCAGCCAGCTGTGCCTGAGTGACCAAGCCCCAGGCCGAGAGGCCGAGGGCACCCCACCTCCGAAGTGGCCCGAGCGAGCCCCAGGCTCCAAGCCCCGATAAGCAGCTGCCAAGGAGTGAGCCGGTGTGTACCTGGGCGCCCATCCCCGGACACAAAGAACCACCAACGCACCGATGTCTGAGGCCGTCTGCCACCGGCAGGGGAAGTGGAGGGGGGAGATAGGCCTCCAAACCTTGGAGGGCCTGAGGTGTCCCCAGAGAGGTGGCATCTGATACCCAACCTGACATATAGACACAGACATACAGGCACACACAGATACAAGCATCCATTCCCACCCTCATGCTCTCATAAGCAATTACTCCACACTCAACCAACGTGGAGACAGACATAAAGAGACGCTGTACACACAATCACACTCCCCAAGCGTACTCTAAGAACCAGGTCTAGGTACCCTTGCCCCTGGAGGGGGAAACTGCACCTCCCAAACCTCCCAGCATATTAGGTGAGATGCACATCACCTAATAAGCTTAATTGGTAGTATGCTTTCGAGCCTATACAGCTTGGAGAAAGACAACATGCATGAAGAGGATGATGTGGACAAAATACCCATTTGCCTTATAATTCTGCACTCCCTGTAGTTCTCTCCCAGCTCCAGGCATACTTGGACACGAACAATATTGCTGAGAAATTTCAATCTGATTTGAAGCTATTGCATAGCACTGAAACAGTGTTGGTTAGAGTTCTTAATGATATTCTTGTAATTACTGATACTGAACATTCTATGGTCCTAGTTTTATTGGACCTCTCTTTGGCTTTTGATATGGTGGACCATAACATCTTATTATTAAGACTTGAGCACACAGTGGGTATTAGAGGCACTGCCCTTGACTGGTTTAAATCATACCTCGCTGACAGGTCCTTTTAGGTTAACTTGGGCACCTTCTCCTCTTCCTCTGTACCGGTTTGTTGCCGTGTGCCTCAAGGATCAGTTTTATTCCCTATTCTTTTCCCGTTGCGCCTACAGGGAGCAAATACAATCTTTGAAAAATACAATGTCACGCTGACGACATACAGATCTATTTTGAACTTACTGATGCCCTTGCTGTGTCCCTGCACTACTTTCAAGTATGCATTCATGAGGTCAAAGAATGGTTCCTGAGTAATTCTCTCGTTTTAAATGATAAGAAGACTGAGATTTTGGTGTTCAACAGTAAAATCCCTCGTGTCCAATTTTGTGCTGCCCTGGGTCCCTTTGCTAGCTCTTCCTGTGACTATATCAGTAACTTAGGTGTACTGCTGGTTAGCTCGCTCAAACTCGATAAGCAAGTGTCTGCTGTAGTGAGATCTAGCTTCCACCAACTGTCCTTATGTCTAAGGGTAGGCATTATGTTCCGCATGAGGACCTGGAGAAGCTTATTCACGCTTTTGTGACCTCCAGGTTGGATTATTGCAATCCCTTGTACTACGGTCTTCCCTTTTCTCTTCTTCTTTGACTGCAAACAGTCCAAAATGCGGCGGCCCGCCTCTTGGCTGGTACCAGGAAATTTTGCTCTATTACTCCTGTTCTAGCTGGCTTGCACTGGCTACCCATAAAGTACTGTATTCAATTTAAAATACTACTCCTTACAGTCAAAACTATTAATAAATTAGTGCCGAGTTATCTTAGTGAACTTCCCAGGCCACATATACCTGCTAGAACACTTAGATCTGCCACTCTACTACTGACGCAACCTAGATCTCGGCTGAAGTCTTGGGGTGACCGTGCATTTGCTCTGGCTGCCCCGGTACTGTGGAATAACCTTCCTCTTGATATCCCCGCCTCTGGTTCTATTGCACTGTTTAAATCATGACTAAAAACCCACTTATGCAATCTTGCCTTTCCCTGTAGTTAACATTTCTTTTTTGATTTTATATTATGCCCTTTTATGCTCATTTAATTCCTTTTGTTCTGTATCTGCTGCTTTCCTATGTATCAATGACAGCTATCTGCTTGCATACCTAGAACTTGCTTTGGTCCTATTTCTATTAGCTTCCTTTTATTCTCTATGTTACTTGTTAAGCACCTTGGCATACCCTTGGTTTTAAGTGTGCTTTATGGCCAAAATATATATATCACGATATATATTTGAAAATTTGCGATAACGATATAATTGACGATATAATTTCTGCAAGACGAAATACAACTCCACAACTTTAATAGCACAAAAAACACCCATCCATTTATTTTCACTTAAACAAGCAGCTGTTTTTTTTTATGTGCATTAAAGCTATATAAAAATTTAATAGTGCAAATGCAAATTCTTTGCTGAAAGTTTAACCAAAAGGCATTTCCAGTAGAAATGGGCTGACATATCCTGAGCATAACCATTTATAATATCCACTAAATTTAAAAAGAGGTGCTTTGCAACATTAAACTGCAGTGTGCCAAATAAAAAAGTCAATTACATTTTTTTCGAACCATAAGATGCACGGGATTATAAGGCACATTAAGCGAAACAAAGCAGTCAGATGAATCAAACTTTATTCAACTCATTCTTAGTGCTTCCTCCACTTCTGTACCATTGATTCATTAATGCTGTAATCTATCACAGCTGCTCTATTCCCATGTTGTTGCAGTATATTAATGACTAACCTCGTATTGTGGATGGATTGTATCAGTTGTTCTCCTGACTGAAGTTTGGTCCGTTTACAGCATCCTGCCATGCGATTGCATTTCTCTCTAACCATCAGGAACCTTCACGTTAACTTTTATCGAGTGGAAAAATGTTAGCGTTCATCCTCCAACTTCACTGTTTATGTTATGCTAACATAGCTGTGTCGCTAGAGATCACGTAGCACATCATTATATACCACCTAGCCCAACTTCAGTAACCCTACAAATGTCACTGCTGTTTAGTTTCCTGTCTTCATTTATGTTGGAAGTGATAGCAGAGCTGTACGTTTGAATTTTTTCAGAAATCTCTCAGTCAGAACATGCTATATCATGGTTAGGTGACTAGCGAAACTAGTGAGCTAACTTCTGCTAACTTCCTGCTAACTTCTAACTCCGTTAAATGTAATAAATTCTGTTTTCATGGAAGATGTGCGTATGAAAACAAAGGCACTGCGCATGCGTGTTTTACCCATATTCTATCACAATATTTCATTTTCTTATCGTTGCCTAACATTGTACCGGTATTACCGTGAATGGTATAATATAGCCCAGCCCTACTGGTGATTTTAACGTTAATATATGTTTTGAGGCGGACCTATTGGCTCAGGACTTCTTGGCTCTTATTGACTCTTTTAATCTCACTCAGTGGGTAACAAACCCAACCCACATTAAAGGCCATACACTTGACTTGGTTTTGTCATATCGACTGGATATTTGCATCGTGGACATTAATGATGCTGGGATTTTGGACCATTTCCCGGTCATGTTTGATGTTGAGTTATGCAATATGGAACTGAATTCGAAGGGTCCACTGTGCCTTGTGTGTATGATTAATCCTGAGGTTCTTGCCGATTTCTCTGCAGCCTTTGTTAAGTCTGCCTGTTGTAATGTAATGTAAGTAATGCAGCTCTCCTGGTTGATGACCTCGTCAACTCTTTCATTTCTACTTGCTCCTGTATTCTGGACACTGTGGCTCCAGTAAAGCCTAAACACTATAAAACCTCTCGCCAACCCTGGCTAAATGAATCCATCCTGGCTCTTAGAAGTGAATGTTGTAGAGCAGAGAGGAGATGGAAAAAAGATAAACTTCAGGTATCCCTCGACATTCTGCATACAAGCCGATATAAGTTCAGAAGGCTGCCAAAAGGTCGTTTTCTGTCAGGATGGGAAAACATTCCTCTTCTTCTGCCCCTTTTCACTGTGGTGTGCCTCAAGGCTCTGTGCTGGGTCCTGTGTTGTTCTCCCAGTACATGTTGCCCTTGGGCTCCATTTTTGAAAAACATAATGTCTTCTTTCATTGCTATGCTGATGATATTCAAATCTAACTCCACTTGACTGGGGATGTTTCATCTTCACTACATCCTCTGTTTGATTGTTTGAGGGATGTCAAAGACTGGTTATCATGTAACTATCTTACCCTAAATGAAAAGAAGATGGAAATTATTGTTTTTGATAGAAATATGCCTCTGAGACAACTAACTGGTACTCTTGGGCCTGTTGGTATTCACCTCACTGATGCTGTTAGGAATCTTGGAGTTTTTATTAATAGTTCCTTCAAACTGGATAAACAGGTGCCTACTGTGGTAAAAAATGGCTTCCATCAACTATGCCAAATTTCTAAAACTAAACCCTATATACCACGCAGAGATCTAGAGAAACTTATTCATGCATTCTCACTTCAAGACTAGATTATTGTAACTCTCTTTACTTGGGCTTCTTATCTTCAGACCTTCAACAATTGCAGTTCGTCTAAAATGCCGCAGCACGTCTCTTAACCGGCACTAGAAGGTATGATTCCATCACCCCTGTTCAACTTACATTGGCTTCCTATCAAATATTGAAACGATTTTAAAATCTTATTGTTTCCGTATATAATATCCCAAATAATATGGCACCTGATTACTTAGCGGATCTCCTTTGTCTGTATAGCCCTAAGAAAGCACTAAGATCATTGGGTCAACTGCTCTTAGTGCAACCTAGGTCTCGGCTGAAGACCAGAGGAGACCGTGCCTTTGCCATTGCCGCACCCAAATTCTGGAGTAATCTTCCTCTTGACATTCGCACATCAGATTCTATTCAATCTTTTAAATCACATCTAAAAACGTACTTGTTTTACCTTGCTTTTAAGGCTAATTAGTGTGTTTTTTTAATCTGGCTCTGCATTTATATTATGTAATTATTTGATATCTGTAATTTATATTTTATATTGTGATTTTATCTGTATCATGGTTTTACTCTAAAGCACTTTGGTGTACTTTGGTCTTTAAATGTGCTATACAAATAAATTTGATATGATGTGATATGGTTCGACCCTTAGTGTGATGATGAAGTCCACTGCAGATAAGCAGGTCAAAGTTAGACAAACTTTTAAGGTGGACAGGAAAAGTGAGAAAGTTTTACAGTAAGATGGCTGACGTGTCAAAGGCAGCATGTAGTAGTCATGACCACCGCTGTAAAGATGCTTTGTGTCTGTGACCTTTAGATAAAAGCATTTGGGGTTTTAGTGTTGTGTATTCAGATCAGAGTCATGTTCACGTCGACCCTTATAACTCTGAGGAAGGCTAGCTAACAGCTAATGTAGCTCATGCTCAATGTTGTTGGTGTGAGTCTGTAACTATGTAGCTCTGCTGTCAGTGAGTATTTCCTGCACTTTGAATGTGCAGCAGCAAGTTTGTGGCTGAAGCATTGTTGGAGTGTTACTGTGCTCTAGTTGGTAAAGATGTGGAGGCAGATTTATCACTAAACTTGGAGAAGAAAACTGGATTATAGATGTCAGACAGTTGGTGTCATAAGCACTGCCCTCTGTTCAAACATGGCTGTTCACAGTGGACATAGATGCTTCTTTCACTCCTCTTTCAAATCATCAAAAAGTAAATGTTGCCATCCTTGAAAGAGTAATCTTTCACCTTGTGAAGTGGCTGTTTGGTCTCTCTGATGTAGAGGTCTGGGCATTCCTCGCTATACTGTACAGCATACACCACATTGTTAAGTTTGTGTTTAGGAGTTTTGTCTTTCGGGTGAACCAGTTTCTGTTTGAGTGTGTTGCTGGGTCTGAAATACACTGAGATGTCGTGCTTGGAGAAAACTCTCCTGAGTTTCTCTGATACACCGGCTACATAGGGAATGACAATGTCGTTGCATCTGTCTTTCTTATCCTCCCTCACTGGTGTCTGATCTTCTTTGCTGTGCATCTTTGCTGACTTTATAAATGCCCAATTAGGATAACCACATGTTTTGAGTGCTTCCTTTACACATGTGTGTTCCTTCTTTTTCCCTTCAGGCTTAGAGGGAACATGTTCTGCCCGATGGTGTAGGGTCCTGATTACCCCAAGTTTGTGTTCCAGAGGGTGATGGGAGTCAAAGAGGAGGTACTGGTCCGTGTGTGTGGGCTTCCGGTAAACTTCAATATTGAGGTTGCCATTCTCTTCAATGTGCATGGGGCAGTCCAGGAAAGGCAAACAGTTGTCCTTTGTGTCTTCCCTGGTGAACGTGATGTTTTTATCCACGGCGTTAATGTGCGCAGTGAAGGATTCCACTTCTTGTCTTTTGATTTTGACCCAGGTGTCGTCTACATATCTGTACCAGTGGCTGGGTACTCTCCCTTTAAAAGAGCGAAGAGCCTTTCTTTCCACTTCCTCCATGTAAAGGTTGGCTACAATAGGTGACACGGGGGAGCCCATGGCACAGCCATGTTTTTGTCTGTAGAAGCCCTCGTTGTATTTGAAATATGTAGTGGTAAGGCAGAGGTCTAACAGTGTGCAAATCTCTTCGGGTGTGAATTTGGTCCTGTCTTCTAAGGAGCTGTCTTCTTGTAGTCGTTTTCTCACAGTCTCCACTGCCTCCGTGGTGGGTATGCAAGTGAAGAGTGAGACCTCTTTTTTTATCCAGTGCAGAGCCGGTGAAGAAAATTCCTTTTTTTTCTTTTCTTTTCTTTTTTTTTTTTAGTACGGATTTCCTTGAGCTCCTTGGTGATCCAGGGTTTGTTGTTGGGGTAGATGGAGACTGTTTTTGAGGGGATAATGTTGTCAACACAGAAGGAGATGTATGATGTCACCATGATCCGTCTTAGGGTGGCGCTGTCACTTGGTGTTTCGCTCGCTTTGTGGTAGAGTATCACTTCCTGTTCCTGCTCAAACACAGTGGTGTTTCTGAGTAGCTTTTCTGCTTAGCAATTTAATTGAAATCTTTTGATACTTCCCTTTTTCATAGTATAATCTTAACGTGCTTCACCTGAAGCACCCTTTCTGTGTGCTCACTACCTAATTTATAGCCAAAGTATTCACTCACTGTCTCTTTACTGTTTCGCTCGCTTAGCTTAGCTCGTAGCTGACTCGCTAGCAGCATGGCTTCTTCACCTGTCCCTCCTGCACTTTCCTGCTCATTGTGTCAGATGTTTAGCTACTCCTCGGCCTCCTTTAGCAGTAATGATACCTGTAACAAATGTAGCATATTTGCAGCTCTGGAGGCCAGGATTACTGAATTGGAGACTCGGCTTCGCACCCTTCATTCACCCGTAGCTAGCCAGGCCCCTGCAGCTGGTGCAGCCGAAGATAGCGTAGGCCCCGCTAGCTGTTCCCCGGCAGACCCCAAGCAGCTGGGGAATGAGGGGGGTTGGGTGACGGTGAGGAGGAAGCATAGTCTTAAAGAGAAGCCCCAGGTACACCACCAACCTGTTCATGTGTCTAATCGTTTTTCCCCACTCGGCGACACACCCACCGGGGGTCAAACTCTGGTAATTGGTGATTCTGTTCTCAGACATGTAAAGCTAGAGACACCGGCAACCATAGTCAATTGTCTTCCAGGGGACAGAGCAGGCGACATTGAAGGAAATTTAAAACTGCTGGCTAAGGGTAAACGTAAATACAGTAAGATTATAATTCACGTCGGCAGTAATGACACCCGGTTACGCCAATCGGAGGTCACTAAAATCAATATTGAATCGGTGTGTAACTTTGCCAAAACAATGTCGGACTCTGTAGTTTTCTCTGGTCCCCTCCCCAATCAGACCAGGAGTGACATGTTTAGCCGCATGTTCTCCTTAAATTGCTGGCTGTCTGAGTGGTGTCCCAGAAACGATGTGGGCTTCATAGATAATTGGCAAACCTTCTGGAGGAAACCTGGTCTTGTTAGGAGAGACGTCATCGATCCCACTTTGGATGGAGCAGCTCTCATTTCTAGAAATATGGACCAATTTATTAAACCCCCCAAAATATGACTATCCAGAGTTGGGACCAGGAAGCAGAGTTGCAGTCTTACACGCCTCTCTGCAGCTTCTCTCCTCCTGCTACCCCCCCCAAAACCCATCTCCATTGAGACTGTGTCAGCTCCCAAAAAGACAAAAAACAAACCAAAAACTAGCAATAAACAATTTAAACATAAAAAATAAAAAAAAAAGAAAGATACAGAATCCACATCTGAACCAAAGAGTAAAGCAGTGAAATGTGGATTATTAAATATTAGGTCTCTCTCCTCCAAGTCTCTGTTGGTACATGACTTAATAATTGACCAACAAATCGATTTACTCTGCCTTACAGAAACCTGGTTGCAGCAGGATGATTATGTTAGTTTAAATGAATCAACACCCCCGAGTCATTCTTACTACCAGAAACCTCGAAGCACAGGCCGAGGGGGCGGTGTGGCAGCAATTTTTCACACCAGTCTATTAATTAACGAAAGACCAAGACAGACTTTTAATTCATTTGAAAGCCTGATGCTTAGCCTTGTCCAACCCAGCTGTAAAACTCAGAAACCAGTCTTACTTGTTATCATCTATCGTCGACCTGGGCCTTACACAGAGTTTCTCTCTGATTTCTCAGATTTTTTATCTGATTTAGTGCTCAGCTCTGATAAAATAATTATTGTGGGTGATTTTAACATCCATGTAGATGCTAAAAATGACAGCCTCAACATTGCATTTAATCTGTTATTAGACTCAATTGGCTTCTCTCAAAATGTAAAAGAACCCACCCACCACTTTAATCACACTCTAGATCAGGGGTGTCAAACTCAAATACACAGTGGGCCAAAATTCAAAACTGGAACAAAGTCGCGGGCTAACGTTAATATTTATTGAAATATATTTATTCCTCCAGATATAAGAATGAATCTTTTCTTATGGACTCAAACACATTTTGCTGAAAAACTGAATATGGAACAAGCAAAGCTTAATACTAAACAATATATATATTAGCTGTATAATACCAGTAGGCCAGCTCTAATAGTAATTTGGTATAGCTTCGCGGGCCAAATGTAATTAGGCTGCGGGCCAAATTTGGCCCGCGGGCCAGAGTTTGACACCTATGCTCTAGATCTTGTTTTAACATATGGCATAGAAACTGAACATTTAACAGTGTTTCCTGAAAACCCTCTGCTGTCTGATCATTTCCTGATAACATTTACATTTACAATGATTGATTACACAGCAATGGAGAGTAGACTTTATCAAAGTAGATGTCTTTCTGAAAGTGCTGTAACTAAGTTTAAGAATATAATCCACCCACTGTTATCATCTTCAATGCCCTGTACCAACATAGAGCAGGGCAGCTATCTGAACGCTACTCCAACAGAGGTCGAGTATCTTGTTAATAATTTTACCTCCTCACTACGTACGACTCTGGATACTGTAGCTCCAGTGAAAACTAAGGCCTCAAATCCAAAGTCCCTGACTCCGTGGTATAATTCTCAAACACGTAGCCTAAAGCAGATGACTCGTAAGCTGGAGAGGAAATGGCGTGTCACAAATTTAGAGGATCATCATTTAGCCTGGAGAAATAGTTTGCTGCTTTATAAGAAAGCCCTCCGCAAAGCCAGAACATCTTACTATTCGTCACTGATTGAAGAAAATAAGAACAACCCCAGGTTTCTCTTCAGCACTGTAGCCAGGCTGACAAAAGGTCAGAGCACTGTTGAGCCAACAATCCCTTTAATGTTAACTAGTAATGACTTCATGAACTTCTTCAGAAATAAAATTTTTATCATTCGAGAAAAAATTACCAATAATCATCCCACAGATGTAATATTATCTACAGCTACTTTTAGTACCATTGATGTTAAGTTAGACTCTTTTTCTCCAATTGATCGTTCTGAGTTAACTTCAATAATTAATGCCTCCAAACCATCAATGTGCCTTTTAGACCCCATTCCTACAACACTGCTTAAAGAAGTCCTGCCATTAATTAATTCTTCAATATTAAATATGATCAACCTATCTCTAATAATTGGCTATGTACCACAGGCCCTCAAGGTGGCTGTAGTTAAACCTTTACTTAAAAAGCCATCTCTAGACCCAGCTGTCTTAGCTAATTACAGGCCAATCTCCAACCTTCCTTTCATATCAAAAATCCTTGAAAGAGTAGTTGTCAAACAGCTAACAGATCATCTGCAGAGGAATGGCTTATTTGAAGAGTTTCAGTCAGGTTTCAGAGCTCATCACAGCACAGAAACAGCTTTAGTGAAGGTTACAAATGATCTTCTTATGGCCTCTGACAGTGGACTCATCTCTGTGCTTGTCCTGCTAGACCTTAGTGCAGCGTTCGATACTGTTGATCATAATATCCTATTAGAGCGATTGGAAAATGCTGTAGGCATTACAGGTACTGCGCTGCAGTGGTTTGTATCATATCTATCTAATAGACTCCAATTTGTTCAAGTAAATGAAGAGTCCTCTTCACACACTAAGGTCTATTATGGTGTTCCTCAGGGTTCAGTGCTAGGACCAATTCTATTTACATTATACATGCTTCCCCTAGGCAGCATCATTAGAAGACATAGCATAAATTTTCACTGCTATGCAGATGACACGCAGCTCTATCTATCCATGAAGCCAAGTAACACACACCAATTAGTTAAACTGCAGGAATGTCTTAAAGACATAAAGACCTGGATGGCCGCTAACTTTCTGCTTCTTAATTCAGATAAAACTGAGTTTATTGTACTCGGCCCTGAAAATCTTAGAAATATGGTATCTAACCAGATTCTTACTCTGGATGGCATTACCTTAGCCTCCAGTAATGCTGTGAGGAACCTTGGAGTCATTTTTGACCAGGATATGTCCTTCAATGCACATATTAAACAAATATGTGAGACTGCTTTCTTCCATTTGCGCAACATCTCTAAAATTAGAAATATCCTATCTCAGAGTGATGCTGAAAAACTAGTTCATGCCTTCATTACTTCCAGGCTGGACTACTGTAATTCTTTATTATCAGGATGTCCTAAAAACTCGCTAAAAAGTCTTCAGCTAATCCAAAATGCTGCAGCAAGAGTACTGACAGGGACTAGAAAGAGAGAGCATATTTCTCCTGTTTTGGCTTCCCTTCATTGGCTTCCTGTTAAATCCAGAATTGAATTCAAAATCCTGCTCCTCACTTACAAGGTCTTAAATAATCAGGCCCCATCTTATCTTAATGACCTTGTAGTACCATATCACCCTATTAGAGCACTTCGCTCTCGCTCTGCAGGCCTACTTGTTGTCCCTAGAGTATTTAAAAGTAGAATGGGAGGAAGAGCCTTCAGTTTTCAGGCCCCTCTTCTGTGGAACCAGCTTCCAGTTTGGATTCGGGAGACAGACACTATCTCTACTTTTAAGATTAGGCTTAAAACTTTCCTTTTTGCTAAAGCATATAGTTAGGGCTTGACCAGGTGACCCTGAATCCTCCCTTAGTTATGCTGCAATAGACGTAGGCTGCCGGGGATTCCCATGATGCATTGAGTTTTTCCTTTCCAGTCACCTTCTCACTCACTATGTGTTAATAGACTTCTCTGCATCGAATCATATCTGTTATTAATCTCTGTCTCTCTTCCACAGCATGTCTTTCATCCTGTTTTCCTTCTTTCACCCCAACCGGTCACAGCAGATGGCTGCCCCTCCCTGAGCCTGGTTCTGCCGGAGGCTTCTTCCTGTTAAAAGGGAGTTTTTCCTTCCCACTGTCGCCAAAGTGCTTGCTCATAGGGCGTCATATGATATGATTGTTGGGTTTTTCTCTGTATTTATTATTGTGCTATCTACTGTACAATATAAAGCTCCTTGAGGCGACTTTTGTTGTGATTTGGCGCTATACAAATAAAATTGAATTGAATTGAATTGAATTGAATGTCAACCTTTTCGTTGATGTCATCAGAGGGAGAAAGAAGGCTGTCCCAGTCAGTGGCTTCGAAACATCCTTTTAGGGTAAGGATACTTTCCGCTGTCCACTGCTTGATGTTTTTGGTGACCTTTTTAATCCTCTTGATGACTGGGTGTAAGCAGGGGCCAGCAGGATGGTGTGGTGGTCTGCTGAGCCGAGAGGGGGGAGGGGTAGGACTTTAAATGCATCTGGTACAGAGCCATAGCATTTATCCAGAGTCTTCCCCTGACATGTGCTGCATGTTACATACTGTTGGTATCCTTTTAGCGACTTGTCAGGGGAACAGTGGTTGAAATCACCCAGGAGAGAGAGAGGAGGTGATAATTGTTCCAGTTTGTACAGAGTGTTGGTGATGTACGCTGTGGCTTTAGCTGCATCAGCTCTGGGGTGAATGTAAACCAACATGATGAAAACCTGTGGGAATCCTCTAGGGAGGTAGTACGGGGGCAGAGAAACAGCCAGGAGCTCGATGTCTGTAGTGCACAGCTTCTCTCTCACAGTGACTGTAGAGCAAAAGCTGTTGTTTACATACAGACACATGCCACCACCATGTTGCTTCCTGGTGTGTTCTTGGTCTCTGTCCAGACGAAGGGGTGGTGAAAAGCCATCAATGTGCAGCATGCTGTCGTCATCGCTCTTGTTTAACCACGATTCCGTAAATGCCAGAACGGAGGCAGTCCTATACTCGTGCAAGTGGTTGACGCAGACTTTCAGCTTCTCCAGTTTGGTGCGGAGGGACCACACATTAGCAAAGATAATGGACGCAAGTGCTCCTTGTTTGTGTGTCTTCCTCCTGAGTTTGACTCTCACCCCACTCTTCTTTAATCCCCTCCTGCTTACCTTGTTTTTGTGAGTTTTTCGATTTCCATGTCCACGGAGTATTTCCTTGGGAAAGTAATCCGTAGGAGCGGAGCAGAAAAACCGGAGGCCGAGCTGCAGCCGCAGCTGGATGAGGTGAGCCTTGGGGTCATGTTGAAGTGTCGGAAACAACAAACGAAAATCACAAAAATGAGGAAAAGAATACAAATTCTACATAGAAGACAGCGAAAAACAACAACGAAAAGAGCATTAAAGTTAGAAAAAGAAGGCAAATTTGCTCAGCTGACTGGCCGGTCGACCACACAAGCAGTGACCCGGAACCAAATGTTGTGGTTTCTAAACAAGACGCCTTCCCAGACGCCTTAACTCCCACTCACATCTTGCGTCAGTTGGTCTCAGTTAGTCTCATAATGGTTTCACCTGAAATCTCCGCTGATAATCATGCACACCTATTTTCACACTTTGGCTCATGTGATTAGGCGCATGATCAGCTGGATAGTGTAGCTGGATGGTAGCAGCTGGATAGTGTAGTGGTAAGACTACACACCATCGGGTTCATAGTTCAGCAATACTGATCAATCTAATAAACTTAAACCTACTCCATCCTTCCTATTCTGGTATTTTAAAGAGTACTTAGCAGAAATATTAAGCAACCTAACTAATAGGGTTGCAAACTCCCAGCAAAAAAAAAAAAGGGAACCACCCCCCACCTCATGATGCTTAATCAACGTAATCAACTTTAATTTGATGCAGTGTGAAAAAACAATGCACAGAAATAAATTATTTTTCAAGAATAATTAAATAGATTCAACATCTTTCTTCTACAGAATTGCAGACTGCACAGATGGTATCTTCCCAAAGGAAAAAGTAGTATAGCTTACTAGGGTATATTAGACTTAACAGTTACTATATACAGTAATGGACTTCTATACATTTTACATCAGATTAAAACTTTGGGTGTAAGATTCAGATAATTATTTATTAAAAGCTAGACATTTTAAATGAGAATAAGAAAGAAAAGTATGTCTTTGTGCCCCCTTTTCCCTGTTAATGCCCTATCGGCCCCCCTGGCTAAACTTTGCTAGATCCGCCCCTGCACAGTTACCAGCCGTCAGCTACGTAGAAAAGGATCCTGGTGTAGAAAGTAATATTAAATAAATTCTAACGACAGCTTATCAAGGTTAAACGTGCTGCTGTTGTTCAGCCGCTGGTTTCCTCTTTCTGGTGCAAAGTGGGCCAAAAACAAAGAAGAGAGACGGACTCGCGACAGAAAAGCCGATCAGCTGATCATTAATAAGTTTCAGGAAGTAGCGGCAGGAGAGGGAGGGAGGGAGAGAGAGGCAGTCGCTCCATATATCGGTTGTTAAGCTTAACGTAGGTACGCTTTACAAACATTCAGAGATGAACTTACACACTTGCTTTACTTCTCTCTGGGATAACTTCCTCAGAGATGAAATGCTGGTTTGCTAGGAGGCTGCAAATACACACAGCCGCTCTATCACGTGAGCACACTGCTCCGACGTGCTACGGTTATGAGCCGAGTTACGCAGTGTCGCAAGTTTTGTGAGGTGCTTTTTTGATATTTAATGGATCGGATTACATTTTTTATTTCTCACCGATATCCGATCCAGCAATTTACGTCAGTATCGGACCGATACCGATACGTAATATCGGATCGGTCCATCTCTAGTATGTAACAAATAAAATTTATATTTATTTATGATCAATATATCACTATATATTACACATGTTGGCAACATGGTAATGCACATGTCAGCTTCCTGTCAGGTCTAGTGAGGAAGACGGCGGGGCGGGAGGAATTTGTGGACCCAAGTGCACTTACTGACGACTCAGTAATGTGACTGAGTTTTATTTATAGCGGAAGGCAAAACACAAAGACAAGCTTACCGTGGCAAGAACTTTGAACTAACCACACCTAAACTGGGAGAAACTACAAAATAATAACACAAAGGAACAAAAACCTGTGACTAGAAACCCAGAACCTGAAACATAAGAACCTAAGAATGGGAAACATGGAACATGAAGACCAGCGAAGGAAAGCAAGGTAACCTATAATACAGAGAAATGCAGGATGAACCAGCAACAACCAGAGGCAGACACAGGACTTAAATACACAGGCAGGACAACGAGAGCATGGGGAACAGCTGGGAACACATCTGGGACAAACCACACATAACGAGACAAAGGAAGCAAAGCTGAGTGTGACATAGAACAAGGACTATCAAAGTAAAACAGGAAACACAAGACAGATACAGAGAGTGCGAACATGGAGCACAGCGACATGAAACACGACTAACTGGGAAGCATGAAAATAAACATGAAGACGGAACTAAACCTACACTAAACATGGTGGGCACAGGAACGAAACCCAAGAACTAAACTTCACATAACACTGAAGAACCAGAGAGCTAGAAAATACTAAAGACTAAACCATGAGAAAACTAGTAAATCACAGAGTAGAAAATAATCAAACATAAACACTGGGTCACCAGACCCAGTACAGTGACAGTTCCTTTAACATATCTTTCTGGTTAAAGAACATATGAGGGCTCAAGGATGTGAAGCAGCTCTCTGATCTCCTCATCGGCTACATCTGCTGACAGTCTTTGATGGTCATGTTCACACAACCTGATCCAATGCTGACTTTCTACAAGCTATTCTTGCTTTTACATGTCTAATATGATGCTACGAGCTAATTTTGTAATCTAAAATTACACCTAGAAATCTGTTTTCATACACCCTTGCTTACTTGTACTTGTTAAAGTTTTGCTTAAATTGAGTGACTGTTTTTGATTTGTCAAATTGTTTTAATTTATTCATTTCCGTTGTGAGTGATTCTAGAAGCTGCTGTAAACTCTTAAAAGGCCAAAATATGTTTGTATCATCTGCAAACAGTTTGAATTTATGTTTGAGACTCTACATTTCTTGTTTATGAGTAATATAAATCACTCACTTGATGCTACCCTGGGGAACATGCCATTATATATCCATACATGCTGACTTGTATTCACTTGTTTCTACAAATTTCTTTAGCTCATCACACAGATCAGTCCATCCACTCTGATACCATAACTTTCCAATCCAGTCTAAATCACTGTCTATTTCATTATCACTGACTAACTCGTTATCTTGTGCTTGAACTAATTGTTGATGGTTCCTCCACAGAGTGGACCAGCAGAGCTCAGAGGTTCCCAGTGGTCAGTCTGCCCAGCAACATCAAACACAGCTGGACTCCATATTTATGGTCTGTGCATGTACAACAACTACTTTTACATCTATTCTGTTCACAATCATCTCCATGCTGCTCTTTGTAGACCAGTGGATTTTCAGTGTGACCAACATGGATCTGATGTTTGGCTCCATGATTTCAGTCTGATCGGGTCATTAACAAAGTATTCTGTTCCAGCTGCTGGAGGACAACATCATCACTTTTGTGAAGAACGAGCTGAAGAAGATCCAGAAGGTTTTGAATCCATATTACCCAGAATGCTTAGAGAGTCAGAGGGAGGATGATGAGCAGAGGAGGAGCAGAGAGGCAGTTCTTAAGATCACAGTGGACTTTCTGAGGAGAATGAAGCAGGAGGAGCTGGCTGACCGTAAGAGGATTTCTACAAAGGTGTAATATGATGGATAATATTTAGTAATGTCTCAAGATGTGGTTGAGTCATTTCTTAGGTGGACTGAAATTGTCATGAGTATTGTGTAAAACGTATTTTGCTTTTTCATTTAGAACTTTCTGCTGCAGTTTGTCATTTTAACCTTAAGTCTGCACTGAAGAAGAAGTTCCAGTGTGTGTTTGAGGGCATCGCTAAAGCAGGAAACCCAACCCTTTTGAATCAGATCTACACAGATCTCTACATCACAGAGGGAGGGACTGCAGAGGTCAATGATGAACATGAGGTCAGACAGATTGAAACAGCATCCAGGAAACCAGACAGACCAGAAACAACCATCAGACAAGAAGACATCTTTAAAGCCTCACCAGGAAGAGATGAACCAATCAGAACAGTGCTGACAAAGGGAGTGGCTGGCATTGGGAAAACAGTCTTAACACAGAAATACACCCTGGACTGGGCTGAAGACAAAGCCAACCAGGACATCCAGTTCATATTTCCATTCACTTTCAGAGAGCTGAATGTGCTGAAAGAGGAAAAGTTCAGCTTGGTGGAACTTGTTCATCACTTCTTTACTGAAACCAAAGAAGCAGGAATCTGCAGCTTTGAAGACTTCCAGGTTGTGTTCATCTTTGATGGTCTGGATGAGTGTCGCCTTCCTCTGGACTTCCACAAAACTACAATCCTAACTGACCCTAGAACGTCCACCTCAGTGGATGTGCTGCTGATAAACCTCATCAGGGGGAAACTGCTTCCCTCTGCTCATCTCTGGATAACCACACGACCTGCAGCAGCCAATCAGATCCCTCCTTACTCTGTTGGCATGGTGACAGAGGTCAGAGGGTTCACTGACCCACAGAAGGAGGAGTACTTCAGGAAGAGATTCAGAGATGAGGAGCAGGCCAGCAGGATCATCTCCCACATCAAGACATCACGAAGCCTCCACATCATGTGCCACATCCCAGTCTTCTGCTGGATCACTGCTACAGTTCTGGAGGAAGTGCTGAAAACCAGAGGGGGAGGACAGCTGCCCAAGACCCTGACTGAGATGTACATCCACTTCCTGGTGTTTCAGGCCAAAGTGAGGAAGGTCAAGTATGATGGAGGAGCTGAGACAGATCCACCCTGGAGTCCAGAGAGCAGGAAGATGATTGAGTCTCTGGGAAAACTGGCTTTTGAGCAGCTGCAGAAAGGAAACCTGATCTTCTATGAATCAGAGCTGACAGAGTGTGGCATCGATATCAGAGCAGCCTCAGTGTACTCAGGAGTGTTCACACAGATCTTTAAAGAGGAGAGAGGACTGTACCAGGACAAGGTGTTCTGCTTCATCCATCTGAGTGTTCAGGAGTTTCTGGCTGCTCTTCATGTCCATCTGACCTTCATCAACTCTGGACTCAATTTACTGGAAGAACAACAAACAACCTCCCAGAAGTCTGAAACAAGAGAATCTGCAGAGAAACTCTTCTACCAAAGTGCTGTGAACAAGGCCTTACAGAGTCCAAATGGACACCTGGACTTGTTCCTCCGCTTCCTCCTGGGTCTTCCACTGCAGACCAATCAGACTCTCTTACGAGGCCTGCTGACACAGACAGGAAGTAGCTCTCAGACCAATCAGGAAACAGTCCAGTACATCAAGGAGAAGCTCAGTGAGAATCTGTCTGCAGAGAAAAGCATCAATCTGTTCCACTGTCTGAATGAACTGAATGATCGTTCTCTAGTGGAGGAGATCCAACAGTACACGAGTTCAGGAAGTCTCTCTGAAGAATATCTTTCTCCTGCTCAGTGGTCAGCTCTGGTCTTCATCTTACTGTCATCAGAAAAAAATCTGGATGTGTTTGACCTGAAGAAATACTCTGCTTCAGAGGAGGCTCTTCTGAGGCTGCTGCCAGTGGTCAAAGCCTCAAGCAAAGCTCTGTAAGGAAATATGTGATCAGTCTTTTATTTATAACATAAACAGTGTTATGTGTCATGGTCCCTTAAAAACTTAAACATATTTAATTAAATGATCATCAGCACTAAATAAAGTCGATTTTATTTAATGTTTGATAGCAGCAGTAAATGTCAGAGTTTCTTAAACATTTCTGGGTGGCAGCTTTTATCAAAGTCATGTCCGAAGTCATCCTGTAAGTAAACTTTATTTATACAGCACCTTTCACAGGTCAAGAACCACAAAGTGCTTTACAATGAAAATGGGCGTTAAAAATCACGGAACAGAAAAACAAAACAGCAAACATTTAACATCATACAGCCTAAAACTAGTTAAAGGCCAATCAGAATAAGTGAGTCTGAATAAATGAGTTAGTTGGACCATTAACAGTGTTTGACTGGAAGATCTCAGACTGTGAGAAGAGGTTTATGTTTCTAGAAGGTCAGAAATATAGACTGGCGCTTGACCACACAGGGCTCTAAAAGTAAGAAATACGATTTTTAATGAATTCTAAAATGAACTCGCTATCAGTGTAAAGAGACTAAAAGTGGAGTAATGTCCAGTCTATTTAATGTGCACTTTAAAAGCCTAGCAGAATCATTCTGCACCAAATAAAGATGTTCAAAAACTGTGATGGACTCCTAGGTGATAATCATTGCCCTCATTTTTCCTCTGGTGTTCTGCATCAGTGCACTGCTCCACTGAAGATGAGTTCACTTCTCTATGTTACAATCTGCCTCACCAGTACAGTTCCCCACGATCTGCAACTGCTGGCACAGGTTCAGTCATGTTCCTCGTGTTTCTTCTGGTTTCCTGTTGTTACATACTGTATGCCTGCTTTTTTTTAGTCTCTCCTATGTAGTGTACTTTGATTTCCAAATGTGCAGTCTGTGACCCTTGACAATTTGTGATAGAATACAATGACCAATAAGGACCCAGAGGACACTGACGTTTACACTGTGCAGAATAAGGCTGAGACTTAACTCACTGCTTTGTGGATGACTCTGGTTGGATTTAATGAGCAAGTTCTAGGTCTTTGATATTTTCTTCCTGCATAAATGTAAAGTTTTTGTGAACCGTAAAGAGTATTGCATATTGACATTTGACTTTATATGACAAGTTAAATATATGAAGTGATTTAAATTCATCACAGTTTGTTATCAAATGATAATTTTTCAAGTTATGTTTTTTGTTTGTTTGTTTTTTGTTTGTTTCTTTAGGCTGAGTGTCCCTGGTCTCTCAGAGAGAGGCTGTGAAAATCTGTCCTCAGTTCTCAGCTCCCAGTCCTCTAGTCTGAGGGAGCTGGACCTGAGTGTCAACACCCTGCATGATTCAGGAGCGAAGTTTCTGTTTGCTACACTGGAGAGTCCACAGTGTAACCTGGAGATGCTCAGGTCAGATCATCAGGTCATATTCTGAATTTTTTATGAGTTAACACAAGAAGCTAATTAAAATTCCAAGCAAATCAAGGTTAGCGGTTCAAGGTTATGTTTATTCTTGTTTTTACCAAAAAAAATGAGAGAGAGGGATCTTTTTATTCTAAATTTATGGTAATTTGCCACATTGTGGCGACCGTGGCTCAAGAGTTGGGAGTTCGCCTTGTAATCAGAAGGTTGCCAGTTCGAGCCCCGGCTTGGACAGTCTCGGTCGTTGTGTCCTTGGGCAAGACACTTCACCCGTTGCCTACTGGTGGTGGTCAGAGGGCCCGGTGGCGCCAGTGTTCGGCAGCCTCGCCTCTGTCAGTGCGCCCCAGGGTGGCTGTGGCTACAATGTAGCTTGCCATCACCAGTGTGTGAATGTGTGTGTGAATGGGTGGATGACTGGATATGTAAAGCGCTTTGGGGTCCTTAGGGACAAGAAAAGCGCTATATAAATACAGGCCATTTACCATTTACATTGCTAATCCTTTGCCATATGGGCTTTTAAAATTTTTACCTCCAGACTGAGTCTCTGTAACCTCTCAGAGAGAAGCTATGAAGCTCTGTCCTCAGTTCTCAGCTTTCAGTCCTGTAGTCTGAGAGGGCTGGACCTGAGTAATTCTGACCTTCAGGATTCAGCAGTGAAGCATCTGTCTGCAGGGCTGAGGAGTCCACACTGTAAACTGAATATTCTGAGGTGAGATCAACTGATATTGTGCTTTTCATTAATTGACAGAATCAATAAGACACTATTTCTTGGTGGTGGTGGTGGTGGTGGTGGGGGGGGGGATTAAAATAAAAATAAAATAAAATCAAGTCAGTTAAAGTTCTGCAGTGGTTTTATGATAATTTAAGTAGTGCAGACACTTATTGATCAATATTGATCAGTGTCAGCTATTTTGGTGTTAATGCACTGCCCTCACTGCCCGACACATGGAGCCCAGTTGGCATTTGACGTAGAATGCCAGAATTGATTAATTGTGCCATTTTGGTGGGTTTTTTTTTTCTTTGATCAGTGTATTTTCGTCAACAACTGTCTGTGTCATCCATCTGTTGTATCTTAGTAAGGAAAAAAAAAGGATTACACCTTATTGCACTTCAACAGCAGTGTAGGTTTAATGTTTATCTTTCATTTTTCAGACTGAGTCACTGTGAATTCTCAGAGAGAGGCTATGAAGCTCTGTTCTCAGCTCTCAGCTCAGAGTCCTCTAGTCTGAGAAAGCTGGACCTGAGTAACTCTGACCTGCAGGATTCAGGAATGGCGTTTCTGTCTGCTGGAGTAAGGAGTCCACACTGTAAAATGGAAACTCTCAGGTCAGGATTTACAATAAACAGTAACTTGATGTTTGATCACTTTTTGTTTTTCATTTGCAATGAAATTTCAAATCTGATCCTCCGAGTCAAAAATCTTTATTTCAGCAGTGCTTCATCAACTAAACCTTCCAGTTTGATTCCTGTATTCTGAAGGTTTTTACAGAGCTGTTTGTTCATTTATTAGGAGCTGATATGCAGAATATTTCAGCAATAAAAATACAGTCAAATTATTATTATTATTACTATTATCATTATTATTATTATTATTTTGACTGAATAGAAATTCTTTAAAATGGACGTTTGCACATATTTAGAAACATGACTTATTTTCCTCAAACTGGGGGAAATGAGTAAATAACTCACAAATTCAGTTTTTGTCCTTGTGGCAGCAGAGTGCTCTACTGGTCCAAGTTAACAGGAGCGACTCCAGGTTTCTTCCAGTCTGTAACCAGGCTGACAAAGACACAGAGCTCTGCTGAGACAGTATTCATTTAGCTCTAAGCATTAAAGTATTTACATAAGAGGTAAGACGACCATCATGTAAAAGTAAACGTACACAGATTGCTCCATGATGGCTTTCTATTTTTAGGTGAGAATGAATGTGTGCACATGTGTAATTAAAACAAATGAACTTAAAATCAGTAACACCATATTCAGTCTTTATTAACTTGGCAGAGGGCACTGATACAAGGACTGACTGGACTGAGATCGCTCATTTTAATCTCTCCCTCTCATATCTGTTAAATCTGACGGTGCGTTCACACCGAACGCGATAGAGGCGGCCAGAGCGTCAGGTTCACATGTAAAGTCAATGGAAAGAGCGCGATGACACGCGATTGCGCATCCGGCGAAAATGCGGAAGCAGATTTGCGTCGCGAAAACGCCAAAACCCGTGAAACGCGCGTCAGTGTACCGCGTCGGGCGTGTTTGACTCGCGAAGAAAACCACGCGTGTCAGATTGTGTGTTGCATTTTGTGCACACGCCCGTATCGCGCCAACCGCTCAAGTTGGAAAATCTGAACTCCGGCGTCAAATCGCGCCGTGACAACCAATCAGGAGCCTGGTGACGTGGCTGTAACTAGGTCAAAGGGGCAGATCCAGCCAAAACCCTTTATTCGTCATTCAGTATGGAGGAAAAGCTCATCAGTGCCGTGGCTAATCATCCAGAGCTAAATGATGCTAGTTTCTACTTCTACCGAGACAGGAATAAAACGGACCTAGCTTGGAGGCACATTAGTGAGGAGATTGGGCAACCTGGTAAGTTCATTCATTCTGCTTTTTAATTTCCAGGGTGACCCGATTAAACCGTGCAAAAGCTAGCAAGCCCGCCTACTGTCCCGCTATTTTCCCACTGATGTAAAAATACCTTTCCGCTAACAAGATAATGTGTTTATTCAGAGGACATCTGCAGCACAACACATCTGGCACAACTTCCTCCCACATTTCTGGTCCATGCGCGCGGAAAGATGCAATTTTGAGGCGCGGTGGATTTTCCCTGGATACGCGTTGAGGTGCGAATGTGCACGCGTCACATTAGGGGCGTTTGGGGCGTTTTCGCTCGCCTCTATCGCGTTCGGTGTGAATGCACCCTAAGAATCATAAAGTAATGTGGTAACATCTGAACTGTTGAGACTGTGTTTACAGACAGCATTTTAATCATTATTTTAACGGCTGTAGATTGGAGCCATTGCTCTAACACTGTATAAATGTAACAGGGCTTGGTGATGATGCTAACAGTGCTAGCTGCTTCCGGCTTTATTTGAACATTCTAAGCACATTTAGCTATAAACAGTATATAAAACAGGTAGTACTGCTGGTACTTTATATTTTCACAAGCTGACATGAGCCAGTCAGTGAAAAGTCTAGCCATGAGATTTACATGTTGCTGTGAGACGAGTGGGGCTACATGCTGTGATGCTAGTGTTTGCCATGTTAGCATGTTACTTTCACCAGGTGCCAGTGTGAGACCAGAAGACCATCTGCATCAGCAGGACTTTATTTCACTGCAGTGTCACGTTTCATGTATCCATGCTGGACATTTTATGACCTTGATACTCTGGGAATGGTTCCATCTCTGAGGCAAACCTAGTGCATCCGCCTCGAAGGACCATTAAGATAAGATGACCTTTATTAGTCCCACAGGTGGGAAATATTCTAAATGTAGTGGAGATATCAGGGATGACACTGCTGTGGCACTGATTCACTCATTAGCACTACGGTCACCCCGATGTGTCGGCTAGAACTCCGCTGAAGGCCAAATTAGTTTTCGAAAATCTGCCAGGAGTTTTAAAAAAGATTTTGTTGTAAAACAAAGGGGTGGCTAGCAAAAAAATCTTTGGGAACCACTGGTATGGATGAACTTCAACTAGTTGTACAAAATAAAGGCTTTACACTTATAATCCACCACAATGCTGTTATTGTGAAGGGCTTCTAAGGGCTTCTTTGAAGGGAACTAAACGTGAAATGAGGGTGAACTCACCATTGCGTTTGTGGCCTATATCGATGTAACTATGAACTACATTAGCTTCTAGACAATAAATATATAACGTATCAACACAAACAATTAAAGGAAAATACAACACAGGTTAATCCTCACTCATCATTCACGCACATATCACACCCCACAGGAATCGACGCACCACCCACGGAGCTCCTCCCACACTAAATTACTAACTGTATGATGTCACCAGTGGGTGGGCTGGCTCAGCTAACAGAAGGTTAAATACAAACTGAACAGTATATAAACTTACATCTGTATAATAACTTACACAGAAGTATTCTATGAACTTTGGTGCCTTTTATATTTGTTTGTATTTATATTAACTTTGGTGCCTCCTGGATTCTCATCTTCATCATCATCTCCATCAGTAACTTTACAGGAATGTCTGAATGTAAATCATTGATTAGTGATATTTGTTCACCTTATGTTTTTCACATTCTTCATATATCCATGCTGGACATTTGAACAGACTTAATATGTCACAGTCCCAGGTTTGGTGTTTTTGTAGTCTTTTAGCGCTCCCTAGTGGTGTACTTGTGGAACTCTGTCAGTCTGGCTGCCAAGTGTAATTGTTCAGTGAGAGAGACCGAGTCTGCATGCAGGTAGCACTTTAGCAACTGCTTGGGTGTAGAGAAGCTGAAAAAGAAGGTTTGCTAGTTTGTAAGGAGGAAAAAACTGACTGAGAGGACTGAGTTAAAGAGAAGCTGGAGAGTAACACAGAGCAGAAATGAAAGCTGCTCACACAGTTTAGTGTCAAATGTTCTAGCGACAGGGCTCTAGAGTGCGACCAATTTGGTCGCAAATGCGACCAAATTTTTTAGTGGTGCGACTAAAAAAAAAATATTTGGTTGCACCGGTGCGACCAAATATTTTCGGGTAACAAAAAAAAAAAAAAAAGAAAGAAATCTCTGCAACTCTCCGTGTGGTCAACAACAGACACACACATTATGCCCCTATTGTGGACTAAACCAATCAGAGATAGTCAGGGGCAGGACCTCTCTGGTTGGCCGTGGTCCAGTTGAAAGTGCAGGTGGAAGAGAGAGGTGAGTAGCTTGAATAAAGCGATATCGATTCATTAACGGATTCCACACGAAGACGTAAACACTGAGCGGACCCGACGTATCAGAATCAGCTTTGTCTTTCTCGGCTTTCTCACCCCACGGCCTGAACACGGACACGCTGTCGGAGCTTAGCGATTCTGATGCGTCGGGTCCGCTCTGTGTTTCCGTGTTTTTTGCGCTGATTCTGAGCTGCAAGTTTTGTCTGTCCAACCAAAATTCGCCGAGCCAACAGCAAACTATGCTTCACATTTAATCTCGTCATGAATTCCCCCTGACTTTTGCTGTTTTGCTTCCACCACGATAAAAATCCCACTTCATGCACAGCTCCCTCTCTCTCTCTCTCTCTCTCTCTCTCTCTCTGTACTTCAAGAACAGTTTCCGTCTCAAATCTCTGTTTTCTGCATTATTTATTCTCTTATTACCCACCAGTCTACCGTTGTTTACAGCGTTGTCGGCTGCTGTCTTTTTCTTTTCTTTTTCTTTTTTCCACTTAAATGACCACGGACAAGAAAGCCTAATTTCTGCTGTTCAATACTGAAGAAATTTAAACTTCTTAAAATTATGCAAAATTGCAGAATATTGTAATATATAAAACGCCAGACCAGGAAAATCTCCTTCATGTTTTTCTTTGTTTTATTCTCAGTTACTTTGACACAAAGGCATCTACTGTGATGTTCACAATTCTGATGAAGTCTCATGTGTATCAGTACTGATAAATGATCAGAATTATAATATTTCTGACTATCTGAGGCTAAATTGAATCGAATGAGGACTTTGAGAACTGGAATCGAATGGATTATAGAAATCACTGATGATACCCAGCCCTAGTGAGCAGCCTAGGCCTGACAGAAGTGGATGTATCTGTGGGTAATAAGAAAAGATGAAAAGAACTATTGATAACTTTTGTGTTAAGTTAAGGACTGATCCGTCTGAAATTCATAGCCAGCTCTGACACAGTGCCATCAATCTTTGAATGCTGAAACAGCAGCAGTGCATCCAGGAAACACATTATATGCTGCAGTAAATGCACTGCCCAAGTGTCCCCTCTCCCCACTGCCTTTCAGCGGCAGGCAGCAGCAAACAGGTCGTCAGAGGAGCCAAGATGATGATTAAGTTTAACATTTTCTACAATATTGACAAAGCAATTTAAGCACAAGTTTGTTAGTTAATAATTTAGAAATGAATATTGTCTGTATGGACCTCCCCCCAAACAAAGTGCACATGTAAAACTGCGGTGTTAAGCAATGCGGTTGAAAAATTTGAGTCCGCCTAACTTTTGTGCCGGTACGCCTAAATTTTTTAAGTTAGGCGTACCGGTGCGCCCATGGCAAAAAGTTAGTCTAGAGCCCTGTAGTAAGTTAGCTCCATGCTAACTAGCAGACCAACTAACTAGCAGAACAGCTAACTAGCAGACCAGCTAACTATCTTCATCATCATCTCCATCAGCCCTCAAAATTCTTCACCTTCATCAGCTTCATTTTCAGGAGCCTGGATGGACAGTAATTCTTTCCATGCGTTATGGTGGGACATTGAGAGCTGAAGTCAAACAGAAGTGAGAAATGAAAGACTGATTTCTATTTAGTCTTGTGATGTGCAGCTTTGTTCAGAGCATTAAGGCCCAGCAAAGATTACTGACGTCATAGTCACTGATGAAACCTGTGTGCTTATAGAAACTGAAACCAGATGAACCAGAATAGAAGGACATTAAAATGAAGTGTCAGCTACACAAAGGCAAAGGCATTCAGTTGTTGCTGTGAGTTATTTAAATGGAGGATGGAGTCAGTCTTTAAGCTGCTGGACTCAGTCACTATATCCTGTTCTCCTCATAGAACCTGGATACACAGACTCACCTGTGACACAGTGACACACAGTGTGGGCTACACACACATTAGAAAGTGGATCAGTCACACTTGTACAATCATTTGTAGTGCTGGGCAACCATGAACACTTTGAATCACCATTAATGGCATTGTTACAGCAACATTCAATCATGAATTCAAAAGTAGTGTATTGTGTACTTATTGTAATAGTACTGCATTATGAGAAGTGCAACATTTAGTGTGCAGAAACAAATAAGGTGCTTTTTAACAGCAGTTTTCCCTTTAACACAGTAGCAGTTCAAATATTTCTGTCAATCTGAGCTGAAACATTATTTCAAAGTTCTTTGTCATCTGCCAGGACGTTAAAATTTGATCTTGGCTTTCGTAGTATCTCCTTTTTCTACAGCTCATGTATTCTACTTGTGATTGTGCATCTTCAGGCTCATACATGCCGTCATTTGTTGATCCTAAGAACGGTCCTCAGACCGACTTCTTCAACAACACTAATCAGCCTGCAGTTTGTAGCTATCCACTTCACTATGGCGTTTGTTAGCTTGTCTTTCTTTGGTTTATCTGGACTCCTCCCACAAGCTGATCCAACGTAGTCTATCTAAGCCTCCCACCACTGTTTGTTTGGGTTTGTTTGCTGCCATCAACAGCGTGTCTTTAATTGTATCAACACTCTATCTCTGGAACAGTTAAAAATGAACATGTCCATGTCAAAGATCTGTACCTGTATCCATCTTTCTGTCCTGGGTCATGTGAGCGCTCCAATAGCATTAGATCCACTATCAATGCTGTCATTGGTTGAGATGCATAATGACGCCCATTTCAAACCAGCACTGATCAACATCCCATTCCTCCTGTGACCCATGGCTTTTATATTCAGAGCCAGTGAGCACGGACTTTCACAGTAATAATGATTTTAAAAACTGTGTTAATGTGCGATAAAATAATTGTTGGTGTTAATCAATTAATGAGTTAACAAGATGATAACAGGTTAACTTGCCCAGCCCTAATTAGACTTTGGTGACAAACTATGTGATCTCCATGTTTTCCTCTGATGGACTGTGGACGAGTGTCAGAACTGAATGTACTGAGTAACCTGTTCCAGTTTAAGAGCTCTGCAGTGCAACTATCATGTTGCATTCTTGATGTTCATGAATTCAGCAGGTTCATTATTGTCTGCAGCATTAATCTCATATTTCCATCTAAAGTGTTGAATTTGACTGTTTGATGTTCTTTATGATCTAGGATGGTAGGATGTTTTTTGTACTTGGAGGATCTTTGTGTCAAAGGGAGTTCTTCTTCCCACCATCACCAAGTGCTGCTCACAGTGGATTGTCTGATGTTTGGGGCTTTCTCTCTAATATTGGAGGCTGTTACCTTACACTGTTAAACAGCTTCAGATGACTGTTGTTGTCTGTTGGCTATTGTCACTTATAAATGAGTTACATTGAATGGATGTAAATGGATAGATGTTATTGTGACAAAGAGAAAGCGATTGTTGACACATAGATTGTTGTTTTGTGTGTCTGCAGTCTGTCAGGCTGTCTGATCACAGAGGAAGGCTGTACTTCTCTGGCCTCAGCTCTGAGCTCCAACCCCTCCCATCTGAGAGAGCTGGACCTGAGCTACAATCATCCAGGTGACTCAGGAATGAAGCTGCTGTCGGCTGGAAAGAAGGATCCAGGCTGGAGACTGGCCACTCTCAGGTATGGAGAGAATGTCTGATAGAGGAGGAAGAGCTGGAAACATTACCTGTGTCTTTCACTCCTGTTTGTTTCCTGCAGATGAGACATGAACAACCATACATGCAGGAATATTTTCAGGGACAGACAACCTAGTCTAGCTGCATAGTACATGGATATTTATGTAGGCGTCTCCAAGGAGTCTGTTTGCAGGAACATCTAGGTCAGAGGTGTTCCTTAAAATAATGCCAGTGTACCTAATAAAGTGTCAGCTAACATTTGCAAATGGAAGCTTAAATAATGACAAACTCTACATTCACAGCTGAATTCACAATAAATTTGTTCTCAAGTACACATTTTTCTGTTATTGTTCTCAAACAACAGAATGATAATGAAATATTGATTCTAACAGGGCCCATAAACAGCATTAGCTTATCCGTTTCCATCATGGTCACACAAATCCTTAGCAGAGCAAAGTGGCCTACTTAGCAATAGCTGCTCAAGTTGTATAAAGCAAGGGAAAACAGTATTAGCATTAGCTGCTAATGGCAGCTTACTTAGCATAAACTCTTCACATTTTTATAATGTAAGGGAAAGGAGTCACTCATAGCAGCTTATTTAGCATTAACGTCTCACATCATTATAACACTAGAGAGAAGGGTGTTAGCGTTAGCTACTAATGCTTATTCACCTCAAATTGGCTACTTAGCTGCTAATGGTAGCCTACTTAGCATAAACCCTTCACATCTTTATGACGCAAGGGAAAGGAGTCACTCATGGAAGCCTATTTAGCATTAACGTCTCACATCATTATAACACAAGAGAAAACGGTATTAGCATTAGCTGCTAATAATTATTCACCCCTAATTAGGATAAGCTGCTAAAAGCAGCCTACTTAGCATTAACTCCTCACATCGTTGTTACCCAACAGAAAAGAGTATTAGTATTAGCTACTATCATTTTTAATAAGTAAGAAAAAACAGTGTTAGCATTATTGAATAATGCTAATTCACAGTAAATTAGCATTAGCTATTTACAACGTCGTACTTAGAATTAGCCGCTCACATTGTTAAAAAGTAAGGGAAAACAGTATTAGCATTAGCACATAATGCTAATTCGTGTCAAAGTAGCATTAGGTAATAACGGCAGCCTACTTAGCATTAGCTGCTGTCATTCTTACAAAGCAAAGGAAAACAGTATAAACATTAGCTGCTAATGCTTTTTCATCTAAAATTAGAATTAGCCACTAATGGCGTCCGATTTAGCATTAGTCTTCACATCGCAGGGGAAAAGTTAAAATTGAATGAAAAAAAGTGTTCACATTAGCTACTCATATTGTTAAAAAGTAAGAAAAATATTGTTGGCATTAACGGATAATGCTAATTCACCTCAAATTAGTATTAGCCAATAACGGCAACCAACTTAGCATTAGCTGGTCACATTGTTATAAAGCAAGAAAATATAGTATTAGCATTAGATGCCAATTCGTATTCACCTAAGTCTACTTAGCATTATTTCCTTGTCACTACCCGATCCGTACCGGAAACCCGATCGGTACCCCGCATGCGCGAAAGGTGCCTACTTCCGGTTGAAGCGTTTTACGATAGTTACGGGTCAGAGTATCTGTTAAGACGTTAAGAATAATAAGTATCTCTTAAATTCTGCTTTTAAAACCAGCTGTAAGGTTTATATTGTTGATTGTCATTTATGCTTAGAAATATTTACTCATATATGCTTAGAGTTTTATAATCGATTGCATAATGATAGAGGTTTGATGCTTAGTAGTCTGTAAAGACTCTGTGTGCCTTCCAGAGTGCTCTGGCATGCACACACAACTTGGGGTCATGAGAGAGGTCATACCTTGATTTATGGTATAGTACAGGGGTCGGCAACCTGCGGCTCCGGAGCCACATGCGGCTCTTTAGTGCTTATAGTGCAGCTCCGCGTGGTTTCAGCACCAGGTAGGCCAATTATGGATCTTCAGATCCACATTATGTCAGCAGCTCCACCGTGAACTATGTTAAAAACAAACACGCTCATGCCTCACAGACGACATCTTACAGTCCTGCATAAAGATAAAAGTGACTTCGTACAGCCCCGATTTGCAGATGCTGTGCATAGAGGTTCAGGAGCAGAAGTCCCATTGTAAACATATCACGGCAGACCCGGCGATGTTTGCATGAACACGCTTTTCAGCTTCTCTTTATTGACCACTTTTCACACACGGTTGCTGTACGCATACAGGTGACTGTAGCCCTTCAGCTCACAGCCTGACAACACAACAGCACAGAGAGCACAGATGTTAAGACGGCGAGGTGTGATTGCGGGTGCTGCTCAGGTGCGTCCGCCTCCCCTGCAGCGGCGCTGCAGACCACGCCCCGCCACACACATTAACCAGGTAAAATACATATTTAGGCAGAATTTTGCAAATATCTATTTTTCATTTTTTTAGCAGCATAGAGCTTTTTTTCTAATTAATTTTTAAAAGTCAAGTCAAGTTTCCAAAAGCCCAAAGGCGATATAAGGGTGGCGGCTCACAACAGTTTTTGTTTGCTACATGGATCATTTTAGTTCAGCTGGGTGTCTTTGCTTTTGTTATATTTCTGTAAGAGTTCAAAATGTGTTAATTACGTAAATAAGACGTAATTTTCTCTGTAGCACTTCATGGATTACATAAGCAACACACCTTAGTTGGTCACACAAAGGTAAAAAACAACCGGCTCCAAGTGGCTCTTTGGGTGTTAAAGGTTGCAGAGCCCTGGCATACGAGATACAAACATACAAACATCTCAAGATCAAACTATGATCTGGAGATCATGGTTTGATGTCATGCATGAGCTCAAAGAGCTCTGCTTGGTGCTTTTTGCTGTTGTAGAAGAATTGTCTGGTTCCAGCGGTGGCTCTGTGCTAGACGATCCATCACCAGCTTTTTCCAGCTTTTTCCACTGGTTACCAGTACGTCATAGAATCCACTTCTAGATCTTGTTGTTTGTCTTTAAATCTCTTAATGGATTGCCTCCATCTTATCTCTCTTTAACAAAAATAATCCAAGCAGAGCCCTCAGGTCTGCAGATAAGTAGCTTCTGACCAGAACTAGCTGTAAAAACAGAGGTGAGCTTTATCGATCGCTGCAGCCAAACTCTCGAACAGTCGCCCTTCACATCAGGTCTTCACCAACACTCGACATTTTTAAAACCCGGTTGGAAACACATTTGTACTCTGTAGCTTTCAATTCTTACGAGTCTTTATAGTAATTACTGTGTATGTTTCCTATTTTATCTCTACTCTGTGCAGCACTTTGGCTCAAGCTGTTTTTAAATGTGCTGATAAATAAATGTAGATTTCTTTGAATAAAACAGTGGAGCCGAGCTTTGAGCTCAGTGTGTAACAGTGTGTGTGTGAGAGCCATGTAATGTCCATGTGTGCATGCTGACTGTGCTGCTCTGACCCCTCCTCCTCCTTTCAGGGTGGAGCCTGCTGGAGTCCGATGGTTGAGACCAGGTCTGAGGAAGTGTAAGTGTGTTTTTAATGGGATTCATGAAAACAAAGCATCTTCATCATGTCAGGAGTCATCATCAAAGTGTCAATCAATGAACAGATGATGGATCAATAACTGCAGCTGGATTGTGTTTGTTCTCTCCGTCAGATTCCTGTCAACTCACAATCGACACAAACACAGTACACACAAACCTCCAACTGTCTGACAACAACAGGAAGGTGACACATGTGGAGGAGGTTCAGTCATATCCTGATCATCCAGACAGATTTGATGTTACTCAGCTGCTGTGTAGAAATGGTCTGACTGGTCGCTGTTACTGGGAGGTTGAGTCGAGAGGATACGTTTCTATATCAGTGAGTTACAGAAGAATCAGTAGGAAAGGAGACAGTGAAGACTGTTTGTTTGGATGGAATGATCAGTCCTGGAGTCTGTACTGCTCTGATGATGGACCTCGTTCTGTCTGGCACAATAACAGAGACACACCCATCTCCTCCTCCTCCTCCTCCTCCTCCTCCTCCTCTGTCTCTAACAGAGTAGCAGTGTATGTGGACTGTCCTGCTGGCACTCTGTCCTTCTACAGAGTCTCCTCTGACACTCTGATCCACCTCCACACCTTCAACACCACATTCACTCAAACTCTTTATCCTGGGTTTTGGTTTTTGTTTCCTGGTTCCTCAGTGTCCCTGTGCTGAGTGTAAAGAGTGTCTCCTGTTAGAGAAACACTCTGACTGTTGAACAGGTAGTTCAGTCTGTACATGTCTGTCTCTTTCACTCACAAACATGTTTTCAGATTCATGGATTCAATCAGTTGATGTTTGAAACTCTTCTAAATGATTCCTTGTAAACTTCTTCCTCTTCAGTCCTTTAAAGATGGAAGCTCCCATTATTCCAGGATCCGCATGTTGTTTTTCTGTCTTTTACCAGTCAAAGCTTCACAGTGAATGTCAGTGTATTGTGTTTCTCTGAAGCTCACTAAGGGAGCACACTTATTCCTCCTCCAGAAGCAGTTTATTGAAGGTTGATAAATGAAACATGAGCCCACACATGGAGACAAGTCTGCCTCTATGACGGAGGAGCTTGTGCAGCAGGATGCTCAAACAGGGCTATCACCATGGAGTGGATGCCTTAGAGACAAAATTCATCCTACATTTTTGGAAGTTAAGGGATCATCTTTCCTGTGGCTTCTGTAATTCTTCAATGTAATGCACCATCACATTGCTAAAATGCTTGTCCTTAACTACTGGAGCTTCTGTTTTTGTATTTCTGTCAAATATGTTCAATATTTTGTTGCTATTTTTCAGCTAAGTTTAACAGAGACATGAAGCAGTAGGAATCATTCATAAGCCAGAGATTTGGAGCATTTTCAAATGACATGTATCCTCAAAAGACATGTCATATCCTCAATGACATGTCACCGCCTTGATTTGTGTCTGTAATACTTACTGTTCTGTTTGGTTATTTAATGATTTCATTGAATGCTTCAGGTATTAATAATATTATCATTGGGGCTCTCAGTTATAGAAATTGTGAACAAACATAAAATTGAGAGACTGTGCAGACATACGTGCTATGTAACGATTCGGTAATTGTTTCGCACAACTGTAGCGAAGCCTGTCTATGAAATGGATCAAACAAATCCAGACTGGGTACCAATGTTACACATGGGGCAGTCCGAAATCTGAACGTGAGGGTTAGGTTAGGGTTAACAAGATACGTGAAGATATTGGGGTAGGACAGTGGCGGTAAGTCGTCGGGGTCTTTACTCCACTGCCGTATTTCATATGGGTCCACAATTGCGATGCACTCTATTTTTTTCAAGTACCGCTGCTTCGCCTCTGGACGCAATCGGTCTCTATACCATCCGTTTTCTTTTGAGCTACTTTTAAGCATGTTTGTTGTCGTCATCGTTCCAACCAGTGGCGGAGCGGGGGTGGCTTACTGGGCTTAAGCCCAGGTTGTTTTTTCAGAAGCCCGGGGTCTTTTGGAGTGTAATTTTGTCATAGTTAGATGCCTGGCTGACAACTGTATGAAACAAAAAACTACACACAATATTCGAAGCACATAGTGCACATTGTAGGAATTTACGACTGTGTGTAAATCCCCCCTGATATTGGTATGATCCGAGCTCAGACACTAAGCACCTGAGCGGGGGGGCGGGGGGAGCTGCTGCCTGCGAGTGCGCTGAGAGAAACGCAGCCAGGCAGACAGAAGAGAACTGAAGTTCGACCAGGTACCAAAGCAAATCATTCGTACTGTACAAATAATGTAAATATGACGGTTTATCATGAAAGATTGATATCAAACTGACCACTTGACCCATATTACATTACTTGCTCTTCAAGTGAATCAACAAACGGTGAAATGAAAAGCAGAACAACAACAATGCTGTTTCTTTAGAGAGTCTTAGCTTACATGTGTGTTCATTTCATATTCTCAGTTGTTTCCCTCCACGGCTAAATAAATCGGTTTCAGTAATGTACTGATATACAAGAATGGACATAAGGAGCTTCTTTCAAAGAAAAAACTCTGGTAGATGTTATTTTATATATTAAGCTTTGTATGTTGTTCAGTATATTTCTATGCAAAACAAGAGGAATTTCAATACACAGCAGTATATTCACAATTTAAACCAGATATTTACAAACACTTTATGGAAAACACAAGAACATTTTTTTACTGTACAACATCAATTTAGAGTAAACTTGTTTTGTTTTGGATAAATTTTGAAATATCTTTTGAATTAGTTAAATGCCAGAATAAAGAGAGAGAGAGCTGTCTATTTCTATCACTTTCATCAAATTTAGGAGTACATATACACTAAGTTTATTGTTAATTAATAATAAAACTCCAGACGATTCCATTCTGAGCTGAAGAAGCTTCTGATAGGTTCGTAGAGTCCATGTGAGTAAATTGGTGTCATACCTGTGGATGCATATAAGGCAAAACGCAGTGTCTGTTTCTGTGACATGGGAAAATCAAGAGATGTCAACCAAAACACCAGGAAATGAACTGTGGAGCTCCATAAGTGTCGCTCAGTTTTGAATACAATTTGGTGCTATTTACAATTAAGAAATATAGATAGTTTATCTCTTTACTGTTAAAGTTAACAAATATGTTTTTTATATTTATCAGTCTAAAAAATAAACATTTAGTCTGATGTTACAATTAAAAAAGTGTTTGTGTTTTGATCTGAAGAGTGTGTAAATATCTGGTTTCAACTGTATATTTGATGATTGTCAGCACAAAGAGGGAGAGAGAGGAGCAGAGAGGGAGATGGAGAATGAGGACAGAACAGAGATGGAACAAGAGCAGGTGAGACACACATGTTAATCAAATGGTTGCTTACCAAAAGTATCACCGTATCATAGGTACTCATGTATCTCGTACCTAGTGTTTCTTTTTAGGTTTGTTATCTTTCAATTTCTATATTTATTAAGTTATGCAGGCTTGTTTGCAAAACGAGGCTAAATAATTATATAAACTTTTCTAAATACTGTGCTTTGGTAGAATTAAAAAATAAGTGAAGTGCAGGTCTATGAGTTCTACAAGTGGTGCCTCCATCGCTTGTGATGCTACTCCGTCTGTTTCACGTCCATTTCTGTGTTTCCTTGAGCGCAGTGTGAGAGGTGTCGTTAAATCGTCTTCACTGCTTCAACAGTGCCTTCAACCCAGCCAGGGTTGAAGGCATCTAGAATTGTTATATAGAATTTTTATATAGAATTGTTATTCTAGGATGAAACTCCCTTCTCTGTGGAGCTCTCAACTGGTTACCACTGCTTTCTGCTGGCGTGGCGACCTTCTAAGCTGCTGCTCTTCTTTCTTTGGCCTCCCAGGTGGACTACTGGCTGGCCCGTTGCACAGGTGAGAGGATTTATTCTGCCTCTGTTTGTTGACATCTGTGTTAGTTGAGGACAAGTTTTCCTCGACCAAGCTCTCATGTGCTGGCGCGCACTGCGACCAATGGTACCAGGTTTCGCCTGTCCCTTTCAGTTGAACTGCTGTAGTTGTTCTGGCAATGACCTCGTAAGGACCCATCCAACGTGGCTCCTTCCACTTGGGTTTGATAACCTTCAGCCACACCACCTTTGCCTCTGGGGTCACCTGGTCCACCGGATGCCGTCCAGAGATAACCTGTTTTGTGAAACTGGAGACAAGACACCTCAATTCATCCCGATATTCTGCATGTGACTTGTTACCCTTGTGGTGTGTTCTGCCGGTACCTCTGTCCAGGGTGCTGGGAACGGCCTTCCCGTCTGCAGCTCATGTGGCGTAAAGCCTGTTGACTTGTTGACAGAACATCGGATAATCATTAGAGCAATTGGTAGGGCTGAAACCCAGTTCAGCCCCGTCGCTGCGCAGATTTTATATAATTTGTTTTTCAAATTTGAGTTCATTCTCTCTACCTTTCCCTGAGATTGAGGATGGTACACTGTGCCAAATTTGTGTTGTACTCCTAACATCTTCTCTACTTCCTCCAGGTCTCGATTTTTAAAGTGGGTTCCGTTATCTGACCTAATGCGCCTCGGAAACCCATGCCTGGGGATATAATGATTGATTAAGCACTTAATCACGCTTTTGGGATCTTCTCGTCAAGTGGCCCACGCTTCGGGCCATCCGGTCAACGCATCTACACACACTAACAGATACCTAACTCCCCCTGGGCCCACATCAATCATGTCAGTAAAATCAATCACAATTTCTTCTCCTGGCCTTTCTGGCAGAAGAAACTTACCTGCTTCTGGTTTTACCACTGATTTTTGGATTATGTGCTCCACAAATTAAACATGTTTGGGCTTTCTCCTTTATCATGGCTGTTAAATCTGTGTGCCACCAGTGACACAAGTTTCTCTCCATTTGCGCCACTCCCACGTGGCCAAGCCCATGTGCTTCAGTTATCTTTTGTCTGGCCAGTTCGTTAGTTAAGACTGGTCATCCATCCATTCCTCTCCAGAAAACACCCTCTTTTCCGGCTCCTTTGCTCTGCCACACCACTTTTTCCTCCAAAGATGCTTTCTCTTGGGCCTGTCTGGCCTCCTCTAACATATTGATGACTGCCTCCTCTTCAGCAGTTACCTGAACCCTTTGCTGTTGTCCTTTATAGCCTGCTGCTCCCTTTGCGGCTTCATCCGCTCTCTGGTTTCCTCCTGCAACCCTGATTTTTGCCTGAGAGTGTCCTTTGACACACTTCAGAGACTTTGAAGAGAGAGCCCTAATATTTATTAATCAACATTTCACTGTTTTATTCTTCAAATTGGATGTGGATTCTGTATTGTTCTTGCTTTGTTATTGTTGTGACAGCACCTTGCGTTTATGCCGGGCTGTGAGCTGCCCTGAATCTACTTGCTCCACCCCCTTTAGACCCAATTTAATTTTTTAATCCTAATTTAAAACTATTCCTGACTTCCCTTTTTATACACTATAAAGTGTAAAAGGTACAATTAGCTTTTCCTGGTAAAAGGTCCTAGATTATTCTCTCATCCTTTGGAAACATCCTCTATAGAGTTACCCTGTTTCATCTTTCAACCTTAGGCCTGATTTCTTCGCCCCCTTTAACGGCACATATCCAGCCTGAACACTGTGTTTGGGCAATTTTCATAACATAACAATCTTGCAGCTATTCGTAAAGTCCCTCTCATCACTTTTATGCTCCCATTATAACCTATGTCAATTTTAGAGCTAAAGTCAGACACCCAAGTTCCTCTTTCCTAAATCTGTATGTTCTAGAAGAGAGGAAGCTGCTAGTTGGTAAACAACTTTATCATCACAAAAGTTATTAGGTGAAAAGTCACGTAGACATTTGCTTTGTGATCATAGAGGAGCACATTTCATGTAGCTGATCACATATACATGATTTTCCTTTGACATATCTGTATGTGCAAGCCTAAATTATAACCTCTTATTCTAGACATCAAAAAGAACCTGAAAATAAAAATTCTGCCTCAGTTTCACCATACCTAAATTATCAAAAAAAAAACAAAAAAAAAACAAAAACAAAAGTCATAAGACAATCCTAAAACCCCTCTCAAATTTACTCTTTTCCCCCTTTTTTGACACATTTCATGGGTCAAACTCAAAATCCTTCACTCAAGCTTAGGAAATTAAGAGAAAAAGGTTAGTCATATCATATTAGGTATACATGCTCCGGCCCTTCAAACCTGTGTTTAAGGAATGAAATCAAATTAATCATCATGTCGAATCTTTTCTTGGCTCCATCCACAGCCTGCAGCCTTGGGACTTCCTAGAAACAAAAACCTGTATGTTAACCTCAACTTCACATTTCATACTGAGTTTTTCCCACTTATGATCGAACCTGTGTTATAAGAAAGAAAACTTAAAACAGAACAATTATCAGTCATGTGTTTCTTCATGTCAGTTTGGCCGGCAGCCCTGAACTGAAACAGCCCAAACGGGGTTTTGAAGGCTGTCAGTTCCTGTGCCTCTGGAGCAAGGGCCACCTGCCAGTAGCCCTTGCTTAGGTCAAGAGTGGTAAAGAACTTACTTCTCCCCACCCTTTCCAAGAGCTCATCAATGCGAGGCATTGGATAGGGGTCAAACTTTGAGACAGAGTTGAGATATCTCAAGTCAATGCAAAACCTCAATGTTCCATCCTTTTTCGGGACCAGAACAATTGGGCTGCACCATTCACTCGCTGATGTTTCAATTATCCCAAGTGACAACATTAGGTCGATTTCTTTCTTCAGCTGTGGCACCAGGCGTTCAGGAATCCTATAGAATTTTCTACAGGGTGGAGCATTATCCCTCAGGTGGACTTTATGTTGTACCAGTTTTGTAAAACCAGGTTTTTCTTGGAACAAACTTGGATCAAGGAGAGGCCTTAGGTCTCCTTGCTGAGAGGGCCTAAGATGAGTCAGTGACACTAAACTTGGCCCTGATTTGCCTGTGGGAAAAGACTGTTCTCCCTCTTCTTCGTCCTTGACTACTCGAACAAGACAATGCTGTTTTACTTGCTGCATGGACTGCATTGGCAGTGGCTCCTGCTGCTGCGTGGTGGGCTGCTGCTGCTGCTGCTGCTGCGTGGTGGGCTGCTGCATGGTGGGCTGCTGCTGCAGCTGCGTGAATTCTTTTAACAGGTTAATATGGAAGACCTGATGTTTCTTCCTCCTGTCAGGCATGTACAGCTCATAGTTAACATTGCTGAGACGTTTTGTAATTTTGTAGGGGCCTTGCCACCTGGCTAGCAGTTTGCTGTCTGTCGTAGGAAGCAATAGCAACACCTGCTGTCCTGGTTGGAACGTCCTTTCCCTGGCCTTCTTATCATACCAGGTTTTCTGCTTGTTTTGAGCCACTTTCATGTTTTGCTGTGCCAGCATTGACATTTGTTCTAGTCTCTCTCTCATTTTCAGCACATAAGCTATTACATTATCTCCATCAGCCTCTGGATTCTCCCATTGCTCTTTCAGCAGGTCGAGTGGACCTCTCACCTGACGGCCATAAAGCAGTTCAAATGGTGAAAATCCTGTAGAGGCCTTTGGCACTTCGCGATAGGCAAACAACAAATAAGGCAGCCACTGATCCCAGTCTGAGCCAGTCTCTGTTACAAATTTGCGCAGCATGTTCTTTAGTGTCTGGTTAAAACGCTCCACCAGTCCATCTGACTGGGGGTGGTAAGGGGTGGTTTTAATACCTTTTATGCCAAGTAATCTATATACCTGCTGTAGAAATTTAGACTGGAAATTTGTGCCACAGTCTGTCAGAACCTCTTTAGCTATACCAACTCTAGAAAACAACTGCAGGAGACAATTGGCAACCTGTCTCGCTTTCACTGATCTTAGGGGGAAAGCTTCAGGATAACGAGTGGCATAATCACAGATGACCAAGATGTAACGATTACCTGATGAACTTCTCTCAAGGGGCCCCACTACATCCATTCCTATTCTCTCAAAAGGTGTTTCTATGACAGGCAATGGCTGAAGATGGGCACGGGCCACTCCTTTATTTAGGGTGAGCTGACATATCTGACACGACTTACAAAACTGCTGTAGTTCAGTGTACATGCCAGGCCACACAAAATGGCTTGCAATCCTATGTAGAGATTTGTGAAAACCAAGTACTGCCTTTCTCAAAGTTTCATTATCCTTGCTTCGAAGCTTCTCATTACCTCTAAGTTACTCATTTATTACTTCGACGTTTTACTTTATTCTCGAGAATTCAGTTTTACCCCTACTGCACCAATTTAATAGTTAAGATCATCTACTCAGCGAACACATAATTTAGAATTCAGCCAATTTGCACAAATTTGCTTATTGAACAGGTTTGTGCGTACCTTTGTAATTCTTTAGACCAGTCTTCTGTTTGCCTCATATCAGATCCAACCTTTTGGCCACATTTTGTTCTCTCTTATCTAATCTAAAAACTTCACGGTAGTTTTATCATGGTGAGCACCTGTTCTAATGTTTCTGGTTTCTCTTCCTGTTGTTGGGGAGGTGAATTTACCTCTTGAGCTTGAGCTTGAGGCTCATCCTCTTTCATCCAAGCTGAGATCCCTTTACACATGATGATCCATCTGCAAAGCTTTGCAGGGTTGTCTTTTACAAGTTTTATTTCTGTTCTGGTATGTCTGTTTATTGCATGAGTTAATGTTTCCTGCTGCAATTGTTATAATCTTTTTTCACTTTCTTGTTCAAAAATTAGATCAAGAGGTTTTCTGTCTTGTAAAGTTTTGTTTTTGTTGAAAACCAAACACACTTGCTCACAGCACTTCTCTGTGCCCAGTATTTTTAGAGGAAGTGCAGTCCGAGTTCTATATTTCAGGTGTTTGGGGTTTTTTGGGGGTTTTTTTTCTTAAAAACATGCACAATATCAAGAAACAGTTCTCTGTTTCTTCTACTTAACATCAAAATCACACTGTTCAGCAAAATAAGATGTTTTAGATCAGTGTTTACTCTTACAGAGGCCTAAAGTGCGTATTTTTCTACTTGCAAAAGAGGAAGTTGACTGCATCCAGTCGCTTTTTTTTACTGTTTGACTTGCTCTCATAAAGGACAAAAAGACGTTGGACTAAATCTAAACAACCCCTGCACGTGAATACTCAGTTTGACACGATCCAGAAATGAGCATGCCTCTTTGTCTACCTCTCATTTAATCAATGTGTGTTCTTTTGTTAGAGTTAAAAAAAAGGGAAGTGACTGCACCCACATTTTAACTGCGCACTTTTTCATCCAGCAAGAAAAGAACAGAAAAAGAGACCTTTTTGTTTCGTTTTCAAAGCCTCTCACACAGCCAGCCTGTAGCTGCTGGCACTTTAAATCATTTCAGAGAGTTTCCTACGTCACAGCCTCAGTTCAGTTCGACCCGGATATACACACTGCGTCTTTCAGACGCCACAGGTCAGGAATATCAACAAAAACACAGCTCTTCACGGGCCACCGCGGGTCCACAATTGTTCACTGACCACAGTGGGTCCACAAACTCACAGGTAACGCTTTGAACCATCTCTCATAACACACAGCAATTTTATTCTCAGAATTACTTTCACACAATAGACTTTTACTGGTCGGTTCGGTTTGGTACTGTTACGGATTCAAAATATTGGGGATGGATACAAGAGAAAAAACCACAATAACAACACTGGTCTGGCCGGGTCAAGATGAACAATGATTTTAATGAACACACGTGTGGGAGAACAACACTGCATGCAGGCAGCTGAAGATCTCAAAATGGTGGAGTATCGCTCAAACTCTTATAGCCTCTAGCGGCCCCCACCTAATCATAAAACATAAGCATTCACACTCTTTCTCTCACACGGCGCCTAAGCTGCGACCTTGGCTCCCTGTTTATCTGCTCCTGCTGAGATGGGGCAGGAAACCTCTCCGGTATGTTCTGTTCTCTTCTAATCAGACAAATAAGATCATGACTCTCTGAAAACAGTATTTCTTATAACTCAGCCGTATAATGCATCATAAAACAATATCATTCATTCACAATAAATCAGCAGTCTCATGTAATGCAAGTCAGTTTAACAAATGTAATAGTTATCACCTTCTTCTAATTCAGAGAATAATGCAAACTACATAATAGTTCACAATCTTTAATTAGGGGTATAACATGGCATTGTAATAAAGATTTTCTCTTTATGCTTGTAATAATCTGAATACGGCATGTAATATTGAATAAATGTTGTTTAATCAACTATCACTACTTAAAAGCTTAATAAAATGATATGAATGAATAAAGGATACTGGGGAATAATATGGTATATTTGTTTTGTAGGCGTGTTCTCTCCATGGCTCAAGATCCTGAACACAATAGATTGTTCGGTCCTCGCGCCGAACAAAGTTTCCGACCCTCCACTAGTTGACCGAGCCCCCTCATTGGCAAGCACAGAAAATACAATGCATGTATATAAAAATGGTTATCACAGCACCTGTAATAGAGAAATGCTAATATGGGATTATGACGATGCCTGTAATAGGAGTTGTAACATAAGGCCGACAGCCTAAAGAAACTCGCTACTGCAAAAACAATTAGTGATTATACGTAAATGAAGTAATAAGTAATTAATACCAATACACACTACTTAAAGGTTAACAACAAACATAAATGAATAAGAGATCCTCAAATAACATGATGTAAGTGTCTTGTAAGCATGTGCGGCCTTCCAGCTTGAAGTTACTTTACACAATAGATCAGCCAGACATCGCGCTGACTGTAGCTTTCAACCCTTAATTAACTTCAGCACAGTTCTATAATGAGCATGACACTGCAATGTGTATAAAGATGATCATGGTTACCCCTGCAACGAAAGATTATATGATTATTCTGATACCTGTAAATAGAGGATTAGCATGAGGTTATAACAATCACTGTAATACAAACTTAATGTAATGTCACTAGCTACAATAAATGCTTGTTGTATGATTCTAATGCAATAAAAGATAACCGTAAAACAACTCATCCTCACAATTCCCCTCTTGACCTCTGGGAAAATCCCAGAGGTCAAACAATGAGTTGTGTCACTCCTTGATCGACACAGCCAACTCTGGGGTCCACTGCCGTTGTAAATACCTTTCCCAACAATCCTCTGGCACAAGGAATGAGACAACTACCACAAGTAACCAAAATACCCACCAAAACAGATAAAGAAAACATGACCGAAAACACAAGTCCCTTCCACCGTCCGAACACTAAGGTCACCCAGTCCTCCAGCAGATTGTCAACTCCTGAGTGTTCATGCATAGTTTCAGACAGACTCTCCAGGCCCTCCAGAGCCCGAGTCACTGAGCCATCTTGAGCAGTGCTGCTTGGAGTGAAGGTGCAGCACCCACTCCTCATTTCCCCCACAGCTTTGTTTTGGTGCTACCTTATACCCTTCAAACGTACTCAGACTAGAACCTCTGTCCGAGGAGCTTTTAGCCTTTATTTTATTGCTGCAGCTACCAGTGTCTTCCTGTGAGGTGATTATCAGCTCTTCTTTCTTCAACCTCAGGGGTTAGACCACCCTTCAGTCGTTGCACAGATCAGGGGATTATTCTGCCCCGATTTCAAACGATGAACTGTGTATTGTGGGGTCACAGCTGTGTCCCCCAGAGAAACCGGAACGTGTCCCCCTTTTTGCCAAGAGCCTCTCGAACCTCGTTGGTCTGGTGTTCCTGGATTGTCCGCCAACTCCTTTGTGAATATTGCTGTGTTTATGGGATCCTTCCTCTCCAGGTCACTAGTCGGAGCCCAAACGCCATGACGCTGGAACCCAGTTGGTATCTTTAGCAGTCTCTGTGTCTGTCTCTGCTGCAAGGATCCTCGTATCTCCGTGACCTCGCCTGGTGTCTGTTCCTTTCTCTGTAAGAGACAGAAAAACAAAACACCCCTCTGCCTGGCCCTCATAATCTAATGTTGTTATCCATTGTTCCTCTAGGGATTCAAAATCGGTTTAGCACATCATTTTCAGGACTTCCTGACCAGTGACTTATTCTAATCATAATCTATGTGTGTCTGTAAGCGTGTTTGTATTATGAGCACATTTGCAATGTGTGTATGATAATTATTAAAACCACTCTTTTAATAAAAGACATCAAAAACAAATTTGCCTCCCCCTTTTCACAAAAATCATGTGTTTCATTCAGCTTACCGTCCAACGGTTTCCTCTCCAGTGTGGTACTCAGCTTCTTGTGAACACAGGCATGTTATCTTCTAAACAGTATTCAGTTTATTTCAATCATTAACACTTAACCATGAAAATAATGATTCATGCTTCTCGCTGGTTCTCTAGAAAAAGTCTGGAAACCTGTGGGTCATTATTAGCTTAAGTTTTACCATACCTAAATTATTAAAAACACAAATGAAGTCATAAAATGTGCCTAACCCCATGTTTAATGTTAAAACACAACTACCCCCCCTTTTTGTGACACATTCCAATGTGTCAAACATTCAATCGAATACTAAAAGAAAAGGTTAGTGACATCATATCCCAGAAAGCATCCGAAGGTCTCCTTATTTCTCTCCTTATCTCTTCATATTTTATATTTTTGCATTATTTACATGTGATCTTTTATATTGTGTACATTGTCTATTGATTTTATTGTTTATTTTAATATTTATGTACAGCGCTTTGTGATGGTCTATCTGTGAAAAGCGCTTAATAAATAAAGTTTACTTACTTACTTACTCCTCTCCAGCATCGTTGCTCCAGTCTTGCCATCCTGTGTCAGGGAATGAAATCAATTTAATTGTCATGTTAGAGCAGTCCAACTCCTGGCTCCGGCCAGAGCCTGCATCAGCAGAATTGCCCAGAAATAAACCTGAATTAATATGAACCTCATATATAAAACCGCCCCCTTTTTAAATTTTATTTCCCCCTGTTTTTCCCTTACTGGCCACAGCAGGGAATCTAAGTCTTGGTTCAGCCATGAATCCAGCCCACCTGATTCATCACTGAGCCCCACCGCCAATGGCATCTGACAGTGTGGCGCTGCATATTCTTATGTCACTATTTTCAACCTGTCAATTAGAGTGCTTAAACATCGAGTAAACTGAGTCTATAACAAATCAACACAGCTGTAAATGTGGCCAATTATCAATCAATTACTAATCATTAACAAAATATAGCTTTTATTTTATGCATGCTTTTAGTCAACCACATACTCAAAGGATCTTCAATCCCAGAAAACTCCTTCTCCTCAATTAATATGTCTGTCCTCCTTCCATGCCGTGGTAACTGGTCCATCCAGAGCTGTATCATCTTAAAATATACATACAAAAGCCAAGCCACACCTTGGTCACACCAACCCTCTCTACACCCTGAAGATGTCCAACACCATCTTAGTCTGGACTGTCAAAGGTGACCCTAACGCTGACTGTTCCGACAATCCATTTTATAACATGTCCAGGTCAGTTTAGCCCATTTCTGCTCACTGGAATAAACATAATCACATGTTTAATAGTTTTACTGCGTGTCATTTTACCAACTTATCGATTCCAACCCTCCATCGTTATGTGGGTTTCTACGTTATGTTTATCTAGAACTCCACTCTGTCTTTAAATGTTTAAAGAATATTTCATGTTTAGGAATCATAAGTGAACCATAAGTGAAATCTATCGTGCACTTTAAAAAGTAACTCATCAGGCCTTTTACCACCACTAAATTAAATCCATGGCCACAATATAAAAATTCTAATTCTAACTTAAGTCTAATTAAATTAGAATAAATTCTAAGTTATTGAATAAGATACACCTTCTGAGTTGCAAGTTTAATTTTTTTATTATTAGGGGTTGAATGAAAATAGTTGAATGAATACCTTGCTTGCTTGAATACCTTTCTTAAAAGATATTACTATAACAAAAATAAGAAAAAGCTAAAATGATGAGAATAATGATGAGTATCAGCAACTTAATATGTTAAATAATGAAATTAAAAATATTTTTGTAATTGCTTTAATTAATTGTGCCATACCCCCTAAAAAACAGGTTAAATAATGTGGAGAAAGTAATTGGTGGAACTCAATTATTTAACTTTTTGTACAAGTAAATAACTTAAAAATATGTATTTAAGTATTATGTGAATGGTAATAAAAATTACCTTTGAGTATAGAGGAGTTAATTTCCCTAACTCAATATAGTTTGTTGGTTCAATCAAATTTCAACATAAGTTATCGTCACTTAAAAAGAATAATGGAAACTGTTAATTTTGTCGTTGAGCCTAAACAATAGTTTTTAGAGTGTGTTATCACCCCCATCAGGGCTTACCTTTCCCACTTTTGATGATATTCCTCCCTATTCTTTGGAAGGACCCCCTTTTGGTGGCGAGAAACTGTTGGTGTGGTGAAGTGGGTGCTGTAGAAACAAAAGCTCAGGACAGAACAGTTATCAGTCATGTACTTCATGCAAAATTTGCATATTGTTTGATTTCATCTTGATCCTCTGAGTGTAATGGTACCTTTGAATTTGAATTTATCAAAACTAAACATCCTAATGTTTCTTTCTTTATTTTGCTTGTTCTTTTGCAGTACCACATCCTATCAGATGCCCCTGTCGGCTATATCTCTACCTTATAAGTTGCTGACCATTTCAAGAAAGAACCTAAATCACGTGGACCAGTGTTTGTTATTACATATCTCCATTTTGAATGTGACAAGTCTACCATTTCCCTGTTATTCATAGATTATGTTAAAGTTTTGGCTTTTTTCCTCTATAAAAGTAAATTGAATTTTTACAGTGGCCTGCTATGGTTAATAATAACATGTTCATTTGTGAGTGAAATCAAATCTTTTCTTCAATTTAACATTTGATATACCCAACAATAAAATGTGATACATTAATCAAAACACAGCTAATAAAACACAATTTTAATGCAAACATCACTCAAAATCAGCAACCAAAGGGTTAAGTCTGCAGCTCCACACTCTCATGTGAAGCACACTCCCCCTCTGCTCTCTCTTATCGTCCTGCTCCTGCGAAAACAAAACAAACAAAGTATCCACCCGTCTGTTCCAGACAGGGTGAATCATCACTCAACATTTCAGATGAGGGTCGCTGTCCTTAGTCTGAAGAAAAATATGCAACAACTAGCTGCATTTTTTTTTATCTCCTCTCCTTCAAAGCAGTGCGGACAAGAATTGTTTGTAGACATTTACTAACATTTACTAATCCTCACGTCGGTGCAGTTTCTGTCTCAGCATCAAGTCAGTTAAAAACTTTTAGTCGTCAGTCCATCTCAGTCCAGTCACATGCATACACACATTCATACCAGATATTGGTGATAATGGAGTCTCACGCGCAAGCTCTTGAGCATCCATCACCAGCAAGATGACGTCATCATTTTAAAGGAATCCGGTTCCCTGTTTTTGGACTGGATTGACTCGCTGCAATCCTTTTAGACTTAGGACTTCTCATGTGATCAATGTCCCATATAAGTGAATTTCTCCCAAGCGCATTATAATCATGGAG